>NC_016132.3:35190918-36674924 GCF_000005505.3 Brachypodium distachyon | reverse complement strand
GGCCCCCTGTTGCCGGCGGCTTTTTCCATGGCCGCCGGCAAAGGCCCAACAGGGGGGCCTAGCCGTGGCACGCGCGGCCGGCTCGCGGCGTGCCACGTGCCGACCCTTTGCCGGCGGCTTTTTCCCTGGCCGCCGGCAAAACCCCGACATGTGGGCCCAGCCGTTAACGGCACCGCATGCCGTGATCTCCTTTTTCTTTGCCGGAGGCCGTCGTTTCGGCCGCCCGCAAAGGCTTTGCTGACGGGCCCATGAGAAAGCCGCCGATAAAGATTCCTTTGCCAGTGATCCTTCGTTCTGACGGGCTTTGCCGGCGGCCCCTGAAAAAAGGCCGCCGGCAAAGGCTTTGCCGGAGGCAAATGTGCCTTTGCCGGCGGCCCCTGGCTCCCGGCAAAGGTACTTTCTCCCGTAGTGACAGTTTTTTTCTCCTGAAAAAGAAGGCAAAACCAAGGGGAAAGAAAAGAGAACAACATTTTTTTTGCGGGGCGAAAACAGAACAACATTAGTAATTCAAGGGGATAGAAAAGAGAACAGATTGAACAGCCATTTCTGGGGATCTATAAAAACAAGCTTCGTCGTCGTCACAGAGAATTGGTCTACCTTCAGGAGTTCACAGGTTGTTTCAATTGATGAGGTAATCCGTTTCTTCGATTGCTAAAGGTTACTGAGAACCGAGATCAGCATTTCTTATAGATCTCTTCGTTTGCGAAGCATTATGTTGTTTCCTCGATCGGATCTTGATGTTTGCATAGGGATCTTCTTGGTGGGATCCCACGCGATGGATTTTGCTTGGGGGAATGGAGATACTTGGATACTTTCTTTTCTTCACTTGCTCTCAAGATTCTTTGATACTTGGTGTTGCTTTCTCGAAACTCACCTAGCTTCTTGAGAATTTTCTAATGAGGAGAGTGATCAATTAATGGAGTGTCCCCTATACATAATTAACAAATCTGAAGCCGAAACACACATGAATATATGTTTTCTCTATGGTAGTTTGGAAGCATTGACTCCGTATTGGATTCTGCAGTGGGATAAAATTCCTCTGTTTCTTCTTTTAGACTCGATCGCAGTTTTCCCTACAGCCGTGCTCAGCTCCATCAGTGACACCAACTTTTTATTTTATTAAAATTGACGTGATGGTGATACATCAAATTAATATCCATGGTTTCTGTCAGGGCAAAAAATGCTTCCCCATGGCATAATTCTGCCAAATCATCTCAAGATTTCAGGGTCCGACATGTTTCCAAACTTCCAATACAGTTGACATTTCCAGGCTATCGGCTATACCACTATATATCAAACTTGATCACTTGAAAACACTTAAAACAGGTGTAGGCAGAATCTATCTATGTAGGCCTAGCCGATACAGACTTCAGTGGTTAGGGAGCCTCACAAGGCTACATTGATGCATATAGATCATATCAGCCTGCGAAAAGCACATGATCGATCAGAAGCCGCTTGCTAAACAAAATAGAAGGGCTGGACCAGCTTGAAGAATTTGTTCCAAATGTCCAACTAGTTCCATCATTGGGAAACAAGTGGTGACTGCATGCCACAAAGGGAGAAGAAAAGAGAACAAAATGATTGCCTATTTCAATTGATGTGATCCCACCCATGGGGTGCAAATAACAAAGGTCCGAGGTAACAATAATGATTATAAGCGAGTACACGTAACTGAGCATCCAAATAGCCAAAAATCATACTCTATGCTTTTGCTTTCCCCAGCTATCTTTCCGATAAAAAGAAATCCCCGATTTCATTTACGTAACAAAGCAATGGAATTGTTTGGGGACAACAAAGATCAAATAACATCCAGCTTCATTTTTTTTATAAATAAAATAGGTAACTTTATCCCCGTTTGGCTAATGGAATGGTAAGAGTCTAGTTTTAGATCTAAACTAGACATAGTTGCATCACGATGGTTGTGTACACTCATTGATATTGAGGTTGCATGCCTACATGGGATCGGCAAGATAACACATTTCCCTTTCTGCGTTATCAGAACGAGAGATTGAAATATGGTTGTGGAATTAATTTGGTTAGAAATAAAAGGCGATTGCTAGTATTTTCAAGTAGATCTTTGCTCTTTTCGTGTAGTCTTCCCTGCAAGGTTTATATATATGCCTTTGTGAATACGAAATGAGCAGAGATGTAGGACACCAGGCAAACTTTTTGCAACGGAGATTCAGAGATCAATTCAAGCACCTAGCAGTGATCCCTGGGCTCCTGGCAAATCATCTTTACAATTCCTTAGCATTTGTGCTCTAACAGCTCGTGTGTGCGCAAGGTCTCCCTTTACCTCCGTCACATCCAAAATATATTGGCAGATGCATTATAATTTCCCTCTTTACAGGGTCACCGCAAATCGGTATATAGAGACGCGACAACAGGGGTGATTCCCCATAAATGCCCATCAATTTGTCTATTGCAATGTACTAGTGCACTGGACAAGATATACAACGCTACACTGACTTAGCGTGCTACACAGCACTGGATCATGAAAAACGAGTTTGATGCTCTGATAACATTTGTAACACCATGCAGCTCAAAACCCTTAGAGCCCATGGACATGCATAAGTAGCATATCAATCTCTTTGGTCTAAATGCAGATGTATTCAGTTATACAGATACGTAAAACTAAAAAGTCGATCAAAGCTTGCAAAGATCTTGTAAAATTCATAGAAACGGTGTCATAGAACTTTTTTAGTTGTGAGTAGAATAGGGCCCCAACTCACGCTAGCTCATGTAAGAATCTAACATGGCCTCTAAGGAAACAAATCTAATCTGACGCTGATATTCGGAGGACATATGCCGCAGATCATGTTGTATACCTGGTCGCTTGGCGAAGAAGCATGTTTCTGTAACCTGTTGATTTCTACAGTTTTAAGCTTCGCTAGGCTGCACATGGACAGGAGTTGCTTCATGAATTTTTTCCAAATGTTCATCTCCACCGAGTAAATCCAACTGAATCTCTTCAAGTGAATCAAAGATGATGGTGTTTTGGGGCGAGCGACATGAACAAGATGTTGAGCAGTAAGTACCCTACAAATAAGTAAATCCGGTATGTTAGGCAAGAGTATGTATATATAAACTACAACCATATTAATTCTTCAAAATAAATAGGGATACAGAGATGACTAGGGCACAAGCAGCATCCACATCCTTTGCATCACTTGCGCCCAGGCCTTGCTTTCGCCTACTAGCCTTGTCCTCCTTCTCCATCTGCAACCCCCTCCTCGCCTGGGGCACCACCGCACCCCGATCAAACACTCCTCCCACAACTCATCCCCACTGTAATGAAACCGTCACACTAGACTTACACAACCTGACTGTATGGATAGAGTGGGAAGTGTGTGGCATGAAACAACCAAAGCCACTGATAGCTTAGGAGTGATCCAAGAGATGTTGAAAAAAACGTAAAAGAATCGACTCAAATGATGAGGATTTAACATCAGAGGAGATGTAATAAAAAAAAGGGATCTACTAAAGAGTTGTAGGTTTTGGAAGATTTAGAGGGAATTCAACCTGATATTAACATACAATTGCTAGAGATATATGCTGGGAAAGAGGGAGTGCTGGCATAATAGAGCAAGTGAGAATTGGCTACATAAAGGGGACAATAATATTGAGTACTTTCATATACAATGGCTAATGGGAGGAGAAGGAAAAATAATATCTTCTCTTTGCAATCAGAAAACACCGTCATACGGGGTACACCAGATCTATTGAAGCATGCAACTGAATATTATAAAACCTTTTTTGGTCCTGTAATTGGTTTCCAATGTCAACTGAGAGAAGAAACTATGGACACAAAACGGGAAACTGACTGATGAGGAGAGAGTATCTGGACAAACCTTTTGATGGTGTATTATGGTGTAGTATTGGGTAGGTCCGCAGGCATGAGTCGATAGTGATCCATTGCAAGCTAGAATAACAAGGGTTCAACAAGAGGGACTCAGTCATCATTGATGCGCAATGAGAACAGAGGTTCAAAGGATTGAGGCAGCTGCGAGTAATATAAAAGAGGAGGAGGATGAGAAATATTGGAAAGTTCCATTGGAGGTTGATCCGGGAATCTCAAACTTTGCTCCTTGCACTGCAATTTGGCGACCCAAGGAGTCGTCTGTAGTGATCAATTTTAGTTGCTCTTGAACTGTCGTTTACGTGCGAGTTCTTGTTGCTTTAGGCGACAAGTTCATGGGGTTTAGGGTTTAGGGTGCGATCATTGTTAATTAAGAACATGGGTTTGTTCTGTTATCGTTCGATAGTGGAGCCATGAAAAAAAAATCAGTACGAAGCTTGTGCAAATAAATAAAACTCTAAATAAAATAATCTTAGAAATTACCGTGGAGGCATAAACGTGCATTCCAAGCTTCCTTACACCATTGCCTCTCAGGAGGCGTAGCACGCAAGGTATAAAGGCATGACGATTCACAATGATGATATCAACAGGTTCTGACACATTGGAAGATCATAGCCATTGTCTCGTACCTCGTAAAGACCATTGGCCTTCTTTATGTCACCCTTCATTACAACAAGAGAATCTCCAGAATTTGTCTCCTTCCTGCCAAATAGGTTGCAAAAGAAAAAATGAATTAGCCATCGGTTGACCGCATCTGATCGATCAACACATGCAAGGAGAGGAATCGTGTTCATATGTGGATCGTGGACGCACAAGCGGGGCAGGGATTCGGAGCTCGTCGACCAAGTCGAACCGCCGCACCAGCCGTGCCATCGCAGCACGCGTGCACGACGTTAGGTCTAGCCGCCTGAGGTGGCGCCCGGCATCGGCGAAGACGAAACTGTCACAGAGGCCCCAGGTGACCTCGGCCAGGTTCGGGGCGGCGATGTGAGCGTCATCGCACCCGTGCAATGTGTCGAGCACCCTGAGCGCAGGGGCGGCGATGTCGAGCCGTGGCGTGGGGACGTGGAACTTGAGGTGCTGGAGCGTGGCGGAGCGCAGGGAGATGCCGGAGGCGGGGACGAGCGTGACGGATACGCTGAGCTTCCGCAGGCGCGGGCACTGCGTGGACACGAGGACCTCCAGCGCCGGGGCATCCATGGTGGAAGACGTGATCTCCAGATCGGCCAGCGCCGCGAACACGCCGGACGGAAGGGGGCGGAGGTGGAATTGCGAGCCGAGGTTGAGCGCGATGCTCGTCGCCCTCTCCAATGGCGGCAGCTCGAGCTGGCCGAGCCGAGGGAAGTTTCCCGAGTAGGAATGTTGGACGCGGAGGTGGAGCGCGCCCGGGCGGCGCCGCGCGGCGAAACGCAGCCACGGCACGACGCAGCAGGCCGGGACGTTGGCGACCTCGAGGCCGCGGACTTGGGCGGCCGGGTCGGCGGCTGCTTCGTAGGCGTCGAGGGCGCCCTTGACGGCGCGGAACCGCAGGTCACCGGAGAGGACGAGGTCGGGGTCGCCGGCCCAGACGCGGCGCCAGCGGCGGGAGAGCGCGCTGGTGCGGCGCGGAAGGAGCGGAGGTGGCGGAGGATTATGTGCAGCATCTCGTCGGGGAGGCCGCTGAGGCGGTCCTGCTCCCGGCCACCGCCGGTCCCGCGTCGCCGGCGGTGGGGCTCCATGCGATCTGGTTGTGTGGTTTCAGCTGTTGAAACACAAAGCAGGGTTTGTTTCCTTTTTGTTACGAAACCGGCGCTGGATTTGTTAGGTTGCAGGATGCTAGTACTTAGTAGACATGTTTGGTAATTTAATGTTGTAATTTTATTTGAAGCTAACAGGAAAAAATTGAAAATTTTGCAATATCTGGTCTCGAAATTAGTTTTATTAAATCTTGGTCAAAATTATTAAATCTTGGTCAAAAAAATTAACTAGAGTTGTACAGGGACTTGGACCAAACATACCTAGACGGATCAAGGGAGGAGGGCCAGGAGGCACCGTGTTCGCGGATGTTGTTTTCTGAAAAAGTTTCCCGTTTCAACTCTCCAAAGACATGCTAACAAGTGGTTATTTGGCTTGCAAAAACCTTTGACAGAAACTTTGCAAAAACATACAAGGGAGGTGCAGCGCCGCCGCCGCCATGGCTCCGCTTCGAGGCATCTCTTCCCTTCCGTCTGATGCTTTATTATCGCCGAGGGCGAGCTGCCCGACCGTTGGATCGGCAACGGACAGTCCGGAGGGACACTGGACGGAAGAAAAAAAAAGAAAAGGACCACGAACGCGGCCACAGCCCACTTGGCCCGTTTATGCTGATCCAGTTGAGCCCATCTGTACAAAGCAATATGGCATGGCACCACATTGACACAGGCGGCGGCACTGCCAAGTCTCGAAATCCACTTCTCCTCTTGGTCTCCCAATGGCGATCCCCAATCGCAGAGAAGGCCGATGACCAATCCTCTCTCATCCTTCCTCCAGTCGAAGAGAAGGCCGGTGAGACTTGAGAGAGAGTCCCCAATCTCTCGCGTCGAGTGGGCAGCGAGGTTGGCTGCAAGAGAGGTCGACCGACCGGCCGGCGACTTTTAGGAATCTGGTTGGCATCCTCATGCTTTGATTTATTTATTTTTAGCGAAATCCTTATGCTTGATGATCGATGCATATCCATTGAGAATAGGTCTAGCTAGCATGGGTTTGGACATCAGTTTGGACTTCTATATGGACCAGATTTAAGGCTTTGTAATACATGGGCCAGGTTTGAGGCTTTAGTAATGGCTTAGTAATGCTCACCAAGATTGTCTAAAAAAAAGTAATGCTCACCAAGAACATATTCTCTCCGTTTCATAATTCTTGTCGAAATATTACAAGTATATAGATGTTTTTTAGAAACAGATACATCCATTTTGAAACAAATTTGAGACAAAAATTATGAAACGGAGGTAGTATATCTCAAGATTTGATGGACTTACCAAGATCTGAAAATATATCATATAACTAAGAAATAAGACTTCATCAATAAAACACGATGTATGTTTATCTATTAGTGTTATTTCAACAACTTAAAATTTTTTGATAATTAGAAAATTAAAAAAAAGTGCCTAAGAGACGATGAGCGGTGAACCGTGAAAAATGCATTCTAAACGCTAAGAGATCATCATATCTTAACTAAGAAAATGTTATATTCCCACCTTTTTAACTCAACAAAAAAAATCTTTTGTGACATCTCTAAAGGAGAAGCCTGACATCACCTCGTTGGTTTGCTTTTCACCGACTAAACGATGGATCCAGGGAATTCTTTGAACCAGTGAAAACAAGAGATGCCACATATATGTATCTCAATACTTCATTTTCATCTTCTAAGCTCTTCCAATTAAACCAACCACCAAGCTCTACTAATGAGTTTTCATTTCTATTGTTTCTTGCTTTCACTACTACAAAACGGTCTATATGCAACGGCACATCAGTAACGGGTCCGGCGCGACTGTTACTGATGAACCGAGCAGGCACCATCCGCCCCTGCCCAGCCACACATTAGTGGCGATCGCGCGACCCGACCGCCACTGATGAACACTCATAGCTCGCGAGTTACATCAGTGGCGGTCGGTTAAGGGGCGACCGCCATTGATGAACCATTCATCAGTAACGATCGCACTGGACCGTTACTGATGTGTCCACGATTATCAGTAACGGTCGCAAAAACCGCGACCGACACTAATGATTGTCGCGTTTTAAATACACTGATGATCGTAACGGACCAGCTCCGGCGACGGCGAGGTGCTGCCCGACCGCGCCATGGCCGCCGCCGAGCCGCCTAGGTAGCCCCTCCTCCCTCCCCCTTCCTCCTCCCTCCCTCCCCCCCCCCCCCCCTGCCGGCGGTGTCGCCTCCATGGCCGGCCGGCCGGCGGCCATGGCCGGCGAGCTCCGATCTTCGAGCTCTCAGCTTCCCTCTCCCTCCCGATCTCTCTCGCCGGCCTCCAATTTCTTTCCGAAGTTCCCCAATTTCAAAAAATTTGAGCTCCGCGGCCGCCGGCCAAAATGCGGCCTCCTCGTCGTCGCTCAGAGCTTCCCTATCGCTTGCGAGCTCTCTCCCCCTCCGGATCTTTCTCGCCGGCCTCCAATTTCTCTCCAAATGTCTCCAATTTCAAATTTTTAGTTAGCTCCGGTTAATTAACACCTTAATCTCCTTGTCAATGATTAGGCTAACTATTTTGCTTTTTTGTTTCTTGTGTATTGTGTTGTAGATCAAAGGACCGTTCTTGGATGTACGCCAAGGAAAGAATCAATGCTCGATGGATAACCAAATGGACGGTCTTTTTTGGAGTCGCGAAAGGTGATATGGAACGAAAAGGACTTTTGATGATGCGTTGTCCATGTCGCAAATGTGGAAACACATGCATGATGAAGCCTGAAGATGTTCAGATGCACGTGCTGGCATCGGGTTTTGTGGAAGGTTATTCTCGCTGGACTTGTCATGGGGAGGATGCGGTTGATGTCGGTAGCGTTAGCGAAGATGATGATGTCCTGCGGTACGATCTGGTGAATGATTCCGAGGATGAAATAAGGGTCGATGAGGAGGCTAATGTGGAAGGTGAATAGCTCCACGTGGCAGGATTGCCAAAATGCTAGATGACCCGTACCTACGGGACCAGCTGGAGGACCCCGAAGATGAGCAGAGTTTGCTCAGTTCAAAAAATTATTGGAGGATGCAAACACACCCTTGTATGATGGAGCTGGCGAAGAAAACAACGTGTTTGAAGTGACGCTCGAACTTTTGAGGCTGAAGGCAGCATCATGCTGGTCAGACAAGGGCTTCACGAACTTGTTGAGTTACCTTGCTTCGGTTTTTCTACAGCCCAACAAGTTTCCCAAGAGCACATACGAGACGAAGAAGATTACATGCCCGTTCGGATTAGATTGAGTGAAACATCATTCATGTCCAAACGGCTGCATGTATACATTGGAGAGTACGAGAACCATGAGAGCTACCACATATGCGGTGCATCGAGATACAAGAAGAAAAACGCCAGAGCTGGCGAAGGCGATGGGGAAGAAGTGATGAAGGGTAGGCCGGCAAAGACTGTCTGGTATCTTACGGCAGGTGGCCGAGTTAAACGTTGGATGTAGAACGTTAAGGACGCGAGGTATCTCGTCCATCACGATCCGGCGCAGGCTGCATTCGATCCTGACAGGCACTACCGTGTGGAGGAACCTGGGGTCCTAAGACACCCTGCCGATGGGACTCAGTGGAGGAACTTCGACATGGCATTTCCGGATTTCGGGGTAGAGCCCAGAAACCTGAGGCTCGGTCTCAGCACTGACAGGATAAATCCTTTCGGAAACATGAACAACAAGCACATCACATGGCTAGTGATCTTGTTTGTCTACAACCTTCCTCCATGGTTAATCATGAAGAGAAAGTACATCCACATGTGCATGCTCATACAGGGTCCAAAGCAGGCGGGAGCTGACCTAAATGTGTATCTGCAGCTAGTGAGGATGAGCTGAAGCAGCTTTGGAACCCTGGCAGAGTTGTTTGGGACGCAAACAGGAGGGAGTACTTCACGATGAGAGCAGCGCTTCTGACCTGCGTGCATGACTACCCCGCGAATGGAAATACTTCATGCCAGGTGACACATGGCTACAAGGCCTGTACAAAGTGCGGGGAAAACACGACATCGGAGAAGTTGCCCGCTTCATCCAAAATTGTTTACATGGGCCACCGAAAGTGGTTGGATGCTAAAGACCCTTGGAGGGATGACAAGGAAAGGTTCAATGGGAAGACGGAGCACGGGACAGCGCCGAAGGAGAAGTCTGGTATGCAAATCCTCGAAATTGTGAACGATCTTGAGGTTGTCCCCGGAAAGATTGCTGCGAAGAAATATAAGAAACCTGAAGGCGTCGTGAGGAAAAGGAGGTCCGTATTCTGGGACCTGGAGTACTAGGCATATTTAGAATGCCGCCACAGCATAGATGTCATGCACGTGGAGAAAAATGTATGCGACAGCGTGTTGGGGTTGCTGATGAACATTTCAGAGAAGACGAAAGATGGACCCAACGCACGGAAGGACCTGGAACTCATGTCTATCAGGAAAGAGTTGTGGGGCAAAGATCAAGTGTCAGCAGCCGACAAGAATGGTTTCGTGACGATGACAACACGCGGTGTCGTCTTGCATGTTACAACCTGTACAAAGACGAGTTGCATAGGATGTGCCAGTGCCTGCAGAGCATTAAAACCCCATCGAGCTACTCGTCGAGCATCAAGCATCTAGTTGACATGAAGAGTCACAAGCTATCTGGCATAAAGTCTCTCACGACAACCATGTTATACTCAACTCAGTTACTTCCAGTCGCAATCAAAGGTATCATGGAGCCGCACGTAAGGGAGACAATCATGAAGCTTTCTGACTTCTTTGACAGCATCTCACAGAAGTCAATCACCGTTAGACGATGCCAGATACTGAAGGATAGTATGATATAGATTCTGTGCGAGCTCGAGATGTTCTTCCCTCCATCATTCTTCGATATCATGGTCCATCTAATGATCCACATATGCGATGAGATCCTGTCCCTAGGGCCCTCGTTCCTGCATAACATGTATGGCCCTAAACGATACAACGGGGTTCTGAAGCGGTACGTTCGTAATAGATCGCGTTCGGAAGGTAGCATCTGAAAAAGGGTGTTCGAGGTAGGTTCTGGAAACCCATCAAATCACTCATTAACACTGCCTGGAAAGTGGCGACCAAGGGAAAACTAGCTAGTAAAGGCTATAAAGATGAGCCTCACCACAACCACAGGTTCCCTTGCTGGCAACAGCTGCCTGGCAGTGTGTTCTGTGGCTACTACTGCTATCACATCCTTATGGAGAATGCTAGCATGTTCAAGCCTGAGTGGAAGGGGTCAATCGCGGTGATGAAAGAGTACTGACGGCCCCGAATGACAATGGGACACCGACCTAAATGGGTCGTCTATAACATTCAAAGGGAGTTCGCCCATCTCATAAACAATGAGGTCATCAAGCCTAGTGGGGACTTCTTCGAACGCGTGGAACAAGTCGTGTCTAGGGTTCACCCACGACAATAGATTCAAGCTTGAAATGAGATACATTTGTATTCTTTATATGCTTCCATGAAATTTTGACACTTTGTAATTATGCTTCTATGGAATTTTGACACTTTGTAATCAATGTCGTGAAGTGAGATACATTTGTATTCTTTATATGCTTTATATGATGCGGCTTATATACATTTGTATGCTTTAAATGATGTGATGTGATGTGATGTGATGCGGCTTTATATGTATTTTTCTGTGATGAGATACATTTTTTGTGATGAGATACATTATGTATATAATTTGCTGTGTTGTATATAATTTGCTATGTATTTCATGTATATTTACTGTGGTTTTAATTATTTTTTAAAATACCGAAAATGTATCATGTGGCGACGCGACCGTTACTGATGATATATACATCAGTAACGGTCGGGGAGTATATACATCAGTAACGGTCACGGCGACCGTTACTGATGATGGGTATCATCAGTAACACGAAGTTAGTAACGACGGCCCCGACCGTTACTGATATGATTTTTCGACCGTTACTGATAACCGTTTCTGTAGTAGTGTTTTAAATTTTTTTGGCGGGTAAATTGATTGAAAAAGTTTGCACTATGTACACATATAGTTCACTGTTTTAGGAGTACTAGCTGATGTTATTTATACATCTCCTCTAGGAGACTGGGACTAATTCTTCTTACAACCATAAGCAATTATGTAATAGTAGTTCTATACTCCACATTACATGATGGCGATGCATGATGGATCCATCGATCTCCTTCATCTAGGGCTCACTCAGATCAAATTAGGAAACTAGCTAGGCCTCCTGATCAGCAAACCGCTTCTTCATCCTGGCGATGTAGTCATCGATCATCTCCCTGGAGACGGCGAAATCGACAGCAGCAGCAGAAGCCGGCTTCTTATGGGCGACGGCACTCCCCGGGTTGGCGTACGCCGACGGCTGCTGCTTAAGGGCGACGGCTTTGTAGAGGAAGCCGATCCTGTCGACCTTCTCCACCCTCACCTCGCCGTGTGGCATGTTTAGCTAGCTTGCGTTCGTACGTCTTTGCGGTGAGGGAGAAGAATGTGTCTTTCCTGAGCTTGCTGATTGCCTGCTTCCATGGCCGGCCTCCATTTATAGGCTAAATGTGCTGCAATAAGAGGAAGAATTGACAGGAGAGCTAGGTAGCTGCCTGCCTAGCTAGCTGAGCATGCGCTTCACATTGGATCGACAGCAAAATCATATATCCTCCGGGCGATTCCAATCCTGGGTTGCCTGGTCTTGTATGGCAAAATTGGTGTACGTGTATGGAACAGAGCGACGCTCCGGTGACTAGAGCGCCAGGTGTGCTTGAAGCTCATGCTGGTCGGATTGCATTGGATTGACCTCTCATAGTCTCATCTCCGTTCTTTATTAAAGATACGGAGTAGTAGTTCCTATTGCAATGTAGGGTCATAGACTGCATAGGTTGTTTATACCAGTACAAACAGGATTTACAAAATCGAGATAAACTGGACTCTTGCAGATTATGTTACTAGCATGGTAACCCATCGATGGAATTAATCCCCACGATAAAACAATTGACCGTTGTATCTTGGTGGATTTTACAGGTTGCTGATCGAATTGTGTCGTATCAAATTTATTCTATAATCTGGTGGATACAAAAGTAGAAATAAATTAGTCAAACACAGTAAAATAGACAAAAGCTTGTTGATGATGAGGCTGAATTATCGTAATCTACCTCGATGTAAAACGTGCCTTACTCTCGATGCTCTCTCACTACTGCATCTCATGTTGATGATCTTTACACAACGATTTCACAGTCAAATTGGGATTAGGATTTCACAGGGCCCTAAACCGAAGAACTATGTTTTTCACTTGACCATAGGTTTTGCGGTATGTCTTGTCACTTAGCCCAAATCTCCTGTTTTAGCCAATTTTGACATCTGTTCTGATAGCCGATGCCTATCTATCATCACCCACATGGCAAAAGTACCGGTTCACTTGTCCACGATCATCTCCTTAGAGCTTGTTCGTTTTCCTTGTAATCCTCTTGGGTTCAGAGGGATTGGGAGGGATTAAAGGGAAACTGAACTAAAATAGCTCTCAAAACCTGCCAATCCCCCTGGTTTTGTGGGGTTTGGGTGGAAACGGACGGGGCCTTAAAGGGTAGGCGACCCAAAACCCACTCATTTCCGGCTGCGCTACACCATGCTCGGCTCAGATCGGCTCGGCCTGACCCAACCCATGTTTGTATGTAACAATACCAGAAGAGAAGATCGAGGCAATGGATGCAAACTGGCGGGAAGGAGGCCAGGTTAATTAACGTCCTTCCCGCCGGTTGCGTGTATCACCATCATCACCTCTATCTTCTCTTCTTTTCGTTCAATGACAGTCTTCTTAATTTTGTATTTGTTGTAGTTGCACTTTGTAGTTTCACTTTTTAGTTTTGTATTTGCTGCAATTGCTTTTTTCTTGTGCAATCTCAAGTAATGATAGGGGCGTAGGGCATAAATGATGACCGAAAATTTTCATATAACTCTAGACAGGCCCTATCCTAATATGGGAATTTTTACGGTACCCCAATACTCCAAACGGAGCGATTGGAGTACCAACCAAATCTAGTTATGGGTAGTTTAGACATTTTCCTTCACAACCGTGGGGACAATCTTGACTTTTATCGTTAATGTGCTTATTACCGATCAAGCGCATGACTCCTCTAAATCCCTGGCAGCAGCCGCCGCCGGCCACCCAATCGATCGCTCGGAGCCGGCGAGCGTGCACACCGAGCGGCTGCTTCTCTCCCCCATCGAGCTGGTCCGACGGCCACCTTCTCAAACGGAATCTGAGTCTCTGCCGTGATTGGAAAAACCCTAATCAGCTTCTCACTTTTCTTCACGGGAACAATTGCTGGAACAACCGTGGACGGCGCCGGACGGAACGATCCACATGCGCTTCTCATAATTTCTTCGGTTAATTGCAGGCATGGTGTTCAGATCGTTGTTAATTTTCCCAATGACAATCTTGCCCTTCAGATTGTGGTACTCCCTAATAATCCGTGGTGGTACTCCACGGCATTTGTGTTGGAGTACAAACAAATCATATCCATTAGATTAGACCAAATGGATGGTCCTTATTAAACTAGGTGTACCGAAAAAGAGCTCCCTAATATATACTTTGCGGAGAAGAATTTGAGCATTGGTAGGACGATACACCATATTATCAGAGCAGCAAATAGGAAAGATTGCACCATCTTTTTACACATTTCTGACTACCTCCGAAACTTTTGCGCCGCAATTCAAAATCATGGGCGACGCCTACCTTGGAGAGTTCCCTGGCGTCGCTGGCGATTGGGTTGGTAAGAATCTGCTTTGAAACGCCATCGTTTGGTGCAAAAGCATCAGATGCCCTCTACCTAGCTAGGGTGTAGACTCGAATAGCTCGACTCACAGTACGTGATACCAAAATTCTGCTTTTTGAGAGCGGTATACTTCAGGTATGTTTCTAATGGAAGAGGAAAATTCTTCCTTTCTCTAGGGAGGCATTCCGCGGACACGTTTAACGGAAGCTTTATTCTTCACAGGGATAATTAGAAGTTTTCTTGTCATGCTTATCATGGTTTTGGGGAAATTCATGTTCTCACTATAAACAATTGCCGTTACCCGTTTAATATTTCTTCCTATCTATACCTTTTAAGATATATACTCCCTCTGTCCCAAAATAAGTGACGTGAAATTGTATAGATTCTTATACAAATCCACATTACTTATTTGAGTAAATTTCACAAAACCACACTTCTTGTGGATAGGGTTTCAACGGTCTTGATTCATCGGACCACAGTTATGACTAATAGTCTCACAAAACCACACTTTTTCGGGCAGATCTTCTCACAGAATCCAAATCAGGTAATTAAGAGCATTCGATGGTGTTTATGACAAGTGGAGCCCACATGTCGGATGCCAGGTCGAACTGGTCGAACCATTTTTTTGTCCACGTCAACTTTTGCCCGACACCCCGTTGAGCTCCTCTGTCTACCCGGGAAATCCCGATTCGATCCTGGCATCCGACATGTGGGTCCCACTTGTCAGAAACACCATCAAACGCTCTTAATTACCTGATTTGGGTTCTGGGAGAAGATCTGCCCGAAAAAATGATTTTGTGAGACTATTAGTCATAACTGTGGCACGTTGAAACACTAGTCCCAAGAAGCGTGGTTTTGTGAAATTTACTCTACTTATTTTGGACGGAGTAAGTATAATTTCTGAAGCACTTTACCCCCTTTAACCATAGGGAGGTGGCTGCGGAAAAGGATAAAAAAGGTGACACCAAAGTGTGCGTGTGCAGAACTTTGGTGGCAAAATGAAGGGAGACATTGCGAAAAGTCGGTTGACTGTCGATCGATCCGCGATTGTAGTTAGCTAGCGTTTAAATGTTCTCTTCTTCCTAGTCAAGAAAACTTTGAGTTGAAGTTGCTCGAAGGAGAGCTCACTGCCGCCGGAAGTAAGTACCTTGAGTTTTTACTGTTCCTTTGGTAAAAAGAAGAAGGTAAATTGCGAAAAACCGTAGTTTAAAAGATTAGGGGCCACGTTTGGGAGTCAAGAGTCATATAAGCATACACACTTGTAAACTGTTTACCAGGGTACGTATTACTAAAAAAAACTGTGGTTACAGTTAGTTTTTATTCCTCTTATAAACTGTTGTTTGGACACGGAGCAGACTTGACATAAGTGAGCCTAGAAATAGTTGACAGAGGGTTTATTAATGACTGATCCATCTGTTGTCGCGGTTCTACATCACCGACGGCCCATCGCTGTTCTACATTACCGACGGTCCATTCAGAGTATCAGTCGTTCCTACTAGGCGATGGGCACCGAGACGAAGCTTTCGTGTTCGCCTTCCACCACGACGTCCCCCACCCGGACAACGCTGACGGCCAGGTTCTCCGCCGTGGCTGCCGGCGATGCGGCCCGGTACACCGACGACGGCCGGGAGACGACGTTGTAGGCGTGGATCCGCTCCACTTTCCTCACCCGCACCGCCTCGTCTTCCGCCACTACATCGCCCACCCGGACAACGCTGACGGCCAGGTTCTCCGCAGCCGGCGGCGGCGAGGTGGCCCGGTACACCGCCGACGGCCGGGACACGACGTTGTAAGCGTGGATCCGCTCCACTTTCTTCACCCTCACTGCCCCGTCCACGGGCACCTCTTTGCCCGTGCTGCTCGCCTCCGCGGTCTTGCTCCTCCCCCTTCCGCCACCGCTGCGGCGAAACATCCTCGACTAAGCTCCCCTTCTTCTGTGTACAAGTGTACCGAATATCTTGATTAAGATCGATCTCTATGGAGAAGCTCGAGTGCTTGATTTGCTCGAGCTCTGTTTGGTCTCCATTTATAGGCCCCATCCTGCTAGCTAAGAGGTGTGTTCTTGAGGGACTCTCTGGCTGCAGATGCTTAGTTCCACAGTGTTGATGTGACGGCAATCATTCAGTCAGTGGTGAGGTGTGCTTTAATTTTGGGAAAGGAAGCATGTGTAGTGATGTTTATCCCAAATGCTGCGTCGTCGTTCGATGCTGTGCAAACTGCAAAAGTGCCCATCGGACATAATATGTCTGGGCATCTTAATTAACTGATATATAGAGCCCATCTCCCATCAGGAAATAATATCTCTGCCCCGAATCCGGACCTGATTCTTAGATAGTGGGAATTAAAGGCGTACGTATATATCGACCAGACTAAGCTAAGCTAGCACTCGTGTCATGTGCTGTGATCAATAGTGTAGTCTAGCAACCCCACGTGTCACACGAATATTGCTCCCCCTCCCCGTTCGAAACTACAAGATGTTTTATTTTAATTTTAAATCAAACTATTCAACCTGAGCAAGTTATATAAAATTTTGCCAACATCCACAACTCCAAATTAGTTTTATTAAATTCGTCATGATATATATCTTCATACTATAATTTTTCTTGCTGAAAATATTAGTACATTTTTTTATTATAGCTTAACAAATTTTTAAAAAGTTTGATTTGGAACCAAGCTAATTAAAACGAAACTTACTAACTTTTTTTTGTGATAGAGATGTCGAAAGGAAAATAATGAATCAACTCAAGAAACAAGGTGATCTTGTATTTTGGGGAATTCCATATTTAAGATTCGGTCTTGCATTCTTGGATGAAGAGAGTATATAGCAACCGGATTCAAATGTCTTATGTATGTAACATTTGCATGCACACAAAGCCAAATTAATAAGAGACCTAGACGAAGAGATCACCAAATTAAAGCGTGTTACACGTATATATTTTTATCGTGGAAAATGATTGGAAGAACTTTGCGTAAGTCGAGTGAGAGGGAAATAGAGCATCTCGAATAATATGGGCATGAAGGCTCTCAAGAGAATATATCATACTCCATATTACTGCATTAAGATTCCTCACTCGATGGGTGGGACGTTGCTAAGGAGATGCAAAGAGACGGTGTTTTGTCGGTTGCATCTGTTATGCAGGCTTGGTTCTGACTTTGATAATCCCTACTAAAAATTACTGATCCATGCTAATTACACAATTATAGGAGGTTCTATGCGTGAGAAGCTCAAGTTGCATGAGCGGGTCCCTGGCTCCATGGTTCATGTTAAATCCCATATTAATTGCCAACTACAATCACCTTTGTCAGTTGTCAAAGATGTTACTTTATCAATTGCCAACTTTGCCTATTGTTGGACTATGATAAATTTTCCATCAGACTAGACTGAACCATGAATCATACTTCCTCTGTTCTTTTTTATAAGATGTTCTAACTTTGTCGTAAGTGAGATTAATTTCTAGAAACATGACCAGTTTATAGAAAAATATGTATCCATAATATCAAATAAGTATACTGCGAAGATATATATCATGACATATTAAATAAACTAGTTTACCGCGCGTTGTAGGTGTTGGTAGATTTTTTTTATAAATTTGACCAAACTTTAATTTCTTTGACTTAGGATAGAGATAGAACATTTTATATATAAAAAAAGGAATGAGGGAGTACATGGCAACCACTAAGTCAATCAAATTCGTGTCCATCAAACTGCCAACAAGACAAGGTCAAGCCAATAGGCAATAAGAATTGGTCAACAAGTCAACGAGTCAACCCATGATTAAGTGAAATGAAAGGACCAAACAAATAGGAGTAGAACAAAAAGAGTAGAAGACTCTACGAGGAAAAGAGTCGATGGATGTAGGGAGATTAGGTAAATTAATTTTTCACCATGTACCATGCACTACTCAGCTACTCTCGCCACCATTAGTACATGATAGAGCATGGACCAAATAGCCTCTCGTGCCCTCACTTCCCATCTCTCCCCAAAGGTAGTCATGGAGCTTGTACGCCTCATTCACAACCTCTGAAGGTAATCAAAAGGAGAGGAATAGGATTGAAGGTGTTCTAGTCTTGTTTGAAAAAACACGGCCAGTCTGACGTTGGGAGCCGAGAGATGTAGAGTAGTCGACGCGACACCTCCACTCGTCAACTTGTTGAGGCTATGTCGACCTTCTCTAATAGGGCCGGCATACGCGATCAACTAACACTCAACCCATTAAGCATGGACATTCCATAATAGTAGTGTTGTTCTATGACAACAACACCCATAACAAAAACAAAAGGAAAGACAAAACATACTAACAACTCGTCACCCCCCTCGAGCATCATCACAAGCCCATACGTCGGAAAAAAAACCAACTCGATCTTTTTTTTTTGAGAGAGCAACGAGTGATTTAACAGACAAATTACATACGATCAATACGCGACGAACACAAATAACAAAGATACTCAACAAAATTAAAAACCAAATTGTAGTTCTTCGAAGTATACTTCTCTTGCTTTATCCATCGCATCGTGACGCTTCTCCACGTATTCATTGACAAAATTACAGAATACCATACTTGCACAAGCTGAACAAACCTTATAGGTCTTGAAAAGTCGCATGAGCCGCGCACCTGAAACGGTGAGAACCATATATCATTGAACACACCATGGCCGGAGTCATATCCATTGCAAGACAAGCTGTAAAACTGCTTCTCCGTCAACGAATCAACAAGAAAAAAGACCAAAAACCCGAAAAGACGTGTCGTGAGAATCACTGACTCCACGGTATAGGTTGTAACGATTACATCAGGACGATGAGGGAGCCAGAACACCGATTTTCTAGACGACAACATCTCTATCGCCAAGATGCCACCGAAAAGCACACAAAAACTTAACAAAAGAAGATAGCAAAACTTGATGCCAGACGTTGATCTGTTTTTTTCTTCGTCTCTTAATGCCAGATCGTCCATGAGAGACGAGGAAACCGCTGGACACTGAAACTTCTTGGAAGACACCGGCGGCTAGGATTGTAGATCTTGAAACCGAAGTAAATGATCCCGACTCAACATGACTTTTTTTTTAGAGAGGAACTCAACATGACCTGAAGAGCCAGTTATTTTACCGGCTGTTTTTTCTCTCTCCCAAATAAGCCCGTGCAGTATAAATGGACAGCCCAGAAAAGAATGTTGCTGGGCCTTTTGTTACCCGACGGCATTAGCTCCTCTCAAAAAAAAAAATAAGACAGCGGCATTCGCCGTCATCCAACGACCAAACCCCCATGGAGGAGGGCCGCCGCCGGCGCGGTAGCGGGAGAGACCGCATCAGCGGCCTCCCCGACGAGCTGCTGCACGAAATCCTACGCCACCTCAGGTCGTCCCCCGCCGCCGCGCCCACCAGCGCGCTCTCCCGCCGCTGGCGCCGCGTCTGGGCCGGCGTCCCTGATCTCGTCCTCGGCCGCGACCTGCCGATCCGTCACGGGGCCTCCTTCCTCGACGCCGTCGACGCCGCCCTCGAATCCTACGACTCCGCCGCCGACCCGGCCGCCCACCTCCACGGGCTCGAGATCAGCGCGCGGCCCGGACGCGACGGTCTCCCCGCCAGCCGCGTTGTGCCCTGGCTGCGCTTCGCCGCACGGCGCCTCGCGGGCACGCTCTTCCTCCGCACCGCGCTCAGCGACGTTTCACCCGTTGCCGTCCGACGAGCTCGAGCTGCCGCCGTGCGAGAGGGCGACGAGCATCAGGCTCCTCCTCAGCGAACCGTTCCTCCTCCGGCCCCCGCCGATCGGCACCGGCACGTTCGCGGCGCTGGCCGAGCTGGAGATTGTCCGGGTCGCCATGGATGCCCGGGAGCTTGAGGTCCTCGTCTCCTCGCCGTGCCCGCGCCTGCAGAAGCTCATCCTGTTTATCACGCTGGTGGACGCCTCCGACCTCTCCCTGCGCTCCGCAACACTCAGGCACCTCAAGTTCCACGTCTCCGAAACCCGCCGCCTCGACGTCGCCGCCCCTGCACTGCAAGTGCTGCATGTATCCTTCGTCCAAGACGGCGGCCACATTGCCGCACCGGATCTGGCCGAGGTCTCCTTGGACGGCCCCGACGCGGGGTGCCACCTCCAGCGGCTAGACATTAAGCATCGGTCTTCTGCAAAGGCGCCTCTGATGCAGCGGTTCGACACGGTCAACGAGCTTAGAATCCCTTCTCAACTTGTGCTTGTGCGTCGACATACCCATACATTAATTATATTCAGTTTCCTCAAACAACCAATGATCATCGATCTCTGTTTATGTGTTGATCAAATTAGAAACATCGACTAATCGTTTGTGCTCATGGTGATTGATTTTGCAGGAAACAAAGGGATTCATTCCAAATTGCAAGACCTTGGGGGTATCCTTCTCAAGAAATTCGCATGCCTGTGTACCATGCATGATGCGTCTCATTAGGAGAAGCAACGGTATAAGGAAGCTTGTAATATCTGCGCCTGTCTCCACGGTAATTTCTAAGTTTACATATTTAATTACTTGAAAAACTCTCTACTGAATGCATTCGGTTCTTCATGGAGGAGATAAGTTGTGAATCTTGTGCTCAAGAGGAGGAAAGGGCTAGAATAAGGAGGGGAAGCGGGAGAGTGTTTGATCTAAATGCCGAGGTGAGGCAATGAGGGGTGGGTAACCAGCAAATGTGACAGATAATGAGATTCCAATAGGGCATAGATTAGGGAAGAGGAAGGGTGACACCCTGTTCGCCTGATGCACCTGCTGTGGGCCAGCTCGCGTGATTTAAGCTGTGGAGCCTTTTTCGTAAATCGATCAATACACTGCAATTTGGCTCATGTTTCGTATAGGGCACATGTCTGAACTACTGGGCCAGATCGTAGTGATCATGGGCCAAAAGAAAAGGTTTCGAAATGGCACAGATAGGATTTGTACCATAGTTCAAATTACTGGTTCAAGAACTTTGTTGTTTGTCTCCTGGACTGGCCCAGGTCAAAGTTTAATCAAGCTATTGTTACTGATTTGGATTAGAACAATTACAGAGACAAAACAAAGATCACAAATTTTGTATTTTCTCAAAATATCTGACAAAGTTTAATCAAACTGATGTATAACAAAATTTTGGACATACACTGGGTTTGTTATTTTGGATTAGAACAATTATAGAGACACAAGATACATCACACAATTGGTATTTTCTCAAAATTTCTGTTTGTCCATCGAATTTACTAATCACCACGATCATTTTTCAACTCGTCACTAATTAACTTTGCATATCACAGTTGCGTGGCATTGATCCGGATCAGAGGAACAAATGTCGAGAATCAAATGAACAAATATTATAGCAAAAATGTTTTTGAACATAGTAAGAACCAGAATATTATAGCAATCAAATTAAAAATCTCAGCAGCTCAGCCTTTGCACAACACAAAAATTGAATCCAGATCCATGGTTTTTAAGGCGGTAAGGCGAGGCGAAGCTCCCTGACCCCTTTTCAACTTTTAAGCGTCTAAAGCGTAAGGCGAGGCGACCCTTAGACCTACTTTAGCAGCAAAATAGATAGGTATTCATTAGAGATAAATACCTTGAATTTGTTTTTTCTTGAGCCCATCCCATCCTCTTTGCATTTGCTCTTCTCTCCAACAGCAAGCTACATAAACATGGAAAACAAATACTCCCTCCGTTCTGGAAAGGTTGGCGTGGCCGGTCCTTTTGCAAAAACACCCCTACCATTTGTTCGAATTAACCCACAAGCCTCCTTCCCTCTCTGCTCGTCTCCTCCCCTAGCTGGCTGGCCCTGCTCGTCTCCTCTCCTCTGCTCGCACCGCCGCTCTCCTTCTGCACTTCTCGTCTCTGCCGCGCTCCGCCTCTCTTCTCTGCTGCGCCCCAACTTCGCCTCCCCAACTACTCTCCCCTCGCCAAAGAATCGCCAGGGCCTGATCCAGTGTCGGTGAGGCTAGATCCAGTGGCGCAGGACGCCATGGTGTCCGGGGAAGGCAAGCGCGCCGCGCGGGCCCTCGAATTCACGGAGCAGGCGGCACACGCGCTCAAGCGATGCGGGGAGGGCGGTGAGCTCGAGCTCGCCATGAGCCTCCATGTCACCGACGCAATCCTCTGCTACCTCAGCCGCCACGCCGACGCCGTCCCGGTCTTCGAGCTCGCCGTCGCCGTCGTCAGCATGCCGCCTCTGACTGCGGCTCTTGGGCCTGAAGGGGAGCATGAGCAGGCCGTTCCACCGCCGCCCGAGGAGGAGGAGGAGCAGCAGCGGAAGAGGGAGGAGGGGTGCTCGCCGCCGTCTCCGGAGGCCATTGCTTGAATTGTAATTGTAATAGACTGAAAACTAAGGGACTTAAGTGTAAATCTGACTTGTGAATGCTTCTGCGCCAATCTTTCCGGAACAGAGGGAGTATGTTATAATGATTACAAGAACTGAACTTAATCAACTTATCACTTCTCAGTCCATAAAATTAAAAATCTGAGAACTAAATGTGAGAAAGTGTAAAATGAGATAGAAAATAAAACTGGAAGGAAGATGATAAATGGAATCCAGATCAAAATGGTAAGAACAAAAATAAATAAATAAAATCCAGATCTTGACCGTGCTACATCGACAAATGTGCCGCACGGGGAGAATTTCCCAAAAAATTAATGAAGAAACCCAAGAACTGGTTTGCATGCGTGCATGGATCTATTAGGAATTAAATTAGGAAACAAATTGCATGCTCAACAATTATATAGCAAATCACGTAAGCAAACTCTCACAAAAATCCAAAGGTCCAAGAATACTAGAATCACAACAAAACACCCAAGAGTTGGTGCATAGCCGACGTGCTGGATCTGCAGGGGTAGACAACGGGCTGGGGACAGGATCTTGACGGTACTTTTGGTCCAGGTTCCGGTTCGGGTCCATGTCCAAACTTGGGCCAAAACTTGAGAATACGTGAAGACTACAGAGTGCGCTTTCGCAAAGGTACCGTAGGCAAAGGCCCAACTCCCACCATCAATGGCGAAATCTGCGTCCAACGATTCTGTCAGCCATGTCGCCCGGGCGCAGACAGGAATTTTCGATAGATTAGAGTTTATTGGGCTGTGACGGCATCCTAGGTGAGGAGGAGGATATGTCATTTCGAAGATGTGGTTGAAGTTATAAAAAACATATCCAATTGGGATATCATTTTGAGGATGCGTTGAAGCAAATACAAGGTGGAAACCGGTATTGATATGGACTTTCCAATTGAGAGTAGCGTCTTCTTAAAGTTGCCAGGTCGTTTTTAAATAGGACGCATGTGCGGAAAGGTTTTAAGACAAGAACTTGCCAAAAATTAGTGGTAGAACATGCAGAATAGAAAGTTACTAAAAAACTTTGTACCAAATGTGTTTGTTCGATAGGCTTAGGAAAGAATGCCTTCGTTGCGAAGATAAATTGCTAGAGGAGGAAGGAGAATTGCAACAGAAAGTAGGAGTTGGGAGTTGTGAGAGAGCTTGATCTGGACGCAGGCAAGGGCAAGGCAACAATGGGCAGTCACCAAAGAAATGTGATGGATTGATGGGTAACGAGCTCCCTCTAGGACATAGAGGAGAGTTTTATTGGGGTGTTGGGCAACGAGGAGGGGCACGGCGCACAAAGATGAATAGGAGGAGAAGGGGTGCAAAGGCCTATACAGGAAACCAAACATGCCCTAGCGGATGAAGTCAGCCAGGGCGGAGGCATTGCATCATTCATGTTGTGCAGGAAGAAGACAGGGGAGGGGTGGGGAAGGCGTGTGCATGACATAAAGCTTCTCTGTTTATTTTGAAGAATTGATATACGGAGTATATGGTTGTGTGCATACGACACAGAGACCGAGACGAAGAGAAGCTTGTAGCAAACTTTTACCTTTATGTATGTTCTTGTCTAATATACTGGCTTTACCTATTTTGTAGCGTCTTTATTGCTCGTCGTCTTACTCATGTCGCTCACCACAGAGCGCCATGGCAGACATCATCCTTGATTCACTTGAAGAGATAGATCTCCATTTACTCGGAAGAGGATCAGCACAAGAAGTGGACTTCCTCGAGCCGCTGCTATCCATGTGCAACGCAGCAAAGCTTAAAGGTGTGGAAATTAGCATACCGTACCAAGATGGTAATCCTTCTTTAAGTGATAGTGCATGCAGAAAGATCCTAGAAATGTCTCGTCGGACCAATGTCAATATCAGATTAGTATGTGTTGATTGAGAAGTAACGGTTTATTCTCCTGTTATGAGATTGTTCTACTGATGAGTTTTACATCTCCATATTGTATCTAGACATACTGTTTTCAAGATCATTTCTCACTCGTTTGTTTGATTTCCCAGTTGCATATCGTATACTCTTGTAACACATGTACTCAACTGCTCGTTTAGACGACCAATTAGATATTGTACGTGAATGCATGCCGATGGTCTCCGTTATATAGCCCATATTAGGATTTGCATGATGCTACAGATGGCATCTTTAGCATAAACGAACTATGTGGGCCGTACGTGCGGTCATATACATATATATATTTCTGTGACTGTTCCTATTGTCAATATCGAAATTTGTGGGTGAGGGCCGGGGCAGATTTTTTTTCTGTCTAGGGAGTTTAGCATTTTGCTTACGCTGAAGTGAAGATAGGAATTCAACACCGGTGCCAAATTGCAGCTGTTCGGTAAATTTGGTTTTTAGCATGCTGTGTTTCAGGAAACAAATTTGAAATCCAACAATTAGGTGCTGGGAGTCGGTCAGAGTTGCTCGAATTGATCTCTTAGTTGGGCGAAATTTGGTGAATACTAGTTTGGCTTTGCTCATGATTTGTGTCCATACGTCGCTGCATACAAGTATCAGAGTATCTCTACAACAGCTGTGCTCTGCTTGCTGACTTATCATTTCGTCCTGAGAAATTAAAATTCATATATACCCCACGGATAAGACTGCTGAATGCATATCTCTGGCTTGTGGTTTTCAAAATCTGGTGTTAGCTTTACTGCACACTTTCTGTTTCATCCCTGGAAATCGCCATAGCTTGAGGGATTTAGCTGCTATAACTGTGAACTTGCTTGGTTTCATTTTAATTTCAAAACAAAGACCCTATGGCGCCCAAGCACCATCAAGCATCTTAATGTCATCTCTAATAAGGTCTGCCAAGACCACAGGATCAACAGATTTAAACTGAAAGATGCGGCGACTTCTTTCCTTCCGTATGTGCCATGCAATATAGGCCCCAAGAACAGCATTTCTTTTTCCATCTTGCCCCTGTCTGCCTCTGGTGATGCCAGTCCACCATTTCTTAACTGAGCAAGAATTTTCAGCACAGCCGGCAACATGAGGATGAGAAGTCGCGAAGCACTACCATACCTCCTTCGCATAAGGATGAGCTAGCTAAATTAGCTTTTCTGTTTATTTTGAAGCATTGATAGTTGTGTGTGCATGCGATACAGAGGACGGAGACGAATATAAGCTTGTTTCAAACTTTTTGTACATGTCTGTAGGTTCTTGTCTAATATACTGGCTTTATCTATTTTGTAGCATCTTCGTTGCTCATCGTCTTGCCCATGTCGCTCACCACAGAGCGCCACTGCAGACATCATCCTTGATTCACTTGAAGAGATAGAGTTCCATTTACTCGGAAGAGAATCAGAACAACACGTGGAATTGCTGGAGCGGCTGTTATCCATGTGCAACCTAGCAAAGCTAAAAGGTGTGGAAATTAACATGTTGTGCCACTATGATAATTCCTCTTTAATAGATATTGTATGCAGCAAGATCCGTGAAATGTCTCTTGAGATCAATATCAGTGTCAGATTCAAACGTAGACTTAGGTGAAGTGTTACCATGCATGTGAGGTTGGACCCTACTGCGAGTAGCATAAATAATGCTTTGTGTGTGTTGATGGAGAAGTAACGGTTTATAACTCTACTGGTTTTGGGATGCTGGTGGTCTGTTAATATATCTATAGTTGTCTCCTGTCTGTCATGAGATTGTTCTAGTTAGTTATGAGTCTTCGCCGACGCCGGCCGCCATCTCTGGCTGCTAGATGTCACGCGATGCTCCGTCCACGAGCCGCGACTCCATGGCCCCAATGTGCGTCGACATACATACACCGATTATCAATTTCCTCAAACAATTTGTGTCTTTGTTGATGGCTATTAAGTCTGTGCTTTTGGGTAATTGGTTTGGTAGAGAACAGAGGAATTAAAGAAATTTTTGGACGACATCACGACGCGAACAATCTTCCCAATCGCTTTCTATCAATCGTGTTGCATCTCCTGAAGAGAGGCACCAGTACAAGGGAGCTGATTGTCCTCCATGGTATGTTTCTAATTTTAGTTATCGGTGCCCACGCAAAAATATTGGAGACTGCACATTACCTCTCTAAATATGGAAAATGTCGAACCTGAAACTCAAACTCTACTACTCGCTCAGTCCGATATTAAGTGACTTTCTATTACATGTATCTAGACGCTTTTTAAGCATAGATACATCCATATTTGGACAAATTGAAGTCACTTAATAATATGGGACGGAGCGAGTAGCTCATTGGATCGATGACCCCTCCCCATAAAAGCCAGGGTGGTTTTAGTTGACATGTCACACGTGTTAAATGATTACTCTCTCTGACCCATACTACTTGTCTCAAATTTGTCAAATATGGATGTAACTATATTTAAAAAGCGTCTACATACATGTAATATTTCGGCAAGTAATATCGGTCGGAGGGAATATTATTTTGCTAAGATGTCCACCTAGACAAATTATTAAATTAGCATAGTACATACCATGTTGGACAGATGTACTACCTTCGCATGAGATGCCATGTTGGAATTACAAATGACATTTCGACTACAATTAACCCAATCCTTGAGCATTAACCCAATCTACAGAACATGCAAAAGACAATAAGGATCGCCCAGCATCAACCTCACTTACAAAACAAACAGTCAACGGGATCACCATTGGCAAATGACAATATGCTTCTTCTCGAAGAGCATCTACCCCATCTGCAAAAAAGAGCAGTCGAAGGGATCTGCAATTGCCAAGTTATAGGTATTGCAATACTTATAAAAAGAGCCACCTTTGACTTTCAGTTGAGCTTCTGGAGAAGCTCTCCCTTTCACTTCTAGCAGTTCATGTTGATCAGCCACCCATTTCTTGTCGATGCCAATCTCGTTACAGACTCCGAATCCGATTCCCCTTAGCACTTTCGCATTCAAAACAAAGAATTTGGCAAAACCAATGTCTTCCTCGCTACCTTGGTAATTCTTCAAGACCAGTTTTTTGAGATGGGTGTCGAGGCATGTGATTGGGTATAGTGGGTGACACTGACGCACATTTTTCATCCGTCTTCCTGTCTGTGTCCCACTGTTAAATTGTAATCACTAACTAGATTAGGTTACATGATCAGATATTCATTTGACATTTAAAGCAAACTAAGACTAATACTCACAATGCCTTCAAAAAAAAAAAGACAATACTCACAATGATATAGAGCTTTTCCAAGGAGGGGAAGCATGCGAGGACATCAAGAACTGCACTCAAATCAGGACGAGGAAACTGGAGGGACAAAATCTTCACGGTGCTTATTGGGTTTTTCAAGCCACCAGCTGGGATCATTCCCTGAATGAAACAAATAATGGCAATCCAAAAAAAAAATTATATTCTGCATGAAAAAATTGTTAGAGCGCACAGCGGCTTAGCCCAACTACTCATACATGAGTTGATGTCTTACCGGTCCAGGTCCACAGGAGCCCACAACATATAAGGCCTTGAGCCTAACTCAACCCAAAAGACCGATCCCATAGGTGAGGTTTGCTCCACCTTATATGTTGTGCTCCTCCACGGTCAATTTCCGATGTGGGACTAAATCCAACACTCTCTCCCGTCACACATCGAGCTGAACGGGCTCTCCCGTCATCTGGAGATGTTAGTTTTTTTTTTCAACCATGGGCCTTAATCTCCCGTTACTAAGAGATCAACCACGAGGCTCTGATACCAATTGTTAGAGCGCACAGCGGCTCGGCCCAACTACTCATACATGAGTTGATGCCTTACCGGCTCAGGTCCACAGGAGCTCACAACATACAAGACTAATAGTCACAATCGGTGGCTGTGTGCGGAGCAGTGCTCAGCGGATTGGAAATCGGGCAATCAGTGGCTGTGCAGTGGAGCAACGTTCAGCAGATCAGATAGGACTATCGACGCAGTGGACCGATCTCCTAGTAACGGGAGATCATCCTGATCGTCAGAAAGTACTCGACATCGGGTCAAGTTGCGTATGTACGTCCAGGTCAGCGTCTGTGAGTCGTGGTTGTGTCCAAGTGCTCGTCTGTGTGGGACTCTGTTGCAACGGAAGTGCGTCACGGTCGAAAGGCTGTCCGGTGAGGTGTATCACTGAGGGCGAAGACGTGCGTGCAGACAAGGTGACGGGTGGTCATCTGTGTGTCTCGGCGAGAAGACGAAAGCTCAAGAGTAGTGTGAGGCGGTGTACCAGTGAAGGTGAGTCTCTTCAATGAGGCCATGTCTCTACGTGGAGTTATGGGTTTAGTTAGCACGTATTGTGCTAGGAGTGTACGGTGTAGTGCACAGGGTTAGCGTGGCTGGGAGTCAAGACCATACGTTGAGCTGAGTCGACGAGTCGTGAAGCTGCAGAAAGTCAAGATAGGGGAGCACATAAGACGGGTCAAGATTAGGGGAAGATTGTTAGGACTAATCTTTCCTAACTGAGTTACCTAATTGAGTTAGGGTAGGATTCGGAGTGTGTTCGTATGCAGTGCATGTCCGAGTACTAGTTGAGTTCTAGTATGAGCAAGTTTAGGAGTTGTACACGTGAGTTTTTTGTGTCCGAGTAGGACCAGTAGTTAGGACTTGGACGTGTATAAATAGACATGCATACCGTGAGGTTTGTATCAAGCTTGTAAGAGATATTGAGGTAAGAAATAAAGAAAGGCACGACAGGTGCCTTTGGTCAAATAATCCGGTGATCGTCGTGAGCGTGCGTCTTCATGTGATTGATCTTTGGGCAAACCCAACAAAAAATGCCTAATGCAAAAGTGAGCCTGATGCTGCTACCTGGAAGACAATGCTGGCAATCTGAATTTCGGAGATGGAGGGGGACAAATGGCCTAATATCTCCAGTTTAGGTGCGTGAACTACCCGTATGATCTCACGGCCTAAGTCTGGCCAAGGTATCAGCAACTTTTCAAGGCAAGGGGTGTCCTCAATGACCAATTCCATTTCGCCACAGGAACAAGCAGCTAAAGTGACGATGATTCTAAGAGTCGGCGAGCTAACACGGAGGCAGTCGACATCACGGATTTCTGCCAGAAATAAAGTCTCCAGCACATGGCAGCCAGAGAGCACTCCTTGGAAGACATCCTCAGAGATAGAAATCCGCCATAGGTGGAGCTGCTTGAGGAGGGGGAAATTCAATGGCTGTGTGAGGTCCTTTGGGAAATCGCATAAGCCGATTCTCGCCAAGAGGAGGGTTGATGCAGTAAGGAACACGGACGATGGTAGAGGGTAAAGCTTAGGGTACTCGGCTGTGTATTCCAAGGGACGGAAGGTGATATCAAGTTCCTGAAGATTGGCAATGGCCAGGGAGTGGAACCAGCTCTCGATCTGAGCTGCTTCCACGGCGTACCTCTTTTTGTCCTTGTGTAGGCAGATGATGACGTCGTAGCGGAAGCGGCGGACGGGGCCAGGGTGGTCGGCGAGGATCCTGGAAACGACGGAGAAGGTCTTGAATTGGTTTAAGCCGAGGTACCTTTTTGTCGAAAATGTGCGGCGGCGGAGGTTCAAGGAGTCGAGGTTGAGAGGCGCGGCGTGCCAAAGAGGACGCCACCGGCGGGCGAGGATCTGCGTGTGGGCACCGTCGTTGGTGGGGAGGAGGGAGACGATGGTGGCGAGGATGGCATCGGGGAGGTCGCTGATGAGGTCTTCGCCGTCGCAGGTATCCTCCGGTGCCCATTTCCGTGGCCTGCGCTGGGAAGCTCCGCCGGATCCGCGCCTCTTGGCCGCGGGCACTATCGCCATGGCCTCCTTCTCAGTCTCAGGCACTGCGGCCACCTTCTTCTCCGAGAACTAGGGTTTGGGACTGTAGATGGGCAATTTTTTGGGGTTTTTTTTTGAGAAATAATTTTTTGGGGGGTTAAATGGAGGAGGCGGCTGTGCATGCCGAAACGGTGACGACCGACGAGGGGGAAGTAACTTGAACAACTTGAAAAAGCCCCGCCGCACGATGTGCCCGGCCCGGGCCTGGCCCGGCACGGATTTAAACGGGCCGTGCCGGGCTGCGACCCTCTTGGGCCGTGCCTGGGCCTCAACCTCCAGCCCGCGGGCCAGCACGGCACGGCCCGTTTAGCTTTTTATTATTTTTTTCATAGCCCACCAGCTCTTTCTCAGGCCACAGCCCGCCAGCTAATCTAGGTAATAGCATAGTCAACTATGGTGATTTTTGGGCCTGACACTTTGAGAAGAATGTTTAGTGTGCGGTCTTGCTATCGTATGCTGATCACCACAAAGAAAACACGTGAAGATTGGCTTGAGAAACGCCCATCTTCCAGCTCTTCGAAGATTGGCTTGACAAACACGTACCTCCTATCCACTATGCCACCGGATGACGACCCGAGGGCAGCAATTCACAAGCAAGTCTTGGCCGGCTTAGGCCTCATTGGGAATGCCCTCATGGGCCCCAACCCGAACCAGACGGAGGCCCGGCGGCATAGGGACGACGGCGCCCACCGGCAAAATAATCGCACGACTACTCCACGAAGGGAACTAGAAGAACAGCCTAATCGCCGCCGCAACACCCTCGTGATAGGAGATGCTCGTGACATTATTACTCAGCAGAGAATCGATCGTGAGCGATCAGCCTGTGCTGACCGCATCACAGAAGAAGAGGATGAACCTTGCGGCGCGGCCTGCTTTAGCCGTCGCGTTCACAATTTGAAGATGCCCAACAACTTTTCAGTTTCGGCGAGTGCGATTAAGTTTGACGGATCTCAGGAACCGTGAGCGTGGTTGGAAGATTACATCACCATGGTACGACTGCAGGGAGAAACGAAGAACACGGCTATGCAGTGCTTGCAGTTGCAACTCAAGGGGCACGCTCGCACATGGCTGGCGAGTCTGCCGAAGGGTGAAGTCGGCTCGTGGGACGAGCTTTATTGTAACATCCCAAAATTTCAAATTCTTACATGTGCATTGCATCCATGAGCATCATGCCACAATTGCATATTTGAATTCAAATTTGAATCTCAAAAGGCTTTAAAAAGGTTTTATTTCATTTTAAACCCTAGGGTTTCACCCATTTGAGCTTTGGATATTCAAACCAATAGGGTTTAACTAAAAAAGGGGTTTATTGCATAAATAAGCTATCCCATAATTTTTGGATATTTATTTGGAGTTGAAAAACTATTTTATTTAAATAGTTATAAAGCCCTAAAGGAATTTATAGGGCAAATGTATTTTGATATATTTTATTTTGAGGGGAAATTATTCCCAAAAGTTGAATCATGATAAAACATGATTTTACAAATTTTCTGGAATTTATTTGGATCAATTTGGAGTTCAAAATCAAAAGATATCAAAGAAATAAGAAAGAAGAAAAAAAAGAAAAGGCTAACAGAAAAAAAAGGGGGAAACGGACCGGCCCGGCCGAATTGGGCCGAACCGGCCCAACACCACGCGCGCGCCCGCAGCCCTGCCAACCCAGTCGCCCGCCCGCACACGCGCGCGCTGAGACACTGACAGGTGTGGCCCAGCTGTCAGCATCTTCTTCCCGGAATCACACGCGCGCGCCTGCCATGTTCGCCGCCGCGCCGATCTCGCCGCCATCGCCGTCCCCGGTGATTTCGGCCTTCCCGAAATTGCCCGCCCGCATCCTTTAAAAGCCCATGCTTCCCCCTCTCTTTTCCCCCTTCTCGCCGCCTCGACGGTGCGCCCACGCCGCCGCGATTCCTCGTCGGAGCTCACCGGACGCCGCCGCACAAATTGGTCGCCGCCGGCAAGCTCACAGGTCGAGCGCCGCCCGCGCCTGCTTCTTCCTCTCCCCCTCGCCTCCGTGCATCTACTGACGTGCCGCATCTCGCGTTTTGGCCACCGCGGCACCCTGACGACCGGACCCGAAGGCTCCGCCGCCTGCCGTCGCGTTCGAGCCGTCCTAGGCATGGCGTCCGACGTCCCCGGGGAGTGCCCCCACCGCCATCGACGTCGCCAGGCCGAGCCGCACCCGACGCCCGCTTCCTCGAGCCGCCCGCTTCACCGCAACCACCTGCCGCCGCTCCCTGCCGCCGCCGGAGCCCCTCGCTGGAACCCTAGGTCGCTAGAGGTGAGCCCGATGCCTCTCGTCCGTTGGATCTTGATCAACGGCCGAGATTAGATCTCGTGTTTTAATTTTAAACGAACCGGTACCGACCAATGAGGAGCTGACACGTGGCACTTCAATAGAAAAAATAGAAAATGTAATTTTAATCCCCCGGTTTAATTAAATGGCACTTTTGCAGAAACACCCCTGTAAGTTCAAATGCTTGTAACTTTTAAACACTTTGGCCAAATTTGACAAACTCCTTTTTGGAAATCTCTCAACCAGTAGAAACTTTTGGCACTGTTTAAATGTAAATTTGAATAACTTAACCACAGTCAATTTACAGAATGGTGTTTAATGCCATTTAATTCATAACTAATTATTTAGAAATCCTTTTTAATTGAAACCAGTGCCCAAAATTTTATATTAATGTCCTCTGTCCATTTGGGACAGAGAGATAAAACTTTTGAATTAAATTATTTGGCTGATGCCAATGAAACTATAATTTAGGGTTTTAATCAATTGTTTTTGCCTTTTGTTTAAAAACCCTAATGCAATTGTTTTAATTACCAATGTTTAGGATCAGTTGATCACCCAAATAAAATAAACCAAATCATGTCACATGCTTACATTGCATCACCGCATACCTTCTTTTGTTGTGATGTGGATTGTGTGTTTATATGTGTGTATGTTTGCCTCGTTTAGATTATCCGGAGAGCAACGTGTGTGTTGTGAAGAGTGTAACTCAAACAACTGTGACAAAGGCAAGTTCACTTTGATCATTCACCTATTATTTTACTATGCACTAGATGTTTTATTAGTTGCATGGATAGGACTATTACTATATTTACGCTAGCTATGAATTCCTAGTAGTATAGATTGCCCCTGCTATTACATTTCCACCAATTGCCATCGCAAGTAGTTGAATTGCTATGCTATGTTAGTATACGTGTGAGAGAATCTCAATTACCATGAATCAGATGATGTGGAGCATTTTAGAAACTTGGCAAAACAACCCCAAGGAATCATCATGGGTGGACGGCTTTGAGGATTTGAGATGTTATGCAACGTCAGCTCCATCTCTATGGGTCCCTCTGAGTCGAGTTCTCGTGGATTCGGGAATGGATCGTCCATGGACGTCTCTTCCGTGGATTCGGGGGACGCTTGCGTCGCAAATGTGGAATGCCACCTGGGGTATCAGAGGCTGGACTAGTTTTCCTATTTAGTAGCTTCCAGTACAACCACATGGTAATATGGGCTCTGCTAGGATGGATGTAAGACATATGATCCTGGATCCGAGGGATTGTGCAGATGTAGCCATGTAGGTGGGAACGTAGGTCCCTCGGGTGGTCTGGGTGATTATGGTCTGAAAATTCCTGTAATCGATGCCGTTGCTATTCTACCCTGAGGACAGCAAGGGATTAACACTACGATTTTTGTGGGGAATGTGTACAACCTCTCGAGAGTGTCAAACTAAGTACTTAGCCGTGTCCCCGGTTACGGACAATTTTGAGCAACTAGATATGGGGGCTGTAAGGAAAGTCTCACTCATTCCAATTTCTTAAATAAAATGAATGGTTTGAACAGGGTAGGAGCACTTGATGTATCTACTCAATGTGCTCTAGGTTAATAGGAGCATGGGTGTTTCTACCCCGTGTCCAATAGTGATAAAACTATTTGTTTAAAAATGATAGGATGAAACGTTGATGCTTTTATGCAAATAGCCAAACCCCTACCTTGCCAAATAATGCATATACTTGTTAGGTCTGCTATAACCCTTTGGTGAACTTGCCAATACATTCAATGTATTAACCTCCTAGTGGCTGCAACGTTTAAATGTTGCAGGTGAACCAGGTGAAGAGTGAGGTACGAAATGTTAGGGTTGCGAGTTTACATTCCAACATGTTTCGACTTTGGAGTTGTTATGGGACTCCTGCATCTTCTGCTTTCCGTTGCAAGATTTTATTTTCTTTGAGATAACCCATGAGGTTATGCAATATGTAAGTTACTACTAAATTCTGGATCAAGGCGATGTAATATACTTTTGACCTTTGTATCTTAATATTACATCTTGAAAACTGTGTGTGCTAGCGAGTCGATCCAGGGACTAGCACAGTAAGCACAGAGATCGAACCCTGTACGGGGCGGTCGCTTCAGATGGTATCAGAGCATTGTGTTGCCTGTAGGTTCGTGACCCTTAGATTGGAATTACCTTATTAGGTACCTATTTACCAAACTAAAATTATTTTTGAAAACTCTCATATTCTATCCTCGTCCAGTTCTTTCACTCTCTCATCCAACTTTGAAGGTTTTCAAACATCGAAACCATCAAACTTAGTCACGGTTGACGTAATTTGTGAGCTGTCACTTTTGGATTTATTGATGGCCACAAATAATAATAGTAAATTATTTTGGATAACAAAAACTTTGTTCGTTTGCTTTTAAAACCTTTTTTCTTGGGCTTGGATGCCTGAACTATGTCATTTGCTTGCTGGATCTTACTTGGTTGGTGATTGTTATGCCTTACTTGCCTGTTGTTGGGTTAAGCTTCTTTTAGACCCCATCTGTCTATCTTCTCATCTATGCTATCCTAAACAGATGCCTCCAAGACGTACCTCCAACAACAACAGATCACACACCACCAGCAACAGTGACAACCATGAGGAAGGTAACAACAGTTCAGTTAACATGCAGACTCTGCTGGCAGCCAAAACTCAATTTTTCCAGTTGATAACCCAGCAGATGACCAGCCACCAGAACATTGACCAGAATAACCAACACCCCAACCCACCACCACAGGTGGATATGCTTACAAGATTTCTGAAGTTGCACCCACCTACTTTCACCACCTCCACTGAACCCATGGTAGCAGATGACTGGCTGCGTTCAGTGAACAAGAACTTAGTGACTGTGGGCTGCACAAACACTGAGAAAGTAAGGTTTCCAGCAAACTTGTTGGAGGGACCAGCCGCATTTTGGTGGGAGAACTACCTAATCACTAACCCGATTAAGGATGTCACTTGGGAGATGTTCCAGGATGCTTTCCGCACCGCCCATATCCCCGCGGGAGTGCTAAGCCTGAGGATGAAGGAGTTCAACAAACTGAAGCAAGGAACTCGTTGACATGAAGAGCCACAAGCTGGTTGGCATGAAGTCTCATGACTGCCACGTGATTCTCACGCAGCTACTTCCGGTTGCAATAAGAGGCTGCATGGAGCCATGGGTGAGAGAGACGGTCATGAAGCTCTGTGACTTCTTCGACACGATCAGCCAGAAGTCCATCATGGTGGACCGTTGCCTGCAACTGAGGGACGCAATGATACAGATATTATGCGAATGTGAGATGTTCTTTCCCCCAACGTTCTTCGACATTATGGTCCATCTGATGGTCCACATCGCCGATGAGATCTTGTTGTTAGGGCCATCGTTCCTGCACAACATGTTTGGGCCGAACGATACAACGAGGTGCTGAAGCGATATGTTCGTAACAGAGGGCGTCCCAAAGGAAGCATCATGAAAGGCTATCATGCAGAAGAGTGCGTTGAGTTCTGCACTGATTGGTTGGCGGGCCGCAAACCCAAAGGGGTCCCCGAATCACGACATAAGGGGAAGCTAGAAGGTGAAGGTGGGCTTGGTCGGAAGGATCTTGATGTGCATGCCCGCCAAAGAATGGACGCCTTTATAAGAGCACACACAATGGTGCTGCAACTCACGCCAGAGGTCGAGCCGTTCATCGACATGCACATCGAAGAACTTCGAAACCTCAACCCTAAGAGGAATGATGATTGGATCCAACGAAAACACAATTCTACATTCACCATGTGCCACAAGGATCTTTGGTATCCAAGGGCTGCGGCGAATGAAGATGAGAAGATTGTCTAGAAGTTGTCACGGCTTCCCGACCGCGACGTCGTGACATACCAGTCGTACGCAATGAATGGGTATACGTACTACACCAAGGCTCAAGACCGTAAGAGTACGTACCAAAATAGCGGTATAGTGCTCGTAGCTGAGACGGGGACCGACAGTGAAGGCCAGACTGAAGCGTACTACGGCATGGTTGAAGAGATCTGGGAGCTTGACTACACCTTCACCACCATCGCCATGTTTCGCATCAGACGGGCACGCGATGTCAGGCATGAAGATCATAGGTTCACAACAATGATTCTGCCAAAAGAGGTTCCCCGTCATCAGGTGAACGTCAAAAGAATCTCGGCACTGCTTGAACCATGTCAGTTTGCTTCCAAATGCAAACAAGTCTTCTTCATAGAAGACCTGATAGCGAAAAACTGCGTAGTCGTGAGGAGAGGTAAAAGGAGCATTTTTGGGGTCGACGAAGTAACTTCACAACAAGACTATGAAAGTTTCCCCGATCCCACGACCAGGCAAGAAGAAGAGGTGGCAAGACGGACGATCCAGACAAATGCCGTAAATTTGTTCGATGATGATTTTCAATGTAATTTGAATTCTAACGAGGTTCGAATCTTAACTTGTTCAAATTTGAAAACAAATGCCGTAAATTTGTTTGCAATATTTTTCTACTGTGAATGCATATTTTATTTGCTTGTTTCGATTTCGAAAACAATTAAGAGATATGGATTTTTTTTAAAATTTTATTACATGTTATTTTCTTTATAAAGGAGAAAAAAAAAGTTTTTAAGCCTGCCCGGGTCAACTGAGCGTTTTGGGTTCGGGCCCAGCTAGGCGAACCCGGGAGTAGCCTACTACCTACTAGGCCAGAGCAGACCGGGCCCACGGGGCTGTAATCCGAGCCCAAAAAGAACAGTACAAGTACCGGGCCCACGGGCCAGGCGAGGAGCACAAGAGACAGGCGAGTGGAATATTCAGAAGCTGATGGGAGACAAGCGAGTGGAATATTCGGCAGCCCGCAGAAGGCCACCCGTGGCGGTGACGTCAGAGGAACCCGCCACCGGAAGCTGGCACCAGTGGCGGTGATTTTCCTGAAACCCGCCACTGGTGAGTGCTACAGGACTTAGGGATTTCCCAAATCTTGTCCAACTCACCAGTGGCGGTGAGTTGTATGAAATCCGCAACTGGTAATAATTTCAGAATGCGCTATTATAATCCTATTATATTCTCTGCGTTCCCAAAAATTATAGCAGTTGTATTTTTGGGTGTATAATAATATTGTTTGTTCCCAATACAAGTTTTAGACATTAATTCATAGTATTTCATATAAACTTCTGTGATTATGTGTGGCTTTGGTGCTAATTTAATTCCATAAAATTCAATTTTCATCAAAATGAACTAAAACTTGGCATAGCAACACCTCTCAGTCTAATGAAGCCACATGGAAAAAATAAAGCCCAAAATTGTTATAATGTTACAATTTGGATGTTGGCTTAGAAGGTATCAAAGATATCTACCTAGATGATCCCAATATGGTAGTCTTATGGGCTTCATTTCGAATTTTGACACCAAACTTCATATACAGGCATATTGTTGTGTGAGAAGCCTCCATGCCAAATATCAGACCGTTCTGAGCAATTTTGTAATTTATAACAATTTTTAACGACAGTAAACACTACAAAAGCATTAATATTTCATTTTCAGCAATGTATTTAGCATTGAAATCTTTAGTGAGACAAGAAATAATTATTATACACTTAAAAGTACATGTGCTATAATTTTCAGAGAGACACGGAATATAATAAGAATATAATACTAGAACCAAAATATTAACCAGTGGCGGGTATATACAATACCACCGCCACTGGTGCATACAACAGGAATGTGGTGAACACTCATTGTTGTTCCAATTACCAATGGCGGGGTTTTCATATACCCGCCACTGGTGGGTCACCAATGTTGGGTATCCGGAAATCTCCGCCACCAGTGGTCTCTTGTAGCAGTAACCCTAGGAGGGGTCGCCAGTGGCGGGTATCCACGAAATACCCGCCACTGGTGATGTTGCCTATATATATTAAAGAGCGGGACTTGGCGAAATTTTTCGTACCTGAAGCGCGCGTCTTCTCGACCAGCAGCGCTTCCTTGAGCTCCCCGACGGTGAAGCGCTGCCCAAATCTCGCGCCACCGCCGCTGCCGCTGCCCTTTTCCCTCGCCTCCCCTCCCCTCCCTCGCACCTCCCTCGCCGCTGCCCTTCTCCTCGCCTCCTAGCCGAAACTCTAACCCTAGACGCCGCCGCCGCCATGTCTTCGCAGCACCCGAGCGGGGGGTTGCAACAGACGACGAGGAGCGGGAAGCCCCTCGCCCCGCAGGCCCCGCCTTGCCGCCGCCCGGCCCGCATCGCCGAGGGTGCGGCTGGTCCTCCTCGACGCCACCGGCTCCGCCGGCCGCCCCGGCCCCGTCCCCGACCGCCGTGGCCGCCCCAACCCCATCCACGACCCTGACCCCGACCCCCGCCGTCGCCGTCGCTACCCGGACCCCCGCTGCCGCCGCCCCGACTCCGGCGACGGTATGGCCTCTCTCTCCCTTGTTGTTAATTAAGTTAGGTTGAATCAGACCTAAATTAGGTTGAATTAGGGTCAAATTAGGTTCAATTAGGGTTAAATTAGGTTGAATTAGGGTCCAATTAGATTGCTGCCTAGTGTTAGGGTTTATAATTTTTGAATTTTGAAGTTAATAAGGCAATTTAATGTTTAGTTCTAGCTATTTAGGGTTTAAATCTTGTTGTTTATGTTTAGTTCTAGTTATTTAGGCTTTTTAATGTTTAGTTCTAGCTATGTGGTTGCTGTTTATGTTCGTTATTGCTGCTCTTGGTGCAAAGGTTGATACATGCATGTGATCCCGACAATCGTGTCGGTTGATATGAGGAATGTGGGCCCGGCCATCGTGTCGTGTCGTTGAGAAGGGTCCGGCCATTGTGCCGAGAGGGTATATGTGGATGGGAAATTTTTTTATGCAGGTATAAGATTCGGGTAGATGCATTTGTTGTTTTACAGCAATGGTCATGCCGAAATTTTCTTGTTTTACAGCATAGGTCATGCCGAATTTTTCCTTTTTTTAAAATTACTTTTATAAGTGTTGCATAGGAACCTCAGGCTCGCGTTGAAGAGGTGCCTGAGCAGCCATCGGTTGTGGAGGGAGAAGTCAAAGAACAAGCGGGGGCATCTTCCTCGGGCTCAGAAATTGCCATGAGCGATGACTTCGAGCATGGTGAAGAAGGAGTCGAGGAGCAACTGTTCTTTGAAGGAGCTGAGGAGCAGCTGCTCCTTCTAACGAGGAAGAAGCCTAGGGTGCGACGTCTCAGGCTACGGAGTTGACTACTCAGTCGAAGTCCAAGCAGGGGGCGAACAAGGTGCCGACGGAGTCGTGGGTCGTCAGCAAGCTCAATAAAGAAAGCTACCCGGAGGAACCGGTGGAGGCTGCAGAAAGATTCTCGAACACATGCAACGCCATCGTACGGGTACGCGCTCGGATCTATCAAAGATGGAGTGACGTCCCGGAAGCTGTGAAGCAGGACTGTTACGAGGCGGCATGGAAGCGGTTCGTGCCTGCCAATGATGAGATCAGGAGACGGTTGGAGTGGCGGATGCACCAAGTCATGAGGAAGGGCCAGAGCACGTGGCAATATAACTGCAGGAAGTTCATCGGCAAAGACTGGAAGACAGTGGTTAACAAGCACTGGAAGGGGATCTCGGAGGAGGACTAGGAGAGGTTCAAGGTGTGGGTCGGGTCAGATGAATTCAAGGCCAGCCAAAAATGGTACAAGGAGCTTTGTGAGAAAAGGCCCTTCGACCACCGCCTCGTGAGTCGTGGATGCCCCGGAGAGGAGAAGGTGTGGGCGAAGGAGGACGCCGCATTGGACCAAGGTTACGGCCGCCACTGGTGGTTGTTAGGGTTTCCATGGCCATTTCCGGCGGTGACTTGTTTCGGGACAATATTCACCGCCAGTGGTGCTGGGGCACCAGTGGCGGTGATAATCAGTGCCACTGGTGGCGCTCGTGGATGCCTCGAGAAGCTTTCAATGGAGGTGTGTTTTTTGGTCCGTTTTAACCGCCACTGGAAGGAGGTCACGGATGGGGTTTTCTGTAGTAGTGGATTCTCCTGCGGGGTGGAATTTCAGCCTCAATTTGTAATCGCCAAGTGCACACGGTTAGCAAGTAACCTATATTTTGTGAGCCTGATTGTGGGGATATTAGTTCTCCGCGTACGTTTAGTTGGGTGGCTGTTGGGATTGTGGATACTGCTTGGGTATAATGGAATTAACTTTTAAAAGAAACCTTTAGTACTTCCTTTGGGAAAATCCACATTGGTAAAATTATTTCGTGTATACAGTACTGATTGATTCTTTCCGGGAGCCAAGTAACATTTGAATTAACTATGGTTAAGTGTAAGTAATCACTCTGTGATAGCTTTTATATGATGAGAACATGCATGGTATCTGCTTTGTGTTGCTGAATGTAAATGGAAACAGGCAAGTCAAATACTCTGGGTCTGGGGTCAAAGGGATTGGTGTTCTCCAGATCTTGCGTGCATTTGTCTGGTTTTTTTATGCCACATCAATTGAAGTTGTTCTCCTGTCATCACTTTTTCTTTATTTGCTTTCATTTCCTTCATTCTTATAATTACATTTAGGATAGATATTCAAGAGCTTCTGTTAATGTTCAATGACCTTGCGATAACTTTAGATGTCACATAATTTTCATCCATTTGCTCAGCAGAAGAGGTACCCAACGGCGGCAGCGGCGAGCGTTCTGATGGCGAAGACTGGGCCAGTCGCGACAGCGGCTCCGGTGGACGGGGGTGCGGCCGGCGCATCGGCAGCCGTGGCCACGCCGACCAGAGACTAGGCCACGACTGTGGCGGCGGCGGCCGCGGCGAGTATCCTGAGCTTGAGGGTGGCTGCCATTTCTGCTAGCTAGCTTCTTGGTGGGATGCTCAACTGGGAGTTTGTTGAGATGATGTGTGCAAAGAAGAAGCTAGCTAGCAAGCAGACGTGTGCTTTGGGATGGGAGCAAGAGCTGGGACAGATCGTGTGTATATATAGGTGCGTGATTAGCAGATGGCTTCGCTCTGCTTTATTTAGGAAAGCTAGCCTTGGAAACGAGTGGCTGGAGCTGCTACTTTTACAGCTTGTTGCAAGTGCCTGTTTTTAGTCTTTGCTATGATTATAGATCAACACATGCAATTTTAGATGTCAGGTCCCAGTTACATTAGTTTCTAATGGCAGGCAAATCGAGGCTCAGGAAATTTTAGATGTCACATAATTTTGTTCATCCATTTGTTGGATCATCTGTCAGGTTCCAGTTATTTCCTTGCTTCAGCAAAAACCCATGTGAGAAGTCATCAGAATGTACTTCATAATTCATAGGTCATGCTTGTTTGTAATTGGTTACTAAACTATGCTCAGCTATGCATTTCTCACTACTGAATAATGATCAGCAGTGTGTGAGGAATGGAATTTGTTAATAAATCATATCAGGCAAGGCTGTTTTTGTTGCAATCTTACACCTGTATGTTAGTTTCAGTAGTTGGTTCGTTTGTGTTTTCAAATCTGCCCAATAGCAGTACTTCTACATTACTCTAAGTGAACGTGAACGCATGTCTCCACAATAGAAACTTTGTCAAAAAATTTAATGAAAACTTTGGCGCAAGACCTGGTTCCGTTCATGTGCTCGTGCAAGTAATTCAAGAGAATACTAGCTCAATCTATGAACACATGTGTTGGCAACTGTGACACGCCGGGTCCATGCATGCATGATGCATCCACTTAATTAGCAACTGATCAGACAAATCCACGAGAGAGAGAAATCAGGAGTCTACCTGACCAAATATGAATGTTTTATGACATTGTTCTATGACGCATGTAGCTCAAACAAGAATTTTTGGTACATATTTTAGTATGAATTCAATGAAGTTGTAGACAATGTCTCTCCCATGGAACGAGATATTCTTTAAAAATTGGACATTCACCGATTAATAGAATCGTGGATAATATTGTGGAGTACTTGTATTTTAATTATTGCTTTACATTACTACATAATATTTCGGTACCTAAATATAACATATTTATGTGCTGCTCGTGATTTTATAGGTTGCACGCACAAGCTTTACATTACTACATAATCATAACTATTTAAATGGTTCAACGAGAAATAAGTAATACTGAATAACTTATAGAAAAATTAAATTTAAAAGACACATATTATGAAGACGTGCGTTGCACGTGCAAACTCACTAGTGATTTTGAAAGGTGAAACTGATGTTATAAATCTGTATCGGTCCATCGAAAACAAGAACTTTGCACTATTGACCCAATGACACGCATTGATCTAGGGGCTTGGCCTGATGGGTTCCTGAGAGATGCCGGACGGCTATTTGGTTTGAAGCCTGAGGTTCCAGCTACTTGCCTCGCCTGAAAGACCTGCCAGCGTAATTAGCCTAGTTGAGGCCACCAGAATCGAAGGCCTGACTCCGGTTGATCGAAGATACTCTACTCTATCTATGCAACCACGGGACAAAGCTCTGACACAGCTCACGTAACGAAAATGTACCAATATTTGTGAGGCCAACACAAGTCAGCAACCAAACAGCTTTGTCTCAGGCATGCCTCTTCAAAACGAAAATCCTCAACTTCTCCGGCTAGTCTCAGGCGCTCATTTTCTCAAGAGTGGACTTCAGGTCATGAACCAAACAGCCTCCTAGTGTCTCCTCAAATGATGTGTATATGCAAATATTCTAACAACAATATATTGTTATGTTTCTTTGGGTTGAAAATAGATCCCAAACAAGTTTGAGCTACATGGCACATATCCTTCGCCGACGTCAAGTCCACCCGTCAAAAGTCGTCATCCTTGAACGAATATTTGGCCAAGTTGATTTAAATGATTTTCAGGACGACATCGCCCCCAAAAGAAAAATGCAAACAATATAAAAAAAACTCAAATAATGATCATAACATGAACTATCATTAGCACGTGTGTAAACATGTATACATCAGGATTTCCATCACAACAACAATGTGACAGCGGGCCGTAGGTGCGCGCAAACGATGCAAGTTTAACGTGTTTTAACAACATGTTCCGCTTCCAGACTGAGGAGACGTAAACTGATGCCCTATACGCCTTAAGCAGCCCAACCAAAGAGTCAGACAGTCAACAGCAAAGCCACGTCTTCGACTCCACAAAGAATAGCCGACCAAACCCTAGCCCGGCCGGCGGCGACCCCCATGGCACCCAGCGCGGCGGTGCGTCCAACACCATACCTAAGCTAGCACTGAATCACGGCTCGCCGCCTCCACGTTCCACTCTCCAGCAGCCGCACCACCGTCCCAGCACTGGAACCGCCCCCCAAATTCCCCACCTCCGGTCCCCAAATTCCGCACCTCCGGCCCAAAATTACCCGCCTCGCCAGCCGCCGGACATGAAGAAGACGCCACCCGCATCCTCCGGGCGCAGACCACGGAAACGGGGACGGGACGGCGATCTCATCGGCCATGAGGACCTCGTCCCACACGGAGATCTCATCAGCGAGCTTCCCGATGCCATCCTCTGCACAATCATCTCACTCCTCCCGACGAAGGACGGCGCCCGCACGCAGGTCCTCTCCCGCCGATGGCGCCCTCTCTGGCTCTCCACGCCACTCGACCTCGACGCCAACTACCGCATCTGCTTCAACGATTTCAAGCGCTTCTCCATTGTCTCCCAGATCCTCTACGACCACCCTGGTCCCGTCCGCCGCTTTCACTTCCGCTCTATCCGCCTTCACAAAGCCAAAAAGAGGTATGCCGAGGAAGCCGCGCTGATCGACAGCTGGTTCCACTCCCGGGCCCTTGCCAAACTTCAGCAGCTCGACATCTCCTTCCATGCCTACGAGAACGAGAAGCATTACCCGCTGCCACTGTCCGTGTTTCATATCGCGCCAACCCTCCTCATGGCCAGAATCGGCTCTTGTGATTTCCCGAAAGAGATTGCTCATGCAATGAATTTTCACCTCCTGAAGAAGCTCACCCTACAACATGTTTCCATCTCCGATAATGTGTTCCATGGGATGCTCTCTGGCTGCCATGTCCTGGAGACCCTACATCTGGAGGATATTCGTGACGTGCCTTGCTTCCGCATTACCTCGTCAACTCTTAGGAGCATCGGTATTTGTGCTTGTTATTTGAGCAAAGCGGAATTCATCATTGAGGACGCCCCTCGCCTTGAGAGGTTGCTGCTATCTAGTCAAGGTGCTGAGACTATCCGGGTCATTAGGGCTCCTAAACTGGAGATATTGGGCCCTTTGTCGCCCTGCATTTCTGAAATCAAGATTGGTAACCTAGTCTTCCAGGTAACTGTAGCACCCTCTTTACTCTTGTTTTCGGCATTCTGATATTCACAATAATTTTTATGTCCTTTGTTTTCTTCAGGGACTTATCCCAGCCAGCTTGAAAACCCCGATACGCACGGTGAAAATTTTGGCTCTCGAGATTTCTAGTCCTGATGTGAACGTTGTTCTTGATGTCCTCAGATGTTTCCCCTGCTTGGAAAAACTCTATGTCGATGTGAGTACTCATCTTTTCTTTTGCTTTAAACAAGTACTTTGCATTTTAATTGCAGAAATGAATGGAGATCAAATTGTAGTATGGCATGGCATATGGCCAGCATCCTCATACGCAAGGCTATGAACAGGCTGTTAATGTCAGAGATCAAGTCCTATTTAAACCCTGCCGTGTGGAACTACTAGTTGTAAATAAAAGCTCCAGCATGTTGTCCCACGGCCAGAGACAGATAAAAATGCTTATACTCAACTGACACATCATTAATGTAACTAGCTCCATGGCCCTCGCAAATGCGAGGGCATCATCTGAAAGTGTTAGAGAAATTGTCCGAAAATGACGAATAAATACATTTTTGGCTTCGTGGTATGAATTCATGGCCTTATAATTATTGATATCTTCTTATTAGAAATACAAATAATTATGTAAATTTTCTCCCACGTGACCTTGTATACATGAAAGATGGACCATTTAATTCATATCCTACTCCTGCATTGTCTTTTTATCTTAGAGTTTTATTTGACTTCTTGTCTAAAATAGCCTAATACATCTAAATTGGAATTCTACTAAAAACCAAGGCAATACCAATCTTACTAAGTACTCAAACCACGCATATCAAACATGTTTTTTAAAATTGGTGCCATACATGTATAGCATCAAAATGACATGTAAAGTCAAGGCCATTGTTACCTAGTGGCTAGCCCTTTAAAATTCTATATGGAGGAAGTGCATTAATTTTATTTCCTCCTGGATGAAAGATCCACACATTCTTATTGCCTGCAGTTGTTTCCTAGAATGATTGGCTGAACATGGTTGGTAGGATGATCAGGAGTGTCAGCACAAGGAGATGCGCAATATCTAGAAACTTTGGAAGCAGAAAAATAAACACGATACATAAAACTGTTCAGTTATCACAAACTAAATAGGGCAGAAAACAAAACAACGGTAAGACATATAGCATATTTTCCTACAACATGAAGGGCGAGGCAAAAAAAAATGTTTTAGCGCAACTAATAAATGATGCATACAATCAGAGGTGTCTTACCGGGGTCAAACAAACATGTTATAGATTTCTCCCCACCAGTGCAAAAGGTTCAATAATTGCCTGTTATAAATAACAATGTTATTAGGTAAGTCAATATGGTGCATGTACATGTGGTTCTCCAAGGAAAAAAAAAGAAGAGATATATGAAAAAAAGAAGAGATATATGCAAAAAGAAAAGGTGAAGTAGATGGAAAAGGACAAACCATGACAAAATAACAAATTAAATATCACTTGAACCTCATTATATATCGACTGCTCTTAATTCCAATGAGAACCTGAAAATAATGACTCATGAGAAAAGGCTAACATTACCCAAACTGGGCATAGATTAGTGTTCCATATCCAAATTTTCGATAGTCCTCTTCTTAATTTGATTTGTTTCACTCTTTCTCGCACCACTACCGCCAGTCATTGTGAACTACTCACATTGTTTACCAAGGTGTGCCAGATCAAGGAAGCACTTAATCTGAGAATAATGGCCATCCCTTTTAATTCATAGACTACAATCATATGACCTTCTTAGAACATTTTAAGTAAAGAGGAGACTGAAAGTATAGTATGTAAAATAGTTAGTAGTAGCTACAGTCTTGATTTTCTCAATGGACATATATATTAATTGAACGTACGAATTCACTCGAGGTTTAAGACAATTAATTCTAATAATAGTATTTTCTACCTCCAGATCACCTATCCAAATTAACTTTTGATGATTGTAAATGAATAGATCTTTCTGACATATATAATAATCCAATTGTAGTTCCTAATAGGATATAGTATTTTCTATATTTGGGCCTCCCCAAGCAGGCTTTTGATGACATAAAAAGGAACATGTCGTAGAGGCATATTTTCTACCTCTGAACCTACAACGAAATGTTACTTTTGATGGCTATAAATAAACAGATCAATTAAATGGCATGTATGTATCTGGAGTTATACCTAAACATGAATACGTAATTAAGTGGATGTGTGGTCAAAGATGGCAAAACATGATCGATAAAATAGATTAACAACCAAATTAATATAGATTAATTAATGATGACTTTGCATAGCTAAAAAGATCATACGTAGCATAAAGCTACAGCAAATAATGAGTAGAATAATACCTTCACCAATCTTGCTCGTGTAGTCTTGTATGTTCCTAGACGTCATGAACGTACAGCCTCTCGGTCTCCGGGGTGAGCATTGGAATCACCTGAGTCGATCCTGCTGTTGTCCAAGTGCCATCGCTGGTGACTCTTTCTGTGCGAGGAGTGGCACGCGCTGGGGCGTGGTCCATGGCAGCAGTGACGCGCTCTCTCAGCGTGTGACCTGACCACAGCGAGTGTTGGTTTGCCGCGTGATGACCATGGAGTCCTGGAGACCTAGACACGGACGCCACCGGCAATCGACACCGTGATGATATGTACTTCTTCTGCACGTCCTCTCTACGATGCCAGCAACTCACTTGTCCGTGAGGCCATCAAGGGGATCGAGAAATTAGCCACGTTCATTGGAGACGCCAAGAGGGCTTGGCGCGGCCGCCATGGAGCACCGAAAGGGCTTGGGGCCAGAGGTTTGGGGCTCCCTGCCTGAGAATCGTGTGGCCGTGACGGCTCAGCAAAGGAGCAGCCCAGCGAGAGATTCGGCGGCGAGGGCATTAGCCTAGAGTTGTAGGAGATCGGAGAGAAAAGTTAGAGAGAAAAAAAGAAAGGTACGGAGTATTGTTTTTTTAACGGAAGGAGAGGAAAGGTTTATTTCAGGGCAATGGCATAAGCGGGTAATTTTTTCAGCAATATCGATTGGCTGTGATTTTCTATGCTTTTTTGTGAGATTTTCTAGCGTTTATCTTTTTTCTGGTTGCTCTGTCATGCACTTTTAGTATATAATAGATGTCAAATGAATATTTGATTCTCATGTAATCTAGTCTTGTTGGCACTCTGTCATGCATCTTTTTTTTTGGTTTTACAGTGGGATCCAAACTTAAAGACAGAGGTGAAAAATGTGCTTCAGTATGACCCACTAGATCTGATAGAATGCCTTGACACCCGTCTAAACAAACTGGTGTTGAGAAGATATGAAGGTAGTGAGGAAGATTCTGGCTTTGGCAAGTTCTTTGTTTTGAACGCCAAAGTGCTAAAGGAAATGACAATTGGAGTCCGTGGGAAGGTCAAAAGGAAGTGGGTGGCTAATCAGCACATGCTGCTTGAAGTGGAAAACAAAGCTTCTCGAGACGCCCAAATCAAATTCAGATATCGTCCTCACTTATATTTGGATGTCCATGATTTGTCAATTCCTGACCCCTTCAATCACGCTTTTGTAGGCCAGCTAGATGCCCTATCAAAATAAGCATATCTTTGATTTTCCCATGGCCAATCCCATTTGGCTGCTTGTCCTGTAGACCAGGTCGACATCCTCTTTAGTCCAACTCTTAAATTTGATTGGCCGCAGTGTCTGTAGTTCCTTCGTAATTCCAAAGTATTTTTGCATGGATATGTCGATGTCGAGCCTTGTTCAGATTAAAATGGATTCAAACCTTGTTTGTTCCAGTTTCGAATGGATTGTTCCAGTTCCCGACTAAAATCTCTCATAACGAATGGATCATTGTTGTTGTTAATCTTGTCGCATCTCACTTTGCATTCTCGTTTACTGTTTTCATAAACTGTTCACGTTCAGCCTGTTGTCGTGAACATGTATTCAGTAGTTCAGTAGCTGCCAGAATCGTGCTTGTTCACGATGCGGCCAAGTCTTCTTTTCCGTTGTATGCTTGGTCCACCTCGAGCTGTTGCGTGGGATTGCACGTGAAGTAGTTAGCTTGTGGCGGACATGAACTTTTTAGTCCCGGGCGACAGGGAGCTCTGAATCAGGTCCTACCGATCGAGTTTCGGGATCTGGGCCGGTGGGCCTCGGCGCGGTTTGAATTTTCAGTGCGAACGATTGAAAACAAGGAATACCGAGTCAGTTGGCCCATGGAACGTACGCACCTACAGTACAAAATACTGGGCCACGAGCTTTGGCACATCTGGGCCGCCTGACAACCGGCACATGACGCGTTGGGTTGTCCATCTTGTTCCACCGTACGCAACGCAGGGCTGGTGGGCCGGATTCAAAACTGGCACAGATAAAACATGGACCATCAGTTGGAAATACGCATAATATCCGACCCAGTCCCCCCACCCACCCCGATCCCATCGCCGCCGCCGCCGCCGCCGCCGCCGCTGCATATCGGCCGCGACGTCAGCGTCGCCCTCCAGACTGGATCTGGCCGCACGCTGCCGCTTCTCTCCGCAGCCGCCCCAACCTCGGGCACATCGTCTCTGCCGTGCCATTCTCCGCGTCCCGGCGTTCTTCGTCTCGCGGCCATGGACGCGAGGTCGCCTGGGCAGGTTCGTTCGCAGGGACGGCAGCGGGGTAGGCAGGAGGATGGACTACCGCCGCCCGTTGACACGGCGGCCTCGAATGCCTCTCGACGGCAAGTACAAGATCTCGATGCCTTTCGACAGGACGAGGCGTAGGTGCTCGCCTCCAAGCAATGGCCGCGCGTTGGACAACCTCGATCTCACCGTGAGCCTTCAAGTCGCCAACTGACGAAGTCCCTCGCCTACCCTGGCGACCCATCCCATCACGTCGCCGTCGGGCACCACCGGTCAGATCTCGGTGCTGGCTCGCGCACCTGCGCCTCCTCTTTGGCCGGGATCTGCTGCGGCCACCGGGATCTCGGCGGCACCAAGGACAGGATTCGCCGGAGCCGCCGGTTCTTCCCCACCGCCTCCTCTGCCGCAGCCGTGATTTCGACGGGATTTTCCCGGGTCCCTGCAGAAGGTCGACGGCGCGCGCGACAAGCGGAAGACCTTCTCCGGCCGCCTCGAGCAGCAGCTCTGGAACCCGACGGCGCTCGTCCTCCGGCAGGGAGATCCGCCCCCTCCAGATCCGGCGACGCAAAAGGCGGGCAGCTGTGGCCATGGCCTATAGCGCCACATTCTCCATCGACTTCGTGCCGGTCGACGGCGGCCTGACGCCACGCGCGGTGCTCGAGCGGCGCAGCCATGGCCTTGAGCTCCAGCCGGCGGAATAATTCCTTACCTGATTCTTTTTCTTGTGACTACTTCTCCATGCCCATGCAAATCCGACTCAGTATTTTTGTCTGCGAGAACGTGAGATTCTTTCTACTAATCGATTTTATGGTGTGATTCGTACAGTTTGGTTGGATACTGAGTACTTTCGACTCAGAAGTGAGATCCTCTGTTGAGGGAGATTTTTTTTTTACGTCCATCAGTCCGGATGTTAGATGTGTCTGTTCTTCAAAGGTGGATCCGTTTGTGGACTAAAAGATTAACCTCACACATTAATGTTAGCCAGGCTTATAATCATAGATTTTTGTTCACTCAAACTTTAACCGATTTTTTTGTTCCATACGAATTTTTAGTCTTGACCAGTGCTAATTAAACCCTTGATGTCCTTTCAATTTTGTACTCCTTTCCACAGGATCCAGAAATGATATGTATTCCTCCAATCCTAAAATTCTTGTCAGAGGGAAATTTGTTCTCTGTTTCTTGCCAATGATAAAGTGTGGCCAGGCTTTCAGTCTTTAATGAGCTGATTGGAATGCTGTTCCTGAACTATTTGCCTGAGAACTTGTGAGATTTCAGCCTCGGATAAGCCTAAATCGTCGGCCAATCAAGTTAATGGATGTTAGTCTGCCTATTTTCTATCACTGCTCAATGAGTACAAGTACAGATCCGCTCTGGACCATAACAAATGACAAGAATCATCACGCGTGCTACTCCTATCGTCTACTCCAGCATGTAGAAAGTAATGCGTCATCTGATTGCTAACTAAATCTGGGATTTGTGAATCGCGATTTGGTACCACAGCCGCGTGTAATGCTAATTGGCTGTCTGTTCTACGGCAAGCGACACGGTCTATTGTCATTCCTGGTTGGTGTGTCTGTACTTTGGTGCATTTCGGTGTGTTTTGAACTTTTGTATTGGAATCTTTTCTTGTGAGAATGCAGAAACATTTCCCCGGAGTAAGAAATAGACGATGGAAGCCCTGAACACCCCTGCGCTCGTGAGGATAGCGATGGTGCTCGAAGATTTGGAGATTTGGATACAGGTGCATGTGAAAATTTGTTGCGGAATTTGAAAGAGTTGCATATTTGGTGCATGTGAAAATCTGCAGATTTGAATTTTGGTGCATGTGAAATTCTGAAAGCTCTGCAGATTTGGTTTAAAATTTGGAATCTGTTTGTGCAAAAATTGAAATTGGTTTAGTACCCTGATGTTGACATTGGACAGAAAAAATTAATCCATCTTTTGGGTTCGTACACTGGATGTTTCTGTTCCGGCCATGGGCATGCAAAAATTAGAACAAGTCCGAATCTGCAATTCGTGATTTAATATTTAGAGTTGGGCCATATCTGAAATGTTCAAATTAGTAAAAGTCCAAATCTGTGACATGTGAATTTTTTTGTTGGACCATATCTGAGGTGTTCAAATTAGCGGAAGCCAGATCTGTGCCATATGCAAAATTTAGATCAACTTAAATGTATCTGGATCTAGGCAAAATTAGTGTGAGTAGTTTAGCCAAAAATCTGTGTCATAATTTGTGTTGACGTAAAAAAACTCCTTGTGGTTCTTTTTAAGTAAATACAGACGGAGTAACTTAAAAATGTTTGCCAGAAACATAAAAATTTATCACTCAGAAATTGTCAGTGTATCAACTCAATTTTTATATTTTAGGTCAGCTTTTTTTAGGGAAAATTTATTTTAGGTCAGGTGAAGAGCAGAACTTGAGCCAAACATGGGTTCGCATGGGTCAACACTTGGGCCGCACGAGGGAGAATTTGAAAATAAACTTCGGCTGAGAACATGAATAAATGTATTGGTCCAGTTGGCAGAGAACATGAATAAATGCATCAGTCCATAACCGTCATAGTGGGAAGTAACATAATCTAGTTAATAGTCTATGTTACTACTTCAATAGTGGGTAGTAACATATTTGTCGTAACATAAAAGCCCTTTTTATTAGCTTTATATACTCATTGTATCTTGAGAAGTGTGATGTGATGATAAGGGTATCTTCAATGGCAAGCCGTTACTAATTTTCATCTCTCTCATCTTTCTTTTGTTTATTATCTTCTTTTTTCTAATGGACCCACATGTCATTCTCTTTTCATTCTTGATACCCGTGAACAAGCTGTTACTTCTGCAAGTAACTAGTACTAAACTTTTCTCTTCATCTCTCCGCCACGTAGGACTAGTACCTGCTTAGTATCTCCTATTGGAGATGCGCTAACATATCTAATTACCCCAACACTCTCTTTTCTCATTAATAACATGACATATCACTAAAATTACTTAGTTGCCACTTTAGTTACCACTTTTGTTACTTCCACTATGACTAGTCTTGGATATTTGGTCCATGAAGAAAAGATGTGCCAACAGTGAATGGATTGGGCCAGATGACCGTTGGGAAGGAGAAATACGGATAGAATACTGAACGGGCTGGCGAGTATACAGAGACTTGGGGCCTAGCCGGGAAGATCCCAATGCAGAGCGAGCGGGCGAGATACCGAGCGACCTGTCGCTCGGGATCTAAAGCGAATTTTTGGCTTGTGGCGGACTAATAGGATCGGCAGGTTGTTGCCGAGTCCAAGAAATAAGTTGTCTTCCCTGTGTGTTTTTCCTGCCGCAGAAGCTGCCGCGGTAGAGAACGACTATGAGTTCAGAGAGCGACAGAATCTTCAGAATTAATCCACCGTGTTCGTGTGTGTGCTAGGGCCTTAGATTCTGACATATCAGAGCCACTGGCGGCGAATCGGCTGAGGTTCTTGGAGGATTTGGCCGCGGCGCTCGGGGAGGGATATATCTAAACTGTGAGACACGTTCAAACAAAATTAAGGAACGGTCAACACTCCCTGAGACTCAAACTGGTTGGATTTCACTAATACTTCCTCCGTTTCATATTAAGTGACTCAAATTTGTCCAAATATAAATATATATTTATACCTAAAACTAGCTGAAATGCCTGTGCGTTGCAACGGAAAAACAAAATAAAATGATACGTTCAAAAACATGCATCAAAATCTCTCTTTGCTCTTCTTTAACGATCACCAAATATCTCTTTAAAAAAGATTTCTTTCGAAGATTGTGTCTCTATACTCTAGTCTCTCAAAATAAAACAATACACTTCCTATGAAAATTATATAACATCATCCGGTCAAAAAAGTTTTGAGACGGAATCACTTAAGTTTTTTAGTTCTCTCCACTATCTCAGCTCACCCGTTAAAACAAAGAGTTAGAAGGGGCAACAAATTTATGTTTTGGCAGCTGGATGTTCGTTTATGCGTATAAACATGTGATTATTTTGCTGAGTATGCCTATTCTGATTTTGTTGGTTTTCTGAAGGATCTGGCTTGTCGGCAGTTCAGACGACTTGACGTCGTTGGCCTCTCGCCTATCTGTCTGCTTGTAGTCCTGTCTCTATGTGGCGGCTGGAGTTTGTCTTATATGGCTGGCAAATATTAAATGTGGCAACTCGCCCGCAGATATCCGACCCAAAAAAGTAGTATAAGGGTCGACATTTAAGCCAATGGGTATACCCGATGGCTCGGGGGGTAGGGTATGGATATAGGTTTATACCCCTGGTTACCCGATGGCCGGGTCGCCAGTTAATATTTTAATTAATTAAATATTATATTTATTATATAATATGTGACTCTTTGATATTTTTTAATGAAACGTGGACTCTTTGATGCAATAAGGATTAACGGATGAACCCTGCTGTAAAAACACAAATAAAGACCAACTGCAAAATTGGCCTAGTAGCCCATGACTTGATGACCCATCAACCTGGCCAATTTGGTCATGTCTCTCGCTCAGTCACGCTCACAGAAGAAAGGCATCGAGGCGGCTTCTCCCATCTCCCATTCTACACTCGGCCATCATTTTTCGTTCTCTCTACTGTGCCCTAAACGCCGCCACCATTCTCTCTCGCAGTCTATCTCATCAGCTTTTTCTAACAATTCGCCATCTCCTCGTGTAATTTAGCCCTAGGAGGAGACGGCCATAGCTGGGAAACAAAAGAGGGGACCAGCCGTGGCCGCGCCTGGGAGACAGAGGGGACGGCCGTGGCTTCGATTACTTGCCCGATAAGTGCCCGATCAGGTCTCATCTTCCGACTCCCGTAGTGTTTCGGTGGAGCGATCTTTTTCTAGTCAGATTCGGAGTTGTTGCCCGACTCTCGTAACGATCCCGCTAGCGATGGATTCCCTCGCGGAGTTTCAGTCCAATTCGGTGCAGGTAACGGGCTAGCCGTGTTAGTAGGCCTAATATACATGCAATCTTGGGGGGGCCATAAATTTTTTTGGAAGTTTGACAGACGATGGTGAAGGGAACGGTCCATATTTTTTAGATACGTATAGAAGTGTTTAGATACATGTAATAGAAAGTCACTTAATATGGGACGGGGGAGTATATAGCGATGCGGGGAAACCCTAGCCACCGCTGGGCGTAGCCTCTCCTTCCCTCGCTCCCCTCGCTTCGCCGTTGCCGGAGGAGTCGGCTAAGATGGTGGCGGCACGGCGGTTTTCTCTTCGTCGGCCGGATCTGGGCGACGGCGGGCGTGGTGGCAAGTGGAGGTGCGACGCAAGGAGGCGCGGCCGCGCGTGGTGGTCGCGGGTCCGCGACGGTGCGTGGAGGTTGTCGGGGTGCGGCAAGGCGGGGCGGCGCGACCGTCGGCACGCGGCGGGGCGGCGCCGGATCTGGGCAGCCGCGTGAAGGGCGCTTGTGCGTCGGTCTTGGGCCGCCGGCAGCGGCGTGGCCAGTTCCGAGGGCAGTGTGGCCTAATCCGGTGCGTGGGGCAGTTGCGGCGCCCTGGCCGGTTCCCGGTGGTGGTCTTGGCGCGTGGCGTTCGGCGAACTTCTCCGGCGCTGCTTTGGTACGGTGGCCTCTGTTCGGGACCACTGTCCGCGGTAGTTGTGGCGTCTGTGGGTAAAAGCCCTGCATCGACGTTGTTGGTGCCGGCGACGACGGCGTCCTTATACGTCGTTTTCCTTCTTGAAGGCTTCGTCGTGCAGCTCCGCCACATCCTACCCTTTGCAAACGAGGTGCCTCGAGCGAAAGCTCTGATTCGGTTCCGGGTTGGGTAACGGCGACGTCCTCGGAGGTCGTGTTCTTTTTGGAGGCGTTGCCTTTGGAGCCCTCGTTTGGCGGCAGAGTATGCTCGCTAAGGCGGGCCTGGTATGATTCCTGGCCAGGGAGGCAACTTCGTGCTACGCGGGCTTGTCGATGCGCGAGCCGTTCTTGTCGGGGCGACTTCTTCTGGCTCCGGTCGTCGAAGAAGCCCAGTTCTGCCTACCTTCTTCTGGCGCAAGGAGTTGTTCCCTGTTCGGCGTCGTTGGAGGAGCAGCTCGTTATTCGGCTTTGTCCCGTGTATGCTCTTTGTCAGAGTTTTTCGCATGCCTTTTCTTCAATAATTCGTGCATTGTATCGGTTTTCGGGCCCGGTTTTCTTTATAAACGGAGACAATTCTATTCTTCTAATCGAACGGGGATCGATCGTTGCATCCTTAAAAAAAAATGGTGACTGAAATTTGATCATAAGTAGCTGAAATGAGAGCGCTTTTTCTGCTCCCGGCGCGTTGCTCCAACAATCTGGGTCGTCCGAGCGAGAGTTGACGAGCGGTCGATCGATCTGTCTGATGACATGGGGGTGACACAGCTGACGGCGTCTCACGGACATTTCCCGTTAGGCTCACTGATTGGTTGCTGGCAAGGACTGTTCTTAAAGCAACCACTGCTCGATCTACTGTTGAAGCATGTAAAAAATTCTACTTTCCTGATCCTGCGGTGTTGCATGACGATCCGATAAGTAACAAAGTTGTATATCATTCTTCGAGAACAGCTTTGTAACCACAGATCCCCCTCCATATATAAAAACTCAACTAACAACAAGAGCAGGGCCAGTGATATAATTACTTTCGTTGCCGGCTTGCCGCATATGCTAATCTCGTATATACAGTTATTCCTTAATCCTCAGTTGTCCGTGCGTTACCTGCCTTCGTACGTCGCCCACGTGCAAAACAACCTTCGAGCAAAAAACCGGCGCATCATGCGTCCTTCCACGCCCCACGCACGACCCGCAGCTCTCCTCCGTCTGCTTGCGCCGCCGCCTCCTCCCTCGCCCTCCTACTCATCTAACACAATTTGCGTCGGGCCGCTGGAGTTTTCCAAGTACACTTATGTTTCCCAACTGAAATACATAACCCTGATTGAACCTGGAGCCATCTTCAGTCCTAAGCCGTGATCATCTCTTTACCCAGTGCCACACTTATCTATAGAAAACATCCCTGACCAGTATGCAACAGAAGTTTCTTGTCTGAGTATTGATCAATTCTTTTTCCGAAACGGAGACAAAAGCTTTGCCTCATCTCATTAATTAAGAAGAAGCTTCGATTCCCGGTTAATTGACGGAAAACCGGGCAAAAACCGTTACAACGCTCCCAAGATCCGTTACAGATGACAGTCCTTCGGACACCAAGCCAACCTGGCTACCAAACGCACTCCACACGAACTGTCGAGGAGAAAAACCGTCGTCGAGATTGTTCGTAAGTGTCATCGTCATCCCACATCACTCCCCGAGCTGGCGACTCCGACTTCACCACAAATGACCATCGACGAAGCCCTCACCACAACAGTCGCGTGAAGCCCGCGTCGGTCTATGCCAAACAGTCGTCCCACACACCGACACCCAAACAGATCGCCGCACATTGATCCCACCAAACGCGAAGCACCATCGCCGTCATGCCGCAAGAAATACTCAGCGCGTCCACCACGGTGGCATCGTCATCGACACAGCCCTTATACCGGCGACTCAGACTTCACCACAAATGGACACAGAAGAAGCTCCACCATACTTCGGCTCTGACCACATCGCTACATGGCAGAAGCACGCTGCTGCAACACTGCACACATCTTCGCCCACAACCGCAGATCCACGCAACACGCCGCTGCCCACTCAGATCAAGCCCGAGCAGCAGCAGCGGCATCTCCACATCTTGCCCAGATGCGGCCTGCACTCCAGCCCGCCGCCATCGCAAAGAGAAAGCCCCCGCTGCCTCGCTCCGTCGGGCCTGCAGCCACCTCGCGCGCCCCAACCGGCGCCACCAACACTTGCCCCCAAACCAGCGCCGCAGGTCAACAGCAGCCACTGCACCGAAGCCAGCCACCACGGAGCCCGCACGCGCCCCAGATCTGGCCCCTCTTCAGACCCAGATGCAGCCCGAACCACCGCCGCCACGCTCCCCCGCGCCCTCGCGGCCTCCGCGCCTCCCCTCGAGCCCTCTGTGCCGCCGCGGCCCTTGCGTTGATCTGTCACCAGACCGCCCGACGTGCCGTGGAAGGGCAGCACTAGCTGCAGTGCCCGAAGGAGCCACAGCGACCACCGCTCCAGCCGCCCGCTGCCGCGCCTCCAGCGCCACCCGCCTCGCACCGCCCCGCTCCGCGTCGTCGCCTGCGCCACCCGCCTCGCGCCTGAAGCCTCCGCCGAGAGACCCGCCGCCGCCATCTGCCGTACGGGCTCTGCCCTCCGGCATCATCCGGCGACGGCGAGGGAGAGAGAGAGAGATCAAGGAGGTTTGGGGGCGCCGGCGGCTAGGGTTCTGCCCGAGCCGCCCCCTGGAGCGACGGTTGCGCACTATTTTGTTGTGAAAAGGAGTATTTAGTATCGATCAATTTGAATAGCTTGTCAAGTTATCGTTTTGGATACTGCTGACAAAACCCATATTATTGTCTCAAACAGCTACAACACAAGGTACGTATCTTGATAAGATCAGGCAACGGAAAAAGCTTGGCTCGCGAAGGGTAATGGGAAGAGCCGGCTTGGTTCGTAAGCATGTCTTGGGTTGGTACGCAAACAGGATCCCCAGTAGCGGGAGATAAGAGATTCATATGCGAAAACATAAGTAAACGAGCTTCCGCCTGAGCTTCCAAGGATAAAGGTAGATGAACAGCCATTTGATCCCCATCAAAGTCCGCATTGAAACCCTTACACAATAATGGGCCTATGAGCTATGGGCGTGTTTTTCATTAGAATCCTACCGAGAATAAAAGTTGAATGCCACAAGAACTCATGTACAAGAATTTAAAATAAATACGCATCGCTCGTGTTGATTCGAAGGCAGCCTCTTTTGGTCTTTTGGGTATATGCATAAGCTAGTAGTCTTTGCTTTTCAGTAATAAAAAAACCTAAGTAGGTATCTGAACTCGAGTTGACTTTTAAAATAAAAATTGTTCAAAAAATTGGTTGAATTTCTGTAAAATTCAAATGCCAGTTATTGTTTTTTTAGAGGTCAAATGCCAGTTGTTGGATATGGAACACCGGGAACCATGCCTTATCTCAGCCCAGGAGGCCCCCTTCACCCGTTGTTGGAACTTGGAACCAGCGATGGCAAAACCCTCCTCCCAAAACTTGCCACCTCTCCTGCCGCCAGACTTGAAGGCGGCACCGGCGGAGAAGGATGCGGCAAAGAGACGAGCATCCGCTGAAGCCGCCGGGTGCGGGCCACGGAGACGGGTCAACAGCAACGGCGATCTCATCAGCCACCTCCCGGATGCCATCCTCTGCAGCAGCATCTCCCTACTCCCGACCAAGGACGTATGTGTAGTTTCATCAGCTAGTCTACGGGGAAGAAAGAGTAGGAGGTATGTGTCACACCAAGCACTGGCTCCATACTTGGTCTATACTCCTCAAGCCGGCGGATCGTCAACTGGCTTTGATGGCGTGCAACAAACTGGAGCAAGTTGTCAGGGACATTTTTACCCACCATGGGTGGCGGTCTAATCTCTGCCTTGAGGATGCTTGAGTCATTATATTTCTTTCAATGTAATAAGTTTGTTCGGTGCTTTTTGGCTGTGTGCGTTTCGACGCAGAGGCCGGGGGTGTGATACTCTGTGATTGTATCGCTCGATATAACATTGAGATCAATAAAAGCTTTTATTTTTGAAAAAAAAATTGTAAAAAAAAGAGGTACATGTCCAGACCACCTGCCATTTATGTGGAAGAGTGTGCTTGGTGCAGCAGCGGATGGAGGGTAAGAAAATGTAATAGGCAACTTAGAGAAAATGTAATACACATTAGTGTAAAATGGAACACACAATAGTGCAAGAATCAACAAAAAAACAAGTGTAGTACACACCATTCAAAACTTGGGTACACATAAGTCTGAAAGTGTTGTACACATTAGCGTAAAAAAATTGTTTGAAAAATTGCAGTAAGTATGTGTTTCCTACTAGATTAGAAACTTAAAGATCTTTTTGGTTAAATCGCAGGCTGGCTAGGTTAATTTGGTTTAATTTTGAAGCGTCTCCGGATATATACGTATGTGTCATTCGTGTTAATTTGGCAGGTATTACCTATCCGTGCTGTACAAGCGCGTGCATTCCATTGGATTTAGATATGACACAATTCATGAAAAATAACGTATGTTAGGGGTGCAAGATGCTGGCTTTGCCAAGTTCTTTGTGTTGAATGCAAAAGTGCTGAAACAAATGATACTTGGAGTCAATGAGAAGATCATCAAGAATTGGGTGGCTGTTCAACAAAGGTTGCTAGCAGTGTTTTTTACATTAAAAATGTAATAGGCAACTTAGAGAAAATGTAATGCACATTAGTGTAAAATGCAACACACAAAAGTGGAAGAATCAACCAAAAAAATGTGTGGTACACATTATTCAAAACAGAGGTACACAAAAGTCTGAAAGTCTTGTACACATTATTTGCGTACGGAGGATAAGAAAATGTAATACACATCAATGTAAAAATGCAAAAAATAGTAGTGTAAGATTCAAGAACAAAAATGTACTGCACATTAGTCAAACATAGGTACACAAATGTATAGAAGTGCAGTACACATTATTAGTGTAAAAAATTTGTTCGAAAAATTGCAGTAGAGAAAACATATTGTCAAACCAAAATCAATTAATTAGATCTTGTTTTGCAGATTCCATGAAATAAAGACAAAGACCAAAACAAAATTTTACATTAATGTGTATTACAGGTCTCTTGTCCTTGGAAAATCTCAAGTTGCACGGCCCTGCTCTCGAAAGCCGTCGTTGATGGCATCTGGTCTGACCAAACCACGATAAGTGCACTGTGGCCAGCAGTACCAAGAGTGTGTCCACCATACCCTCGTCTCGCGCCCGGCAGGCTGCTCCAAGACAATGGTGGTATCGTCGCCATCAACTTGTCCACCGACCTTAGCAGCGACATTGTCATCAAGGTCAGCTCTATGGTTGTTGTCGTCGGACTCAAAAAAAAAAAGAACAATTGTCCGATTGCTGCCACACGCTCGCTATCTCGTGGCACAATGACGAGAAGAATGTCTTGAACTCAACCAGTGTGCCAAGTCGATGGCCAGATCCCAGTGTTTGTTAGAATAATCTTGTTGTATGAGTCCGTTTAGGACTGGTCTGTCCTGAGTTCGAGTAGTACCACTAGTACGAGTCTAATTAGCTTTGCACATTAAGTCCTAGTCTTATTAGGATTAGGTGATTTTGAGTGTATATATAGATGCACCAGGGTCAGCTTTTGTAACGTGGGATTTGAGATATTGAGAAGAAATAAAAAGAGAGGCACGACATGTGTCTCTGGCCAAATAAATTTCTGATCGTGTGCGTCTTTACGTGACTGATTTTTGGGCAAACCCAACGGTGTTGAAGCTGGCATCACCCACTCCTTGGGCAGAGATGCTCATGCAAGGAAACCACCGCCGCGAGCCTGCCCCAAAAAGCCTTGTGCGGGGTCGCCTCTTTCGTTTCGGGGGCTTTCGAAGGCCACCATATGGCAGAAGCTCAGATACAATGGCGTCGTCCACAGCTCGATGCGAGGTTGAATGGGCACAACGGCGCTTGGGTCCAGGAATCATTCCATTGCCGCCTTTACTCTGTAGTGACGTGTAGGCCAGGTGGGAAGCATGTAGAGGCGGACCAACAAGCGGCCGAGGCTGCTGCGGAGGAACACGTCGAGGAATTTTTTGACCATCTGCCCCGAGCCACACGCGGCGGACTTATCGATGAACTCTTGGAAAAGCCGCATGCATGGTATCCCAGGAGAGGAGCATGGGGCAGCCAGAAAATGCGTTATTGATTTCATCGGCTCCCTTGGAGCTTGGCATGTGATAAATGGCAGCCACGGCGATCTTGTGAGAGAGGCACCATGCAACGGGGTACGGAGTGACACAGAGGCTACCGCTGCTAGGGAGGCAGAGCCCGTCGATGGTTGCATGCACGGGGTGCAGGATGGTGCAGCCCCGGCCAGGGGCAGAGCTGGAACAAATGTCTCCCTGATCCATCTTTTGAAGATTGCACAAATTTTATTTAGTTTAACCTGATGCATTAGCCTTATTAAACCCATAATTAGCATGAAATTTTTTTTCTGCCCTGATGCATGTGCATCAGGGTAGGGCTGAACAGATCCGCCCCTGGCCCCGGCGCCAGCGGCCCACGGCACACCGTCACCTGGAGTTGGATGATTGTGTCATCACCAGCATGCTCCCGTAGTCGGTGCCCTCAGAGAACTTTTGGTGCGGTGTTGGGCCATCAAGACGAGATGGCCTAATCGGTGACGGTGGATGGAGCCATGCCTTGTCGTAACAAGGGAGGATTTGGACGGGGACCACTTCAAAAATGAGATGAACTTGTTTGGCGCAGGTTTGGCACCGCAAATGTCTTTACTATTTCACTCTCGGCCTCTTCAACATTCACAAGTCTCTTTGGTTCACGGTCTCACGAACGATGTAGAGGGAAATGCTCTATGGTACCAAGCATACTCTATCTGGCTACGTCATGTCATTTTGTCGTGGAGAACAACCGGTTGTATACATAAAACTGTTGAAAAAAAATAGATTGCATCTTATTAGGAAATACTCCGTATGTTGTAAAATTTGAGGGTCGAGGGAGTTGGCGAACGATTCCTACAACCCCTTTAGTTTTAAGATTTTGTTTCCAAAAAAAGTAAAACTAACCAGTGTTGTCTCCTGGTAGCGTGTCGATATGCGCCACCTCTCACCAATGAGAGAATACCGGGCCTGGACGAGCTATGGATCAGCACAAGTATGAGGCCGAAGTGGAGGGAAACTTTGAGGAATTCCCGATCATCTGTCACGGGCGGCACGCGGCGGCCTTGTCGAGGAACTCCTGGACAAGCCGCATGGTGTCCTAGGAGATCTGCATATAGGGCATCTAGAGAATGCCTTGTTGACCTCATTGCCCCCCTTGGAGACTAGCATGGGATAAATGGCAGCCACCGACGATCTTGTGCGTGAGGCACCATGCAATTGGGGTATGGGGTGACACGGAGGCTGGTGTCGCGCGGGAGGGGAGCGTGCGAATGGTCACACCACGAGAGAGATGACGGTCCTCATGCACGGTATGCAGGACGACGTGGCCCCGGCAGCCAAGGCCATCTAGCACCTGCGCCACTGCGTCCTGCGGGCGCGCCATCACCAGGATAGTGTATGGGCATGCCGTCACTGGTGAGATCCTGTAGTCAATTCCCTTGAGAACATTAGGTGTGCATGGCATTAACAGTCCAGACGAGACGCCCGACTCGGTGACGACAGATGGAGCCATGCCTTGTCGTAGCATGGGAGGATTCGGTTGACGAGGACTGCTGCACAAATGAGATTGACTTGTCTGTGGTTGTGTACGTAAAGTTGTTGAAAAAACTAGTTTGCATCATATTAGGAAATATGTTTTCAAACTTGAGGGGTTGGTGGATGATTCCGACAACCCCTTTAGTTTTAAGCTTTTGATTTGCAGAATAAAAAGTAAAATTAATCGGCTTTGACTCTTCCCTGGCGGCGGGTCGATTTGTGCCGCATCTTGGCAACGAGAGAAGACTGGGCCGGGATGAGCTGTGGATCCGGTGCGTGCCGTGACGAAAGAAGGATAGGAGACCGGGATGGCGACAGATCGGGGGAAGGTAGAGGCGTGGGAATGACTGAGCGGGCGAGGAGGAGGAGCTACGACTGGTCAGGGAAGTTGGAGGCGCAACGACGATAGATCAGGGGAGGAGGTATGGCGACAGATGGATTGCTTAGTTCATCTGTCGCTCATCAACATTTTCTTTTTGAACTAATAATTATCAAGACAAGGAGGGGATTGCTTAGTTCAAATAGAGTTCGTTCTCTTTGAATTGATTGGTAGGAATTTGCATCATTTAGGACTTATTTGATTTACAGGATTTTGAAATCACGTGATTATGAAAAGTAGAGGATTCAGATGTCATGCACACTTCAATCCTTAGGAGTTTCCATGAAGTCTCACCCAATGCCGAAAGGAATTAGGTCAACTTGGGCATAATCCTTAGGAATCTAACTTCTATGTTCCTATGAAACGGATGCTACACATACGAAAAAAATCGTAATGTTCGTAGTCATGTACAAACCTCTAGAAATCCTACAACCCGAATGAGCCAGCAGTGCTACAAAATCACTTATTTCTGACGTGTAAAAAACATCTAGTCTGACGCAAAGGGGACATGTCACTAATCAAATATCAGAGGTTTTGGAGGAACTTTTCCTAAGGATTTTTAATTTGTTTCAAAAAAATTCTTTGGTAATTTTGGAGGATTCTGTTCCTAAGGATTTTTTCCCCTATACTACTCATTTTACTTGCAGATTTGAGACAGCGGGTATTTTTCTTAGGAACTACTTCACAAAAATACCTAGGAACTACTCCCTTCGTTCCTTTGATAAGACAAGGCTCTGATCACAAATTATTATATTAAAGTATGGTTTATATGTTATGAAACCACAAGTATCATGAAGTACTTTTGATAACGAATCTAACAATACTAATTTTATGTCATACAAAACACATTTCTTTGTTTCTATGGAAACTGTGGCTAGCATATACATAAGTTGCCGTATTTTTCCCGTGGTGCAATCAAACGGCTTCTGTTACAAATTTATATGTTTTTAATTCCTGTACGATTTCAATACAGCATTCCGTTCAATTCTTATGCCTTTTCTATTGTTGTGTTTTCTCAAACCCTGCAAATCAAATAGGCTGAGATGGAGTTTGTGCCAGAGCTAGGCGCACATGCCGACCGCATCAGCACCCTTCTGGACGACTTGATCCTCGTGGTTCTTGCCTGCCTGGGCTGTGCTGCCACAGCCGCAGGCACCGGCCCCCTCTCTCGACGGTGGCGCCATGACGTCCCATTTCCATTGCTCAAAAAAGTGCTTAGCCGCTTCTCCCCCAATGTCTCCCTTCTAGAAATCCGCTCCTGGAGCAGCCCGGGCCATCACAACGGAGCAATGCACCAACACTGTCGCCCGTCTCAACTCGCTGTTGCGTGCCGCGGCACGGTTTGAGCCAGAGGAGTTCATCTTCACAGTGCCATCTAGCCTAACAAGCATGTGTGCCGAAATCAACTTGCCCTGCTTCCATCCGCGCAAAGTCCATCATGGTACACATGGTCTCCTTCATATCCCTTCATCCCACTGACGACGATGAGGAGCACTTCTCTTCGCTCGAGATGCTTCTCTCACGAACTGCAATGTCACCGACGTCAATGCCTTGCTCCGCCGCTGCCAGCGCTTGCACTCGCTCGCTCTTAGGGCGCCCGGCATTGTGCTCGAGGAAGACCTGATGGTCCACTCGACATCGCTGCTGGAGCTCGCCGTAGCCGTGTCCACAACAATTGTGTTACACCAATTGTAAAAAAAAAGGTCGTGTGTTACACCGCACCACCTATCATTTATGTGTAAGACTGTACTTGGTGCACGTAAGGAGGGTACAATTAAAATATAATAGGCAGCGTAGAGAAAATGTAACTCACATTAGTGTAAAATGCAACACACGGTAGTGTAACAATAAACAAAAAGAAGTGTATTTACACATTATTCAAACCTCAGGTACACAAACACCTAAAAAGCGTAGTACACATTAGCTTACCAAATTTGTTCGAAAAATTGTATTAAACAGTGGTGTAAAAATGCAGTAGAGAAAAAATATCTTCATAGCAAAATCAAATAACTAGATCTGGTTTTGAAGATTCCATGAAACAAAGACAAAGATGAACACAAATGTGTAAACATATAACAATTTACTTAGAATCTAGGAAATCATGTACAACAGCTCATATTTATTAGTTTTAAATTGGTATCACAACGGGTATCGTCTAAGATCTTGTGTTACTAGTATATAGGCACGCGTGTTCCAGCTAGCTGCTCGAAAAGCCCAGACATATTCATCCTAACACAAGGACTATAGCTTATATATGTATGCGATTTTCTTACTATACAAGATTAGAAACTAAAAGATATTTTTGGTTAACTCAAAGTGTTGGCAAGGTTGATTTTGTTTAATTTTGGAGCGTCTCTGGATATGTATGTACGTGATTCCATTCGTGTTAATTTGGCAGGTATTACGTATCCATGTTGTACAAGCGCGAGAGATTTCATTCCATTTAAGTACGACAACAATGCATGAAGAATAACGGCGCGTGAGATTCCAGATATAAGCACCTGATTTTGAGAAAACGGAGTGATGCAAGCTAGTTGAAACAAAAGCCAAAAGGTGCTTTTAGGATTAAGCAGTGGCAGACCGACCGGTATGGCACGGTCCGGCGGCCAACACAAAAAAAACTGCAAAAAGTTCAATATACGTACTATATTATCCATAATTTATGCCAATCTTTTAATTTTTGAATTACTACTGTACTTTAGAACACAATGTAACATATATCTACTATTTAGTGAGGTTGCATTGTACATAATTCTCTCCTTGCATAAACTCAGCCACACCTAAATTTTTTTCCTGCGTCCGCTGCTGGGATTAAGCACCGGTGCACAAAAAAAGTGTAAAATACAACTTAGAGAAAATGTAATACACATTAGTGTAAAATGGCACACAGTAGTATAAGAATAAACACAAAAGTGTAGTACACATTATTCAATACTTTGGTACACAGAGAACTGAGTTTAGCTCAAGTGGTTGTGGAACCAGCCCATTCAGGTTCAAATCTCAGACTTGACATGGGTGCTCGCATTTTCTGGATTTATTCCAGACTTTAACCGGCTTTGTGCTTTCAGTGGGAGTGACGTATCCGTCAACTACGAGACGCCTGTGGTGCCTTCGTCAATCTCAGAATGATCTGCCAGCGGCCCAGTTTCTCGGAGGTGCTTATAGGGATAGGGTGTGCGTGCATGTACTGTGTTTCCTAAAAAAAAAAAAACTTTGATACACAAAAGTATATAAAAATGCCCCCATTGTATTTAGGGTAGCGGTAGGCGTCCGTTGGGCCGTGTTTCCATCTGAACTGCTCCCTTGCTGAAGGTCTGATATATTTAAATTGGCTTAAATATACACACTCCAAAATGTTTCAACGTTTGAACAAAAATCCATATATTCTACTGAGGTTGAAACAATAACCTGAGATTTCATATGTGATGGTTGATCCAGATAAAAGCATAAATGAAAATAAAGAAATGATTTCCTAAGATTAATTTGATCAAATAATTTTGTACAGTACTAAAGTTAATTAGTTCAGGATAATTCAATCTTACGTGATCTGTTTTTTCCTAGTAGAATATTGCATGTTTGTTTTCAAAATAATTAAGTTCAAGAATCGGTACTGATCCTCAATGGCGCTCGCCCCGTGATCTGTTTTGTCTCATCCATATATTCAGCTTTCCGACTGAGGAGGCGTAAACACAGCTTATACGCTTTTAAGGAGCAAAACTCAAACCCTTGCACGGCGGCTACCCCTCCAAATTCCCCACCTTCGGCCCCAAATTATCCTATCCGCCTCGGCAGCCGCCGGACATGAAGAAGAAGGCGCCGACGGCGGCGGCGGTGCCTGCAGCCAAGAGTCGCGCATCCGGTGGAACCACCGGGCGCAGGCCACGGAAACGGGCGCGCGACGGCGATCTCATCGGCCATGATGATCTCGTTACTCACGGCGACCACATCAGCGAACTCCCTGATGCCATCCTCTGCACCATCATCTCCCTCCTCCCCACCGAGGACGGCGCTCGCACGCAGGTCCTGTCCCGCCGATGGCGCGCTCTCTGGCACTCTGCGCCTCTCAACCTCGACGCCTACTACGACCTCTGCCCCGACGAATTCAAGCGCTTCTCCATTGTCTCCAAAATCCCTTCCGCCGCTTCTACTACCGGTCCATCCGCTTCTACAACGATATGTTTCCATCTCCGATAATGTGTTCCATGGGATGCTCTGGCTGCCATGTCCTGGAGACCCTAGATCTCAAGGAAATTCGTGATGTGCGTTGCTTCCACATTACCTCGTCAACTCTTAGGAGCATTGACTTTTCTGCTCGTTATTTGGGCAAAGAGGAATTCATCATTGAGGACGCCCCTCGCCTTGAGAGGCTGCTGCTATCTCGTGGAGGTGCTGAGACTATCCGGGTAATTAGGGCACCTAAACTAAAGATATTGGGCCCTTTGTCGCCCTGCATCTCCGAAATCAAGATTGCAAACCTAATCTTCCAGGTAATTAAACTAAACTTTTCTTCCTAATCGAATGGCAATCGACTGCCTTTTCATCAAAAAAAAAGTCTTCCAGGTAACGGTAGCACCCTCTTTACTCTTTCTTTGGACATTCTGATATGCACAATATTTTTTATGTCCTTTGTTTTATTCAGGGTCTTATCCCAGCCAGCTTGAAAACCCAGACACACACTGAAAATTTTGGCTCTCGAGCTTTCTAGCCCTGATTTGAACGCTGTTTGATGTCCTCAGATGTTTCCCCTGCTTGGAAAAACTGTGTGTCGATGTGAGTACTCATCTTTTATTGCTTTAAATGTGAAAATGAATATTTAATTCTCATGTAATCTAGTTGGGACTCACTTTGTCATACATATCTTTTTTTGTTTGACAGTGGGATACAAACTTAAAGACACAGATGCAAAATGTGTGTCAGTATGATCCACTAGATCCAATCAAGTGCCTTGAAACCCATCTAAAAAGCTGGGGTTGAGAAGTTATGGAGGCAGTGAGGTTCTTTGTTTTGAACGCCAAAGTGCTAAAGGAAATGACATTTGGAGTCCGTGGGAAGGTCAAAAAGAAGTGGGTGGCTAATCAGCACATGCTGCTTGACGTGGAAAATAGAGCTTCTCGAGATGCCCAATTCGAATTCAGATATCGTCCTCACGTATATTTGGATATCCATGATTTGTCAATTGCTGATCCCTTCAATCACTCTTTTGTAGGCCGGCTAGATGCCCTTTGAAAATAAGCATATCTCTGATTTGTCCATGGCCAATCCCATTGGCTGCTTGTTCTGTAGACAAGGTCGACATCCTCTTTAGTCCAACTCTCAAATTTGGTTGGCCGTAGTGTCTGTAGTTCCTTCGTAATTCCGAAGTATTTTTGCATGGGTATGTCAAGCCTTGTTCAGATTAAAATTATTGTGGATGCAAACCTTGTTTGTTCCAGTTTCAAATGGATTGATCAGATTTTCAGACAAAAGTCTCCCATAACGAATGGATCATTGCACTAATAGTTGGACCCCGGAGTTCTTATTTGTGCTGGGATTTTAACCCAGTTTCGGAAATCCAGGTGGGTTCCATTGGATACAGAACTGCACTCTGCAGTTCAGCAAAAGATAATCGTTGTTATCTAAATGTGAGACACAATTCACCACTCTTGACACAATTTTAGAACTTATTGGCTTTAATAAGTTTGTATTTGACACAAATACTGATTCAGCAATTTTCTTTGCTTAGAAGTGCCGTCAGCACAACCGAAGGTTGCCGAGATCTCTGCCGATGAACGATACAATCTGTGCATGCGAGGGCTTTGGATCACCGCTGAGGACAGCAGCTCCCAGTCAGGCGAATCGCCTCCTGGACCTCTCCATTTCTCAAAAACCAATGTAGGCGTCTCATCAGCGGCGATGGTCGGCTACGAGGAGGAAGACAGCAGGTCTGAGAGCTATGGTTGAAAATGATCTAAAGAGGTTGCAGCATTAGTGTTCGTTTGTTAGAAATTTTTAACTGCATTTGAAGCACTATAGAGATAAAGTTCTGCATTCCGAACTCCATTCCTCTAGGTACGGTAGCAATATTTCGGTTGGTTCTTGTTGTTCTTGTGGGGGGTGTTACTTGCGCTCGTGGACATGAGGTTTAACTTGTCAAAAGTTGCGGTAAACAACTTAGCATAAATGTAATACAAAATTTGTAGGATACATTAGTCTAAAAATATCGTGCACAACACTGCAAAAAGTGAGTACACAACCAAGAGAAAATGGTGTGCTCTGAAAATTTCGGTGCACAGAAGTCCAAATGTACATCACACATATTAATGTAAGAATGCAAGACACATTAGTTTAAAAATGTGCTAAACATTACTGTAAAGATGCGCTGAGAAAAGCAGCTTCCATTCATGTGAATCGCCTCCTGGACCCCTCCATTCTCAAACACTGGTGTAGGCCTCTCATCGGCAACAATGGTCAGCTGCAAGGAGGAAGACGTCAGGTCTGAGAGTTATGTTGGAAATGATCTAAAGAGGCTGCAGTATTAGTGTTCGTTTGTTCAGAATTTCAGCTGCATTTGAAGCCCAGTAGAAATCTGCATGCAGAACTGCATTGTTGGTCGTCAATTCAAATCATCCCTATATATTTATTCAATACAATTAATTTAGTTTTACTAGAGGCCTATTTCCTTTCTTCCCTTTTTCAAATTTTCAAACAATTTTTTCTTGTATCGCTACTAATATTTCCTTTTTTTTTAGAACGGGATTTGCATATTTTTCACGATTTATTTATTCTTCTAACTTCTATAGTTTCACTCCAACTATTTAGTACTCCAACTCTAATGTATCACTACTAATACATTAGTGTAAAAATGTCGTTCACAACACTCCAAAAAGTGTAGCACACAACCGAGAGAAAATGGGGAGTACACTATGAAAAATTCGGTGCACAGAAGTCCGAATGTACCTTACACATATCAATGTAAGGATGCAAGATACATTTGATTAAAAATAAGCTAAACATTAGTGTAAAAATGCGCTAAACATTATTGTCGAAAGTGTCATTTTTAAGCATACCTAGCGAATACTATGAAGTAATTTCCCTGCTGCATTATTGTCGAAAACACCATTATTAAAAATGCGCTTAACATTAGTGTAAGAAGTTACAGTAGCGGACAGGAGATGTGAGATAAAGCTCCTGGTGTCAAAGTTGGTTACTTTTTATTCTGTATACAGCTGCGCAGGCCGATGACAGGTCAAAAGATGATCACGGCTAATGACTGAAGATGGTTCCAGACCGAATCAGGGTTATCTATTTCAGTTATGCTCAAGTTCCGGCCACCACCGCAAGAATTGAAATTGCCTGTATTTAGTGATCCCAAGTTGTCAGTTTGGCATAAAAAAACCGAAAGTCATTTGAATTTGACTGAAACCTGAGCAGTCTTGGCAATGTTGACCAATTTATGAGTTCTCTTCAAATGTCTCGTATTCAGATATCGCCAGATTCTGTGCATCACCTGGATTCCTGACATTGAGTTAAAAGTAGCAGAGCAAATGACAACTCTGGTCCAATTATTAGTGCAATGGTCCATTCGAAATGGGAGACACTTCTGTGTGAAAAAACCCCGATAATTTCGTTTGCAACACAAGCATGAACTTCTAACTGAAATCTGATCTGACATTCTCCACAGGGATTTCATTCCATTGATGACGGCAACTGGAACAACCAATGTTGCATCCAGTCAATTTTTACAGGAGACAAGGTACAAGGTAAGTTAAGTTTGATGATGAGTTAATAGCCTCCAGTTACAACATTTGGTAGTGAAATATCCTTGCTGGACACACCCATGAGAAAATACTTGCGAATTACGAACGAACTACAAATACTGCAGCCAACCAAATTGGAGAGTTGGATTAAACAGCATGTCAACCTCGTCTACAGACCTAGCAGCCAACGGGATTGGCGATGGACAAATCAAAGCTATGCTTATTTTGAAAGAGGAGTACTCTTTGAAAGAGCATCTATCGGACCTATAAATTTGTGTTCGAAGGGATCCACAACTAACAGGTCATTGGTAGAACAATATTTGCGAGGACCACATCTGAATTTGAATTGGGCGTTTCGAGAGGCTCTATTTTCCACTTCAAGAAGCATGTGCTGATCAGCCACCCACTTCTCGTTGACCTTCTCAGCGACTCCAAATGTCATTTCCTTTAGAACTTTAGCATTCAAAACAGAGAACTTGGCAAAGCCAGAATCTTCCTCAGTGCCTTAATAACCTCTAAACACCAGTTTTTTCAGATGGTTCTCAAGGCATTCGATTGGATCTAGTGGGTCATATGGATGCACATTTTTCATCTGTAGCATGTATGTTTCCCGCTGTAAAACAAAATGGGAGATGTATGACAAAGTAAGTGTCAACTAGAGTAGATTACATGAGAGTCGAATATCCATTTTGACGTTAAGCAAGCAAAGATGAATACTCACGTTGACATAGAGCTTTTCCAAAGAAGGGAAGCACCTCAGGACTTCAAGAACTGCATCCAAATTAGGGCGAGAAAACTCGAGAGCCAAAACTGTCACCGTGCGAATTGGGTTTTTCAAGCTGGCTGGGTTCGTTCCCTGAAGAAAACAAAGGACATAAAAAATTATTGTGCATATATGAGAATGCCGAAAGCAAGAGTCAAGAGGGTGCTATTGCTACCTGGAAGACAAGGTTGGCAATCTTGATTTCGGAGATGCCGGGCCACAAAAGGCCCAATATCTCCAGTTTAGGTGCCCTAATTACCCGGATAGTCTCATCGCCTGGACAAGATAGTAGCAGCCTCTCAAGGCGAGGGGCGTCCTGAATGATCAATTCACATTTGTCCAAATTACTAGTGCCGATGCTCCTAAGAGTTGACGACGTAATGTGGAGGCAAGGCACATCACGCATTTCCTCGAGATGCAGGGTCTCCTGGACATGGCAGCCAGAGAGCATCCTGCTGAACACATTATCGGAGATGGAAACATGGTGTAGGGTGAGCCTCTTCAGGAGGGGAAACTTGATTGCATGAGCAACCTCGTTTGGGAAATCGCAGTAGCCGAAGCTGGCCCTGACGAGAGCTGACGTGATATGGAACACGGATGATGGCAGCAGGAAACGCTTCTCGGTCCCAGCATGTGTTGTCCATCCGAAGGGCACGAAGAAGATATCGAGCTCCTCAAGGTTGGCAAGGGCACGAGAGCGGAACCAGCTCTCGATCTGCGTGTCTTCCTCGGCGGACCTCTTTTTGGATTTGTGGAGGCGGATGTGGTCGAAGTGGAAGCGGCAGGCGGGGCCAGGGTGGTCGGAGAGGATCCTGGAGACGATGTTGAAGAGCTTGAACCCATTGAAGCAGATGTCGATGGATTTGAGGTTGAGTGGAGCGGAACGCCAGAGGAGCCGCCATCGGCGAGCGAGGACCTGCGTGCGGGCGCCGTCCTTGGTGGGGAGGAGAGAGATGATGATGCAGAGGATGGCATCAGGGAGGTCGCTGATCAGGTCTCCGTGGGTGACGAGGTCGTCATGGGCGATGAGATCGCCGTCCCGTGCCCGCCTCTTGGATGCAGATAGCGCCTTCTTCTTCTTCTTCTTCTTCTTCTTCTTCTTCTTCTTCTTCTTCTTCTTCTTCTTCTTCATGCCATGATAGGGGGCACTGCTGCCATGGGGGGGCACCGCCGGGCAAGGGTTTGGTCGGCTTATGTTTGTTGTGGTTTTGCTGCTTAAAAGCGTATGGCCTGGGGTTTACGCCTCCTCGGTCTGAAAGTGGAATATCTGGTTTTTATATATACCTATCTAAAAAGTATGGACCGTTCCCTTCACCACGCGTTTTCGTCGTCTGTCAAACCTTCCCCTCCCCCACCCGTGCCCCTTCGTTCTAATTGTACATTGCGTCTTTTTTTCTCGTTCCCCGCCGTACGATTCTTTGTCGCTGTACCGAGCCCATCCCCTCCATCTCTCCCGGTGCTCCCGCTCCTCCCCGCCACCCCCGATCTGGATGGCGCCCGGGGCTCTTCCCTACCGCCGTCCTCCCCGAGATGACGCCCCCCTCCTCACCGTGATCTCTCTCCCCGATCCACGCACGCTGCTGCATACTGGAGAGAAGGCGCCTATAAAAACAAAATCACCTCTGAAAAACTGATCTAGGTCTTGCTCTCCGACGAGTGCCTAGGCGGGAGGTCCTATACTTCCACTCCGATGACTAGGTGCACATGAGTTCCTCTATTTCCTCTGCAACAATGTGAGCCGCCGTCGTCGCAAACCATTAATTCGTCTCAGGGCCACTGCCGTATCTCCATCATCAAGCTTTCTGATGAGAGAGACAGAGATGGCGAAGCCTCGCTGGACCTCGCCGTGGTCCACCAATTGACCCCCGTCGTCCTTCCCGCTCTAGCGCGGCACGCGCAGCCAGGGGGATTTAGGGGATGCTAATCAGATGTGTTTGAGAGCCTTGGATTTTTGGATATGAGGAATTGATTCGATTTGGGCATAGACAGGAGGAGAGAGATGGATGTGGCCATGAACCAGCTTTTTGTGCATCGCAGATGTTAACGACTAACGAGTGTTATGAGTAGACGGGTTTCAGCTTGCAAGAATCCATATGCGACTGGGTCTCCATGTGAGGATCATTGAGTGATTTCGCCACCTCCTATAGATGCACACTCAAGCTGACGATGAGCTTAGCAAATTTTGTTTTTTTCTTGTTCCTCGTGTTCGTGTACGACTTCCTTTCCCTTGCATTGATTTCTCGGAGATTACTCGTCGGCCTCCATGGGCCACGGTGGTTGACGGGAAGGCTCGAGACATCACAACGAATATCCAAGCAAAACTAAGTAATAAGTGGAAGTTTTTCCTTCTAATGAACCATCTACTCCAACTACTGAGTAAGTGTCAGTATTGTGGTCGCCGTGCTCGAATCCGTGGGCGAAAAAAAGCATGCAGACGTGTGGGCATGCTGCAGTGGACGTTGATCGAATCTTCTGTCAAGAATTGTCGAAAATACGTGCGGAGTGCGGTGGCCTGCAGCAATGCACGGGCATTTCGGCTAGTAAACAAAAAAATCAAACTTGAATCATTTGCAAGCACATATGGGCTATGGTCCGCTGTCACATTGTTGTTGTGATTAATTTATCCGGAACGCTTGGGAGGAAGAAGTCTTGACGTATGCTTGTTTACGCACGTGCTAATGATAGTTCGTGTTATGCTAATTATTTGAGTTTTCATTTTTTTTTGCACTTTTCTTTTTGGGACGATTATTTGTCCAAGGATGACCACTTTCGACGGGCGGACGAAGGATATGCTAGAGATTATAACGCCATGTCCAATAGGGTAGGTGATAGAGTCAAAGTCTCCGTCGTTTAGCTTGTTTGGGATTTATTTTCAACCCAAAAACTGACGTCGGATCTTAACTTACAGTTTGTGGCTTTAGTGAATTATTCCTGTTTTTTATATAGTGAATTCTCTTATTTTACCACATTTGGTGGAACTTGTTCAAATTTTTACCCCATTTAATTTTTTGGTTAACTATTGATCGACTGGGTGGTCGTCTTTGTGCGCTCGGACAGCTGTTGATCCAGGCAGCTTCTCGGCCGAATAGACAATGGGATCAGGTCACCCACTGTTGGAATAACCTACATCAAGTCACTGCTACAATCCAATGTTTTTCCTAGTACCAATTGCTCCAGGTGAAAACAAGAAAAACTTAGATAAAAGGTTCACCTATAGACTGCTATAGGGAAAGAACCCTAGGCTTTACCTGAGGGAATTTCGACAGCTCTAGGGAAACATTTCTTTACCTATGTGATGGAAATCGAGGGAAAGTTGTGAGACCAAATTTAGCTCTAAGGAAAGGTGAAAAGTTACGGTCCCTAAGGTCAACTTAGCTCTAGGGAAAAATGTGGGACCAAATTTTGAATCTGATTGTCATATTCAATTCGTATCGACCATAATTGAAATATATTCAAATGAAACCAGAATTAATAACCAATCGAAACTGCACAGAATAAAAATTGTTTCAATCAATCTCTGTCTTCATTCAAATAGCATGTTCATGATCAATAGCAAGTGTTGATGCTACACCTGCTATACCAAAAAACATTCTCATTAATTGTAGCCTTAACAGATAAGTAAATCGCTAGAGTTTTCCATACTCACGAGCTGCGATGAGAAAGTAAGTGCTCTTATTTGAGACTCATGGAATAAAGCCCCAGCATCGCATCCTGATCTTCAGCAGGCTCATGGGCAGAAGCATTTGAGCTGAATCATGCTCCTAAAATAAGATGACACACGTTTTAGAAATTTGATGGACTTAGTGTATATATGCATTCAAATTTTGACAAACTTGAGACATCCTTTGTTGTACGGAGGGAGTACAAAAATTGGGCAGCATAACAAACGTAAATATGACAATTTGGCCATAAATCAGACAAGCGGTCACGGGCTCCACGGTCACGGAGGAAACCGGTCCGATCCAGCTACCATCTTCCTTCCAGGTTCCAGCCCCGATCGATCGATCCCTTGTCTCCTTGCCCGATTAGGAAACGGTATATTCATGTAGAGTATATACTACGCAATGCCCTCTGCCGTACGTACGTGTTGTCAATCTCCATCTCGATTATCTCATGACTCAGATGTTGACGACGTCGACGACGAACAACTGCAACATTGTCTCGGCGTCCAGCATCACGACGGTGGGCAAGTGCGGCTCCCACATCCTCAGAATCAATCAACGCCTACTCCCAAACCAAGCATCTCTCCGACTTCTCCAAGATCGAATCCACCGCTTTCGCCGCCGCCGGCTACACCTGATCCATCCTCTTCCTCCCCAACGGGATCCAGCCCGCGCAAGGCCACGCCGGCGGCAAGCACGGCCTCTACCTCAGCCTCAAGCTCGCCAAGACCGCCGCCAACAACGGTCTCGTCCTCCCCGTCAGAGTCCTCAGAAGAAGCAGGCCCCGGCCCCGGCGACCACGTGCTTAATTAGCGGTGACTTTCAGCCGTGTGGGCCAGGATTGGACCGAGAAGCGGCCGCTGATCACGAGGGCGGAGCTCCAGGAGTCGGGCTACCTTGAAGACGACTCTTTCGCCGTCCTCTGTGATGTCACCATTCCTCGACGTTTTGATGGCGGCGGATGAGCCGGTGCTGCAGGCGCGTGAACCGGAGATAGCCAAGGGGACACTCTGCAAGTCACAGACGAAGACGACGCCGCCCCTGCCGCCGCGGAAAGGTCACCGTCGCGGGATAAAAGCCGCTTGGTTTTGGCTCGTCGGGTGGCGCAAATTGGCATGGCATGATTATGGGCCAATCGCTCATTCTGACCTTGCATGTCGTGGCAAACACGAATAGGACCGTTCTATCGATAGAGTGATGTTACGAACTGCATGAGTTGGTGCCAATTGTAGACAAAATGCCAAAACTGTCAACGGGAAAGATTGTAACATGTGTTGTTACACTTAAGACAACGGTGGGTCCCACAACTTGCCACGTCGGTTTTTGGCATGTGCTAGTTTTGGATACAGGAAGTGGTCCCACTTTCCTGGCCGAGCTCTTCCCCCACCCCCAACTAGAGGAAACCTACGGCGGCGGTGAGGCGGCTGCGGCGGTAAGGCGGTAAGGCGGCGGCGAACCGGCGTAGGTGACCGTCGGTGAGTGAATCGTCCCCCTTCGGCCTTCCATTGATGTCGATTTGAGTTCCCGAGCTTTATTTCCCCAATTTCTTCCGATCCCCTTTTCTAGGGTTCACGGCCGGAGCACGAGAAGAGATGGAACCACCGGTAGAGGAAGAATTGAAGTAATTTCTTGCCAATGTACCCTCAATTTCGGGCTGAATTTCATTCGTTTCGGTAGGATTTTCCTGGCGGGCTGCTGTAATCGATGAATTTGTGCTCTCGTGTAGGATTGAACCCGGGGACAGTAAAGAGATAGTGGCAGTGAAATTCCGTCCATGTGAAGGTAGGCTAGATGACGGCAGCAAGGTTCTGATTGGATTGGATTCCGTGGTTAAATTGAAAGTACGTGTAGCGGACATCACAGTGCCGAATTTCATAGAGGAGTTGGGGAAGAAGGTGGCTTGGCGCAGAGGGCAAGAAGTGTAACTTTGCTATTATGGGCCGAAGAAGAGATATGACAGGATTGTTACAACCCAGCAGCTTGTTAAAGCGATTGAAGGTGGGCGGCGAGAAGATCCCTCGAAGCCAGTCGCGGCCATATATGCCGAGCTAATTGAGGCCAGTGATGACTCTGTTAGGGTTTGTTCCATTGAAGGCTGCCGAGGAGATAAACGATTTAGCATTTAGAACAAAGAGTGTTCTTGTAGAAAATGTTGTTGATTTTGGTCCGAATCAGATACCTACTCCAGCAGATTTGAGTGCGCCGGTTGAAGGGGCGGAGGAACATTTGTTGATTGGAGTAAAGTTGATTTAGAAGAGGCAACAGATTATGATGATATTGCCATCGAGGAGGATGATATGTTCGAGCTGTATGGGATTCCAGTTGACAAGGATAAAGATGGAAAGCCGAAGAATAAGAACCCACCTACTTCCTTTCCTGTGCCTCCACCAACGGCTGTTGAGAATGCAATTCCCGTAGGTGACGAATTTCCTGGTGAGCTGCGTTGTGCTTATGACAGAGATAATCCTGTCTTTGATGTGGACAGGATGTTTCCTACTATGGAGGAACTGAAAATGTGTTTCAAGACATTCGCCGTGCAACATGAGTTTCAGACAAAGACTGCATGGACATCACAAGAGAGGTATTGCATGAGATGCAAGGGGTTTGATGGGAATATGTTGCCATGTCCATGGTATATGTCTTGTAGGAAGCTACCCGATGGAGCTGCTGTGAGGGTGAATCGAATGACCCCTTTGGAGGGTCATACTTGTATGGCACAATCAAAGAGAGTCACAAGAATGACTTCACAAGCATGGGTTGCAGAGAAGGCCATGAAGATTTTGAGTATAGACCCTAACACAACTGCTAAAATACTGAAGAATGAGTTGGAAAGGGATTACAAATGTACAATGAGTTATAGCACAGTCTGGTAGGGGAAGTAAAGAGCTATGAAGGAATTATATGGTGATTGGGGGAATACATTTAGGATGTTCTTCAACTTCAGAGCTGAGATGTTGAAGCGGTCACCTGGGAGTATAGTAGAGATCAACACTTTCATAAAAGATGGCAAGGTATACTTTTCTAGGTTTTTTATGGCTATGGAGTATTGCGTAGATGGTTTTAAAGCAGGATGCCGTCCATACCTCAGCATAGACGCCACTGCACTAAATGGAAAATGGAATGGGCAGCTGGCAGCCGCAGTAGCTCTAGATGGAAACAATTGGATGTTTCCTGTGGCTATGGGGTTGTTCCAGTCAGAGACAGAGGCTGACTGGACTTGGTTCATGCAGCAATTGCATAGGGCCATACAATGCAACCTTTGGCAGTATGCACAGATGCTTCTAAAGGCCTGACAAATGCTGTGAAAAAGGTATTTATCCATGCAGAGCAGAGAGAGTGATTCGGCCACATGTGGCTAAATTTGATAAAGATATTTCAAGGAGAGGTTTATGGCACGATGTGGCCAGCAGCAAGATCATACAGCGAGAGCACATACAAATATCATATGGAGAAGATTTTTAAAGAAGATGCAAAATTTGGGGCTGAATTTGCTAATTACCTGAAAACATACCACTCATTGTTTTGGTACAGAAGTGGATTCAACACAGATATTAAGGTGGATCATATCAACAATCATCTTGCAGAAAGTTTTAACAATTGGATCAAAGAGATCAAAGATCTGACTGTTCATGAGCTAATGGACAATCTAAGGATCAAGATAATGAATCTTTTTAATAAGAGAAGGACTATTTCTAATATGTTGTATGGTGACAAGATTCCATTAGTTGTCCAACAGCAGGTATGCAGGAGTAGAAAACTACATCATTTACATGTTGATAATGCTGGTCTTCACAATTCTGAAGTTCGGGATACTACAAATGGCAGGAGGCATGTTGTCACTCTTGACAAGCATGAGTGCACCTGTCTTGAATGGCAAGCAACTAGAAAGCCATGCCCACATGCTATTGTGGTTTCGGCACAGAGAACTCACTTGATGATGGGGGAATATTTGCATGAGTATTTCTCCGTTGAGAGATTTAAGGCAGCTTATGCTGGACTTGTGCTAAATCTTACTGATCAATTTCAATGGCCCGAAGTTGAACTTAGATATGATCTTTGTGCCCCTGACATCACTAGGAAATCTGGTAGGCCAAAACATAAGCGCTTCAAAAGCTTTTTTGAGCGAGGGGGAAAGAAAGGAACAAAAGGCCAAAGGAAAGGGGGCAAAGAAAAAGGAAGGGATCCAGATTTTGATGATTTGGACCCATTAGCCGCAATGAGAGGGAAAGGTAGTAAGGGTAAATAGAGGTGTAGCATGTGTCATGTATTAGGGCATCGAGCAATGTCATCGCACTGCATATTCGGCAAGCCGAAGCCTCCAAGTTTTGTTGTAATAATTTATGCCATAATTCTGCCATGTTTTCCTATTTGCTGTAATTTGTTGTTTGCTGTAATAATATCTGCCCTGTTTTGCTGTAATAATTTATGACATGTTGCTGTAATAATTTCTGCCATGTTTCTACCATGTTTTGCTATTTGCTGTAATTTATGCCATAATTTTCTGCCATGTTTTGACAGGGCGCGTGGGAAGAAGAAGAAAGAAGCTTTAGCAGCACAAAAGGGAGAAGAGACACCTGGTGTTGAAAATGGCAGTTATGAAGAAGAGTGGACAGGGGGAGACAGTTCAGATGATCCTGATGCTCCTGTTGACCCTGTTGATCCTGTTGCTCCTGATGCTCCTTTTGCAGATGAGAGGCCTGAAGCTGAGCATGTTCCTTTTGTTGATGAGAGGCTCGAGGTTGATAATTTTGCTTTTCTGTTCCTAAAGATGTGCATGTTCCTTTTGTTGATGAGTGGCCTGAAATTGACGCTTATCTTGAAGCTGATGAGCCACCGAAGAAGAGGAAGAAGCCAGCTCAGAGGAAGAAGGCAGTTCAGCCAGCTCAGAGGAGAAAGCCCGTTCAAAGGAAGAAGCCAGCTGAGAGGAAGAAGCAGGCGACACCGAAAAAGAAGCCAATTCAGAGAAAGAGAAAGCTTGCTACCCTCTTGGGTTTATGAACATTGGTTGTAATTTATGAACTTGTCCTGAACTTTTCTGTCTTGTTCTGAACCTGATTGCACTTGTTGCTATATGATCTTATTCTGAACTTGTCTGTCTTATTCTGCACTTGTCATGCCTGAGAATTTCGTTCATATTCAACCTTCTCCGATTTTATTCTGATTGCAGAAATGGATTCTACTATGAAAGTTACGCACACTGATAAAATTTGGACTCATTTTGTTAAAGTTGAATTTTGTTGACCATCCCGAAATTGAGGTCTTAGCCCACCTAAATGAGCCAATTTGGAGGAAGGCTCAAATTTCGACTTCCTCCAAATTGGATTCTAATTTCACCAATGGATTGGAAATGTAAAGTTGCATGATCTCCAAATTTCAAATCATTTGGTGAAGATTTCAATTCATTTTTAGCTCTGAGAGATGCCCAAATTTCATAGCTTTTTGAAATCAAAACCTACGAAAACATTCAAATCTCAATTGAACATATCAATGCATTTGGCACCAAATGATTCAGAATGAAAAGTTACGCGTACTGGTCAAATTTGAAAGTTTTCTAGGTAGTCGAATTTAGTTTGACCAAATTTGGCCGAAGTTTGACCGGGTTTAAAAGTACCTAAAACTTTGAAATCTGAAAACAAGTTATAAATATTTTCTGCTCCAAATGACATACTTAATCGTATTACATGCTTAGAATAGTCACCACTTGTTCCAAAACCAAGATATTGTGCGATTACTTGTTCAAAAAATCAAATTTAAATGTATTCAAAATTCAAAAAATAGCAAAACATTTTTTTCCCAAACTTTGCAGGCATGTCTAATAAGTCATAAGTGGGTTCTGTATCAAATTTCAATCCATTTGGATAAAGTTGCATGATGGAATTTTCACAAAATGTTGGTTTCCCCAACATCCCAGTACAAGTTTCTAAAACACCTCAGTCATATGTGGTAGCTTACACACAAACTAGTATGCAAAATTCATATTATGTTCTGATTTTTTTATGTGACTTCATAATGACAAAATATGAACCCATGCCAAAATTCAGATTTTTCTGATCTATATTTCATATTATTATCATTTTTTTAAAATGGCCGAAACACAAAAGTTGGATTTCAAACGTAATACACACATATATCAACAAAACGCATTCAAATCATGTTTCCTACCATTGAGTGTGTCAAATTTGACATTATGTAAGCGTTTGTTCACTAGTTTTTGAGACATAAAGTTCATATTTCGATTTATAACCAAAATTACGAAATATTCAAGTAATGAACGAAAAATAGTAAATGATGTCCAGAAAATTTCAAATTATGCAAGTGAAAGATCGAGTATGTCACAGAGAGGGGGTGAATGTGACCAGTTTTAATTCTTTCTTCAAAATGAAGACTGAAGACAGTCACAGTACTTCAACAATTTAGATTACACATCAATTTTAGAGTTGCAGCGGAAAGAAGAAACACGAACAGATTTAGCAGCAGCAATGAAGACAGAACACAATGAATCGGTTATACTTCACAGAGTAAAAGTTGAGGAACGAAATCACCAAGACTGAAGACACAGGGATTTGTTTCCGAAGTTCAGATTGTTGGCACAATCCTACGTCTCCGTTGAGGGGGCTGAGTCACACACGACTCGCGGACACACAAGTTCACCCAATTCTCCTGAGTTAAGACCGAAGTCTCGCCCAGTTACTCGTGGTAGATCTTGAGGTGATCTCCGGACCTTCACAGACTCGTTGATGGCAAATCACAATCTTCGATTGCTCTTCAACACTGACTCCTAGCCGTCTAGATGATGCCAATCACCAGGAGTAACAAGCTTCAAGTGCTCGGCTAGAGAGAGGATCACATTCTTTAGGCTCAGTTCAGCTCTAAGGGTTTTATCAGGTGTTCTTCAAAACAACTCACTCAGAATCACCACCGAATTCCTTCGGGGTGGGTCGTCTTATATAGCCTTGGCCACGGCTGATCTAGCCATTGTGACCCGTTGGATAAAGTGAACTTTGAGCCTCCAGCTCACACTGTTATCACTTTGTCCCACAACGGTTAGATTAGGTGGTCAAGCACGAAAACGACAGATTTTCAAACACATTTGAACTCAGAATGAAGACTTCACGCGGAAGTTTCTGTGAAGCCTGAAATGCTTCATTCTTCACTCTGACGAAAAACACACACAGAAAATGGTTTTCGCCTAAGCTGACCAAGAAGAATAAGGTTTCACCTAAATCAGCTCCACACTTCAAACCCCCCTTAATAGTACGGCGTTCCTATACTCAAGTGAAAGAAAAAGTTACGGAAAGACCTATGAAGAATGCTATGCTTCACGTTCTTCACCGTTCTTCACTGAGTTCTTCATACTTCACGCCAGTACCTGTACTTCAATTTTTAGGGGTCATCGATGCTGGTTAAACCAACTCTTCTGAGGAACTAAAACCTGAAACATTCAATGTAATTCATTAGTTCCTCAACCATGTTGTCATCATTCATCAAGACCCATAAGGGGCAAGGTTTCCCTTTCAGCAAGCACGTGTAATAAGTCATAAGTGGCGTGTGCAAAAAATTTCAACCCATTTGGATAAAGTTGCATCATGGAATTTTCAAATTTGTTCAAATTGGCAAAATTTAGACGACAACGTTATGTATAAATGGTTTGGCACCCCTACTCTCTCGAATCACTTAACTTGTCCCAATGGTTCCTGCCTCCCTCCCCTCCTCGGCTCCACCCGAGTTCGATCTCCCGTCCCGCTGGTTAAAAATGACCGCCCGTGGCCTCAAGCCTTACCGGGCTTGGGGGGGCATTTTTTTTCTTTTACCCCTACTGGGCTTTTTTTAACCCGGCCCGACGAGTAGTCTTCTTCCCCAAAAAAAAGCCCGCTCAATCCTCAAATCGAACCATTTCCGGCCTTCCCTGCCAGCAAACCCTAAAGCCACCCTCACTTGCCTCCACCTCCCTCATCCGCCTCCTCAAGTCGTTGTCCTGGTGGTCGACGCTAGCGGGGAAGACAAGCGTCTCGCCGTACTCGTTGAACCAGGAGGCACCGGCTGATGTAGATGCGCGCCACGTCAAGATCAGTGAGCCCCGCTAATCGCAGGGCCTTGATCCTCTCGACGATGGGGAGGAGATCCGCGTCGCGGCCGTAGCGGTCCCGCCAACTGTCGTCGCTCACCGGCAGCTTGGTGGGCGTGTAGATGAACTCATCGGGTTCCTCCACGCGAACCCAGCACCAGTCCGCGGGCCACTCCTTCTCGATCTTCTTCTCCGTCCGCAGGATGAACTCCAACTTCATCTTGTCGCGGGCATGGAACACCACCCCCGACGACATCGCCTCTGATTGCTCGACGCGCGGGTAAAAGTAGTGGCGAAACAACGCCACTGACGGCATCACCCCAATGAACCCCTCGCAGAGGAATTGGAAGACGGCGAGGAGGAAGAGGGAAGTGGGGTGGAGCTGCGCAACCCGGAGCTAGTACGCTGCCATGAGTGCGTGGAGGAAGAGGGAGTATGGAGGCACCGGCCCGGCAAGGATGAAGCGCGCGAACACCCGGAAGTCATTGTCCTGGTGGTCGGCGCCGGCGAGGAAGACGAGCGTCTCGCCGTACTCGTTGAACCAGGAGGCGACGGCGTGCCGGATCTTGTCAAGCCCCTTACCATTGTAGCCGGGCCTGAAGAAGGCCTGCGTGGCCCTCAACTCCCGTTTCTTCTGGTCCTTCTCCGAGAGAGGCTTCTTGGGAGCCTTCTCGCCTTTCTCGGCAGCAGAACTCTTGGAGCCTTTCCCTCTCTTGGGGGCTATGGGCGCCATGGGGAATGTGGGTGGAGACTAGCAGGATTCAAGGGTGCAAGGAAGAATGGGGATGAGAAAGAAGGGCTGGGGGCTAAGTGTTTGCTCCTCGGCATAGCGGTGGGGTGTTATAGCACCCCGGCGCTAAGCAACGGTCGCATCCGCACCCTACAGGTGCGCTGGGGATAACTACGCTTAAAGAGGGGGAATGCGGGACGTGGCCTTAACCACCCGCGATTAAGGGGAGGTTAGGGCGGAAATCTCGCCCCCACCACTCTGCTCGTAACGGCGGAGTCCTTGGAGTAACGCATAAACGGGCACCTGAAGCGGCTCGGGACCCACGCGTCAATTAAGGGCGTAGCCCTGCAACCGACCAAGGATGAGTTCGCCCGGGAGCAGGCGTTGCCGGCCCACACCCGGGGGCTACTATCGCACCAGTGGCACCCGGGGTGCCACCGCTGCCTAACGCGTGGGTCGTTCCACGTGCTTCTCGCAAGGACAACACCCTGGGTAGCACCGCTCGAGCTGCCCGGGAAGTCACCGGCCCAGCGGGACTAGCCGGGTTGCGGGGGTTACCCCGGAAGGCGGCAAGGGAATCTTGGTCAGAACACCCCCCCCCCCCCCGGGAAGGTCACTTGGCGGGAGGGTGTTCCCGGGCGCTGGCGCCTACGACAGGGCCGGTACCCAGCAGGCAAAGCGTCTGCGCCACGTGGCCGCCCCGGCAAGCTACCTGTGCGCGGGACTCGTTAGGGCGAGGAGTGTGGCACAAGCAAGCATTAAATGCTCCGACAGAAGGGTGGTTCCTTGTCAAGTCAGCCCACAGTGAGTGGCTCTCAGTGAATCCAAGGCACATACCGCCCTGGGTACAGTGCTTTGGACCGTGCATGCATGCCAACGCAGCAAGGGCAAGCTGCCTAAGGTCTAAGGTCGACACTTGTCACCCATGCATCGAGGCACCTGTGGTATCCCCTTGAGTATAAAAGGAGGACCATCACCAACGGTCAAGGTTCGGTTTGGTTTAGTTCTTACTAGTTTTAGCCCGGAAATAGCAAGTAGCACTTAGCAGGAAAGGAGAGAGAGCGCCCGGGGACTTCCCCGGCAACTTGTAAACCCCAGTTCATTGGTTCATACAAACTCAGAAGCAGGACGTAGGGTTTTAAACCTCAGGGTGGCCCGAATCTGGGTAAAAACGATCATGTGCATCTTTACGTTTGACATTGGCCTCGCCGGCGATCGCCAGAGCGATCCCTAACGCCCACTGCCGAACCAAAAGAGGGGGTGCCTTGCATCCCCGGTGTCTAAGCCCCGGGCTACGACACCACCTCCCCTCCCAGCTCCACTCCCCTCCCCACCGGCACTCCCCGCCTCCCCTCCCAGCTCCACTCCCCTCCCCACCGGCACTCCCCGCCTCCCCTCCCAGCTCCACTCCCCTCCCCACCGGCACTCCCAGCCTCCCCTCCTGCCTCCACTCCCCTCCCAGCTCCCCTCCCGCCTCCCCTCCCCGCCTCCCCTCTCGGTTCCACTCCCCTCCCCGCCGGCACTCCCCGCCTCCACTCCCCTCCCGGCTCCCCTCCTCTCCCGCCTCCCCTACCCGGCTCCCTACCCTCCCCTCCTCAACCCCTGCCGCCAATGGGGAGCTACGCACCCGGCCATCCCCAAGCGCTAGCCCCGCTCAACATCGGAGGCCGGGTGCAACGTCTTGCCACCGGCGAAGGGACCCCCTCCATCACCACACTTGCCGCAATAGGAGCCGCCTTCGTCGTCATCCGCAGGCGCGGGCGCCATGCCACGACGCCGCCTCTGTACCGTGTCATCGTAGCCATGCCAAACTGGGGACATGTCACTCTGGAGCTTGGGGGAGAGCTCGGGCACGGGCTTACGGCCGCGCTTGCAGCTCAGCAAGCCAACATTCTGGTGCAGCCTGGCATGTGGCCAGGCGAAGATGTTGCCGACGATGAGACGGTAGTCGTCGTTGGGAGCGCCAACGGGAGGCAGGTGCAAGTTGCCCTTCTTGGCAATCTGCTGCAGGTCTACTACGACGTGTTGTATGCAGTTGCTGTCGCAGGGATTGGCGCTGGGTTTTTCGGAGTGGCGGCAGTCGGTGTCCTCCTCTGTGGCTCCCGGAGGCCGTAGGGGCAACTAAGAAGGGGCGCCCAATGAAGATGGAGGTCAGGCCGTAGGGGCTAGAGAATCTAAGTTAGGAAATTAGAAGGAAGTTCGCAAGAGTTAGCTTTTGGGTAACTAGGAAATTGGCAGATTAACTGTGGAAGAAGGGCAGGACCAGCGAAGAAATTAGCAAGTTAGCTTTTGGGTAACAAGGAAATTAGCCAACTGTGTATTTTGGATCTCTGATGTTGATGCTGACAATGGCATGTATGAACAACTCTATGTAGATATTTCTTAGGCTAAAATCGTTGCATCTATTCTCCTGTTACCTTAACTAATAGCCGATTACAACACTCACTTAGAATTTAAAAGTCTCACCTAAGATTACAAAATATTACAACAGTCACTTACAAATTCAAAGTCTCACGTAAGATTACAAATATTACAACATAGTCACTTCGAATTTAGGAGTATGACTTATTGCGCCACTTGAAACTAAGGCAACATCTTCACAAGAAAAATGAAAACAACACCCAAAGTGATGGCCACACTCCAAGATGCCACGGCAACATCTCTAACTCGGCCAATTTCTGCCTTCATCTTGACTGCTTCGGCCAGTTCACTTTTCAGCTCTTCTATCTGCTCCTGCCCTTCGAAACCGTCGTTTCCAACTCCTCTATCACCTGGTCCAGGAAAGCAAGCTCAGTTTCAAGCTTAAGCATGTCAGCTAGTAATTTTTGCTTCTTCTCCTTCTCTTCGTTCAACTGTGCTTCCAAATCAGCTAGTAGTTTTTGGTTCCGCACATCACTACTCTCAGGCACCACTCCCACAGTACCCAGATTGTGCTCAACATCTTCATCATCATCATCATGCTCACGCTCCACCAAGTAATCTGGGTCAAAGTAACCCTAGTTGCACTACACAATTTAACAGTACACAACCAGTAAGCAGACGAGTACTCGGCACACCAACAAATAGGAAATCGAACTCAATTTGCAGCCAGCTAATGCAAAATTGCTCACCTTCTCTAAAGAATCGATGCTACTCTCCACCGAATCCCTGAGCCAGTCCATCATGGAAGCTCCTCCCTCATCCATGTACCCACTTCGCCCCATCCCTGTCCACGGCGGCCAAATCGTCCTCAGTTTGAGCTCCAATCGGCGGAATCGTCCTCAAATAGGGCTCAATTCGGCCCGATTCTGACCCTAAATCCAATCACGTGAACGAATCCAACAGTGGGGCGGGCTACGAAATCACTTACCTCAGCTCGTGGTGCCCAAAAACGAGGTAGCCCCAACAACGACGGTCCCGACGATTTCGGATTGGTACGCCGGCGCCTGGGGCGTCAGGGGTGCGGGTAGCTGCACGGGCATGGGTGCGAGCACAGAATCGGGCCAACGGAAGGTTCTAGCCGCTGCGAGAGGCTATTGGCGCGTTCAATCGGCTACGCGACGAGAGGAGAGCAGGGGTGCGGGTCGCGGCTGAGACGTCCGTCGGGGACCCTGTGGCAAATTTAGCAAAAAGGCCCCCAACTTTGGAACAATTAGCACCCAAGAAAGCCCCTGATTCATTCGGGGCCTGACGGACCTCCCAGACGGTGTCACATCTTAATTCGGGACTATATTGGACATTTTTGCTCCCCACCTCTCAACTATTATTATTATGGATCTTCCGCAGTCTTATTGCTCGAGCCGGATGACGATAAATTCTCATGTCCGGTTCCTTTGGGGGATGGATCCTAAAGAGTTCACCTATCCCAATAACAAAGAAACCAGACTTAAATGATCTTGTATTAAGAGCAAAATTAGCTGAAGGGATGGGACATAATTATTACGGCGAACCCGCGTGGCCCAACGATCTTTTATATATTTTTCCAGTAGTAATTTAGAACTAACCAACTCATTTTACGAGAAACTTGACTAATGCTCTCCCACCTCTTAAGTAGTTGGACCACGAATGTATTTACCTTCTCTTTTTTTCTAAGGGCGGAAAGGTCGCCACTTTATTATTATACTGGATGACACCCCGCACGTTGTTGCGGGAATATTAGCCAACAAAAAATTGATTTTTTCTGTATAAATGAGTAAACTCAAGGGTATGTTGACATGTACTAAATTGCATTTAGTATTCACATATGATACGGCAATTAGTTGTAAAAATACATGGCCAAATCTAAGTTAGGTGAAGTCTTCAAATTAATTGGGCTGCATTGGCATCACCTACATTTAGTCTTATCTGAAAATTTGGTTGTTTTCAAGAGAGAAAATGAAACTGTATATTGAATAACTGCACTTTTTACCAAAGAATGACCTGACATGGAAGAAAGACCGTTCAAAATATCAACATAACAATGGTGCGTATGATGTTCAATCCACTTCAGATATGTGCGAGCATGGCCTGTCTTGCAAAGCAACTACTGAAATTAATTAGTTAAACTTTTATAGGAAGAGAAAAAATCATTGTACAATGTAAAATCGGGATCTGTTGGAGCAGACATTTCATATTTCTGAAACAGCATGCCTGTAGAACAATAACAAATCGGATGCACTCAATCCAATGATAGGTAGCTAGAATTTCACCTAACAATTTTGCAAGGGAATGCTAATTAATAAGGTGTTCTTCCAAGTGTGTAGTCATAGAACAGACATACCTGTGAGTATTAAAGAGACGGGGAGGCTTCTGGTTTCAGCTATGATTGTCATCAGATAAAAACAGCATCCCAATTTGTAATTGTGAACACAAACATGAAGGGAATCCTCACAACTCCATCACCATGTAAAGACCATGTATGTGAAACTCCTGGTATTCAAAAGTACCAACTGAGATACTCAGCAGAATATGTAAGATGAAGAAATCATATATGAAAAGAAAGCAGGGAGAGGACAATTACATATTTGAGTGTGAACTGAGATACTTATCAGTGTGTGCAAGTGCAATAAGATGGAAATATTGGAGTACCTTGTATTGTTTTCACGGTGAGCATGCAGTCTGGAGCTGATGGCAGGAGAATGAAATGTGATTGTGCAACAGAACTGGAGCCAGCAAGGATCTTCCCCAAAGTTGGACCTTGCACGACACGTCTATTCACATAGGAATTACATCAAGATCTAACATGCAATTAAACCTTAACTACTCCAGATGCACGAATTATAAGATTGAATAAATGGGGGCACCTTATCTTCAGATTAAGGTCGGAAAGGAAAGTGGCATGGACCTAAAGACAGCACGGGGGCGACAAATTCATCCTGCGGAAATCACATTCTAGGAAGATTAGGGGCTTCACCTTTGAAAATTAAGAGCAGAAGCTGATGGCGTCTGTGTGATGGATGGCAGGGAGAACCTGGGGAGGTGGACTGAGGGCGTCGGAGGACTCGAGCATGCAGTTCATCCCAGGTAGTCGGATTGAGGAGTTGTCTAGCTACGCCAGAAGACTTGTGAAGCAATGGAGCACCAAAATTTGCAGCAGCAGCCCTTGCAAACAATACGTCGAACACCTTCCACACGCTGGAGAGCAATCTAACAAATTAAAAAACAAAAGCTTGAGGGTATGAAGAATCAGAGGAGTCTGAAAATCAGGAGAATCGGGCTACCTTCTGAGGATGCCGGTTCTGAAAAGGAAGACGCGAGCAGACCATCATGTGGTTGAACTTGATGGGCGTGTAGGCAGATTCTTGAACACCAAGGTGGAGGAGGCTGAGTTAAATGGAGCCGTTTCTTCTTCAGCAATGGCAGCATGGTGGATTGTATTGAATGCCATGGTGGTTGACGACGTTTCATTTGACAGCGGGCGTAAATGGCGAAGATGATTGGCCGTGAGAAACACAATGAGTCAGGGGCAGCGAACGGGCCAGGAACAGACGCTTGGGAGGACAGGCGGCGAGTCGATTGCAGGCGGGGAGCGGCGCAGGAGACGGGGGTGCCCAACGGGCCGGTAACATGCGCGTGCTTGGGAGGGCAGCGGCGTGAGCCGATCGCAGGAGCAGGGCGAGCGAAATCCCGCTGACATGGGAATCAGGAAAAAAAAAATCCGCTGCCTGCACATGCGCAACACTTTAAGCCAGTTTCCGGTGACTTGGTGGGCTGGAAACTTGGCCCAGACTCCTTGGGCGTTGGCGAAGCCTCGAACCGTATGTGCCTGGAACTCGAGAATGGACGCGCCTGGGCCGTGAGAACAAGACGTCGCGACATCGCAGGAACGTGCGTGGAAGCAGAAGGAGCCAGGAAAATAGACAGTGGGGTTCCCTCTCTTAAATATAGAATATTAGAAATTAGAAATTAGAGGAAATGCTGATGTGGATAGGCTGCATGTGCAGCTTGCTAAATTAACTACACTTACTGGACTTCAACTTTATAGAGTTTATAGATTAACACCTAACTTGGTTTCATCCTCATGGAAGTGGGACCTGTGTTTTAGGTCCTTTGAGTAGTAACACTGAAACCTATTGTTGCATATGTGTCTGCCTAAGTTTGTCCTGACATGTTACTGTTCGACATCATCAATTTGGATGAATAAAATAAGACACATGAGATCAATCATCCAAACACTGGATAATTTAGACTCAGATTGAATATATTGTGGAATGATGGAACCTTTACTGCAATGTTATACTCCTGATCTCAAAGTATTTAACCTTTTTCAGATAGCAGGTCTGGGAAGCAATGGCAGAAGGCAAAGCCAGCAGGAAAAGGCTGGCAAAATGGAAGCAAAAGGATACCTAAATCTAAAAAACAGAATGAGGAAGGCAAAGACATAACATAAATAAGAAATACATGCTGAAATAGCGGGCACAATATCATGCAACTCATCTCGATGGATACCTGTTGCCAAGGGCATGAGTATCATTTCAAGGGGACAAAATACAGTAGCGGGCGGTTAATTAGTGATATTGTTAGTGAGAGCAGACAAGGAAAATAACAATAATGATTGTTAGGAATATTGGATCAATGTGTGTCTTTGGGTCAACAGTGCAGAGTTCTTATTTTTGATGGACCAACACGTATATTAATTATTAATAGTACGGAATATCAGTTTTACCTTTCAAAATCATGAATATTGGGCACTTCATACCTTCTGAATCCCAAGCATATCAAACCATTTTGATGCTGAGTTTACTAGCTCCTAGTTGCACCTGTCGGCAGTAAACCATTTTGCAGGACATACCCTCTTGGGAATAACGAAGGAACTTAAGACTATAAATAGAGCAGCCAAAATGAACTTAAAGGTCGGATGTAATGCAACCAAATGTTTAAGAATCAACCGTTTAAACAGAATAACAAAAAGATAATATAATATGCAGGTATCAACCTCGTCTGCGAAAAGACAGTCGATGGGTTTTGCAAATTAATAAATCATGCATGTGCTTATTCTGAAAGAGCATCTACCCCATCTACCAACAAGCGGTCGAAGAGAACGGCAATTGACAAATCGTGGGCATCCAAATGGTTCCGAAAATAAGAACAACCACTTCTGAATTCGAATTGAGTGAATCGAAAAGCTCTAGTTTCTACTCCTAGCAACACTTGTTGAACAGCCGCGAAGACTAGGTTTGCAATCTTGACTTCGGAGATTGCCGGGTGACAAAGGGCCCATTATCTTCAGCTTAGGTGCCCCAATCTTGGTTTCCTCAAAAGTAGCTTCTGTTTTTTGAAGGAGCTTCTGTTATACTGGCCAGGGAAGCTTTCTATAGATGAGTCAATAGATGATCACGGCTCAGGACTGAAGATGGTTCCACTTCCATGTCCTATCAGAGTCAGGGGTTCTTCGTTTCAGTTGGGCTCAAGTTCCAGCCACCACTGAAATAATTGAAATTGCCTGTATTTTAGTGATTCCAGTTTTCAGTTCGGCATCAAACAACCAAAACAGGCATTTGAATTTGCCTGAAACCCGAGCAGTCTCGGCTAATGTTACTTCTGAATTGTGTTAAATTGTCTCACATTCAGATATCACCACATTCCGTGGGTCACCATGATTTCAGATCGAGTTAAAAGTACCAGTGCAAATAACAACTCTAGGTCCAATTATTAGTGCAATGGTCCATTTATAATAGGAGACTTTTGTCTGGAAAAGGATAATTTCGTATCCAACACAAGCATGAATTGCTGGCTGAAATCTGATCGTCGTTCCCCCACAAGCATTGCATTCCATGATGACTGGAACTGGAACAAACAAGGTTTGCAACCACAATCATTTTACAGGCAAAAAAATCAAGGTAAGTTACGTTTGATGCTGAGTTGAAGTTAAAATGTTTGGCAGTAAATTATTTTTGCTTGACATACCCATGCAAAAATTATTTTGGCAGTACGAAGGAACTACAGACACTGCAGGCAAAAAAAATTGAGAGTTGGACTAAAGAGCATGCCGACCTCATCTACAGATCAAACAAGCAGCCAATGGGATCGGCCAAGGACAAATCAAAGATATGCTTATTTTGAAAGAGCATGATCGGCCAAGGACAAATCAAAGATATGCTTATTTTGAAAGAGCATCTAACCGACCTAGATAAGAGCGGTGAAGGGATCGGCAATTGACAGATCATGGGTATCAAAACATTCAGAAGGACCATATCTGAATTCGAATTGGGCGTCCTGAGAAGCTCTATTTTTCACTTTAAGCAGCCTGTGCTGAGCAGCCACCCACTTCTTGTTGACCTTCTCACGGACTCCAAATATCATTTCCTTCAGCACTTTCGTGTTCAAAATAAAGAACTTGGCAAAGCCAGAATCTTCCTCATTGCCTTGATAAAATCTGAACACCACTTTTTTGAGATGGGTCTCAAGGCATTCGATTGGATCGAGTGGATCATACTGACGCAGATTTTTCATCTTCATCTTTAAGTATTTGTTCCACTGTAAAACAAAATGGGAGATGTATGACAAAGTGAGTGCCAACTATACTAGATTACATGAGAATCAAATAATCATTTCAACATTCAAAGGTAAGAAACAACACGAGTACTCACAGTGACATAGAGCTTCTCCAGGCAGGGGAAACATCTGAGGACATCAAGAACTGCACTCAAATCAGGGATTGAAACCCGGAGAGCCAAAACTTTCACCGTGCGTATCGGGGTCTTCAAGTTGGCTGGGATCATTCCCTGAAGAAAATAAAGGACACTAAAAATTATTGTGCACATCAGATGCCGAAAGCAAGAGTAAAGAGGGTGCTTGCTATACCTGGAAGACTAGATTTGCAATCTTGATTTCGGAGATGCAGGGCGACAAAGCGCCCAATATCTCCAGTTTAGGTGCCCTAATCCTAATCACCCGGATAGTCTCATCGCCCGCAACAGATAGTAGCAGCCTCTCGAGACGAGGGGCGTCCTCAATGATCAATTCGCCTTTGCGCAAACAACAAGTGCCAATGCTCCTCAGAGTTGACGAGGTAATGCGGAGGCAACACGCATCGTGAATTTCCTCGAGATGTAGGGTCTCAAGGACATGGCAGGCAGAGATCATCCCGCGGAACACAATATCAGAGATGGAAACACGTCGTAGTGTGAGCTGCTTCAGGAGGGGAAAGTGAGCAATCTCATTTGGGAAATCGCAGCAGGTGATTCTGGCCATGACAAGGGTTGACGCGAAACGGAGAACAGACGATGGCAGCCGGTAATATCTGTAGACACCGTAAATAAATTCCAAAGGACCGAAAGTGAAATCGAGCTCCTGAAGGTTGGCAAGGGCTCGGGAGCGGAACCAGTTGTCGATCTGCTTGGCTTCCTCTTCGTTCTGGAGGCGGATGACGGCGAAGTGGAAGCGGCGGGCGGGGCCAGGGTGGTCGGAGAGGATTTTGGAGACGATGGAGAAGCGCTTGATGTCGTTTGGTGCAGAAATCGTAGCTGGCGTTGAGATTGAGAGGCGCGGATCTCCAGAGGGGCCGCCATCGGCGGGAGATCGCCTGCGTGCGGGCGCCGTCCTTGGCGGGGAGCAGGGAGATGATGGTGCAGAGGATGGCATCAGGGAGATCGCTGATGAGGTCGCCATGGGTGACGAGATCGGCGTCCCGTGCCCGTTTCCGTGGCCCGCGCCCGGCGGTTTCACCGGAGGCGCGCCTCTTGGCTGCGGGTAGCGCCGCCGCCGCCGTCGGCGCCTTCTTCTTCTTCATGTCCGGCGGATAATTTTGCGCCGCCGCAAATGGGGGCCGCCGAAGGGCAAGGGTTTTGTCGACTTCGCTTTGAGTTTTCCCAACGGACGGAACCAACAATCCAGGGCCTGGCCCACGGCCTGATCTGCGAAAAAAGCCTGGCACGCACTGGTTTGGTGCCTGCCCGTCGGCACGGAAGCACGAAGGCCCAAGGCGGGGTGTTTTGGTCTGTTCCGATCTTTTTTGAAGGAAAAAATAAAAGAATCAGAAAATTTTGTGCCTCGTGCTGAACTTTTCGAGGCCTTCATGCCGTGCTGTGCCAACTATTTCAGGCCGGGCATGCCGTCCCGGGGTCGTTCTCTTGCCGTGCTCGTCCCGCCTATTCATGTGCCTTGCCCGTGCCGGTCCATGGGCCGGAATCCTAAAAAAGCCGGACACGTGATGGGCTTCGTGCCTGGCCCGGCACGATTTGGCCCGTGCCGTGCCGTTGTATGTGCCGTGATTTTTTCGCGTGTCTCGAGCTGGCCAAAAAAACTAGGACTGATGGCCAGGATTAATCCATGCTCTTCCGCTTTTCGTTTTACTCATGATGAAGTGTATCGCTTGGATTTACGCCTCCTCCGTCTGGAAGCGGAATGCAGCATAAAGAGAAAAGTACGCCTCGGTAAGTAAGCATATCGAACTTACGTATGGGACATGTCTCTTGTCAGCAATCGTGATTGTTACGATATTTGAATACGGAGTACTCCTTCCGTACAACAAAAGATGTCTAAAGTTTATTAAAATTTGAATGTATTTATACATGACTTAATACATAGATACATTCAAATTTATTTAAAATTGAGACATCTTTTGTTCGACGGAGAAAGTGTATCGGTTTTAGGAGACAATGGATCAAGCATAATTGGATCGAGAACAAAGAGTAACCAAGATGCATGACCTTCAGCAAGCATAAAAGATCAGTACTCCGTATTTTTTTTTAACTTTCCACGTACGCTCGAATGAAAAAAACATTGATGGTTGGGTATTCATAAAGACCATATCATATCTATCAAATAGTAAAGGGAGGAAAGCTTCCTTCGTCGTCGTCCGCGTCTCGCGAGTGCGAAAAGTCTGTCGGATCGTTTCGTGCCGCCCGCCCGATCGCGCGCACCACTTCTAGCGCTGCCACGATCGCACCGTTCCCCTCGCTCTCTTCTCTTTCCTCATGTATATCTCTCTTCTCTCCATCGCCTCGCTTCGGCAGAACGCGGCGACTCGGGGCGGGTGGCAGGCCGGACGCAGCGGCACGCGGCAGCAGGTCGCTGCTGCGGGCCTCCCCTTGCCAGTGATGCCGGGCTATGCGAGCCCGCTCCCAATGCCCTGCAACGCCGCTGCCGCGCCGCTTAATATGGCCGATGCAACACAGTGATGAGGTGCATGTGTAATTGAGTCCAGAATCGTCTAGATCGGGGAGCATATGGCTTCGTCCTCTGCTTTGGGTAAGCGCGGCGGTAGCGGCGGCGAGTCGGGCGGCATGCTAGCGGCGATCTCGCGCTCGCCGGTGGTGACGCGGGGCTCGTCAGCAACGTGGAAGCTGAAGAATAGCACCGGGACTCATCCCCGAGTCCCCGACCCGCATCTCGCCCTGCCTCCTGTTGGGTTGGGACCCAAGGCGTTGTCCCGCCGTGGCACGGATCTGGGTTTTTCTGCAAGTTTTCCCTCCTCCCCTCTCTCTCCATCTGCCGGCCCAATAGCTGCGGCGGCGCTCTGGTTTCCACGATGCCGCTCCACCTTCTACGGTCGGGCGCTCGCCTCCGCCCCAACGCCCCGCAGCCGCCCATCCCCTCATCCACACCGACCTCCTACGCGCTTCACCGCCGCCGTTCACCCACCGGCCACCCGATCTAGAGCGCCACCCATGGCCTCCTCCACCTCCGTCTCGCCTACCGCTGCCGCCTTCTCCGGCAACCACCGCTGCCTCCTCCTTCCCTGTTCCCTGCGTCACCTCCCTCGCAGCCGCTCGTGCCCGCGCTCAAGCTCCCGCATCCGCTTCACTGCCTACCATGCTAATACCCTCCTCTCATCACCCGGGGCCAGGTGTCGTCCACTGCCACGACGTGCTCGTCCGCCTCCTGCGCTAGCAGGTTCTCTGTATGGCTGCTCACGCACAGGCTGATGCCGGGCAAGGTGGCCATCCTGGAGCGCCCAGTGCCTAGCTCCGATGGAGGCAAGGACCGGCCTCTGCACCCTTTGGACAAGGTGGCCATCCTGCAGCGCCCCTTGCCTAGCTCCGGTGGAGGGGCAAGGACCGGCCTTTGCACCCTTTGAAGAAATCAACGATAAGTCAGTAATACACTCAGTGACTCAGAATTCTCACGTTCAGAAATATGACAATTATGGATTCCATGATAGAAACAATTGTTCCATTAAATTTGATTGAATGTCAAATTATCTTATTGCCATTTCAATGAACGTGAATTAACGTAGGGCAAGGGTTTTGTCGACTTTGCTTTGAGTTTTTTTTAGGGAACCAACAATCCAGGCTCTTCCGCTTTTCATTTTACTCTTAATAAAGTGTATCGCTTTGATTTACGCCTCCTCCGTCTGGAAGAGGAATGCAGTATAAAGAGAGAAATACGCCTCGGGTATGGGGGAAACGTCTGTTGTCAGCAGTCGCACTGTTGTTCTGATTAATTTATACGCAGCATTTGGGAGGAAACCCCTGCTGTGTACTACTAGTATGTTTACACGCGAGCTAATGATACAGTAGTTCATATATTTATGATCTGCCTTCAATTAATTGTAACATTCGTCTGTGAGAGACCAGACCAGGAAAATAGCAATTAAAGCATACGTGGTTGTTACAATATTTGCATATACAATGTCATTTTTAGGAGACACTGGATCAAGCATAATTGGATCGAGAACGGAGAGCAACCAAGATGACCTTTGGCAATTGCCAATTGGCAAGCATAAAAGGTCAGTATTTTCACTTTCCACGTACGCTTGAATGAATTTTTTTTAATACTCCCTCTGACATAAATTCTTGACTCAAATTTACCCAATCATGAATGTATTTATTTTTAAAAGACGTTTAGATACATGTAATATTTCGACAACAATTTAGGATCGGAGAGAGTAGTTTGGTATTAGTTGCCGCCAACTTCACATTTGGACGCCTAGAATAGCTCCCGGCCCACAAAGCTAGGGGCTGGCAAACCACGTATTGTTGTGCTGCTCTTACTCCGTAGTTTCCTCCGATCTGAACAAGTGTAAAGAAAAAACACAAACTAGCTAATGTGAGGTGTGTAACCAGCTGGTTGGCTAATGTCCATGATAGCGGCATCGACATCGAGTCCTTGACCATGCATTTGCATCGCATCCATGATAGCCGCAGAAATACTGATGTCCTTCGGGGTTAAGCGTACGCAAAGAGTCAAAAAGACACAAAGCGGTTAATTTGTTTGTTGCTTTCTTTTCGAAAGAAGAGGCATGCACTGCGTCTGCGTGCATGATGTATCACCTCCGGGTCACAGACAGAAGAAAAAGGCACGCGCGGTCCCTGCCTTAATTTGCATGCCGTGTCGCCACGTGTCATGCGTCGCAGATCCACTGTGCATGCATGCAAGATGTTTTTGCTTAGTACACGATCATGAAAATACCGGGAATCTACATAAATTCAAGTCACTTTGTTTTAGGACGAAGTGAGTACAGTTGATTACTCGTTGTTGATCGAACGGTATAAATATTAGTCGATCACTTTAGTTGCACATCACAAATGAGACCGATCGATCGAGATTCGAGAAGAAGGTCGATCATACATATGCGCATACATCAATCTCTTACACACCAAATCCGTTCGAATTCAAAAGAACAAACAAAAACCAATTCAATCTCAATTTAACAGACTGTCTGTAACTTGTTAATTAGCGCCTTTCTCTTGCTCTTGCAGCCGCAGCAGCAGCAGCCTCCTCCGCCAGCCGCCGCCGGACTTTCTCGATGAACTCCGCCGCTGCCGCATCGACGCCGCCCAGCTGCGCCACCGCCGGCTCGATCCTCTCCACTCTGTGGACGCGGATTTCTTGGACAAGCGACATGTCTGATGAGATAGAGCTGAGCTAAGCTTAGTTTGGGTTGAGTGAATGATCTATCTATGGTCGAGGTGATCCACGGGCTGCCCTATTTATAGAGTAGCTAAAGGTCTCGATGTGGCGTGCAATCCAAGGAAGAAGAAAAGAAAGATCAAGTGATTATTGGTTGTTGACTTGACTAGCGCCCGGCTGGTGGAACTTTCTACATGCATGCACGTACGTATACTGATCTGCTTGTATGTACCAGTAGCAGTATCTATGTTTTCATCAGTTTGATAATTTGGTCAATGTTCTTTTTAGCAATTTTAGATCTGGTGTCTTAATATATGCATGTGGGCTGCATGCATGCAGCGGCCAATACGTACCGTGTTGACTTGTATAGAACGGTCAAGGTTGTATTATTATTGTATAGTACTCCAGTAGTTCACGTCAACGTACGAATTAGAACAATACACCGAATATACACCACACAACTTTGAATTAGTCTTTATATACGTATGTGTATATGCACACGTACGCACGTCGATCATCGATCAGGCCATGCATATCGATCACAAAATTAGAAAAGAATCAGATTCGGATTCTTCGACGACAACAGAAAAGATGTTCATCATCAGACGCAAGCAGAGACCAAGACTTATTAACTGGTCGGGCCGGGTCGGTCAGTCGCCAAACGTTGCATTCCAACCGACCAAATTAAGCGCATTTTGTGCTGCTTTTAGTTGCCAATCCGAACAAGCATAGAAAGTGGCATGCATGCTCGAAAGTCCAAAAGAGTTTGGTCTCTCTCTGGTGTGAGTGTCTCGCGACGACGACGTCTTCGATCCGATTCTTGGCTTTGTTGAATCCTCGCACGTGATAAATTAACGGCATGCCATGTTCACGCGTCCGGCCTGGTCCGAAGCATCGGTCTGGAAGCACTTCACGCGCATCCGTATTACTCAGTACTCCCTCCACGTTGACTCAAATTTGCCTAAATATGAATGTATATATGTTTAAAAACGTTTAGATACATGTAATAAAAAGTCACTTAATATGAGAGCGAGGGAGTACATGAAAATTTTGCTCGTGCGTGTTGGAAACTTGGAATGACTGATTTACTGGGCCAGACCCATGTACATTCTCGGGGGGGGTTTTCGTTTTAGTAACTCACCGTGGGGAATAAAGGCTCCCCACCCTACATTCACGGTAGTTTCTACTGAATAAATCTCAAAGACATATTTCTAAAAAATAAATCTCAAAGACTTGACCGTACTGCATGACAGCGCAAGTGCCCGCAGCACGTTTAGCATCATGCAGAGAATCGATCCAAGACTTGACCATGCATTGCATCCATGATAGCAGCAACAATTGATGTCCTTCGACGTTAAGAGTACGCAAAAGTCAAAACGAGCGTAAAAGAAAGTTAGTTAATTTGTTGTTTACTTTTTGAAAAAGGAGCTAGCTAGGCATGCATCAACTTCGGATTAATTAATGAGACTTTCACTTGTTGAGATTGTTGAAACTGAACATGAGTCTTCTTTAATCGATGATGTACCCGCTGGGTGCATTCTTGAAAAAAAAAATTGAACATGAGGTCTGATGGTCTTAATTATATCTTTTCCGTATAATTTTCATCTCTTAATTATTGAAATTGAACAACAATGGTCCACGTGTGATGTGGTATTATATAGGTCTGATGTGTCATGATTTTGGTCTCGAAATACCATACCGACGTAGTTTTGTCGTTGGGAAACAATTTGACTTCGAGGCTAAAAGAAAACGTGACGCAAACTTGACAGGCCGACATGGCATTTTTAGGTTGAGAACCATGATATGAAGACGCTAATACCGTTTTGGATGAAATGAGTAGCCATTTATTAATGTCCGATTTTACATAAGTCGAACGACTAAAAGTACTCTTTCCTCCTTAGTTAATTTTTGGAGTTACAGACGGAAGCTAGGCAAACAGTCCGTGCCTCTCCATGACGTGCTCGTGCTCCGGCCTGAAGGGGCCACGGCCTGATGAGGCGCAGAAGCGTTTTCTTTTGGTAATTTTGTTGATTTCACGATTTGTCTTGGTCTTGTTTTCTAATTCTAACGATTTGGAGTGACGGCCCTAGTTTTAGGAAATCCTGGCTCCGCCGCTGCCCGTGCCGTGTATCGACTATGACTGCAAACATTTGTGATAAGTATTTACTAGTGGTGGTACCATGCATGTAATTACTCCTTGATGATCGATCAGCACACATATTACAGGCTTACAGCTAGTATAGGTTAATTTTAAAATTGCACATCACAGTGAGACCGAGAAGATCGATCATACAGCTCTTGCCGTCCCTTGTACTTACAGTAGGACTCCTAGAACATACTCCATATTACTTCGTACTGCATTAATTAGTAAATTTATTTACATACGCAGCAGTACATCTTAGTACTCCAGTATCTTACAACGTGCGTGTTCCAAACAACAAACAAAACAATTTCAATCTGAATTTAACCGAAAACCCATATACTCCAGCTAGCTAGGTAACTAGCGCCTTGCTCTTGCTCTTGCTTTTGCAGCCGCCGCCGCAGCAGCGGCAGCAGCCTGCTCCTCCGCCAGCCTATCTCGAACCTTCTTAATGAACTCCGCCGCGGCTGCATCGACGCCGTCCAGCTGCGCCGCCGGCTCGATCCTCTCCACTCTGTACACGGAGATTTCTCCGACGAGCGACATGTCTGACAGAGTTGACGAACAAAGCTTGATTTGGGATTTGGGTTTGAGTGAATATGAATATATGATTGATGGTCGAAGGTGGTCGACGGGCTCCCGTATTTATAGGGTGAAGCAGCAAGCAATGTGGCGTGCAATCCAAGGAAGAAGGGGGCGAAAGGTGATTGATTGGTGGTTGACTTGATTGGCCGTGTTGATTTGGTCAATGTTCTTTTTACATCAGAAGATGTCTTCATATATGCATGTGGGGGCTGCATGCAGCGTCCAATACGTATGAGCTGCGTTCTATATATAGACGTGTACATAACGTATATACGTACGTCGATCAGGTGGCAGCTGCATATATCGATGCACAGAATTAGAAAGAATCAGATTCGGATTCTTCGAAGACAAAATTACAGATGGATGGACGGTTGATCATCAGACTCAAGCAGAGACCAAGACTTTGGGGGGGTCGATCGGGTCGGTCAGTCGCACGAAGCACACACGAAATGTGATGCATATGCAATTATTATACGTGCATGGCCAAACGCATTCGAACCGACCAGATTATGCATATGCGGGCAATCTGCCTTAATAGCTAAGCTAAGAGCCTAACTGCCTAAGACGATGATACACTCCACTGCTAGCTTCTAGAATCTCTGGAGAAGCAACACTGCAACACAGCCAACCAACCGGAAACTGGCGATCTGACGGCGCGCGTGGAACCGTGGAAGCCTGTAAGGCGATCAACAGAGACTTGGATGACCAATTCTGAATGACCAGCTTCATCAAATCTGTGGAGTTGTAGTTGTTCCAAACACACCCTAATTTTAACTGTCTTTTGTGAAGCCAACTGCCAACTTTCTGAGCTCTTCCGCACCGTTCGCCGTCGGACTGCATCGCCCCCCATGCCCCGTCCGGCGAGATGGAGGCTGCCGGCGACCTCCCAACCACCACCGGCAGCTCGGCCGCCCCCCTCGGCGCCCCTCTGGCATTCCTATCGTTCGTCTTGGCCCAGCCGCGCCCGCGTTGAAGCCCTAGGCACAGCAATTGCTCGGGCGCACCGCTGCCATGGGTGCCCCTCCTCCGCGCCTCCGGCGACCGCCGCTGCGCCCTCCTCTAGCCTCCTGACCCCAACGCTGCCCCGAAGCGTGTCCCCGGCCCGCCCGGCCGGCTCCTGGCCCCCAAATTCCGGCTGCCTTCGACTCCCAACCAGTGCCGCCGGCTGTTGGCCCCCAAATTCCGGCCGAGCCCCGGCCCGAGCACCCTCCTGCACCGCTCCCTCCCGCCCGCACGCCGCGCCTACGAGCTTCTGCGGCCGCCGCCCAACCTTCGCCCGACCCGCGCCGCCGGCCCACGGGAGCCAAATTCCGGCGGCCGGCGACCTCTCCGCTCCGTCCTGGACCACACACCACCTTGTCGTTGTCTCAATTTCATCGGAATCAGTGATTTGGGGTTCAATTTTGTGATTGATTAGGGGCTGATTAGGGGGAGACGGGAAAGATGGGGAAAGAAAAGGATAAGAGAGAGGAAGAAGGTACGAGAATATGCTCTTTTGACTATTTGTTTTTGTGTATGCTGGAATAGTCGACACATTTTGGATTCTCAAATATTCTCTCCCCTACTCATAATGGATTTGGTACCCAATATATGGGTATGCCATCGGAGATGCTCTCAAGCCTGCACACCTGAGAATTCCGCTCCAAACCTTGCTTCAAGCATTTCTTCGACGGAGGCCTTACTTGAGTTTGCGGAGGAATGTGCCCGTGCACACATTATACATCCCAATCTTATATGTTTGAGTGAATTCATTTCTTTTTTACCCTATGGTTTCACTTTTGTGACACAATTTACTCCATTTAACAAAATTTCTACAAACTTACCCCATTTAAGCGAACTTTTTTCAAAAAGTTCGCTTAAATGGGGTAAGTTTGTAGAAATTTTGTTAAATGCGCACAAGTTTGCTTAAATGGGATAAGTTTGTACAAATTCTGTTAAATGGGTAAATTGTGTCAAAAAAGTGAAACTAAAAGGTAAAAAATCGAATTCACTCTATATATTTCTCTTCAAACTCTATGTCTTCATTGCAAAGTTCTCCGATTATTAGATCTATTTTTGTAAAACAACATAGTCTTACACAGTGCCTCAATACGCTACAATAGCGACGAGGTGTAGTAAAACTGTAGTGGTGGGTGTGAAGCCTGAATACCATTATTTTACTACAAGATTCTTGAATTTGTGCAGGAAGTGTGAAGCATAACACCGTGGACACTAAAGAATATTACTGAACGCAGTTTGCTACTCGTCAGTAAAAGTGTCCCAACGAGAATCCACGACTTAAATTAGTTTTATTAAATCCAACGTGGTATATATTTTCATAATATCTTACATTTATGAACGGAGGGAGCGTAATTTTGTTTGAATCAAATGGGCACTAAAATGTTTTCGTCTCGCAAATTTCTAAACTAACTAGCCCGTATTAAGTATATTGTACTCTGAATCCTACTCCTACTCTAGTCCGTACCCGGAGTACCAGTAGAATTTGTCTGAAACACGATGTCGATGCAAGGGCAAAAGGGTCAACCGCCGCCATCGCCTCCTGCACCACCTGCGAACTGAATCTCAGACAGCAGCCCTTTTCCCATCCCCCACGGGTGGCGGCCCGATTGCGTCACGCACGCCCCGCCGCCGCCAAAAGCGCGTCCATGGCTTCCGAGGACGCCGAGCAGCTGCCGCTCCTCCACCTGAAGCTCGCCTTCCTCGCCTTGGAGCCCCCCGCCTGCATCCTCGCCCTCGCCAGGTACGCCCCGCGACTACTGCTGCAGCGCAAACCGCCGCGCGCTTCAGCTTAACACTAGTGTAGTTTGATGTTCACGCGAGTGCTTGCGAGAAAGCTTTTCTGACTTGTCTTTCAGCGAATTCTCGATCTGTTGTTACGAATTTTATGGCTTTTTTTATAGGAACAGCAGCAGACCAGAGCTCAGGCTAAATTTAGTAAAAATAGTACACAAACAATGAGGGGATTTTGTTTATTTCCCTATAAAAACAAACAATGAGAAACAAACTCATTTTATTTTCAACACAATCTCGAACTTTCACAACATCTTTGCCGCCTAGAATTATGTAGTGCCCAAATCAAGCAACAGAACAGAGATCGGTGGAAGTAAAACTTGGCCGACAAACATGAAGACCACGCAAAGTAGATGAACAATAAGTTCAAATGATCCCTAGTAAATTTTATTCTCTTCTTTTTCAGAACGGCATAGTGATATTTACTCTTATTTATATCTATGTTTGGTTTATGCAGAAAAGCTGGTGGAGGTTCTGTCACGCCACACATTCAAAATTTTATTTTGGAGAGTTGTATTGGCACTAATGTAAATGCCTTTTGCTACCGACTGTAACCGTAATATATATATTCCAAAACGTTTTATGAAATTACAGAAGAACTAAAGTCCAATTTAGTTAAGAATGTAATACAGTAATGCTCTGCAATATTTCCTGGCTATTGCTCAGCATTTTTCTCGCAGATGCTGCTCTAAAACATTCTGTACTTGCGCAGGTCGGGCAGATTCAAGATTATACTTATGTGAAAATTATTCTTAAAAAAGTTATAGCTGAGGCGGAGTTATCGTCAGATATTGTGATTGATGGGCTCTATGAGGAATTTGCCCGGTGTATGTCATCAAAAGCGGTATGTGGATTTCATTTGTAATGCATCTCAATAATCAATAATTATTGGCATGATATACTCAAGTCTTTTTGTGGTTTGTGCGCAGAATAATTCATCGTTGAATATGTCTGGCAAGATCTGCAAGGAGATATCCTTTCTCTCTCCTACATGTGAGTTATTTCATTTTGAACAGTATCTCACACATAATTAATTCTAACAGTTTAGTAATAATTTTGTTTATGTAGATAACAATGTTTCCTCAAATCAAGTAAGCTTGGTTGCTCGGCTATCATGTTCTACTAACATGCTAGAAGGTGATACAGGGTACGATGGAACTATGTATTTAGATTCACGTGTTCATATATTCTATTGAGCTACTTGCATATTGTATTTATTCATTCATGTCAGTGGGTACTTTATTATTTCAGGTGCTCTCTTTGGCCATCGAGTTTATTCTTATCTGAGTTCATTCTTTCATTCCCAAAACTTTTCTCCAAAAAACGTTGCTTTGAGGTAAATTGTTTATTTGTAGTATTGACTGAGGAATGGAAGAATGAACAATGCAAACTCTAGCATATTTGAGGAATGTGCTCAGCTCTTGCATACTCAACCTCACAATCGTGCAGTTGTAGTTTCTGCATGAAATAAAACATTGTAGATTTCTTCACTCCTATAAAGATGTCAATTGGTGGCAGTGGTCTATCCACCATCTTCTCCATTTTTCTTGCATGTGGACCATCACAAATTTTTTGGCAAAACTTTCAAAGACTGGCACAAAGCATGATAACAATGGCTAGCCATGCTAGGGTAATCTAATTTCTTTATCCGGAACAACGCAAGGATATGTAGCTAGTATTCACTGATAATGATAAGCATATTGTGCAGAATATTAGCAAGTTTAAATCACAACGACTTGTGCCTGCTTTGTCGATAGCTACTGTCAGTTTAAATATATTTTCTTGCATTTGATACAAGCATATAGCTCTGAGTTACTAAGTGGGGCTGTGGTTGTGCGTATGTTGTTATACGCCTGCGGTGCCAAATAGTCTGTGAACATGTGTTAAGTGGGTCACATTCTCATCAGTCGACTCTTTTATTCCATGTTTTTTGTGCAGATTTATCTTGATTTTTTTCCTTGAGCAATTAGATAGGCTGCGATGCTGGTTTCCGTTTGTAAAATTTGTGCATTATATCTCTCTTATGTTTCCATGAAAAGCAGCTAGGTTCTGGTGTTGGTTTGGTTGGTGTATGCCTTAACTATGTTGGTGCTTCCAAGGTATGAAAGTTTATGACACCACTGAGTAAATGGTTATCTTTCTGCAATAAGTGATCGTTATAAACATTCACTTGTCTTTCCTGGGGAAAGTTGGTGAAGTGAGTATACTAGTAATATATTTAATACTTAACTCTTAGAATTTCACATCATTTGATGATCTATGGAGCTATGATTGTTAATTATGCCATTAACTCCATTCCAGCAAAGTTCATAAACTTCTTCAAAGTGAAACATTCATTGGAAAAGAAACACATGTAATGCAAAATGTGTGTAATGATGCAGGTTATTCTTACTGATGGTGATGCATCTACACTAATAAACATGAAGGCAAACATGGAAATGAATAACTTATACGCTGAGGACTCTGAACTGGTAAAGGAAAGCAAGAACAAGGTTTGTCCGCTTCCTCATATAAATATCAGCTTCTGTGCTTTCATGGTCACACATTTTAGATAGGTTTTGGTACAATTTCGTTTGTAAAAGAAAATTGATTTGAGCAACTCCAGTAACTGTTCGTAACATAGCTAGCGCTAGTTGAGACACATATTGTTAGATAATGTATGCATGAATCATGTTTTATGCATAACTCGTGTTAATCAAGAGGAGTGGCAACATTCTCTTTCTTGGGGAAACCCATAATTTGATTCCTTATTTATTTTCCAAGTCTGAATTCTTTCTTCATAGACCAATGAATTGAATGAGATGTTTCCTTTAAGTTTCGGACGAACGCAATTTTAGATTACACTTTAATCTTACTATATTCTGGCACACAGGTAGAGTGCAAATATCTTTCGTGGGAAGAAGCGTCTGAAAGTGATTTATGGGACTGCCGTACAGATCTAGTGTGAGTATTGTATATTCCTTTTGTATCTTCTACATGTTGTAGTGTTTGTCGGGGGGATGACCCCGGGTAGGGTCATGACGACACGCTTTAGCCGAGATGACGAAGGCAAAGCCGGCATGGCCGTGTATGCCGGCACCGTTGAGCCAAACTAATACTAAGCCGGCATACCGGGAGTATGCCGGCATGACTATCTTATCTTATGAGCTTGCAGGATAAGGACGAGCACCCTGATCTCGGCCAGCGCCGAGATGTCTCAACGGTATTATCTTGACCGCACGGCGCAAAGTACAGCAGCGCTATCTTCATCACGAGAAAGCAGTCGCCGTTTACGTTGCGGTGGCAGGCGACTGCGCAAAGGAAGCACCGAAAGAGAATCTCTGACGGGAGCCGGCAGGTGACAGCAGTACTTGTTGCGGTGTGCCAGGGAAAGTAAAGTTGTCTTGTCCCCTGCGGTGCCACCCGGAGGGAACAAAGCTGTGTGCCTGGCGGGGTCAGCAGCGGCACTGGCTGGAGTTTTCATCTGGACGGGAAGTTTCCTCGTCACCGGAGAGCGCGTGGTCTCCAGTTTGGTCCACAGATTCGGCTCTCTGGGCTTCATCGACAAAAACACGCCGCTTCCCTGCGCAGGCCGCTTCATCAACTTCGGCATGCATGAGGTTTATGTCACTATTGACAGTCCTTGCAGGTACCTAGAGCAGGTGGTGGTGGCCAAAGATCCCACCACCGTCTGCACGGTTCGCGGCCAGCATGTCGACTGCCCCGCTGATCGTGTGGAGGTCATGGTGACGGCTCACGGCGTCGATGCTGGCAAAGGCGCTGTGGAAAGCGGCGCGGTCCCAAGCAAATCTGGCAGAACGGAGAAATTCCCCTTGGAGAAGCCAGACAACGTCGTTGCTCAAGCCGACACGTCGGCTCTGCCGCCAAAAGCCGACTCAGCTCCAGGCCTCCATCGAACGGCTGACCGCGCCGATGGCGTCAAACGCTAACCCGGCCCAGCTGCAGGCGGAGTTGGAGTTGGAGCGCCAAAAGCTGCTGAAGGAGGCCATCGATGTGGCTTGCGCTCGGCAAGAACTTGATATTTCGCTCCATGAGTATAACAAAGCCCATGGTCTCAATTCTACCGCATTGACTAACCCTAGCCGAGTTGGGGAGGTGCGTAACCGTGGCAGGAACTTGAATGCCGAGATAGCCAGAGATGGCAGAGGGGTGCCCGCAGCGTCGGCGAGTTTTGCCTCGGCGCTGAGGCCAAAATATAACACCCTGCCAAGAATCTCAGGGCTGCTGAGGCTGCAGCCGAAGAGTTGCCGAATCTCACGAAAGAGGCACTCCGGCAGCAGCAGTTGCGCGTGAAGGAATTGCTCCACACAGCCAACGAGCAGAATGAGGCGTACATGAGATTGCACGGCAAGCCCGGCGTGTCTCAAGTCGTTCACTCGGCAGTGGGCGCCGATTGTCGGGCTGACAAACAAGCGTCTTCGCCAAGTGGCAAACGGGAAAAGAGTGTCAACTCAGGCCGAGATAAGCGCCTAGAGTATTATGACCCGGTTCCGGCCGAGAAGCAAGTGGTCAGGAGAGTTGAAGACAGCCAGAGTGGCCTGCGTCTCGGCAACAATCGCCGAGATCAGCAAGAACGTCACTCGGCTGGTCATGGACACCAACCTCGGGGTCCGACACCCAATACTGTTGCAGGTCAGCAGGGTGTCGGGCGCAACCCCCTGTATCAAGGCAAAGATTGCCGGCAAAATCGTTATGATGACGGGTACTCGGCCATGGGGCGAGAGCGTGATAATCTCGGTCCGCTCGGAGCCCGAGTTGGGAACAGACAAGTGTCGCCGCTGGACGCCCGACATCAGCTCGACAAAATCTATCTGTCGGAGCTTCTGGAAGAACAAGGCCCACCAGGAATGCGTTGTTTCGCGCACAGGATCATGAGGGAGACACCAGCTTACGGTTTTCAGCTGTGCAAGGGTACGAGAACATATGATGGCAGTACAAAGCCGGAAGATTGGCTAGAAGACTATGTTACGGCGGTGCATGTGGCAGGTGGCAATCACCGATGGGCGGTACGTTACGTACCGCAGATGCTGGTAGGGCCAGCAAGGATATGGCTGAACAATCTGCCGGAAGGCAGCATAAATTGCTGGATAGACTTTGAAGAAGCTTTCGTCAGTAATTTCACGAGTACTTACAAGAGGCCAAACCGCCCTCAGCAGTTGTCCATGTGCAAGCAAAGAGACAACGAGACTGACCGGGATTACCTGACAAGATGGAACAACCTCCGCAATTCCTGTGAAGGGATAGTGGAGTCGCAGGCCATAGCGTGGTTTGCCCAAGGATGTCGACACGACAACATGTTGTGGCAGAAGCTGCAAAAAGAAATGCCGGCAACTCTGTCTGAAATGATCAAGATCGCCGACATGTATGCGCTCGGTGATCCGACTCAGCCATCGATGATGCCGGCAGAACCGCAAAGGGAGTAGCCAACATACAATCCTGCCGGGGCATTCCGGAGGAACGATCATCAAGATCACCGGAAAAAGAGAAGGGACGACATGCCGAATTACCGATATGGGCCAGCCCATGTCGCCGCTATCCAAGATCAACCTGATGCCGGCTCTAGCCAACGTCAGAAGACTGGGAACCAACAGGGGTCAAGAAGGGGGAGCAAAAGAAGCCCCAAGTCAAGCCATCTTATGACATTTGCCGTGACACCACCACGACAGTGTTGCACGTTGATTTTTCATTTGGTTATTTTGTTAAGCCATCAGTTTCTCAAACTAATTTCAAATTTAAGCACTGCTCTATGGATACGGAATTTTAGAGTTCCTGTAACAGAATGAGTAGCTTACTTCCAAAGTATATAACGAAATATGTCCCTGTTCATTCTTCAGCTTATCATCTAACCTCTCTCCGTTGCCAGTCTTGGAGCAGACATTATATACAATCCATCCTGCGTGCCACACCTCGTTCGAGTACTTTCTACGCTACTCGGAAGAGAAGATGGGCGATGCGAAACCGTCAATGTTGGTCGCGACGAAGAACCCGTTAATGAAGTACCTTGGAATGGCGCAACTCGAGGTCCTCTTGCCTATATGGCCACAGTTATTCGGAATGCTGACACTTTCAATTGCTTTGCCAAGGCGGCTGCCGATGCCAAGTTGTCTGTTGTCAACATTACTGGTGCTGCGGCTCCTTCGAGTTTTCTCCCTTACATGCTCTCATATGAAAGATCGAGTGTACAGCTTCTCGAGATTACATCGTTATCATAAGATGCTGATGAGCATAATTTCTGAAATTATCATCCAACTTTGATCTTAGTGACGTCGATTTTATTGGAATGCCAAACAAAATGTTTTTATTGTTTCATGTTTACAGTGAAGGGCTCCCTCTATGTTCCTTTGTACTTTGTCCTGATGCATCTGTTCATATTGACGTTCTAGAAAGCATGCGGTCTAACTTCTATTGCCAATATACAAAAATATAATTGTAACTTGTCGAATGGAAGTAATAATTCATCATGAACTTCCTGTAATTGTGTATCTGGAAAAGAAAATACTAGCATGCTCGTACAAAAAAAAGCAGAGGTTGTGTCCATGTCTAAAATGTAAATTGATTTCAAACGTAGTGCAAAATTTAGTACTACTTGAAACCTTTTAACTTTCCCCAAGATTGGCAGCATCCATCAAATAAATGGACCAGGAATATTGGTGGAGCAGCAAAGCCAGGAATATGAAGTATATTGGTTGCTACATTACTAAACGTTCAGAATACGCAAATTTTATCTTCCATATACACCAATCTGCCAGCAAAATTCTGTACAATTTACAACGTTGCACATTTTCTACATGATCATATCATCATGAATCATGATGACGGTGTTTGGCACTTAATCCTACAGAAGCACTGGTGCTGTACTCCTGAACCAAAAAGGTGAATCATACATCGCAGGTGCGGCGACTAAGATAGAGCAGTGTAAGAACTCATGCAAACTTCAACGCAGTGATTGCCAAGAGAGTTACAGCTCTGAAGAGAATATCATTTGTGCTTCTTTGTATTTTGACTGCAACTTCATCCTCCAAGTTTGTGTCACTTGGGCCTCTAAATATGCTGGTGATTAAGTCCCGCAATCCATTTACAGCAGAAGAGAGCCAGAAGAGTCCAAGCCCGACACTGGTGTTTAGCAGGCGGGTAGTGGCGAAAGGAGTCCTCCCACCAGTAGCAATCTTGCACACAACTGACAGTAGAACAGCCAAACCAGTTCCAGCAATGCCAATAGAGCATTGTGTCAACAGTTCACTAATCTCAGGGCCTGCTTTTTTCAGTGAGAGAATTGTAGAGCTGCTTTTGTCCTTGTCCAGAAGGATCGACAAAATTGCTTCACTAGCATGGAAATAATTATTCTGATACATGTCACGTTCATTGGTGTTTTTCCCCTTCTGTTTCTTCTTCAACGGAGATTTTGCCTTCACATTCGCCGTGCTGAGTATTTTAAGGCAACCATATTAATACGGGCAATTATCTTCGATATTGTATTAAGAACAGGTGTAATCCGCAATATATCCTACTACAGTACAAAGTTCAACGGGTTTTTTTATAAAGTACAAAGTTCAACGTTTAATAACTCTAGTGTGCATATTTCAGCAATTCAGTCTAAATATGTCAGATTTAAGGCTTAATTTTCACCTTGCAAGAAAGTGTTTCATACAATGGTCAGCCCAAAAACAATGTCAATAAATTGGACAGCTGTGGTACAAAAAATATCTATCGTCATACCACAGGAATAGCGACCACAACATTTGATATATGAAGCAAAACCTCACTAGTGGATACAAATTAGGTAGAATATAGCGCAATTTGGAGAATGTAGTATGTGGTATATAGAATATACATAGTATGTAGAACGTAGTATATATATTCTACTTTTTAGGTAGAATATGCACTATGTACAAATATGAAGGTATTTTCTAAAACATAGTAAAAACTATGTACCAACTTGCAAAATGTTCATGTTGTTCAAGTACCTTAGAAATAGTATATGAATATATTAAAAATGATAAAGTAGAATATATATTACCAGATGGTAGAATATTCAACGTGGGAGTAACTACAACCAGGAGTACGTTGGGTTTAAAGAAATACAAAAACCGTCAGTCTTTATACCTAGTCTATGGTGCAAGTGATTATAGTAGTAAACATCAGGCAGGTATATGTTATGGTAACCAGCAGGACGAGGGATAAACATAGCTGTACTCAAACATAAGCATATAAGTTACCATAATCTGTATGCCAGGAGAACATGAAGTAATACAGAAATAAGAAGGCTACACTACCTTTTTGAAGCATCGACTGCCATGCTTGCTGAATTGGATTGGCTACGTCCCCTTTTCCTGCATATGAAAATGGCAGAGATTTTAAAAAAAATGGCAACCGTGACGGAAGAACATGGGCTACATGCATCAGGATTCATGCAGAATTAAACCAACTCATACAGAACTAAAAATGCTATACTACCTTTTTGCTAGATAAAATTAGACCAACTCATACAGCAGCAGTCACCAGCATATTATGCATTTAAAAAAATCTTAGCAGCATTATGTGCTCTAGAACATTTCTTAACATGAATACACCAATATGGACAAAACAAAATGATAATGAGTACATGCAATGCAAATTGAACATATATCCATGGTTCCCCTATCTTGATGTGAGGACTTTGCATATCATTCAAACTAAACCTTGGTAAATGAGTAGGATAAAGAAGAGAAAAGGTTGACACGGAGCATGCTGCTTCCCGTTATTACCTGTGGAAGTATGGAACTAAATATGCAGCCTTGCAACCACTTGATTCTCGTTTAGTTACGTTGAACTCTAAGAAAACCGAAAGTAAGTCTCTCATCTCATCTCCATTGCCAGGGAAGACAACCCGACCATTTTCATCTATAGTAAGGGCAGAACCATTGGACTGAGCAAACTCCAAAAGAGGATCAGGGATAATAAGTTGATTTTCTGGTAGATACTGCTGGGGCTCCTCCAATCCAAATTCGTAGATAGATAACTTGTCATCAGGGATATACGGTTGAGTACTCATGTTAATTGGTAGGGTCTGTGGTCCCATAAGTTCAGCCAGTATAGACGCATCAAGTTCTTTCACATCAGACCCTGACATTAGAAACTTGAGAATTTTCTCCTGTCTTGAGCATTGCTCAGCAATCCCAAGGCTAAGCTGAACCGAGTCAGGGTGGGAATCTGTTTCATCAAATAGATCAACATTAGAGTTGTCGGAGAGTGAGAAGTAATTTTGATTTTTGAACGGCACATGTAAAACTGGACTGTACAAATGGAGTAGATCATGAGTCAAAGGATAAAGCGCTTATTTAGAGTACACAATAAGCATGGAATTAAACCAAGTGATGCACCGCGGCACAAACAGACATCCTACTAGAAAAATGATGGTGCAAGTTCAATAGACAACCTTCCGATTGCAACACAGACAAATCGGTTGATGTGTAAAGGAATGTTTTCCTAATCACTTTTGCATACGCCAAGCTAAGGCTGCATATGCCAAGCCAAGGCTCATGTTTCTTGGCTGTATCAAATGAACTCTTTACATTTTGTTGCCTTCAGTAGTTGTTTACAGAGGGGAAACATCAGGTTTCCTTTTGCAAGAGAGAGAGGGCCTAACTGGTGAGTCCTAGGATCACAATTTGAAGCTGTGAACATGTAAACGCTGAAACTCATTAGCAAATCGGCCCTCCCGAGCTGTCCGCTGAGTGCATCCGATGATCAAAAAACGAGACAAACAGAAACCATTAACCATGAGGTTTCGTCGCGAGCACGGGTTGTAGGAAAGCCAAACCTTGCACGTCGATGAGCGCGGCCATGTCGAAGGCCTGGTAGGCTGCGCCGGCGGCCTGAGCTAGGCCAGGCACCATCATGTGCACGGGCTGCTGCTGCGCCTGGTAGGCGCCCTCGAGGATGTGCTGCTGCGGGGAGAGCTGCGATGCCGACGACACCGGCGCAGCCGCCGAAGCGGCTCCTCTCCCCTGGAACGGCAGTACGCCATGGAGCTCCTGCGCGCCACACCACAGCACACGCAATCAGGCCACCAATCGCGACCCAGCAATTGGACGCAACAAACAACAAGCTAAACCGCGCGCGGGGGAATGGATGAGCGCGTCGTGGGCGTACCTTGGATGGGGCGCGGAGGACGGGGGAGGCGGAGGCGACGGCGAGGAGCGACAAGTCGCCCACCATCGCTCGCGCTCGCGCTCGCGGATAAAACTGTGAGCAGCAACGGGTGGAAGAAGTGGCGGTGGGAAGGGGAAGAGGAAGGGGATAAAATCTGGGCGGAGTTTACCGGCGGCCAGGGGAAAAAGGACGGCAATTTCTGCCGCGGAGGCAGAGAAGAGCTGGTGAGAAATCGAAATCGGGGGGATTTCTCGGGGCCGGGGTTGGTCGGCCGCGGGCGAGTGGGTAAGGTCTCGTCTCTCGTGTGTGGGCTGTGGCGGAGGAGGAAGATTCCCGACCTCGGAGGATTCGCGAAGGCGACGGACCGCAGAGGAGAGAGTTGCGAAGCCAAGACGACCACGGGAAATTTTTGTGGGCGCGGCGGCTTTGCTGGTGGTGTCGACTTGACTTGTCGTTATTGCCGATATTTATTTTTGCCTGGTGCATGTGCGGATCCACCGTGGATTCACGCTACGACCACATGTTTGCTTTTGTTTGCTCTTTTGTAAACCTAAATCATAAATCATAATAGCTAACGTTCTTTATTTCGTTCACTCGCGCGCACGGTTTTCATTGGTGGAGTAGCTTTCAACGTGAAGTTGATTTTGCGCACTTGTCATTTCGTGTGAACAGTGCGCATCGCACTGCCAGCGTTGCTTTGGATGCGGCTGACGGCTGCCTGCAGACCACGTGCGATGCTAATTAGTCATGCATGTAAGCATGCATTCTATACTTATCAGTTGATGAGATTTTGTCTTGGATGCATGGGTGCATGTATACATTTTGCACTAACTATTTTTGAGACTTAAAATATTTTATATCTTGAACCGTTTGTACGATTAACAATCCATTTTCGCCGTTGGCTTCGTATCGACGAGAGCTTTAAAACTGGATCCCACTCGAATATTTTTCGACGATTTTTTTTATCTTTCGTGTTACCAAGCGATAATGCACAAGTTATCATCATACTCTGAAAGAACTTACCACAGTTAGCATGTGATAACTTGGTACTAACAGAGTGGCAATTTCATAAATTGTTGGGTGGTAATTTTAATGCATAAGTAACCATCATATTTCTTATGAAGTTGTCATGCGCTAACTTCTTACTAACGGGACGGCAACTTCATATATTATTGGATGGTAACTTCAACACATAAGTAAGCAACCATCCTATTTTGTATAAAGTTTTCATGTGGCAACTTGTAGTAACAGGAACGATAACTTTCTATTTTATCTGGTTGGTAACTTTAATGCATCAGTAACCATTTGTCATGTGATAACTTGTTACTAATAGGGATGGTAACTTCATATGTTATTAGATGGTAACTTTAACACATAAGTAATCACTTCTTTTTTGTAAGAAGTTATCACGTGGTAACTTGTTACTATCAAGAGTGATAACTTTATATATTATTGGTTGGTAACTTTTGACACGGATTTTTTTTTAAAACATAACAATATGGGATCTAGTTTTGAAGATATCGTCGAAACAAATGAACTGTGTAAACGGATCCGAAATCGAGTATACGGTTTGAGACCTATAACTTTTTAAAGTTTCAAATTTTGCTAATGCATTAACAATGCATGCTGTGACATGCACCAGTCTACTACTCTCCATATTTGGTCTTGGTGTACGCGCGCCCTGACGAAACGCGTGTACGGTCGCGCATTAGCAAAGTCCGTTTTGTACAACATGAAGTGAAACAGCTTTCAGAAACTCTTGTACCGACAAGCAAAGGACTAGAAGAGCACACGATAATATGTCGACGCACGGGGCCGACGAAGAATGAACCCTCGGAGCATGGGGCTGAGCTAGTGAAAAACATACTTTGACGTCGACGCGCTGATATAATATGCAATTTTAATAAAGAAATACCAATAATAGCGTGTACAACAATTCCTAAATATGTATTACTCCCTCCTTTACATAATTCTTGTCTCAAATTTGTCCAAAAATGGATGTATTTGTTCTTAAAAAATGTCTAGATACATGTAAGATTTCGACAAGAATTATGGAAGGGAGGGAGTATTTGACATAGTGAATGACATAATGTATGCTAAAAAAGAGTGACAATCAAGCACTAGCCAAAATGAAGAAATTAATGGCAAATTTAGAGGTGTCACTAATATATCCTCGTCGAACCAGAGAACTAGGGAACCGAGGCATCCCTAGAGCAATTGAGCCAGTGGCCGATAGAGCTGCTCTACTTGATCAACTGGACGGAGGCTTCACTAGCGTTCGATCGCGCATCCTCGACTAAATGATAGACGGGGAGGGAAACGAAGAGGTCGAGCGGAACTACACGGCCAATCATCCTAGAGGCCTAGAGGCCTTGTTGTTGAGTACATACAGGCCAGATGCCCGCACAGTCCAGGTAGAAAAATAGAAGCGGGCTAGACTAAACGAGATTCATGCTACCTCCAAACTAGAGATGGATGCAGAGATAACAAAAGAGAAGGACAACGGTAAATGGGCCATGAGGCCGCACGACCGTTTTTTCCTTTTGATTCGGAAAATTTCAATGCCCCGGTGCACCTTGCTTGACACAGCCTGTTGCACTAGACAATCACAAGGCTTACTCATTACTAAAAATAGTTTTGGACCCTGGTTCATGTGCAAGAGGGCTCAAGTAGCTCCACCCGTGCCTCGGAGGTCGATGGCCTGGGGCGTGACAAAGGTAAAAAAAAAAAAAGATAAGTAAGCCATGTGGGGGTGAGTCGGGTCCAAAATTCGCACCATGCGGCGCAAAAGCATGTCACAGACGTATTAGAAAACTCTCTGACAATACTGAGATAGAAATATACTCTCTCCATCCCATATTAAGTGTCGAAATATTACATGTATCTAAACGTATTTTAGTATACGGTTTTGCTATTTCTTAGGCGACCAGTTGACTGAGAAATAGACACTTCCTTTAGTATATGGATACTTTTATATGTGAACAAATTTGAATCACTCAGTATGAGACGGTGGGATAGTGAATATCGTAGAGTCCATTTTTACGAAAGGACTCAATCACATTCAGAAAACATCACCATTAACCACAAAGTCATGGCTCACTCCCTCGATCCCCTACCAAGAGCGCCGAGCCGCCGAATCAGTTTTGACTTGGATCCGGGGTCATGCCATTGCTTGCCTCGTGGGTGCTCATAATAAAGGCCACGCAGGCAAAGCTTCAGTTGCACCATGAGAGTCGCGAACCATCTGCCGATGCACTTGTCTGCTACCATCATTCAGTGTTGTATCTGGTTCAGGTCTTGTTGCTTCCTTCTTCTCCTTTTTCCCACAACTAGAAAACATCACATCAGTAACGTGCCAAAAATGACATGGCGGGCAGAACGTCCGTGACTAACTTCCTGCCAGTAATGAGGTGGTTATTAACTTCATGCCAAATGCCCGACACTGATAAGGATTTGGAGAAAATAAAAAAAACGCGGCCAGCCCCAAATCCACAGAGCAATCCATCGACCTCACCGCACACGCAGGCGGCGGCGGCTGGAGATGGACGGAGGAGGGCCCTCCTCGGCAGCAGTGGTGGATGCTTGGTGCCCCTGGAGCCCGCACACCTGCTACAGTGGCCGCGCCGCCTTGTCGGCACCTGCTCCTCGACACCGACGTCCTGCAAGAGTGAGAGAAGAAAGAGAGGGAAACCGAGAGGGAGATAGGGAACCTGCGGGGCGGCGGCCGGCTCCTCCTCCTCTCCATGTCTGCGGGAAGAGCTAGAGAATAATCAGAGGGTGAGTGAGAGAGAGAAATCGGAGAGAGGGAGAGAGAGGGGGAGAGGGAGGGGGGAGAGAGAGGAAGAGACTCACTGGCGGCGGGGATGCGGCGGCCAGGGTCGGGGGCGGCGGCGGCAAGGAGGGTTGCGCCCAGCTCCTCCTCGCAGTCCTCGTCGCCGTCGGATGGGGGGGGGCTGTGGCGGCCGGGGTCGCGAGCAGCGGATGGGGTGAGGGCGGCGGCAGCCGGGGCCGCGGGCGGCGGCAATGAGGGCGGCGCCAGCTCCTTGTCGCGGGTGGCCGGGGCTGGGAGTCGGGTGGGGTGCGGGTCTGGAGATGGAGGCGCCTCCATCTTGGCGGCGGCGGCCTCTGCCCGTCCTGCAAGCGGAGGAGAGGAAAGAAGAGGTAGATTGGGGGAGAAGAGAGGAGAGGAAAGAGGAAGAGGGAGGACGGGGAGAGCCAGAGGAGATGGGGAGATTGGTGCGTGCGTGAGAGATAGGAGAGAGAAGGGAAGGAGTGGATGGGGAGGTGCCACGTCAGCGATCCATGCCTTCACTGCCTCAACCAATCAGAACGCAGCACACAGATTGTGCTTTTTTTCCATCAGTGACGGTCAGGGCAGAAAGACCCGCTAGTGATGGGTATAAAATTTTGTTTCTTTTCCTTTTTCAGTATGAGATATAAGTATTTAATATCTTCAAACTGGTTTATAAGTATATACATATGGTCTACTTTGTGTGAAAAATTAGCTACTTTCATTTTGAAGCATATTAATTGTACTTGCTTCACAAAATACCTCATTTTTGCATTTGGAAAATGAAAAATCATTTTTATAACCAAAAACTTGTAAACCTCTTTGGCAATATAGTTTGTCATAACAAGATGCACATTATGCAAAAAAAATGGATACATTATCATGAATAATGGCATAGAAATGGACAAAACTTCTCTCATTTGGCATAAAACCATAAACTCAAGTGTGGAAAATGACAAGTTTGTACTACATAGTTTATTTTTTAAATGCTAAAATATGATATTATTGTTCCATTATGTTAAGCAAAAAAAATAAGACTTTAGCAAAAAAAAACACATTTTTCTGATTTTTTATGAATTAGTTATGATTATTTCAATCTCCAAAGGTCTCCACGAGTCAGCAGCGGGACTAGATGAAAAGACCGCCACTAATGTGTGTTAGTGTGAATTTTGTTATTTTTCACGTTGAGTCATTAGTGACGGGCCTCCCGCGCCCGTTGTTGATGAGTGGTCATCAGTGACGGCCCTCGTGCCCGTTAGTGATGAGGAGTCATCAGTGACGGATGTGGGACGTCCGGCACTGATGAGTGGTCATCAGTGGCGGGCGTGGCTTGTCCGTCACTGATGAGGGGTTATCAGTGGCAGACAAGCACGCGCCCGTCACTGGTGGTGTGTCATCAGTGACAAACGTGATAAGCCCGTTACTGATGATGGTCATCAGTGACGGGCACGAAAACCCTTCACTGATGACTCGTCACATATGCAACTTTTTTTATTAGTGTCCCGGGGTGCATTCAAAGTTCAAACTCGGTCGCCAACGGATACAAGTAATTCCATGCAATTCGGACGTATTTTTCTACTACAAGATTGAAAGTCCGCTTCCACGTACAATTTGATACAGTTACGCTAAACTTTAGTTAATTTTCACCTGGTATTTGCCACCGAAATGGAAACGCGCTTTGCCTTTATACTTTCAGATAGGAGGCTGAGGCTTCCAATGTAACCACACTTAACTTTCAGAGATGCGGACGGATGTTACTAATTAAAATGGAGCATCTTTTTCTTCTTCTTCTTGTGGTACTAATTCTTTGTCTGTCTTACATTACCACGCGCGTGTACAATGACTAGGGTGATACTATATGTTTTTTTAAGGTTGCGTTGTTGGTTTCCTCAGTTGTTTTCCGTTGCTAGCCATGCTACTATCACCGACTTTCTCACTTTGGTTGCTTCGCTTATACTCAAGGACTTCTAGATGGATGTCGACATCGCAATTTGGTGCTTCCCCCGTCCATGAATACGAGATGTTAGTATGTTCTATCCTAAGTCAAAAAAAATTTAAAAAAATAACCAAGTTTATAGAAAATACAAACATTTATAATTCCAAATTAATTTGGTGAAATCCGTTATGATACATATCTTTGTACTCCCTCCGTCCGGAATTGTTGTACTCCACTAAATCTGCGACAAGTAATTCCAGCCGGAGAAAGTATTATATTTATTTGATGATGTACTATGTTAAGTGTGTGTGTTTTTATAGACTTGGTCAAACTTTATTTTTTTTTAAGATCAAACCTTAGTTTTTTGACTTCAAACAAAGTTATAACATCTGAAACCTGCGATTTGAGGCTGTCACAAAGATCCCCGATCATCACGTACAATGGCGCCGTCCCACCGGCCCTAGTATCAATAGCATAACCCACACCAAATCTTCTTTAGGTTTCTGCCATCGGTTCCTCATACCCACATGTCCCCTCTCCTTCGCCCTTAAATAATTTAGAGATAAGAACCAAAATGGCCGGAGCAGATATGGTCGATACTTGAACTTTCTCACCAACATTAACTTGGTGAAGTGTTTGGATGGTTGGTTACTATTTCTAATATTCCGTTTCTCTAAAAAAACTCGATGGTAAACTAGCATCGTCCCGTTTTTAGCACACGACAAAGTATTGTACTCCTTCAGATCCATAATAAGTGTCTTGGATCGGGAGAATCATTTATCTTACATAGTACCCCCAATTATCATAGACGCATCCTCTTTTCATATCTTGCATCAGGGTTGCCGACTAAAAGCCATTGTCACCTTACACGTTTATTATACCCTGACCTAGTACTCTCTCCGTCCCATATTAAGTGACTCAAATTTGTTCAAATATGGATGTATCTATGTCTAAAAAAGGTCTAGATACATGTAATAAAAAGTAATTTTTTTACCAATAATAGAAAGTCACTAGGGCCGTACAGTGGCAAGTGCAGGGTGGGCAACTGTTCGGGGCCTCCAAATCTAATGTTAATACTACTAATTAGCTATCCTTAATCTACCCAAATAATAAAGAGAGGAACGCTTCCTTCGTCGTCGTCCGTCCGTGAATTTTGTAATTTGCCCCTTTAAGTTTTTCTTAATGTTAATTCAACCCGCGGTCCAAATTATATGGGCTATTCTGCAAATATGCGTCTCCTTTCCTAGATCTTTCCCCGACCTCAATACCGCTGCGCCTCTACTCCTCTTCCTCCCGACCTCTTATGGCCGTCGTCCCCCTCCCTCTCCTCCTGCCTTCCCTCCGCCCGCCGCCGGCACTTCTCCCCCCTACTTTGGCGCTGCTCTGCTTTGCCGCGCGTGCGACACTATGTCCCGCCGCGGACGTGTCTCCCGTCTGCTCCACCGGCGCCGCTCCCTCCCGCCGTTGGCGCTGCTCCCTCGCGCACGAGGCGACCAACAGAGGAGCTGGGTGAGGGGGGCGGTGCTTGTAGACCCGCAGGAGGCGTTTCCTCGGTGCACCCCATCGTCTAGCAGCTGGTCCTGCACCGACCGCGTGTGCCTCCCTCCACTTCCCTTTCTCTATCGTTCTCCGTCCCTCCCTGTCTCTGTCTCTATCTTTCTCTGTTTGTACTGACCCCTCCCCCTTCTCTTCTCTTTTGTTTATGTTGGTAATAATGGTGAGTTATGTTGCTGTGTCATATACGCAAATCAATGTTGTATTAAATCTTGGAGAATTTTATCCATTATCATTATATTGAGGAGGTAATCTCATTTTGGCACACAAATGTTACCACAATCCAGCTCATCCAGGTTAATTAGAAACCAAACAGCAACCTGGCTCATCCATGTTAGACAACCAAACAAAAAAATCTTTATACACGCCATTTATGGGTATCCCTATCCACTTTTGCTTGACGGCAAACCAAACGCACTTTGAGTGACCGTGGCAACGCACGGGCACTGTACTATATATTAAATTGGAGTTGGTGGTGATGGTACGACCGTCGCCGTGCGTCATGTCATCAAAATTATGGCCATTATGCCACCGCTCGTTATTTCTCTCGACCCGGATGCCCCCAGCTCCCAACCTGCTCGATTCCCTCCTGACGCCCCACCCAACCTGCTCCATCGCCCCCGCCGCCGCAGCCCCCTTTCTCTCTAGCTACCCCCCACATCCCACCCGCCTCCCTTCTCTCTCCCAACCTCCTGCTCCTTCCTTCGCCTGGACATCACTGCTTTTCTCGCTGCAGTTCGCGGCCTGGCCACTCCAAGCATACCGACCCCACGCGAGATCCACCCAACGACCGCCGTCCGCAGTCCCAACGCGTGATCCAGAAAGTGGCCGTTGTCCGCCATCCACGCATGAGATCCAGTAGGTGGCCGGCCATAGCTCAACCATCCGGCGAGTCCTTGTTGTTTTTGTTTGTTGTGGTGCTTTGCACTAATCGACGGATAATTCGATAGCTAATTGGGATGTACTCCCAACCTGATTGATGGTGGCTGCTATGGATAATAGATAGATTTGTGTTCTAACATGCACCGAATGATTACCATGTGCATGTTGTGATTGGAAATTAGCATTTACTGATAGTTCGACTGCATGCTTGGAATTAGCATCTTCTTTCTATGGGTTCCAGACTTTTGGATGTATACAAATTTGCTCTATGTTTTGAATTTTTGTATTGAATCTTTTCTTATTAGAATGTGAAAATGTGGTGCAGAATTTGAATGATTTATTAATGCACAGGATCGACGTGTGCATTGAGCCGTGGCAGCGCACGGGCATTTCCACTGGTTAGTTATAAAGGCAAATTTCAAGGCCCATTAAATAGAAAAAGAAGACCCACAAGGAGAAATGCAAAGGGCAGAAGCTTTGCTTCTCTTGTACGTGTTCGTCACGTTTGGCCAGCGACACATCTTAACAATCCACCTATCTCCAGATCAGCATGGCTTATCGATTAATTGATTAACTAATTTTTTCGTGATTTCGTCGCTGGCCTGCCCCCGTCATCTTCCGCTGCAATCGAGAAATCCACATCGCAGCAATCCAAGATAATTCCGTGTTCATGAGTTTTTCGCACAACCATAATTTTAGGGCCTCATTTTACAGTTCGCACCAGGGCCTCGAATTCTCAGATACGCCCTAAAAGTGGACGGAGGAGTATAAATCAAACAGACCTTACGTTTCATCCACTGTAGTTAGGCTCCCAGATGCCAAACAAAAAACGGATCACCCAAAACGGGAAATTAACGCCAGGATAGCCTCATCATGTCGCCCAACTTCCCCCTTCCTATTCTATCGGCCGCCCGCCTCCAGACCAAACAAAGCCACAAGAGATTTCCTTCAACTTCCCTTTAAAAACAACAAAAATATTAATCCTCCCAATAACAACAAAATAAATCCGTATGATAAAGGATAAAGATAAAGAAAAGAAAGAACGAAACAGAGCCGGATATAAATTCTGACGGCAGAGGCCAGCGGTTTGCCTTCTTCTCTTCCTTTTTCCCGACTCCTCAGCTACCACCACCGCCCCTCTCCCCCTTTCTCTCTCCTCGAGCTTTGCTTGGATCGCAGCTGGACCTGGACTCCGCGGCCGCGGCCTTTCCCCTCGTCCTGCGCGTCAGCAGCAAGTGAGCTCTCTCCCTCCCTCCCTCCCTCCCCACTACTTTCCTCCCGCACCTTTCTTGCTGGATCGAGGCGGCGGGCTCAAAGATCCCGCCTTTCTTGCCACTCCCCCCTTCCCCTCTTCCGCGAAGTTCCCGGCCTCTTCCGTTGCCGGGAGATCTGCCGCCGGGAGGATGCAGCAGGGGCAGAGAAAGAAGGTCGCGCTTCCCGTCGGCCGCTTTCGTCGATTCGCTCTAGTGCTGCGCTGGGAGTTACTACTAGAGTTTTTTTTTCTTTCTTTTTCTTGGAATAGATTGGTAGTGTTCTTGGTTCGAGATCTTGGTGAATTCGGAGCTTTTCTGTTGTGCCGCGTCGCGAAACTGGGCTGTTCAGTCGGTAGGGTTGTTCCCCGTTGTAAGATTTGGCGACCTGTTGGATCTATCCGATTCGTAGTTCTTGGCCGCGCTACAGATTCGCCGGCTACTGGTTTTGTGGGCTTCGCCAATTGATGTTCGATGGGAACGGATTTACTGTCCCCTAACAGTTTCCTAGCTGGAGAGTTTTCTGTGGAGCTTATCTCAATTTGCGCCATGAATCATCTTTGCCCTGCCTGCAAGTTGGTTGAAAACGCATGTGTGTAGCTTTAGGCATAAATGTATGCTCCATGTCATTCCAATTTCATCAGTTGCGCGAGGTTATCTTATTGTTGGAGAACGGAAGTATGGTGCCCTAGACACCGCTGCATCACGTGGTTCTGGTGCTGCTTTTTTGCTTACAGGCAAAGCTTCAGATAAAATTTATTGCTTGATATTTCTTAAGAGTTTAGACCATAGTGGTTTGAACTGTGGACATTCTCTACAGACCTTAGTATCTAATGTACTAGTCATTTTCGCTTACTAGTAGTTCCATATAAAGGGGATGTTCTTTGTGATCCAAAAAATTGTGACCCTAACCTTCACTTTTGAGTGTCACTGGCTCAAGATGTTAATACTAAAGAACCCAAATCTGCATTCTTTAAGCTGACTTGTATTCTCTTTGTGTGACGCAGACATCCGAGATGGATTTTTTCACTGAGTATGGTGAGGGAAATAGATACAAGATAGAAGAGGTCATAGGAAAAGGAAGTTACGGTGTGGTTTGCTCAGCTCTGGATACTCACACGGGTGACAAAGTTGCTATCAAGAAGATAAATGACATCTTTGAACATGTGTCTGATGCGACACGGATACTCCGCGAGATCAAGTTGCTTAGACTCCTGAGGCATCCGGATATTGTGGAAATAAAACATATATTACTTCCTCCGTCAAGGAGAGAGTTCAAGGATATATATGTTGTTTTTGAACTCATGGAGTCTGATTTGCACCAAGTTATAAAGGCTAATGATGACTTGACTCCAGAACATTATCAGTTTTTCTTGTATCAGCTGCTCCGGGGATTGAAGTACATACATACAGGTAACTGATTTATTTTCACATGAAAGATACTTCTTTTGCACATTTCAACAGCTTGCTGTCAAGCTCCATTTACTAGTAAGTACAACAGCCATGAATAATGGCCACTGCCATATCACCATAGAAGTTACCATATGCCAGGAGGTAACAATGAAATTCCAAATTCAGAACTTACTGTTCTAGTTGCTCTAACTGACTATCATGTTATGGCTGTTTCGGCATATGTGATTTTAAAAAAAGAAGTTAACTATATGGTATGTTCCACAAACCCTATAATCAAGAGAACCATATGGACTTGTGGATTGCCTCGATACAGGGGAGACAGTTCACTATAGTGCTCAGATAATGCTCTGAAAAATATTTGAAAATGTAGAGCCTTTTTGTGATGTGTTGAATGTGTGCTAGCATGGAACAGCCTGAGTTGCGGTTTAGTTTAATCACCTAGTAACTGATATGAAATTCGTAGCTGTAAACCGACCATGCTTCTGAGCTTCTTGCAATTCTCGTAATAAAACTATTCCTTGGTGAAGATGCTATCCATGCTGTATTTGTTGTAAAGGTTAGCTACTATATAGGCACATTATTCTTGCGAAGCACCTGTTTGTGGCTAAGGAACTTCTTTTGAACATTTTTTGTGAATAACCTGTTTGTTATAAAGTAGTTATTTTCCAATCCTCTTCTTTGCGATGCTAAGAAATATGGTTTTGTTTCAATAATAAAAAATGAACCACTTATGTGGCCATCTCTCTCCATGTAAATATCAATTAGGTCAAGTCCCTTTTGTTCAAAACTTATTCAAAAAAGTTGACTGGGACAAACAAATTGCCAATACTTTGCAGTTTGCTATACAAAAGGCTAAGAACACAAATGTGGCAGTATGAGTTGATGGGCAATAAGATATGAGGCAGACTTGCAAACTTTAATTTGTCTTCACTAAATCACTAAATATTCTCCATCTGTGTGATTACCATTTGTCAGCCAATCATGTTTGTGGCACTGATACCCATGTTGTGACTGATTCGTCTTCCAATAGCTTCTTGCAGCAAATGTATTTCATCGAGATCTCAAACCAAAGAATATCTTGGCAAATGCGGATTGTAAGCTCAAAATATGTGATTTTGGCCTTGCAAGGGTAGCTATAAGTGATACTCCAACTGCCATATTTTGGACGGTATTTAATTCCCCCCACCATGCTCTCTTTTTTTAGCCAGTCTATTTGTAGCAGCAGCTAATTACTTATCCTGCTAATTGTAGGACTATATTGCAACAAGGTGGTACCGAGCACCTGAACTGTGCGGATCCTTTTTCTCCAAGGTCTGAATATGTTCAGTTTTATATGAATCGTGATGTCCACATCTATTTTCAATTAAATTTCCCCTTGTTCAAATAATCTGATTTACTTCGTTTACTGTTTTAAGGCTTTTAAGGATGCTGCAACTTTGTGACAGCAAAACAAAGTATAACCTCCCCCTGACATTTACTTCGTAGTTCTTTTCCTACATAGATTATGTTCATATATATAGTTATGGCTATGGGCAACAATGCTTGTCAGACAGCATGGTTGATAAAGTAATATTTAGGACAAATTCCAACTCCTAGCACAGTCTGTGCTTTTCTTGTTTGCAGCATGCTGCTTAGGGCCACTAACTGTTCAAATGATTCTATTTCATGTATTAACAAATCTGTTATGTTCATGGTAACCTTAGTGCATTAATGACATTCTGTCTTCAGGGACTATTTTATTTAATTTCTTTCCACAAACTAAATGATTTAGTAGCCAAAGGGAGAAGGAAATCTCCACTTGTAATTCAAGCCCCTCATGTCTAGGATTGATTACTTATATATTTTTGAATACTTTGAGCGCCATTTAACGTTATGTTCTTCTATATTTGCAGTATACACCAGCGATAGATATATGGAGTATCGGCTGTATATTTGCAGAACTACTAACTGGAAAACCTCTTTTCCCTGGGAAAAATGTGGTGCATCAACTTGATATAATTACAGATCTCCTGGGGACACCTTCTGCAGAGACAATAGCTAGGGTCAGTATGGTTTGGCATAGAAGTGTGTTATTTTCAATAAAATCTTCTGACTTTTGTAGCTATATATATATGCACTTATGCTACAGATTCGAAATGAGAAGGCCCGGCGCTACTTGAGCAGTATGAGGCGGAAAAAGACTGTACCATTTACACAGAAGTTTCCGAATGCAGACCCACTTGCATTAAATTTGTTAGAGAGAATGCTAGCGTTTGATCCAAAAGATCGGCCAAGTGCTGAAGAGGTAGTTTTAATTCCATTTCCGTCAGCAATCTTTTCTTACGTTTTTCTCTTCCTGTAACCTTAAATACCAACAGCTAATCTGTCATACATGTTGTCAGGCCCTTGCTGATCCTTATTTCAAGAACATAGCTAGTGTGGATAGAGAGCCTTCCGCACAGCCCATTACGAAGCTGGAATTTGAGTTTGAAAGGCGAAGAATTACAAAGGATGACATAAGGGAACTAATATACAGAGAAATTCTAGAATATCATCCAAACATGCTGAGGGAATTCCTTGAGGGGGCTGAGCCAACTGGTTTCATGTACCCAAGGTGTGAAGTCGACTTCTATTATGTTAGCACCCTTAATTTGTGTAGTGCCTGGTTTAATTCACACACCAATTTCAGTTTATTCATAGCTGCCAAGCTAGGTCTGTCTGAATAACTCTGAAAAATCTTCTTTTAATCATAAATGTACGTGCAGGTTCATGGTAAATTAAACATGATTCACACAGAACTAGCTGTTGTTATGGTTTTCTTTTAAGCATCATCCTGTTGATGTTAATGCTGATAATTGATAAATAAAGCATGTGATAATTGTTTTAATTTGATGTGTACTCCCTCCGTTCCATATTTCTTGTCGAAATATTACATGTATGTAGAAACTTTTTAGGAATAGATACATCCATATTTGGGCAAATTTGAGACAAGAATTATGGAACGGATTGAGTATTAGGCAGTGATTACTTGTTTTTATGTGCTTTTATTTGTGTAGTCAGGCAGGCACTAAATAAGCTATGGATTCATCCATCTAACATTGATTATTCTACTCTGATTACAGTGCAGTAGATCATTTTAAAAAGCAATTTACATTCCTTGAGGAGCATTATGCCAAGGGATCAACAGCAGCTCCGCCTGAGAGGCAACACAATTCATTACCAAGGTAAGATATCATCCTTGGCTTTTTAAAATATCCACAATTGAATGTGCGGTTTGACAATCTGTTTTTGTTTGTTGACAGACCGTCTGTTATCTATTCGGATAACCGGCCACAAAATGCTGCCAACATCACTGATGATCTTTCTAGGTGCGCAATCAGAGATAATACACAAAAGGCACAGAAAGATTCTGCTTCAGTTGGGGCAAACAGAATTCCCCATGGTAAGCATCTGGAGCTTCCAAAACTGACTTTAATGAGCAAAACAATTATATGACTATGTTCTCAACTGGATCTGTGCAACCTGGTGATTCAGACTAACTTGAAGCATCACGTCCATCTTACAGGTGCTGCTGCTGCTGCCGCAAGGCCTGGGAAAGTGGTTGGTTCAGTGCTACGCTATGGTAACTGTTCAACATCTGGTACTGAGCAATATGAACAGCGAAGGGTTGTCAGAAGCCCGGGAATCGCTCCAAACGGTGTAACTTCGGGCAGCTCATACCCCAGAAGAAACAACACCTGCAAGAGCGAAACAGGTGAAGCTGAAAGGATCGATACAAACCAAGGTGGGCCACCAAAGCCATATGTAGCAAATAAACTACCTGCTACCGTTGATGGTCGCAACGGGCACTGGTAGACTATTGCAACATACCAGAAAAAACCCTTGTCATGACGTCAGCAGGGGTTACTCACTCGGAAATCTATGTCCACGTTCAAACATGTCATCTGTACAGACTTATATTATTTGTCCGGTTTAGATATCTGAAAGAACATAAGACTGCACTCCTAAGTCCTCACGACAATCCAGTTGTTCCCACTTTGCTGTTAGCTCAATCCCTGAATAATCTGGTACAGAAGATTACCTACAATTCGGTAAATTCAGTTCAACTGTTCGAAAAAGTATAGTGGAAACTGGATACTCTGGGGCCTGAAACAAATGGACAGTTACTGACCTGACTGATGGTGTTTCTCAATTTGTTCTCCAGCTGGTGTCTGATGAAGGGTGAAAGAGCTCATTGTACACTATCTAATGTTGTAACTTGTAAGCTAAACGACTTCATAGTATGTTCCTGCTGCTAGTAGTTCAGTCAGTTGTAGTATTGAATTATTGAACGATTTTATGTTTCTGATAAAACATTTGAGGACTACTCACTATTGATATATGATCTGTAATATGAACCATCAAGTATTCTGAATGAACAAAAAGCATAATTTCTGAGATTGTACGTCTGAGAATGTGTTAGTTGCGACAACTGATTTAGTGAATGGATATTTTCTTTTGGTGAACGGACCTTTTGTGAAAATTGGGTTTTTTTGGTTTAGCTGGGATTGGCCAGGTTCCCAGGCCAATTTGGCGAAATTAACCGCATTCTTGATATCCCGGGTGGATCGGAATGGGCTGTTCCCACCCGGCACAAAATTGGCATGCGGCCCATTTTCCTTGTATGTTTGTCGTTGGTGCCTATGCTACTTAAAACATTGTACCCAAGATAGTACGTAACTATTTTGATGCCCGCTGAGATTACCAAAATTTAAAAAATTTCACTGAAATTTGGTTGAAATTTAAACCTTGGGTACAACTTTAGGAGAAGACAAGATACATATTGTAATGCTACTTTTTTCGGTACCATAATTGGAATATGGTGTTTAAACCATGGGTTCAACTTTAGGAATATTTTCCTACCATAATTGGAATATGGTGTTTAAACCATAAGTTTTACGGTCTATGAATTATATCCTTCTATTTTTTTTACAGCTATGAATTATATTGTTCTAAACCGGGCTGGATGAAGCTTAATACAGACGCCGCTGTCGATCAACAGGTTCTAGTAGGCGGTTGAGGCGGACTGCCAGGTGGTTGTGAACACCTGGGACAAAAGGACCCTGTGTGGATTATGCGAGAGACGAAAGTCTTGGATCTCGTCTCTTCGTATTTTTAGATTGCTATTTCGCTAATATCCTTGTTTTCTGATTGAGCATGTTCAATCGGATATGTTATCGTTCGATGAAATAAAAACCTTGGGCGATGTTCTATGAAAAACAATGAGTAATGTTTCATTTTCTTTCCGTTCTTCTTCCGTGAAAAGGCAACAACAATTTTGCATCAACAACCCTTCTCAGTTCTCACCATCCAAAGAAAAAAAGAGTTCTCACCATCCAAAAAAAGACCACCCTTCTCAGCAGGCCCCACCTGGCGGTAGACCAGCTGCAAGTAACCCAACAGGACGAAAGCCAGAAACCCTAAAACTTCCCCGGTACCTCCCAAAACCCCTTCTCGCTTCCAGGCGGCGGCGCGGGCCAGCAAGCGAGCGACCGGCGGCCATGGGCAAGGCGGCGAAGGGCTCGCGGAAGGGGAAGAAGGCGTGGCGCGCCAACATCCGCACCGATGACATCGACGAGTTCTTCGAGAAGCAGACGCGCGACGCCCACGCCGGCGCCGCCGCCATCCCCTCGCTCCCTTCCGACTCCCTCTTCTTCGTCGACAAGCCCGCCTCCGCGTCCACTTCCTCCGCGGCCGTCGTCTCCGAACCGACCTCCAAAGGTTAGACCCCTCTCGTCCTCTGCGTAGTTAGATTTCTCAGCGGGGATCCTCTAGGATTGTTTAGGATTGTTGGTCCAGCTCCAGACTAGGTTTACGGTAGCAGTTTCCAATTCGAGGCTAAAGTTTGTGTATTTATTTAAGACGTGGTGCCATGAAAATCGCTTGCCATATAGTTTTGATGTTCTGATAGTGTTGTGTTATCATTCCTATTTGAGACGCGCTTGTTTTAGCTACCCCTTTCGATGTCAAGCCACTAGGTGCTTCATGATCATTGATGGAATTGTCACGCTAGTCCCATATTGGGGCTTAAACTCTGCATGTAATTTTTGGTGCATTGAATCATAAAGATACTACATATACAGGACGAATGAGTTTTCCTGTATTGCTATTTTTGTTTCTGTGTAAGTGTAAGTTGCCGACTTACAGCGGTTGTTGTCTTAATGCATTTTGTGGTGTGGCTCTAAACTTCTGTCTACTTGTTATAGATATTCCTGTCAAGAGGAAGATTGAGAAAAACAGGGAGAAGGTTCTTTATCACGAGAGTATTTTGAAGCGGAACCCATATGTACAGACAATCCCATCTTCTTTGGTTTCAAAGAAGGATAGGAAGAAGTTGAAGAAGAAGGCAAAGAAGGAGGAATTGCAGGAGTCACGGGAGGATAAAGTTGTTCCCATGGTATCAACTGTTTGTGAGAAAAAAAAAGATGCAACTTCCTTTCTTTTTGAGACCCAGCTTGCTAACTGCTGGATTTACCTGTTATACAGGAAGATGATTCAGCTGAAAAGATCCTTGACATCTGGGGTGGAGATGCAGGGTTTGCTAAGTCTAAAAAGGGGATGCAAAGGCTGAAAAAAAATGTAATTATTTATTTGTAATGCCTGCAGTCATATTTTTGCAATTTTACAAATAATTTTCTGGCCAAACTTTTTATTCCATGGCTTTTTTAAAGTTTGTTGATGTTATGGATAACTACTTGCAGAGATCTACTACATCTGTGTTTCCTGCTGTTGAAGTCGAGCCTCCAGGATGTTCCTTTAATCCTGATAAAGAAGACCATCAAGTACGTGTTTGAAGATAAGCTACGAGCTTAATATAATTGACGTTCAATGTCTTCGCTCATTTAATCTTTTTTTATTCTTCTGCTCATGTTGTTTGTATGGGTGTTGTAGGATTCTCTTGCTCAAGCCGTTGCAAATGAGATGACTAAAATCTACACGAAAGAGCTGGGCCCCAAACCAGTGCCACTTACAGTTATTGGTGAAGCAGTTACTGAAGAAGATGTAAGTTGTATGACCACTGATACATGCTTAGTTGTATTACACAGAGCCCCTCAATTAGGTGATTGAATTATTTACAATATCCCAGCCTTCTATTAGAAGCACTATGTATGCTTTTAAATACTTCCTCACATTGGATGCATTGGTAAACTGCTTCCTTGTGGACTTAGGTATGCATTATTAATTTAAATGTTTTAAAGAGCATAGATGATGACTGTTGCATTCTGGAAAGTCTACCTTGAACCAAGTATAAGAAATGCTTCGTTCTAGTGTCTAGAGGTGCTATATATCTCATGAAAAGTTATCGGGGGTAAGTTTTGTTTAGAGTAAAATACACCACTAGTCCATGAACTCGGCAAAAATGAACACTTTAGTCCACGAACTCAAAAAACGCACACTTAAACCCCTAAACTGGGACTACTGTGTCACTTTAGTCCAAAAACAGTTCGGCGAGGCTTAAAACACCCTACATGGCCGCCACGCCGGCTTCGGCGACCACTTCACCGGCGTCATCTCGTCAAAATTGAGCGTTGTGGACTTGATAGCAACCTTAGGCGAGGCGGCTGCGGCAACGACGTGGTTCTCAGGGCCCCAGGCTCCTTGTCTGGGCGCGGCTGCCTTGCCTCTCGCTGCGGCTCGGGCATGGTGATTTTGCAAAAAAAAAATCCTAAGAAAATCGAGTAGCAGCCCGCGGTCCTGGCCGAAGCCGACGTGGTGGCCACATGGCGTGTTTAAGCCTCGCCGAACTGTTTTTGGACTAAAGTGACACAGGAGTCCCAGTTTAGGGGTTTAAGTGTGCGTTTTCCGAGTTCGTTGACTAAAGTGTTCATTTTTGCCGAGTTCATGGACTAGTGGTGTATTTTACTCTTTTGTTTATGCCAATTCATGCCCTACCAAATTTTTGCAACCATTTGGCTAGAGATTCGTTCTTTGTTCAACATTTTTGCAAAACCTGTGAAGGGAATGTGAGTCGGTCCATAAGCCAACCAAGCAAAGGCCAAAAATATCATAAGGCTGCCAAAAGTTTGGCAGGGTAAATTTGGGCACCAACCAAACAGACCCTCTATCCATATATATGGCCGAGTAGTGCATACCTCTTGCCTTCTAGTCCTCCAGGTTACCTGTCACAAAATGCAATTCAATGTGAATTCTGTTACTGCATGTGTATTTGGATTAGATTATTTTAATCCTCGAGCTATAAGTGCTGAAATCAACTGAAGATGAACATCTTCAACAGAACATTTTCTTGAAGCTATATTTTGTAAACCATATTACCTGTAAACATGTTGGATTTGTACCTGCATTTTATCGAAGCCATTTCTGATTACTTGTCTGCTATTTGACTTAGTCTTGGAATGATATAGTACGGTTTTGTGCTGTTTTCATGGGTTGTATGCTTGTGACTTTACATAATTTCTCGTTCATCTGGCATGCAGAAATTTTTTCTTGATGCTGCTGATGATGGAGATGCTGCAGAAGGCAATGGAGACCAGGATGCTGATGATGTGGCTGGGCAGAGGTTAAATTTGACTATGTTATCGAAAGTCTATAATAATCATGACTTCAGTACATGATATTTTTATTGTCAAGGTTTTTGTGGTTTCTACATGTCAACAATGGTTGAAGCTTAGTTTCACACCGCCACAAAGTTTTTCCCTTAAATGCTTACATAATCTACGAAGTGAATTGGTTTTACAGAGAGTTTGGTGGTGCTTGGTTTTGTTATTCTTCCATTGATACTGTTAACAAAGTAATAGAGAAGGCGTGGGAAATACACTCTGTTTTGGACACCTGCTCTGTAGTAATAGAAGAATACAAGTTTTCAGCATTTCTAAAGATGGCTATGTTAACTGCAGTGTTTGGAGGGATTTTAGGCTTCTTGAAATACACTCTGCTTTGACCTTTGAATTTGAAGTGTTCAGTGTTGATTTGCAAAATGTTATCAGTCAATGTTGTAGCCAATTCATCTTTGCGGATGGTATTTTGTTTAATGGTGTAATTTTGTTTGTCCTTTTTCAGGAAGACCAAGACAAAAAGAGTTACAAGAGTAGAACTGAACAAGAGGGCTCGTCGTAAAGAGAGGTTAAGAACAGAAGCAGATGCAAAGAAACTAGAAATTCTTTCAAAGGAAATAGACAGGCAGGTTTCACATCCTTTTATCATCAAGCTCTTGAGAATTGTCTCTGCATTATCCATGTTTGATTACATTATTTTGCTATTTTTACAGGTTGCCAAATATAATGGCCGAGATAGCTAAAGAGGATGAGGAAAAGGAGAAAGTGCGCATAAGGCGAAATATGGCGAAGGAGGAAAGACTAAAGTCAGCCCCACGTCGTCTGGGAAGACACAAGTACATTTCTAACACGAATTTAGTTGGCGCATATCTTTTGACCTCTGATTCCTATATCCCGAATATACTTTGGTAACATTCTTGAGTTTTTTTGCAAATCTTATTTTGCTTGTTTACATGTACTGCTGTCAGAGTAGATTGCAGGTGCAGTCAAGTTAGTAGTTCATTTATCATCTTTTTGAAGGTGATGCAGTTTTCATTGAAGAAAGTTTCCTTTTGAGAACTATTCTGTTTCTATGCATCTAGCATTGCCTTCTGCGTCTTGTGACAACAAAAAAATAGTTTTCCAATCAGTTTTGAGGTTTATCATAACATGATATCTACGACATTGAGCTGTTTATCTACTACGTACTCCCTCCTTCCCAGTTTAAGTGTCGTTTTAGGAAATTCTCTAATACCAAGGAGTAGTTTAAAACGTAAAACACTAGAAAATAGGAGTAAATGCGTGTCTGAAAATGCGTTGTTTCCATGAATCACGCCACTCATTTATCCTTCCTTTCTTGGCCCGCGCAAAGCTCCAGCTGCAGGCACGCGAAATCAGCGCCCATAGGCCTTAATTAGCAGCATGCAACCCACCTCAGGCTGCGTGGGTTTTTTCTGGCCGGGGAATTAATGCGTAGGTGAAAGCCGATGCTTTTTTTAGCCAGCGCTAGCGCGACATTTAATCTGGGGAAAAAAATCTGAAACCTAATACGACGTTTTTTCTGGGAAGGAGGGAGTACTATACTTCCTGCTTGACACTTTACAAAATTTGGATAACGATGTTACAACTTATTTTTACGGCGTATTTTGATGTTGGAGTATTTGCTGTGTTGAGATATTTTACATAAATTTGAGGATGAACATTATTTTTCCACAAGTAACCAGAATCTGAATATGACAGGTTTGAACCAGCTCCCGTCCAAGTTATGTTGACAGAGGAGATCAGTGGTTCTCTTAGAAAGCTGAAGGTAAAAGTTCTTGTCTTGTTGTTGTCAAGAATTCTGCAGGAGCAAGTTGCTAATTGTATATATCTGTTATGTGCAGGGGTGCTCTAATTTAGCTAGGGATCGCTTTAAGAGCATTGAAAAACGTGGAATACTTGCACCAAGCAAGAAAATAAGGTTCGCATCTCTTTGTTTGTCTTGGTTGCAATTTACAGTCAGTGTTCCGATGTATTTGTGAATAAGCCTATACTAAATAGCTTTGCTGATTATAAAGCTTTAGTTACAACTTTCTCTGGAGAATAATAAATGATTTAGGATACAATAAGCTACTTATCTAGAAATGTGGAGCAACATCTTTGTCATGACACATTTGTTTATCCATAAGCAGCAAGCGCCGTCGTCGCTAGATGCATTATGTCGAAGAACATGGCAATCGGAGCGGCAGCCTTGAACAATATCGAGGAAGAGTTTTTAAGACAAAAGATGGTTGTTGAAGAATCGAAGGGTCAGCGCCAACAAGCCTATGGAAAACCAATATTCTTCCAAGTTTTGGTCGAATTCAGTCCCATTGTATTTTTGAATTTTTGTTTTCTACATCTAGTCCCGTTAGAAATGCCCGTCCAAAATACTCTTGAAGCGAGTTTTGGAATATCAAACTATGTACTATTTCTTTCTCCATTGTAACAGATCACTGTGTTCCGACTTCTGAGAGCAAGTATAATATTATCACCTTAGTTAAAACTGGGCCTGGTGGCATGTTTGGTTGGTTTCTAACCTTAGCCGTGCCGTGCTACAGTTTAGTCAGTTTGTTCAAAACTTGGTTAGTGCTACTGTCCAAGTCATATTAAAGTCTGCTATGTTAGCAGTGTCCGTATTGTTACCCACTCTTGTGTGACAGCCACGATTCGTTTGGAGGCTCCTTTGGAAGCAAGAAAAAGGTATTATGACAGATGGAGGACGTGGAAGAGGGCGCAGCGCTGTCGAGGCCGTCGGAGAGGGAGGGAAGACGGCTGGCGGAGGGGCGGTGCCGACGCACTGAGGACGACGATCCATGGCTGATCTACCGATCGGTATTCTGATCGGAACGACGTTTCGTTGCCAGGTTGGCTACGTGCACCGGGAGGAATAGTCAGGTTTTTTTCCGCAAAAGTACTTTTAAGTGGCCCGAGGGACTTCCACCTCCGATCCGAACCGTACGTTTCTTTCCAAATGTTCCAGATAGTGTATACGGCCACAGTTAGATCCTTGTGCTTCCCATTTTGCCTCCCAATCTTGATGATTTTGCTCCACCATCTCTTTAGGGAAGGAGCCTCCCTAGCAATCACGTAGGCTGTTGCACTTGTTTGCTTCATAAGAAACCAAATGTTTTTTTTTTGTAAAGGGGCAGTCCAGAGCAATGTGAAAAGTCGATTCCAACGTTTGGTCGCAGAAGCAGCAGCTGTCATCATGCGGCCAACCCCTTTTCCTTCGTCGATCTGCAGTCCATAGCCGGTTCTGGATAAGAAGCCATAAGAATAGTCTAATCTTTTCCTCTGCCTTTATCTTCCAAATAAAATTCAAATCAGATCTTTCAATCCTTTCAAGAAATTGTATCTTGTATTCAGAGCTCGCTGAATAGCACTGGTTAGGTAAGGCATTCCAAGAGATCAAATCTGGGAGATCGACAAGCTGGATTTGACTTGCAGCAGTCCATGTATAATATAAGGCCGTGAGCATACATCCATCTATCCTTCCAAAAGGAATCTTTCAATCCATCTCTAATCTGAATGGTTGTGCAAGCAGCAAACAGGTCTTTGTCAGTCTGATCGCAAGGCATTTGCATTCCTTTCCATGGCCGTTCATCAATTTGCCAATTATTCCAGAGCCATCTCAATCTGAGCGCACGGCTGAAGGCCATCAAATCTTTAATTCCTAGCCCCCCCGCCCCCCCCCCCCCCCCCCCTCCCCCCATATTCTTCGGAGTGCAGACACTTTTCCAGTTGACTAAGCATTTTCCTCCATGTGCGTTCTCTTCACCGGACCAAAAGAAGTTCCGCCTAATTTTGTCCATCTTCTTAACCACCCAAGCCGTAGGAGCGAACGAGGTGAAGAAATAGGTCGTAATTGCAGCGAGCACTGAATTGATCAGCACCAGCCGCCCAGCCCAGCCCGAAACAGTACTGCTGCAGGCGGTGGTTGTTGCCGCCGTTGTTGTTCAGCTACGATCGATTCTTCTTTTTTGGCATGCATAAAATCGGGTGGTGGGAGCTGTGCCGACGCGGCACGGAGAAGATGAAAAAGAGCAAAAAAAGAAGAAGAAGAAGATTTAGTCAATGACATGTATGCAGGGGCAGGCCCTTTGTAGTTTTAGGGATCCGACAAGAGAAGAGCAAGGTTTTTTTTTTCTTTTCTTAACGGTAAAACTGGAGGTTTCAAAGTATAGACGTACTGTCAAACTCTGTAAAGTTCGACCATCTTTATAAAAAAAACATTTGCCAAGTGAATTCATCGTGTAACATATTTTCATAGTATATTCGTTTGACACCGTATATGTTGATAATTTTATACTACCTCGGTTTCATATTAAGTGACTCAAATTTGTAAAATATGGATGTATCTATTCCTAAAAAGCGTCTAGATACATTTAATAGAAAGTCATTTAATATGTGACGGAGGGAATATAAGAGAAGGAGTAGGATGGTTTTGTTATATCTAAATTGTCTGATTTTTAGTTAGACATAAGTTGATGTTTCATCCATTGGATACGGTTTGTGGTTTAAAGTTCGGAACGAACTATTGAAAGAGGAGGATAGGATGCCGTTCAGATAATAATCTAACGGTTCCCAAACATCAATTAAGTTTTTTCTTAAAAATTAGAAATTAGGCAACATCGTCCTATTCTTTTTTCAGGGTACAGAAATCGCAGCGGGAAATCAATCAAAAGAATGTACTCCGTGCCAACATTTTTCTAGGGAAAGAAACGGACTCGCAATATCTCTCCCAGAACGCTAGTCGGTCGGGCTCGGGCACAGCGATTAGAATTTCCGAATCACAAAGCAAACAACGTTTCTTTCCCGTTTCTCCCCCCGGAAAATCCCGCCCGTCTCCCCCCTCCAAATTTCCCCCCGCCTCCTCCCAAACCCCAAAATCCCCCGCCATGGGCGTCCTCCACGTGCGACTAGGAGGTCACGAGCCCTGCGGCGACGGCGATACACTGTTCCGACGCGATCCCGGCAGTCGTGAGGCCGACGTCGGCGGCGGGAGACGGCTCCGACGCGAGCCCGGTGGTGATCGACACGAGATCGTCGGAGGAGGCTCAGGAGGGGGTGGCCACCACGCCGGCGGTAGCGGTGATTCGAGGGCGGGAGGCGGCGGAGGCACCCATAGCGGTGAGCGAGGCCAAGGCCGAAGCAGCAACTGCGGAGGCCCAAGAACTGGAGACGAACCGGCAAGAATCAACCGCCGCGGCGGAGAGCACGGGAACGAGAGCAGATTCGTGTCAGGCCCCACGGGCGATGCAAGAGATCAAAAGGGAGGGAACAAGCCCTTTGCAGGCATAAAGATCCTGCTGCTCGATTACTCAATTGCTGAGGACCAGGTAATTTACCTAAGTTAATCTTTCTCCATAAAATTTATGATTGTACTCTCCTTTTCCACTACTGATATCATAGCCTGCTTCTTGCTTGGCATTTGCCTACTTATCAATTGGCGATTAGGTTGCTATGCATATTCATTACGTGGCAAATTCTCTTTTGTTGTACTGTAGTATCTTGAACATTCATCAAGACAGGAATCCCCTGCTTCTTGACAGGGCCGTTCTTGAGTAATCGGGCGCCCTGTGTGTGTGGAGGCCCTGTGTAGTGGCACCACCTGCACATGCTCCGATACGGGCCTGCTTGTTGATAATGATATCTGGTATATCAACATTTCACATTAGTAGGACATAGTATGCCTGTGGAGATATTCAAGACCCAACATGGTGAAAATGGAATGCAGGACCATAGAGCTCTGTCCATCCTTACATTGTAGATTGTGTTTTTATAAGAGTTACATATATGCTAGAATTTGTACCGATTTATATAAATCTATTAGGTACAGCTATATTGAAGTCTACATGCAGTGCACTTGAACTATGTTGTGTGTGTGTGTGTGTTGACTGGCAGGTTTATTTTTAAATAACAGTTATCTAGCATGTGCCGCATGTATGCAACAATGCATCCTTGCTTGTTTGAACTGTTCGGTGTCCAACATGTACCCAGGAGGCCAGGACTGCTTGGTTAGCTGTCTCCTGTCAGCATATCATTATGTAGTTCTACTCCTTGATAAGTCGTAAAAACCTAATAGATCCAAGCTCAAAACTGACACAATTTACTTCTCTGTCTACTTATTTTCATCATGTGCGTACAGTTTTTTTTTAATTATGTCTAGACAAGGATGAAACTTAGGTATTTCCAATTAAATTTTGATAAGCTGTAGTATTTTTTTTATGTAGAATCTACAAGACTATGAACATATGGTGGAAGTGCTTGGAGGTGTACCTTGCAATCCTGCAGAGTACAGCAGCTCGACTCACATTGCTGTCATGGTATGTATTGTTTCTATTAAGTATTAACAATTTAACATCTATATTTCTCGAGAGATCATACTTGTGCCGCTGTATGTCCGTGCTACTCTAGAACTTCTCATCCAATTCTCTTTCACATGAGCCATCAGTTAAGTGTGTAGTATATATATTATATAACAAAAGGCTGCTCTAGCATCAGTTCATATGAGGCCCATGTAGTATTGCTGTATGAACACTAAGAAATAGACAAGCTGAAAATTCAGAATTTCCCTTTCTCTAAAAGTCTGCAGCTTCCAAGTACACACACGCTGCATATGTGAACATGATAGTCAAAACTGCTGCAGGCAGGACCAATGATCCATGAGGAATTATTCATTGCCTTTTTTACTCCTTACAGTACTGGTCTACCATGAGTAATGTAGTGTAGCATCGAACATGGCCAAGGAAACAATGCCTTGGAAACAAAATTCGTCGAAGACCAAATGAGTCCACAGGTCCTATGACAGTGGCAAAACAGTACATCGACCTTAGCTAGAATTCATAGGACAGCGCATATTATATGAGCAAGTTCATGTGGGGGGCTTCTTCCCTTTTCATCGACAAAAACATTTCTACCCAGGTATGTTATATCCTGTTTTAAATTTCCATTTTTCTGCACAAAAGTTAAATTAAATCAACGCGATGTGACTTCACAATTCGCTAGTAATATAATGTTGTTAATTTGGAACGTTTTGCAGGGAACATTCCAGCAGGGGCTCGGCTCATTTGGGAAAATGACTTAAAAGAAGTTGCTAATGCAGACTGGATCTCCAAATGTATGGAAGTATGGAAATTGTTGCCTATAGAAGGAAAAGGCTGTAATGATCAGGCAACAATTTCCATACTTCCATAGGCAAAACGTTCATAGGGAGTTGAGTATTTTCATCCAAGGAAAAGGCTGTAATGATCAGGCAACAATTTCCATACTTCCATAGGGAAAATTGTTGTACTAATTGCTTGGTAGAAAATACTCAACTCCTCAGAGAAGTTCTTCAACATCAATCATCAGGTAAGCAACCTTCTGTGTGCTCGAACTGATGCTTTCACTTGGAAAAGGGACTAGACGGAATAGAGTGCTTCCATGTACACACCATTGTTTTTCTGGAAGAGTGTCTTTTATCCTTGTGCATAACTGAAAATAGCATAACAGCATCCTAGTAATCTTCACAACATAATCCTCTTGGAGAGGATCACATGGGTGCAAAGCGCCATTTGCGATATTGTTTTAGCTCATAAGTTTCTGCGAAGGACTTTGTGTCACATATACAATCCCTTTTTTATTTCTTATTTTAGATCCAAGACCTATCATGTGTGACTAACATCTCTGAATAATGATGGCAGCTTGCCATTCTTCAAACAAAATGCCCTTTCATCTCAATGCAAGAAGAAAAAAAGTACCACAATGGGAAGTACAAACTAGCAGCACATCTGGTTTATCACATTTTGAACTTGCAACCAAGTGACCTTAACATACAACTGGAAAACACTGCTCCAGAAACCATAATTTTAAGTCTACGACCTTTACATGGAACTGAAAAACAGTGCTATTTTTTTTAACGGTACTTGTTGCTTTCTTCTTTGTACTATAGGCTGAAACTGAGTGCTGTTGATCATTTCTTTTGGCAGATGTGCCGTACCTACCTTCTGTTCTGTGGATGCATGATTTTGTGTTTTGGGATTTGACGACCTAATTAAACATAAAATTGTGACAAGATGATGTGCATTTGAGATTTGGCACATGCAATTTTATTTTTAGTCCAAGTGCTTCCTGGTTTTCCATGGTTACTTGCTTCTGGCGATCTCATTTTTAGTTTTTTGGTCTATGTGTTACTTCCATGTCTCACTTGAAGCTCACTTGTGTTGTTTTTTCTCACAGGAAATGTGTCTCTACAATCTGCAAGCAATCGGAATTCAATTCCGGAAACAACCTTAGAAGTGGTGTCAAAAGAAGGCTTGTTTTCCATAGATACATGCACTGTGCTTATGAATCGGAAGAGGTTGAATGTTTGTACGACTATTCACTGAGATTTAGACTGCATGAGCTGACGCAAGTTCCTGGATGCTCTCTGACTTTGAAACTTGCAAAACTGACAACAAAAGTGGTTATTTTGAGGTGTTATTCTCAGCTTGCTAAACTGCATGAAGACGGGTTTTCCTTGGGTGGTTGCTTCACATTGAGGAATTTTATGATATTTGCTGATGATACAATCAAAGTTACCAATCTAGCAGATGGTGCGATACTCAGTTTCTCTGATAGTAACGGAGACCTTGATTACTGGCAGTTTGTGAAAATGGTACAAGACGAGGTCTTTTTAAAACAGGCAGTTCCTGATGATTTACACGAGTGGCTGAGGATAGTCTCACGGGGTATTAAGGCATGTCACCGTAATCTTCTAGCTAACCACATCCATTTGATGGAGGCATTTCAAGGCTATGGCACATTTGTCTCAATGTACCAGCAATTTCGTACTATTGAAGGGAGTGATGGTTGGGCTGATCTTCTAAATTCACTTGGCCACTATTTTTTTGTGAGGAATCAGCGGGGGGGGGGACTCTCCCCACCTGAATTTCATAACTCAAAGAGAAGTTTTACATATTCGTGAGTCGCGAGGACAGGTAATTCCGCCAAGACATCTATGATGGCTTTCTTTAGCCGATGAGCCCAAAGGGACGAGACATCTATGATGTTCTTTAAAATTACATTAGGCGGCAAAAACTGACCACGGAAAACAACACTATTTCTAGAATCCCAAATCATCCAAAGAATGGACAGCAGCATTCCATGCCAAATGGAGGACGGCAGATCAGGAGGCGGAATGACAGACCATCGTGATGAGGAAGCCACGAGCGTGGCACCAATAGCAGTCCAAACTTGAAGGCTAGTAGAGCAACCGAAGAAAAGATGATGGCATGATTCAGTGCTGGCAGAACATCTCGGGCAAGCCTCATCTGAAATAATGTTCTTGCGGAACAGGTTTCTTCGTGTGTTAAGACGATCCTTGTACAGCAGCCAACCGAAGATCTTGACTTTAATTGGAACGTGGCTTGACAAGATGATAGACGCATCAATGTCCAGCGCACCGGGGCAGAGGATGCGGTAGGCATTCTTGGTGGAGAAGGGCTTTCCATCAATGAGAGTCCGGGCGTCAGGTACCTGAGAGAGACAAAAATCCTGCAACAGAGTGGATATGGACTGAAGCTCAGAAGCAGCAGCCACTGTGAGTCTATTCCGCAAGGGTAAATTTAGACCTTCATTAAGCGCAACATTAACTCTTTGGAAGGGAGCAGTACTATGGGAAAAAATAGCTGGGTATAGAACAGACAAAGGCTCGTGAAGAATCCATCTATCTAACCAGAAGGAGGATTTCCCATTACCCACATTGACAGAAGTAATTGCTCTAAGAATTGGGAGGTAGTTCTTTATAATCACTTTAAGGAGGGAGGTGGCATTAGATGCAGCTTCTAACTCACAGGAGGTATCTCTAATAACCCACTGAACCCATGGCAGATCTGTGGAATGTAAAAATCTGAAAGCAAATTTCAACAACAAACATGTGTTTTGTGTCTGCAGGTTTTTGACGCCTAAACCACCAATATTTTTAGGTTTTGAAATTGAGTCCCATGCCACCAAACATTGAGATCCAGAGCACGTATCGTCTTGAGTCCAAAAGAAAGCACGACGTTCCTTGTCAAAGCACTCGGTGGTCAGCATGTTTAGGTCAAAGGCTGACATGCAGTATGTAGGGAGGCAGTCGAGGACCGAGGAAACCAAGGTCAGGCGACCACCTTTTGAGAGCAAGCAAGCGCGCCAGCCGGAAAGGTAGGAACCGCATTTGTCAATAAGTGGAGCGAACGCCGAACTATGCAGTTTGAGAGGTGAAAGGGGCAAGCCAAGATAAGTTTGGGGGAAGGATGAGATGGAGCAATTTAGGGAGGTTGCCATACTTGCAGCTAGGGCAGTCCAAGCCCCTGACGTGTTCTTATCTCGCGGAGTCATTTCCCCTCAATGAATATGAAGACAACATCAAAGGTTTATTGAGGCTCGTCCGCAATACTTTCCAGCACAAGGCAAAGAGATTCCTCAGATTTTTCCTATCATTTATAATCATTGACTTCCCAGGCTTATTGTCTGATCTGCAGAGGGCGTTGCATCTAGGCGGGTACCTCAGTCATCTGAATCTTAGGAATTAGTGTGAGCCTTGCTATCGAGCATGTTGTAGTCAGGCTTTAAGAAGGGAGTACATCTAGTGGATACGTGAGTCATCTAACTCTGCTGTACAAATTTGTGTAAAGTGAGAGGATTAACTTGTACAAATTAGGCTATTAGAATTGAGCTGTTCAATTTTCTGGAAACGAGCATAACATGCTGTAACTGATTCCTTGTTAATAATGCTGGTTTGTGGCAGCAAATGTTAGTACGATTGAAGTTTTTTGGAACAATCATGCCAGTACCAGGTTGGTTGCCTGGAGATGCACCATTTTGGCTTCCTCAGTTATTATTAATGGTGGCTGCTGCTATAATGCTCTTAATCTGATATGAAAGCTGCTAGACCCTTTTCTTATTCTGAAAACAATTTTTTTTACTGCAAGGTTTGTTACGAAGTATTTTCCAAATAGTCCAGAAATGAGCACTAGCGGTGTTGTGTGTGATTAATCTGTCTTGTGAAGATCCCTCAAAAAAAATGTCTTGTGAAGATAGTACAGACAGGCTGATAGATAGGTGCAATAATACACTGAGTGCGGATTTTGTGCTTGTACCTAGTTAATCTTTGAGATTTGTGCAATACAGTAACTAGTTTATGATCATACTTAAGGTCGAATGCAGTTATACCAAATTAACCAGCTGGCACTAGTACAGAGGGATTTACAAGCAGTTTGCACCATGTTCCTCACCGTCTAAGACCGGCATCCGGCAGGTCCGCAACATCATCATCATCCATCCAGAATTGCAAGGAGCAAAAGTACATAAATAGCCAAATTTACATCCAGATTAACCAGCTGAAACATAAGAGTTTGCATATATAATAACTAATAAAAGTAACAAACCAAATTACAGCTCTTTACATCCAGAACACCAGAGGAGATACTGTCCAGAGATGCTTAGACACTATAAAAGAGTTGGTGCGGAGTCCTGCGGTGTGCAGCTCTCCCTTGTGATCATACCTAAGGCGGAACGTACTCATACGGAGCACACAGCCATCGGCGTCGCGAAGCGCGTGCTTCAAATCCACTCCCCGGCGCACGACGAACTCGGCGAGGCAAAATCCGGCTTCGTCACCCATGTCGGCGAGACTGGGCCTTGACACCGACATGCGCCTCTCCGGGACCTCGTTCAACAACAGTTTGTCGTCCTTGACGACCGTCTTCCACTCCGGCGGCTCGCTCGTGGCGGGGGCGGTGCGGGAGACGATTTGGCAGGAACAGACGCGTCCATCGTCACCAAGGCCGACCCAGGCGTCGAGGTCGGCGGCGTAGTGGCCTCGGCCGTGGAAGGGCAGCGCCCATTCCCCGTGCCATTTCCAGCGGCGGAGCTCGGTGTTGAAGGAGACGGTGCCCGTGGGGAGGCGCGGGCACCGCCGTCTGTGGGCGGACATGAAGACGGTGCGCCCGTCCGGGTGCAGCGCGTAGGCGGTCACCGTGTCGTCCGCGCCGAACGGCGGCGGCGAGGGCACGCTTCTCCAGGTCCAGGACCATGGTGGACGTCGTTGGTGCTCGTAGTCCTCCTCCTCGTCCATGGCCGACGGCGGCGTTCTGGACATGGCCTCGAACGAGTGCTGCCGGTTCATGTCGTCGTGGTTAGCCGACATTCCGTAGAGCATGTTGTCGGCGGTGGCGACGGAGATGTGGAAGCAGCCGACCAGCGGAGCCGGGAGGGGAGGGCCCAGGGCCACCGGATCTGGTCCATGCTCGCACGAGGCCCAGCCCAGCCCAGCCCGCACGAAACACTCTCAGAGAAGCAAAGCCGAGCAGGCGGAGAGGTCAGAGAGGCGACGGCGGCGGCCGCGATGCTGTGACGAGACGGTACGCCGCCTCCCAACAGCCTCTCAGCAGGCTTTCTGTCTGGTCTGTTGTTGATCATCTGTAAAGTCCAGGCTTTCCGTCTCCCTGGAATAGACCAGTCCAGGCCTCCGCGCCACAGCTTTGGGGTTGGGTTGGTGGCGCGTGTTGCCGCGATGCTGTGACAACCCTGTGTTGGCTGCTTCCAAACGGAAAAGGCAGGAAAACTAGACGGGGCAAGGACAAGGCTCGACCGCAAGGGCACCATCCGTCGTCATCAAGCCTCTGCCACTGTGCATGCGGCCGCTCCCTCCGTCATGCTTGAGGCGAACGGCGGGCGGGTGAAGATGACGGCCGGGCTGAAGAGAAAGATGGCGGCTGGGCTTTCGACCCAACAGTTGGTCGTCCCGCAACTGTTCGACGATACGATAGACAGGTAATTTTTTCAGCCCTCGGTCTCTTTTCCGGCGAAATGTAGGGTGAATCGATGAAATTGCTTTCTCTTTCGTTCTTGTAGCTTCGATTATAATTCGCTTCCCAATTCCTATGCGGATTTGTCGGCCAAGAAATTGCTTTCTCTACTTGGTTGAATTGTGCATTGTTGCTAATCTTTGCTTTGTAGGACAAAATTGCGGCGATAAGGTATAAAGCCATGCCGGGTTCCAAGAGGAGGCCATTTACACTCCACCATCGTTGGAAGGCGTTGGAGTACAGTGAGAAATGACGATTGAGGGACTAAGAAGTAGCACTGAAGAAAGGAGCATTCGTCCAATTGGATGATGAAGAAAATGATGCATCGAACGGTGGGCAGCAAGAGGCCGGATGGATGGAAGAAGGAGAAAGAGAAGCCGAAGAAGACAGCCAAGACCTCAAGTTTGAATGACAAGTTCGATGAATTGATCCAAGGAGATCGCTTCGTCCGCCAAAATTGGACCTCAAAAAGATCAGTGCCGAGAAGAAGCATGAACAAAAAATGCAAAAGTTGCAAGCTATTCGTGAGGTGGAACTCCAAAGGATCAATATCGACGCGCAAGGCCAAAATTGAGGAGGAAAAGACAGCTGCGATTGTGCTTGCGGAGGAGAACAAGATCATTCTTATGAATCTGAGTGGGCTTGATCCACTCGCAAGGGAGTGGTGGGAGCTGCAAAGAAATGAGATCGTGCAGCGTCGCCGCAAAGCTGCCGCCGAGGCGGCAGCGGCAACTGCCGAGGCTGCTGCAGCCGGAGCCACTCATGGCGTTGATTGCGCAGTCGGAGCCAACAATATTTGATGTGTATCTTTCTACTTTGTTGCGAAATTTGGAGAACTATATCTGTCCGACGTCCAACCGTCGATTTTAATGATTCCGCACATGTTTCGGTTTTGTGCAGACCGGGACAAAACAGATACTGCATACCTTGTTTTCGGTTTCTGCTCTGGCCGCGTTTTTTGCAAAACCGAAAAACCTGATTGGGTACACCGAATCCGCGTTTTTTCCTTTGAGATTATTCGGTAACTGCTGCAGTGGCTCTAACACCAATTCGACTCTACCCGGCGGCCGATGTTGGGAAGCAGCAGCGTCCAATGCGTTTCGATTTTGAGTGCTCTCTGCCATTCTGTGTGCCGCGCCAATTAACGGCGGTATATCTATACACCATCGATATTCGTGTTTGATGATGTACATGTGGGCTGTCTAATCGTTCTCAAGAAACATAATTAACATGTGCATTATACAAACAGTGGCGCGGGAACTGTGGGCGATCGAAACCGGCGCGTCAGGCAACGTGGCAAGCGTGCCCCTATCACAAGCAACGCATGCCACGAGGGCTCGTCGTCTGTTATGGAAGACGACGACGAAGGCGCCGCAAGTAATATGTCCATCCAGGGATTTTTCATGGTCAGCGGCGGGCTTAGGGATAAATGCAGCCGCAAAACCTCCAGCCGCCTGTTCCCATCGCAAATGGGCGGTGAGAACAACAAACTCATGTAGTATTTCATCAACATTGGTACAACGGCTCCACCGTTTGTGATCCGATAGGGAAGCATGTACGTGAGCCCGTTTTTCTTTTTTACAAACGTGGTTGTACAACTTTTATTGTGATTTGGAGATCTGAACAACTTCAAAACGTATATAAATTTCAGGGGAGGGTGGAGCAGGCGAAGAAGGAAATGATTTTTCCAGGTCTTGCAGATGAGAAGCAACGTGGCTAGGTTGCCGGCAAAGATCGATTACAGGCCGACGGTCCAGAGGGACACGCCAACTTCCGTAGGTCCAAGGCATATGGAGGATAACCGCGTATGGAGTGTGGGCTCCTCCAACTTCAAAACATACTGCATAAATTCTGCAATGATCAATAAGGATGGATATGAAATGTTTTAACAAGTTATGAAAGGCAAATCTTTTCCTTCCACTGCTATATGATGTAATAATGAATTGTACTTTTTGCTCTGCGGTGATTCCAAAACTGCCCAGGGGACAGAAAACGACCAGCACGAAGAATTGACAATCGTGAACCTGGAATAAATATAACATCAACAAAAATTTGCTTTGTTATTATACATTGTAAAAGAGCTTGCATATTTCAGTTGCACAAAAAGGGAACTGTGCCATTTTATTTTCATACACTGACCATTTAGTCTACATGAACGAACCTTCACTAGTTTGTTATAATTGTTTTTTTTTGGCAACAAATTATAAAGGAAATCTTAACATATGTTGCAAATTCTAGAATAGAAAAGGTGCTACTAGGTGTATCAACTGACATGTAAGTCATTGTTGGAACTATTTATCTGTCCCATTTGTAATAACATTTTCCTAAGGCGCATAACAGTTGAGTGTATCATAATAGAGTGTTGTTGTTTTAGGATGGCAACGGGGCGGGTCTGGACGGGTTAACCAAATCCATATTCATATACATATACATATCCATCGCCAAACCAATTATCCATCCACGAAAATATCCATGGATGCAAAACAATATCCACATACATATCCACCGGGTATCCGGGTATCCATGGATTATCCATATTCATGCAATATACATCATAATTCATAAACAATATATTCATCATCATATACATCAGCAGCATTGAACAACAACAAATAGCAGTTCAGGAGTGGTTAGCCAGGAGTGTGGGACTGAGGGAGAGGAGGGAGTTAGGTTTAGGGTTGAGTGGGAAGGGGACTATTTACATATGACTTGTATAGTTAACTAATGGACCAACATATCAGTAATTTATTTATTTTAATAAATACCGGATATCCATGGATATCCGTGGATCAAATGTGATATCCGTGTCCTGTTGTAATTGACTCATCAACATCGGATGAAACGAGCATGCGACTACACATAGCTTCACATGGCGGCAAAGCACACATGTGCCGAGCACGGCGGCGCCTGTGCTTATATCGAGGTTTCGCTAAAAGAGGACCAATGGAAGCTGGCGGAAACCACATGAGTACTTCCAACTTGCCAAAAGAACGCTATCAGGTAGGTTTTATGATGCAAGTATTAGATAAAGATGGCGTTCTGGCAAATTGGGTGCAGTAGCACCTGAGATGATATACATAATTTTGTTTGCCAAGCATTAAATTCAACTTTGGATAAAACATTTTGTGACATGGTTAGTCTGACATGCCGTATCCTTGTAGCAATGCAATTTTGTTCTACCCTAAACTCTTTTGATCGCTTGAAGCTTGATGAAGTTGAATAACCTCTTTTTTTTTATAGAATTCAAAGAACCAAGAGATGTTGTAGCAGCCACTCCTTCGATTACATCAGCAGTTGTCGAAAATCACGATGAGAAATCATAGAAACAATACCGGAATTGAATTCAATGGAGTGACGGACGAATCATTGACGGGAGGATAAAATGAAGAAGTGGAATGAAAGAAGAGCAAGAAAACCCATGAAAACTAGACTTGGTAAAATTGACCTTTACGCAAGCAAATACTACCTCTGTCTTCTCATAATCTTTTTTTCTTACATCTAAGAAAATTAATACGGAGTACCATTTCTTTTAAGAACTCTTTTATAATCTCCCTCATTCTAATCCCCCGGCCGTACTCCACTGCGACCCCACCGCGTCGGCCCCCTCTCTCGCCGTCCGGTCGACGCCAAGGCTCCCGACGAGCCGCCAACGGGCGACGACCATGGCGATCCGCCGCAGGCTCCTACCCGCCGCCGCCCTAGCCCTCCTCCTGCTCTTCGCCGCAGGCGCAGCGGCCGATGACGCCTCCAGCGACGACGCCGCTGGAGCCCCGCCGTCGCCCGGCTGCTCCAACAAGTTCCAGCTGGTAACAACGAGCCAATCTGACCTCCCACATTCACTCTATTCACCAGTTCCGCATTTCGGTGCTCGTGGTGATACGTCTCTCTAGGGTTGGTTTTACTTTATAGAGGTGCTACACGTTTTAGCTTTGGGGGATGAGATCTCGTTGACGCTGGGGGTCGTGATTCGTGAGTAAGTTTCTGCTGGGTAAACAGCGTGGAAGTAATCGAGCTGTAGGCTAGTAAAATTAGGGGTGTAATGATGGCGGAGCCAGGATTTGAAGTTCGCTGTTCAAGGTAAGAAGTTTGGAGGCTAGGTAATCTCTGCTTGATGGCTTGATGCCCATCTGCACCCAACCTTTCACGGTAGGCAAGCAACAACAGCAATAGCTCCTACCGTTTCAGTTCAGCACAACACAAATGTCAGCGTTAACATAAGTGAACCCTATTGTGAACTTAGCAGCAATTTCTTTTGTTTTGTACTATGATTAATAGCAAACGACTTATACGCGGCAGCAATTTTTTTTGTATATTTACTCTGTTATAACAGCAATGAACAAATCAACCCAATCTGATCAGGAGCAACCTAAAAACTTTCTCGGTTGTTACAATCCTTAGTAGATGCAAATACTAGAAAGAGCTGCAGGCATATCGCAGTTTGAAACGACAGCGGCACATCAAGAAAGAAGCAACCTAACAACTAGTGTGGATTGAATCCTCTGATTAAAAGAGAAACCAACACGCGGTCTGTTATAGTTCCCTGGTATGTTGGAGGAGGGTGAGGTAGCGGTTGGAACTAGGGGTTAGAGCATAGGGGATAACGTGACTCGTCCCCGGCTGTGATGGTAGATACTCTGAACTCTCAAGGTTGGTGCAATTTTCTCTATATAGTAGAGAGGGTGCACGAGCTGGAAAGCACATAGGATGCGAGCAATATGGAAAGAGAAGATAACTTCCTACTTGATATAGAATTATAGATTACTTTCTAAGATAGGATTTGGACTTTCTTGGCCCAAGGTCGCCGTGTGCCACCTTATCCTCATGCGTTGATGTGGTAACAGTCACCCTGCCGTGGGCTTGGACCTACAGCTGTACCAGGCCCGACCCTGGGCACGGGCAAACAGGGGCCCCGTCTGGGGCTCCGGAGCGACAGGGGCCCTGCCTGCCAGTGCATGCATGCATTGTTCTGCGTACGTGGTAGGTGCGTACAAATGCAGATATATTTAATAAAAAAATCAAGTTTAATTCCTTTAGTAGACTATCAGCATTCACCGCACAGACTAATTGATAGAGGCCGAACACAAACTAGCAGCTGTCTCTTTGGCACTCAATGATCTTCACATTGGGGAAATAAAACAAATATATATGTTGCAGACCAAAGGGCGGTAGCATTAAGTTACCATTATTGGCCTACTACTCATCTAAGTAGAAGCTAATATCACGGCTATGTATCTGCGGTCGGCCCACAAACCGGTCTTTGGCTCCAAAGCCATTGGCATTCCCTGCAACACATGGCATTCCCTATTTTTGTTACTCCCTCCGATCCATATTAATTGTCTCAAATTTGTCCAAATATGGATGTATCTATGCTTAAAAAGCGTCTAGATACATGTAATATTTCGACAATTAATATGGATCGGAGGGAGTAGTAATTTTCTATGAGATGTTTAAGCAGTGTGTTAAGCCTGAGCCTTTTTGTGTTTCGATTTGATAGTTTGATTTTTTATGAGAGGCGTGGTTGAACCACAACCAACTCCTTTTTGCTCTGATCTTTGTATTATTGTCCAAGAATATAATGTTGCCCTGATATTTGTGTCATTGTCTAGGCGTATGTCGTCTATGAACTATTACTGGTGGATAGATCTATCACCAATGTGTTTTTACCTAGCCATCGATCGGGGTTTGACCTCTAGGATCAACACGTCGTGCACGCGAGTAGATGAGTATATAGACTAGTCTGCAAAATCCATAAACTAAAACAATAGTAACAAAAGCCCCACAACGTGGTTTTGCCCTGGGCCCCTGTTATGCCAGGACTGGCCCTGAGCTGTACGTTTCTCCCCAGAAGGATCCTGTAATGAGATCAGCCTTCTGAACCCGCACGAGCCGAGGAATGGTAAGAAAGAAGTACCAGGATTAGATTAGATTAGATGAAAAGCAGCTGCCCTCTAATTAGTTTTTTTAAAGAGACCAGGTGAAGATGTCTCCTTAACTTTTTGGTTTAAGTGGATTAGTCATCGAGCCTGGTTGGATGAGGTTCACAACTATGTGTCCCCACCATTGCACCTTAGGAGACTTCTCTAGTTCCCTCCAATTCTAACCCAATAACACAAAACTCCCGTTTGGTTTTAGCAGAACTTATCTACTCCAAAATCTCAGAGGAGAACCAAAATCTCACAGGTCTTGGCAATTCTGCAAAACATGCTGTAGAAGTTCTGGATACAAGGGCAGCCTGCCATCCCTAGCCTACAACCCATGTCAGTTGAACTATTGGACACTATAACCTATAGGTGCCGTAACAAAAGTTAAGAACTAAACGAAAACTTAGATTTTGTACTGATTGACCCAAACTTTTAACTGGAAGCAAATTACTATTGCCCCTAGACCCTAGTGCTCCATTCTTTCTCATGGTCCAGATTTTTCTCCAGGTTAAGGTGAAGAATTGGGTGAATGGAACTGAAGGTACAACTGTTGTTGGACTAAGCGCAAGATTTGGAGCTTCCTTGCCTAGAAATGTTCATGAAGCTCAGAAAACGTTTTCCATGCTCGCAAATCCTCTTGACTGCTGTTCCAATTTGACATCAAAGGTTTGATTTTGACTCCGCTTGGTAACGAAGATTTCTAAAAGCATCATATAAACTAATCCTTGCTGCTGCAGGTAACAAATTCTATTGCTTTAGCGACACGTGGAGAATGTGCTTTCACAGCTAAAGCAAACAATGCACAGGCTGGTGGGGCAGCTGGTTTACTAGTTATAAATGACAGTGAAGGTATAAAAAAGGCAACCTGAAATATGTACATGTTTTTAAGCAAACGTGAAATTTATTATTGATGTCTTGTTGAAGCACATTAATATCTTGGGTAGGCATGCCAGATTCTTTTGCAGACAATAATTCGTTTGGTTAACTTCATGTTTTCAGAACTTTACAAGATGGTTTGCAGTGAGAATGACACTTCAATTGATGTGACAATACCGGTTGTAATGATACCACAGTCAGCAGGAAAGAATCTGAAGGATTTCTTGGATCAGGGAGCAATTGGTAAGTAAATTCCCATAATTTTCTGTATGTGGTAAACTTCAGTAATGTCTTCATTTCTTCTATATCGCTTCAGTGGTAGAGATTGGTTAGTTAAATATCTCTAATCTCTTATTTCTGCTTATACTCGTAACAATAGTTCATTTGCAATTTTGCAGACAATAATCCATCCATTTGTTTAACCCTGCTATAAACAAGTTTTTTTAATGTGGCAATTGAAGCTTAAAGCATGGAACACCTAAGATTCAGACTATTGCATTAAATTTGAACCTAAATTTATGAAGAAAATTATACTTAATGATATTATTAACACACTAAAGTATCTTTTTGTTTGCCCTAATTCATGGCTCAAATAAGTGAAATAGGGGACGGTGAGTGATCGGGATGAGAGAAAGATGATATTTTATTTGGTTGTGGGCCCCATGAAAATATGTGCTAAATACTGGAGAGAAAATGCAACCTTAGATCCTTGGTGCTTGTGTGATGTGTCATTTCCTGGCGCTGGTAGAGATCTTCACACACTGGATGCTCTTGTGTGCTTGTGAATCCATGCTTGTAAATTGTAAATTCTTGTGACTAACTTCTTACTGAAGGACTGTCTTTGGCTTGGTCACAGAACTTCTACAATTTTCTCATACAATGCTCATTTACTTAATAATCACCTTTGTACCACCGTGAATTGTGATTCCTATGTAAATTGTGTTTTCTTGAATGACTCATCTAAATCATGTATTCTTGTGAATCAATTTATGATAAGCCAGACTATGCATGATAATAAGAGAATGTTCTTTTGCTGTAGTTGAGGTGCAGCTATATTCGCCAAATCGTCCAGTTGTGGACCTTTCAGCATGCTTCTTGTGGATAATGGCTGTAGGAACCATAGTCTGCTCCTCACTCTGGAGTGAATTTGTTGCATGCGAGCAGGTTGATGAGCGTTATAATCAGCTGACGCGGAAGGTTCTGACTTTTGTACCTATCCAAACTATATGACACTTCATGCTATATCTTTTTATACTCATAGAGAATGCATTCAACATTTATAAGGTTACAATCAGCAACATTTTTTACTAAATCTGGTAAAGTTGCTCTAACTCAGGAACAGTGCTGTACCACTAACCATGAGTCATCAATAAGACTATGTAAATATAAGCTTGATATTTGATTTTATGCTATCTAGAGATTTTTTACCCTAACTTTACAGCATTTTTGCATTTATACAAAAACCCTATCTTGTTCTGTGGCATGTTTCTACTTATGAATTATTCTTCTAATTTATGTTTTATCTTGTTTGTGGCTAGTTCTCCACTTGGTTATATATTTTACTAACAATTTCTTCATTTCATACTAAACAGGATGGACCTAATTCTGGAACAAACTCCAGAGAAGACAAAGAAATCTTTGAAATCAGTGCCAAGGGAGCTGTTGTCTTTATTATAGTAGCTTCAGTTTTCCTTCTCCTCTTGTTCTACTTCATGTCATCTTGGTTCATCTGGCTGCTAATTGTGTTATTCTGCATTGGTGGTATTGAGGTATTTTTTCGTATGTTCTCGCTCTTTTGATCATAGGGCGTGATTATTTATACACATACTTGTTGCGGTGTTGGCTATTGAAGTGTTTATTTAGTTTAGCATGTTTCTGAGAGGTATTCAGTTCTGAGGTTGATTGTGGACTGTGTCTTGCAGGGTATGCATGTTTGCTTGGTGACTCTTATCTCTAGGTAACTTATGAATTTTTTATTAAGCAATCTTGTCAATGCTCTTTGTTTTATTTGTCTCATTGTCTGTGCCACATTTACAGGGTTTTCAAGGATTGTGGACAAAAGAGTGTGCAACTCCCATGTTTCGGGGAGGTCTTGGCCTTGTCTACTGGAATAGTACCATTCTGTACGGTCTTTGCTATTCTGTGGGCTGTTTATCGGCATTCTTCGTTTGCTTGGATAGGCCAAGACATCCTCGTAAGATGAATCTATAAAATTCTTTTGTGCTGTTGCTATGTTTTTTACCTCTAGGTGCTGCTTAGATGAGAGGTATTTTTTTTGCGAACTTTTGGTATTTAGCTCAAATTTAAAGTAAATACAAAATTCCTTAATGAAACACCCCTGTAGTTGTAGTTCTTGTACATTTTGGTTTAGTAGCAAGTGAAAGCATGCAGTTACACATCCTGTTGTAATGTTGCCACGGATCAAGTCAAAGTTCACATGATAGCATGATATAGAACTGGTTTTCTTAAGTTCCAGAGTTCAAAACATAATTACTTGAAACTAGCATGTTGGCATGTCCGAATTCAGTGCGGATGTGGTCCCATTTTCCTAGTGGGATCAGCTAAATGTGATTTCATTTTGTAATTTGCACATTGCAGTGAGGTTCCCTTGAAAAAATTAATCAGATGTTGGATTTTATGTGCGGAAATAGATTTAGGAACTGGGATCTTATTTTTGCAAAAACCTATGGTGTCAAAATCTCAGTTAATCCTTTTGGTTTAAGCTACATCCATCACTGGTTAGAGTGCCATTGGCGATGGGTTGAATAATGATTTATCTGATATGAATGCATATATTAGTTATGGAATGAACCCATTAGACCGTAAAGTGCCGCTGTGACGTTTATTTTCACATGTTTGTTTGATTCAACCATTGATGGGCCAGCAATGAAAGTTCGAAGCAAAATGTTGACAAGGTCATCTACGTTTCACACCCTCTATCTATTTGCTTGATTGACATGCAGTTTCTAAGCTTGATATTGTATTGATAAGGCATGCATGTTGTTCGAGAGTCACATTTTAAGTTCTTGAATAGTTTGTCTAAACTCTAAACAAGAGAACTAATTTTTTTTACCGACCTCTTTTGATAGTTTGATACCTGGGATGTTAAAATTCTTGGCATGCAATGTTTAAAAGGCTTGCTGGCTTGGACCTTTGCAAAATGAAATACTCGTACATATTATTCACCATGCATTCTATGTATTTCTCCCAGGGTATCTGCTTGATGATAACTGTGCTTCAGATGGCGCGCTTACCAAATATCAGGGTATTGTTATTTCTATTGGCACTAATCCTTTGATTGTCATCAATTACATGTATGAGAAGTATCTAAGGATGTATCTTTGCAGGTTGCATCAGCTCTTCTTAGTGCTGCATTTGTGTATGACATCTTCTGGGTCTTCATTTCACCTCTTTTATTCCATGAGAGTGTCATGATTGCAGTAAGTATAGTCTCGACCTCTTACCTTTATATCAAGACTTGCTGTCAGTTATGCTTTAATACATTACTTTGTACAATAGATTACAGTGTGCAGGTTTAGATATATGAAGATTGTTCTAGTTATATATAAAAAATCCATATTAAAAAAAAACCATAGCTATCTCAACTGCAAGCATTGCAAGTTTTATACTCCCACCGATCCATATTAATTTTCCTAAATCAGCAACAATTAATATGGATCTTAGGGAGTACCAAATTTGCCTTTATTAACGAAAAACTTGCACTTACCGGTTGCAAAATTCAACTGGTCATGAAATACTGATCTATGATTTATCTTAAATTGGTACATTCTCCAATTAAACACATAATACATTGTCATACGCCAATCTTTAACCTCTTGGTTTACAAATCATTTTGGTGTAAATGCAACTTGGTAGCAAACTAATAAGACTAGGACCTGGTCACTTAGCAAAACTTTAATTGGTTGCAACTAGTAATCAAAGGTGCAACTCAGCTCCTCTTTCTTGCTAATTGTCACTCTTCAGTCTTCACCCACCTGATGGTCTGAGGAGGCAGCCACCACCCACTTCGTTCTTCTCCTTCGCTTTAGGCATCTTGTTGTCCTTGGCTTGCCATTTGAATCCCCGGCCGGGTCACTTGAAGACCGATTATGGAACTTGCGAAGGTGGTCTGGAGGGACAGGCGGAGGGTGCAGAAGCTGGTGGAGGGGACGAGTTGCTGCTGTAGAAGGTAACGGCACTGGAGATGGTCAAGGTGCTCAGGGTTTGGAGAGCGCTCCATCCTGTGTGTGTGAGGATTTGTGCCGGAGAGTGCCATTGCTACCGCTTGATCGGTCACAGGTGGTTGCTGCAGCGGCGCTTAAAGATCTTGCGGCACGGACCGGTGGCATCCTCCCTGAGGCGGCGATCGGGAGTAGAAGGAGACCTTTGGAGAAGACGCTCTGCGACCTTAGGGCATAGGTCAGATCCTACTGGGACTTCTGTTTTCATGGGAAGCAACGGACCAGACCAGACCGCTTGCACCATTGCCCTTTGCACTTCACCTTTGGTAAAAAGAAGTTCAAGCACGGACATGTCATGACTAGTGATCCAAGGGAAGAAGGATCGAGAGTGTCTCCGTGCTGCACCGGAGTGCGTTGATGCACTTTGTAGTTAGAACCTATTAGTCATCAGCTCATGACTTTACACGTTACAGACTTTGTAGTTAAGCATGATGAGATATTGCATTGTTTGCTCATGCTCCAAACTATGGAGTTAAATGTTCAGTGTTATGATCTAATTTGGTCCTCTGATGATCCATATGAAATATTGATGTATTTTGGAGGAAAGTCACACACTTGAAAATTCAGTAACATGTCTAGAACATGTTCTTTGTGTGGTTTAGAATTTTACGATCGTAAGATTGTCTACAAAATGCCCATCTTAGTAGCCTAATTTTATTACTTTGTGTGTTGTGACTTGTGATTGAGTTTTTGTTACTTATCATTTCATTAAAACTTGCAGGTTGCACGTGGTGACAACTCAGGGGAAACAATTCCGATGCTCCTAAGGATACCTCGTTTCTTTGATCCATGGGGTGGCTATGACATGCTAGGCTTTGGTGACATTATTTTTCCCGGATTGCTCGTTGCGTTCAGCTACAGGTACTCTTTGTAATGTTATGGCTTTTCTTTTGATCCTTTACTTCGTTAGTTCAATAATGGGTAGACATGGAAGAAACATACTTAAATAGATTTCCTTTCATGCTAAACGCAATGAAGATCTTAAGACACATACTATTTGTTTTGAACCTTGATTCAGGATAAGCACCGTGCTGACCTGAAGATAGATTGAGATGAGAGAATATTTCGGAGATAATAGATTGGTTCTTGCACAATATAAGAATTGGTTCTTAAGACACAGGATTGCTTGTCTCAACATTGATACATGTTCGTGTCCTTGACCTTCGGTAGCAGAATATAAGAACTCCTAACATAACTTGGACCCTTCACCTTTTCTTACACAATAAGAACCTCCTAAATATTATACTCCTGACTGGTTTGGAGTATAGTTTAAAAAACCACGACAGACCGGTGGTTCAGTATTAATTCTGTTCAAGAAAACGGATCGGCATCAAATTCATGGTTGGACCAGATACGTTCCAACCACCCCACATGCTCGGGTGGTGTATGTGCTAATATTTGGCCAAAAATTAGAGGTGTTATGGTTCTTGACCTGTTCTACTGGAGCTTTACTCCACTACACCTAATTAACACTCCTTGATGGTTGTTGTGTTTGCATACTCCTAGTTTGCTTCTATATAACCATGGTCTGACCAGTGGATCCACCGGTTGAACCAACGCACCAACTGCACTACCATCTTGATGACAAGGTCTTGTTTCAAAAACTATTGTTCGGAGGCATGTCTTGGGTGAGTAGGTTGTAGCTGTTTTGTTTGGCTGCAAGCATGCTGTATCCGCACTCGGCAACATTCCTGTCCAAAACCATCAATGTTAGTGGAAATGATCAGATCATCGAGTATAATAATACTCCATACGCAGCGTTCTTCTACACTGCGACACCTGCTATAATACCCACACACAGTCCCTGTATTGCTTTTAAACAACAATGAAAATTTGAGGAATTCTACACCATGGCGAGATGTCGACTTTTGTAATGGAGGGGGGAGGTGGTCATTACCTGTTAACACTTGGTTGTGTAATCTTTATTCATTTGTTGAATTTGATTTTGTCTTCGTCCTTTCTAAACAATACATCACTTTGATAACCTATGCAGGTTTGACAGGGCAGGTAAAAAAGGTGTCTTAAATGGATATTTTCTGTGGCTGACCGTAGGATATGCTGTTGGTAAGTGCTCCATTCATCCTGTTGTCTATTTTATTTGTGTTGATCAGTTAGGAATGTAGGATATGCTGTTGGTAAGTGCTTGATTCATCTTGTTCTCTATTATATTTGAGTTGATCAGTTAGATGTTAGCATTCAATGTCGTGTCTTCTGTTGTATTGCTCGTGTTCATTGTTCAGTTATGTAATTATCTTGAACAGTTATTTAACTGTGAACTATATCTGGGTACCAGAAGAAAGATGGATCTTGATGGCCATAGTGTCCGGAACTATTTTGAACTAGTGTAGGCAATAATTTGTGTAGATTTTTTGCAATAATAGTTGCTGTGGACCAACCCTACTGTTGTCAGGCTATGACTGCCATCGTCGTAACCCCAAGGTGCGAGAATTTCTATGAGTCCGCCTAGATAATAATTACCCAGAGTCCCCCACAACCCCACTTGAGCATAAAAGCCCGTCTAAGTCATCCATTCTCTCCTCCTGTGACCTAGTACCGACATTTGAAGCAAGTGCAACGTGAAACCACAGTTTTATAATTTTTGTACGTAATCACAATTACTATGGCAGTATGTCACATCTCACTCATACCAGATATTTTTTTACATAACCACAACTGACTTAGCAAACTGACACGTCAACACACACGTAAGCTCCCATGTGGCGTGTAGTAGCCACACAAGCCTATCCAGTAACTGCCTCGCATGCGCATCTCTGGGCGAACCGGATTGCACCACCACCTGGAGCAGCACCAATTACATGGCTCCATTTTACCCATCCCCAAGTCATTGCTGCATTTTGTTTTGCCGCCTACTTCGAGCTCGATCAAAAGCATAGATGGCCGCTCTGTTTAGATGAGGACCAGAAAAGGCTCCCGGTAGAACAGAGGGAAACCGTGGTGGATGGTGACCATGTTACATCTGCCATGTCGACCAGTTCTCCGTAGTACGGTCACATGGATCAGAGACAAAATTGGGCAGGATTGGGTATGGTGTTGTATATTTATACTCTGAAAGTCGTGGTTAAGTGAAAGAATTTTTTTTTGTGGACTATGTTTCATTAGTTGTCTGTAGTGTAATTTACTCTTTTAATAGAGAATTGAAATCTACACACTTTTGCTCATGCAGGCCTTTTCCTTACATATCTTGCGCTTTTCTTGATGGATGGGCACGGTCAACCAGCGTTGCTGTACCTAGTTCCATGCACACTAGGTAAGTATATATGCGTGTCTTTGGTGCCCCATCCTGGTTTCATCCTTGATCCCTTTCTATACCACTGCAATTAGCGCGATTGATGCTTATTCCATTTTTCATACCAGGGCTTATAGTTGTGCTTGGTTGGATAAGAGGTGAACTGCCTCTCCTATGGAACTACGGAAGATCAGAAAATTTAGTGGAAGAAGTTTGATCTGGCTAGAGTTTGTGTCCAAATGCCGATGACATCCTTGGATCTAATTAATGGATGAATTGAACGTGAAAACTGTGTACATGTCTGAAAACTTTGATGCAATAGTATTACTTCTGTAGTAAATAGCTCATCAGTGATGTGCAAGATTTGTTATTCAGGGGTCATGCACTGTACTGACAAGGTATTTGGCTCACAATTTTTTTCCTAATATCAGATTACAGTACCGTCTAAACCTAAAGCGTGTTGGGTTCTAATCACTTCGCACGTAGTCTATTTCTTATGCATCTAGTTTGTTCGTTGCCACAACTGTGGTTTACTATGGTCTACATGTCACTGACTATTTTTGCGAAACCTTGTCACATCTATATTTTCCATTTTGTTTGCCGCACTATTGAGAACAATTTGCCTGTACTTAGGTATCTATCTAACCAAACATGTATAGTAAGGTTCATGCATTTGGACTGTGAATCTTTCTTTTGACGCTTGGGATTTATTGAATAGAAGGAAAGGCGCAACTGAGCATAGCCAACTCCAGTAAGTCTTCATGACAACCATCTGCACATCGCCATATGGCAGCAAAGTAATACACATGTACATGCATGACATCAACTTATCTGATTGACCATACACAAATTTACCAAGCTACTCTCAACAATTTTTTCTTTCTGTCCCTGCATTTTCGGAACAGCATTGCCTGACATGAATGCTTAACCTGGAGCTCAGCACAAACCACGAACCAGCTGCTGCGTCTCTTCAGATCATGCCAGGTTTCCTCAGCAACTTCTTTACATAGCAAAGGACATCCCATACATTTGGTGGTAAGGGCTAGTCCTCTGCTCGTCGAGCGTGAGCATCGAGGGGTCCTCATTGTCGCCTGATGCCTCCCACCTGGCCAGATAGCCGTCCCAGGAAGAGCTGACGAGCGTCGGGCGGTAAGGATGCCAAGTGCAGTCTCTGATAATTGATCCGTGCCATGAGAGCTTTTTGATGACCTCCCCGGTAACCTGTAACAGCAGCAGGTACAGAATAAGGTATCAGAGATGAACTTTACAGGTAGCCAAGTATCTGAATGTCTGCAAGCACTGTAGTTAGACAGGCTATAAGCTGTAAAATATGAGAAGATTGGATATACATACCACATCATAGATATAGACAGACTCGTCACTGGATCCCGTGTATATGTACCTCTGACCCGTGCTGCAACAAATAACGCAACATGAAAAAGAAAACCAGATTAGTGTGAAAAAGAAAACCACAAGAAGCGCATGAGAGTGACGTGTATTTGCACACCATCGATGTTAATTTTAATGCATTATGGACAATACAGTGGCATCTTCATAAGTTCACCATCAAGTGGCTATAAACTTTAGCTACCAAGGTTGCCTGGAACCTTGAAATGACATAACTAAAATACTTGTCAACCAGGTGTTTCACATGACAATCAACATTTCTAGGAGAGCTAGTAGAGCATCAACGTTGCAAAATAAACTTAGCTCAGAATGGTCTCAAGTATAGCACAACCGGAACTGCTCATCACTATGAATTGGACCCAAGTTAGCTGAGAAGACCCTGTGATCAGCCTATGCTATCATGCACAACTTCTTGCTGTCCAAGATCCCTCGCAACTTACAAGTGAGTGCTTTGAAGGCGTAAGTACCAAAGTCAAGACTACCAAACATGCCATGTTGACCTCACAGCATCAACAGTAGCTGGAGTGCAATGCCAGCTTGATGGACAAAGAGGAACAGCCAACAACAGCAAGGGGCATTGTAGTGTGTCATTAACCATTTATGTAACGAGATAGAAAAAACTAATAAATAGGGGAGAGGCCCTGTGGAATCTTCTATATCTAAGTAGAAGCAACCCACTACTAGATTTCTCTAAACATGCAAGCATGCCACATCATCATATAATTAATATGTTCACACCTATTTAGTAGAGAACTCATATTTTGCACATGCATGCATGTTACTTCCATCAAGCTATCCCCACTAAGTGAAAAATGTACAATTTCATTATATTTTTCAAAATACTCTTTGTGTTAACTATAAATTTCCGCAACAACGTGCGGGGTATCATCTAGTTTAATCAAGGTAGAGGAAATAATGAAATGCTAGAATTCGCTCCAGAAAGGAGTCAAACAATGGTTGGCAAGGTCACCCCACAATGACCATAACTGAGTTATTGCTCAATTCTCATTTATGTCAAGGGAAGGGAAGAATGAGATAAATCCAACAATCCAAACTCAAGCCCATCATGGATTTTTGTTTCTCAGGCAAACACATAGGCTTGTAAGATGTCTCTTTCATTTCTATTATTGCATCGAGACACAATGCTTTTTCGTTTTCTCGAAGAAATGAAGTCCATATCATAGGTAAACCCGACAATCCAGCTTGATGTGCTAATAACGTTTCCAGTAATATTACAAGTCTTGCTAAATTATTCATTCCTAACCTGTGCACTGGTGAGAAGTAACAGCGGATAAGTGTCCGCAGAACTGAATGACCCCTGTATGTGGCCAGAGACTGATCATTTGGATGCTTATAGTATCTGGCATTTGATGGGAATGACATCCATCTGTAGTCCCAATCATATAATCTTGGTGGACGTCTGCAAAAAAAGGTAGCTAATTGAACAATATACAAAATTGGGAAAAACATTCTTAATAGAATGCATGGCTGTAAAACAAAAAACATTACCCTTCTACGGTGGAGGACATCTTCCTAACATCCCAAAGTTTAATAGTCTGATCCTTGCAGTTCGAGATTAAATAACGCCCATCGCCACGGCTATCAATACATGTAATTCCATCTAAGTGACCTGTCAATACACCTGCTGGTTTTTCTCTTACAAGGCAACGCCTGTCCCACACCTAAGGGTTATGAGTATAGTCAGGCTAATGCAAGACTGGATAAAAGGATGACGAATATATAAAGGATTGTTCTAAGAGGCACGTCACTTGATTTAGCAGAATCTAAACAATATGCACTCTGACTCCATTCTTCCATTTTTAGAGCCATCTTATGCCTTTTGTATTAATTCCAGTTAGGCAGTTATATTTATTATATACAAAGTCTATGCTATTCTGTTCTCTGTTAGATAAACTAGATGGTCATATTGAAGTAAGACCCCAACAGACAGAAGTAAAACAGCAATCTAGAGAAATTAACAAGACTACTAACCTTACAGTGATTATCATCACTTCCAGAGTATAACACATTACCGCTTTCATCAGCGAAGGTCACCGTGTTGACATCAGCCTTACAGAACCAATGGAGAAAAACATGAGATCGCAGAAAACAAAGTATTGCATTTTTTTCTAACACAACACCTAGAGTAGTTGCTGGTCCAAATCTAACGCCTCCAGCCATTCTATAATCTAACTTATACTGTTCCGCATGAGGATGGTTCTAGCATGTACACCATCAGGTACATCATTCACATCTATCTGATCTTGATTTTTCGCAAGTGTTCTTATGAAAGGTATTAAAATATTATGTTTTTAACACAATGTACTGATGTTAATGGCAACATGGCATGTTGATCCGGTGGTTAGTCTCAGAGATCCGTACACGTTCCATATTCCCATAACCAGACTACCTCAAACCTGGAATACATTACCATCCTTTTGATATGTTGATATGATCTGACAGAAGAATGAGAACTCATCTGCAAAAGCTGTTGTTTCGCCTTGTTTTCTTATGTTTCCCCCAAAGTGTTTCATCAATACAAAACCATGGGCCCACTTGAAACTTCTCAAAAGAATGTCACAAAAATCTCAAGGTATCTGATAAAGTTTTGCGATGCAAGCCCTGAGATATAGCTTTTTTTTTTCAAAAAATTAGGTGATCGTGATTTAATTTGAGACAATCAATTGTTCTAATTTGAGACAACATGATGTAGAAGGAACAAAAGAAAATAAAACAGTCAGATAAGTGGTTGAAAGTTGAAACAAAACACACATCGCAAATTGGATCCTATACCTCATGAGCACGGATGCGGACTGATACTTTATTGGCTCCAAGATCATAGACATATATTGAGCTATCATTATTCCCAACAACAACTTCTCGACCATCTTTTGAAAACTTTACAGAGAATATCCCAAAAGAGTATTCGTCGTCATCACAGAACTCCAAACCTTCGTGAATTTCCTGCAGAAAAATAAGAATTCTGAAACATCGACTACAAGAACAACAGAGGCGTTTTATGAATACGACACGAGCATACAGCTCATAGTTTCAGAGTATAGAGCATACAGTGACATTAGCATCCGAATCCCTTCCAGCACTCTGCACATTTACAATGTGAACAATAGGCGACAAACTGGAATAGGCCTGTGAAGGATTGAAGGGAATTAAGTAAAAATGAAAAAAAAAGTGTATAATACAACTTGATTAAATTCAGCAACCAATTACCGTAAAAAAGAACTCAGAGCACACACCACAAGGGATCATTTTCCAGAAAACAAGAGTGAGTATTGCGTGTAAATTTGATTTAATATTGAACTTAAAAATGGTAACCAAACTAACAGACCTTGAAATCGACTAATTAAGAAAATTCTACTAATAAAATATTAGAAGCAACTGTAACTGGCCCTGTTTGGCATTGTGGTGGCATTTCAGAGGCTTTTTATTTTTGGAGATTGTAAGGAATTGAACGCATTCTTTCGAAGTCATAACAACAAAATGATTCCGTGTAAAGACTCCGCTAACAAACTAAATTTCACAGTAGAACAAATCAATGTAAGCTGGCCCTTATTCAGTTCATTTTCACATTACTTCCGTATAACTAGAGGTGTAGTAACTTCTATGAAGTGAGAAGGAAAATATCCTAAGGATGATAACTACAGATAGAGCTGGCTTGACAGTTATAAAAATGAATGGCTATGGATCACCATTCAGGAAGGCAGGCCATTCTGAACACTGCTTGTCATGTAACACATTCTGAAGATCCGTAGTTGAGATGACAAATTGATGTTGTAGAATAAATAGCAGAGAAAAGATTCCTTAAGATAAGACAATCTTTTGAGGAAATTAATCATTCCCTTAAAAAGCGAAATTCATCCTAATTCCAACACATTTTTGATAAATCTAAAACATGTAATAGCTAGATGCACTATATAACTATGTTGCACAATGACCTAACCAAAAACAACTGGAAATGGATTGTTGCATAGAAACCTTTTGTTTTAACAGTAGGATTGTTGCATAGGAACTAAACCCTCAGAGCAAATAAATGTCAGTACTACAGTTACCAGCAGCCCCCCATGGCCAGTAGCTCCAGTGGCTGTAGAATAGGCATAGCAGCAGTTTTTTCTCTATTTCTTTCTTTGTTCTTGTTCCTTTGCCTTCGGTTTTGGCTTGGTCTTTTGGTTAGCTCTAGGCCTTGGCTAGCTTAGGTGTTGGTGTTTGGTTGCCGTTAGCTTTGGCTTTGTAGTTTGTTGCACGGCACTCTTCTAATACAAAATGACATGCGTTTACACGTGTGTTCGAGAACAAAAAAATAGTTACCAGCAGCAGTCAACAGAATCAGTGTCTCCTCCAAACAATCTTAGTTAGCACTAATTTTATATATGTGCCGGAACGAACTAGCAGGCAAAATAATTTTAGATCCAACAAGATAGAAATCGATGCAAAACAGACTTACAAGGTATCGCTGGTCAGGCGAGAGAGCAATATCTGAAACGGTCCACCGCATACTTCTGCAGCTTATATTCTTATGAACCTTCCACCCTTTGTCGACATCGTAAACTCTGATGCGGCTTCCCTTATCATCAAATTTACGTTACAGAGAAACATTAGCCAACAATTATACAACTTCTCTATCGGCAAGTTTCATGAACAAAACTAAGAAACTCCCACGAGTCCTTTTACATACACACTTTGAGAAGAAGCAAAATCACCTACCCGAAACCCAGCGACGAGCAACGAGCCATCGCTAGAGAACTGCGAGACGTACGCCTCGCTATCCATGTCTTCCACGCACCACGGGCCTTTCGCCGGGAGGTGTTTCCCGGCGGCGTAAGCGCGGTCGGCCTGAGAGAACCCGCCGCCCCCCGAGCGGCCGGACTCCCTCGCCGACAGCATCTCGAAAGCCGAGACGGCCCTCTTCTTCCGGCCGGCACGGTGCATGGCAGCGCGAGTGCGGGGACACGGCTCCGATCGGATCCTGGTGAGATGGGACACGTCCTCATCGATGGTGAACGGCTCGTGCTCACGCTCCACCTCCCTGCCCAGCAGCCGCCTCCCCCGCAACCTGGATGGCGCTGCCATTATTAATCCCCCAGCGTCAACACCTACCAAAACAACATAAGAATTTGCTTGTCAACACCGGCCTGGTAGCAGAATTCGCGCCCGCGAATACACCAAGTTTCAGGGAGCAGATCAAATTGAGGTAAAATCAACAAGACCCCTCACAGAATTCAAAAGGTTTAGCCTGATTAGGCGGCGTTCCCGAGGCTAGCAAGGCAGGGTTTTGCTCTACCCTGAAACCTCTCTCCCAGGCAGCAACAACGAACCAAACAAATCGAGAGAGCAAAAATACAGAACGATTTGCAAAGAGCTGCTGCGCCTCGTTCAATCACACGAGCTGAGCGGGGAATCGCGGAAGCAGTAGTGCCCGGGGATGGATAGACGGATTGGGGTTTCAGCGGAGCAGCGGGCGGAGAAGAGGAAGCGGAAGAGGGAAGGAGACTGGTCACTGGTGGTGAATCGGGAATTCGGGACATTGTCAGGGAGGGATCCGGTTGGGATCTCGGAGAAATGGGGAGGGCTTTTCTGCAAATCTCGATCCACCGTGTTCCGCGCTTCTGGTTTCACTGACGCGTGGGCCCCGGCGCGTGGGTGGTGTCCCCGCTGACGTGTGCGCGCGGGCTCCGCGGGAGGGAGCGCGCGGGCGAGGAGCCGGACGCGTGGCTGCTTCTGCTGTCGTGACTTGGCTGACGGAAACGTAGTCTACTGAGAATCCGTGTTTCTTCTGTGAAAGCGGATATATGGAATACGCTTTCCTGGGTGTTGAGTGTTGACGAGAGGTGGTTTTGTCCTGAAGTAGATCCAACGGCGAGCACGAACCCCCTTCCCATCTCCTCCCCCGCCGGCGACCACCACCCCCACCGGAGGGAGCTGGCCAGCGAGAGCCGCCGCGTCGCCTCGCGGCCCCATTTCGCGGTAGCTTCTCTCCTCCCCCGACCGCCACCCGCGGGCCCCGCCCGGGTTTGCCCTTTCTCTCAGTCGTTCCACGATGAGCGGCGGCATCCCGTGGAAGCGGCTGGAGCTCGCCGTGCTGTGCGTCTACGCGCTGGTGTTCTACGCCGACCTGATCCGGAGGTCGCTCCGCCTCTCCCATGGTACCCAACATTCTCCCCCTTTCGCCGACTCTTCCATTAATATCTCAGTGCTGTTTGTGGCATCACTTTCTTTCTTGACCCGCAGATTACTCCGGGAGACTGTACGGCCTACGAGCAGGATCACTCGCTGGCCATCTGAACGTGTGCAAAGTTTTGCCCGCCTGTTTTTTTTTTATTTGCCAGACTTCTAGTTTACCTCAAGGGTTATGAGCTGCCGGTCTGATTTCCTTGTCTGATGTTTGCAGGACTTGTCTGATGCGCAATGGAGGAATTTTCGTGGGAACTTGCCTGTTCTTACTGTTGTAATGGGTGCATTTATGATTGTGGCGAATGGGTTGCGCTATGGCTATAGCTTGAAGGGCAGAGGTGCCTCTTTGTCGTGGCTTATACTGTCACTGAGCTATTTGTGCTATCTACATGGTGCTTGGTAGGGGACCAACCAATCTTGGTTTTCTTCTTTTTCTTTATGGTATATCTAACTTATTTACGTATGTGGCAGTGTTGGTTTCATTCTTGTAATAGCATGGATTAATTACGCCATAGTGAAGGTCAGTTCTGACATGTTTGATCAAAATTAATGTTCTGATTGTCGTCTTATATTTATTTTCTTCTGTTGTCTGTATAATGGTAGTACTTTATGAAACAAATATACATAGAGGAATCTGGTCTGCTACTAATTTCACTAACTGAAATCCTCGTGAACCATTGTAAGTAAAAGGCACAATTTGTGTCTTGAGTTGTCAACGTTTTGTAGAAACCGTGTCTAGGAACAATACTTGTTTGGCACGGCAGTGTATGTCTTTAGTCATGTTTCATTCGCAAACATAAACATATTAACCAGAACAGTTACAACAACCAAGGATTGAATAGTCAAGAGATTGAACATGGTGAAAAGGAAGTGAAGCTGATGCCTGATCTGTTATGTGAGTCTATATCATTTACCAGTAAGTGGCATCATCATTCATCAGTTGAAAACTTGAAATCAATCATATGGGCTGCAGCGTCCAAATTTATTTTGTCTTTTCTTTTGTAATTTTGATCAATGAGTATTTGATGAGTCAACTAGTCTACATTAAGAATGGTCGGAACCAACATGGAAATAACATTTATCATTTACTTTCTGAAGTATCAAGTCATTTGATCTCCTGATGTTAACAAAATTAGCCAATTTTTGTTTTGTAGTTATTTGCTCGATATAAGTATTGCACTGGCCTCATATGGTGCTTCAACTTAGGTATTCTTATACTTAACCGAGTCTATGAAGGCTACTCATTCTCATTGTTCGGGTGAGATTTTTATGCTGCTATACTGCATCTTGCACTTTCTCTTAGTAAGACTCCTTAGCATTTAGTTTTTGATGATATTATATTTATACAAACAGGGAAAAACTGGCTTTTCTTGATAACTATCGGGGTACATTCCGATGGCACATATGCTTCAATTTTGGTACGTTTCTCATGTCATGTCAGAATATGTTGATAGATTCTTCTGTTGATGCTTACTGTATAGAAATGTAGAACTACTTTCTCTTGAAATTATTAGGAGGTCATAGAAGACTTATATTCAGGAGCATTTTGTGTGTGTTTAATTGCGAAAGTGCATAAAAATAGTGCATGTAGATCTCATCTAAAGACATGATGTCGGACGTGTTAACCCGTAGATTATTATCACATGAACTGTGCTAAATTATAATTCTTTGTAGGAACAGATTCCCAAAATTTTATGAATGTCATAATAGAACCATGAGGCAGTAAACTGAAGTTACCGAAGTACATGGTACTTTGCTTTGTCAACTCAATTGACACGGTTTACTTATGCTTGCTTTTGGGGGATCAAATAGTATAGAACTGGACTACCTCACTGTCCTGATTACATTATGCTTGTTCCAGCTTTCAAGTTGCAGTAGGCTTTATCCGGCTATCACTACAGTTCCTTCAGATATATAGTTCACCGTAGTGTTCATGATGATCTTTTGTACTTCTTCTGTGTCTTCTAATTTCTCTAGACTGTTGATGTATTTATTATTGTCTGATTTGTTGTGTTTATGCCCTTTTCCATCTCATGTGACAGTTGTATTACGGATGATTAGCTTCGGATGTGATTACTGCTGGACGCTTTGTTCTTCTCATTTTGATCACAAGGTACTATGTTGAACATCTTAATTTCATGTTTCACGCTATGCATATTTAAGTGTTTCACACTATGTAAATGTAAGTGTTGCATACATCAGATGCTTTGAGATACATAGAGATAGGCAGAAACACAACAAGTCGAGGGCAATATTACTGTACATTGTTATTGCAGTAGCAAAACTGATTACTTAAATGTACAAGGAATTACTGTAGAACTATCTGACATAAACATATGCGCTACAAACCAAATGATATTTATCCACGGCTCTCTTGGATGCCTATGCCCCTTTATTTTGTTTTTGGCCATACTTGGAACATATTTATATTCCCGGCATGCCATCATCTTCCTTTTGCAAAGAACACTATCTTGACATATACTGGATTATGTTGACATGATTTGCTCTTGGTAAAGAAACACATGCAGAAATGTGAAGTTTGCTATTCTGGCAAGACATGCTACTTTGCTTTGCAGGTACTTCACTACTCCAGTTTATGTCGTACCAGTTCAGCTATTGTTATCCAACTGATGTGCAGTGTGGCACTGATAGATGACACATGAAAGAATGAAACTAGTAATTTTATTTAGAGATGTTGATAATTTCCTAGCAAGAATGAATGGTTAATATTCTGTTGGCATGAGGTTGATCTGTTGTCTACTGGCAGATGAAATATAAACCTTCTCGGTACCTGTAAAGCAGGTCTTGCCATTACTGTGTCTTTTCTCATGGTCTACTCTTCTACTCCCTCCATCCCAAAATAAGTGTCGTGAATTTGTATAAGATCTTGTACAAATGCACGACAGTTATTTTGGGACAGAGGGAGTATATTATATAAGCCACACCTACACAGAGTGAGCTAATATTTATTCTTTGTATCTGGTGATAAGATTTTGCATTGTTCCTGGCAGGAGAAAGGGCTAAGTATTGAAAAATACACATTCCTAACATATTTATGCTACTTGACATACGCTCCCCTCTATATTGCTGGACCTGTTGTAAGCTACAATGCGTTTGCAGCTCAGGTTGGTCTTTTCTCTAGGTAGTTCTTTTGTTGCAGCTGATTTGTCTCATTTAAATTTCAAGCTGAAAACAGCAGAAGAAGTGCTTTGATGAATGATATTTGACTGTGAATTATGCTTTATAAAAGAAATATAGTTTGTCGCACTAGATTCTTTGTGTACAGAGTCAAAATAATACATAATAATTTGTACCATTCAGGATAAAGATATGTATAATCCTTATCACAGACCATCAGTCTTGCCTCTTATGAATTCTTATTCAGTAGGAATCTAGGTTATTGTATAGCATGTCATGTCTGCTCATTTGAAAATTCAGCTTCAGAAGAAATGTGAAATACATTTGCAATTGAGAGTTGAATGAATCTTAAAAATCAACAATGAATCGTCAATGGGAATTTGTCTTGTCCAGTTTGTATCTGAGTTCAGGTCTCATTTCGCTTTTATTTTGAGAAATATCTTTCCACGCTGATTTTAAGTGATTTCAGATTGTGCTGAGCGACTTTACAAACTGTGTTGCAGAACTCGATAGAAGAATTTGCACTGTGTTTCAAATAGTTTGTTCAATATTTGGTACTTCAGAAATCCCCCAGTTACATATACTAACCTGTTCTTTATGTAGCGACCTTGCAGTTAGATGTACCTCAGAAAAACTATTCAGTTGGGCAGATATGTTGTTATGGACTGAGGTGGATCCTAAATTTCCTTCTAATGGAAGCCATGACACACTTTTTTCACTACAACGCCTTTGTAGTCAGGTACTTCTGTTTATACATATTATTGATCTTTTCCTATGATTATCATTAGTTTTCTGAAATTTGAATTAAGTACTCTGATGACAGCCGATTATGGCGGCAGTTGACACCATTTGAGATCTTCATCATTAGTTATGGGGTAAGATTATATACATGTTGCAATTGATATTCATCACTTATTACAGTGAGCGTGTAACGTTTGATATTTTCACTTGTGCTCATTTTTTCTGTTTTTAATGAACTCCTCATTACTTGAGTGGCCTGCATTTAAGTTGCCATTTACCACAAACCTATCTGAATGTTCATGGGCAGACGAGTCACGCCCAACATGATTTATCTGAGCTCAGATCCGGCGAGAAGCGTGAAAAATCCAGGCAAAGTAAAACAATAATTTAGATAATATTTAGGGAAAAGCAAATGTGCATGCAAAGGGTGGGTGCTTGGTTTAGGGTTTAGGTACCTGTGCACTTTACAAAATCTCAAAAGGTTCATAGATTTGATGTTGAACTTGTGAACCTGCTAAAAAAACATGCAAAATATGATCAAATTTGTCATGTACAAGAAATCAAATCGTTGCTATTGCACTAAATCAATAATAAGTTGAACGTTTTGTATTTTTTTGTGCAGAATATATTTGATCATATTTTCTATAAGTTGTTTTGAGAACTTCTCAAAGCACCGACCGCTTTAATGTGCAAAATCCATTCTCGTTTGTCTATTGACTGTATTCAGAACAATGAGATTTTCAGATAGGTTCTCCCTTTTCAAGGCCAGTCTTTCCTGATGCGTCCTACCTTTTCCAAGGTGGGCCTTTCTAGGCCCTTTCCTGGATCCTGAATCAGAATTTGAACAGGAGTAATTTGAATAGGTGTACCAACATTGAATTTTCATTTTCAAAGTTGTTTGCGTAGTGACACCACTACATCACCTGATTATCCACTTCCACAATTTCTGATGTGTCTATTCTTTGCTAACACGCTGGAGCTCCTATGCAGGTCTTAAACTTTATGTGGTTGAAATTCTTCCTTATTTGGCGCTACTTCAGGTTCTGGTCACTGGTAATACGACATTGAAATTGTGTACTCAATATGTTCCAACATTCCATTGTGCAGTCTTGCGTTCTTCCTCTTGTAGTGCTAATGGCCAGTTTGCTGTATGTCGTGATAAAATTGCTTCACTATGTCCTTTTTGCTTGAAATGTTCTTCTTTTTTGTGCTGAAACTCAGGTGATCTAAAAATAAGATTTAACACACAGCATTTTATTTCAGGTAGGAGGAGTGGAGACACCTGAAAACATGCCTAGGTGTATAAATAATTGTCATGACCTGGAGAGTTTCTGGAAAAGCTGGCATGCTTCTTTTAACAGATGGTTGGTCAGGTCTGTGTAAAAGTAGGTGGTTTAAGTAATATGGAACTTTTCTGTGCTACCAAGAGTGGTCGCCTATGTCCTGGATGTTACTGAACTACGTCTTGCTAGCATTTTTTCAGTCTATTTTCTCGTCATTCATAGCAACATTGTGCTTGAATAAAAGTACATATGGTAATGGGATCTATATAAGGATTAAGAATCTTGTCTACTACTTAAGTAAAAGTACATAAAAGTTTGAATATGGCTATTGCTCATCACATGATTATTGAACCCCATGACCCATAGATGGAGCTCTAGAATTGTTATATGTCTCTACAGAGGTGCATTTGCTTATCTATCTCAAAGTGCAACTTCCGCTTATCTATCTCACTTGTTGCAGGTACTTGTACATACCTCTTGGTGGGTCTCGAAGAAAGCTACTTAGTATTTGGATTGTATTCACATTCGTAGCAGTCTGGCATGACCTGGAATGGTAGTTTCTATATAAACTACAATCAATCTCCTTAAGATTTCCAAATATAGGGGTTGTGAACTCTGTGACTTACATCATCCGTTTGGTTGTGCCCTGATAAACAGGAAACTTATTTCATGGGCTTGGTTAACATGCTTATTTTTTGTCCCTGAAATATTGATCAAATCTTTATCCAACAACTTCCAGGTAATTTGCATATTATAGCGTTTATTTTCTGCATCAAGTTTCATTCTTGCTAGACGTCCAATGGCAATTTTACATTGTTAGTAAGTAATATTTCCAAAATAATAAAAATTCTGCAGGCAAAAAGTGCCCTTGGACTGTTCATTCAACGTGAGCTCAGTGCAATTGCTGGCGCGGTGACAATCAGCTGCCTTATGGTACTTGTCTGATTATACATCTTAGTGCATGACTAAATGTATCATGTTATTTCCTTTTTGTGGCATAGCTGTAGAATACAAAATAATCAACAGCAAATGGCCAAGAAAAGGACTTGTAAATCGAATAATTCATGTAGCTGTAGAGTACTTTCAAGTTTTCCCCTTCTTAGCTGAACACTGGATTAGTCAGATTATTACCTTGGTTGTAAGCAAAGTGCTGCTCCTAACATGTTGCATACATACAGGTGGCAAACCTTGTCGGCTACGTTGTAGGGCCCTCGGGCATTAAGATTCTGATCTCGCAGATGGCCCAGAAGGACGGTTAGTCGAATGTTCACATCCATTACTTGTAACAAAATTTCAGTGAGTGAAGTTTATACAAACTCTAGCTGATACATGCTTCCTTGCTGCAGCCCTGCCAGCCCTTGCTTTAATATTCACTACATTCTACGTCGGCGTCAAGGTGACTAGCTATCTCCTAACAATCTTTTTAAACATTGGAAAAGGGATCTTTTCCTCATTGTTGGTGATTTTCTTTGCAGCTTATGTTTCATATACGTGATGCTGGAAAGAAACATGGGTCACAGACAAGTTAGAAGAACAAGTATCCAGTTTTTACTGGTATATACTCAGGCTTGACAATGACAGGCTTCCACCATTTTTCTTTGCTGGGTTTATTTGACGCAATCGAAATGATCCTGTAGGCGATCTTGGATTCGATCTCTGTAGGCTAGGGCAGATTTGTTAGCGTGATGATGTTTTTTTTTAAAGATAATGTTTTGTTACTATCTTGGTTCGTCTGATGGCCTGATGATGATACCATGGAGCATATGCTTGTTGAGTTGTGACGATGATTTGCATTATAGTATTGCTTCAATGCCTACATTTGGCACTCACTGTGTTGCGGTCGAAGGCAAACAGTGTTTCTATTGTGGTTTTTCTGTCACTCCCAGCCAATACAACAGCTGGTGTTTTCTTTTTGAAACTCAAGGTGATTCATTAGAGAACTGTTTAGTTCTCAGCGATACAACAAAGTCAGGTCGATCATCTGCCCACACGCTATGATACCCAAATGTTATGCTGCACATTGGAATATTAAAACTGAAGGTAAGAAGTGGGAAAGGGTATCAACACGATGAAAACCATGTAGAAATAGAAAGGAAGAAAATTATCTGCTGAATTGAATTACACTGCATATTGGAATATAAAAACTAAACAGCAATCTCCCATTACAAGTCCAAATTTAAAATGTATCGCCTATCATGGATTACATAGATTCTGCAGGCAGCAACCAGAAGGGCGGCCGCGGCGGCAACGTGAAACCCATGTCCCTGAATGGCCGTTGCACCTGCTGAGTCCCGTCCTGGAGGTCGAACACATGAAGGAAATTCTCAGCGGTGGCCAAGTGATTCAGGAAATACACACAATTTCCTTTCAGGCCGCCATAAGCGGAGCAGGAGGCCCCAAAGTTGGAGATCCCGATCCTGTCTCCCCCAAGAAGGAACACACGATCATCCCCAATCCTATCCACCTCACACCACGCCGGCTTCGAGAAGTCCATCCTGTACACCCTGACCTCGGCGACCTCATGGAAGTTCTCGCCGTCGAAGAAGACGACGACGAGGAAGAGCTCGCCGGCCGACTCGACGAGGTAGGTGGAGGCCATGGGCATGTGAGACGGCAGCTCGACCATGTCGACATCAATGCCGCCGAGTTCTGCCACCGTCGACGACGACGACGACGACTCGGGGTTACTATCAAACTCGATCACCCCCAGATCGTGCGCTGATATCTCGAAGTAAACCTTGCCGCCGACGGCGGCCATGCCGTGACACTTTTTTTTTTTTGAACGAAGTCGGGAGGGAAGACCCCTACCTGAATTTTGATTAAAAGGAGCCAGAGGCTCAAAGTTAAAAAGCGTCTGAAACAGGCAAAAGTGAAAATAATTACAAGGCAGGACAGAGCAAACACAAGAAAGCAAAGGAGAAAGAAAAAAAAAGTTGGTATTTAATCACGCCAATCTTCAATCCAGTGGTCAACCGCCTGTTTTTCATTGTTCTTCAAACGGCAGGACCATAGCTTTAACGTTCCACGGCATTGTCTCGCGACCACGACTGGATGAATATTGTGATCGTCGAACACCTTCCGATTTCTAGCTATCCAGATATTCCACGGGATCGCGATCAATACCAAATCCCAGGCATTCTTCTTATCAGGCAAACAAGAAATCTTCCCAATCGTGAATAGATCGCTCATCTTCTGAAAATTAGACACATTCAGACCAAGCAATTGAAAAATTGTAGCCGACCTGGGGCATAGCACAGCAAGATGCAGCGCCGATTCGCTTGTGCTGCAACCGAACGGACATTCATCCGAAGCAAGAATTTGCTGCTTCATAAGTACCGATCTGACTTTAATTCTGCCCTTAACCCATAACCAAGCAAAGATTTTATTTTTATTAGGAGCAGAGCATTTCCAGATTGCAGCACAAGCTTGATCAAGGACGCCCCCAAAGTTTGAAAGGTGATACAAACTCCGCACAGAGAAGGATTTCGATCGATTCATTTTGCACACTCTTTTGTCAGCAACACCCTCCATCGGCTCCCATCCTGCAATAATCTGAGTTAGAACAGAGAGCTCCGCGCCTGTCCTGTCCGAAGTAAGGTGACGGTGAGAAATATCCCAATAGACATTCCGATAACAGTCAGCAACCGAAATGTTTTTCCTAACAGCATGTGAGAAGATTGCTGGGAACATGTCAGCAAAGGGAGCATCCCTCAACCAACAATCCTTCCAGAAAGAAGTAGACTCTCCATCCCCTGGAACCACCATAGTGAGTTGGCGATATGACTCAACAAAAGAGCTGATCTTGTTCCATATCGCCAAGTGAGTTGGCACTTGGCGATGTTCTTCTCCCGGGGGACGCCGCCGGCGAGAAACATGGTGAGGCTGTAGCTGTAGCTGTCCCACTTCCTCTCCCCGATCTTGCACGCCCACATCTGGCTCTCGTCGAGATCAAAGACCACGACGGAGCAGCCGGATGCCGCGCCGGGCGTGTCGGAGAGCAGGCACTTGCAGTGTTCTGGGAACTCCTCCCCCTTCAATGGCGGCAACTCGATCCTGTGGCCGTCCTGGGGGCGCCATAGGAAGGTTTCCAGGGAGGCTGGGTGTAGAGCGAGGATCCAGCCCTGTGGGGTTTCGAGGCACCGGTGGTCTCGCAGCTCGGCGATGTTCGCCGTAGTTAGGGATTGGGTGGAGATGCTGTACTGCGTCTGGGAAGAGTCGTGGCTAAGGGTTCCGAGGTCGTGCACGAGCACCGGCAATGGCGAGACGACTGATCCGCCGCCGTCCATCTTGATCGTCCGGCACGACCGATCGATCTACCGTAGTACAAGATAGCGGTTGTCTGTCTGGAATCTTGTTCTTCCCTGATAGAATCGACTAGCTAAGCGAGCTGGTTTGCCTTATATGTAGGCGGGTCGACGGGATCTACTGCAGCTGCCCTGCCCTGCCAGATCTGTTTGCTCTATATATGTAGCTGGTTTGCCTTGTCTGTTTGCTCTCGTCTCGTAATTGACGGAACGAACTGGAACCCGGCACGAATTTCATGCCCTGTTGTCGTGCCGCTACCGGACCGGATGCGTATTGGTTGACGTCAACAATCCCTAAACATTTCAACACAAACTTTTCAACACATCCCTAAACATTTGATTTGCGGGTTCTAGAGGATATAGATTGACGCCAACAAGTACATACAGGAAACATCACTATAGTACTCCTAAAGTTGATGACCATAGATTGTGCTTCTAAATGGGAATAAAATAACCATGTTATGTTGTCTCTCAAGGAGCACGCACTCCTTCCTCAAGGAACGGCTTCGAACAAGTTGGAGCAGCACTGCTGTTGGATGGAGTTAGAAGGCTGAGCGCCCTTTTGGGTCTGACGAGGAATGGGTGAAGTGGCTTGACCTTTTCCTCCTCAGGGTATTCCATGTGAAGCCGCCTGCCTGATGCAGACCACTGGTGGTAACTTCGTCGTCACCATCATCTTCGTTCTCGTCCCTGCTGTAGGAAGAAACTCCAGCTCTTCCTTTATCTGGTGTCCAGGTTGGGTTGCTTGAACCGTCGGCACTGACTTCCACAGATTTTAGCCTTTTCGTCCTCTCCTGTATATCGACTTCTTGTATGTCGGATATATAAGCACTCCGCTTTGCTCTTGGAGTCATCTTTGGATTGTCTTCACTTCCATCCTCAGGTTTCATCCATGGATCAACAAAAGAGTCTGAATAGATAACTTCCTTCCTACGTCTCTTGGTATTTATCACAGGATTCTTAGCTTCTTCTGCGAGGAGCTTCTCAGCTAAGGTTTCATTATTAGCAAACACCCATTCTGGAACCTCGGTTCCCTGCATGAGCCTGGATTTATAGTTTTCTCGCCGCCGCCTCTCTTCATCCATCTTCTCAAACAACCAGAACTCATCCTCAGTCCGAGCAGCCAGGCGATTTATCTCACGCTCACTAGGGATATCAGTTCCAAGTGTGCTAGTCCCTCTCTTCAAGATCTCTTGTAGCAATGCTCGCCTGTCCTGTGCTGCACAAGAGAATAACATGGTATTTTGTGAGATCCAAATTCAAATACATCCACAGGCAAAAAAAAAAAAAGAGCTGCAGGGAAAGTACAGCCAGCAATTGCATACAAACCTGTGGATGTTGTGTTGAATAACCCAGCCTGGATAACTTTTGCATCAATACCCATCTTTTGTTTTGCACGGTCCAAGATCTCTTCTTCAATTGACCCAACGCTAACAAGAACAAATACACGCACTTCATTTTTCTGTCCTATACGATGAGCACGGTCTTCAGCCTGCTGGTCCATCTGAGGGTTCCAATCACTATCAAAAATAATAACAGTGTCTGCTGTCTGCAAGTTCAATCCAAGGCCTCCAGCCCGTGTGCTAAGAAGAAAAATGAAGTATTCTGAGTCCTTTTTATTAAAATCTGCCAATAATTTCCCCCGTTCTTCAGTTTTTGTGGATCCATCAAGCCTCATGTACTTGAAACTGTGCATTTGCAAATATACTTCTAGAACGTTAAGCAATTTTGTCATCTGAGAAAAGAGGAGGACCCTGTGACCAGCTTTACGCAGTTTTGGAAGAAGCCTGTCAAGCAATTCAAACTTCCCTGATGCTCTAACAATTTCCTCCCGCTGATACATGTTATAATTCTCAACAAATAGGTAAGGATGATTGCAACACTTCCTTAGCTGCATTGATAGGTTTTGCAAGGCCTTCGATTTGAGCCCTGCACAACACACATATATAACAATTGAGAGTGCTGTTTTTCAAGGAAAAAAAATAATGAAAACGAAGATGCAATAAAGGCAGGAATCCCTTGTGACTAAATGGTGGACACACATGGTTGAGTCACCAAGCACCCGGTTAGAATCCTATCTTCCACTTAAAAATATAGTAGTATATAGCTGGGGCTCTTTCCACCCATCGGTTTATTATTTTTTTCTTGAACATGCAATGCAGGCACAAGGACGAGACTACATATTGAATATGCCACCAAAATAAAATGAACCAAGTTTGCATCAACATTTTAGCAAAAGTTTGTACATTTATGCACTTTTCCATCCACCAAGAATCAGTCAAAACATTTAACTTTATTCGGTCAGAAGTACTTCCGATATGAGGGAAAGGATTGGTACTACAACTTACCGGATCCAAGGGCAACCCTTCCCTTGCTTGTGACTTGCTCATAGTATGCTTTTTGCCAAGCAGAAAAGTCACACTTCAGTATTACTTGTGTTTTCGAAGGGAGATACTTTTCCACTTCATCTTTCTTTCTCCTGAGCAAAAATGGACGCAAAACCTGCACACGAACCAAGAGTGCGATAAACAAATATAGAATTCCCAAATGTCATAAATAGACAGTGTCTCAAGTGTCACACTGCTTTGCATGCTGCAAACACAATAATTGGCTCCATTGGACCAAAAAGGCGTGCATGCCAAGTGGATGTACAGATATCAACATTCAAGCTCGTTAAAATCACTGAATGACTAGGGGCGAATAGGGCAGCATTACTCACTTGATGCAAACGATGTATGATCAATAGCTGTTCCTCGTCGTTAAGGCTAACATCACATGCAAAAGGTGCATTAAACCATTCCTCAAAATTCCCAGATGAGTTAAAAATATTAGGTAGAATGAAGTTAAGCAACGACCACAGCTCTTGTAGGCTATTTTGGATTGGAGTACCAGTCAAAAGTAGTCTGCGGCGGATCAGATATCTACAGAAAGTATCAGCAATCTATACATCAGATTTTTCAACGATCCAGACAAATTAAACACTTCAATCATTAAGGACGAACAAAAAGGTTAACAGCAATAGCTAAAAGGATGAAGAAACAATGAGCTTCTACAAGAAATTGAAATAATGTGAGTAGGCAAAGTAGCCATGAAGCTAACAGATAATGAAATATAATGGAAAAATAGGTATCTTGATCATATCAATTACATTCTCAAAAGTTCCACCCTTACAAAAAAAAAGGTGAAATTTATTGGCATGATTGAAGTGTGATGACAGTATGATGGTTTTGTCCCAAGTCAAATTTATTCCCAGATGAGTCAAAAATATTAGGTGAAAAATAGGTATAGAGAATTGCACTTTATCAATTATCACATGCAAACAATGACAATAGTTACAGTATGCAAGGAAAAATAGTATGTACGGACAAAATCCGGATGTTTGGCCAGATGCCATCAAGCTTCTTTCTACAGTTAACCGTGTCACTCCCTTTGCTCAACGTAGAAGGATAAAAGCTGGTAGCCAGAGGAAATATAACTGATCTTCCATTTTAGACTGACCAAACATTGTTTTGTTTGTGTTCATGTACAAAAATCATAAACAAAAAATATATATATCCTTTCCATGTTATAAGGCGTATGGTTTTGTCCAAAGTCAAAGTTTCATAGTTTGACCACATTAATTGATAAAATTATCAGCATCCATAATACCAGATAAATGCATTATGAAATATATTTCATGGTTGATCTATCAGTACTGGTTTGGTATTGTAGATGTTGATATCTTTTCCTATAAACTTGATCAAACTTTAAAAAGATTGACTTAGGACAATAACCAGATGCATTATACGGAGTAATATGGAAAGGAGGGAGTACTATACAGAAAAACCATGGTCTATTAACTTTTGTTCAGTACACATGGAATCATGGATATATTTTTTTCACAAATTTGTCTACAAGTACATGAATTAACATGTTATATAGTACCATGAATTTTCAGAAATTGAAGTTTACAATTGTGCTAATTCACGAATAGGTTCAGGTTCATGAGTTATGTAGCTGGGAAAGGGATCCCTGGATGTTTTACTTCAAATACAGAACTGAACATGAAGATGACAAAAACAACTTATCAGGCAACAAAAGGTCAAATACTCTACCAACCCCATATTTTTCAGGTATCATCATCATTCTATAATCAATGAAATGTTGAGAAAAAAATAAACCCTCCAAATTATTCTTTGAGGAATGTGATAACTTGGCAAGATAGATTGTTTGGATGACTGGCCGGAGGCCAAGACAGTGGAAACTAGGTTGTACCCTTGATCTGGAAAGAAGAGTACCAAAGATTTGGATAGAGAAACTAGAGGGGTAAGGATTAGCAATTGGAAGACTGGAGGCTTATTTCTTGCTTCCTCGAAAGAGTGCAGGCCCTGCCTTTTATAGGGCAGACTGGACATGAGCTACAACTCAAACAGGTACATTACTCTTTCTCAAACAAGACTTCATCTCTAATAGACTCAAACTCTATCTTCTTCCTACCATGGCTACTCCACAACAGATACTTGCTAGTTTTATATGCCAGTGAGTCACGAAGGAATTACTGCCCACCAGAGCCATCCACCGATAGAAGTTGCCAATGATCACATACCAGAACTCCAGAAGTTTCATTACAGTAAAAAAAAGTAACTCAAGACCAAAGTGTGTACCCGGAAACTAGTGTGCGAGCAAGAGCACATTCATGATTTTTCAAACGATGTCCTTCATCAACTATCAAATAATTCCAGTGAACCTTCTTCAGAAACTTCTTATCTTTTAGTATCAAGTCATAGTGTGTGAGCAAAACATTAAATTGACCCCCAAAATTTGTCTCCCTTAGAGATTTCCTCTCATCTGGACGACCGTCATACAGAATTGTACCAATGCTGCAAACCACAAGCATGTTGGATTTAGGTTACTTTAATTCATTGTAGGACAGAAAGTATGCACAGAAATTTTGATCATGCAAATTTCAGTGAAACAGTACCTCGGAGCCCATTGTTTGAATTCATTAGACCAATTTGGTAGTACTGCTTTTGGAGCTACTATTAAGTGTGGCCCTGGGACCTCCTTCTTTTCCAATAGATAAGCGATCAAAGCTATAGTCTGAATTGTTTTCCCCAGACCCATTTCATCAGCCAGAATACCATTCAAATTATTGTTGAATAAAGAGAGCATCCATTGGAGGCCTTCTATTTGATATGGTCTTAGTTCCCCGCCTACAAGAGCTGACGGTTGCTCTGTCACCTGTAAATTCAAAAGAGCAGAAAGAAACATTAGTTGCCCCCAAGTTGCAGAGAATTAGTAATTGTACCAAGTCACGAGTAAAATTCGAAACTAAAACCAGGTATAAACCAGCATCAATTAATGCAAAATAAGCTTCATTTAGCAAAATCTGCACGTTACATGAGAATAAGGCTCAGCAGCTGGTCCTACAGAATCAAGGATTCACGTAGAATTTATTTAAATAAGCATGTATCTAGTAATACAGCTCCCACACTGTCTCTTGTACAATAATACTATCTACCATCATCAGGGATTCAAGGGAAGCATAACATTAGTGCAGCCAGAAAAGTTAGCATACAGATTTATATCATCAAAATCATAATCGCCTTGCTACAAATAACAAATTAGTAATATATATGGCTGAAGACTGAAGCTTTGGTCTACCTTCTCTTCAATGGAATGGACAGTAGAATCAAGCCTACGGCCAGCATTAAATTTACTATTATCTGCAGGACCATGAGTATCTGCATCATCGTCTGAAGGAGACTCCCCAGGGAATTCATCAGATTCTGAGTCTTTTGACACTTCAGGCCGACTAACATGCTCAGCATCTTTTTGACGCTGTACAGCTTTCCCAATTCCTTCAAGAAGCTCATTTGTCTTATCAAGGAGCATTTTCAGGCGTTCATTCTTGCTCTCCTCAACCATCCGCATATAAGCTTCTTGATCACCTGCTTTCAAAACTTGCAATCTACTTTTTTCAAGCCGAGTGATACGTTGGCGTGCCCGAACATGCCATGCCTGCATTTAGTAAACTAACAAATCAAAAAGGGGTATAGACAAGAATAAATGCATAGTCTGACCTGGGAAATGTAAATGTAATACACTAGAAAAATGTAACCATGTTCTAAAAATGTAGCAAAGGAGGCGATAAGCATCTTCTCATAGGGCTCTATAACCATCCACACGGAAAGTATGATCTCTCTCGAGCATTACAGCATGCACGATACACCCCATCATCCATATAAAACATTTCATTTCTGTTCTAATGATTTCATACATGCTACTGAAACCTTCACCCTTCATGATTGCAGGCAGCATAAAAATACTATTCAGCGAAATGTCATACGATTGCAAGCAGCATAAAAAATGTTATTCAGAGGCATGGCATAGTTTAGTGAGGCAAGACGATTTGAGATAGCCACTAGATACATGATAAACTTTAGAGCTCCGCTAAAAAGCATTTAGCTGCAAGGGAGGCAGACATGTTTCAACTCAACGTCATGAAATAAATGAGTATTAGCGGATACTAGTTTTCAAAACAAAGGATAACAAGTATGGTGAGCTAAAGGTCCCACACAAGACACAAAATAAGATGGAAATGTATCACACCATACCAGAACACCATCATTACGTTGCTTTCTTCGTTTGTAAGTAGCAGATGTTTGCAACTGATATTCCCTAGCAGCGTTAAGAATTTCTGCAAAAAATTTCCTCTTCCTGTTCTCGGCCTGGTTCTTTTCCTCCTCCTCAAGTTTTGAGATCCTCTGAAGTTCACAAATACCAAAAATGAAAAATCATGATTTCAGCTGTATACAAATTATTAAATCTCATTGCCAAAAATACATGTGATACAAGACCTCGGCAAATCTCTTTTTGCGATGAATATCATCACTATCCATTGAAAAACCATCCCCTATTCCATACATGGCAAAAGGATATCGTATCCGCATCATGCCCCAGTCATACAATTGTCTCTCAGGATATGCACACTTCTTCTGTAACCAGTATTCAGCACAGATATCGGACCGCACTTTCTTCTGTAACTCTAGTAACTGCATAAGTATACAATCAATCAGTGATCATCGATGCGGTAACTCACTGCCTGTATTATATTTCTAAAAATGGACCTACAAATGCCTAATGCTCGCCAAGATTCAGTTCATATGTAATTCTTAAATCAAAATGGTGTTTACGAAATACAAAAGAAGATAGCTAAAATAATCCGCAGTTGATAGTTCATACTACTGCGTCTAGTCCAAATCATAGTTACCTGATTCGCTATTCGCTCGATTCCGATTCGCGGTTCGCAATTCGCTACAACATACGAATCGGGTTCGCCAGGGGTTACACATCTCCGATTCATGGGTTTGTGAACCCAATGTTTCTAGATCCAGATGCAAGTGTAGGGTTCGCCAGCAAAGGAGCCAAAGAAGATCCCAGATCAATAAAACAAAGGGAAGATAGAAACAGAGAAGATGTGTTGGTTGGCCCAGCCCAAACAAGCCCATTACCCGCTCCCAGCTTTTCTCCAGATCGAGCTCCCCTCTGCCCTAAAGCCGCCGCCGCCGCCGCATCCCAGCTTGCTCCGCTGGCTCCTCTCCTTCTAGCTCTCCTCTATCGCAAGACGCAGCCGCCTCCCAGATTTCCCTCGCCCGGCATTCCCATCCTGCTCATGCTCCAGGTAGATGGAGGGGAGGAACCTATCATCCGCATGTGACCGCACAGCGCACGGGGGAAACTGCTGATGCTTGACGGTGACGGATCGTCTTTACCAGAAAAGCTGCTGATGCATGACGATGATAGGCTGGCCGACATGTACCCGTCACCGTAGCTGCCCTCACATGGTTGGTCCTATGCACCAGGAAGAGATTCGGTTTTTGGGTTCGGTTTGAGATCGTAGAATCAGGGTGCAGACTCCAAGATTTGGAGCGATTTCGAACCCAGATTGGTCGATCAGGATCTGAAGCTCGTTCCAGCAAATCTGGTAACTATTTCCTAATTACTTATTTTTTTACAAACAAGATATAGCGCGCAACTACTTGCCATCTTACACTACTAATTCCTAAAATGGGTTTGTTAAGTATTAAAAGCTATAGATGTCCTCTGTACCAAACTACTCAATTATTTGAAAGATTTGTGTGCCTTGATCAACAAGGAAATTCACATTAGAAGATAGCATGGACCCCTATGTGTCTGTGTTTGAGCATATCATGTGAGAACAAAATTTGGCAATTGGGGTGCCCATAAAATTGGCATCCAATCTGTTTGCTTCCAAAATAATTGGCAGCCAGCATATCTTTACCAAATTTTGGCATTGCCAACATGTGGGTCTTGTAATTGCTAGCAAACCAATCATTACTATTTCCTCCCAAAATTAGCAAATGTTAACATTGCCAAAACACGGGTTTGCGAACATATTGCCTTCGCAAGTTGAGGCTATCCAAGCATGTCAATAATGTTTGAAGTTGTTCAATAAAATAATGGGATAAGGCTGTGATATACAACCAACATATTTCAGCTTGTAACATGCATCTAGAAAATGATAAAAGGCCACAGTGTAAGCAACTAAGCATATATAACACAGAACAAAGCAATGCCTGGAAAGTAACCATTGGTTCCAAAGACATCCATTTACCTTTAGCCCATACAATTCAAGCAAACACTTCATTTGCAAATCTTCACCCCTAGTAGATGGTAAACCTGGCACATAACAAAAAAAAAAGATAACCAGTGGTGTAACGTAACTGATTAAACAACTAAACAAATTTTAGAGAAGCTGATCACTACTCTAAAATGCAGCACCCAAAGCACTTGCGAGTACATATAAATTGTGTTTAAGACATGCTTATTTGGCAAGAAATAGAAAGCATCCCATTTGTGCAAGCAATACATGCAATCTGGAGCTCAGTAGCACCGATACAGCTGGCTCAGCCATATCCACGTGCTGGATTGTCCAGATACGCATATCCCCGAGTATCCAAAAATTTCTGATTTAAAATATATAAAAAATTAAAGGATACACTACGATACGGCATGGGACACAGGAGCCCATTAGGCCAAGTTTTGCAAGCCTAACTTGTACGCAGGCAAGCACACACTCTCACGCACTGGACGTACTCGCAACAACACCCAGTTTGCATCTTTAAAAAAAAAGAAGGTGAATTGCAGAGCCAACTTTTTTTATAACCCAAACTTAGCAAAGCTCCAAAGTGAAAACAAAAGGAGAAGGTGTAGAACCAAGACCAGACAAATGACCTTTATAATGCTATATACGGAAGGCCAGAATAACTCTCAGGAGATACAAAAGATATAAACACAATATATAGTAAAGCTAAAAGCTTACAGCAATATGACTTTCTACAGAAAATGGAACAAACAGAAACAATCAGGTAACAAGACATTGAAGTAGTTCATGTATAACCTTCGAGTTCAGCTAACCGATGCTGGATGGAGGTATTGAAGCGTTCTTCTTTTAGAGCATTCAATTTTGAGCAAGACATGTGCGTCATTTGGTTCGTAAATATAGCATCTTCAAACTCTTGAATCAAGGCGCCCTCCTGTAAGGTAGAAGATTTACTCAGTGAAAATGCAGAGGAAGAGGGCAGTGGAAATAGTATTGGCAAGCACTAAACCTCGTTGGAAAAACAAAGATAGAATTCTATCTCTGCCAGTTCTACTACTATTTCTCTTCAACCATCCAAAAACACATTTTTTTTCTATTTAATCACTCTTTTATTATTATGGTTTTCTCTTTTACCATTGCCATGCGGTCCAAGCCATACAACCACCAAGAAAAATAAATAGATACTTCATTACAGCCTCAAGAAATGCAAGACAATCAAGGAAAAAAATCACAGATCACTTTACATAAACTTCAATTTTCACAAAGTTATGAACTAGGAAGAAGTAGTAGTGCACGCAGAAGTTTATGGAGATTAAAAAAATCCTCATTCTGAAATATGGTGAAATTTTCACAGTATACATGAAACTCTCTGGATCATCTTGTTCCTTTTTTCATTTCGTACGAACTTCCTATGATTTTCTGGTACTTCCGGTGGTTTTTTAGCTTGCTCCAATATCCTAGAAATTTTCTTGATGCCGTCAAACGGTGACCAGGTGGCAATGGAAAAAGGGAGGACATACGAAATGAATAGTTGCAAAAAAGAGAAGCATTTTTTTTTCTGCAGAAAAAAGATCAGGGTTGCAAAAGGAGAAAATTCTCAAAACAGGGCAGGAGTACCTCAGCCCAATTATCACTAGCAAATACTATACAAATAGTACATTACTAATGACAATCCCATGAGCAAACAACTTGAACATACAAATCAAGGCAAGCACACACTCTCACGCACTGGACATACTCGCACGCTGGCTGAGCTCGTGTTTTTCTTTTCCTCACCTCGCCATTGGTGGGTGCAGTGCTCGTATTAAATATTTATAAATTGTGGTGGTTCGCGGTTTCTTAGCACTTTCTTATTAATGAAAATGGTGCACCCCTGGCGCATTCAGAAGAAGAAGAAAAAACAATATGTCTCACTTCTCCATCCAATTCTCAGGTAAAGCACCCCTTGTTATTGGCCAAAATTGTAGCTGTTTCCAATGCAACAGTTCCATGAAGGCATGCACACAACAAAAACAGAACAACCCAAGGGAGAAACTGGCCTGTTTCAGACCTAGCTCACATGTCACATCCATGACAAAAAAAAACTCACAATGGTGCTTATTATGGCGCATATACACAAATTGTTCCACCTGGCAAAGATTTTTTTTCTCATGGAAGACCTAGATAAATACTGCATTTTAAAGCGAAGCTATTCGTTTATGATTCCACCGCACCACCAAAAAAACTAGCATTCAAACAAAAATACAACACCTAATCACCAAATATCTTTCGCGGAAAAAATCACCAAATATCCCTCAAGCCCACTAGCCAGTATATCCTAGCGCCACCCTTGAAGCACCAGAATAATAAGGTGAATCTGTCCTAACCATTCCATCATGCGAACCTAGAGCGTAACCAGCCACAGAGACATTTACTAAGTCACATGAGTCACCATCTTCCCCTGGAAAAAAACAACGAAAATTAACACTCCCAATTGCACACCCAAGCATCTGTTCCAAGTGGAACCCCCGATCCCCAGTATTAATCACGCTCAGACTCCAACAATTATTGGGAAACCCTAGCTAAATCTCGCCGATCCCACAAACCCTAAGCAAATCCCGCAACAGACCAAAACCCCATCCATCACAGCACTAATCGAGCCATTCCAGAGCATCCAACCGAAGCGGAGGGGAAGCGGCACACAGACTGAAGAATTCCCCACCTCCACTGTGCCGCCGGCGCCCGAAGGTCCCCCCTCGCCGCCTCCATCCGCGACCACCGCCAGCTCCTGGCCCCCTCCCTCCTCATCCTCCTCACCCTCCCCCGCGTCCGCGTCTTTGGCGCCGTGGTAGATATCCGAGACGGCGCGCAGCACGGCGGGGGGAAGCGGGAGGTTGCGCGACAGCAGGTTGAGCGCGCCGATGAGCGTCCTGGCCTGCTCCGCGTCGTCGCCTCCACCGCCGCCGCCGCCGCCGGTGTCCTCCGCCGCGGGGGCCGGGGGAGCAGGAGGAGGAGGAGGAGGCGCCGCGTCCACGGACGCCGCCATGGCTAGGGTTTCCGCCACGCGCCGCCTCACGGAGGGGGCGGCGAGGCGAGGATTGGCGGACGGACCACCGGTTCAAATCGGAGCGCGGCAACGATACGCGGCCGCTCTCGCGCTTTGGGTTTACGAACCGGGGGCGCGTGTTTTTCTTTTCACTTTGTCAGATGGGAATTTGGGAGAGAGCTCGTTCCTTCTTCGGCTTCGATGGATCGGGGAAGGCCGAGGCTGCAGTGTGTGTCAGCCAGGGCGCCGAGGCTCCTGTGGTGGGGAATTCTAGGTTTTCTTTTTCCTTCGCCCCTTCTTTGGATTCCGTCTGGATAATATCGATGGGTTGGGTTGGACCGGGTCGGGCATGGGCTGGGCCAGGGATCGTGTTTGTGGTGGGATGTTCCTGGGCCTGAGACGTGTACGGCAGGGCTGACAAAATGGGCCGACGCTCCTGTCCGTGCGTAGTGAACCCTTTTTGGTTTTGGGCTCTAGACGTTCCTATGCAATGGACGGAAGCCCCTTGGGCTATTTCACCGCAGAAATTTGGAGGGTTCACTTTTTAGGATTAAATAAATGCTATAGACATTCAGTTAAAAAAATGCTATATATAAATTTCTCCAGAGGTACATTTGCGCTTTTAGAAAATTTTCATCTATTCCCGTCTCTTGGAAATAAATTACAATCATGTAAGAATCAAGTGGACATACATTGAAATCATGTATTTTTCTTATTCATGTGCTTTTTCGATGGACCAAATAAGCTCCTTTTTTTATTAGAACATCAGCACTGGGTTACCCATGAGGCTTCTCACCCCCATGTTTGGAGTCGTTGACTTCATTGATCCGGACATTCCTAGCCATTGGATGCAATGGGCAGTCCTATGGCTGCTATCCCCAAATAAATTTAAATTGAACATTGCCAAAATATATACTCTAATTGGACATTTAGTTCTTTAATTGTAACATCTTACTTATTATTCTTATTCTTTGCAACTTATCTTTTTATACCACGAGGAACCCAAACCATTTTCGCGGTTAAACAATCAAGAGTAGAGTTGAATCCATGATAACCATGCATTAGTTGCATATTTTAATCTTCCAATAACACCCTACTAAATTATTCCCTAGTGGTACAGCTTATCCATTCATATTACAAGGAAGCAAACCATCTGGCGTTCGACCTAATTAAACAGCTCACGATCTAAGTTGTATCCCTAGTAAGCGTGTATTAATGTATATTATTGTCTAATAACACCGTACCAAATATTCCTTACACCACCTTTTTATATTAGCATAATTTCATAAACCTAAACTACATCTCATTCGCGAGTCATGACGAATTGTTTGCTAGTGTTATGTGAATCTCTCGTGTTGTATTGATCTGGAAGATTCAGGATTAGTGTTTAACTTCCCATGTCAATTACTCAATGTATAGTAAAGTGTCAAGTCAACGGCTCGCATGGAAATTAATACATTTTGTTAGCAATAGGGCACAACATTTTGAACACAAGAATTTTCTTGTATTACAAACAAACAAAAGTATCTCTACATACAGAAGTGGTGGCTATTTGAAACCCATCCAAATGTTGGTTCATAATGATCAAATCCAAGAGATGAGGAAAAAGTCCCAACCTTTCCCTCTAATCCAATTATGAAAAACAAACATAAAAAGGTTATCTAATTGATTTTCAATCATGTTCAAAAAATAACACTTGAAACTTAGAATTTGTCCTAGTGGCAATTATGGTGGTCATAGTGTACTTCCTAATAGACATTCTAAGCTCACAAATTTCCTAAAAAAACTTATTTAATTAGCTTGACGTGGTTACATACTAAAAAAGTGAAATGCAGGCATACAAATTTGTTTCACGCAAAGTTGTGTGCATATGACAATTGATAACATCGAGTTATCTCTTGTATATCTCGAGACTGGTTATTACGGGGCGAATCTCGTGAATATATTTTGCAAATTACATGTCATTTTTTCTAATAAGAAATAACTATACGAAAAATGCCATCTTTCATCCTAAAGTAACAAAGGATTCCTCTCAATTTTACCATTTGTCATGTTACAATGATCCTCTTTTTAATGTATCATTAGTCATCTAGCTGCTTGGATATCCCTTTGTTGTTACAACAGATAACACCTTTAAGCACCAGATCATCGGGAATGTAGTACTCCGATCAGGATAACGAATGATACATAACAACAAATGACGGTTCATGTAAGTAATAGAAAGAGCTAATACGCAAAGGAGGAACAAGCGAGGAAGTAATACATTTTTTTACGAAGTAGCGAAATGAACGTTCTAGGTAATATGATGATATGTGAAGCCTTCGAGAGAAGGTGGTCCATATGTACGTAATTCATGGCTAAACTAAAGCGGAATCAGCAAATGAACCATGCATCATATTTCCACATTATATCATCGTTCCACGATAAATCTATGGTCACTCATCAAATAAAATCAGCATAAATTGGATATCTGAAAGCATTCCTAGCTAGTACCATGCGATGCAAGTCGATCGTCAAAAATCTCCGCTTAGCTTAAGATGTAATCTTTACGTTCATTCGAATACCACCCAAGCTTATAATAATCTAATACACGGATGTTTCCATTGCCAGATTGTCCATTGGATCCAGATGGCAAAGTCATTGGTGTTTCCATACCGTACCCTTCTTTCTCCCATGTTGCTACGATGCTACTACAACTCAAATGTATATGTTTTTGTGGTCATGTACAAAAATAATCTTCTTCAACAATATACGAATAGCTTTTGAGTGTTGCTATTCATACGATAGTTTGGGGTATATTTTAGTGCGATCCAACAAATCACATTAGAATCCACAAACCGTGGACCACGAGAAGGATAATTAGTTGACATCGTCGCACTAGAATCATGACTAGATCGTCGTGCATTGACCCCACGTGATTAGTCGTGCTCTACCAAATTTGCATGGCCATCTTGGTGCATTCTTCGTCCTCACTGATATCCTTTCATAGTCAAGCACACTTCCGCCATCTTGCACCACCTCACCTCTCTCATCGACTACCGCAACATGAAAGCCTTCCTTATTCCTTGCCATACACTTCAAAGGATCGCAGATCAATGACCCAAAAACTATATGTCATCCTAGCACCATGTGATGCAGGTCATCAAGAAGTGTAGATATGCCCATGAATTTCACTGAATCTAGCATGCGATCATCGACGTCAAAACAAGTCCAAACATACATTACCTTCCCTCGAATGCCACCCAAACCTAGTTACCTACTACATTAATATCTCCACCACAACTGGCTAACTCATCATGCCAAAGAGTATTGTATCAGTAGTCTTATTTCTTCTTACCTTTCCAACGTATAAATCTACTCATAGTCTCGCCGAACAATGACTACAACCTAGGTATTGTACATCTAGTGACCACGGCCAACAATAGGGGCCTCATGCACGCAAATGGTATCAAACATGAAAGCAACGAGGCCGTCTCACGATTGCACGCATAGTAACATTTTCGAAAAGGCTTTCACAAAACATCCATTCATTCATCTTCTTCTGCTTCCTCGCCACCATCACCGTCTCAAACTCGGGCTTTTTGCCCCTATTTCACCGACAACCGTCGCCGACCATCCAGTCCCCCCATCTCACACCACCTGTATCAATCTCTACGGCCTCCGCCGTGGTCACCACCGCCGCCGCCGATTCCGGAGTGTCCTAGAACCTACACACCCCCAAAAACCTCCCTTCCTCCTTGCGCATATTCAGGAAAGGAGAAAACCGTTTCTTTTTTCTCTTGACACCCCGAAAAGGAGGTAACCTTTGCGTTGTGAAACGTACCCATCAGAAAAGGCAACCAGTTATAAAGCCAGCCAGGCAGCCAGCCCAGACGTACGGTGGCGCCCACTCACTGAACTGGCGGCCGTGGCTCCACCATTTATAACCCTCCCTCCCTCCCTCCGTTGTGTCCTCGCTCCCCTCTGCGCTGTAGTAGATGACGAAGCCTCCATTTGACTCCCCGCGACACCCACATGCCGTCCGCCCCCGGTCACCGACAGCCGGGCTCCACCGTATTAACCCCTTCCCACCACCACCCGGACCCCACGGCCTCGGAGGGTTCCCCTTCACCCCCGCTGTCGTCGTCTCCTCCGCGTCCATCGCGAATCCCAGTAGTAGTAGTACCCCCTTCCTCTTCTTCTCTCCCTCCTCTCTCTAGCTCCACTCTCTCTTCTTCTCCTCAGTCGTCCCCGCCTGCTGCTTCTCGGATCCCGGGGCTGCGGCGGCTGTGCCTGCGTCGGCGGCGCGGCTGCGAGTTGGGGCGGAGGGTGGGGGAGAAGCTAGGGTTTAGGCGGATGGGGACGGCGGGGAAGGGGGCGTGGGTGGTGCCCGCGCCGGCGTACAGGGAGGTGGAGGGATGGGAGGGCGCCGGGGACGACGCGCCGGGGTACCGCTGCGGGCACTCGCTCACCTTCATCGCGCCAACGAAGGGACACGGCCCGCGCCTCATCCTCTTCGGCGGCGCCACGGCCATCGAGGCCGGCGCCTCCTCCGGCCTCCCAGGGATCAGTTCGGTGCCCCCTCCCTCTCTCGCTCCCCCGCGTATGCTTGAGCATTTTTTTTTCTCCCTCCGTCCGTTTCGTATGGTGTGTGCTCGTTTTCGGTCGGGGCGTTCTAATGGCGTGTGCTTTTTTTTGGGTCTGGACTGCAGGGCTTGCCGGGGTGACGAACTCGGTGCACTCGTACGATGTGGAGAAGCGGAGGTGGACCAGGTGAGGCCGCCGCCGCCCCAACTTAGATTTCGCCCCTGCTGCTTCCTTTGAGGGCGGAAATTCATCTCGATTTGGAGTCCTCCTCTACTTTGGAGCTTTTCCAAGGCCGATATTGTAGATGCTGTCTATTTATGGGTTGTACAAGTGTCTTGTTTGGGTTAAACGTGGTGAACCCTCTATATTGTGTTTCAGGCAACTCACAATTGTTTAGGATTGTATGTTTTCCGTACAGTCGGTTACTCTGCCTGACATTGTCCGTTAAGCTATCGGTACGGCTTCATAAGGTTTAATTAAATTCTATGGGGCTGCAGGATGCATCCAGCTGGAGATCCTCCGTCACCGAGGGCTGCGCATTCTGCAGCTGCTGTGGGCACGATGGTTGTTTTCCAGGTATGAGGATCTTTGTATTTCAATTTGGCGCCACCTGACTTTTAGTTCAGCTATGAGTGGTGTAATGTTTGTGTAGGGCGGGATTGGACCAGCGGGGCATTCGACGGACGATCTCTATGTGCTTGACTTGACAAACGACAAGTTTAAATGGCACAGGTAAACACAAGCATACTTTCTTGTTTGGTTGTGGCTGCGCTTTCTTTTTTTTAAGGGTTGATCATTGGATGGGGATGTGATGCTTCCATTTCTGCCGTTCGATGCAGGGTCGTTGTTCAAGGGGCTGGTCCTGGTCCTCGCTACGGTCATTGCATGGATCTGGTAGCTCAGCGTTACCTTGTGTCAGTCTCGGGAAATGATGGTTAGCTCTTAGATGCAAAATTTACTGAATTGTATATGTGCAATAAATACTACCCCCTCCGATCCTATCCTTGTCGTGGTTTTAGATCAAATTTGTACTAAATCTACGACAAGAATTTAGGATCGGAGGAATATTACTTTATGATGTCTTACTATTTTATGGAAAGCTGTTTTATTTTGACTGGCAACATTTTTATTGGGCTTGTCAAATCACACATCTTTTGGTACAGGAAAGCGGGTCTTATCGGATGCTTGGGCTTTAGACACGGCGCAGAAACCATACAAGTGGCAGAAACTGAACCCTGAAGGCGACAGACCTTCGGCGAGAATGTAAGTCGATCCATGCACTTCAGAGAGTTGGAGAATCAATTCACTATTCACTGTGGCGTACTCGCATATATATTACTTTTTTGCTATTTTATTTTATTCTAAAACATGTGGGCCTTCTGCCACTTAGTCTGAAGTCAGTTTGGTAGTCGACTGGGCCACTACCATGGGGTTAATAATTCTTATGGCCTGAGCCCTGAGGAGGATTTCAGGTTGTAGGTTTGGTGGATTGTGGATGAGGTTGATAACCTTGCCAATGATCAGATGTTGGCACCTTGTGTGCCAACTAGAGAGAAGGGCAGAAGAGAACTTATTTGTCTCTTGTTCTAACAAGCAAACATAGCTCTCTATTACAGAGGATAGAGATGCCTTGCAATCAGTCTCGAGTTTCAAGGTACTCCTGAATTCCTGGTACGATGAGGTAGACCTACCTAAGGGTGTACCTTCTATTTACAAGGTATCCTGTTAGTTTTAAAAATAAATACCTCAATGAAGCCCGTGGAAGACTTGGCCGCCAAGCCTAGGCGCTGAAGCTGCCTTTGGGGACACGGTGACGGTAATTAACCTGTCCTATGGAAGAATTGGGTGCGAAGCCTAGGTGACGCAGCTGCCGTGGGGGCACGGCAACAGTAATTAAAGCTGTCCCCACACAAGGAAGCCTTCTATTTTTTGAGGCTCGATACTTAACTACAACGCTGATCTCCCTCTAAACAAACAGCATGGCACTTACAGAGGAAAGTTACAGTTGCACTAAATAGGGCCTATACAAAATGTAGCACCTAAATGCCACAAGCTTTAAATGTGATAATAAATGGCACTTACGAATTGCGATCTCTTAGGCACTGCAACTAACTTCCTTGAAATTCAACCGTTTGTATTAATGAGCAACTGTCTTACTTCCAGTTGGTTTTGAATCACAATAGGTATGCTACTGCCAGTGCACGCTCCGATGGAATGCTTTTACTTTGTGGTGGAAGGGATGCTTCTGGAACGGTACAATCTCTGCTTTTATCACCGCTAACAAATTTACCATATATGTTACTCCCTCCGTTCCATAATTCTTGTCGAAATCTTACATGTATCTAGACACTTTTTAGGAATAGATACATCCATTTTTTAGCAAATTTGAGACAAGAATTATGGAACAGAGTAATATCTTTTATTGTTTAGCTCTGGTATTCTTACGTGAGATAATCATGTGCATATATATTGGTAAAACTGAAGATCACTGGTAAAGCTTTATGTAATACTCTCACACAATTTTGAAATCACCCTTTCATTGGTTAGTGATGAATTTATATCCCTAGGATGCCCCTAAACATTTACAAGTTACAATTCATGCAATTGTGGAACCACTCCACAATGATCTCTTTTCAAAGTTGGAGGGGGGAATCATTTATAAGGTAATTTATTAATGTTGCAAAGAAGTAAAATTAGAGAAATAACATGGTAAGGGACTTTGATTGCTAAATGACACTGACCACTGTTTGTTATGGAAAAAACCAGTCATGCTAGTAGAATGATGTTTTTCTGTCCTTGCCTTGGAATGGGCACAATATAGCCACACAATGTTAACATGCATTGTTCGCTTGTGGTACTGCAATGCATCAAGGCAGCGGGCCCTAAATGCTACGATTAGGAAGGCTTTATCTTTTCAATCAGGTTATCTTATTTTGTAAGCATATGATTAGTTACGTAGAATAATAACCAATAAGGATTAGGAACATTAGTTATCTGGAATATCGATTAGTTTTGAAAACAAGGTTAACTTCTCTATCACTCCGCCCGCTGTATAAGGATGAGCAACTGCAAGCATCCGATTCAAGTAGGGAAAAATGTATTGGAAGTACTCTCTCTCTCTCTCTCCAGTCTCTTTGCGTGTTGCTACTATTTACAGGATTTTGCTTTTTCTGTATATTGAGATTGATTTGATGTACAATCATTTGCAGCCACTCTCTGATGCTTATGGACTACTAATGCATACCAATGGCCAGTGGGAGTGGACCCTAGCTCCAGGGATATCTCCTTCCGCAAGATATCAACATGCAGCCGTAAGTTAGTTAGGAAGTGCAATTGCTCAGTTTATTTTGGTGTTGATGAAGAATCATTGCCAGCTGATATGGATAATTCTCTTCTGACAGAATTCATCGATCTTAACAATCGCGTGTTCTTGAAAATGTTAGCATATTGCTGTGATTTATGCAAGTATATTAGTTTGCCCATCTTCTTCTGATTGTCTCAAGTTTGTAGGTCTTCGTTGGTGCTCGGTTGCATGTTACTGGAGGTGTCCTTAAAGGAGGGAGAGCTATTGAAGGAGAGGGTGCAATCGCAGGTGAGTGTACATTCCTTTTACTCCCATTACATTCAGATACGTCTATTTACTCTCTTAGACTCATTATGCCAACACTTTCTGAAGTTCTGGACACTGCTGCTGGAGTTTGGCTGGATAGAAATGGCATCGTGACCTCTCGCACGTTGAAGTCTTCCAACGAGCATGATGCTTCTTCAGATCTACTTCGTCGTTGTCGTCATGCAGCTGCTTCTGTTGGTTCTCAGATATACATTTATGGTGGTCTTAGGGGAGGTAACTAATATTCGATTTCATTGCTGTGCTTTTTTTTGTCGTTGTCGTTTTTCTTTTTAGGAAACACATGATCGATGTAGTTATATTTACCTTTTGCCACTAGATAGCATTATCGCGTTGATGTTTGTTTTTTAATTGACTAGATTTGTCACCATATGTTACTGTAGACAGATAAACATACATAAAATGTCAGGTAACTACAGAAGTTCGAATATTTATCTGAACTACTTCAGCATTATCGTACCAAGATCCTAATATTAGGCAATGATAGGATCTCATATGTATAGCACGTACATGATAACTTTTAACAGATTGGTTGAGCAGATGAGCAAATATCTTAGTACTTATTTCTCTTAGTTTGTAACTTTGTATTGTTACATTTTTGTGCCGGATTGAATTATTCCAACTGAATTTGTGATGATAGATGTATCATCAAATTTGTGCAGCTGAAATCTCACGCGTGTTCTTGTTTGAACAGATATCCTCCTTGACGATTTTCTTATTGCTGAGAATGCACCTTTCCAATCGGAAACTGATAGAGTCCCAAGGTCAGAAAATCAAAATAGAAATCATAATTATAGTTCTCACTCTCCGTCCTTCCAGCAATATACAAATAACAGTCATGAGACAGCTTCTGGCTTCAGGTTTCTTACTCGTCTTCTTTAGTGTTTGTAGAGTTCTTGTGTTTTGTTGTGAAAGCTAAATAATTTGCCCATGAATTTCAGCACGGAGAAGAAGTCAATTGACATGTTGACAGAGGCCTCAGCTGCCGAAGCTGAAGCTGTCAGTGCTGTGTGGCGAGCTGCAAAGGAAGCATCTGCAGCATCTTCAGAAGACAGTCTTTCGGAGGGAATAGGGTCTGAGTCCCCTCTGAGTGAAACTTCACCAATGGCGGATGATTTAGATGATGGAGGCTCCCTGGAACCAGATGTGAAATTGCATTCTAGAGCGGTATGTGTTTGGATGAATTTTCTCCCCATTTGCTTTCTTAAACTGAATAACGACAAAAAACATCCACACATAATCAATAACGGTGAAAATGAATCCTTTCGTTACCATTTTGCTTTTGAGAAATCCAAATGAAATTCTCAAATTGTTTTGAAGTTTATCACTCTACTTGCAAAATATGGTAGGGTGCTTGAGTAATTTTGTGAACAGAACTTGCTTCAATTAGACTTTTTTTTGCGGGTTGCTTCAATTAGACTTTGAGTAGGAATTTACCTCGAAGAGAAATTAATTCAACACTGTATGTTGGTGATATGTCCTCTATAATCTACTAAGATTCTGTAATCTCTGCTAATGTGCTCTTCTAATTTCCTATACTGATTGCCGCGTGGGACTTTTTTTCTTCAACCTTATACTGTAGAAATATCTTGCATGGGTGTCTTGTCTTACCTAACGTTTTATGTGTGATTTTTATTAGTTGGCAAATGCCGCTGTTTTATGTCATTTAAGCTCTGTGTTTTGTCGATTTCAATGAAGTTACTGCAGTTTAATGACCCTGAATTCCTGATCTTCTATCTTGAAGGTTGTAGTTGCTAAAGAAGCAGTAGGAGATTTAGGATGTTTAGTCCGACAGCTTTCACTAGATCAATTTGAGAATGAAAGCAGAAGAATGCATCCCAACAATGAACAATCATATCAATCGAGGAGAGCACTAAATAGACAAAGGTCTCCACAAGGTTTGCATAAGAAGGTATGGTCCCTTCTTTAATTTCTCCAACTTTGTAGGAGCTATTTTCCTTACGCGCTTTTGTTGCAGGTCATTTCGCTCTTACTTAGGCCAAGGAATTGGAATGCTCCTGCTGATAGAACCTTTTTTCTGGATTCGTATGAAGTTGGCGAGCTATGCTATGCTGCTGAGCAGATCTTTATGCAGGAACCAACTGTTTTACAACTAAAAGCACCAGTTAAAGTATTTGGTGATCTTCATGGGCAGTTTGGCGACCTAATGCGCCTTTTTGATGAATATGGTTATCCATCTACTGCTGGTGACATAACGTAAGTTGCTCCTGAAAGCACAGTTGAAACTAGACTCTCAAGTTTTGAGAGAATCTATTTTTTGTATACTTCATCTTCATGTTCTACTTTAGATTTTCAAGTCGTGTTCTTTTCTTTATGTAACACTCTTGCTTTTATTTTTAATCAGCTATATTGACTATCTCTTCTTGGGAGACTATGTTGACCGAGGTCAGCACAGCTTGGAAACAATAACGCTGCTTCTTGCTCTTAAAGTGAGTAATGGTTTCTGGTACAAAAGTTCTTTGCTGCTGTTAAAACACCTCTCTGAAAGCTAGTTCTGAGCCACTGGAAACAAATTTTGCAGATAGAATACCCTGAAAATATCCACTTGATTAGAGGAAATCATGAGGCTGCTGACATCAACGCCCTTTTCGGCTTCCGCCTGGAATGCATTGAGAGAATGGTACAGTTATCATGGTGCTGCATATATTGTTCTGAATTGAAATATTGGACACATGAGTTGACTTAACTCTTTGTGTAGGGTGAAAGTGACGGTATATGGGCTTGGACTAGATTCAATCAACTGTTTAATTATCTCCCGCTGGCTGCCATGATAGAGAAGAAAATAATCTGTATGCATGGCGGCATCGGAAGGTCAATAAACAGTGTGGAGCAAATTGAGAAAATTGAAAGGCCTATCACCATGGATGTCGGATCTATAATCCTCATGGACCTTTTATGGTATTTGGTTGCCATGTTTTCTTTTCCTTTTGCTCTTCTTTTTCTATTTAGTCCATATCATGATTAATTAATACTTTCTACTTGTGTAAATGCAGGTCTGATCCTACAGAGAACGATAGTGTAGAGGGTTTGAGACCGAATGCACGAGGGCCTGGCTTAGTAACATTTGGGGTATGATTTAATGATGCTTCAGTTACTATAGGATACTTCATATTTGTTTTTCAGTTTGTGTAGTGTCAAACATTTCAGATAAAATATTAGCCATTCTGTCTTAATATTACTTTTTGCCAACTTCCAGCCTGATCGAGTGACAGAATTCTGTAAGCGAAACAAATTGCAATTAATCATAAGAGCTCATGAATGTGTTATGGATGGCTTTGAACGCTTTGCCCATGGACAGTTGATCACTTTGTTCTCAGCAACTAATTATTGTGGTATGTATCCTCTTGCTAATGTTATTATCTGTGCAACATAATCTTTCTAAGATCATGCATGTACCAGGGACTGCAAACAATGCTGGCGCCATACTTGTGGTGGGGAGGGGACTAGTTATTGTCCCAAAGTTAATTCATCCACTTCCACCACCTATTAATTCTCCCGAGTCCTCCCCTGAGCGTGCCATGGACGCCACATGGATGCAGGTCGGCATGAGTTTTTTTTACTATTTTCATTTCTCTAATGGGGCAAAGCATGGATCAACTTCATTTTTTCGTACTATGAAAGTTCATAAATTGTCACAACGCACAAGTCCTGTTATTCTTCTCTCAAGTTAACTCACAATGGCGGTGAAATTCTAATCATATGCAGGAACTTAACATACAACGGCCACCTACACCAACCAGAGGACGGCCGCATTCTGCCAGTGACAGGAACTCTCTTGCTTACATATGATACATAGCCGAACCACCTCCATCTTCTTGACCCTGTATGTTTGTCGTCAGAATTTTTTTCTCAGCTGCAAGGTACATACATTATACCTCATGACAGAAAACCAATAGAAGATCGTGGGGCTCCCAAATTGTCGAGATATTCCTGGTAGTTCAGTTTATTGTGACTCATCAATGTTCAGTGCCGTTGATCTAACCTCAGCTCCTCATTAGAAGCTACATACATAACAGTTCTGGTCATAGCTGAAGTTGCATTGCTCCCTGTGGTTGTGCTTCATTACTCAAAGGGGGCCAGTGGAATGCCGTCAGATAATATTTGGAAAGCAGGAGCATGTGTACCCATGTAACTTGTCGCGGATTGCCTGTAACTGTAGTGCTGTACATGGCTAGATTGTTCATCCTCAGTGCTTGTAATGTTTGTTTTTCATACCGTGTTTGTCGCAGTGTAGGACGCTGCTTTGCATAGCGCAGTTATACATACAGGTTAAAGTTACCGAGGTAGACTGGCCGGAGCGTGATGCTTGTAAGTGGAATTGTGTAGTGATTGATTAAATTTATTGTTATAGGCATGTGCTCAATAGATTAAAGTCGTTTTAGTTACTGCTTGGTTGGTAATACCTCCGATCCTAAATTGTTGACGAAATGTTACATGTATCTTGACGTTTTTAAGAATAGATACATCTATATTTGGACAAACTTGAGCGGAGGGAGTATTTGGTTTGGAGCGTAGGTTTGTTTTTGCACCTCTGCAGATTATATCAGGAATATCATAGGAAAATGTTTTAAGTCCAGAATGAAAAAAAAACCGGAATTCCCCATTGCTAAAACGTGGGCGAATGATTGTATTCAATCACTTTTTTACAGCGGTGTTTCTGTCATTTGTTATTTTGATGTTTTCCTAGTTTTATATTTTTTTTTAGTTTTGTAGTCGTTGCAACTGTACGTTTAATAGTGTGGCATTAAGGGAGAAACCCTGTAGACCATATTTGGAAGAAGCGTGAGAATTTATAGTTTTGTCCTAGTCAAACTATTTAAACTTTGATCAAACTTTTATTAAATCCATCGTGATACGTATTTTCATAGCATGTTCATTTCATATTGTAAAGTTTAGTATAGTTTTTAACAAACTTGATCAAACTTTAAGAGGTTTGACTCAGGATAAAGTTAGGACTTCTTATATTTAGGACCAGAGGTAGTGCTAAATATCGGTCTGTCTGGTAAAATTTATATTGGTTTGGTTTGCTTGGATCTAAGTGACATTGAAAAACTGTACCAATTCAGATATATTGTACTCCCTCCGTCCGGAAATAAGTGACTTCGATTTGTATAGATTCTTATACAATATATTTTTTTGTATGAATCCGTTTCTCTTATTTCTGGGCGGAGGGAATATCTAGTTTCACTCAATTCAAGTTAGGTCTTCCGCGTCGCCATTGAGCAGTTCCAAACCTCTTAGAGCAAAAAGAAACTAAAATTTACTCATCCAAGTACTGTAGTTGTTCAGACAACTATGTCATAAAAAAAAAGGTTGTTCAGGTAACTCTATTTATCTACTTTTACTCTTCCAAATTCTCAAGACCATTAACTTAACCTAATAGCCCGCTTTTAGATCGTATGGTTAATCGTTCTGTCTGCATAACAAATTATGTTTCTCTCTTCCTTCTATTCAAGTGATGCTTGTAAGCTTGTGATGGATTACCTGACACGCAAAAGAAAAGTTTTAAGACGATGGCGCCCAAGATGTTTCGCCCTGACTTGCATGCATGTGATACCAGAAAACAAGATCCGTGAAAACAAAATTAAATCGCTAGAAGGAGGGCTTGAACCTCCGACCTTGTGGTTAACAGCCACACGCTCTGGCCAACTGAGCTATTCCAGCTTATACGACATAGCCATATCCCAAATTCAATTTTATCTAAATGTACTGCTCCAAACTAAACGATGACCCCATTTGCCTATCGTGTCACAATTCATCGCGCGCATAGAGTTGTGATCCATCTGATAATAGGGATCTGGTCTCTTGAATGAAGGAACTTTTACGGTGTTCTTTGACTTGTTTATCATCTCGTAAATGCCGATGCTATGTACGTAACTTGTCTGGCCAAGAGAAGTCGATTCAGGGGTACATCTTCCGTCCCATAAAGATTGGCGCGGCTTTGAACTAGATCTAGTTCAAAACTGTGCCAATATACTTGTAATCTGATGAGCCACTGTTCTACCTTCATGGTTTTTCACTGTCAGTTCCATCACCACCCAGCTTGCATCAGCAAGAGCAACTAGCAACTAATATCTGCTCATCAGCTCTGGGTAGGAGGAACAGAGCAGTCTCAAATTAGCAGCTCCTCCTCATTGTCGATGCACATGTCTGTCAGCTGTAAAAGCCCTGGACTCCTGGAGCGGCCTGCATCCAGTACAGCTCCCCAGATTTCTTTCATCTTTTCCTGAGGTTATGTTTGTTGGATCCTGATGGTGAGCAAATGTTCTTCATTACAATATTAGCTCTTTATCCAAATGATGGATCTGTTTCCAAACGATGACGAATTTGTTTCGGAATGGAGAGGGTACTTGTTCAGATTAGGAAGGGTGCACAAAATGTGGTTATCCCACACTGAAATTTTAGATCCAAATTCAAACCACAGACCAATAAACAAAAGGAAAATAAAATAATCAAATTCAGAACTAGATCTGTTTTTGTTCAAACTATGAGCCAATTGAAATTTTGAAAGATAGTAGATACATGTTGAGTAAATAGCGTGAATCATTTTCAGAATTTTCAGATAAGGAAAACTATGCAATGCTGGAAAGCCAGGGAGTACTATATGGCTGGAGTTGGCGATTCAGGTACTGCAGTGAAGTTTGATCAAAAGAGTTCGCGTCAACGCAGCAAAATTTTGTATTCATTCTTGCTTGAATTTGATCATACAGGTACCCGAAACAGAAAAAGTTTGTACATTAGCGACTTGTCATCAGTTACAGTGCGCTGCAGAGCACGGACAACTCTCATCTGCTGTCTTTCCCTAGGCTTCACATCTCCATGGCGTCCCGAGCCATATCCTGCAAGTCCTCCTCGGTCAAGAGTGTCTTCTTCCCACCGCTGCCCGTCTTGTCATAAGGCTGCGCCATCCTCCGGAGGAACTTTTTACAACAGATTGCAAAATTAATGTTTGAACCACAATACAAATAGCAAGTCTAACAAACACCAAAACATCCTTCACGAAAACATGACGAGTTCAAAACAAAGTCCATGAACATTGATACAATTAAAGTTCCAGTGTTGATATAAGTTGCTTAGGTGCATGACAAGCATTTTCAGAATGATTTAATTAAGCTCTGGGGCTGTATGACTACAAAGTGCTAATCATGTAAAGCAATGTTAGGAAACATACCTCCCGGGCTGTATGCAGAGCCATATCGGTGCTCAGATTTAGGTGTGCATCGTGCAAGTGTGACAGTATCCACCCGGGCAGTTTAGACCGTTTATCATGTCGACTGTATCTGCAAGTCACAAATGGCATGGAATTTAGGACGGGAATCATGACCCAGCAATGTATGGAGATAGACCGAACGATTTCTTTGTGCATTACAGAATTATAATTGCCGTGCTGATGGGATGGAATGATGAACCTAAAGAAGACCTTGGGCCCAAAATAACTAAAACAGCTCTGCAAGACATATTTATGAGAGCCCTGGCTCTTTGGTATATGGTTTACCCAAGCCCAGATCACCTTAGTATTAAATCAAGCAATGATCATAACAAGTATCTAGTTGCCATAACATATTGATTAAAAGAACATTTTAGTTGGAAAGCCCACTTTCGCACAGCATATACAACTCCCAAGGGTGTTTCACTGAAGCAGAAACTAAGCAGCTTTGCTGCCACCTGACCACTAGTCCACCACATCTTCAATGCGACAAACTTCAAACTAATTTTTTCAGCAATATGCAGATTAGGAACCGCTCGGCAAATCTAGATGGCGTGAGATTTGAGCTTTCCTTGTCAACCCATATGGCAGCTAATAATATATCAACTTTCTTGATCATCTTCTAAGCTAACATTCTGAATCTTTTAAGTAATGGCAGTATCAAGTACCTCTTGTCAGCAAATATCATCATTCCATAATCTGCTTTTGAACGAATCACGCGGCCAACACATTGAGCAGCTTGCCTCTGACATTCACATAATTTGGAAATGTTGAAAAAACCTTGTTAGTAGATGTTTCTAGAATATAAAGCTAAAAATCAGCAGGTCCTTCTCCCTCATGGCAGAAGTAGGATTAGTACCAAGGCATCAAATGTCAGGAAGTCACCCTCCTTTATCTGAAAAGTTTCTCTTAGATATTCCAACCTAGCACGTAAAATCCTGCAAGGAGGACACATACGAAAGAAGGCTGTACTTACTTGTGTAAGAAAGTAACTTTCACAGGCTAGAACATCGGGACATCACTCGGTAGATATAGCTTTATAATTGCATGCATGCATTTGACAAATCAATCAAAGGAATTGAATGAAGTAGTGCAGCTTAGGGCATGCACAATGGTAGAGAAGAATGTCTTCTCTATTGCGCTCCAAGTCATTTAGAGAAGACAATGAAGCATGTTGTACAATGGGTTATCTCAGTGCTATCCCTTGCAATTAATGCTCACGTGAATAAAATTAATTAATAAAATGAGTGATGGAAAGAAGAAATCTAGTACGATGGAAAGTTGCCTTATCTTTTTCATGAAGAGATCATTTCTTAATTAAGACAAGGCAATCGCTTTTTTTTCTCACTTCCAAGTCAGCATTTATCCTATGTGGCATCGCAAAATTAAGGCCAATGTACATGCCCTTAGGGAACAAGATGAAGGGGTGCAGAAAATAAAATCTAAACGTGAAAAAGCAAACAGTGGGTACTCACTTGCTGAGTGTGTACTGGAAAGGAACACCAAACATGATGACAAGTCTGCCATAGTGTCGATCAAAATCAATACCTTCAGCAACTTTACCCCTGAATTGAGCATATTGTTAGCAAGAGTGAATCATTGTTATGATAATATATCTTCATTTGTGTATATCTTATAAAGTCATGATTACTGAATATTCAATATTAAATAGAATTGACACAGCAACCATGTTGAAGCATATACAATATGATATAGTAGCTCATGGTGCCAACTGAGTAATGTTTATTGCATCATCACAAGAATATGAGCTAATAATGAAAACATTAATTGTGGATTGAGTTTTATACTACTAAAGCCCATTCCTTTGATGCAAACTTACAGGCTTACAAGAATCCCTCCTATATACACTACACATCAACACAATTATTGTTGACTGTTTCATCGAATGGTCATAATTTGCTTGATCTGTGGTCTGGTTGTTGACTTGGTAACAAACTGAAAGTGTTGACATGCATCTTCATGAGTTAACACTTACCACCCCTACTACCAAGGCCATTCCATTGTTTTGGTTGATACATGAATACATCATACTGCTTTGATACTTTCTAATATTTCCTTGGCGGGTTTTGATATAGTTGGATATAGAGAACACTACTGATCGAATAAAGCATTAATATAGTTGCCACCATCACAGCAATCTACCACGTGAAGAGACAAAACTGAACTATATGTTGGTTTCAAGCAATCCTGTCATTTGTTCAGCTGTATATACTGATATAATAGTGAATTCAGAAGGGTGGTTCAGACCAAAAACTAAATTAAAAGAACCAACCTGGCAACTGAGAAGAAGACAGCACCTCTTCCACAGTCGCATGCTTTTCTGTAATTATCAAGGGCCAATGTTGTCTCAACAACATCTGGTGTTTCGATGAATACCAACTTATGCTGCATAATGTCCTGTAAAATAACATCAAAAGACGTTCATTCTGAGGGAACTAATGAAATTATATTTTATATCTTGAGAACAAGATACAACACAGAATCAGACAAGAGGAAGAAGGACAATATGCTTTGACGGGAATAAGTAATAACCCAATAGGGGAAGAAGGACAATATCCTATTCAACAGTCAACACCAGATGTGTGTTGGCAATAATAAAACATGAATGGTCACACGAGTAGTTAATACTCTTTAGTGTCAACCCAGCTCAATGGACCATTCACTGTTTAGCAATATAAAGGTACACAGAGAACTTTAAACATCATAAAATGAAAACATAACATAACATTACGAGGATTAAACACCACTAAATATATTATTGTAATTGGCAGTGCTGCAGAACAGCTTGGTTGGTTGTCCAATTGGGATGGTTGATTGCTCAAATTGGCGATTTGCACATGGTGACATCACAATCTATTAAGGCATTTTATTTTAATCGAAAGTCTAGACTAATCCATACTAAAATGATGTAATGGTGATGAAAATAACCTGTAAAATTCCCATTTCATTCCAGTTGTTGACAATGCCATCCATATAGGAGTAACTGACAAAGAAACAGACGATGCCATCTGGAACTGCAGAAGCCATTTCTAGCAAGAGGCGCCCATAATTTCTCACAACACCAGGATCACTACGCATATCAAACTTCGTACTCACAGGGAGCTGATCACTGATAATGATGAACAATTGGAGTTACACACCCAGATTTACAACATCACAGTAAAACAAGAATTCGAGGATTTAAACTTGTTGCATGAACTTAGCCCCAAACCTTGTGTTATTCTACCTAGGACGAAAAACATCTAAGATGTGTATTTTCCAATGTAAAAATAGATTAGTTGCATTAGATTTCAGTATATTTTCACGCATGATGCTTGAAATTTGGAATCTGAAGTTCAAATGGATTCACTTCATACCTTCCTCTTGTCAATACCATGGGACATATGCAATCCCTTGTTAAGGACATTGTGAAGCTCCTGCTTATAACAGGATTAAAATTCAAAAGACGAGGGTACAGATCGATTGGGCTGAGAGTTCCAGAAGTGATGACCACAGTTTGGAAACGATCAAAGACTGGCTGTATCGCGAGTGAAGCGTCATGACAACTCAGCTGCAACACATGCAACCTCATCAGTACAAAAACAACGCAGTTTTGGTCACAATAACATTACAGTCCTATAGAATAGACTGGGTACCTGAATGACAGGATCACGAATTTCAGGCATTCTATCATCATAGGGTTCTATAATTATAGAAAAACCCCGTGTGTAAGTTCCAATCAATGTGGCGAAGTCACAAATGGTCTGAATGTGCATGAATTCATCTGTATCGGTTATCTCTAAGGTAAGCAATAGAGACTGTAAGCGGTCATAACAAAACCTCAGCATTCTTTGGTCAATTCCAGCCTGGGAATGGATGGAAGCAACAAAGGAAACAGGCATTTCATTCTCAACATTCTCTGTTTCAAGGCGTCCATCTAAGAATCTCACAAGCCTCTTTAATACAGCAAGAAAATGCTCAGCCCTCCTGATATTTCCGGGCACAGCCTCCTTTAGAATGTCATCAGGCAAGGATGGATTCGCGAGCCAAGCATCCGATACTTCATCACAAGAAACATATAATTGTAAATTGTCCAGGCAAGTCCATAATTAACAGAGCAAGCAGAGGGGATAGTGAGACAAAAAAAAACTCACTTGGCAGATTCCCCCTCTGCGCCAATCCATCCACCAGCCTATTGTATTCAGCACGAAGCCTATTGGCATCAGTGGCCTTGAACCTTCCTACCAAATAAAGCAGTTAGTGAGCAACCTTGACCTATTATACTCATCATAGAGTTTGATGGTTTAAGAAAAAACACTGATAATCCTAAAAAGATCAAATTTTTATTTCTTCGATGCTCAGTACCTATCAATCTCTTGCGAGATGCGCCGCAGATTTCTCTCTGCGCCTTCAAGCGTCTGCTTGCGTATGCTGACACTCAGCGCCTCAATGCAGACGTTATCGATGTTGTGCGCCTCGTCGAACACAACGACACACTCCTTCTGCATCTCCCGGGACACGATGCTGGCGACCTTGGGATCAAGCAGGTACTGGTAACTGTAGACCACCACATTGGCGTACTTGACCATCTGCCTGGCGAGGTAGTAAGGGCAAATCCGGCGCTCGCGGCCGAGCGAGCGGAGGTCGGCGAGCGTGTAGACCCCTGGGGGCATGTAAGAGGCAAGGTCCCCGGCGGCCGCGGCACGGTCGAAGGACTCGAAGAAATCGCAGAGCGGGGTGGAGTCCGGGTCGGAGGCGGCCTTGTCGCGGACCCAGGACGCGGTGAGGCGGCGGCAGGCGGTGTCCACGGAGTCGCGGGCGGCGGAGGCGGAGGCCTGGGGGTGGACGCAGAGGTTCTTGCGGGAGGAGAGGCCGAGCGCGAGGAGGGAGCGCGCGGCGGCGGGCGGGAGGTGGGAGAAGAGGAGGCGGAGCTCGGCGAGGGTCTTCTCCATCTCGTGGACGGTGCGGGTGCAGTAGAGGAGGCGGAGCGGGCGGGAGGGGTTGGTGAGGGAGTAGGAGGTGATGAGGGAGATGAGCGCCGCCGTCTTGCCCGTGCCCGTCGGCATCTCCAGCAGTGCGTGGCCGCGGGCGTCCAGGGCGCGCTTGAGGTCGCCCATGTACGCGTGCTGCTCCGGGTAGATCGCCGCGTACGGGAAGTGCACCGTCAGGCCCTCCAGATCGAACTTCATCGTGGCGGCGAGCAGGAGGAGCCGCCGCGAGGTTGGGGGTAGTCGCCGGTGCCTGTGCCGCCGCCGCGGGGAGTGGAGCTGTGGAGCTCGGTAGGTGTTCGGTGGAATTCCGCGGGCTGAGGAGGAAGATGGGCTGCCTGGAGTTAAGGTTTTTTTAGTAGGCCTTAGAAAACCGCAGGCCGGCCTTGAGCCCTTGACTGTGCCAGCCCTGGCCATATGCATACGCAAATGATTATTACCTTCCGGAAAAAAAAAACTGTAGCAGCTCATTTGGTTGTAGATCAGAAATAAACTTGTTTGGTTGGCACGGAATTGGTCACAAGAGTTCAATCTCAAATTTCATGGAATTGCCGTATAACTAACCCCAATTCATTTTCAAAAACCACCATTTTTCTGAAATTGTCTCTCACTCTACAAATTCATGTGCTAGATAAACATGATTTTCGAACAAGGAATTCAAATTCAACCAAATGAAATCCTCTGAAAAATTGGATTTCATTTTCTTTCTACCAAATGAAATGAAACGATGGTTACCAAACGGGCTGTAGGAGTATTTTGATTCCCCTAAAAAAACTGACTTCTACAGAATGAATCAGATAAAAACATCTATTCAGTCAAAATTTGATTTTTTTATCCATTAGATCCCAAACAAACGGATCACATGAAATATGAAACATGTTTTATGAAAAAAAAACAGACCCTGTAATCACGAGGGAGTTTTCATAAAATACACTTAGATGATTAGAGATTCCACTGATCGATGCTTGCTGGTTGTGGTGCGTAGAAAGCGTTAGGGTTTGGGAAAAGCATGGCATGACTTAAAATTGATGGCTCACAACCGCTTGAAAGGAGAGCCCATGAGTTTTTACATTGTGCCCCATCATATGTCTCTTGGCAACTTCTATATTTCCATGTGAGTATGATGCCTTTTGTGTTCTTCAATATTTCTTGTTTTTTCTTGTTCTTCCAGCGGCTTATTCGTTTGTACAAGTGGTCCAAAATTTAAGACTGGGGTCATTTCATTGTAAGTGTCCTGATGAGCCGGCGATTCGCGTGTTTTGTTCGAGTCTAATAATCATAATTTTAACTGATTGTGAACAATGGCGAAAACAGTTCCATATCGAGCATATCATGGATCGTTTTTCATCTTTCTTTTTTGTCGTAGTTGAAGTCATATCAATAGAGCGATATTAGATTTCTCTTAACAAGCCTCGTAAGAAGAGAGAGAAATAAAAAATACGAGCATTCTCTTAATTAAGAGATTATCTTTTTATAAAAATCAAGACTTTTTTCAATGGATTTCTATCTTATTTCATATTTATTTTATAATGTTACTATTAAGCATAAGCATTGTTTCAAATAAACTGACGTGAAAAACATTAAAAAAGACGGTCTTATTGTTCGCACACGAACACGTCACGTGTACCTCCAGCGTCGAGCACGATACACAAGACACTTCGCCGGAGAGCCTTGCCAGAAGCGCGATACGCAAGACAGCCGGCGATATCTTTTGAAACCCGAGACCCCACACGCCCGGGAGGGACCCCGTCTGGATGCACGGCGACAATGGGCTGCCCTAGGTCAGTTCACCTGCCCATAGGACTTCGTGGATTGAAACTCTCCGGTTTGAAGAACGACGATGAACGAGAAGCAGAAAATAGGATGGGATAGGTTTGTAGATTGGTTTTTGCGATTGTGTGTTGTTTCAATCGGCCGTCACCCCTCATGTATATATAAAGGGCGGCTGGACTTTCCGTGCAAGAAACGGACTTGGATCCACGTCAAAAAACCTAATTTGAGTCTAAATCGGACGGTTGGATCCGAACTTTCCAAAACTGTTCGGTCCAAAATCTGGCTGCACCTTCCGATCCAGTTTTGAGGTAGTAAAGGACCTCGGATCGCGACGACTCTAAAATCAAAGTTGTTTGTCTCGAAAAAAGAAGAACTTTCATGTTTACGACTTTTCCATCCGAATAGATATTAATGCTTATTTCTTTCTGTTTTTAACTTCGGTTCCAAGCACCGGATCTTCCGGGTGAACCTCCGTGTGTTCTCTATTACTCTTCCAGAAACATGTGGAACTTCCGGCTAATCATCCGGAATTTCCGATGAAGTTTTATCTGTAAGTCAAAATTGGTTATGAACATCTTGAATGGTCGACCTACATACATATCTTCTTGAGAATAAGAAATTTTATCACCCATCTCATCACCCCAAAGTCGTTGTTCCAAGTGCTCTGTCAGAAGGAAGCTTCGTTTTTCTTCTCTTTTTTTTGCGGGGCGGAAAACGGAAGCATCGTTTTGTTCTTCTCTTTCTTTGCGAGGAAAACGGAAGCTTCGTTGTAGCTATCTCCTCTGCTCCAAAGGCACTACTCGTACTCATCCTCTCCCTGCCCGTCCAGCTCAGCGCCGCGCGTCCAACTCTTCCTCCTCCTCCGCACTGCCGCCGCCGCCGTTCTCCACGCCGCCGAGAGGTACGAGGAACCTGCCCTACACCCTACGCACTCGCGTCCGCGACCCGCCTCGTCACCTTGTACGTTTCTCTTCCCCCCTCCCGAATGAAATCATCATGCATTCAACGTGTTCGACCATTTGAGGTGCGCTCGTTTGGTTAGCGGATCGGCATAATCTAGCATGGTTCTCTTGTTGATTTATCCTGTGTATTTCCCTGCGGGGAACGAATGCTTGCCTAGCCCTGACGCCAGCCGTGCCTGTTATGCTGGCTTCCATTTCATACGGGCATCAATCTAACCTGTAAAAAAACATCAGTAATGCAGAGAGTATTACTATTATCTTGTATCCAAAAAATAGTTGAAAATATAAATTGCACATTGTGGAGTCTGCCCTGCTTGTTCAGAGAAGTAGTAGTAGTATGCAGGCGGAGGCATCATGTTTTTTTTAACAATCTCTGCAGGAACTTCTTCGCAAGCCGTGCCGTGAGGAAGAATGGATAGGCTCGACGGTTCTGCGCGTCTTATGATCGTTTCGGATCTTGATCAGACGATGGTGTGTGTCTCGGTTTGATATGTCAGCATAGTGAAATTCAAGAACCAACATAGACTGACTGTTCTTTGTCTGAGACCTGCAGGTTGATCATTGTGACCCAGAGAACTCGGCCTTGCTTCGGTTCGAGGCGCTCTGGGAGTCCGAGTACTCCCAAGATTCTCTGCTGGTGTTCTCGACCGGAAGATCGCCTGTCAGCTACAGGGGAATCAGGAAAGAGAAGCCTTTGCTCACACCGGACATCACTATCATGTCTGTGGGCACTGTGATAGCATATGGTGAGGAGATGACTCCCGATTCTGAATGGGAGGAATTTCTGGATAACAAATGGGACAGGAATGTTGTTGCTATGGAGACTGCTAAGTACCCTCAGCTGAAGCCACAGGCATGTACAATGGGTTTCTTGATTGCTATCCCGTAGCTCGTTTCAATGTTTAATAGCTGGACTAAGAGCTTTGTGTTCGTGTGCATGCAGCCAGAGAGGAATCAGGGTCCCCATAAGGTCAGTTTTTTTGTCGACACGCAGGGTGCTCAGGAAGTGATTAATTCTCTCCCTCAGAAATTGGAGCAGTTTGGGGTAAGGCGAGACATGCCTTGGTGACCTTTTCTTTCTCTCATTTTTTCACAGAGTATTACTTATCTGTCTTTTGTTTTGACTTTACTGCTTTCTTTCTATGATAAGCTAGATGTGAAGATAATCTATAGTAGCGGGGAGGCCCTGGATGTATTACCACGAGGTGCCGGGAAAGGGCAAGCTCTTGTATATTTGCTCGAGAAGTTCAATTCTTGTGGGAAGCCACCAAACAATGTTCTTGTGTGTGGTGACTCTGGCAATGATGCAGATTTATTTAGTGTTCCATCTGCCCATGGTGTCATGGTCAGTGTACAAGAAGCTGCTTTTATGTGTTTCTGTAAATTTCATTGGTAATAATGATAACTCCTATAAACACATTACAGAATTCTGAAACCATGTTCAGGTTAGCAATGCCCAAGAGGAGCTCCTTCAGTGGTATGAAGAGAAAGGCAAGGATAATTCTAAGATGATTCATGCAACAGAAAGATGTGCTTCCGGTATCATTCAAGCTATTGGGCACTTCAAACTAGGACCTAATATTTCTGCAAGAGATCTTGAATTCCCGTATCCAAAGGTAGACACCATCAAGCCTGCAGATGTAGTGGTGAAGTTCTATGTTCTCTACGAGAAGTGGCGGAGGGGTGAGGTCCAAAAGTCTCCATCAGTTATGCAGTACTTAAAAAACATTACTGTAAGTACATTTCCGTTGTTAAATTATTAGATTAACCCGTTTCACGTTTCTTCATATCCTTTTCTCTTCTATTATGTCATTTATTTCGAAAACAATTCTTTGGTCAAGTTACCTGTTGCTGCATCATATTATTTCTTGAGCAAACTTTAGAATGGTACACTGTAATTACCTTTCTTATTTTTCTTAGCACCAAAATGGTACACTGATTCATCCTTGTGGAAGGGAACGGTCAATTCATGCATCCATTGATGTACTGAGTTCATGCTATGGTGACAAACAACGAAAGAAGTTCCGAGCATGGGTGGACCGACTTGTTACATCACCAATTGGCACAAGTAACTGGTTGGTGAGGTTTGTCAAGTGGGAAACGGAAGGTACATCATAAGAACTCTTCACATGATAATTTAGTTATACAGTTATAACATGCCAGCAGTTATCATTTTGTTCATTTAATTCTACTATGTGCCAAATTCCACATTTTCATGTTGTTTTTCCCCTTCCCATAATCCTTGGGTACCCTGCATTTAACCAGTTTGTGTTCTCCCATTAAATTGCGTCTCGATATTAATTCTTTTATCATACAGGTGATGTGCGATATTGCTGCCGCACAACTCTTCTGCTGAATATGAAGGTAGGTTCTCATATTCCTGCCAAAATCCTTGGGCATCCTGCAGTTGTACAGAATCTTTTGCACACAGCACATGCTGAATTCCTTATCTGCTTGAACTCGCAGCCTGAGGCTCCAGAGGGCTTGGAATTGACACACATCCACACGACCTGGCTTGAGGGCTACTCAGCAACAAATGAGCAAACCTTCATCTTATAGATCCTCTGAAGAGTCAAGATAGAATAAATAATGTACGGCGTGTAAAGTGATCTCTCGGTTGTTTCGTACTGTTGTAACTGCGGTGATTCTCCCAGAGATATGGATTGATGCTCATGTTGATTCCATGCACAAAGAAGAAATGTTCAATGATTTGGTGTCATGAACTTAATGAGACCCATAAAGTACGTGACTGATCTCACTGCACTAGAACATTGTAAATAAACTTCAGTTCTCGATGGACCTGATGCTCTGAGCTGCTGCAGGTAAAGATATTAACCTGTTTCTGCCTTTCCAATTGTTATAGGTGTCATCGTGAACTTTTGGGTTCATGGTGACTTTTGTTCCCTTGTCAGTTTTGTTGCCAGTTACAGGTCTACAGCAATTACCTCTGTAAAAACCGCTGAGGCCCCGTTAGGAATCAGAAACACAGAAATAGAAAAGAACACAAGAATATGAAATGAATATACTTCCTCCGTCCAACAAAGGATGTCACAAATTTGACTAAACTTGAATGAATCTATACACTAAGTCATGTCTACATACGTCCAAATTTTGACAAACTTGAGACATCTTCTGTTGGACGGAGGGAGTATATAGAAAACAAAGGAACATGAAACACAAAAAAATTACAAGAAAGACCGTTTGGAACACAGGAAAAAAAACTGTTGGAATCTGAGAAATGAGCTAACTTATTTTTGAAAAGTCAATGCATCAACAAGAATAAGTATTATATTACAATTCCTTTGGCACCCATCATTTGATTCTAGAATTATGGAATTCATTTTGAATTCTAGAAAGAAACTTCTTTGGTTGGCACGGAATACTCAATGGAATCACACTATAGCCACCCTAGTTCCTTTCTAAAAACCATCATTTCTCTAGAATTGCCTCTCACTCTACAAATACATGTGGTAGACAAACATGATTTTTGAATTTAGAATTCAAATTCAACCAAATGAAATCCTATCAAAAATTAGATTTCATTTCATTTCTCTCAAATGAAATGGAACGATGGATGCCAAACAAGTTGTTAGTAAAATCTACCGTGTTGATTGTTTGTCTACTGCGCTTTTTCTTCCTTCGAACCAAATATTGACCGAGTGATGGTACATGGTACATGAATAAGGGAGACGCCTTTTCTCCACCTAGTGCCTCGTACATGTTGTTGATTGAGTATCCGAGCTTCTAATTACTACTTCATCCGTCCCATATTAAGTGATTCTCTATTACATATATCTAGACGCTTTTTAGACATAATACATTTATATCTGGACAAATTGAGTCACTTAATATGAGATGGAGTGAGTATTTCTAATCACGCTAGTGCCTTGACATGCGCGAGGGAGCAGTAAAAAGAGGTCCCGGTGAATGTTTGGAATCCTATGAAATTCCTCCAAAAGCAAAGGAACCGGATCCCTATCCTGCAAAATCCGGTGATTTTGTGTTCCAAATGGTAGTACCAGTAGAATATGAATTTTTTTCCTTCGTGTAAAGTGTTCCTTCATTTTTCTTTGTTTCTTACATATTCCATATGGGACTGAAATGTCCATTTGAATGCTGGTTTTTGACGCAAATTTTGTTTGAAGGATCATTTGAATGTTGTTAGTAATCGGGTGAGAAACGCATGCATGGGATTGGAAAGGAGCACGCAGGTTTTTGCAAATCGGGTAAGAAAGATGATGATTTCGATATCGTAACATATATATTACTCCCTCCGATTCTAAATTAGTGTCTCAAATTTGCTCAAATATGGATATATCTATTATTAAAAAGTGTCTAGATACGAGTAATATTTCGACAACAATTTAGGATCGGAGGGAGTAGCTGATATATCAAGTATAAACTACTCCCTCCGTTCCATATTTATTGTCGAAATATTACATGTATTTAGACACTTTTAGAAAATAGATACATATATTTTTGGTCAAATTTGAGATAAGAATTATGAAACGGAGGGAGTATTATTAAGTGCGAAATCGCACTTTTATCCTGAACTATTGCATGTGGAATACACTGTGAGGACGAGAGGTTGGAACAAACCCATTTAAAACGAGTTAAAAAACATAAAAAGATCACCAACGGGTCTAAAAAAGATGTGTATATCCAAGTGTCGATCCAACATTTCTAAAAAAAAAAGTAAAATGCACCGCAGGTTCTAAAACTATTCAGGGTGTGTCAATGAGTCATAATTCATCAATAATTTTATCAAAGTGCATTTTTGGACTCTAAATCTTTATAAATTGTTCGCATGTGGTCCTAATCGAACCCAATCCACGACCAAGTGGCAAGTTGACTGCTAACCGCCACTAGAAATTTCAACTAGCCGAACCTTTTCGTTCTACTCATTAGGCAGTTCTTTCTTAAAAAAAGAAACTCCATCCTAGGGGCGTGTCCCCCATCATACTGGCACAATTCACCGTAGATTGGCGAAAGTTTTTTCTTGACAATATTGGTGAAAGTTAGCTGAATCGTTTTTATGGTCTGGGCTCTGGGCCCACATTTTAACAAATCTGGAGATGGAGATGGGTGGACACGCCCTGAGGCCTGAGGGTGGGGAAACCGCCAGAGGTGCTCGGAGCAGACCAGCAGAGGATTCTAGGGTTTCCCCTCCGATCAAGTCTCCACGACTCCGTAGCCGGCGTCCCCGATGGGAGACGACGACGTCCACTGGGAAATCTTCGCCCGCCTCCCCCCGCAGCCTTCCTTCCTCCTCCGCGCATCCCTCGTCTGCCAGCGCTGGCGCCGCCTCGCCACCGACCACGACTTCCTCCGCCGCCGATGCCCCCCCATCATCGGCGTCTTCATCCCCAACCACCACTCCAAGCCCCCCTCCTTCAAGTGCCTTGACCCGCCGGAATCCATCCCGCCCGAGCACTTCGCCCTGCGGTACGAGAACGACGAACCCGGCTACGAAGACGACGACATCTGGTACTTCCGTGGCTGCCGCCACGGCCGCCTGCTCCTCCTCGTCTGCAGCAGGGCCGACCCCAGCTACCGCCAGGTCCTTGTCTGGGACCCCGTGATAGAAGAAGAGCGGTTCCTATATCTGCCGCCGCACTTCGAGTTCGATAACTACGGCCATTTCGACAACCGATTGTCTCCGTCCGTGCAAGGAGCGGTGCTCTGTGCTGCAGCCGACAAGGGCCACGTGCACGGAGACTGCCACTCCAGCCCCTTCAAGGTTGTCCTGGTGGTCGCCGACGATGATGGCGCGCGAGCCTTGGCCTGCGTCTACTCGTCAGAGACGGACGCATGGGGCGATCTCATCACCACGCCAGTTCCGTTCAAGCGCATGTTTTCAATTGGCTCTCGGACCATCATGGTCGGGAATTCCGTCTACTGGTTCCTTTTCGGCACCCAGGTTCGCATCCTTGAGTTTGATGTGGATACAGAGAAACTTTCTGTGATAGAGGTGCCATCGCGTGCCTATGCCAACCATCGTGGCCTCTACCTTAGCACGCTGGCAGAGGGCGGTGCCGGTGGCCTTGGCTTCATCGTCTTTTCAAACCTCACCTTCACAGCTCAATTATGGGTCAGGAAGACTGATGCTGTTGGTGCTGCTGAGTGGATTCTGGGAAAAACAATTGATCTGGACAAGCTTTTTTCACCGATACCAGGGCTGTCTACACATCCCCACATGGAAATTGGGTTCAATGGCGATGATAATGTGATGTTTGTGTCAGCTGGTAGCAGTGTCTTCATGGTCCATCTCAGCTCTATGCAGTTTAAGAAAATCTTTGAAAGCAACTCTTCCACTGACTGTATGGTTCGCTATATGTATCCATTCAAGAGTTCCTATCCTGCAGGTACTAGCATGCCTAAGCATTGCAAGCTTAACAATTTGATGATATCTAAAATCCCCTGATATTAATCGTTTTTAATTTGGATGCTTGATGAACTCCAGTGCATATGATTGTTGATTTATTGTAAAGGATATTGCACATACTAATTGTTGTCAATTGCCTTCTTGCAGTTGCAAACAAAGAAACAGTACCAGCAGCACAGTCGCAAGGGTCAGACATATCAATGGAATAAGGAGGCACAGCAGAGCAGTATCCTGGCCATAGACGAGCCCATGAAGCAGTATCAGAGCTGGCTTCTGCATGTGAAAACAGAGTTGGATTCTAGTCTGCCTGGGAGTTGGTAATCAATAGAGCCATAGAGGTAGAAGTCGGTCAGCAGAGTGCAGCCAGTTAGGTGTCTTTAAATTTAGAGGGTATCTATTTGGACACTCAGTTAGTTTGTATTAGGAAAGGTTCGGGTTAGTATAGTCTATAGGAGTGGCATGCAAATTTTGAGATTAATCAATGCATGAATATGCATACTTCTCAAGACTGAATTCCAGCTCTGGTTTCTAGATTTAATTTTCATCCCGACTGGATCCTTTCTTCACCTAATCCTGTTCTTATTCAACTTGTCCCTGTCCAATCTTTACCAGACTGATATTATCCCATATTCTGAGTATTCGTATATAGCTTGCCATGGTACAAATCTTTCCATTATGAGATTTGCAATGATTGGAAATTGTCAGTCGTTTAACGACAATATGATTATTATCGTTTGTACCATGTGTTTAAGAACAAAGAGTTGCTGCTAGTGACGAGTTCGTTTGTACCACAAATGGATGCATTAGTCGTGTTCTGACGAGTTCGTCTGTACCACAAATGGATGCATTCATTGTATGCTGATGAATTCGTTTGTACCTCAAATGGATAAATTCATTGTATTCTGGAAGTCGTGACCACATTTTTGTGATTTTGTTGTATTGAGCATATTTTAATATCTCGGCTATATGTGCCCTAGAAAACCGATACTAATTCTCCATGAAATGTTTTAACCTAAGCTAAAATAAATAGTCCGAGTGTTCATGCTCTTCATTATTATGAGGTAGTGACTTGTGAGCATACAATTCTGAGAAATATCCATTCTCTCTGGCAGTAGATGTTGTTTTGTTATCTCTTCTAAATATTGCCTATTGCTGTTGTTTCGTCTCACGGTTTGCACTTTCTTGTCTAAGTTTCTCCTTCCTTCTCCCTTTCCCTCTTTGATTGAATTCCCATTGGTTTACTGGACTTCTTTTACTTGTGGACAGGGGCATTGCTAGATAAAATGTTGAACCAAACATAAGGTAATTGTTCTATTAGGTCTGCTGAGATACATCTACTGTTTTTTTTTTCATCTTATTCGCTGTTAACTCTTTCTAGTCTATATAATTGGAAATATACATCATATATATCAAGTTGCATTATGCCTTGTTCCTAATTTCCCTCCTGTCAGCTGCCTCCTTTGTCACTCCCTACCATTTTTTCTTCGTTCTAGCATTAACTTTCCTTACTGACTCGCTGTAGATTCTTGTAGAATTGCTGACCTGATCGATTGCTCAGTGAGATGCATCTATTTCACAGTTAGGCAACACTGGGTGTAGTTAAGAGCACTAGTGTGCAGTTTCCGAACAATATGGTGCTTGCCTGTGTGCTTTCTCATATGTGTTTAGCTTATGGTCTGTTCTATTGGACCTAATTAACAGATGGCGGTGTGCCCCTGTGCCAGCAACCCCTCCCGTCCCAAGGGCTGCTCTCTATGATTGATTCCATATTTTGTGAAATGTAGACGGGAATGACTGGGTTGGGCGACGAGCAGTGTAATGTCACAATTCTGTCCTGAATACAGTGCACGGAAAATGTTCACTCTAGTTGAGGGGCATCTTGATTGAAGTTGCATCGCTCCATCGCATCTCTCAAAGCTTGTGACGGGAAATGGGAGATCAATATTACTTTGGATACTTCTGTGCCTCAGTCTTAGTTCCAAAGTATACTCTCTCGCTAAAGAAGGGTAGTGCTTTTGTCTCTGTAGCCTGAATTTGGATTAAATTATATCATAGGCCCCTAAAACTCATTGAAGTGTTTTCTCGTGGTCCCTAGACCTGGTAATTGTTTTTGTCCCTAATCTTGAAACCAAGCCACATGCTTGGCTGTTTTATTGCAAATTGTGTCACTTAGGTCACTGCCAATTTGAATATGCCATTACTTTAATTAGATAAAGTGGTGACATTGACATGTCAGTTTAATCAGTATTGGTTGCACACTTGGTTGACCATGTTGGAAATTTTGGGTCATGGTCATACGTGAGCAGCATAATCACCATTCCTTTATTTGAGTGCAACGTTAGCGCTTTGGCAAAGTCAGAAGCTGAAATGACTGACACTGACAAGTTTTTGCAATTTTAGGAACTCCAGTTCCAATTGTGAGAACCTAGGTGGTACTACTTCGCTACAAGTTCAAGCCACCATGTTGCAATTTATCTCCTGAATATTATGTGGTTTATATACCTGCTATTCCGTCTACTCCATTGTCTGAGACTGTGTTTGCACCTTCATGGTCTACAAATTGTACTGCACATGGTCCAAATAGACAACTCTTAGCTCTTAACTGCGACATTGCATCGTAGATGGAGGAATCTGCTCATGCAGAACAACCAATGCTGGTTAATTCTGAACGAGAAAAAACGTAACATCATGCCAGGATTGTTTCATGAATCGTCCGATCATCTTTGGTGGGCTTTGAGGACATAATTCTGAGCTAGAGTTTAATTGTGAAGTTACTGCTATTTGCGCCATGAACTTGCTGAAATTTGCTTGTTGTGACTTTGCGCTGGTAACTCATGAGATACTTTGCTGCTCAGTTACCAAGAACGGCTCGATGCGGAAGTAGCTTATTTCATTGGTGCGTTGTGACCTCGGGCAGCAGTTCTCCTGGAGTACGAAACAGATATGCATCAGTCAAGTGCACTTGCAGAAACTGTGTAGTATGGAATTCGGAAACTCGGAATCTAGACGTGAATTTTTCTTACTATTACTTGTACAAGGCAGGGTGCTTTTCACATTACAAAAAATCGCATTAATGGAATGATGTTTGGCATCTGAATTACAGATTAGAGCACTAGCCTGCAGTTTGCGAACAATATGGTGCTTTGCCTGTGTGCTTTCTCACAACTGTGTTAGATTATTGTCTGTTCTATTGGCTCTAATTAACAGATGGCAGTGTGCAGCCCATCCAATTTGAGGAGTGGGTGATTTTGGTCGGCGACAAGTAGTGTAGTGCTACGATTATGTCCTTAAGACGGTGCACGGAAAAAGGTTCACTCTGGTGGAGACTGGAGAGATATGTTGATACTTGTATTGCTCCAGCTCTGCTCATCTCATCTACTAGGAAAGAGAAGGGAAGGCTGGCATAGCGCTAATTTTGCATCCCATCAGTTACTGTATGGCAGAGATACCACTAATTTTGCCATTGAGAGCCTGAAGTGTTGGAGTGCAGAGCGGCCGTGGAGGCCGGTCTTGACTCTTGACCCTGTGGTGCTGCCGGAGCAGCTCCTGTTTGGTGTTAATTTGTAAACCAACATTCTACAGTTCATGTTGTAAAAACGTTGAGCAGTCTGAAAGTAATCTGTTATAGAGTTGAGGTAACAAAAACTGAGCGTACCCGTACCTTGTCCAGATTCTTACTCGTAGGCGTGCCTCACCGTAGCCATGGTAGCGGTAGGTATTATCACTCGTCCAAGCTGATTCTCAAAAAACAAAAAAAAATCACTCATCCAAGCCAAGCAGGTCTAGATGTTAGGGAGTACTGTATTAGTTTGAGGGGTCAAGTAGTCAATCGGGACGCTCTTAAGGGCTAAACTGTATAATGCTCCCAACTATGGCCAGCCGACGGTGGATCTTCCTCCACGTCGGTACACAGTACATCCAACGGACGGCAGAAGCTGCCTGCAACTCCAGCCGGAACCCAGCCCGGCCCAACCCAACCCAGGGTTTATCGCCCTCGCCGCCGCTTTCCTAAACCTTCCTCCTCCTCTTCCGCCCACCTCGCCGCCGCCGCCTTTCCGAAGCTCCCCAAAACCACCGGCGGCGGGGGAGGCGCGTCGCGTCGCGGCGCTGCCAGCCGGATTATGTGGGCTCTGCAGAGCCTCCGCCGAAGCCTCCCGCGGGCGGCAGCCTCCTCGTCGTCGCTCCACCGGTGGTGCGGTGTCCCGTCGATTAGCCCCCCCGAGGGGTTCGCAGCGAGGGGAGGAGCGGGTGAGGCGGCGTCGGTATCAGGCGCGTTGGTGCCGGCGGTAGAGGGCGGCGGAGGAGGGGTATGCCGGCGGCTGATGTCGACGACCAAGGGGAGGAGCATGCGGAGCAAGGTGGAGAAGCGGATGGCCAGGGAGACCGGCCGCACGCAGCGGGAGCTGCGCCGCGCCGTCAAGCTCAGGAAGAAGCTCATGACCGACGACGAGAGGCTCATCCACAGCATGCGGAGGGTAAGCCAAGCTCCATTTCCCCGTCCCTTCCTTCCCCCCACTCTGCGGCGCTGGCGAAATGATATTGCCGGTGCTTGCGGCATCTCGCTGTAACCCGCTTTTGATTATGGTCACGTAGCATTGCATTGCATTCCATCTGTTTTTGACAGGAAGATGTCTAAACAAAATATGTGGTATCAGTTGTTGTAGTTTTATATGGTGGGACTGGCTTAGTGTATTTTTGGAGAGAGATTGGGGGTTGTGTTTTCACTGCTAATGGTAAGGTGACAAAATCATTTGCATTGTGGCACTTGCTAACATAATGATGAATCAAAGAAAGAAGATGGTACAATTAGATTGCGGGGTTTTTACTTTGCTGAACTGAAGGGATTTGGTTGTCTCCGCTGATTCTCAAATCCATTTCCTTCCCTAGTAGCTGGGATTTTGAAATAGATACTATAGTCTAGCTTAGCTATAATCGAAACGCACGAGCTAACTCGCCTTGAAAACTGAAGCACGCCGCTTCCCATGATAAATTCCCACATTGTTAAATTTGTCCTGAATATGTATGTACTCCCTCCGTTCCTAAATACTTGCACTAAAACCACGACAAGTATTTAGGAACAGAGGGAGTACATTAGACCATTGCTGCTCGCAATGAAAAAGTCACATTAGAACCTAAAAAGTCCTTACATTGCTTTTGAAATTTCGGACATAGACTTATTGTTCTTAGAATTACAACAAATGATTATCTAGTTTCTGAAATCAGACACTTGCTCAAAGTAGTTACATTTTCCAGATCTATCATTGGAAATTTGATTTTTACACATCTTTGTCATTCTTTTTCTGTGCTTGTTCTGCACAGTCCCACATGATGAGGGATAAAGTATTTTTCACCTCATCATTCTATTACTCTTTTTTTGCGAAGAAATCATTCTATTACTCCCTGTGGAGATCTAGTCAAGTACATCATCTATAATCTTTGGAGTGTTTCTCTTTACTAAACTTGTCTTCTAATCTTGATTTTATTTGAACCAGAGAATCATTTTTGATATAGTGATTTGCTGGCTTACCACATTATATCTGGTTACTTTTATCCAGGCCAAGAAAAAAGTTGCTTTACTTCTACAAAAGCTCAAGAAGTATGAGCTACCAGACCTACCAGCTCCTCGCCATGATCCAGAGCTGTTAACAGCTGAACAACTACAGGCTTACAAGAAGATTGGATTCAGAAATAGAAATTATGTCCCTGTTGGAGTTCGTGGAGTTTTTGGAGGTGTTGTTCAAAACATGCATATGCATTGGAAATTCCATGAGACAGTACAAGTTTGCTGTGACAACTTCCCGAAGGAAAAAATTAAGGAAATGGCAGCTATGCTGACAAGATTAAGTGGTGGCATAGTGGTTAACATTCACAATACCAAAACAATTATCATGTTTCGAGGAAGAAACTACCGTCAACCAAAGAACCTCATACCTTTTAACACACTTACCAAAAGGAAGGTCAGTGCCTTGCAGTCAACTTATTTGTAGTTCTCATTTAGCATTTTCTTGCTCCTTCTGCATCTTTTGTTATTCTCTGGGTTTTGCATATCATACATATATAATTTGAAAATTCCTTTGGATTAACCCCGATTCGTTAAGCTGATGGTTCAACCCAAATAAAATATTATTCTCTGAGGTTATGGCCATTTTTTGTGGATTTATAACTGAATAGTTTTGTTTATATTGTTGGCTTTGTAATACGGGTAATGGAGCTTACCATGATCCTTATTGCAGGCTTTATTCAAGGCTAGATATGAGCAGGCTCTTGAATCGCAGAAACTAAATATCAAGAAAATAGAGACACAACTTCGTCGCAAAGGTATCAACCCAGAGGACCCAGTTGCCATGGCCAGCATCCAGCGAGTTGCCTCAACATTCTTCCGAGCCATAGATGAGCAGCAAGGTACTCCCTATGTCTTCCGTGGGGATGCACAACCTACTGCTGGTACTACTGAAATAAAAGAACCACATGATCAGCAATCTGAGGATAGCGAGCAGGAGGAGCTTGACCACTTCATTGCAGAAATAGAAAGTGCAGCAGAGAAGCAATGGGAGGAAGAGGAGGCAGCAGAGAAAGAAGAAACTTCAAGGCTGCAATATCGGTACAGAGAAGAGATGGGTGATCGGAGGGGTTTCAATAGAAGCTATGACAACTCAGATGCTGATGATAGAAACCAGGGGAGATACAGGAGAGATAACAACAACCACAATAAATGGACCTCAGATTCCAGGAGATGGGATGATGATAGTGAGATAGAGGCGTCAGGTGAGGATGTTGACAACCACAGCGGTTTCAGTAGAAGATATGACAACTCAGATCGTGAGGATAGAAGTCAGGGAAGATACAGGAGAGGTAGCAAAAACATTAAAAGGACAACAGATTCCAGGAGGTCGGATGATGAAAGTGAGGCGTCAGGCGAGGACTGGGACTCTGATGATGGCAGGGATGGTGTGGTTGGCTTTGATAACGCGAGAGATACACCTGATGAACATCCTCGACGATTTGAAAGCATGAGACATGAGAGGAGCAGATCCACTCATCGGCAGAATTATATGCCTGGGGCCTCCAGAAATTCCAGTCGGACTTTAAAGAATTCAGTTAGTGTTTCTGATGACAGTGGGGATGATCATTCAGACACCGAAGACGATGAGGTATGGGGATCAGATTACAAGGAAGGGACAAACTCGAGAGACCCAAAGGTGATTTTTCCTAATTACCATAGTGGCAGTGAGGAGGATACTGACGACAACTGGAAGCATGGTGGCAAGCCTGGCCAAATCAAGAAAAATACTGATGAGGACTGGGACAGTGACTGAGAAACAAAAAAACTCTCAAATATTGATCATGGCTTCTATCGGTTATACCCATCCATCGAGGGACTGCTGGAACAAGGGTAACAGGCTTGGTTTTTGCGAGAGCATCCATTTCAGCTGTTCAGGCAGTGCTTCTCTGAGTCCGTTTGAAATCATGCCGAGCTCATAAGTTGTTTGCATCTCGAAATGCGTCTTTGACAGTAGTATTGCAGGCACACATCCTCGAAGCATTCTACTTGCTGCACAACAGCCATGTGACCATAATAGGATGACAAGGTATTTGATGTTCCATGCCAGAGAGAGAGTGTGTGTGTTTGGTAATTTCATCGGTCAAAGGGACCTGGAAGTTCTGGACATTTTAATTTCTTTTTCTGGGATCATCATTTATAAGAAGAGCACATTTGCTGTAAACAAAAGCTTGCACATAGATATAGCTGAAAGGCTGCTTGTTGTATCCCCTTGAGGCACAAATTCATTTCATTCATTGTGAGATGCTTACTCATAACGCTGGGACCATTCATCTTAGGACTTGATTTTGTCATCTTGTGTTGTTGACAATATCTGCGAGTCCGATCCATGTTTCAGAATGTATTTTACAACCATATTGCTCGGAAAATAATAATTCTGTTGAACTCATGGCATTGACATTGATTCAGGGTCGAGAATACTTGTCTGGCATTTTGGTATCTGCTACTGTACATGATGTAATCATGTAATACATCTATTGGGACTTTTCTTCGACACGATCGAGCATTCGTGCTCTCCTATTCCTTCGTTTAGATCATTTCCATATGTAGCTGCACCCAAATTTGGCAGCGCAGAACCACTCTGGGGCCCCTAGCTAGGCGAATTTGCCTCTTCTTTTTCGTCCCGCTTTGAGTAAAGCGGCACCAGGCTTTTAAGTGTCTCGTCCGTCTGGCTGCCGCCGCACCGCGGACGGCACTAGCGACATGGTGAAGTTCGTAGGAGGTAAAGAGTGCGAGTAAGCGAGTTTCCACGGAGGCATTGGGTGAACACCGTGAGCATGATGGACTCTTGCAACTGGATTTGTAATCGTCTGTTCTATCGTTTTCTCTACTTTGTCATTATCAACTTCGTCTCTGATAAGTATGATCCTCCGTCATCTAGGACGGTGCTTGTCGTCCTCTTCCGGTGCCCTCCCCTGTCTCTCCTTTATTCTGTTAGAGATACAATCGTGCTGAAGTTAGAGATAAGAAGATAGATATAGGAATGTTTTAACCTACACCAACTTGTTTGGTATTAGTCTATCTATTCTGCTTGTACTCTCTCTCTATATATATATCTACACGAGAGTCGACCAAATACATTGAAAATACCATGTAATGTCAATTAGGATTTTGATCCCACCATTTTACACTGAGAAAATAGAAAAAGGATTGCCTTTTCATTTTGATACCATTGTTTTAGCTACCGCGTGTAGAGCACGTGTTTAGCAATCTCAATCAATCAATTGATTGTACATCACGACATTCTTGTCCTTGGTTCAAGTTGTTATGCATACCCATCAACCGACACATACCACTCCGGGTCACAATTCAGTCATGACCCGATTCAATGCGATCGACGCCCAATTATTGTACGATTCAATGCGATCAACAGGAAAAAAGGTTTTTACATGGTACTTACGAAAACAGTAGTATTATACCGTACTTCCTCGCTCTGGTACTAAATTCTTGACTCAAATTTGCCCAAATATGAATGCATCTATTTTTAAAAAACGTCTATTTACATGTAATATTTCGGCAACTATTTAGAATCGGAGTACTCTGTTTGTTCCATTATTGGCGAGAGCTCTTTCTATCTTCAACTATAAATTCTTCTTGGCTGCTCACCCGTCATCTGTCATGCGCACACACACACACGAAAAAGCTCTCTGCTATTAGCAACAGCATGAGTTCCGACTCCATTTCTGGGAGGAGTGCCCTTCCGCACATAGCTTTGTTCCCTTTCCTGGCCAAAGGCCACACCATACCCTACATCCAGCTCGCGCGCCACCTCCGCCGCCGCCGCCTGGCCACCGTCACTTTCTTCACGACCCGCGGCAGCAACGCCGCCTTCGTACGGGCAGCGCTCTCCGCCTCGACCGAGAACGATGACGGCCCGGCGCCTGTTGTGGTCGTGGAGCTCGAATTCCCAGCCGACGCCCAAGGCATCCCGCGGGGCGCCGAGAGCGCCGAGCGGCTCACCTCTGCGGGCACCCTCGCCGCCTTCGTCCACGCCGCGTCGCTGCTCCAGCCGCAGCTAGACGCCACCTTGCAGGCCGCCCAGGCCACGGCGGCTCCAGTCAGCCTCCTCGTCGCCGACCCGTTCCTGCACTGGGCCAACGCGTCGGCGGCCAGGATCGGCATCCCCAAGGTCTCCTTCTTCGGCACCTCCACGTTCATGCACGTCATGCAGGAGCTTGTCCCCCGTCACAACCCCTTTGCCTCGCTACAGCGAGGGGGAATGGATAAAGATGGCAACCCGGCGACGATGGGCGGTGCCGGAGTTCCCTCACATCAGGTTCACGTTTGAGGACCTCATAGCTCCCTGTGGCGACGGCCCATCTTCTGCCGCGGCCATGGTGGAGCTGGGCGGCAAGGTCCAGGAGACCGTAAACGGAAGCCATGGCCTCATCATCAACAGCTTCCATGGCCTCGAAGGCGCCTACATCGACTTCTGGAACCAGCACCTCGGGCCCAGGGCCTGGGCCGTCGGCCCGCTCTGCTGCCTCTCGCCGGATCAGCCCACCAACGGCGCCAGCCCGCGTCCGCCATGGATCGAGTGGCTGGACAGCAAGCAGGAGTCCGGCCATGCCCTTCTGTACATTGCGCTGGGGACGATGTCGGCGATCCCCGAAGCGCAGCTGAGGGCACTCGCAGACGGGCTGGAGTGGGCCGGCATGGGCTTCATCTGGCCCGTGAGGCTCAAGGACATTGATCTAGGAGCAGGGTTCGAGGAGCGTACCAAAGGGAGGGGGCTGGTGGTGAGAGAGTGGGTGGACCAGCCGGAGATCCTGCGGCATCCCAGCGTGAGAGGCTTCCTGACTCACTGCGGCTGGAACTCCATTTTGGAGGGCGCCACGGCCGGGGTGCCGCTGGCAGCTTGGCCCATGAACTCTGACCAGCCTTTCCACGCCAAGCTTCTGGTCGATGACCTCAGGATCGCGGTCCGGTCGGTGAGGACGAGCAATGGGACGCTGCGTGGTCCGGTCACCGGCCAGGAGATCTCGGAACTGGTCAGGGAGCTCATGCTAGGTGAAGCGGGGATCGAAGCGGCGAAGAAGGCTGCGGAGCTGTCGGCGCTTGCTAAGGAAGCCATGGCGGAGGGAGGGTCGTCTTGGAAAGCCATGGAGGAGATGATCGCTGTGCTGTGTGCCAAAAACCAGGAGAATAGTTAGGCCTGTAGTGGATGTTTGTAACCTGCCAAAATTCATGAACAAAAATAAATCATGGGTAGGAACTTATCCTTGTAAATTTTTCGCAAATAATATGATCAATCCATGAGCTGTGTGTTAAAATCAGAAAGAATGTACAACATTTAAGAAAAACATTGGAAGATTAATCATCCTACCACTCTGTTGCGTCCTGTGGTGAGGTGGAGCCCCCACCAGGTTCTCGTGCATTCCCGTTGACCGTCAGCATTAGCCTCCACTATATAAGCAGGACAAGAACATCACAGACTCACAATAGTCTTCTCAGAGACTTTATCAGAAGCTTGATGTTCCTCGTCGTTGCCTCGTCACCGGTGAAACCAGAGACATCCGAGCTGATACTCTGAACAACGCACACAAACAAACATCTTGTGAGAAAGCTGGACAAGTTTGAGAAATGCAAGCTACGTTTATTTATCAAAAAAGGTCAAACCTCTATATTCTTCAGCGTATATATAATGGTAAAAATGGACTTCTTGATGAGATCAGTATTCTCAACAGTAAGCACGGATGACTTCAGCCATCTGCAAGTGATACATGAGAATATTTAGTACAAAATCGAATCACGATATTAGCTCGACCCTTGTCACATATAAAGTGTTGTTGATTATACACCAGGTGCTATGTGAAAAGAAAACAGAAAAAAAAATTGACCATCAGCGGGGACACCAGTTGTATTATGTAAAAACAAGTTTATCTTCAGCTAAACTGGACCTATGTTCAGGAACCTGAGGTCTCTAAATTTTCACAGTAACTGGTAAATAAAATGGACCATAATTGAGGAAACCAGTTGCATTGTGTAAAAAGAGTTTATCTCTAGCTAAACTGGACTTATGTTCAGGAACCCGAGAGCTCTAATTCACAGTAAATGTTCAGTATATTAGACGAATTTTTCGATACTGATCAAGGATGAGTTCACTTGCAACAAATTTGTACAGTTCTGCCTAGTTCTTGATTACAGATCCAGGATAAGTGGATAACTACTATGTGCAAGAGAGGCATGAATTATAGTCTTCAGATGGCATTTGGCCAAATTGTTTTATCGGTACCTTAAATCATCAGATGCATCAGCAAGACCCTTAGCTATAATTTCCACATCCTTCAGTAGATTACTATCATGGACCTAAGATAGCGAAGGTTGAATTTCTTCAGATAAACCTTCAATATGTTCCATAGGTATTATTTAACATTCTGAAATGTGATGGTTAACTGCAGAACAAGTGTTGAACAACAACAGAATCTCCACTTTATGTTCAATAAACAGAGGTAAGGTAAAAGGTGCATGTTTGGAGCATTTAAAATTCTTGCGGTTCCAAGATGTAAATCAGCTAATCCACTAATGTGAACATATTTTATGTGTTAACTTTAGAAGGCTGATCAATCTCATCTCGGCAGAAACTATCATAAAAGTCTTAAAAGTAGGCCGTGATTTTCTTGCCTTTTGCCACTCCCGGTGTGTGATTCAGAAGCAATTAAAAGATTGCAGAATCTGTTTGCATACCACACAAACTTATACTCAACATATAAATACAGTTTGCTCTGTCGAGATCTAGAAAGTTGCCAGGAAAAAAAAAACTAATACATATATTAAAAAATCTTAATAAGTACTCCCTCCGATCCATTATAAGTGTCGCTGGTTTAGTAATCAATGACACTTATTATGGATTGGAGGGAGTAAAAAACAATGGTTCAGTGACAGATCATGAATGTTAAAAAGAGCATACAAGAAATGGTATATACCTTTGAAATAAGAGGTCGTGCTTTCTCCATTACATGTACAACCTTTTCAACCAATTTATAGCCTTTATCAACACCTATTTCCTGCATACCTCTCGCCAGACGGGTACATATTCCAACCAGGGCATCCAAGCTTACCCTTCATGCCCTTTCACCCTCTCTCTGTCGACGAGAATTAGTCCTTCTTTGCTGCAATCTGGATCGAGTGGACCAACTGAGGGTGTGGGAAGCGGATCATATATATATATATATATATATATATATATATATATATATATATATATAACTAAGTTTCCAGGTGCCAGCATGTTGAAGACTATGGTCTGTAGATCCAATTGGATGGAATTATCATGATGTCATTCGTGTGTTAAGCTGTCAAGAACTACTAATCATAGCTTCAGAGTGCAGACTAAAGCAGCATTATCGCTAGTAGTTTGTGTCTATTCTTACATACCGTTTTTACACGTCACAAAAGCAAACTTACATGACAGATTTGGTTTGCCTCTAGAAATGGAGGAACTGTTGCTGAAGAGGATAAGCATACCTCGACGACGGCGTCGATGCGGTTCAGAGAAGAGTCGACCCTGACAGGCTGACAACATTGCCCACCGTCACCCCGCGCCCGCGGATCCTCACCGGGGTGCCGACGCAGATCCCGCAAGCCTGGCCGAACTCGAACACGGCCTGGTAGTGGTACCTCCTGAACCGCGACCGCCGAGGCCAGGGAAGATGCCGAGGGGGAGCACGGAAGGGCTTGGTGGCCATGGCTGCCCCCCGCGTGTCCTCTGGTCCCTTGGTGGGGTAGCGGAGAGCGTGTGGGTCCTTGGAGGCAATTGGACGAACAGTGGGCAAGCACAAACAAGCAGGGAAGGGAAATGGCGCTGCGCGAATCCGGAAGCCTACACAACACGCACCGTACAAACAAATCGATGAACGACCGATAGATACTCCGCCCATTTCCCACATCGAAAATAATCTACTATGCTAGCCATCCAGGTGATTATTTTTCTTCCAAAATGTAGGGCGACGGTGATAGTAGCTTTTTTAGATGGTCCCTAGCACGTCCCCGTAAAAATCCTGTCCTTGGAAATCATGCTACCTCCGTCCCAAAATAAATCACTTATTTTGAGACGGAGGGAGTATAAGGTATAACTAAAAACTACCGCGTTGGAAAGATCATATCTCGTAAATTCAGGACGGCTTTATTGGATCTGTGCTGCCCAACGCACGGTACCAAATTTAGCATTTGCAAATGAATTTCACCAACAACGTTGTCTAGTTTTACATAACAACACCCAAAATATGTGCAATGAAATAAGTAGCAATCAAGCATGATCAAAAAAATGTGCAATTAATGAACACCACCGATGAGTGACCACATCATATTGACAAACTCACCGGCACCATCTCCCCCACCGGTCGAGTCATCAGCACTACCACCGGCCGAGCCACTGTTACCTCCGCCAGCCAACATGGTTGAGGGAGGGCCCATGGGAAGGAAAGGAGAACGAGGGTGGGGGTTGTCTGAAATATTTCTCATCGAAGGGTATCCGACAGGTGGGCCCAATCCACGTGGTTGGCGACGTAAACACATCAAACACGCACAAACAACATTAGGGCCTCAGATGAACAACTGATGAAACTATTAGAACCCAGATGTGCATTTTGAAAGTTTTATGACTAACTTGGCATCTTTAAAAAAAAATAAGGACCTCTTCCTCCGTTTCATAATTCTTGTCTTAAATTTACCCAAAAATGGATGTATCTATTTTTGAAATAAGTCTAGATACGTGTAATATTTCGACAAAAATTATGAAACGGAGGAAGTAGTTAAGAACATTTTCAAACATCACAGGAAGGATGCTATTTGTGGATTTGGGAGGATCTCCTAAACCAGTACGTGGAGGAGATGGTTCTGTAGACTGTACCACACTACGAACCTGACCCGTAAGCTTTTAGTGTTCAAGGGGATTCGGATGCTGTCACAAATCTGCTCAAGATCAAAGAAGATCGACTCTTGTGCTTTGAGATGATAAGAAATGTGAGGACGAACGCTCCACCGTGAAGAACAGACTTGCAGAAGAGGAGCCTCAAAGCAGAAAGTTCAAGGCTATTTGTTTTATTCTACTCATCATTGTACTCTGTAGGGTGTTCTAATGAACTGTAGTCGCTGGAAATTTCGACATTTCGGTGTCACAGATTATTCTATGTTGTTAACTGCTTCAGAAGCAGGTTGCTTACTTTTTTGTTATTAGTCATAGATTCACTGTTCGGTGTATCGCTCCCATTGTTGCCGTGTTAACGATAGGTGTGATGTGTGTGTCCATAGTGGCCATATGTTCATCACAGAGACAGAACTTTAATTATCAAATCGTTATCACCTTAATAACATGAAACAAAAGCTGGAGTCACGTCTAATTCACGGAGAGGAGCTTTCACTTCTTTTTTTTTGAGAGTCATCCAAAAGCTTCATTAATTAACACAAGCATTACAATCTTGTTCAGTACATTGAAGGATGAAATCCGGCATCTGAGATAACCAGGCACAGTCCGGAACAGAAGCAGATGCAAACTAGCTATGTTGCGAGCAGCTGAATTTGCTTCTCTCTTTCACATGCATGATATCAAAATAGCTACACCCTTCAACTAAGCCCTTGGATCTGTTTCAAAACAGGTAAAATACAAGCTCTATTGATGTTTCTTGATTTCCAAGGTGAAACAAGCTCCAGCGAATCAGATTCCATTATTGCTTGATTGATACTTACGTGTCTGATTAATTTTGCTCCATCTCTACAAGCTAAGCATAGGCTTCAGCAGTTAAAGCATCAGGAATAAGACTATGACATGTGTTGCTTGCCGCCAATATCCTTCCGTTATGATCTCTAATTACAACTCCTGATTTTGCTTCCATGGTATTGATATCATAGGCCGCATCCATTCACCTTGTGGAAGCCTTCTTGTGGGCGTTGCCAGCGGGTCTTGATCTGCATCTTAACACCCTAGCACAACGGGAGCTGGCAATAAGGTCTGCTACAGAATCATGAACCCATCTACATGCTTGTGGAATTTTAACCTGAGATTTGCCATGTAGACGATCATTACGAGCAGACCAAAAAGCTTTCCCACAGGGGCATTCTATTAGAGCATGGTATATTGTATCTTCTTTTGCACCACACTCTAAACAATTACCTTGCTTTTCAATATGCCTTCGATGCAGTTCTTCGCGAACTGGGATAAAACCATGAATGACTCGCCACCAAAAAGTTCTAACTTTTGGGGGAACCGCGAGTTTCCATAGTTTGACCCAAATTTTATTTCCTTCAGTTTCTGAATTTTCAGCAATGCCTCTTCTGTAGTGATCCTCATATCTTCCACTAGCTGATACAGTAGCATTTTATAAGCTGATTTTACTGAATAGAGTCCATGCTTTTCTCCACTCCATACCCACAAATCTTCTCGAAGCTTACCAATGGGAACCTTAAGAAATTCTAGTGCTTCTAACGAATTGAAATTTTCATTTAATTTTTGTAAGCAGTTCCTTCTGAATTTAGGAGATCAGAGGCATACCTTGCGGTTGCACTGGTCTTCTTGCTAATTGGTTTGCATCCTGAAATACTTGGTATCCACCGGTCCTGCTATACATTGGTAGATTTTCCATCCCCAATTCTTCTAATTAGTCCCAGCTCCAAAACTTTCCTCCCTTTTAAAATTGCCTGCCACACTTGAGAACTATTTTCTTCTTCCTTGCATTCATAAAATTTGAATTATGATAATATTTACCAGCCAGAATACGAGCATAAAGGGAATTTGGTTTAGTCAGTAATCTCCACCCTGCTTCCCCAACATACCAATATTGAATAGATGAATATTTCTAAAACCCATACCTCCTGTACTCTTCGGCTGAGGTTTCACTTTGGTTACAGTTTAGAGTAAACGATGCTAATTGTACAGAGCACATGCCATGGGCTACTATAGGTGTACGAAGCTAGCATGTTTAATTAAAATATTTTCCGGCTTGGTTGCAGTTGAGATAGACAACATCGACATGTGACAACACCAGATCACCATACCAACCACCGAGAGTGAGAGTACATGAGCTGCCTATGGAGGAGGACAGTAGGCAGTGCAGGGGATGAACAGGGATGGAATCTTCATGAAGTTGACAACCATTACCTACAATCCAGAGACTCCCCCTTCTGTATCGTTGCGTTCTTCAAACGCATGCCTACTTCGAGGTATTGGCGAAAGCGCTTATAAATTCTGCTTGGCTGCTCACCCGTCAGTCATACTGCCCATCTACCCGTCAGCAAGTTAGCATGGGCTCAAGCGTCCTTCCGCACGTAGCACTCTTCCCTTTCCTGGCCAAAGGCCACACCATCCCCTACATCCAGCTTGCGCACCGCTGCCGCTGCCGCCGCCTGGCCACCGTCACTTTCTTCACAACCCGCGGCAGCAACGCCGCCTTCGTCCGGGCAGGGTTGTCTGCCTTGGTCGGGCCGGACGACGACGACGACGACTCGGCCGTCGTGGTCGTGGAGCTCGAGTTCCCAGCCGATGGCGCCCATGGCGTCCCGCGAGGCGTCGAGAGCGCCGGGGGGCTCACCTCGGTGACCTCCATTGTCCCCTTCGTCCATGCCGTGTCGTTGCTCCAGCCACAGCTAGACGCTGCCCTGCAGGCCGCCCAGGACACGTCTCCGGTCAGCCTCCTCATCGCCGACCCGTTCCTGCACTGGGCCAACGCGTCGGCAGCCAGGATCGGCGTGCCCAGGGTCTCCTTCTTCGCCACCTCCATGTTCATGCACGTGATGCAGGAGGAGCTCGTCCCCCGCCACAACCCCTTCGCCTCGCTACGGCCAGGGGAAATGGATAACCATGGCAACCCGACGTCGTGGGCGGTGCCGGAGTTCCCTCATATCAGGTTCACGTTCGAAGACCTCATTGCGCCGCTGGGCGATGACCCGGCCATGGTGGAGCTGGGCAGCAAGGTCCTCGAGACCATAAACGGAAGCCATGGCCTGATCGTCAACTCCTCCCATGTCCTCGAAGGCTCCTACATCGACTTCTGGAACAACCAGCACCTTGGGCCCAAGGCCTGGCCCGTCGGCCCGCTCTGCTGCTTGTCGCCAAAGACCACCAACGGCGGCGGCCCACGTCCGCCGTGGATGGAGTGGCTGGACAGCAAACAGGCGTCTGGCCATGCCATTCTGTACATCGCGCTGGGGACGATGTCGGCGAAACCAGAGCCGCAGCTGAGGGCACTCGCAGATGGGCTGGAGCGGGCCGGTGTGGGTTTCATCTGGCCCGTGAGGCCTGAGGACATTGATCTAGGAGCAGGGTTCAAGGAGCGTACCAAAGGGAGGGGGCTGGTGGTGAGAGAGTGGGTGGACCAGCCGGAGATCCTGCGGCATCCGAGCGTGCAGGGCTTCCTGACTCACTGCGGCTGGAACTCCATTCTGGAGGGCGTCACAGCCGGGGTGCCGATGGCGGCTTGGCCCATGAACTCTGACCAGCCTTTCCATGCCAAGCTTGTGGTTGATGACCTCAGGATCGCGGTCCGGTCGGTGAGGACGAGCGATGGGACGCTGCGTGGTCCGGTCACTGGCGAGGAGATCTCGGAATTGGTCAGGGAGCTCATGCTGGGTGAGGCGGGGATCGAAGCGGCAAAGAAGGCTGCGGAGCTGTCGGCGCTTGCTAAGGATGCCATGGCAGAGGGAGGGTCGTCATGGAATGCCCTGGAGGAGATGATCGCTGCTCTCTGTGTGCAAAGAAACATACAGGAGAATAATTAGGCCTGTCGATGTTTGTAACCTGTCAAAATTCATGAACAAAAATAAATCATGGGTAGAAACTTATCCTTGTAGATTTTCTGCATATAATATGATCAATTCATGAGCTGTGTGTTAGAATCAGAAGGGATTAATCATCCTACTACCCTGTTGCGTCCTGTGGTGAGGTGGAGCCCCCACTGGGTTCTCGTGCAAAATCCCGTTGACAGTCAGCAAAAGCCTCCACTATTATATGCAGGACAAGGACATGACAAACTCACAATAATCTGCTAAGAGATTTTATAGAAGCTTGAAGCTCCTCGTCGTCACCTCGTCACCGGTGAACCCGGAGACACCCGAGCTGGTACTATGAACGATGCACACAAACAGACAAAGATCTTATGAGACAGTTGGACAAGTTTGATATATGTAAGCTATGTTGAATATTTATCAAAGGTCAAACCTCAATATTCTTCAGCGTATATATAAGGGTAAAAATAGACTGCTTGATGAGATCAGTGTTCTCAGCAGTAAGCATGGATGACTTCATCCGTCTGAAAGTGAAATGAGAACATTTAGCACAAAATCGCATCACGGTAGTAGCTCGACCCATGCCACAGATAGTGTGTGGTAGATTATACACCAGGTGCTATGTGAAAAGAAAACAGAAAATAAAATTGACCATTATCGGGGCCATCAGTTGTATCATGTAAAAACAAGTTCATTCCCAGCTAAACTGGATGTATGTTCAGGAACCTTTAGAAATTTTCATATTAACTGGTAAATGCATTATGATGATTTTTCAAAATTATAAACAAGGATTGAGTTCATTTGCACAGTTTTGCCTAATTCTTGATTACAGAGTCCCGAATAACTACATGCAAGAGACTCATGAATGTCTTTAGATGACAAATGGAAATTGTTCTATCAGTACCTTATCAGATGCATCGGCAAGACCCTTAGCTATACTTTCCACATCCTTTAGTAGATTACTATCACGGACCTCAGATAGCAAAGGTTGAATATCTTCCGACAAACCCTCGATCTGTTCCTGAAGTACCATTTAGCACTGTTAATGTGATGTTTAACTGCAGAACAAGTGCTCAGCAACAACAAAATCTGCACTTTATATTCAAATAAAAATAGGAAAACAAAAAACTGCATGTTTGGAGCAACTTCAACAAAAAACTGCATGTTTGGAGCAGGTTCAACATCCTACCAGTTCCAAGATGTAAATCAGCTAACCACTAATAAACAAATTTTATGTGTTATTGTTAGAAGGCTGATCAATCTCATCTCAGGAGAAATTTATACTCCCTCCGATCCATATTAGTTGTCGAAATATTACATGCATCTAGACACTTTTTAGACATAGATACATCCATATTTGGGCAAATCTGAGACAATTAATATGGATCGGAGGGAGTAATAAATTACTAAATTAAACATTGAAGTGCTTTAGTCTTAACTGATGGTGATGCTTTTCTTGCCTTTTGCCACATCCAGTGTGTTTGGATTCAGAAGAAATTAAAAGGCAATGCAGAATTTGTTAGCATGTCACACCGATTTATTCACAGCATATACATACAGTTTGCTCTTTCAAGGTGTACAAGGGTGCCAGGGAAACCACCAATACATATATTCAGTCACCAAATCTTAATAAGTAAAATACAATGGTTCAATGAAAGATCATTAAAGTGAGAAAAAAGCGTAAATGAAATGCTGCAAGAAGAAGAAGGTGTATACCGGGAGCAGGACGTCATGTGCCTGGAGGCACTCAGCTTGGCCGGCCGCTACTACCCGCTGAGCCCAGAGCCGAAGCTCACCCTGGGCACCACTGCACACTCCGACCCCTGCTTCCTCGCCGTGCTCCTCCAGGATGCCATTGGTGGCCTCCAGGTGCTCGTCGACCTCGACAACGACAACAAGCGGTCGATTCGGGTGTGGCCAGAATGCACCAAAGAAATAAGCTACTTCCGCATAGAGTCACAGCAAGCTCATGGTGCAAACAGCAGTAACTTCACAACTAGAACTAGGTCAGAATCATGTTTCCAAACCCCAGCCCAAGAAAATTGGATGATTCATGAAACGATCCTTCGATGATGTTACATCTTTTGTCATTCAGAATTAACCAGTATCGGTTGTTCTGCTTTGAGTAGACTCCTGCATTTATGTTGAAATATCACAGTTAAGAGCTAAGAGTTGTCTATTTAGACCATGTGCTACAGAATTTGTGGATCATGAAGGTGCAAACAGACAGTTTCAGACAATGGAGTAGACGAAGTAGCAGGTATATTAACCACATAATATTAAGGAGATAAATTGCAACATGGTTGCTTGAACTTGCAGTGAAGTAGTACCAGCTAGGTTCTCACAATTGGAACTTGAGTTCCTAAAATTGCAAAAAACTTGTCAGAGTTAGTCATTTCGCCCTCTCACTTTGCTAAAGCGCAAACGTTGCACTCAAATAAAGGAACAATCATTATGCTGCTCACTATATGCCCATAACCCTAAATTCCAAACACGGTCAACTAACTATGCAATTACTTATGTTTGGTTCAACATTTTACCTGTCCACAAGTAAAAGAAGTCCAATCAACCCATGGGAATTCAATTGAAGAGGGAACGGGAGAAGGAATGATAAATTTAGACAAGAAAGTGCAAGCGTAAGACAAAGAGCTATAAGTAATATTTAGAAGAGATAAACAAACAACATCTACTGTCAGAGAGAATGGATATTTCTCAGAACAGTACGCTCACAACTCACTACCTCATAATAATGAAGAGCATGAACACCCAGACTATTTATTTTAGCTTATAAGTTAAAACATGTCACGGAGAATTAGCTTCAGTTTTCTAGGGCACATACAGCCGAGAAATTAAAATATGCTCAATATAACAAACTAACAAAAATGTGGTCTCGACTTCCAGAATACAATGAGTTTATCCATTTGAGGCAACAAACTCGTCAGAATAAAATGAATGTATCCATTTGTGGTACAAACTCAGCAGAATACAATGAATGCATCCATTTGTGGTACAATCAAACTCGTCACTAGCAGCAACTCTTGGTTCTTAAACAAATGCTAAAAACGATAATAATCATATTGTTGTTAACAATTGACAATTTCCGATTGTTGCAAATCTCATACTGCAAAGATTTGACCTATGAAGTTTTATATGAATACTCATAATATGGGATAAATATCATTCTGGTAGAGGTTGGACAGGGACAACTAGAATAAGAACAGGATTTGGTGAAGGGATACAGTTGGGATGAAAATTAAATCTAGAAACCAGAGCTGGAATTCAGTCTTGAGAACTATGCCATATTCATGCATTGCTTAATCTCAAATTTTGCATGCCACTCCAATAGACTATACTAACCTGGACCTTTCCTGATACAAACTACTTAACTGAGTGTCCAGATAGATACTCTAAATTTAAAGACATCTAACCGGCTGGACTCTGCTGACTGACTTCTACATCTATTGATTACCAACTCCCAGGCAGACTGGAACCCAACTCTGTTTTCACATGCAGAAGCTAGCTCTGATACTGCTTCATGCGCTCGCCTCTCTGGCCAGGATACTGTTGTGCCTGGTTCATCAAGAAAGAAACTGCTGTGCCTCCTTAGTCCTTTTGATCCTTGCTACTGTGCTGCTGGTACTGTTTCTTTGTTTGCAACTGCAAGTAACAAATATGGCAATTGACAACAATTAGTATGCGCAATATTCTGAACAATAATATCAACAACCATATGCACTGGAGTTCATCAAGCATCCAAATTTAAAACTACTGATATCAGGGAATTTTAAATATCATCAATTGTTATCCTTGAAATGCTTAGGCATGCTAGTACCTGCAGGATAGGAACTTGTGAATGGATAGATACAGCTAACCATACGGTCAGTGGAAGAGTTGCTTTCATAGATTTTCTTAAACTGCATAGAGCTGAGATGAACCATGAAGACACTGCTACCAGCTGATACAAACATCACATTATCATTGCCATTAAACCCCATTTCCACTCAGGGATGTGTAGAGAGCCCTGTATCGGTGAAAGAAGCTTGTCCAGATCAATTGTTTTCCCAGAATCCACTCGGCAGCACCAACAGCATCAGTCTTCCTGACCCATAATTGAGCTGTGAAGGTGAGGTTTGAAAAGTCGATGAAGCCAAGGCCACCGGCACCGCCCTCCGCCAGAGTGCTAAGGTAAAGGCCGCCATGGTTGGCATAGTCATGCGATCACAGAAAGTCTCTCTGTATCCACATCAAACTCAACGATGCCAATCTGGGTGCCGAAAAGGAACCAGTAGACGGAATTCCCGACCTGGATGGTCCGAGAGCCGATGGTGAACGGGGTCTCGAACGGAACTGGTGATGAGATCGCCCCATGAGTCCGTCTCCGACGAGTAGACACAGGCCAAGGCTCGCGCGTTATGGATGTCGGCGCACGCGAGGACAACCTTGAAGGGGCTCGAGTGGCAGTCTCCGTGCACGTGGCGCTCGTCGGCTGAAGCACAGAGCACCGCTCCTTGCACGGACGGAGACACATGGTTGTCGAAGTGCGGCGGCAGATATAGGAAACGCTGTTCTTCTATCACGGGGTCCCAGACAAGGACCAGGCGGTAGCTGGGGTCGGCCCTGCTGCAGAGGAGGAGGAGCAGGCAGCCGTGGCGGCAGCCAAGGAAGTACCAGATGTCGTCGTCTTCGTAGCCGGCTTCGCTCTCGTACCGCAGGGCGAAGCGCTCGGGCGGGATGGAGTCCGGCGGGTCAAGGATGCACTTGAAGGAGGGGGGCTTGGTGTAGTGGTTGGGGATGAAGACGCCGATGATGGGGGGCCATCGGCGGCGGAGGAAGTCGTGGTCGGTGGCGAGGCGGCGCCAGCGCTGGCAGACGAGGGATGCGCGGAGGAGGAAGGAAGGCTGCGGAGGGAGGCGGGCGAAGATTTCCCAGAGCACGTCGTCGTCTCCCATCGGGGGCGCCGGCGAGGGAGTCCTGGAGCCTGGATCGGCGGCGGCGCTTTGGATCTATACTTTTTTTTCTTTTTCTTTTTTTAGATGTTGGATCGATAAATTTAAAAAAAAAAAGGAGAATCGATAACTGATGGGGAAGCATCAGGTGAAAACGGGTGTTCTGTGCAGATCTGAAAAATTCCAACAACAACCGTTGGGTGCCAGACGGAGAGCTGAGATGCATGGTGGAATTCTCTCGAGCCATTTAACAGTCATTTTCGCCGATAACGTCGCTGGATTGTCATAAAAAAACTAGATGTCATCTTTCACTATAAATAACAATAACAAGGCTATTCAAAAATGTACCGCTGCAACTCAGTTTTCCACTACAAAATACCACTATTGACTAACATCCTCTGATAGCCATAAACAACAGATTTAAGAGTTCACAGGAAACACACTGGCAGCAACACTGGCTGATTCATGAAACGATCAGAGAGGAATAGCGTCGGCAGCTGTTGCTGCTACTTCTGTTTGTTTGCCGGAGGATTGCGGCGGCGAGCCGGAGGAGGATGTGGACGGCGTTGAGGGGGTCGGGCTGAACGAAGGAGGACGAGCCCTACCGGCAGCTGCAGCCGTAGTCGTGGCCGAGGAGAACGAGAACCGTGGCGGAGCCTGACGGCTGCTGGCGTTGCGGTGGAGCCCATCGGCGAGCTCGGCAATGGCGGGCTCGCCGTGCAATGCAGCGGCGGCGGTTCTCTTTTTTCTTTCTTTTTTAGCTTTTACCGGTTCCTGTCACCCAACTACGTTGAATATCGGTTCTCTTTTTTCTTTTCTTTGTAGCTTTTACCGTTCACCTCAACTTCTTCTATTAGCTGCATAATGAATATCGGTGCTCCAGCCAATCGTCCCCGGCCATGGTGGGAGGAGCTGCTCCGGCAGGCAAGCAGCAGCACTACAGGGTCAAGACCAGCCTCCACACCCGCTCTGCACTGTCTCCAACACTTGAGGCTCTCATCTGATGATCTCAAACTCTCATCCATGCATACACCAAATAAATGTATCATCTCTACGGCCTTTTGCAATCCAATTTGTAGACCCATTAAGGCGCAAACAAACAGTTTCAGGCAGTGGAGTGGACCAAGTATATACCCCCTCCATTAATCCGTGCCAATTACTATGAAGCAGAGGGAGTAGCAGATATATTAGCCACATAAATGTTCACTAGATAAATTGCAAAACGGTGTGATTTCACACAATTTCGCCTACTCACTTTGCTAAAGCGCAAAAGTTGCACTTATGTAAAGACATGATGGTTATGCCGCTCATTACATTATGATCCCAAATTGCCAACCAAATATGCAATCAATATTAATTAAACTGACATGTCACCACTTTGTCTAATTAAAAAATGCCAACATGGCACGTTCAAATTTAGGCTACAGAGACAAACTATTAATTTTTGCTCTTTAATTTAATTTGAAGACACCTAACCAGCTGGACTCTGCTGAGTGCTGACTGACTTTTCCTCTATTGGTACCAACTGGCAGGAAACACTGGCATCCGACTCTGTTTTGTCAGAAAGAAAGAAGATACTACTGCTGCGCCTCCTTTGATATGTTTGACCCTTGCGACTCTTCTGCTGTTACAGTTTCTTCGTCTGCAACTGCAAGTAACACATAAGGCAATTGACAACAATTAGTATGTTCAGTATTCAGAACAATATATATACTGTCAAAAACAACAACCATATGCGTTGGAGTTCATCAGGCATGCAAATTTAAACGGATTTAAAACAATTAGATATCATGGAAATTTAAATACTGTATCAAATTGTTATGCTTTCAATGTTTAGGCATGCATGCTATTACCTGCAGGATAGTTACTCGTGAATGGATGGATACTGTGAACAGAACAGTCAGCAGAAGAGTCGTTTTCAAAGATCTTCTTAATCTGCATAGAGGAGAGATGGACCATGTAGACACTGCAACCAGCAGACACAAACATCACATTATCGTCGCCATCAAACGCCACTCCCCCCCCGGACATGTCCTAACACCGGCGAAAGAAGCCTATCCAGTTCAATCTTTTGTCCCTGAACCCACCCATCAGCACCACCAGAATCATCAGTCGTCCTGACCCACAACTGAGCCGTGAAGCCCGACATTGACATGGCGATGAAGCCCAGGCCACCATCCTCCGCCAGCGTGCTCAGGTAGAGGCCGCGGTGGTCGGCGTAGGCACGCGACGGCACCTCGATCACCGAAAGGCTCTCCGTATCCAAATCAAACTCGAGGATGCCGACCCGCGCGCTGAAGAGGAACCAGTAGACGGAATTCCCTACCAGGACGGTCCGGGAGCCGACGGTGACCGCGGTCTCGGACGGCACCGGCGTGGTGATTAGATCGCCCAGGAGTCGGTCTCGGACGAGTAGACGCAGGCCAAGGCCGTCGGTGTCGGGTGGTCGTTGCCGGCGCCGGCGGACGACGCGAGGACGACCTTCAAGGGGCTCGAGTGGCATCCCCCGTGCACGTGTCGCTCGCCGGCCTCGGCGCAGAGCACGGCCCCTTGCAGGGCGATTGACGCAATTCCGTCGAACCCCGGCGGCAGGTAGAGGAAGCAGGGTTCGTCTTCCGATACGGGGTCCCAGACGAGGGCCTGGCGGTAGCTAGGTTTCCGGCGGCTGCAGACGAGGAGGAGCAGGAGGCTGTGGCGGCAGCCGCGGAAGTGCCAGGCGTCGTCGTCGTAGCCGTAGTCGCCGGCCTCGTATTGCAGGGCGAAGCGGGGGTCGCCGCCGGGCGGGATGGAGTCGAGGATGGGCTTCAAGGAAGGCGGCGAGTTGTAGGTGTGGTTGTTGTCGTTGGGGAGGAAGAAGACGCCGATGTGAGGCGGCCCCACCGGCGGCGGAGGAATTGAGGGTCGGTGACGAGGCGGCGCCAGCGGTCGCAGACGAGGGACGCGCGGAGGAGGGAGGATGGCTCCGAGGGGAGGCGGGAGAGGATGTCCGACAGGAGGTTGTCCACTTCCAGCGGCGAGGACGCCATCGCCGTCTGACTGCAACTTCTTGCAAGTTTTTTTTTTAGAGCTGCAAGTTCTTTTATGGAGAATGTTTATTGAACTGGTTTTGGACCCGTAATCTGTTTTGCTGTCCTGATTCGAACCCAGCGAGCCCATCTGGCTGGAGCGCAAGAGAAGGATGACGGGCTTGGGCCGTCACGGGACGAGATGATTTGGGCTCAAGGGCATGGCACCCAGTCTGATGGGGATGCAGCTGCAATGATAGATCCACCTGTTCCTGGGCAGTTGCGCTAAAAAAAAACCTGTTCCTGGGCAATCCGTCTTTTCGATTCGGTATTTTCGGTGTTTGGGTATTTTGGGAGAGAATACAAGAACCAAATCCGAATTGATCATTTAATTCGGTTCAGTCTATTGGATATATATATATATAAAGACCTTTATTGCCCATCATTTTTATTACATGAGCAGCAGATGAAATGTAACAAATTAATGAACCAATCACGACAAAACATAGCAACAACACATAATAAAATACACAATTGGTCAATAACAACGATTTGAAAATGTATACAACAATACATAATAATGAACTAGGCTCAATTTCTCACGTACGTATGGATTTTACAAAAATTTCAGTCTATACGGTCCAACGCCGAACCCAAAACCTGAATAAGAAAATAAGAAACGAACCCGATACCCAAGACCCAAATAGACTAACAGTTCGGTCTATAAGGATTCGGTTTGGTTTGGTTTTCCAGTTTCCGTTCTAACATGCCCACCCCTAGATTCACGCATATATGACCGATGTTTTTATTATTCTAAAAATAACTTTTGCAAGGAAATAAAAAAACTTATGACCGATGTTTTTTTAGACTAATATATGACGGGTGTGTGGGGGAGAGAAGCCATGGAACCTGTGAGTAAGGCATTCTTGCGAGGACAAGATTAATTTCGACAAGCATTCACGTCGGCGATGGCGATTCAGGACCTACATGGCCGGCACCACTTTGCCGTTCATCATTCATGTTCATCAAATTAAAAATAGCTACTCTCAGATTTACAAATTGCGCTGCTGTGACTTCAGTTTTTTACTTTCATGTTCAACGGCAGCCTCCAGCCCAAGGACGGAGTGATGCGCTAAAAACGACGCCCCGCGCTTTGTTAGGATATACCCGCCGTACACGAAGATCGGCTGAGGGACATATTGTCCCTCAACAATGTACCGACGACTCCACTGACGTCCCTCCTCTAGAACCCACACGTCATTCGAGCGCCCGCAAGGAAGGAGGCCAAGCCGTCAGGTGGTAGTGATAGCATCTAGCCGGAAACGAGGGCAGCGGCGTGACTGTGGAGGCAAAGCGCTCGGTGTCGAGGTCAAACGACACGACCATCGCCGCTCCGCCCGCGGTTACCCAATACGTCATGCCATCGACGCTGACGATGCCGGTGGCCAGGTTGCATTTGGCGGCGGCCGACGGCGGTGGCCAGGGCGAAGCTGTACGCCCGGTCCCACCTCTCGACGGCGCGGCGGCTAGTTCCGACCGACGGCCCGGCGCACGGCAGCGGCGGGACGGCAAGCGTCGTCTCGCCGCTGACCGGGTTGACCAGCGTGACGTCGCCTCCGGGGCTGACCCCAAGGTTGTCGCACAGGCAGAGCAGGCCGTTGCAGGTGCCCACGAGCCGCACGTCTTTGCAGTACCACGAGGAGGAGGAGCGGCGATCCTTATGATTATTATTCCCCTTCATCCTCCAGAACTCCCTTGCGCAGGATGGAGAAGATAGGTCGTGGATGACGTAGGCGGCTCCCCAGGAAGCGTCCCAGATAAGGGGCTTCGGGCGGCTCTGCATCTCCGCCGTCCGTTCCGTGACCACGTCGCGCCACAAGCGGCACACCAGGCGGGCTCGCCGGAGGGAGCTCGTCGGCAAGCGCTGCAGGATCTCCAACAACACGGCCGTAGACTGCAGGCAACGATCCATCGCCGTGTGCGCTGCGCTGGAGTGTATATCTGATTCTGCCGCCCTTGTTTTTCCTGATCACCGCTACGATGCCTTTAATTTAGTACTACGACGCATATATGCTTGGGATTCCAGTCCGACTCTGGCTTGCTTCTCAAGTTTTCGTTTTTATCATTGTATATCTGGAAAACGAATTTGGACTGCTTATTTGCTACCAAGTAATTCGCTGTTGTGAATTTGGAAGAATCTACGTCACAATCTTTTATACTCACTCCAATCCATATTACCTGTCTCCGATTTAGTCCGGTTCTCAAGTTTTCGTTTTCCCCTTGTGTATCTGGAAAACGAATTTGGTGTACTTATTTGCTACGAAGTAATTGGCTGTTGTGAATTTGGAAGAAACTACATCACAATCTTTTATACTCCCTCTGATCCATATTACTTGTCGTTGATTTAGTGCAACTTTGGACTAAATCCGCGACAGGTAATATGGATCGGAGGGAGTAATACTAAATCTGGACAACTTTGTACTAAATCCTGATCAAATATATAAAGATACGCAGCCTCTCTGGAGAGGTACACATGTTTGTTTCCAAACCAAATTCAAATTCCAGAAATTAAGAAAAGACTCTGTGCAGGTGCTTTAATTGGTTAACATGAAAATACTGCGATATTTGAATAAAACAAAACTAGTACTACTAGAATTTCACACACAGAAATCGGTAGCAACACAAATCCGTTGATAAGCAAATGATAACCGAGTTATATCAATCAAACATTACAGAACACCACATATTACTCTACCACGTTTAGGATTCTTAACAACAATTAGTGCCGCGTTTCAATGACATGATCTGTCTTTCGGCTTGCGTTCAGCAACAAAAACATATTCTGTCAGATTTATCAATGCACCGGTAATCCTAGGCATGACAAAAAGACAAAAAACAAGAAGCAAAGCTATCCTGTTGCTCCCAACCGAACTGGAACCAATGAAAGTAGATCCAACAGGAACATTTGCCTGCCATAACAAGTGAACGAGCGATCCTCTGACATTTCAACTGCATGCACTTGAATCGGAGAGAAGGCATATGCTTTGACTTTCAACAGATCTAATTGCGGCAATCATGGATCTTCTCAAGTTCTACGCCTCCATCAAGCAAGAACTGCTTCACCTTGGCGAGCAGGGCCTTCTCCGAGCATATGATATTCACAATCTCAAGCTGGTCACAAGTAAACGATCTTTCTTCTAGTTCGCCAACTATTGCACATAATTTCCCCTGGTGCAGTCGCGGCTAGCAAGACAAACACAACAGTTTGATCTACACGGCACATGTATAAACATTCGTCCAGGGATAAACATAGAAGCGGAAAAGGAGTCACGTACTTTGTCTAGTTCCAGAGTTAGCTTCTTCAGGTTAGGTGAGTTCTGTAGGAAGACTATCAATGCATAGAAGTCCTCATGCACACACCATCCTTCAAGAATCAGGTCTGTAAGATTGCTGAACTTTGGACACCATTGGTAATCCTTTTCCATTGTAAGCTGCACAAAAACTTAAAAGATAAGGATGCAGCATAACACTGATTCTAAGATGTAGAATGCTTTTTTTTTTCTGACTCGGTCAAACTTGCCAAGGTGCTTTTTAATTTTCACATATACTACGTATATTTGAAGAAATGGCAATTACCAGGCTATTGTGCTAACATAATGACAAAGAAATACCTTAGTTCCAACTAGATGAGTTTATAACTGAGTGTATGAATTAGATTTCATTGGGTGGACACCTGACAGCGTAAATCATGCAGACATGAACGATCTTCAGTTCAACATTCAACACACAGAATAAACATGCTTAGGTATCACCATTTGGTATCTAAGACGAATAGGATGCACTAAAATAGGATACAATACATGCATGAGGAATACTCAAGTCAAAATCAAGAAGCTTACCTTTCTATGACCATAATAGAATGTCAATCTTGTGACACCAGAAAGGCCCTTGAGAAACTGTTTGATATCAGAAGCATTAACATCCTCGATGTCGTCGGGAATTAATATCCATGCCTTCTCTAGTGATGCCATGTTGATCAAGGAAGGTAGCCTGACGCCATCATTTTTAGCGAAGGTGAAGAACTTGAGGCTTGGAGCAGAAATACTAACCAGGCGATCATCATGTACAAAGCCAAGTTCCTCTTGGACGGTCAAGAGCTCGAGAGTCGGAGAGGAAATCTCATGGTCCGTAATCATGCAGTTGGTTAGGACGAGATCCTTCAATCCAGGGCACCCATGTTCGAGTTGCTCAAAGAAGCCCTCGACCAGAGTAGCATTGCCGATGTGCAGTGTTTCCAGGCACTTGGAAGTGAACACGTCGGGATCGAGCTCCAACGGTTCGGAGTGATTCTCGAGTTCGACGATCCGGGCGTCGTGCTCCAACGCATGGCGGATCCAATCGTTGGCGTCGACGTAGCAGGCTTCGAGGTCTGTGCCGGGCCCCCCCACGATGCTGTAGCAGAGCCGGAACCTGTCGATGCCGACGGACTCGCGGCGCGCCAGGAAACGGTTGATGAAGGCCTTGAAGGACACCTCGTTGACGATGCCCTCATCATCCTCGAACTCCTCGCAGGTCGCGTTGATGCAGGGGAGGGACCTCCAGAGGTCGCGAAAGCACGGGAACAGGACGCAGATTTGCACGGCGAGGCGCGCGTCCAGGTTGGACATGACGCGGAGGAGGAGGTCGGTGGTGAGGCCTTCAATCCTTGAGGTGGCGAGAGCAGGGTCCGCCGTGCGCTGACGTTTGCTGGACGGCGGCCCCGCCATTGGGGCTCCGGGGCGTTTGGTCGAACAGGTGGTGTGCGCAGCTCCGGGGCTGCAGCGATTCGTGGACGAGCAGCGCGCTATGGAGTCAATCCGCAGGCGGCAGCGCAGGAACGGGAAACGATTCTCTCGGATGGCAGAAGGGAATCGGAGGAAGATCGGGGACGAGGAGAGGACAATCAAACGAGACACGAGGAGGAAACAAGGAAGGGTGTTCACCTGGTGAATCAACCAACCCAACAAACTAGCATTAACACCTGGTGAATTAATTCACGAGAGGACAATCAACCCCACTTTGCCTAATCTCGTGAATTAACCAACCCAACAAACTACCATTTCGGGACTAAATATACTCCCTCCGTGAATTACCGAAATGCCGGCATTTCAAAAACGAGTCTATTTTGCTCGCACTGAATTTCACAAGTCTTTCCCTGGCGGTCTGGTACTAGTAGGCTGGTGCGGCGCCACGTGTATTGAAATTGTTACGATTAGCCTTTCTTTTTAGGTTCTAGTGTGTGTGATACAATATTTTATTAAATTTATTTTGGGGAATAGCCTTATACTCCAACGCTACGTCTTGTGACTCAAACAAAGAAAACCATATACTCCATCCGTCCAACAAAATATGTCTCAAGTTTGTCAAAATTTGAATGTATATAGACATGACTTAGTGTAAATATTAAGGAAAATAATTTTACTTGTAAGGTATTATACAACCATTTTACTTAAGTCTTGCACTAGGAGGCGGGAGACCAAAGTGAGGTTATAGACGGCATGACTCTCACCAACATGCGGAGTTGCGGGAGTTTAACCGTGTATCTCGGTGTCGGTGATCATATTCGATATTACCGCTGCTCCGTCGCGGCGGTCGATGACGTGGGGATGTCAAGTTCTTTCTCCATGTTCAGCTCTTTCTGTGCAATGCACGCGGCAAGAACGTGTTTTTGTAGCCGCGCTGTTGTATGCATGCATGCATTCAATGAGCTTTCATTTAGATATCAATCATCAAGTGCTATGAACTTATGAACTCTCTTGCAGATTGCTTAATTTGAGAAAGTAAAGAAAATTATGAGGGAAGGGGGGCAATGCCCCCCATATCTTAAAATCTAGGGGGACAATGCGAACCCGTTCCTGGTACATTGGATGTGTGAGGGGCAATGTCGTCATGGGTATGTTTCCATTTATGGTTTGAACCACACTTATAACAGACCTAGAAAATTTCTTACCAATTATGCACAATGGCTATTTAAGGTCGCAGCCGGCTCGGTATACCGAAACTTTGAGGCTGTTCTACAGCTTGGAAATGGCAATCACATTAACGGGGAATTTTTCAACCAGATTCCGAGCTTAAGTTCCAAGTCGTTTCCTCTTTATTCAGACAAACACTGCAAATTAATCATTGTCCGGAAGAAATGTGGCTGGCAAAATTGTGATCAGCCATAACACTATAACAATGAATAAAGGGTCGATCAGTAAGTCTGACATCAGTGACGGAGCGGCCGGCGTAGTATTAATTAATAGAAATCTTTTTGGCTTCACGACCCTTCTCAAGAATTATGGTCCTAATGTTGTGCAGGTGATGTGAAATATGGCAGCAATATCACAAAACGAGCAAAGCGAGTGCCAGTTTCATCTAAAAAACATTTTATTTGGTGTCCTTCCATCTCCCAATGTAGCGGCATTCTCATCCCGCGGTCACAGCAAGTTCAGACCTGGCATGCTAAAGCCAAATATATTACAACCGGAGATCAACATAGTTGTTGCATGGCCACTACTCACCATGCTTGATGCTGGAACATTCAATATTAAGTCTGGGATGTCTACGTCGACTTCACATGTCAGTGGCATCACCGCACTTGTGAAGAGCTCTCATCCCAACAGGTCCGTTGCTGTCATCAAGTCATCTATTTTTACTACATCCGACACCATAAACACGAGTATATCCGACATCATACACTATATTGGTGGTCCTATCTTGGACGAGAAGCATCAAAGCGCAACCATGTATGCCATATGCGGCGCCCATGTCAATCAACTTGTGTATGACCTTAGCATTACTGAATATGCTGGCTTATTTGTTCTCTCCTTGGTGATCAAGGCTTGGCACTCGTTGTGAGTAACCCAATATTCCATTCCACAAATATACTAATGACTCCATTCTCGTGCTTATGGAACTCTGGTAGATTCCTTAGTTTGAACAACTAAAAAAAATTGCGAGGGAGGGAGGGGGGGGCAATGGCCCCCATACCTCAAAATCTATGGGGGCAATGCCCCCGTTCCTTGTACATTGGATGTGTGAGGGACTATGGTGTCATTGGTGCTAGACTATTCCATATTAAGTCATAGGTGACAACCATGTCAATCGGCTTGTGTATGACCTTAGCATTACTGAATTTGGCTGGATATGCTGGCTGCTACTTGGTGATCAAGGTTTGTCACTCATTGTGAGTAAACCTAATGTTCTATTACACGAAGGTTCCCAAGATATTTGAAGCACAACTCAACTACCCAACCATAACGGTGCTGCTCATGTCAATGCCATTCACATCCTCTTACGGTCGCAGCCGGCTCGGCTGACCGAAGCTTTGAGGTTGTTCTACAGCTTGGAAAAGACAATCACATTAACGAGGAAGTTCCAAGTCGTTTCCAAGTCATTTCCTCTTTATTCAGACAAACACTGCAAATTAATTATCGCCCGGAAGAAATGTGGCTGGCAAAATTGTGATCTGCCATAACACTATATCAATGAATAAAGGGTCGATCAGTAAGTCTACATCAACGGCATCATGAGTGTCGGAGCGGCCAGCGTAGTGCTAATTAATAGAAATCGTTTTGGCCTCACGACCCTTCTCGAGGATTATGGTCCTAATATTGTGTGTGACGTGAAAAATGGCAGCAATATCACAAAACGAGCAAAGCGAGTGCCAGTTTCATCTACAAAAACACTTTATTTGGTGTCCGTCCATCTCCCACTGTAGTGGCATTCTCATCCCGCGGTCATAGAGGGTTTATGCCTGGCATGCTAAAACCAGATATTTTAGCACCGGGGGTCAACATATTTGCTGCATGGCCACCACTCAACATAATTTGTGCTGGAACATTGAATATTAAGTGTGGGACGTCTATGTCGACTCCACATGTCAGTGCCATCGCCACACTTGTGAAGAGCTCTCATCCCAACTGGTCCGTTGCTGACATCAAGTCAGCTATTTTTACTACATCCGACACCATAGACAATACTGATGGCTTAATCTTGGACGAGAAGCATGAAAGGGCAACCATGCATGCCATAGGCGTCGGCCATCTCAATGACTTGCGTATGACCTTAGCATTACTGAATATGCCAGCTACATTTGTTTTCTCATTGGTGAGTACTCATAGTGAGTAACTCAATATTCTGTTCCATGAATATACTAATCACTCCATTCTCGTGCTTATGAAACTCTTGTAGATTGCTTAATTTGAACAAGTAAAGAAAATTGTGAGGGAGGGGGGGGGGGGCAATGGCCCCTATACCTAAAAATCTAGGGGAGCTGACTACTCCTTGGTGATCAAGGCTACTCACTCATTGTGAGTAACCTAATGTTTTATTGCACGAAGCTTCCCAAGATATTTGAAACACAACTCAACTACCCAAGCATGACGGTGTCGCTTAGGTCAATGCCATTCACATTGAATTGAACAATGACAAATGTGGGGCCAGTAGATTCAACGTACACACTGAAGTTGTATTATCCCAAGTTCCTTGCTATACGTGTCTCGCCGAAGAAGTTAATGTTTTCTAAGGCTGGATAGAAGGTGACATTTACTGTAACAGCGAGCAGCCATGGTGGTGATCGCTGGACAAAAGTTCATATTCATGGAGGGAAGTTTGAGCTGGGTGTCAAGGAACCATATCGTTGTAGTTGGATTGTCGCCGTTGTTGATCTTGATTCTCCATTGTTGTAATCTATTACTCCCTTCGTTTCGCTATATCAGGTTGATCCCTCAAATCATCGTAACCAAGGCAATTTTCATTTAGTAGCATCATCTACGGCAGGCTAAAAGGAAACTCGCATTAAATTGGGATCATCCACTCACAAGCCGAAGCAATTACTGCTTGTGTGTATTTCTCGGTTTGCACGGCACCCGATTTAATTGGGAAGGCGCTACATAGGGTGAAGAATGAGGAGAGATTCAAACGGAAAGTTATGGCCGTGTGACATTTTCTCTTCCCGTAATCAATGGTCATGGCTGTTTTTTGAAGTAAACCTTGTTTCGTACGAGATGAATCCAGAGATCGGCCAGATAAGGGCATCCGCAAAGGCTGACTGTTAGCCGATTCTTATGTAAAATTGGTTTGTGTAAGGAAAGTGAACTAGGAGAGAGAAGAGAGCTGACTCTTCAACCAAGAGTCAGCTAAGAGTTAATTAAGAGTCAACTTTTTTAACTACTCACTCTGATCCTAAATTCTTGACTCAAATTTGTCCTAAATATGGATGTATCTATTATTAAAAAGTGTCTAGATACATGTAATATTTCGACAACAATTTAGGATCGGAGAAAGTATTGTACAACATCACGTTTAATGCTAACAAATCATATAGAGTCTGATTAAAGACACAAACCATTGCATGTGCTATTTTATCATTGACTCTAGATGACTTGTAGAGTCAACTCTATTATTGCGGATGCCTTAAATTGAAATTGAAAAATCAGGGAGATCAGACCCATAAACCGGAACTGAGCAAGTACGGAGTACAATATAGTTTCTTAAGAACTGGGGTGACGGTATGGGCGCCCCGCGCCGTAAAACATCACGCCCCGCGCCTATCAGCTTTCCTTTTCTTTTTCCCTTTTTTTCCCTTGCCGTGCCTGCAGACGACACCGCCGCGTCCCGCAGCCCGCCTGGCGCCCGCTCTCTGCCTGCTCGCGTTGCCCGGCCGCCCCTCCACGAAGCTGCTCGAGCCGGACCAGCGCGCGTCGCCCCTCCGCGTCAAAAGCGTATTCCCCTGGCCAGGGACCTGCTCGCCGTCGATTCCGGCGGCTAGGGCCGTGTGCGCCGTCTATTTCCGGCGTCCAGGTCCGAGCCCCCTGCTCGCCGCTGATTCCCCGGCTAGGGCCGACGAGCCCCTGCTCGCTGACGCCTCTTGCGCGCCATCAATTTCGGCGGCCAGGGCGCTTGGAGGCTATGGTGGAGATCTAGAAAAATCAAGCGCTAAGACGGCGATGGGAAGAGTGCTAGCATTCGTGAAGTTCCGGGGCAAAGTTCCCTTGGAAAATGTCCCAAGAATGAGGGAGCATCTAAATCATGCCGGTACACAATCAAATCTCCGGACTTCGGATCCTATATACAATCACAGAGGTATGATGGCCATATATACACCATAAAATTTTCATGCAAGAGAGTACTAGTTAAGAAACTAGATATAGTAAGCAAGAAATATTTACATCGAACGAAATCTCTACAACTGTCGTTGAGAATTTTGAACAAGGGGTTGCGATGTGATTGTCAACCAAGGTTCTGACATACACCAGGAATGAGTGATATTCCGGTACAGCCTTTTATCTTAGAATTTGCTGCACTTCAGAAATGTAATGAAGAAATGAATACAGTAATATGTGATTTTTCTACTGTTTTTCCTATAAAAAAAATAGCAGCATGTTCATTAGCCATGTATATATATGTTCAAATGCAATCTTGTAGAGGTGCAATAGTCTCAGGGACAAAGGAGTCACACCTCATTTAGGCTAAGCCTTACGTAGCGGTCGGCTTGGCCATAACTTGATGGAGGGGCAATGGCTTGGCCAGGCACGAGTGCAGCTCTAGTTGCAGGAACAAATCCCTTGCACTCCAAGTTGTAACAGCCCTTTGATTTGGTGTCCTTCTGAGCAATGATAAAAAAGGAAAAATGTATTATTATGGATATACAAAGACCTGTGCTAAGTCTGATAGTGCCTCCAAATGTTAAAACAACATTTTGCCAAATATTGTAGGAACATTGTGTATTTTATTAAAATGGCATGGTTTATGCTTACCGTTAAAGAAGCGAACATCTCTGTTATGGTACAAAGAGGGAGAAACCTGCAAGCCAACCAAAGTTTAAAATTATCGGTTTCTTGAATAGAATTTGAGTTTACCGGAATGGGTGATATGTTTGTACGTGAAATCCGGTTTCGATTAAGCGGTAGTGTCCTCCTTCTTGACAATACATCTGTATGGCTGCTCCGGAGTCTTGAGAGTATTGTCGATTTTGAGAACCCCATATACTCATTTCAGCTGGAAGACCGTAGAATTTTCCTGGCTCTGTGTGCCACATTGCATACTGGTGTAGAGAAAGTTATTGCTCAAATTAGTGAATAGTCAGAAGGGTCTCAAGGAAACTTAGTGATTTCTTGAGTGTATACCACTAACGGTCTGAAGGAATCAACAAACACGGTCCAAATCTAGCCCGTGAAAATGCAGAGGGAGCGAGGGAGAGAGAAAGAGAGAGTACATCAGAAATAGTGCTGCTTTGGACTCCACCCTGAATTTTTGCTCTCCGGGCGAACAAGAAAGGTTTGAGTATTGAAATAGTAGTGTTCTGCAGAAAAAAAAAATGGGCTGGTTAGCATAGCTAGTCATCAACCGGCACATATTCATCTCCAGAATATCACCTACATCTGTTGATTCAACCAAAGTGAGGCAGCAATGTGCAAATGAGAAGACCAGTAAAATTGACATGACAACATAACTACAACCCATTGGTATAAGGATGTGTGTTCCTTCAACTAAGCTCAGAATTGTGTGATCCCTTGCTGGCATGTTGCTCGGAGAAGACAATATATATACATATAGCACAGCCACATTTTCTTAATGGAAATCTTTAAATTGCATCTTGGTGATGGCACTCAACATTTAATAATTTCTGGTTAATGGGCGTTCGATGATCTATCTTTTCGAGGATATATGGATACAGATCAATTGTTCCATCAAACTTCATTAATACATACTCCCTCCGTCCCATATTAAGTGACTCGAATTTGTCCAAATATGGATGTATCTGTACCTAAAAAGCGTCTAGATACATGTAATAGAAAGTCACTTAATATGAGACGGAGGGAGTACTTGATTTACATTGTCCTCGTTTCATTTACAAGCGCCAAGCAATTCAGGCGCCTCTCAATAACTGGGAAACACGTAAACAAATTGTGAAAGGTAAACACAATTTAAGACCTGCAATATTTACGCTCGCTCCAGCTGCCTCTCAGTAATCTGCAGCCCAAACAAACAGGACCTAAGACCTGCAAAACCCTGCCGAGCACCTTTACCTAGGAAAGAAAGAACTCCAGCCGTGCCCAAGAAAGCATCGTCGCGCAAGTCAGATCCAGGGGCTTCAGAAGAGAACCCCTATGCATGTTTCAAGATGTAAAGCCAGCTTGAACCAACATGTAGCACCAAAAAGGTTATATCCATGCTGCAGGACCGAGCGGAGGTAAACCATATTACAGTACATAACATGACACCATATAAGATTGTCCCAGGACTCTTGACGGAAAGTACTAAACCAAAAAGGAAATAGAATAAAATTTTCCACTACATCCTTGTGGAAAAAGAATTCTTTAAATGCAACACCCCCAATTTTCTGCCTAAAATAATTCTCCTCCTAGGTAGAATAACCACATGAGAATCTCTAAGTAAACCCAATATCCTATTTCCATAGGCTCAAATGATGAATAATAAAACAACTGTGCACACTCTGGTCTAGTATGGAATGGAGTTATAATCTGGCGGACTGAGTCGATTCCATATGATTATAAGTTCATAAACCTAAAACCCATTCTCATTCTGGGCAATCAAACCAGCCAGATTTCACTGCACTTGATCTCAGAAACTATAGATTATAAACGAGTTAGAGAAATCTTCAATTGCTATCCTCCGTCCTAATGCCATAGCTGCTTGCAAGGACCTACTTTTTGTCTCTTGCAGTTTACCGTTTCTCCAAAAGAATCAATAAGCTGCTCGGCCAGGCTACTTGGTTCTTTGATTAGTGTTTTGATGAATGTGGCCACCACCCTATGCTCATTCTCTGTAGATCTTAGACTCAGCCAAGTTAAGAACTTCATCCTGAAATCAGTCTCTATGTGTCCCTGGGTCTCCAGCCACCGTATCACATTCACACAGTACTCGTAGTCCTCATCCAACTCCATGGGACTTTTAAGAAGTTGTTTCTCACGGCAGATAGCTGAAACCCCATCCTGCTCACAACTCTCATCATGCGCACCATGGAGTTGCTTTGCCTTGCCCCCACGCCGGGATTCAACAGCAGGTGGTTCTGCACTCCTGACTGCTGCGCAAGCCTCAGAGCCACCACTCTCATCTGATTTTAAGAGTCTGTTATTCAAATCATAGCACTTCTCAGGGGAAGAGTCCGTGTCCATGGGCATGGGTGCCTCAACATTTAAATCAGGGACAGAAAATGCATTGAACTGAAGTCTGCGACAAGCACCAGCTAACAACTGGTCCCTTTCACTGTTCTCTGGCTGCTCTGCTTCTGTGGCACTTCTGTCGCATGAATCTCCGTACATATCCTCAAAATAGCCTTCTTCAGCCCAAGCTTTCCGCAAGATCTTCCCAACATCTCGGATCTTGAATCCAGTTGACTTAGAAGCCAGGCTCCTACCTCTTCTCTCTGCCTGAGAGCATGTTGCCGTTGCATTTTGTGACACACGTTTGGTCAATAACTCATTGCTCCCAGTATAACATTTAGATTCAGAATGCCCAAGAATCCCATCATCTGTGAATGATATAATTCTGAAGGAATATTCTGTGCATGTGGCAAGGTTGAAAACAAGTATTTTTCTTTGATCTTTGGACAAAATTACAGGCTCTTCTATGCTTGGTTGCTCTCTGCTCTTCCAGTACCATAGCTTATAACCTTTGATGGTGTCAGACGATGCTAATGTAGTTTCTTTTAAGATGATAACAAGGGAAGAAGATGTAATGTCTATGAATCTGAATCTGCACGCAGAAGGCAAGGAATCTGACAAATAAAGAAGTGTGTCAGTGTATTGCAGATTTACCATAATAGGTATCATGGCAGTATAGAACCACATATTTATGCAAGAAGATCATTACCTTGAAGATGCAAATCTGGAGAACTTAACCACTCATCAGCTTTCTGAATCGCTAAAGTGCAAAGTTTCTGCACATCACTACCACCACATAACCTGCTTACAATACCACGAGCCATCTTTGCTGACATTCCATCAAGTGGACCAACCTCACGTTCCAGTTTCCCTTTTGCCTCTTCAATAATGTCATGCAATTCTTTAAAATGGCTTGTTCCCTCTAATAGCCGATAACTCACATAGATACGATGGCAGAGAATATCTACTCGTCGAGCCACTTCTGCAATCACCAGTTGCCTTCTCCAATAACTGCCAGATAGTAACATTCATGTCAACTATAGAAGTCCATCAAAAATCATAAGAAACATAACAAGCTTCAAATTCACAATGATGTGATAAGTGAATACTGTCTGCAAGGGATGGTGACACCAACAAACAAAACTAATATATTCAGTTTAAAGAGCCTGTGTCTGGCCCAAAGTAGAATATTTGGTCAATTTGAAGAAAGTAACACATAAATATGTAACTTAACAAAGATATTGGGGATAGAGTATTGTGCATGCTACAGCTTGTCCGAAATTCATGCTGTAAGTTGATTTACAGGAGAAGAAAAGACACCTTCAGGATATTTGTCAAGCATGAGCATTCTATCATTGGGACCAACATTATATGATTGCTTCTAGAGCAAAGATGTCATATATGCTGGATAACCAGCCCAGGACCAATAACGATACAGATAAATGGACTTCTCCAAATCCTAGTTGAGTTGAATGGTACCCGTTCACAATAAATAATGGTAAAATCTAGACTATCTTTTTTTTTGGGTGCAGATACATTCTAACTGAGAAAAATCATTATCAGTTTCCATTAAGAAAACCCGAAACCTATCAAAGAAAGAAACTGCATAATGTTTCTATATTAGTTACTGGCTATTTGAACTGCGCATAATCAGATAGTTCAACAAAAACTATATGGCTATGTATTAGAAAGCAACTTAATTTTAGTCCTTGATGCCAAGGATGCAATGATTAGCAAAAATAGGAAATGAATGAACAGAACCAGACAAAACAACATTTGCAGAACTAATTGAGCACTGAACTTACCTAAGTATTCCGGAAACCTTTCCACATGAAGCACAAGAATAACTCCCATCAAGATGAATAATTTTCCCAAGGTCAAAGCATCCGACCTTCTTGTGTTGGAATGCACACTCAATATGGCAAGAAGAACCGCAGCAGTTCCTGTCATCATTTTCGGATGCACAAACCAACCATAGACTAGGATCTTTATTGTCATCAAACTGATGGCAGATACAACATGAGCACCTCTTGCAGAAAGAATCTTCAGATGTTACAATAGCTTTACAAGACAAATTTCTGCAGACCCAAGTACTAGTGAATTTCGCATCATGACCAAGGTCGTCACCGTTAATTGCTTCCTTCTTACAAGCGTGGCCATTTGCTATTGTTAATATGGCTGCAGATTGTTTCTTCAATTCAACGTGCCTGCTAGCCTTAGCAGTAGTAGATTTGGACATGTCTTCACTTCAGTTAAACAAGCCAGCTTTCTTTTTTGGTTTCCCTCACTAGCATGGGTTTCTTCTAGGGCAGCAATTTCTAATCTTCACTGGACAACTTGTGGGTCCTAATTGGGCCTCCGCCCACTGTATTGCAATGTCCTCATCCACCAAGCACAATGAAGCTGAAATGAAATATGACAACTTTTTTCAGCAAAAATAAACTAGCCAGAAGGATAAATTCAGCATTCAACAGTAAATGGCATATAACCAACAAAGGTGGGGATCCATGTGAAATACATGATCAAAAGAAATCTGGACAAAAATATCAAGTCGGGAGGAATCCTTAAAACAAAACCAATAGGATAACTGTCCCCATCATAAAAAAGGGTTCACAATATAGACGGCCTTTAGTGCTACTATCGGACTTCCCTTTCTTGCATTCAAGAAGTGATCTCAATAATTCTACATAGGACTAAAATGTTCATACAAATAGAACCATGGTTAAGGGGCTTTCAGGTGAATCAATTAAAAGAAGAATTATCAATGGTGGACAGAGTGAAGGGAACAACAAACGCAAAGTTCAACAGGTAACCCCCTCGAATTCCCTGGGGTTGTTCGGCGACTATGAAGATAAAATTTCATTATTAGTCTACATAAATAAACATTGTATACAAAAGGGTGCACATTTTTTTATGTAACCTCTCACTAACTTCACTGCAGAATAGAATGCTAAACGCAAGCACAAAAAGACAAGCAAGTGCCAATCTGATTTATCAGTGGTGGACAGAGTGAAGGGGACAACAAACGCAGTAATCGGTAAGATTGTAAGGCTTGAAAAGGAGCAAATGTATGGTCCATGCCCATGTGCCATTGCAAAGTGAACATTTTTACACACGATTAGAACCATAACTGTACCAACGATGTGAAAAAAAATATTGTTACCGACATCTCAAGCGGGCAATAAGTTTTACTACTTCGTAGCACTTTGATAAACTACAAGAGTGGAAAGACGAACCACTTTGATAAACTACATGTGGATACAGATAAAATATTATAGGATTAGAAAATGGCTGGCATGTGCATCATAATGTGTGCCTCTAGGTGCCATTACCTAAAAAAGACGTTTAATATCCTTAGTTCATTCCTTAGCCTTACTGCACGAAAGTAGCATTCCAGGGATCAATGAATATAAAAGATTAACTATGTCAGCTAGCTTAACTACTCCCTCCGATCCTAAATTCTTGTCTCAAATGCCCAAATATGGATGTATCTACTCTTAAAAGACGTCTAGATACATGTAATATTTCGACAACAATTTAGGATCGGAGGGAGTACTTCACTAGAATGAGACATATCAAGTTGGCAAATCAAGTTCCATAATAACAGAGCTTAATGACCAAGAACTAAACAACTTAACACTTGAATTATACTACAGGATCACAGAGATTAACTAGCGAATAGCACCAGGAGAGGCGGCATCTAAGGCGTCCAGAAGATGCAGCATCAAGAGGAGGTGATGGCTGGGGTGGGGCCGGGCAGGCAACGGGGTGGTGCCTTCCCAAATTGAACTTCTGTAACTCAACCTTTTGGCTAAGGTTTGAGGAAGAGGGATTTCTAACTACATACCTATGCTAAGTACCGATTTGGACTGGGCCTGAAAGGGCTTTAGTTAGAAAAAATTATGTTGGCTATATACCCAAGTATACACATTTAAAAGAAGAAACAAATGAGGGGATTCACGAACCCCTCTGTCTCAGACAGAAGCAAGATTTTTTAAATACAGCGACATATATTTCTAGGCCATCAATGTACATTAACTGAACTTGCTCCCAATCAGCATGAATGTTGATTATTCGCACGTAATCACCTACTCAATTTTGGGAACGAATGCCAAAGAAAAGGATTGTTAATGGACGATAATTGTGTGAAAGTGGCAACATTTGTCGGGGAGATAAGGCCATCTCCGATAGGGTGCTTAAAAATGGGCGCTAAGGCCAAAATCCAAGCCATTTAGCTTGTTTGGGATTCATTTCCAACCCAAATGATGGCATCAATACTTAACTTAGAATCCGGCGCATAAGTGAGTAATTAGTGTCTTTGGTTATCAAAGCAACCCTAAAATCGTAGTTCCCATTGGAGAGCATGGTGCTTGTGTGGACGCTTGCTCTTTTCTCTTTCTTTAGGCATCTATATAAGCGTTATTGCACTGGATATAGCCTCATACATTCAGCATGTAACATCATGAATGGAAAGTATAATTAAACCAACCAAAACATTCCTGGGCCATGCTAATGATCTCAAACCCAATGGCTCGATTTCAGCGGTTCCCCGCAACAGCCAGATCTATTTACTTCACCTACCATACATATACTGTTCACCTCACCCAGGATAGTCACTGGTGCAACCACAGCACGAGACATCAGGAAAGGAATGTCCCTGTGGCTATCCTCGTTCAGTTTCTGCGAGTGAGACCAAGCAAACAAAAAGGGAAGGACTGTCTGTCTACGATCCATATCTATACAACTAAAACGCACACAAAGGAAACAAGTTATTCCGTAACAGACACCCAGCCCCCAGCAGAAACAGCAACGGCAGAGTGCGTTTCTGTTTCTGCTGCGGGGCAGGCCATGGAAGCCCCCACACTCATTAATCATCGCCCGGAATCCCTCTCAGACCCGACACGTATCCGTGCACCAAATTCGCAACACCAACAAGCAACAAATCAATCAATCAATCAATTAATCCTGCGGCCCGTTCTAGCTATACATAACCAAAACAATCCGCGACGAGAATCGGCCGACCGGCTCTCATAGGGGAAGCGGAGCAGGAAGAGAGTTCCGTACCGTGCCGATCCCCGCCGCCGCCGTCGTCGTCCGGGACTCCCCTCTTTCCCCCCGGGGCCGGCTAGGGTTTGAGCGGCCGCGCAGAGCTGGGACGGCGAGATCCCAATGCGCGACGCGGGGAAGGAGACGGGGGCGGGTGGCTCGGGCACGGGCTCGGGCTCGTCTCTCCCTCCACGGCGGGGGAAGCTCGCGCGGCCTGGTCTCCCCTGGCTGCGGCGACCAGAGACAGAGGAGGAAGGAGGAGCCGGGTCTCGTCTCGGCCTCTCGGGTGGGAAATTGGAGACAAGTCCAAGTCCGAGCCTCGCAAGGAAACGAAAGAAGGCTGTTGTTGCGTAAACTGTAACGGAACGGAACGGAAAAGGAAAAAAGAGCGTGTAGCGTGGAAGCTGAAGGGGCCGGGATCGACCGTCCGCGGCTCATCATCGGACGGCCACGACGTAGCCGACTAGTACTCTTCGTTATTTTTTTATCGGATGATGTTGGTTGCCGAGGTAGAGTAGATAAGAGTGAGTGAGTGAGTTAGTACCGTCCATAAGTGACAAGGATCATCGCTGATGCCGATTAGACATGGAAAGGTGAGAGAATAGGAATGGGTTTACTTTTTTTGCCTCGTTATGAAAACCTATCGTTTTATATATGGGAAATTTTGAATTAGCACGATTGGTTTATCATTAATTGAGGGTTTTTGGATTTATTTTTTGTGGGGAGATGGTTTTTGGAATTTAATTGGAAGATTTCTGAATTATCCGTCACGGGAAATTAATGGGATTGAATTGTAGTTGATTGGTTTTCTATAATTGTTGGGTTTCTATATGATGTTCATGCATTGTGAGTGCCTTTTGCTCTTTTCGTAGCTATGAAAACGACATGCGCCGAAAATCCTAGGTATACATGATTGAAAAAAAAACAAGAGGTGAAAATAAGTGAGTGGATTGTGTGCGACAAATTTGTGACGCCACAAAGCTCTCACAAGTCACAAATTACCGCAATGAAACATGGCTCCCCTTCTTGCATCTTTGCGGAATGTAAAATGTTAGCATCATCCGATCGGTGCATGTTCAAGAAACAAATGCTCGAAGAAGATGAAAATGTCACTTTTTCTTTGAATTGTCATGGATGTTAGAACAAAATTGTTGTCGAGGGCTAGAAGTCGGTTTCGTTCAATAGCTCCGTGGAAACCCGAGGTAGCTCACAAATGCACAACTAAGATCTTTGTGCGCTACAAATAGAGTAAAAAAATTATACTCTATATATATTTACTCTGGGAAACTCTCTTGGATATGTACTGCTAAAACATATCAAGGTGGAAGCTCGCATGGTTGAAAAATCAATTCGTAGAGAAAAAAAGGGTCTAAGCAGCCTCTCAGTGTAAGCCTTTTGCATCTCATTTTTTCTAATCTTTTTCATTGTACAGCCTTGCAACTCCGCGTGATCCGATGCCATGGCCACAATCGCACGCTTTTGTTGGCACACCAAAATTTTTGCTACGAAGAGGGCAACTTTTCTTAGAGCTGGTGTGTTGGAGGCTTCTTTTAGGACTATAAGAAGAATATATTGTTGTCTGAGTTGGACATCAGACCACGTGTCAAAGAAGTACTCCCTCCGTTCCTAAAACCACGACAAGTGCAAATTTGCACTAAAACCACGACAAGTATTTAGGAACGGAGGGAGTAACGAATAAATCATCCTCGAGGCAAAGTTTTTTTTTAGTGAACACCTGGTTCGTGAGGTGAGGTGGCCACAATTCAAAGAAACGAAATGCCTAAGTCGAATCAGGGATGGCGCAAAACTTTTTTGTGGGATGAAATACAACATATCCATTATACTAGGTAGACAATTATTGATAGTTGTGCGTGAGCTAGACATTGAAGAACACTACAACTCGAATTACTTGTAGGATCTTAAAAGATAAATAAAGTACAAAGAAGTCCTTATGGGACACATGTAACTTGACCGGCGGGACCAAACACCACGTGTCCTGGGCGTCCTATGGAGTTGCCAGCTCAACGGGTGAAAAATCCCACGCGTCCACCAAGGAGCCTCTCTACCGACCACAGTGGAGAACGCTGCCAACATCGCCCAACTCCGACGAAGTCCCCGTGATCCCTAAGCCGAGAATCTTGCCTCTGAGGCCATCTTCCAGGAGGAGACCAAGAATCCTCGACTTACCTCTTAATTTCTCGCTGCTAGGGATCAAGTTGACGAAAAAGTGCAAAAAAAAAGATAAATGAATTTTGACCTAATATTATGATTGCGTATTTATACCTACAATAACTACACACGTTGTCCCTCCGTCCCATATTAAGTGACTCAAAGTTTTCCAAACATGGATGTGCCTATGCCTAAAAAACGTCTAGATACATGTAATAGAAGTCACTTAATATGGGACGGAGAGAGTAGAAGTTTAACACTTAGGACAAATCTAATCACTAAATAAAGAAATGGTTAGCTTTCCCCTGTTTAGTTTGGAATCTAGAAAAAAACCCTCGCTAGCCTTATTAAGTTAGGCTTCGTATTTTTTTATCACCCGGCAAGATATAACTTCCTCCGTCGGGTTTTACAATCATGCGAAATTTTATGCTAAACTTTGACCAACAATTATACAAATAATATTTTATATATGTAAATAAAAGTCATACCATTAATTAATGATTTTCTAGCAATCCAACGATATTGCTTTTGTGCCAAATTGTTGTCAATTTTAGTACTCTCTCCGTCCAACAAAGGATGTAGAGAGTATAAAACTTCATGTGGGACCTATAAACGAACGGTTCATATTGCTTTTGTGCCACAATTGTTGGTCAACAATATTGATTTATGAATGGTTCTTCCTGAGCCAGTTTCTCGGGTTTTTTTTTTTACATCAAGGCAGTTTAAAATACATCAGCTACGTATAATTATCGGTGGCACCGGAAAATCACAACACGAGTTGAAAAAATATCCAAAGTTCCATATGTTTGATCCAGTATATAAAAATAGTTCGTTCATCACGAGCCAGTTTGGGGGCGAATGCATCAGTTGCGTATGATTACTTGAGAAACGACGCTTAACCGACTTCAGTCATTACCAAAAGCACACATCTCTCTCTCTGTATACAGCCGTCGCCGTGCCGTGCCCTAGGGTCACCGCCGACGCGGGTCGATCCCCCCCGCCCCCGCATCTCAGGCGCGTCGCCGCCGTCGACGTTCCTTTCTTCCTCCGTTCCTCGTCGGCGACGTCGCGTTCCTGCTGTCTCAACTCCGTCGGCAGGTACGTGCGAGGCTGTTTGCATCCAGCGATTAGTTGAATCACCACTAACCTCCGCAATTTCTGGATCCGCACCTGCACCGCCACCCACGCGCGCGGTTGTTTGCGCCGCAGCGGCGGTCACCGGAGTATACAGAACCCCGAGACTAGTTCGGTGCTGCCCTCTGACTGATTTTCCGATTGGGGAAATGTGGAGTGGCAACCGGCCGGTTGTGCCTTTTCTTTTTGCATGCTTCGCTGGATGAATGGGCTTTGGAGGGAGTTAGACAATTATTATTCTTTTTTTTTTGCCAAACTACTGGCCGCTCTAGCTCCGCCCCTGCCTGCGCTTGGCTTCATCTTTTGTGATCTGTGATGATAAATGACACTACTGGTTAAGTAAAAGTATGAATTCTTTCATTCTGTTGCTCTAATTATATATGCTGCCTGTACTTTGCGATTAGCTGACAGGTATTCTTTTCCTACGTCTGATTGGCTCTTGCACATCGTTAATTGCTGGATTTGCAAATAAAATAAAATAAGGCAAAGTTGTTAACTTTTACAGTTTATCGTATGGATGTGAATAGAACCTTCTGTTTTAGGTTAACCATATGCACACTTAAGCTGCAGTTAGGTTATCCATTGATTGTTCTGCACAATTAGTTACCAAGAAAGAAAATATATTGAGTGACTTGTTGTAAGATAAACTCTTTGACTGTATTCTTCATGTGACTCTTCACAGCTGAATTGCCAAGTTTTTTCGTGTAATAGCACTGATTTTCTTTTACCTTCAATTCCATTTGCACTATTGTTTCCAGTTTATCATGTAGCTATGTTCTATGTAGTTTAAGGGACAACGATGTCTGCTTCAACTGCTGCAATACCGACCACAAATACAAATGGAAACCATGCACTGAGTGTGGATTCACATTCCAGCCAAGATGTTAGGCGGCGAACAGCTGTTGTTGCAAAGAAGATAGCCACAGCTGAGCTTCTTACTGAACGTGGAGTTAATGGGGTCTCAGATGATAAGATCACTGGCAAGAAGGATATTGGTCATACGATCCGTGGAGAGTCAGTTATTGAAAAGCCAAAATATTCGAGCGAGGGAAGAAAAGATGCATTTGCTTCTGCAACCACTGCTGAACATCGAAAGAAAAGTGCTACTAAGCAAGAAAAAGCCAAGTGGGAAATTGCCTTAAGTGTGCTCATGAAGCTTTGCCTTCTTATTTCGGCTATTGCTTGGATGGGGCAGGTGTTCTGGAGATGGCAAAATGGAGATTTATCATTCACAGCTCTTGATTTGGAGAGCAGGCTATCCAAGGTGGAGGGGTTCAAGAAGACAACCAAGATGCTTCAGGTACAGCTGGACATTTTAGATAAGAAGCTAGGAAATGAGATTGGCAAAGCAAAAACGGATGCCGGAAAGCAATTTGAAGACAAGGGTAATAAGTTAGAGGCCAAGATGAAGACATTGGAGGGCAAGACTGACATATTGGATAAGTCACTTGCTGAATTGAGAGACATGGGTTTTGTCTCTAGGAAAGAATTCAATGAGATTGTGAGTCAGGTGAAGAAAAAGAAGGGTGCTAACAGTGACATAAGCTTGGATGACGTAAGAATAATTGCCAAGGAGATAGTGGAGATGGAGATTACCAGGCATGCAGCAGATGGCCTTGGTATGGTGGATTATGCATTAGGATCCGGTGGGGGTAAAGTGGTTAAGCACTCGGAACCTTTTAAGAAGGCTAAGAGCATTCTTCCACGTCGTAGTGAAGCTCACAAAATGCTGGAGCCGAGTTTTGGGCAGCCAGGAGAATGTTTTGCACTGGAAGGTAGTAGTGGATTTGTGGAAATCAAACTCCGGACAGGAATTATTCCTGAGGCAGTCACTCTAGAGCATGTCGACCAGGTAGGTTTATTTATCATATCACCACAATTGTCTGCTAGTTTGTTTTTACATTTTGACATCTGTCTGTCCAACCCATACTGTTGTCCATATGGTTTTCTGTGTTATGTGCTCACAACAATCAGCTCCACTTTCTATGCCATGCCACTACTTGTCTATTAGAAACTTTCAACTTCAATAACACAATATGTTTACATATAGCTTTATTTATTAATAGTATTGGATTATTCTATTTTACTTATCTTTTCGTCCCCACTATTAGGCTTTGTTGTGGTTGGTCTGTTTCATGATACACTTTTTTTTAAGTATACTCCCAAAAGAGGGTGCAAATGGCTGTAGCAACTGCTGCCTTGTGTCTACTCAATGGATAAGATTGGTCACTCATTTAGTGTATTACATTCCTTTACAATCCACGTTTTCAATTGTTCACCCCCTCTAATGAGTCATGACACACCAAATAATCATGTACTACAGAAATGGCCGGTTGCTAAGCCAGCCTGTTAATCCATATGGTAAACAAATGGCAGAAACATTTTGCTCGACACATGCTGGCTTTTCCCCTGATGCTTTGTATGTGTTCACTCCATCTGTAGCATTGACTCCTGCCACTCCTGTAGAAGTTTGCGCACCAAAGACTGTCCAATGAGTCATCGGATGATCTGAATGTCACAATTTAGGATGAACGAGAATGCGTTTATGGACTTGAGAGTATTTTTTAAGGAGGGTTAGACAAGGTTATGATTTGTGTTACATGAAGATAACTATTAGGAGATAATCAGCTTTAGACCATTTTGTTTGTTTGATTTGTGATCTTTTTTGAACCTACACCGTTACTCAATTGAATCAGCCTTCTGCTTCAGTCTTTTGTACGGAGTACTATCTTATACTGATCATGACTTTTCTGTGCAGAGTGTGGCCTACGACCGATCTAGCGCTCCTAAGGATTTCCAGGTCAGTGGCTGGTACCAAGGACCAGAAGATGATTCAGATAAGCAACCACGCACGACGGTAAATCTAGGAGAGTTCTCTTATGACCTTCAGAAGAGCAATGCCCAGACTTTCCAACTAGACAGAACCACCGCTGATGCACGGGTCATCAACACGGTTCGGCTTGACTTCTCCTCAAACCATGGGAATTCAGAGCTGACATGTATCTATCGCTTCAGGGTGCACGGCAATGAGCCTGGCTCTCTCGGAACCTGGGCGTAGGCCCGATCTAGTAGTAGGTGTGTGTGCCTGAGGCCTTGCATATGACCTTTTCTTTAGCGTTTTGAAGACTTGAAGCCCCTGTTGGCACTAGGTTCAGGTCGATTTTAATCTGTAGCATAATGCCATTACGAACAGATCCTGATTTGATGTTGTTCCTAGCTAGACGTCGTATTTATTTGTATCTGGCAACAGTGTTTGATCTCTGTACTGTAGCAATATTTGTAATTTAAAATTAGGGTTGTGAACTGTAATGTACTTTTCTGGTGTATCAGCAGTTTTATCTGGTAGTCCGCCGTTAAGGATAATTAAACTCCCTTATATTTTGATTGAGCTAGATTTGCTTTAATCATAATCGTCTCAACAACTTAGGAGGTTTGAGTCAGTACATGGTTGTACAGCAGGGATAACAACTGTGTGATAGCCACATCATGAACCACGATTAAACACACACCATGCATCAACAGCAGGCACTTGGCAGCGAAACTGCAGAACTGGCTGCTTCGCATACAAACACCAAGGACTCACAAATGTACTGCTGATAGCTAAACAATGTCACATTTGAATGGCAACATGTTACAAACTCTCAATCACAAAGTTTGATTAAAAAAGCCTTACAACAATGTGGGGGGGGGGGGGGGGGGGTGGGGGGTAACAAGGACAGACTGAAATAAGATAGAAGTCAAGAATGAGATTTTTGGCATGGCAGGTGAAAATGTTGCTTCCATGTGTTCTGAAAAAAAATCCATTTCTGTTCCAGGTAGTATACATTGATCCCTGCCATTCCTCTCTAGCCTTGAACATCAGATAGGCATGCTCCATGGGTCCTTGAGTTGTGACATCCTAAAAGAGTTATTTTGGGTTTATGGAGTTCTGGACAAATTGATGCAGCCAGCAACCTCACCAAAACAAGTTCCCAACCTGCATCGGTTTGGCGATTAGAGCACTTTGCTGTGTGTTACTGAGTATTTCTCCTTGGCCCAAACCGGAGTTGCAGGTTGTCCAAAGTGTGTGCAACGTTCAGAAGCCGTGGATCATCGGAAGGAATTTCTCGTTCCTGCATTGGAAATAGATGGAGCATGAAACATAATTAGAATAAGAAAAAACCATTGCATTAGATTCCCAACATTGTTCAAAGTATTTATTTTAGTTCAGGCAAGCAAGCTCCGTATGGAAGTAAGTCTTATTCAGAACAGCAAAATTATATTCTGTCGCCACCACATAAACTGATCAGTCCAATTGCATCAAACAGTTTCAGAATTGTAAACTAAAAATAAAAAAAATCTTCAATGCGATGTGACGAAAATATACCCAGTGACAGGATTAAAAATTTGAAGCTTACCTTCAATCCCTTGTGGTATGCTTCGACCGCAGGAAGTGCTGGAATGATCTTGCGGGCTTGCAGAAGATCCCAGATATAGTTTGCAGTTGTATATCCACCAGTCTAAACAAACCCAAAGAATTTCAACAGTCATTTATAGGTGCAGTTTGGATTTACTTAGAAAAGGTGACATTAGTAGTCAAACTATGTGCATACTTCATATGTCTATGTTAGTACTTCTATGAGTTCGGTACTGGAAAGCAGTAGCTGTGATGCTTACCTTTTCACCAGAGGCTGCAAGTAGAAGATCAGTTCCCATCTTGGGATTCAAGAAGAGATTTCTTTTAGTCATTTTCTCCTGAAAATTATTATAAAATGTAAAACTCTGGAACTCCTGAGTTAATCAAACTATGAAATACAACCAGAAGAACTAAATTACCAAGGTTTCTTGAGCAAGTTGCATTCCTCTTGGAGTATACCCAATCATAGCTCCCTCCGCAAGCTTCTACATGTCATTGATGCATAGAATATAGAAAATATATATGAGAAATTGAGAACACAAGGTGTGGAATGAGAGGTACATAGATTCCTAACTGAAAAAGAATATATTATTGTTACCTGAATTTTATGTATGTTCTTAGTAAGCTCTCCACTATGGTAAAATTATCTATATTATTTAGTACGAACCATTATTTCCCTTGCATGCTCAGTTTTGGGTGTTCCTAATTTTTGTTCGGCATAGAGGCATGATCATATTGTACCAAGTTCAAACTTCAAGCTTAATTTCTATCTTTTCGTGAAGTATAACTGTTGATCCGCGAAATCCAACGATCACCACTGCAATCTGGATCCACTATTAAAATAGTTGAACTCATTTTCTGTGACATGTATTTCACTTCTGGCTGTAGACCTACTGTTGTTGTGGAGCCTTTGAATAATAAGAGTTAGCAAATCCTGCACTAGCTAAAAAAGGAACAATTGACATAGGTATCGCAAATCCAAAATTAAAGTTTCACTACAAATACTCCAGAAAAAAGAAGCACAAGGCCTATGTGTACAGTTAAACATGTCCATTAGTAAGATAATTTTTTTTGTGATAGAATTCAAATCTATGTTGCTATCTTTTTTTTTGCGGGTAAATCTATGTTGCTATCAACCACAATAGTAAATCTTAAGTTGTCACTTCAACAGGACACTCACCACATACAACTCTGCAGGTGTGGGTTTTGAGCTTGAGAACTCTTCAAACATCTTAACAGCGGAATCAATATCTCCGCATCGAAGATAACACCTTTTCAATTAAAGAACGATAAATTAACAACTAGATACAGAAGTTGATAGGTTGGCAACATGTTAAGAGACAACAAGGGGGGTTGCAAAAATAGAACCGCAGGCATGCCAAAATGGATAGTATGACATCTCAAAATACTACCTATAGTTCCCATTAACATGTGTAAGTAATGTGATTTCTGATGTCCACTTCATAAGTTTGTTCACTCGATAAGATAAAATCAAGAGGCTTTCTTTCAGCAAGTATAACACGCAGGCATAAAAGTTCAAACAACAGAGATATATCAGCGAATTATGCCCAAGATGAAGGTTCTTTCATAGTCTACCCATATGAGTTCTGAATGGGGCGTACTTCAAAACTGAGCACCTTGGAAGCAATTAATCATAAAAGTTCCTCATAACCATGCAATGCATCATTAGACCAATACTGTTTAGCATGCACAGTTGCAGATTACCTAACAGCATGCATCACAATGAAGGCATCATTAGTAAATCCATCTTTAGTGAGCATGTCAAGAAGTGCTTCCAACGTCTGCAAAGTTGTGAAACTAATTATTAGGTAGAGCACAAATTTTGTGACATGAGCTACCCTAGGATATGAAAGATAACACAGTTATGCTCATACAAACTGTCAACGCTGCTGAGCAGTAACCAGATATTGGTTATGCAAGATAGCACACCTCTTTGCTCCGCAAGTCTGCACAAGCATGGACAGCAACATGATAAATTGTCAACTGCTTAAAGATAAATCCCCGTCTGTGTGCATATTCTGCTGTTGGCAGGTTGTATAGCTCTTCCTCTGACACATTCATCATTATATTCTCAGCGCTGTCATTTGCTACTCTTTCAACATATTGCCAACCTTTTGACTGCTGGACAAACTCGAGAATCTGCTCAAAATTGCAAAGTAAAGGAAAAAAAAATTAGTAGAGCGATATTAAGTGCAACCCTTTAAATTCTTAAAATGCAAACATACTTTTGCTGTAGTATCCTCACTGGTTGGTGTCTTGTTCTTGAATGCAGTTATCAGTCCAGCATAACAAAACTTATTTAATCCAAGACCAGCGGCAGTCATATCACGAACTATTGCATAACTGGTAAAAAAACACATTAGAGTTTCGCTAAACACAGAAAAATACTCCTGCATGGATATGCTGGAAAGAGTTGACTTTGGGGAATAAAACTAAATAAGAAAAACATTCTTACTAACCATAATATAATCCTACAGAGAAACGTGCCACAGGGTGAGTAAGCAGCATAGGAAATCAATGCCTTTTGATAATGTATCCAAATGATGAGCTAAGAAAACTCACAATCCTACTCTATGACCATGCACTCCTGAGGCTCTTATAAACCTGGTTGTATCACCATGGATATACCTTGTACCAGCACGTAGTACGTATTCCAGTCTTCAAATTCGTAAGACTAGTAGTTACTATTTCTGTATCTAGTAGTTTGGATGGAGCTTTAGTAAAGAAACTACGAAAACAGGGGAGCAAATTATGTACAATCTGTTAAGACCTTGGTGTATTTGCTCATAGTGCCCAGTTGATGAGTCACAACGTCATGGTAAGAACAGTCATACCCCAATATGTGTCATGGAATGTGTAATTTCCTTTCAGTATTAAATGTTGCATTCTTCTATAATTTGCGAATATAAATTTGATGAGAAGGATTCCTTACACTTGATCAGTACGCCCTGTGGCTGCAAGCGCATTCAACAGACAAATGTAGGTTTCCCCTTTCAACTTCACGCCATGTGCTTTCATTTCTTCTAAAAGCTTCATTACAGGTAGCAAGAATTGAAGCATTAGTGGGCACAGACGACAGAGGAAAAGACCCAAAAGATTGGAGTGGCACCATAACGACAAAAACTCAATTGTACATAGGAAAATAACCAACCAATATCGCTGCATCTGAGTTCTGGCACTTCCCACAAGTAGATATCAAGAAATTGTAAAGGTTGACCTACAAAAAAATCAAGCTATCAGCTTAATTCGTCCCTCAAAAGAAAAAGGGCATTGCCCCAGATTTCCAGAAGAGAGTGGTCTAACATCTGGCTGCAAGCCCATTTCTCTCATCTGATCACGGAAGTAGAAAGCGTCTTGCATCCGGCTGCCTTTCATGGTACCAACTATGAGGTTGTGGAATGTGTCCCGCACGGGCTGCACCCCGTCTAGTATCATGTCATCGTAAGCATCACGAAGCAGGTAGGGCCTAAAACAACGTGAGCACATTGGTTCAGACTCGAAAAACAACGATTTAGGTTGCCATGTGAATGATGTGAGAACACCACGTCATGCAGGCAACAATAACAACTTAACGAAACAATTCCTAATAAGAAATGATGTTGTTCGGCACTGCGTCGAACAGGTGGTGTGCAATAAACCGAAACATCGGTATTCTAGGACCCCGAAACGTGCCTGCGCTGCTGGACGAGGGACCCGATGACGGTGTTGTACTCGGAGACATTGTTGGCGTAGTTGCGGCGCATGTACTCCTCCGTCGACGTCGCCACGCCGCGCCGCCCCACCCCCGCCGCCGCCGCCGTAGCATGGCGCAGCTGCCCTGCACGGCCAGATCCAGAGGTTAGATTCCCCGGAATTGGCGTCCGAGTGAGACGGGAACTTGGGAGAGGAGGAAGAAACCTTGGAGCAGGAGGGAGTTCTTGAGGAGGCCCATGGCGATGGCTGTGGGGGAGAGGTGGTGGCGCTGCGTCCAGTGAGGGAGGAAAACGAACGAGGCGAAAGGGAAGAGGGTTTAACAGTTAGTATTGAGATGGACGATATCGAGTGGACCGAAGCCCATGGGCCGAAAGCACGTCCCAAACCATATCCAACACAGTTAAAGAGAACGTATTCTAAAAAAACAGGGTTTAAGAGAACGTTGCTGCCTCCAAAAATTTATGGGTTTAACAGTCGCTGTGAAGGCAATAAACTGCCTGTCAATACTTTATTCCTTTTATGGTGCATTTTATTTCTTCCAAATATGTATCGAGACATTCAGACGACCATGAAACACTCCAATACTTTATTTTGTTAATAGTGTATTGTACCCACGATTTTTTTATAGGAACCCTGTTACGTTTACCTTTTATGCTCATTCATATAAGTATTTTCACATGACCATGACCTCGTACAAATACATTCATATTTGAAAGTAACTATTAGCATCACAACACAACGAATAGCAGCACAAGGGCACCATTAAGAACTGGCCATAACTCAAGATGGGCAGCAAGCCGGCCAAAAAGAGACAGGTAAACACAGGTTCAGAAATGGAAGAAAGCTGAACACATATAAACACCTACAGATTATACAGATTTTTAACTACAACTGAGCTAGAGTTACATGGTCTGCTAGACTCAAGGATGGAGATAAAACAGGCATCTTGTGCAGCACCATAACTTACACTGGTATCAACTCTTCGATACAGGCACAAACCGGCCTTGGACGGCGTGTTTCAACCACCTTGTTGAACGGGTCTGCTTGACACAGTCAGAGAAAAGGCGGTGCCTGACGTGCATCAACAAGGAACTGCATTAGTCTATGGAGGGAATCAAAGAAATGTTTGAAGCAAGCTTAGGATCAGGTTTTTTGACGTCAAACCTCTCGTATTCCAGCTTCTGGATGACTATACCGTTCAGAAGAAGCTCCGAGTCGAACACTTTGCCGCCTATTGGTTTATTGTGTACTATGTTAGCTGGCTGTACATATACTTTAATGACAATGTAAGATGTAACTAATACCAACCTTTCTCTAGGAGCGGCACGCATGATTCATAATCCTCTTCGCATGAGATGACCAGTAGGTCATCTGGTGCTTCCTTTTCCTTCCTTATGGATCTTCCGATCCTCTCTAATGGCTGCACAAAATGTAAAGAAAGAACAAACAACACAAATGCTTAATATTTAGGAATGGAGGTAGTACTTGCAAGGAGAACAGTAAATGCACAAATAAGTGTCCCACCAGTCCACCACAGTAATCCAGAAATAAGGGATGAAACTGCATCTTTCTACAAAAAGCTGACTTTGTGGCACAATAACTCTATTTTAAGCAGCAGTATGTGTGGTCATGCGAAGGTAGGTCCCAAGGAAATTATGGAAGCATACTAGAAATACAAAAACAAGTACGGAGTAAAGAACATCAGAGTGCCTAAATAAGTAACCTACTGTGTTGCACAATGTCCTGAACCCGTGAGTGGCACGAACATAAGTAGGTCATGACACACATGGAAAACCTATAACCAATAGTTTCATTACATGAAAAAGGGTTAACCATTTAGCCTGATAGCCAGCTAATAGATTTTGAGGGCTTTATCCACGAACAAATACATGTTCCCTTGGTTTATTAGCTTCAAATTACATTGCCACAGAAACTGCTAGGAAATGGTTATGCATCCTATACACCTGATCTTATGTATCATCCGGTCAATGTGCACATGCAATTTAAACAAACAATAACAGAAACTATATTTCGAAAAGAATATATAACAATAACCTGCCCAGAAGATGCTGAAACCAAGCTAGTTATCACCTGTCGACTTGGCTTCACATTTGGTGTCACAAACACTCTTTTCCCCTGCAAGTGTTACTAATAAATATAATTAGAAGATGACCTAGCACAGACTGAGCCAAAAATAAATAATATACAATCCACTTTACCAACAGCAATGGATGCTTGCAAGCTGACGCCAGTGATATGGGCATGCTGAAACCAATCTCTCTTTCCTTTTTGGCATCCCTCAGAATATACTTCTTATCATCAACAAAACTGCCTGCTTGTCCACAACTTTCTAGCCACATTGATGTAACTACCAGTTTGCCTAGAGTTATTGCCTCTAGCATATTCATTGTGCGGAAAAAACTATCCGCCACAAAATGTGTTGCATCTGAAATGGCAAATGCTTCACAGACTCCCAAGCGTGCCAAGATCTACAACATAGACCACTACAAATATAACTCATTTCAAATAATTAATGACTAGAATGTACCAACAAAGAAATTTATTTACCTTCTTCTGACGCTTGATCACATCCTCATTCAAATGATGACTGAATAAAATACTGCAACTGGACATATCTTTCCTCCTAGAATCTTTTCGCTGTCGATTTGGTAGCGCATTTTTAGGATCTAACTCCAGCAGCTCTCTGGCAACAGAAGGTTTTGACAAGCTCCTGCTTGAAGCTTTTGATGGATTCAGAGGACTGAAAGTAGGTGACAGTTTATTAAGCACTTTCGAAGGTGTTTTTAGGGCACTACTCTGAACTGGGAAGTTATTTTTTGGTGATCTGCTTGCATCCTCAACATCAGATGGTTCCTTCTGCGGCTGATCAGAGCTACTAAAACCAGAAGTTTTGCTAGTAACTCTTACAGAAGAACTTAGTATAGGAGAAGAAGCTGACGATTTTGCGATAATACTAGACAGCACAGAAGTTGATCTGCCATTGGAAGGTTCCCTCCTTGCATACTTCAGTAATTCAGAACTCGTAACGAAAACCCGTCTTTTCTTGGATGGCCTTGCCACCTCTGGTTGTATTTCATGATCTGTGGTAGTTTGGGTAACTGCAGGAGCTATTGCCTGTACCATTGCTGTAGGTGTTCTTCTCTGTTTGGGGTGAGAAGAGGGCGCTCTGCACTTCTGAAGATTCTGAGCATTATTTGCACATGTATGCTCGGTGCTTTCTTTTTCAACAGAATTCAAACCATATTCCGTAGTTCTTTCACTAACTGTCGGTTGCTCAGGTTCATATGCAATATGACTGTTTCGTACTTCTCCAACTCTGGAGTTGTCAGCTGTCAAATTCATGCTCCTCTTCAAGTGCTTATTAGAACATAACTCTGAATATTCAGAGATGTTATTTCTAGTGTGCCTTGTGCGATGGGCAATAGGCGTGCCACCATACTTACTTCCATCAACTATATTTGGGACTTTATTCTTCTGTGGTACTGACTTTTCTGGCTTATGTTTTGTCTTTGTTCCATGATCTTCGGCATTTTCTTGCATTTTCGTTCCTCTACTTCTTCCCTTCTGAGGCCTGGGGTTCAGGTCAGTAGTTACTTTCATTCTTTTAGAACGTGTCATGACACCTTCCTGGATGCTGCTGCTTCTCTTTTGAGGACCATTCTTTGAGTGAATTTTTGCCATTTTAGATCCAACTCCTGTATCTCTGTTCACAGGAGGTTCACCTTCAACTGACAGTTTAGCAGGTGAACTTTGTGCCAGTGCCTCTATAGCTTCAACAGCCATTTGAGTATCTTGACCTACATCATTCAAAGCTACACTGACCTTTTGCTGATGTCCTTCCATAGGTTTGGCATTTGATTGATCATCCAAGTCCTTCAAAAGGTTTTTCTTACTCCTGTTTCCAGAAGCCCGCTTACTCTTCTTCACATCACTCCTGAGTAATCTTGAATCAGCTACACTGACCTTTTGCTGCTGTCCTTCCATAGGTTTGGCATTTGATTGATCCTCCAAGTCCTTCAAAAGGTTTTTCTTACCCCTGTTTCCAGAAGCCCGCTTACTCTTCTTCACATCACTTTTGAGTAATCTTGAATCTGACGAAGGTAAAGTTTCAATCCTACCACAAAGTTTGGAATTTGTTATTTTATTTTCAGCAGGTGCAATTTTTGTGGAGCACTTCCTTGCCCTGGGATATTTTGATTTCCCTCTAGCAGCTGGTTTGTGCAACAAAATATCCTTATTTTTACAGAAAAAATCGCCTCCCCCATCATCCTCAAGACTATCAACCCATGCAAAAATTTCTGGCTTTCCATTGGAACTTCTACAGCGGTCAACCTTCTCAGCCAATTTTAGAGTTCCCATCTTAAGTGAAACAGGAGGCTTTGCTTTTTCTAATTTCTTTGGTGTTGGTTCTTGAGATGATACACCACCATTAATTGATATCAACCCCTCCACAACTTCCAAAGCATTTGCTTGAGATAGATCACCAGGCTCCTGTGATCCAAGATAGCTTAATCCAGCAAAACAACTGGTCTTGCTTTCATTATTTTTGGGCGTTGCGTCAGCAAAAAGCTTCTTCGCTGTTGAACACCTGCCTTTCCTTTTACTTCCATCTTTATCATGGCTCTGTACATAACCATAAGATTCGTCATCAATCCCAAGACCTGGGTGATCACCAAGGGAAGCACTACACGAGGTAGAGTTGTCTACTATTTTTGTCAGAAGATTTGTTCCACTGGTTGAATGTTGTCGTGTATCCTGAGCTGTGGCAAGACGACGTGTTCATGCATTAGAAAACAAAATTTAGGCTTCAGCATATGCCACAAAAAAATCCTGATTCAACTAAGGTTACACTTACATCAAAGCATGAAAAAGATTCGTGTTACAATCCGGGAAAACATATCTGATAGCCAAGGGATATCTTGAGTATCTAATATTATGTGGAAAATATGATAAGATAGAATACTGACTCTGTATATAAAGATATCTATAATGAACTGAAAATTTCAAAAATATAAATAATGGTTTACAAGCCTTAAAGTTAAAGGATTATTAAGTGTCAAACTGACTAGCACACCACAATATAAGGAACAATCTGGATTCATCATTTCTCCAAATTTTCTGTATTGTGTGCTACATGGTTATGAAATACAAAGTATTGAAATCATTTACGATCAAAGAGCATAAACAGTCCCTATGACTGCCGACTTTACACATCTCATGAATAACCAGTGAAAACTGCATAACACTTGCTGCAAGATACAACAAACACTTTCTAGAATGATCTAAATGAATATTTACATTAGAATGAAACAACATGGAGTATACAACTAGAAAAGGCATACTTAGCCAGCGATAACTAACCTGTGTCACCCTCGTCATTTGTGGAAGCGTCAGAATCTCCCGAATTCTTGGTATCACCATGCGCCTTCACATCTGTCTCATCATTCAGCAGGCCATCATCGTCACTTGCCTCTTGAGTGCCCTCGCTCAACTCATCATCACCATCATCGCCTATCTCTTCATCAGAGTCTTCAACCAACTGGGTCCTCCCCCAGTCAACGACATCCTCATCACCGCTGTCACTCACTCTCTCCTCTTCCTGACATTCATCAACCAACTGGGTATCCACCCAGTCGCCGTTCCCACCATCCTCCACCTCACATTCTTCAACCAACTGGGTCCTTGCCCAGTCACCAGCATCACCCCTCATGCCGTCACCATCTTCCTCTTCCTCACATTTTGCCACCACCTGTGTTTTCACCTTCTCACCGACAATATCGCCATCCTCCCCACATTCCTCCACCGCCTGAGTCACCATCTGCTCAGCAGCATCGATGTCATCCTCAGAATCTTCCACCACCTGCGTCTCCGCCCAATCACCAGCCACCTCCTCCTCCTCCTCCTCCTCTAATTCATCATCAACTGCCTGGGTCTCATCATCATCCAGCGCCTGCGTCTCACCATACAGCACGCCGTTGTCATCCTCCTCGCCCTCGCTCCATGTCGTATCACCATTGTCGTCCTCCCCGCCCCCGCTCCGCGCCGTATCACCGTTGGCATCCTCCTCGCCCCCGCTCCGCGTCGCATCACTGTCGCTAACAGGAGACCCTAATCGTAAACACATAACCATCCCACGCGCACCAAACTCAGCACATTTACAACAAAAAGAAAAAGAAGAGCAAACAAAAAAAATAGCCAGGGGCACTCACCCAACGGCGGCGTTCCTTCGTCGTCCACGACCTGGGTCTCCTCCCCTTCCCCGCCGACCATCACCACACAACCGACCGACCTGCACACACACATCCCACACCAATCAACACACCAACCCTCAACGAATTCAATCAGCACCCAAATGAAAATAAAAAGAAAAGGAAAAAAACAAGAAACACATAATGGGGAAAAGAATCAGAGAACCAACAAAGAAAGAACCAACTGCCTCCATACCCAGGGTGCGCCGGAGATCTGCGGGGGGCGCCAAATCCACGAGTGGCGGCGCTTCTCCGGTGGTTGGGGGAGAGGAGGACGGGGAATCCGGCGACAAAAATACGAGCTTTTTCCCTCGCCGGGAGGGGGAATTCGGGGGCGGAACGGGAGAGTGGGGGTTTAGGCGCCGATTTCGGGGAAGGAAGCAGAAAGAGGCCGAGAGCCGGGAAAAGAGCCGAAACGCGCGCCCGCTGCGAGGATGGGTGGAATTCTGACCGTCCGGAGGAGGACCAACGGTCGGATCGTAATTGTTGTCTTGAGCAGGGCGTGGGTGGGAATTGAGAGGGAGTGTTTATTCAGGGTCTTATCTGCAAAGTGGAACCCTTTGCGGAGCAGGGTTTCCGCCGCCGCCGTGATCTCCCTCTCGAGCTCCGTCGTCGCGACCTACCTCACCGGCGCCTCCACCGAGGCGACTTCGACCTCCGCCGCCGCTGCCTTCTTCTCTATCTGTTTTGAGCCTGACCCCGAGTCCTCGATCTTTCCCTGCTACAATGCAAACGACGCCTAGGGGACCTCACTTCGTTTAAGCAGCTCGTCTCTACCGCCTCCGGTAACAGGACGCCGGCGTGGTAAGACACAACCCAGAAGAGTAATCTACTAATCTGGTAGAGAACCTAGTTAAGTAGTGACCTTTCGTGGTTCTATTTACCAGCGAGGATCGAGGAGGGCTAGAAACAGAGCGAAGTAGTGACCTTTCGTGGCTCTATATTTATCAGGGAATCAGATTGGAGTAGATAATGCCCGGTAAAGTTCTTCCTGGCATCACAAAACTCTAACCTGTACCGAAGCCCGCCATGTTCTGTGCTGAATTTACAGTGCTATCTGTTCTGTGGGTTGTTTTTTTCCCCTCCCGAAAAGAGGAGCAAAAGTCTCGCAAGGAGAAGCGAAAAGAAGCGAGATCGGAGAAACAGATGCTGCGGTTTCTCTCTTGGGTTCAGCACCAGATTAGCTAACCAAACAAGAAAAGAAGAGTTGGGACAAAAATAAAAGTGTTGTCTTTGTAGCTTCAGGGTTGTTATTGAATTTTTTGTTTCAGAACCTAAGAAGAGGAGGGAACCTGAGGTTAACTGCAAGTCCAAGTCCAAATTCCAGGAGAATGAATTTTTTTTGTTTCCACTTTAGTGCATTTCAAGGTTCTGCTTGCCCAGGAATAATATTTTGTTTCATGCTTTTTGCCCATTCTGTATTACTTTAGTTTGGTAATGGTACTTATTTGACATCCTTTAAACATGAAACCTGTCAATATTTCCCTAACTTTGTTAGGCATATCATAAAGACAGATTCCTTTATAGATCAAGCCAATGTTTTTTCTTGTTATGGTGCTCTGTTTGAAGTTGGAGGTTGGTGGCTGATGGATGCCTTACTATCAAAGTAATGAAATCTTTTCTTTTATTTGTGTAGGTATGCTGCTGTTTTTGCAGCCTTTATTGCTGGTATGACATGCTTGGTTGTTATGGACTTCAGTGCTAGAATCCTTTCTTCTCTTGCCAGGTCTTTTGAGGTATGACTCTTCTTATTAAGATAAAAAAATAACTGTTACTTGTCTCTGTGTACATTATTATATTTATATCTCTTTTGCTTTGCTCTGTATCTGCTTTGTTTAAGGATACTCAAATCATGTCTATCGATTGCAGTTGTTTTTTGTTATTTATATTTATCAATTGCAGTTTTTGTATTAGTTGATATATTTCCCCCCTTCATGACATGATGAGTACTCCAAAGACAATGGGCCGTCTGTGAGAAATCTTACTTTACTGTTCTCTTATTTGTGCATATTTGATGTCATTGCAAGGTCTGCAGTTTGAAGGGAACAATTCATTACTCCCTCCGTTCGTAAATGTAACAAGTCTTAGCTTTGTCCTAAGTCAAAGTTCCTAAAGTTTGACCAAATTGATAGAAAAATCTACCAACCTCGAGAATATGAAATAGGTATACTATGAAAATATATATCATGATGGATCTAATAAAACTAATGTGGAGTCATAAATGTTGGTAGATTTTTGTATAAACTTGGTCAAACTTTAAGAACTTTGACTTAGACTTGGGACAAAGCTAGGACTTCTTACATTTAGGAATGGAGGGAGTATGTTTTTCATCGAAACATGTCAAGATAAGCTCTGATAGTCTTGTTTACTGTTGCAGTGATCTTATGTATGATGTGCTCTCAGTGCTGAGCAAGCACTTGACAGAGTTGGATGTCTCAAATGTGTTAACCATCGTACAGTGTATGTCACATTTATAATGTCTTTCTCCATAACAAAAATTACCGGGCACTCCATATTATAGACAACGCACTTACTGAAGCATTATAGATGTTACTCTGTTAGAGCACCGTCCAATGTTATTTTGTTCCTAGGTGAGCCTTGATATATGTTTTATCTCTATGGAAGGCTGTGGAATGAAGCTGCGGGGTGATGACCCAGGTACAATGAAAGATTTCTACCAGTATTCAGAACTCTGTAAGTCAGTTAAAATTGTGCTCAGCTGGCCAAGAAGATGGAAAAGCAGATATACAATAGTAAAAGAGTGAGTTCCCTTGTCTAATCTTTAATGCACCTGTTTAAGAAGTAATACGTGCATAGTTCTGACTTTTGAGTTCACTATCTGATATTAACATGCCATACAGGTGGAATTTATGCTTGACACAATATCTGACATTAAGAACAACAAAAGGAGGCCAAAAGAGGATCCTTCACACCATAGTACCATACACGTATGAAAAAGTGGCTTCAAAAGGTCTGTACCAGAACTTCATTTCCCCACATCTGAAATTATAGAAATGTGATGAGTTCAGAAAACTTTTCCTGTTCAGTTAATAGTTTGTTCCTTTTCACTTGCCTGCAGCTAAAGTCAGAAGATATCCTCTTGAGCGGGCTAAAGTGTAGTAAGCTTTTGGACCCTGAGCAGAAAGGGCAGTGGTGGTTGTCCGGGGATGTTTCATCCACAGCAGGCAATGTTGAAGATGTTGCAGCAGTTATCAGCAAGGAGGTTGTAGAGTCACAAAAACTGGTTCAGCTTGCAGCTGCCCAGCCGATGAACACATATACAGAGCAATTCTTTGGGTCATAATGAGTGCTGAAGACTACGTGGATGGTTTTGACAAGATCCTGTGGCTGGACTTTTCCGGGAAGCAGGTATGCATTATTTTTCTGTATAGTTCGGTTTTCTGTGTGTATATCTGTCAATATATTAATTTCCTTCTTTTTTTTCGATTGCGTGCAGGATCAGCAAATTATGAGGATCATCGTTGACTGTTGTCTGCAAGAGAAGACTTTCAATATGTATTACATGGTTCTCGCTTCCAAGATATGCAACCATGATAAAAATCACAAGTTAAGTTTGCAGATCTAAACATTGTGTATTTTATAATTTTCGACATCTAAGAGTAAAATTGTTTTGCCTTACAAGTGATTGATTTACTCCTTCAGGGCAAGTAGATTTCTTTTTCTTAACATAGGAACTTAATAGATGAAACATGTATACATGAAGGTGAATTGATACCTTAGAGTTTGAATCTAACATCTGTGCTTTTCCTATTTTATGATGGTGCCATTGCAGTACTGGCACCGGGATCGATACAAGGAGTTAGATACAATGGAGTTGAAATGTTGAATCGATCCATGAACCTTGCAAAATTAGCCGCAGAGATGCTGGTGAATTTCTCACTGTCACTCGCGACGCTGAAGGTCGTCAACCTGGCAAACCCAGTAGAGATGACTCCAAAACGGATCATGCATTTCCAGATGCTGTTCGAGACCTTGATGCAGACAGATGATGCGCTTGTGTGGAACGTCTTTACCCGTATCGCTGGGATTCCAGAGCTTGAAATCTTGAGAGATGGGATTGTGCTCTTCATCAAACAGCATGTGATCGCCAAGGACACTGGGAAGGAATTGCCTGGCAGATTCAAGATCGCAAAGAAAGCGCTTGATAATGCTGCTGGAGTTTTGATGTAATTTGTTTACCATTTTAAGGTGGCAACTTGCTGCCCTTTTTATGTCTTTTTGGGTCTCAATTTTGTTCCTCTGAGAAAAAACATGAAGAAAAATCATTCTTTCTCAGAATGATTTCTTAGAGTTTATGATCTAATTTCTCAGAATGTTTCAGAAAGTTGATGGTGAATATACATACTTTGAGGTGCAATTTCTTAGACAGTAGTTTATTCTCTGTTGCATCCAGCCCTGATCATTTGAGCATAATTACAAGTAAACCTGTTTACTGAACCTTTGTGAGCTTGCCGCTGAATAAAATTACAAATGGACCTTATCACAAAACCTGTGTTAACTTGCAACTGGCGGTTTGTTACATTTCGACAAACTGTTGATATGAATGAAAACAAAAGCATTTAAGGAGAAGTCTCATTGCTGCCCTCATCCTCGGTTTCTATCCCTGCCCATCTGATCATGGAGAAGAGGAACTCCTTCAGGTTCACGCTGCCATTCTTGTTCAGGTCCATCTCCTCTGCAACAAGGCACATGAACACTTGTTAGACACTTGCTGAAGTTTGTCTGGAACAAAGAAAGTTTACTTGGTAGGTTGACAAGAGTACTGACTGAATAGCTGCGTAGTTATGTGGCTAGGGGTCCTCTCCTGGTGAGAAGCCTCGTTCATCCTCTGTGTGACATCTTTCCTCCTCATCTTGCCATCCCCATCCTTGTTGAAGAACAAGAAGGCGTCGATGAGCTCGTCGAAGACGTAGTTGAGCTTCGCCGACTCAAACTCCGAAACCTGGCACCAAACAGCTTCAGTAAATGATCAAGAAAATTTAATGCAGGTATACAGAGGAAGAGGAAGAAGAAGACAATCCTTTCTGTAACCTGGCGTGTGACACCTGGGCCGAAGAGCAGGTACATGAGGCAGAGGAGGACGACAAACTCCTGGAACTGGATCCCTTTCCTGCTGTTGACATCGCAGTATCTATGAACATCGTCAACCTCCTTCTCCGACATCTGCACCTGGAGCTTGCTCATGCAGCTCCTCAGCTCCTCGTTGTCGATCGTCCCGTTCGAGTCCACATCTGCAGTCCAAAATCAATTTTTGCACCAGTCTATTCAGCCGTAAAAACACGCGAAACAGGGAATTCGAATTAGTTTTACATTACCGTAGTGATCGAAGACGTCCCTGATGTCCCTGAGGCCGTCCTTGAAACGGGGCAGGCGCATGGTGATGCTGTTCACCGACTTGAATGTCTTCTTCCTCGCCCTGGCCCTCTCCCTCAGGGCCTCCACCACCTTGTTGTCCAGGTCCTTCTCCACTCGTCGTTGCTTGATCGGCGTGGCGAGCCTCGAAGCTGCGCCTCCCATGTCTGTCTGCGAAGATCAAATCAACCTAAGGCTTTTGTGCACGGTGGAATAATAATAGTACATACATACATAAGGGATTGTACTTGTAGGTTGCAGATGTATCATTACTTGTATTGTACCTGCAGTGCAGGGAGATGGTCAGTTTGTTGTTTTGCAAGGTGGAGTGCTTGGGATGTTAGTGGAAGAATCCATTTGGGATGAGGTAGAATCTGATGCCCAAGACACTAACAGCCTGGAGCTGGTGCCAGTATCTCCTTTCAGTTTGATTCGGACATGATCATCTCCTTTGTGCCCTCCCTGCTAATAATGCAGGCAAGAAGAGTACATGCACATAGGAATGTGATGTCAGGCATATACTGTGTTGCTCGGAGGAGTTTACCATTTCATCTCTGCAAGTTTTATTAGAATCAACTCATGCTACTTTTATCTCACAAACTCAAGAGATTTCTGTATTATGATCAACACAAACAAGAATCAGATCACTGCTGAAAATTGCCTTCGTCGACTTAATTCAATGTGAAAAACAATACACATACAAGCATGATGACATAAGGATTCCCCAAATGTTTCTCCGAGCTCACTGCTTTTTTTTAGAACACGCAGAAGGAGTCAGGATAGCGTGTTAATAAATAAAAAAAACCGAAATCCAATGTTCACAACCAAGCCGTAGAGTTCGGACTAGAGTTCTCTCATTGATTACAGTATACCGAGCTTTGCTAAACCAGTAACAGAAGATGGTGAATCCAATGTTCACAACCAAACCTGCAGGAATGTACTTGTAACTCCCTGATGAGCATTCCTGCTGCAGAAAAGAGCAGGCGAGGTGCATCAAGCAGGAGTACGTTGCTAGATTCATGTTGGAATGACTGAGAAGCAAAATTACAATTGGACTTTGCAAACTAGTTACCATAAATTACAATCTCTTTTTCTCCTGATGATCCTCCTTCGATCCCATGGATCTCAATCATACATGACAACACCCTGCAAACTGATTCAGGCCCCTGATACTGCAACCTGGTATGCAGGATGTACTATCTGGCTAGCAGTCCGACCAATATACATGCAAAATGAACCGTGTTGGCAAAGTTCTGGACTTCTGTTGCACCAACCATTTAATATATATTTTTGAAAGTAAAATTCCACCCGAAAATTCTTCTGGAGCTCCTAATACCTAAGTTTCTCTGCCGAGGAATATTATTTAACTATTGCATTACACAAGAGATTTCCAAGCAGTAGAATTTAACTTTTATCTACAATCCTACAACTACAATATGATGGTTTATAGTAAAATTATAGAGTAAATTTCACAAACCACAATTTTTTGGGGCAGGCGTTTCACCAACTCCAAGCCCCAGTTTTTTCTAATTTGTCCACAGACCCACACACTTTCAGGCAGTCTTCTCAAATAGCCCAAAGTCCTGTTTGACAGGATTCCTTACAGGTGGCCCCAGTTGTCACGTGTCACGTCGGCGTAAACCCGACCCGACGTGCCCGTTTGAAAAATATGTGCACTTTTGTGCGGTTCTCTCAAAAGCATAACGCTTCAGTCCGGAGGATGAGCGTGCGACCATTCAAAAGGAGAATAAAGTAATAATATCACGAAAACATAAAAGTAACCATTCGAAAATAAGATTGGAAGGATGCAAACCTACGTATAGCTCCTGGAGCCGGAGGTGACCGACCTTCATCTTATTTTCCTCCGATTCACACCACTTCACTAATTCACGGCAGTTAACAATGGATAGCTTCTGGAGGTTGGTTAGTTGTTGTATGCCATCCGGCAGCGACCTTATGCCATGACATTCGTGTATCTCAATTTTCTTGAGAGAAGTGGGCAGGACACATACCCTTTCTTTCATGTCAGTATGCTCCATCTTGTTCTCCTCTGATTCAACCAGGTGCTCTATTTGAGAGCAATCATAGAGATTTAGTTCCTGGAGGTTGTTGAGTTTTTGTATGCTGTCAGGCAAAGACCTGAGGCCTTGACAATCCGAGATATCGAGTTTCTTCAGAGAGGTTAATCCTCCTAACCAGCGGGGCAGTGATGCCATGCTGTTGCAATCGGACACTTGGAGTGTCTGTAGCTTTTTGAGTTGCCTCATGTTCTCGTGCATTTCCAGTTTCTGAAGAGAGGTGAGCTCACCCAACCATTCCGGCAGGTCATCCTGATCATTGGCTTCTAGTGATAGTGTTTCGACAGAGGAGAGGTGTTGGATGATCTCTGGTGAGCCGGTCAGATCACTGCAATAGCTGAGCCATAAACCAGTGAGGCCAGCGAGGTGGTGAAGCAAACTTCAATTATACAGAGGTACCTTGCTCTTTTCAACTGTCAGATGAGTAGTTACCGAGGAAGTACCAGTGGGTGACACGGCACACTTTTCCCAGCACGACAGCACATTGCCGCTCCTTATTATCCTCCACCGTTCAGCTCTAGGCGGAAAGGATTTTATCCTCAACTCAGGGCAATCTTCTATTTGCAAATACCCAAGCACGTACTCCTGACCACTAGAGTATGATGTATTCCACTCTTCCAGACTTTCCATACCTCTGAGGACCAGCCGATTCAGGTTTGGTAGCTGGCTTACTGGTGGTAGGACATTGCAATTGGGCATGTCACACATCTCCAATCTGACAAGATTAGGGAGGTGATGTGTAATATTCATTAACCAGGATGGAAGCCTGACGTTATTATAACCTTGTATCTTAAACTTATCTACAGTGCTTGGTGGCACTAGTTTTTCCAGCAACATTTTATCATCAACAAATCTCCAATTCAATTCCAACTCCTTCATGCTTTGCTTTCCCTTCAAATTTATACGATGTGCCTCTTCTGGGGACTTCACATTTTCAAGTCCAGTTAGCTCAGCTCTTGAGGATCCCTGTATTGTAGCAAGACTAGGTTGGTGTCAGATTCACCATCACCAGTATGCACCACAAATCCTGGTACTGATCTGCCGCAGAGATTAGAGTGATTGAGAGAATAACAGCCATTTAAATATAGAGTCTTCAAGCTATCCATTGTACCTATATATTCTGGTATCTCGCGAAGATCATAGCAGGACGAGAAATCCATTGTATGCACCTTCCTGAGGTTACAAAAACTTGCAGGTATACTGCCAATACAAATGTTTCTAGACAAGTACAAATGCTCTAGATTGGAAAGCGTGCTGATACGGTCCATGAAACTGTCAATTTGGTCTCTTGTATCACTGTTCCCGTCAGCTTCAATGATACAATGCATGCACCCCGATAAATTTAAATATCGGATTTCAGTGAGATTGCCGATGACATTTGGAAGCCCAACGAGAGACTGTTTTTCACCAGGACCTACCCATGATAAATTCAAATATTGGAGTTTGGTCAGGCCACCCAAAGCTTCCGGTACACCATTGACCTCTCCACAGTTTGTTAAATCAAGATGCACTAAGTTATTGAGATTCCCAAATGATGCTGGCAATTCTTTCATATGACGACAGCCTGTTAAGTTTAAATACTTGAGTTTAACACATCCGCCCAAAGATTCAGGGAGCTTTTGAAGATCACAGTCTTCTGAAGATAAGTTCAAATACTCGAGTTTGCTGAAGGTTCCCAAAACTTCTGCTTCTTGGCGACCTACAAGATACGAGCTGAATGATATGTTCAGGTATTGCAGTTCAGATAGGCCACCTAGAGCTTCTGACAGCGGCCCAATATTTGGGCAGTGTGATAAGTTCAAATATTGCAGTTCTGTGAAGTTCTCTAAGAACACAGATACACCTCCAATACGAGAGCAATTTGACAAATCCAGACGCACCAATTTTTTTAGCCTCCCGAATGATTCTGGCAGTGTTTCAATTCCTGAACAACCTGACAAATCAAGGTACATCAGACCTTCAATATCTCCAATTGACTCTGGCAGTGCCAAGATTGTAGGAGATTCATTAAGCTTGAGGTAAATTAATTTCAAGAGCTTGGTGATACTATCAGGAATTGTTGCATGCTGGACTCTCGGAGCATTAAGATATCTCAGCTGCTTCAGTTGACCAATAGAATCTGGCAACTTATGTATGGAGCACTCGCTCAAGTCCAAGACACGCAGGGACTTGGCAGATGAAAATGCAGCACTATTAAGTTCAGTTTCACCACAATCCATAAAACGGAGTGCCCTTATCTTGGATGGCTCCAATGGCTTGCTACAATCATGGAGCAATGCATAGCGGCAGCAGCTTCCCCCAACGTAGCATTTTCAAGGGGCAATCCAGCAGCCTGAACACAAAATCATTTAGCACTGTCAGGCTTTTTTTTAATATCAGAATCATATTTTGTGTTAAACTTTTATTGCATATTAAAATTGGAAGACGCATAGTATATTAGAGTATCGACCAAGTCACAAAATTGTGTGGCTCGACTCCTTTCATTTGCCACTAATTGTCTCAATGGTTTGTGGCCTCTGAACCACGTTGTCCTCGACATTGAGCGGCACACCATCCTAATTTTTTTAAATTTTCAGTTAAGCATATATATTTAGATGGATTTTAGGGCTCTTGTGTATGCATGCAAAAGTATGACCTTTTTGTGAACCATAAAAATAGATCATACGCATGTAAATGAGATGGTTTGTTGTCATAAGCTTTCAAATGGTCATACACTGCACTACAAAAGGAATAGCACACTGTAGGCAAACTTTCAAAAGTGTCACAAAACTGCCACTACATGAAGTGTCGCTATGTGTGATGAGATTTATAAAATGTATTTAATGTTTTAGACATGTACTTTCTCTGCATTCAGTACTATAAAGACATTGCATTGTGTCTCTATATTCATGTACTAGAAAATATGCATTGAAAAAATATTGTTAAAACCAATCCTATAACTCAAAACTTTAAGGAAAATTACACCTTCATCTAACCATCTAAACATGATATAGTTCTTGCTAATATTCATAATAAATTTATTATAAGTAGTTTATTAAATGTTTCAAACTTGTTAAGAATGTCTGTACACAACATAAAGCGTGTATCAAATAGTGTCTCTAACCATATCATAAGATCATTTCCTCAAGTATCTCAAAACCGTTAAGGATCATGCACTAGCAACGCAACGCAACCAAAAGACCTAGGCAATCCTTCACGTTAATTAAGGATACACTTGGTGGGTACAAAATAGTAAAAACTTAAAGAGGATCCTTCACGTTAATTAAGGATACACTTGGTGGGTACAAACTGGATAATAGCCATCGCTTCTATAATATTATAGCATGCATACTTTTACATTTAGTAGCGTACCATAAAAAAAGCACCGGTACAATATTGTAGAGTTAGGGTATACCGGCCAGGTTGTGGATCAAATGTGTGTGTTTAGGTACTCCCTCCGATTCATAAAAAATGTCTCTCACTTAATACAAAATTGTAGTAACTTAGTACATAATGAACGACATTTTTTATGGATCAGAGAGAATACGTTTTATGCTCAGCCATGAAACTAATTTTATAAAATATTAGTTTGGAACGAGTATATGTAATTAAACTGCACTCTACAATGCTATTACAAATACAGCCTAGCGTGCGTCAGGTGAGTTCCCTTAGAATATTCCGAACAAAGCAACAAAACAGTTCGATTGTATAAGATCGATATGCACAAACTTACCAATGGTGACTCTGAATCTTGAAAGAAAGACAACCCCAACAGCTGCCTTATGTATCTCTCGCCAAGCTCCCAAGAGTAGAACATATTCGTTGGCTCGATGAAAGCAAGAGAAATCCACTATCGGATTAGGTCATCTTTAATTATCTTGTGACCTTTTGGAAAGATTGCACAATAGGCAAAGCATAGCTTCAAATGAGAAGGCATCACACTGTAGCTTAACCTCAAGGATGCAAGCACATATTTCAAAGATTGATCTTCTGATTGTGTTAAAGATGGGTCTCCCAAAGCATATACAGACCAGATATCGCTGTCTCTAATTGACTCCCATTGACGAGGCATCATAGATTTCAGCACATATCCAAGTGATTGAGCTGCTAAAGCCACACCACCACACTTAGTTGCAATGTCCATCCCTATCTGCTCCAACTCTTCTTTATCATCTCTACATCCAAAGTCACTCTTGTGTTTTATTATAGACCAGCAGATACCAGGACTCAGTACTGCTAATTTCTGTGGTTGAATGGTACAAACTTCCAATGCAATGCTCTCATTTCGTGTGGTTACTATAACAACCACCTTGCTGCCGTTCCCAAGCTTTAGCATATCCTTCAGTTTGCCCAGTTCAATTTGCTTGTCCTCCCATAGGTCATCTAAAACAATAAGAATCTTCTTACGAGCAGCAAATATCTCTGCAAGGGAATTTTCTATCATCTGCCTTTCAGTGTACGGAATGAAAGATTTTCTCTCATCCTTGTCTAATAGTTGTGTAATTACAGAATTCCCAATTTTCTTCAAATCAAATATCTGAGACACATAAACCCACACATGAGAGTAGTCTTTGAACTGGGAACTACTGTAAATCATTTGTGCCAAGGTTGTCTTGCCAAGGCCTCCAATAAAGAAGCAAATTATTGATTGTCTTCATTCATGCTCTCCAATAAGGAAGCCAAAATCGTGTCTCTCTCTTCAGTCCTACCAAATATTTGATTGTCGTCCATGTTTGATGATGTTTCCCGTTCATCAGGAACTTTCAGCTCATTGGCATTAGTGCCTACCAATAAATTGAAATTTTTGTGTTGGCCTGTGATATTCTCGAGATCCTTTCTCATCGTCTTCATCTTATTAGCCAATATAGTCTTGGGAACAACTTTCAGACCTGGCAGATACTTTTTCAGCGAGAACTGCATGATAGATTAGTTAGTATACAATTATACATGTTACTATGATGAAATGGATAGTAATCTTTACTACTCCGTGCTACATCTCTCTTAATCCACGGTTGGTGGTAATGGCCAGGTCCCTTAAAATCTAATCGAAACTTCCTAAATCTAACAATTAGGGCATTTTCAAATCTAACATGTATAATTATTGTATAATAAACTACTATTCCCTCCGTTTTTAAATTATTGTCATTGTTTTAGTACAAATTTGAAGTAAGACAACGACAAGATTTAGGAATGGAGGGAGTATACCTCCGTCCCAAAATAAGTGTCACAATTTTGTCTCGGTACATATATGTACGTGGACACGTTTCATTGTGTAGATTCATTCATTTTGAAAAATTAAAGCAACACTTGTTTTTGGGACGGAGGACAACAAGCCACACGGCGACACTTGTTCGCTCATTTTGTCTAGGTACTTCTCCCAAGCCGCCGCCGGCCTTCCGCGGCGGCCACGGGCACGCCTCCGTCCGCAAGGTCCGCCAGCCACCCCCCCCCCCCCCCACCTACCTGCCCCCTCCAGCAAAGATCCCGTCTAGCTTTTGCTGCCGTCGCCTCCTCCGGGCCACGGCGCAGCCCCCCTCCAGCCCAGATCTCGCCTAGCCACCGCGGCATCTTCTCGCCGTCGAGTATAGCTGGCCAACGGGCCGGGCTTTATCAAAAAGCCCGTCGGCCCGGCTGGCCCGCGAGGAGGCAGAGCAGCAATGGGGTGGGCGGTGCTGGAGGAAGGGCGGCGCCGCGCGCGAGGCGACTGGAGGAGGGCGGCGCGCGGCTGCTGTTCGGGCAGGAGGAGGAAGAATCCCTGCTCGTCGTTCCCTAAAAGTTCCTACAGAAGTAGGGAACAGACGGCTCCGCGGCGTTGGTGTCGATTTCGAACTCCTCGATCATGTCAGAGATCGCATACATGGCGACCTTCAGCTCCTTGAGCCACAGACGCGTCAATTTATCCGTGATAGACCGCCTCTCGGCGTCCTCCAGCACGCTCTCCACGGACTCCAGCGCCGCCTTCATTCTCCTCAGGTCTTTATCGAAGTTCTTCTGCTGCGTGATGTGGCCCCCGATTGCAGACCCGATCTGGCCCACCAACACCTTGAGGATGGGAGCGGCAAGCAAGCTCCCGATCGCCAGCCCCGCCATGGCTCTCGCAACTCTTGCTCCCCCCCCCTGTAAAGATGGCGCTGGATTTCCGGGGCGACTTTAAATTAAACCACTCCAGCAGCAGCAGCCGAAAGTGCTTTCCCCTGGCAATTGCGCCCCCACCCCACCTGCCGGCCGGTCCTGCCAGTCCACGGAGAAGTCAAGGACGCGGCAATTTTTCTTTTGAGGCAAGGGCGCGGCATTTGCGAGTACCAGATGTCGCTTTTACTGAAAAAAAGAATATTGCGCGGGGCCTTGTCGTATGGCTCGTGGGATTAAATAGACGGATAAAATAGTACTCCTCCAACCTATGTTATTTGTCGAAATATGACACGTATCTCAACGTTTTTCAAAACATAGATACATTCATATTTCGGCAAATTTGAGACAAATAATATGGGTCGGAGGGAGTAGCTGATTAATTTTAACGGGTGCATGCAACTTGTTGGCCCCTCATCGAATAATTGCTGGGACACCGTGTGACGAATAAACAATTTGTACTAAATCAGTGACAATTAGTATGAATTTGAGAGAGTAAGAAACATTGGATTCAAACGTAGTCCCTACAGCACTCTGATGGGTAGGATTTTAAGGATTATGAGTAGTGTACATCGACTAGAGATGGTCGAACCGAATTCGTTCAACCAGTTTAGATGGTGTGCTAGTAACATGTTTTGTGGTGTATGAGCAAGTGGTCGATTGGTAGTTTTGACTTGTACAATGGATTCTGAAAAAAATACATTTTTATACAAGACTATATCTTTATACTTATAAAGATTTGAATTGGTGGTCGCGAGTTCACTCTAACAAGATTACTCCTTAATCGCTATGAAATTATCTAATTGCCACTCGTTCTATACATATCATGATCTTTTGACTATACTTGATTGGTTTTTATGACTATCAAGATAATTGTTGTTTTAAAAAATAGTATTTGACAAAATTCATATTTATTAGAATTTTTTTAAAATATGTGACACATATTTAAACAACTCATGCATAATACAAATTCTTAATTTCGTAGCAGAGCACGGACATTTAACTAGTATTTTTAATAATGTGACAACTGTTTGCGTCCATTGATGTAAAGGCTAAGGCTTGCCCCACCTTTTCTCCACAAAAAATTGCGTCCGAAAACGCCTTGCCGTTTGTGCACTGGTGTGACAAATGGCTGAGCATAGAACACCTCAACACCGCGCTCGGTTCAAAGATTAATCCTGCATATGCATAATGCCATACCGATGAAAATATGGTTGTGTGCATCCAGAAATGCCGAGACCGGGAGGTTTTGTCTTTCTTTTCAAAAATAAATACATCACTTAATTTTGATTATACATAAAAAAATGCGCCACTTGTTCTCGTGTGTACATACACGGCCTCTTTGTGACTTGGCTTTATGTACTCCCTTCGAAATCTATACAAATCTAAGTCACTTATTTACGGATGGAGTAATTATTCTTTTTTCCATAACAGACAAGTTGGTGGTTATCGGTGCTGTCAAAAGAAAAAGGTTGGTGGTTATAGGAACGCGTCAGTTTTTCTTTAATTTTCTAAGTTCAACTTGGGTTTGCATAACTGTATTTCCTCCTATCCTAAATTCTTGTCGTGGTTTTAGTTCACTCCGATCGTAAATTCTTGTCGGATGGAGCAGTTGAAAAGTCCACAATTTCGTCATCCAAATACACTATTTCGTAAACATTGTGTGTTAGGTTTGACACTAGGCCCTTCCCAGCAATTTCCGTTTGAGTTCAGTTCAACACGTCTATAGGGCAGAGTAGAGTATAGTTCCAGGCAGTTCATATGTGTATACTGGACGGCGACCTGTTAATACAGAGCGATCGATTAATTCCATCCGAAAAATAATTCGAGAAAACAAAACGTCGCAACCACCCGTTCGCAGAGGATAAAGGGGAACTCCTGGATCTGGAGCACAGAATGTCGTGGGGCTCCTTCCTGCAGAGGATCAAGACGAACTCCTCCGATGTCTGAACCTGGAGCGCCTGCTGCAAAGATCAAATCAACTTCCAACAAGAGTCTGTGGAGCTCGGCTGATCTAGGCATGCAAAATTAAGCCAGCAGATGACAAACTAACCCACAGATGAAGCTACAATAAAGAATAAACTGCAGCAGCGGCACGGTCTGAGCACTGCCGTTCCGCATCCTCTGGCGGCGAGCGGCACCCAAAACCGCGCCTTCACTCTACCGACTACCGAGGGCGCCTTCACTCTACCGACTACCGAGGTATTCCGGATAAAACAGCGATAAGTATTTCGGAACGGAGGGAGGGAGTATATATCTGACGCTGGACACGGCACAACAGCCTGCAGTTACTTCTTGTTAGATCGATCCTGCGGCTTGAATTCGACATATGCTCGCATATCGTTCAAGACGCCAAGTTCTCCGGTATTAATCCATCGATACTAATACCTTTGTCCCGCCAGATGATGCATCAGCATCACAATTAACACAACGAAGAATCCAACCTGGTTAACTGAACGACACAATTGTCCACATAGAAACATGAGAACATGCTGGTTTGTCATAAATGTTAGTCCCTGACAAATTACAATCACAGTATTTCATTCAGAAAATGTGAACCTAACCGAAACCAAGCAATAGGACCGTGTATAACTTGTATTTTTTTTTGCAGGTACGTGTATAACTTGTATTTAACGCATGAACAAAACAAACATTCAGAATACAATGTTTATGAGCAAAAATGTTGCAAGTTGCTTCAGGCCTTGGTTTCGCAACCTGGTGACTGGTGTAGCAGTATATCATCTGGCCCACTACTAAATAATCACCTGAAAATGAATAATGTAAACACTTTCATTAGCTTGGATTCATGTTCATATGAATGGCAAGCATTATACACAAGAAAAATGTGGTGCCAACTGGCAACTGTTTTGGCTCTCCTTAATGTAGCCGACAGAAGACGGAAGGATTTTTGGGATGGAAAGTAGCGACGTAGATGACCTAAATCATTAAGAAGAATTAATTACTCCCTCCGATCCATAAAAAGTTGTACTAAATTCTTGACACTTGCTATGGATTGGAGGGAGTACTAGATTGGCAGAAACTGGTGCAACTATAAACCACTGAACTATATATAGGGAACTAGAAAGTGCAGTAGTTCTAATAGTGCAACTAAAAGCTTTGAACTTCTGTTGGGCCAACCATTTAATAGTTTTTTAAAACTAAAGTTTAACTCCAAAATTCTTCTGGAGCTCTTAATACGCAGGCATATTATTTATCTATTGCAAAAGTAGAAGGTACTATCTCCATCCGGGTTTAAAAGGCATGTGCATGTTTTTTTTGACGAAAACGGCAGCGCCGATTCAATTAATTAAGAGTTGGGAAATACAATACGCGAACCGCGCAAATAAAGAGAAAAGAAAGCAACTGAAAAGGCTTACACGACGATCATCGCCACAACAAGGAACACATGCATCGCAAGAGGAACACTCCTAATGCCATCGAAAGGCCACACAATACCGAGACATTGCAACACACACAAACATCCACGCCAACTTAGCTGTCATCCTGCGGCCAAGAGAGCAACAGGCCAATGAGTGTAGCGGCAATGTCGAAGGACCTCACTCCGCCGAGACCATTGTCGAAGGGCATTGCAAAGTCGAGACTTCCCCGCACACGAACCTTGACAACCGCAGGACAACCCCGAGGATCGCGGTCAGAAGCTGGCCATTCACACCGTCGAAAGGCACCGAGCAGCCGAGGCAACACTAGGAACACGAAGCTCATCACAAAGCACGAAACATAAGATCGACGATGACCGAGGAGGGAGCCGAAAGAAGCCGCTGCCCGCCATCCACTGGAAGCCAACCGACCCGCAAGGGAAACACAGATCCAAGACAACGTCTCCAAGGAGCATGCGACACAGATGTGCCACCGCTGTCCGGTCCAAAGGACCTAGGGTTTTCACCCGGATCTGAGCGAGGGGCCACAACAATGCCTCCAAGGAGGGCTACGGCGCCCACAGGCGTCATCATTGTCGGAGCCGGCGACCGCCGGCCTGAGCTTTCACCCGTCCCCATCAAACCATGGCAGGCGGAAGCAAACAGAGACGCCAAGAGAGACGGCAGCCGAAGCCACACGACGAACACAGGCGAGAGAAGAGCAACAAACCACCACTGGGGGGCGCCACCCCAGACCCCAAGCCGGCTAGCAAGACGCTCGCCGCCACTCGGGACGCAGCCAACTGCCGGATCCGGGCGCCAGGCCCCAGATCCGGACGAACACCGCCGCCCCGACCACCTGGTACTCCCGCCAAGCATAGGAGCCGACGGCACGCCGGACAGCGCCCCCGCGCCACGAAGCTTCCCCGCCCGCCATGGAGGCCGCACGCCGAACGCCGCACGCCGCGGAGGAGAAACTCCCGCCCCGACCACCACCTTCGGCAGCAGCAGGGAGGCGCTGCCACCGCGGCCAGGCCGGAGGCCGCGGCGGCAAAGGGGATCGGGAGGGAAGGGATTTGGTGGCGGCTAGGGTTGGGTTCCCCCGGTCGCCTCAAGGGAGACGGACGGGGGTCGGGTCGCGACCTTTTCTCCCACCGTCCCATATCAAAATATGTGCATGTTCCTAGATTACCAATTTAACTATTGAAATATAAGTTATATGACAAAAAGTATTTCATTAAAAAATTCGATCGATTATGAATCTAATGGTATGCAATAGTATAACACATATTTCACGCGCAGGCCTCTTAAACCTGGACGGAGGTAGTACTTTTTATCAGCTACAAGTACAATATGATGGTCTATAGTAAAAAAAAGGCATCTAGAGTGGATACATATTGAGGAAGCTGAGGAGGGGAGTAATGCTTTCTAGGGTTTCCAGCTTCAATTCGTGGCAGGACTGTGCCAAAGAAGCTCTCTTATCCTCTTTCCAGTACTTGATACATATTTCATCCATTAAAAAAATAGTTGATACATATTTTTATCCATTACTACAGTAGATAGCATGGACGGAAACATAGTTACGTACCTTTTTTTCTATGTGAGCAAGCTTCATCTCATTTTCCTCTGATCTACACCACTTCACTAATTCACAGCAGTTAATAATGTGTAGCTCCTGGAGGTTGGTGAGTTGTTGTATGCCCTCCGGCAAAGAGCTGATGCCTTCACATCCCATGATCTGAAGTTTCGTGAGAGAAGTGGGAAGGATACATACCCTTTCTTTCATGTCTGTAAACTCCTTCTGGTTCTCCTCCGATTCAACCAGGTGCTCTAGTTCAAAGCAACAAAAGATATATAGTTCCTGGAGGTTGGTGAGTTGTTGTAAGCTTTCAGGCAAAGACCTGATGCAATAACAACTCCAGAACGTAAGTTCCTTCAAAGAGATTAATTCTCCTAACCAAAGCGGCAGTGATACCATGCTGTTGCAATTGCACACTTTTAGCGTCTGTAGCTTTTTGAGTTGCCTCATGTTCTCGTGCAATTCAATTAGCCCTGTGTATTTTTTAATTTCCAGTTTCTGAAGAGAGGTGAGCTCACCCAACCATTCCGGCAGTTCATCCTGATCATTATCTTCTAGTAATAGTGATTCAACAGAGCAGAGATGTTGGATGATCTCTGGTGAGCTTGTCAGATCACTGCAACAGCTGATCGATAAATCCGTAAGGCCAGTGAGGTGATGAAGCAAACTCCAATTATACAGAGGTACCTTGCAACATGAAACTACAAGTTCAGTAGTCACTGAAGAATAAGAGGAGGAAGCACCAGTGTGTGTCATATATTCTCCCCATGATGACAGCACATTATCACTTTTTGATATCTTCAAACAAATAGCTCTAGGTTGTGCCAAATCCATCCGCAACTTGGGGCAATTATGTATTTCCAATTTATCAATCACGTGCTCCTCGCCACTAGAGTATGACGTATTCCAGTCTTCCAGACTTTCCATACCACTGAGAACCAGCCATACCAGGTTTCGTAGCTGGCTGACTGGAGGTAGGACATTGCAATTGGGCATGTCACACATCTCCAATCTGAAAAGATAAGGGAGGTAATGTGTAATATCCATTAACCAGGCTGGAAGGCTGACGTTATTATAACCTTGTATCATAAACTTCTTTACAGTGCTTGGTGGCACTAGTTTTTCCAGCAACATTTTGTCATCCACAAATCTCTGAGCATCTTCTGTCCACCGCAATTCCAGCTCCTCCATACTTTGCTTTCCTGTCAAATTTATACAATGTGCCTCTTCTGGGGACTTCACATTTTCAAGTTCAGTTATCTCAAGCTCTTCAGGATTTATGTGTTGTAGCAGGACAAGATTGCTGCTAGATTCACCTTCACCAGCATGCACTACAAAGCATGGTAATGTTACTAAACTGCCACTGAGATGAGGTTGGTCGCTCAAAGGACAGCCCTTTAAATATAGAGTCAAGCTATCCATTGTACCTATACATTCTGGTAACTTATAAAGACCAAAGCAGTATGAGAAATCCATTGTATGCACCTTCCTGAGGTTACAAAAACTTGCCGGTATACTGCGAATACTGGAGTTTCCAGACAAGTCCAAATGCTCTAGATTGGAAAGGGTGCTGATACGGTCCATGAAACTGTCAATTTCACCGTTCCAGTCAGTTTCAAACACAGAGTTCAAGAACCCCGATAAATTTAAATACCTGAGTTCGGTGAGATTACCCATGACATTTGGAAGCCCAATGAGAGACCTTTCATAATTATTACTTGCCCATGATAAATTCAAATATTGGAGTTTGGTAAGGCCACCCAAAGTTTCTGGTAAAACAATAACCCTTCGACAGTCTTTTAAATCAAGATGCACTAAATTATTGAGATTCCTGAATGACACTGGCAATTCTTCCATACAAATCAAACCTCTTAAGTTTAAATACTTGAGTTTAACACATCTGCCCAAAGCTTCAGGGAGCTTTTGGAGCTTGCAGTACCTTGAAGATAAGTTCAAATACTCGAGTTTGCTGAAGGTGCCCAAAACTTCTGCTTCTTGGCAACCTACAAGATATGAGCTGAATGATAAATTTAAATATTGCAGTTCAGATAGGCCACCTAGAGCTTCTGACAGCGGTCCAATATTTGGGCAGTGTGATAAGTTCAAATATTGCAGTTCTGTTAAGTTCTCTAAGAACACAGATACACCTCCAACACGAGTGCAATTTGACAAATCCAGATGCACCAATTTTTTTAGCCTCCCTAATGAAGCTGGAAGTTTTTCAATTCCTGAACAGCCGGACAAATCAAGGTACATCAGACCTTCAATATCTCCAATTGACTCTGGTAGTGCCAAGACTGTAGGAGATTTATTGAGCTTGAGGTAAGTTAATTTCAAGAGCTTGGTGATACTATCGGGAATTGTTGCATGCTGGACTCTTGGAGCATTAAGATACCTCAGTTGCTTCAGTTGACCAATAGAGTCTGGAATTCTATGTATGACACACTCTCTTAAGTCCAAGACACGCAGGGACTTAGCTGATGAAAATGCAGCATTCTGAAGGACAGTTTCACCACAGTCAACAAAACGGAGTGCCCTTATCTTGGATGACTCCAAGGCCTTGCTACAGTCACTGATCAATGCAAAGTGGCATAAGCTTCCCTTAGCGTTAGCTTGTTTGCTAGAGACAAAAAATTCGTCAGCCAGGACCGATCTTGCTAGATCATGCACCAAGTCGTGCATAGTTAACAATTTATTATCTTCAAGATACACTTCAGTAGTCTGCAACAAAAGCAGTGTCAGATTTTTGTACTCCAATCATTTCGTATATAACACCATATAAAATCCAGTGATATGTGGTATACATTATACAATATTCCAGACTAACCCACACAAGTTGTGCGAGTGCCTTGTATGATTCACTATCTAAAACTTAACCTTCTTCTCTGCATGGTAACCACAGATGGGTGAGTTTGCGCCCGTCAGTGGCATGGAACAACAAAAGTTTATCGGAGGGCGACCATGATCACTTCAACTGAGGAGCGTTGTCAGTGGTGGTGTGACCCAAGTCTTTGGTTTTTGGACATCATTGAAGGGTATGAGCTGCTTGCCCGTCAAGGGTCTTCTCTGTGCCCACCAGCGGTGTATGTGCCAAAATTCTATAAATCCCAAAACCTAACCCAAAGCGCCACCCCCCCCCCCCCCCCCCCCCGTTTTTTTCTTCTTGCAAAATGTGATGTTCAGAGCGGCCATCTGATTTTGGTGACACCAGACAAGAAAAAGACGTCAGAATTTGAATTCTAGCACAGGAGTTCTATAGTGCGAGCCGTAATCAGATGTGCACATGCCACCCGTCCACTGGTCACTATTGTGACATTTTGTAGCACTATAAAAGAAACTCTTTTGAGTAAAAGAAAACGTGTTTTATCCAGTGTTACCGAAATGTCAGAACGGTGGCGATGTTGTAACACCGGGCAAGAAGAAATTGATGGAAACGTTCCATTTCTCATGCTCCCTTTGAACCCATCCAACTACTACTACTACTACTACTTTGTAATATTTGGATATATTGAAAAGGGCATGGAGTTAAGATACTTGGAAAGTTCAGAAGGTTGCTTCGGCTCTTTAGAAATTCACATGTACAATATGTATGGGTCTGTCAATGTATTTTTTTTTGTCAAAATGAAGAAACTGCATGTAAATGGATACAGCTACCACTGACGGGCGATGGTCGGTGTCCTTTAGTGGAAATGGTGCCACAACACCTTCACAGCCCGCCGGACGACTTTCCACTAACAGGCGTGCCACAAAGCCCGTCGGTGCAGTCACACCTCCACTGACGGGTGGGGCATGCACAAATAGATACCGATGGGCACTCAAATGATCAGTGGAGCGGTTTTTGTGCTTGTCGGTAAAAGGGGTTTTTGAGGTAGTGATAGTATATGTAGTAGAACTGTTCAATTTTATATGGTATGAACAAGCTCACCGATGGCGACTTTGAATTTTGAAGGAAGGACAACCCCAAAAGCTGCCTAATATATCTCTCACCGAGCAGCCAGGAGGAGAACACATCTGGTGGCTCAACGAAACCAAGAGAAACCCATTGGTGAATTAGGTCATCTTTTACTATCTTGCAACCTTTCGGGAAAATTGCACAATAGGAAAAGCATAGCTTCAAATACGGAGGCATAACACTGTAGCTTAAGCTCAGCGATGCAAGCACATGTGTTGAAGGTGCCTCTTCCGAAGTAGATACATCCCAGATATGACTATTTCTGACTGACTCCCATTCACCAAACGTCACAGAATGCAACATATGTCCAAGTGATTGAGCTGCTAAAGCCACACCTTTACATTTCATTGCAATCTCCATTCCAATTTGTTCCAACTCTTTGTTGTCATCTCTAGATTCAAAGTCACTCTTTTGCTTTATTATAGACCAACACATGTCATCTGTCAATGGTGCTAATTTGTGTGGTTCAATGGTAGACATTTTCTTTGCAATGTGCTCGTCACGTGTGGTTACTATAACAACCACCTTACTGCCCTTCCCCACCCTTAGCATAGCCTTGAGATTATCCAAATGAGATTCCATATCCTCCCACAGGTCATCCAAAACAATGAGAATTTTCTTATCAGCTAGTAGCTTTGATAGGGAACTCTGTATCATCTGCGCTCCGGTGTACTGACTCTCCTTCTCTGATAGTTGTGATATTACGGAATTGCCAATTTTCTTCAAATCAAATGTCTGGGACACGTAAACCCACACCTGAGAGTATTCTTTGAATTGGTTACTATTGTAAATCATTTTTGCTAAGGTTGTCTTGCCAAGACCTCCTATGCCATATATTGGAAGAATTGTCATCTCTCCAGTCACGCTCTCAGATAAAGAAGCCAATAGTTTCTCTCTCTCTGCAGTCCTCCCAATGATGATCTGGGCTTCCATCATTGATGATGTTTCCCGTATATCAACCACTTTCAGCTCATTGGCATTAGTGTCCGCCATTAGTTTGAATTTCTTGTGTTGATCTGTGATCACCTCCAGGTCGACTCTCATCTTCTCCATCTTTTTAGCCATTGTTGTCCTAGGACCAATTGGGAGATACTTTCTGAGGGAGAACTGCATGATAGTTCAATAGGTTTGTTAGTACAGTGCCAAATGACCGGCAATATCTATTACTCCCTCCTTTTCATAATTCTTGTCTCAAATTTGCCCAAAAATAGATGTATCTATTCCTAAAAAGCGTCTGGATACATGTAATATTCGGCAAGAATTATGGAACGGAGGGAATACTCTGTACCACATTACAAATGCATTCAGCCAATGCGAAAATTTGGTCATACCAAAGCATCGCGAGCCATGTCCTCCTATTTTTATTACTTCCTCCGTCCCGAATTAACTGACGTGGATTTATATACTTCCTCCATCCAACAAAGGATGTCTCAATTTTGACTAAATTTGAATGCATCTATACACTAAGTCAAGTCATGTCTACATACATTCAAATTTTGACAAATTTGAGACATCTTTTGTTGGACGGAGGGAGTAGATAAAACTTAATTTCTTTTTGTAGGATATAAGTAGACTTCTCATACAACATTATAATAATTCTACGTAATGCAAAGCATCAGAGGATAATAGACAGTGCGTGGTGTTTTCGGAAGCTTTCGGACTATCTCCTAGAGGTGCTTTTCCCCTGGAAAAAAAACTAAAAAAGCTTCAGACTGACCGTGGTGTGTCAATTGTCATTCAGGATGGACGCGAGCCGAGCCGGCCGCCAAAAGCTCGTCGTTCTCGAGCCGAGCTCGGGAAGCTGTCGAGTCCGAAAACCAAGCTCGGCCCGAGCTTTCGGCAAGGCCCCGACGAGCCTAACCACTGCCATGTGGCTACCTATTTTTCCCCAACAGCCAGAGGTCGCCGCCGGTGGCCAGAGCCGAGGAAGAAGATGCGCCGGCCGTACCATCGAGGAGAGGAGGTCGGCCTCCATCGAAGCGCTATCACGTGGCCAGCGGCCGGCGGGGGGGGGGGGGGGGAGAGCGGCGGCTGCGGCGTGGAAGCAGGGGAGCGGCAGCGCGCCGGCCAGCGGCCGGAGGTAGTAGGCAGCGTAGCCGCGGAAGCAGAGCTGCGGCGAGCATGAGCATGGTGGTCTGCGGCTGGGGAGGAGGCAGCGGGTGGCGGCGGCGGCCCATACTGAAGAGAAATGGCTGCCTTCCGGTCCGTGTTCAGTGGGCCTTTTTGGTGATGGAATGGGCTGCCATTTGCTGGGCCTGGTTCGAGCTTTGGGCTCACCGAGCAGCTCGGGCAGATCCTGGGTCGGCTCAGAGGTCGAACGATCCCAAAAGGCTGGCAAGGCTCGGGCTTTTCATGTGGCCGGCCGAGCCCGAGCCCAAAATGTCGGCCCGTGTGTCCAGGCTGAGATGTGTCATCATGTGGTTTTACTTTTACCTTTTCTGATTCTGTTTCAGTTTTTCATGAAAAACTATTCTAAAAGTCTACCAAATGGACCCAAAGCAGTGTCTGCGCTCAATTTTATTTGATAGGAAGAAAAAGACTCTACTTGGGAAGAAGACTCTTGGGCCTGGATTTTCAACCTGTTGTTTTGTGAACTGATAAGAGTGATAGTGGGCCTAACCAAATGGATCGTGGTCCGGGAAGGTAAGTTTGAAATCCTTTTCTCAAGAGGGTTTCAAAATCTTTTTCTCACGGACACGTACCTTCTGCTTAGACGGCTGGGCGATGGCTTCGAACTCATCAATCATGTCGGAGATGGCATACATGGCGTCCTTGAGCCGCTTCAGCCACAGACGCGTCGGCTTATCCGTGATGGATCTCCTGTCGGCGTCCTCGAGCACGGCCTCGACGGACTCGAGCGTCATCTTCATCTTCGCCAGGTCCTTTCTCAAGTTCATATGCAGCGCGATCTGGCTTCCGATCGCGGACCCGATCTGCTGGACCAACACCTTGAGGATGGCAGCGGCGAGCATGCCCCCGACATGCGCCATGGCTCCTGATATCGAAATAATGCGGTGGTTTGTAACTTTGTATAGTCAAGTGTTTGCATAGGTTTCTCCGGCCGCGCGCCTAGCTATCATCGTATCGATACATTGTTGGATTTTGTGTTGACAGCAAGGGAGGCACACGGGAAACGGGATAGGGACTAGGTTGCTTGGTCACACGGGCCCGTCCCCGCGGGCCGCGGCAGACGTCAATTGGGATTGCTTCGCGCCTAGGAAAGTCCAGATTTTCTTATGGATCGCTCGATACGGCGACACCCGGACTCGCGCTCTCCTCTGTGCCTGTTCCTCCGCCCCCGGCTCACCGCTTCCCGCCGCGTCTCGCCTCTGTGCCTGTTCTGCCCTGGTGTAATTCAGTTTGTGAGCACTGCTACAGAAAGGCTTATCATAACGGTCGAAAAACAACATAAGTAACGGTCGGGGCGGTCGTTACTAACTTCCTGTCAGTAATGATGGGTATCATCAGTAACGGTCGCATACATCAGTAACGGTTGGAGCGACCGTTAATGATGTATCATCATCAGTGGTGGGCGGCACGATCCGACCGTGACTGATGAAGACCATCACCAGTGACGGTCACGTTTCCGCGCCCGTCACTGATGATTGGTACATCAGTAACGGTCGCTTTGCCACATCAGTGTCGGGCGAGCGACCGACACCGATACATTTTCAGTAATTAAAATAACAATTAAAACCACAGAAAATACACAGAAAAATATATATTTGAATACACAGCACATCACAGCACAGAAAAATACACAACCACATCATTTAAAGCATACAAATGTATATAAAGCCGCATCATTTAAAGCATATAAATAATACAAATGTATCTCACTTCACGACATTGATTACAAAGTGTCAAAATCTCATAGCAAAATCAAGTTTGAACCTATTGTTGTGGGTGAACCCTAGTCACCACTTGTTCCACGCGTTCGTAGAAGTCCCCACTAGGCTTGATGACCTCATTGTTGATGAGATGGGCGAACTCCCTTTGAATGTTATACACAACCCATTTAGGTCGGTGTCTCATTGTCATTCGGCGCCGCCAGTACTCTTCCATCGCCGCGACTGACCCCTTCCACTTAGGCTTGAACATGCTGGCATTCTCCATAAGGATGTGACAGCAGTAGTAACCACAGTGCACACTGCCGGCCAGCTGTTGCTGGCAAGGGAACCTGTGGTTGTGGTGAGGCTCGTCTTTATAACCTTTACCAGCTAGTTTTCTCTTGGTCACAACTTTTCAGGCAGTGTTAATGAGTGATTTGATGGGTTTCCAGTAACGACCTCGAACACCCTTCTTCGGAAGTAGTGAATCGAAATAGTACACCACGGACCAAGGCAAACAAATGAGAATTGTCACCCAATGGTTTCTGTTTTCAAAAGAAACAAACTTTAGTATCTAAGGGTGTATAAGAAAGACTGAATTAGAAAAAACAAACGGTTCCATATATAAAATTCAACTTACTCCAAATTAAGGACGAAGAGGAGGTAATCGTGGTCCGCGTATTTCTCCAGACATGCCACCAAGTATTTAGACGCCAGGGTTCTTGAGGGATCCTTTTCTGGCTCAAGACCGATGTCACCGTAGTTGAACACCGTGGGGTCTAGAATGGCTACTTTTTTTATCTTCATTCGCCGCATTTCCCTTATTTGGTAGGCAGACCACAGCCTTAAGAGGTTGATATCAAGCTTTTGACGGTTGAAGATGTGGAACAGTTCGTTAAACTCCACACCAAAGGTGATAGGACGTTTCTGAATGCTCCCGGTTTCTTGGTCAAAGAAGCCATAGTCTCGTGGGATTCGAACATTAATTTGTTGGGCATGCTGTTGAGAACCAGCTGATGCCTGCATGTAGAACTGATGAAGCTCTTGCATCTCTCTGGACACGGCACGCAGGGAATCTTCGGTGAGTATCGGTCTTCCAGGATATTAAATAAGCACCCGGACAAACTCCCTAGCCACGAAATAGAATCCGTCTTCGAATCTCTGGCCTTGACGGGGGTTCTTCATGAGAATGTCAGGCCTATTGTCTTCCCAGACTCCAGTTATGTCAGGCACATAGTGCATCTCATCTTGATTGACATTCGAGGAGTCCTTGATGGTCTTGCTGCCACGTACCCTCTTTTTATGCCTCCTCTTATTGTCCCATGCCTTTTGCTCCACTGCCTTGTACTTGTCATCGATTTTGTGGCCATCCATGGACTCAGCGGCACCCAAGAGAGAGAAGGTAGGAGGGCCGCTTCCAGCCTGTGCCGACCCTGTGGTCTGGCTATCTTTAAGCTGTGGAGGCATCGACATTGCCCGCTCTTCATCTCCGTCGACATCGACAGGAGGCAATATCCTAGGGAAAAGGCCGAGTAGCAATTGAGAAGTACCTTTGTGGGTGGAGGGAGATGGAGTCATAGAGGGCCGACGCTGGTTGTAGAGAGATACCAAGCTCCTAGGCCACATAATGCGGTAGTTTGGACAACCGCCTAGGATATCCACGCCTTCCTCCGGAGGTAGCGGGATAGCATAATCACGATGCTCCTCGACGACGGAGTCCACCATCACACTCACTTGTGTGTCGTTCATAAGAATGCCGTGCACCAGTGGCGGTGATTGTCTGGGCATCAGGCGGCCAATGGCACCTACAGGCTTCCCAGGCTTTGTCTACGTGAATACGATACTTCACTGGTGCCTACGCGTAACAAGAAGAAGGCATATATGTGTAAGATCTTTATTCATGAAGGTAAGGAGTGAAAAACAGTTTGAAAAGTATGCTTACAAGGATGTTGTCGCTCGGACCCGGATCGTTATCCCGGATGCCCTCGCTTGGGTCCGGTTGGCTAGCGGGGGGTTGTTAATGCTAGGAGCCAGGCTGTAACCTAGGGTGTATGTGTCATCGCCTTCCATACGTGTGTCGGAGGCGGCGCTGCTCTTCAGCGAGGTGCTCTTTCACGGGGGAAGTGGAGGAAGAGGAGGAAGGAGGTTCCTCAAACCGTTCACTCCTCCCCTGAGTAGGGCGTCAAGGGCGGGGTGGTCTTTGGCCAATGCCGACACCAAATGATGGACGGCTTGCACTGCATATTCTCTTGACACCTCTTGACACACCATAGATGCCTTCTCTCACGCCTCCGCCTTAGCTTGTTCTATTATTTCAGCAGAAGCGGGGAGCTTTTTTTGGACCCTGCTTCGCTTCGGAGCAGGCGGGAAATAATCATCTCACCAGGCCCTTTCGCCTTCCCCTAGAACACGGCCCGTGTGCTCCGCCTTTTGCAAGTCGGCGGTCACAGCCGACTCCCACCTCTTGCTCTGCAAGGAGTCGGCGGATGTTTCTGACCTCTTGCTCTCCTCCCATTTTTCGGCATTTTCCTGTTATCATATAAGACATGACGTGAGTCTATATGGATCATGAGTGTCATAATTAACGCCGAAAACAAATTAATGCACGTGAGCCCTTACCGTAAAATTTTTAACAGGCGGCTGCATTGGCTCAATGCCCGCCCACTCCTCTAGTGTCATGTGCTGACGTACATATTCTCTAGCACGTTTATCCTCCAGCATGTTATGCACTGGAGGCACCCTGCTTGTCGCCTCGAGCATTCGGTCCTGCTTGCGCCATACCTCCTCTTCCCCTCTTTCCCTGCACTCCCTAGCCTGTGGTTCAAGGGCTTCCTTGCGTGCAACACCCTCATACGTTCACTCTTCGCAATGAAGGCAGGGTTAGACGATTCCTTCTTGAATTTTTCCCATTCGGCCTCATCAGTTATCGACGGCCATTTCATCTTGATGATCTCATAGGGTTTGTCCATCCACTTTCTAGCCGTATATTTCCAAGTAGCAAGACCATTCCGCACTGCTATGTTGATGGACACTAGGAATCGCTCATGCCACTCGTCAGTAACTTGGAACCTCCTTGCAACGTCCGCGATGCACGTGTTTCTAATGACTTCGGAGATGTCACTTCACTCGTCGGTGATCTTGCAATATTTGCGTGCGACGGCTCCACAGGTGGTTGTGAAGGCCTTCTGTGCCCTCTCAGGCGACTCCGGGCGGCCTCTGTCAGAGTGCCGGGTGACCACGTAGCAAAACTCCTTCAAGTTGTGACTCCCCATCGGCATCTTCTTCCTTGGCTTCTTAGCCGTAGAAGCAGTTGGCTGCGGGTTACTCTCTTCCACCCGTCACTCGTTGTCTTGCTTTTCTGAACGAGAGCTACCTTTGCCAGAGCTAGGATCGCCGCTAGTGCTGGCAATTTTCTCTCCCGATGAAGACTCTTCATCGACACGATCTACCTCCTCAAAAGCTACGTCCTCAAGAACTGATTTATGGCTACTCTTGCCCATTTCGTACCTATGCCATCACCATCAAATATATATCGGCCGAAGATTTCGGCATGACCTATGCTAAAAAAACTAGCAAATTTTGTCTACTAGGAGCTCGAAACCTGCATAAAAAACCCACCCACATATGTACCCCCTCGGCACGATGGCCGGCCCCTTCTCCAATGACTCGACACGAAGGTCAGCCCCACAATTCATTACTCAATTCTCCAAAATAGCGTATAAAACAACATGTATATATGACATCATCTAATAATCTAATAATGAACACTTCACATTGCTAAAAAATTCAGTTAATCAGCACCAGCATGTTCTTTTATGACATTGTCTGACCAGCAACATGTATATATGACATTAAGCAAATAACAATATTTGACAGTATGTTCAAAATATGACAGTATTAGGCATGATCTTAAGCAAATAACAGTAACTAACATCAACTGTAAGCAAATATGTTAAGCAGCAACAACAGCAATTAAGCAGCAGGAGCAGTTAAGCAGCAACAGTTAAGCAGCAGCAGTATTCAGCAACAACAGCAGTTAAGCAGCAGCAGTAGTTAAGCAGCAGCGGTATTCATCTTATTCAGTTAACCTAACCCTAAATTACTCTAACACTAACCCTAACCCTAACAGTATGTAGCATGAACCCTAACCCTAAAGTACTCTAACACTAACCCTAAACCTAACAACAGTGAGAGGGAGGCAGAGGGAGCGCGCTCCTGTGGGTTGAGGAAGACGGCTCGGTGGCGCAGGGTCGACGGCGGGGAAGAGGAAGACGATGCGGCGGCCACGGGAGGAGGGAGACGATGGCGCGGCGGGCTCAGGGATGAAGGCGCGGGCTCGGGGACGGCGGCCAGAGGAGGGAGACGATGGCACCGGCTCGGGGGGGAGGAGGAAGACGGCGCGGAGGCGAGGACGGGGAGGATGTGGGCGAGGGAGACGGCGGCATCGGGCGAGGACGACGAGGCCGTCGGCGGCAGGCTCTGGGCGAGGACGGGGAGGCACGGGCTCGGGGTTGAGGAGGAAGACGGCGCGGAGGCGAGGATGAGGTGGTCGGCGACGGGCTCGGGGCAGCACGCGGGGTCAACGGTGACGGCGGCGCGAAAATCCGCTAGGGTTAGGGAGGCGCCCACTGCTGGTCTCTCGGGTTAGGGGAGCACGTGCAGGCGAGAATGAGACCCGACCGTTTCGGCGTGTTCTCTTATATACCCTACATACATCAGTAACAGGCGGGTAAGGGAGCCGACCATTACTGATGTGCCTTCAATCATCAGTAACGGGCACGCTAGAATGCGACCGCCACTGATAAGCTCTTATGAGCAATGCCCGACCACTCATCAGTAACGGTCGCACAGCAGCGGGACCATTACTGATGAGTATATGCACTCATCAGTAACGGGCGAATAACAGGCCGACCGTTACTGATGATTATACTTACTAGTATTTCAAGTTTGATGAATAAATTCATGCATTTGTCTAGTATTTGTACACCACATCATGTCTTGTCTAGTATTTGTACACCACATCATGGAATTCATGTATTTAAAGTTTGATGAATAAATTCATGCATTTGTCTAGTATTGTGCTAAATTAAATTCAAAAAATTCATCACATGCATACACAAAAGTACATCGATCACACATAATTTCACTTAGTACAAAGTTTGCATTCAAATTCAGTACAAGTACATTACAATGTTACTACTAGGCGTTTTTTTCCTTCGGTAAGTCATAACTTGACTCCTCGCAGTAGTGCTTCTGAGGTAGGTTTTTTGTGGTATTTTCTCGCTCTCGCTCCCATCACCTTTTGTAGGACCCCAGCTTCCTCCACATGGTAGTGCCCGTCAGGATCGAATGCAGCCTGCGCCGGATCATGATGGACGAGATACCTTGCGTCCTTAACGTTCTGCATCCAACGCTCAACTTGGCCACCTGTCGTAAGATACCAGACAGTCTTTGCCGGCCTGCCGTTCATCACTTCTTCCCCATCGTCTTCGCCAGCTCTGGCGTTTTTTCTTCTTGTATTCCGATGCACCGCATATGTGGCAGCTCTCATGGTTCTCGTACTCTCCAATGTATACCATGCAGTCGTTTGGACATGAATGATGTTTCACACAATCTAATCCAAGCGGGCATGTAATCTTCTCCGCCTCGTATGTGCTCTTGGGCAACTTGTTTGGCTGTGGAAAAACCAAAGCAAGGTAACTCAACAAGTCCGTGAAGCCCTTGTCTGACCAATATGATGCTGCCTTCAGCCTCAAAGTTCGAACGTTACTTCGAGCACATTGTTTTCTTCGCCAGCTCCATCATACAAGGGTGTGTTTGCGTCCTCCAACAATTTTTTGAACTGAGCAGACTCTGCCTCATCTTCGGGGTCCTCTAGCTGGTCCCGTAGGTATGAATCATCTAGCGTTTCGGCAATCATGCCGCGTGGAGCTCCTTCACCTTCCACATTAGCCTCCTCATCGACCCTTGTTTCTTCCTCGGAATCATTCGCCAGATCATACCGCAGGACATCATCATCTTCGCTACCGCTACCGACATCAACCGCATCCTCCCCGTGACAAGTCAAGCGAGAATAACCTTCCACAAAACCCGATGCCAGCACGTGCATCTGAACATCTTCAGGCTTCATCATGCATGTGTTTCCACATTTGCGACATGGACAACACATCATCACAAGTCCTTTTCGTTCCATATCACCTTTCGCGACTCCAAAAAAGACTGTCCATTCGATTATCTATCGAGCATTGGTTCTTTCCGTGGCGTACACCAAGAACGGTCCTTCGATCTACAACACAATACACAAGAAAACACAAAGTAAAATAGTTAGCCTAATCATTAACAAGGGGATTAAGGTGTTAGTTAACCGGGGCTAACTAAAAATTTGAAATTAGAGACAATCGGAGAGAAATTGGAGGCCGGCAAGAAAGATCGGGAGGGAGAGAGAGCTCGCAAGGGAGAGGGAAGCTCCGGGCGACGACGACGAGGCCGCATTTTGTCCGGCGGCCGGAGCTCAAAAATTTGAAATTGAGAAACTTCAGAGAGAAAATGGAGGCCGGTGAGATAGATCAGGAGGGAGAGGGAAGCTTCGGGCTTGAAGATTGGATCTCATCGGAGATGGGCTGCTGCCGGCCATGGAGATGGGCGCCGCCGGCCGGGGGAGAGAGGAGGAGGAGTGGCTACCCGGGCTCGCCGGCGGCCATGGCGACCGCTTTGGGCAGGGCTTCGCCATCGCCGGGGAAGAAGGGCCGCAGCTGGTTTGTTACAACGCGCAGCGCGACCAGTTGCGGCTCTGTTCTGCGTATTTAAACCGCAACCCTCATCAGTGGTGGTCGGGACTTGGGAGACCGTTACTGATAATAGGGGGTACATCAGTAACGGTCGCTTTAACTCGACCCGTTACTGATGTACCACACATCAGTAACGGTCGACCGAGAGCGACCGTTACTGATATGTACCACACATCGGTGGCGGTCATGTTAGGTCGACCGTTACCGATGCATGGTTCATCGGTAACGGTCATCTCTTATTCGACCTCCACTGATGTCTCTCGCGAGAAATGATGGTATGGCTGGGCGGGGACGGGCAGATCCCGTTTTGTTCATCAGTAACGGTCGCGCCGGACCCGTTACTGATGTGCCGTGAGATATAGACCGTTTTGTAGTAGTGAAAGCCTTGCGTTGAGTTGATCTGCCCCTCCCTCTGTACTTTTCTCTCGCTCTGTCAGCTCTTTGCTGGCCCGGCGAGACTGACAGGCACCCTAAAACCGTCAGACATGACTGAAACCGTCTGGTGTAACAATCAATGGCACCCTAAAACCGTCAGACATGACTGAAACCGTCTGGTGTAACAATCAATGGCTAGTTGTGTGGTTGAACTGAACATACTTGCCATCTGTCTCTTTTTTGTGTTTACAGCTTTCCCTAAACCCTGCCATTTGATTAGCAAAAAGTGGTAGACCCTACCCTGTCTGCATGTTCTTCGTCCTTTCCATCTATACTCTCTTATCTCTTCGTGACACATACTATTTGTTTCCAGCCTTCGACGGCCTGAGCGCGAGCACAACAGCAAAGCTTCCCAAACTCCCCCCCAAGGCCAGCTCTAGCATATTAGTACTAGTTCTAAATCTATGTTTAGATTAAGTTTCTAGTTTAAGTTTATGTAAATTATGAATCTATCTAACGAAAATTGGTCGTCCCGTTGCGCGCACTCCGCTACCCAAACGAAACAAAAAGGATTAAAAACAGACACAAGTTGCGTCGGGCCGCTGGAGTTGCCATAAGTGCCCGAGCGCCCTTCGTCCCTGTCCCGCAAAACACCCGCCATATAAGCACCCTAATTTTCCATCCCCAACCGTAGAAGCACCATCCTCATCCTCATCCCTAGTTCCGTAAGTACTAGCAGATCTAGTCCAAAGCACCATTCTCATCGATCCTATCTGCAATGCCGGGCACCGATGACCCACGTCATACAAGGGCGCACGACTGGTCTGCCTACCTCATCAAGCTCATCGGCGGCCGTCTCATCGTCGATGCTGACGACATCGCCAGCTTCCTCAACATGTGCAGCATCTGCCGCAGCTGGTGTGCCGCTATAGCCAAGAATTCTTATTCTTTGGGATACTGTTAAGTGCACCAGAATTGGTGTTAGCTAATGTGTTTCTTTGGGTACATGTAAATAAAAATTAGTATCAAAATAAGAATATTACAACTTCATATGATGTTCTGGTTGCTCAAAAGCTCGTGTGTTTTGTGCATAAGTTAGTTTCATATACATATATAAGTGTGCGAGACACTTGTTACTAAGTTGTTGCCCGCATAAGTGTGCATGCCACTTGTATTAGTAAGATGTTGCCCTCATAAGTGTACTGGCCACATGGCTAGCTTATATAATTGTGAGGAACTATATTTTCTATAAAAATATACATGGACACGGAGAAGTATTCATATTAAAATACATAAAATTAAGGACCGAACAAGATATTTTTATAAGGACACTGGGATCAAATATTTATATTTAGATATACGGTATTATGATTTTGAGACAGAATGCAGTCTGTGTGGTCTTTTATTATAGTTTTGTATGAAAAATACGGTATAGGAGTTAATGCTGCACCACCAGCTCACGGCCAAGGTATTGTAGATGAAGCCTTGCATCTATATGGAGCTTTAGAGCTGCCAGAAATTGAAGCAAGATTTTGTCGCTTACCGCTCTGATACAACTTGTAGTCATGAAGGCTATAAACTCAATGTTATGGTTTTCACAAACGCACCCGGTGCGCTGTAGAGCCACCAAGAACACACGGTAGTTTGGCGTCGCATTGAACAAATGACCTTTCAAGTTCAAACTTTTTATTACACTGCCTTCATGGAGCGGGCCGCTTACATCCAACCGAAAGGAAACTAGAGTTGAGGGGAAGCCTCAAATAATACTGCCAAATCGTGAACACACTCACGCTGCGTGGCCTCTTATTATTGTGCTAAGCAAAAGAAACTGAAGGGATAAGTGCGACAGGATTATGAGCATAACTCACACCTGCTGGGCCTTAACTCATCAATTTTTTTTTGAGAATTTCTTTAAACTTTTTACAATGGTTTTCATTAAGTTTTCACTACTTTCGTGTCAATGTAGCGTTACCTTCTGAGCATGTACTGAGGCTTCCCTTGTTGATCCTCTTGATATGTGCTTGACAGAGCCAGGAATTGGCGACGCCCCGGGCGAGTTTAAGGTTTTCTTTGAGCGAAAGGGAGGTTTTAAGTGGGCTGCGGTCAAGGCCAAAGCCCAAATATGATACGGTTTGCATGGGCTAAAAAAACTCCATACGACCCAGGCCGTAGCCTGGGCTGCCTGGGGCTCTGGCCTGGCTCTGCCTCCGTGTAATTCCACCTGAGGATGTTCAAATAAAAAAAACCTGAGGTTGTTCAATCTCCTGATCTCCTCAAACAATTTCCCTAAAAAAAAATCTCCTAAAAAAACCTGAGGATGCTCAATATTCTCAACTCGAAGAAACAAAAACGAAGATGTTCAAACCCTTCTGTTGCATGTTTAATCCATTTATTGGCTTAATAAGTGCACGTAACTTATTGACAACGTTATTATGTGTGTTTAAGACATAAGAAACTTTATGTATTTTCTTTGCAGAAGAACTATGAACGCGAGATTATTTATGTTCTTCTCACTACCACAGCTATCGTGATGGTCATACAACACCTTCAGCTGACGTTTGAGGTCGCTATACACCTCTTGTACCTGTCCAACTACAGCAAGCTTCCCTACTACATTCTCGGCCACACCAGCGGCTTCTCCCTCCACACCAGTGGCTTCTCCCTGCCTGTTGAGGTGGTACATAATGATGCATGCCACCATGTCGCAGCGGACAATGAGATTGCCACCTTGTTAACAAGACCCGTGTGGCGTTTCTTAGGGTTTCTCTTCCTCTGAATATAGTTCACGATCGATCCATTAATTGGAGCTTATCCCTCCCACGAGAAGGCACTGGAGTCGATGGAAAGACATCTGGAGGATGTGTGGAGATGGAAGTAGGAAGAAGGTTGGCTAGATACATTCTTTGGTCTGAGGAAAAGGTAGCTAGGGACTCATAGACAAGAATTCTTATCTCTGGGATAGTCTTTATTGCACCTAATTGTGTGTGTTAATGTGTTTCTTCAAACATATATATACACAAATTAATATGAAAATAAAAAAATACCAATTGAATTGGTCAAACTTTGATATCTTCCACTTAAGACAAACCTAGAAGTACACTTATTTGTGTACGGATGGAGTATATATGTATACACAAATTAGTATCAAAATAAAATATTGCAATTGAAAAGTACCAAGCAGTGAAGAAGCTACCAATGTTCAGGCTGAATTTGTTTAGATAGCTGCTAAACGAAATTTAGTTTAAACACGAAATTTTCCACATATATAAAACATCACTTCCTTGACACATGAATTTTCTTTGAGACTTTTTTAAACCTTTTACAAAGGCTTTCATGGAGTTTTAACTGCTTTGTGTTATAGCTTAACTTTCTGAGTTAGTCATGAGGATTTCCCAGTTGATCTTCTATACCGCCCTGGCGACGAGAAGCCAACGGTGCCACTGTCGCCGGAAAAGGCTTCTTATATGCACAATATTACAATGCTCTACGCGCAGTAGTCTGATAAGATGAAGCAGTTCATCGAGTGCTTCCCCAATAGCCGGTGGACAAATAGAGAAGGTGAAGGTGTTCAATGCCCACCGCCGCAAGAATGAAAGTGAGATCAACCTCAATCCCCATGACTTCTATGCCATGAACACACATTCAGGGAGCACATTCGGAAGTGCATGCCTTTGAGTGGACTTTGGGGTGAAAGGTTCATAAAGGCCTTCTCTCTATGGACAGGCGTCTCAAGAATTACATACTCACGGAGTATTGTGTTGCAAGAGCCAAAAGGTATATATGCTCTCTGTCCCTCCACCTCCTCCTCATATGTCGGTTGATGCTCCCGAGTGGGCCGAGTGATCACTCACTTTCGTGTCAATGTGAGCGTTACCCTGACTTCTGAGTATGTCCTGAGGCTTTCCCTATCGATCTACTTAAGATGTGCCTCCCCCTAAGATTGTTCAAAACCCGGTTTGTTTTCTTTACATTGCTCTTTTTTTTACAATAGTGATCCTTTGATTAGAATAACACGAGACGTGTTTAACTTATGCTATGGTGCGATCGAGTGGCTTCATTTGTGACTGAGCTTAGTGGCCTAGAGAGTACGTACCCACTGCTAATATCCGAATGAATGAATTTATGATATGATACTCGAATGCCTGTATTTCTTCGTTATCGATCTTCACTTCATAATTAAATTTAAGGTCATGTGTGTCAAACTCAGTTTTTGCTCGGGGACAACCAAAGGTCCAAGCATGCGGCACCTGATACATGCATTTTGTGTCATAATAATGATATGGGGATTCTTGACAAGAAATTAAAATCTCCTTCAGGTGAATGTAAAAAAAGTTCTTAAGAGGAGTACAGCTCAATCCGGTTCGCAGCTGCCAGACCTCGCCAAATTTCTTGAACATGAGGGCCACATTCAGCCTCCATTGAGCATAGTACATAGCACGCCAAGAAGCGCCATCGAGGAGCGTGTTCTTTAATATCAAACATCAGATAAATCGATTGCCGAAAGCATCGATCCTCCTCCATGTCTACATCTTCACCGATTTTCGCTTCTGGACCAACAATCCCTCCGCTCCGCCACATCGGCTTCCCAATTGCCGTCTTCTCCAATGAGCGGGGTGAAAGAGACTTGCAATGCCAATCATTCGCCCTTCACTTGCTCCACACCGATGGCAAACACCACGTCGTTGCTGTCAGCAAAGTCCGGCACGGCTTTGTAGTGTTCCCAGGAGTGGGATACCTTGGCCTCATATTTTTTCGGGCATTCTAACCATGCAAGGAAGTGCTCCCTAACGAGGGCCCCAATGACAGGAGGCCTGTGGGACCACACAGGTAATTAAACTCTGCCTGTTGTAGAGCTGGCATGGAGGTAACCCCTTCGAGGCTCCACCGGAGTGAGCCCGGTTGTGATCAAACGGTTGTCATACACTTCTCCCACCTATAACGACATGTGCAGCCACAGCCCGGTTGTCGAGCTGTCGCTACACATGGAACACATGTTTGAGTCAAAAGTAGGGAGTTAATTAAAATGAATGACAGAAATGAATTTACTAGCTGGACATTGTATTGTTCTCCATTAATGACATTGCAAGATTCATAGAACCATTCTGGCATACAATGGACACGTTTATAAGAAAAGAAACAGACCAAATAACAATTTATTGCTGAAATTATTTGCTAGCTCATGTATAGAAAGTAACAGGTGTACACCAGCTCGACACGAGGAACACCGAATCAACCTAAGACTCCAATAGAAAAACAAAGTAAACTAAAGCATGTAATAACTCGATCGACCGCCGTGCATATGCAGCAGCGTCTAGAATGACTGATCTACTAGGGATCGGAGGGTGGCTGCAGCTGCGGGACAAGTATCCCAGCCTTGATGAAAACTTCACAAAGTTCTGCTGGAGTAGGAAGACCGCTACCGTCGCCGGCAACGTCCATCGCGTCAACCACTTCAAAGAGGAAACTTCCATAGCGGGGCTCGCCATCCAAGGTCATGGGCGGAGGAGCTTGTGGTTGCTGCACTTCCACCACAGGAAGAGCTTCAGGCACCGGAGGTCGCTCTACCATCACTGGAGGAGCAACCGTTAGCAAAGGAACACCTTCATGTGGCGTCTTAGACAAGAGCCCTGTCGAGGCTTCTAGCTCTCTCCTCTTAAGTTTCTTCATATTGAGAGTGAATTACACATGACCTCTTTGCAGGATTTATATAGACTTGCGGTACATGACAAAAGACCATGGCGACCCTTAAGAAAAAAAGAAAGTGAGGGCAAAATGATAAACTATTAGTCTATGATTATGTTGGACTAGGTCATGAGGGGATGGTACATGGTCCACGGTGGACCATATGACTTATTCTCACATGCCTTGGGTTCTTTCTCCTAGCCCCCTCTCATTATGTTTATCTTATTTACGTCCTTCCACCAATTTGACTATGGCATGAAGGTTTCATTTGTTGACTTCCTTTGACCGATGTCATGTGTACACGTGTGCAAACTTTGCTGGCATGTTGAGCGAAGTCGACAAATGTTTACTTGATTTTCGCCACACAGGATTCGTGCCCTAGCGCATATCAGGGATTTTAATTTACTACTCCCTCCGACTCATATTACTTGTCGAAATAGTACATGTATCGAAACGCTTTTTAGACATAGATACATCCATATTTGGGCAAATTTGGAAGTACAATAAGTTTGAACTTGAAATTTTCCATATATATAAAACTTCGATAGCTTATAATCACTTTTTTGGGTATTTATTAAAATTTTGACAATGGTTTTCATGAAGTTTTCACTATAAGGTGGTTTTTTCGTGACATATTCCACCGTTATAATTTTTCTTTATATATGTATTTTTACTAGTACATGAACTAAAGAATGATATAAGTTTTGATGTGACCGCCGCCTGCAGAGGCTGCCTGTATTGCACAATAGTACTACAATGCTCTGCTTGAGTTGGAGAAGATGAAGAATGTGGACTGAAGGACGGCTTCCCCCAACATCAAGTAAACAAGGAGAAGGTGAAGGTGTTAAATGCCCACCGGCACAACTCTGAACATGATATCAAACGTCATTCCCCAAGACTTCTGTGTCAAGAAGAAAAATAAAAGGAACACATTCAGAACTGCCTTTGAGTGGATCGGAAGGTGCAGAAGTGCCTTGTCTCGTTGCTGAAGTAGACACATATTCTGGGAGCATTATGCTGCAAGAGTCATAAAGGTATGCTTGCCATCATGGGCGGAGCCATGAATTCAAACATGGGTATGCACATTGTTTTTGCGAGAGACGATTTAAACACTACTCCAGAAAACCCCTCCAGTGGCAGTCAAAAAATGAGGTTGGTGGCGGTGATCACGCCCGCCACCAATTATGCGTCACCGAATACCCACAAACCGCCACTGTAAATCCCTCCGGCACCACCTGAAAAGTGCGTGGAGTACATCAGTGGCGGGCGAAGTACCTGTCACTGGACATTTTCCAGTGGCGGTCTATGGCCACCGCCACTAGAACTTTGTCCAGTGGCGGTCCTGCCTAACCGCCACTGCTATGTGTTCAGTGGATGTGGTTCTTAACCGCCACTGGTACTATTTTTTCCCGAAAAAAAATAAATGAGTTATTTGTAAAAATAAATATTCCTATAGCACAGAAATAGCAGGAATACATCACAGCACAGATAATAACAGCAGCACAATATACAACACCAAAGGAACAGAAATAGCAGCAAATATATTACAAAGTTCCACACGAGTTAAACATTCAAGTCACATGCATGTGTATACAAAGTGTTTTAAAAAATGAGCCACAAATAAAAGTATTCCACGCAATTCAGCCACTTTTGGCGACAATCCCGCCGCCGTAGTAATCCCCGCTCGATTTGAGGACCTCCTTGTTGAGGATTTCGCCGATGTCCTTCTGGATCTCGTACACGAGAATTTCAGAGTTGTGCCGTAACTCGGCGTTGGCCAGAAACCAATTCCTCACTTCTTCGAAGGTCTTCTTCCCCTTCGACTTGAAGTCGTTGATCATCTGCTGAATAGTGTGCGCGCAGTAGTAACCGCAGTAGACGGATCCTTCAGGCTATTGCTCGCAGGGGAAGTTGAAATTGTACCTGAGGGGAGCGTCAAGATTGCGGCTGAAGCCAGTCATCCCGTACCATTTCACCGCGTAGCGATAGGCTGAGTCGAGGACATATTTGATGGGCCCAAAGTCGCGTTGTGGTTCATTCCCCTTGCATCTTAGTGGATCAAAATATGTGACCTCTCCCATATCGAGGCAGATGGCGATTGTCACCCAATGGCCGCTGTTTCACAAAAAGAGCACATTGTATTAGCCAAATAATATAACAAGCAAGTCTTTCGACGGAAAAAGATTTATGTATTCACGCGAATTGAAAACAAATTACTGTAGATGGTACAATATCAATACGAAATGGAGGTCTCTGTGCTTCAAGATGAATTGAGTGAGGTATTCAATCGCCAACCTTCTACTTTCGGCCAACCATGGGTCTGGACCAAGCAAAGTGGTGTTGAAGAGTAGGGGGTCGGTGACGGCCATCCCATATTGCTTCACCCTATAGGCCTCTCTCGTGTAGTGTACACACCACAGTCTTAATATGGCGCTGTCGAGGCACTTGCGGTTGAAGAGGTGAAACAAGTCGAGGAAGTCAATGCCGAAGGTAACGTCGTTTTCCTTCTGGATTTCCCCCGTATTGGAGTCGAAGAAGCCATAATGCTTTGGCACTCGAACCCTGATTTCCAGATTCTGGAGGTCTGCGCTTGATGATGTCACATTCATGTATTTATCATGGAGCTCTTGCATCTCCCGTGGCAGGCAATACAGGTCATCCTGGGTCACCATCGGTTGTCCGGGGTGGAACAACAAAAATTGGGAGAATCGCCTGTCCACGAAATAAGACCCATCAAGCAATCTATCTCCAACACGGGGGTGGGTGGGCATCTTCAAAATGTCTGGCCGCTCTTCCCAAATCGCTTCTATCTGCGGCACGGTCTTTGGTTGTCTTCCTGTAGAAGACGACTCTTTCGCCTCCTTGGAGGAGCCCTTGCTTGCCTTGCCGCCTGTCTCCCTTTTGTTTTTCCTGCGTCTCAGGAAATCGGAACTGTCCGGTTTCTGGGGGACCTGCATCCCAGCAGGGGCACTTGGACGGCTCTCCAACGGGCCCGATTGTGCTACGGCTCTCCGAGGGACGGGTCTTGGTGCGGATGGCTTCGGGGCTTCGGGTTTGGGCGGCGACGGAGGATTTTGGCTTGCATTGTCATCGCTGCACTCCACCGCAGGTGAGAAGTCTCGTTCCGCGGGCTCGTAGTCGAAAGGACCGGGTGAGGCGCCAAGCGGCGATGGAGACGTGATGCGCCGGGCGGGTGGAGACGGACCGAGTCGGGGGGACGGAGCTAGAGCGGCTCCGTAGCGAGGACCAGCAACCTCCTAGGCCAGATGAGGTAGGAGCTGACGCAATCCCTTAGGGTCGTCGCCTCTTCATGCGGAGGATAAGGGACCCGTTCGTCCTCGAAGCCCCTGAGCACGGAGTCCACCTGCACCCTGACCATGTCGTCTCGCAGGGTCACGTGGTGCACCACGGCCGTACGCGGCATCAGCAATCCGCGCGCCCCCAGAGGGTTCCCCACCGTCGGCATGTGTAGCCGGCATTTGACGCCCTTCTGCGCATGACAAACATGGCAACATCATTAATGGATTGGAGCATGATAGTGGTATTTCTCAATTTTTCGTAGCGGGCGAAGACGTTTACCGTGAGGTTCTTGTCGGGTGGCCCAAGCAGGTCAAGCTGGCACTCGGTGCCGGAGCATGAGGTGCTCTCATTCCCTCGTGGGGACGGATCCGATGCGGGTGGGGTTGGTTGGATGGGCGCCTCCGGGAAAACACCATGATCGATGAAGTTGTTGACGTCACGCTGGTCCCTTGCAAGCCGCATCAACTTCCTGAGCTCCTCCCTCGCCAACACCCGGATCTTCTCATCTAGGTCCTCTGAGCTCTGTTCTTTACTGGACGTCCTTCTGCGTTTGCGGGAACCTTGCTCTTTCGCCATCTGCCTGCGAAAGGCCCGGAACCGACACCTCGCATATGGCCCCCGTGCTCATTTCGTTGCAGAGCGTAGCTGATGGCATCATCCCACTGTTGGTTGATAGACGAGTGGGAGCCATCCGACTCCCACTCTGCCATTGCACCCTCTATACAAAAAACAACATGCTCGGTGTTAATGTTATATGTGAGTAGAAGAAGCCCAACCGATAAAAGAAGATGTCAGGACGAGGCCTTACGAGTGCAGCCTCTTGCTTCTCTGACATAGGCTCTAGGCCCGCCCACTGATTTGCGGTCATGGACGACCGCATCCATTTGGTGGAGCGCTCACCGCGAAGCAAAGTTGGGACCCTCGGCTGTATACCGGCTCGGTCCAATGCGGCGTCCTCCTTCGCCCACACCGTCTCCTTTCCGAGGCGTCCACGACTGCCGAGGCGGTGGTCGAAGGGCCTTTTCTCACGAAGCTCCTTGTACCATTTTTGGCTGGCCTTGAATTCATCTGAGCTGACCCACTCCTTAAACCTCTCCCAGTCCTCCTCCGAGATCCCCTTCCAGTGCTTGTTCACCTCTATCTTCCAGTCTTTGCCGATGAGCTTCCGGTAGTTATATTGCCACGTGCTCTGGCCCTTCCTCATGACTTGGTGCATCCGCCACTCCAACCGTCTCCTGATCTCATCATTGGCAGGCACGAACCGCTTCCATGCCGCCTCGTAACAGTCCTGCTTCACAGCTTCCGGGACGTCGCTCCATCTTTGATAGATCCGAGTGCGTACCCGTACGATGGCGTTGCATGTGTTGGAGAATCTTTCTACGGCCTCCACCGGTTCCTCCGGGTAGTTTTCTTTGTTCAGCTTGGTGACGACCCACGACTCCGTCGGCACCTTGTTCGCCCCCCGCTTGGACTTCGACTGAGTAGTCGCCTCCGTAGCCTGAGCTTCTTCCTCGTTAGCTGCTCCTTCAAGGAGCAGCTGCTCCTCAGCTCCTTCAAGGAACAGCTGCTCCTCGCTCATGGCAATTTCCGAGCCCGAGGAAGATGCCCCCGCTTCAACGCGAGCCTGAGGTTCATATCCAACACTTATAAAAGTAATATAAAAAAATGGAAAAATTCAGCATGACCTATGCTGTAAAACAAGAAAATTTCGGCATGACCATTGCTGTAAAACAACAAATGAGTCTACCCGAATGTTATACCTGCCTAAAAAAAACTCCCACCCACATATACCCCCTCGGCACGATGGCCGGACCCTTCTCAACGACCCGGCATGATGGCCGGGCCCACATTCCTCATATCAACCGACACGATGGTCGGGATCACATGCATGTATCATTAAACCATAAATAGCAATAACATCAGTACTTAACCACAAACAACAATATTTAAACCCTAACTAAACATAAACAACAACCCTAATTAAAAGAAACAGCAAGATTCAACCCTAACTAACTATAGAACTAAACATAAACAACAATATTTAAACCCTAACTAAACATAAACAATAAGATTCAACCCTAATTAAGAAAACATTTAACCCTAATTGAACCCTAATTGAACCTAATTGAACCCTAATTGAACCCTAATTTGACTCACCGGGACAGGGGCTTCGTCAGCCGGCGGAGGAGTCGGGGTGGCGGAGACGGCCGGGGCAGAGGGGCCGCGGGGTCGGCGGCGGAGACGGCCGGGGCAGAGGGGTCGCGGGGTCGGCGGCGGAGACGGCCGGGGCGGAGGCGGCGTCGAGGCGGCCCGGCCACGCCCCCGGCGATACGGGCTGGGCGGCGGCAAGGCGGGTCCGGCGGCCGGCGGGGGGGCCTGCGGGGAGAGGGGCTTCCCGCTCCTCGTCGTCCGTTGCGACCCCCCGGGCTGTGGCGTCGGCGGCGGCGGAATTGGGCAGGGCCGCCACTAGTGGCGGTGGTATTGTATATACTCGCCACTAGTTATGTTTTTGGCTGTAGTATTATATTTTAGTATTTTCTGTGTCTCTCTGAAAATTATGGCACCTGTACTTTCAAGTGTATAATAATTATTTCTTGTATTACTAAATAATTCAATGCTAAATACATTGCTAAAATTGAAATATTTATGCTTTTGTAGTGTTTACCGTGGTTAAAAATTGTTATAAATTACAAAATTGCTCAGAATGGTCTGATATTTGGCATGGAGGCTGCTCACACAACAATATGCTTGTATATGAAGTTTGGTGTCAAAATTTCAAATGAAGCCCATAAGAATAACATATTGGGATTATCTAGGTAGATATTTCTGATACCTTCTAAGTCAACATCCAAATTGTAACATTATAACAACTTTGGGCTTGATTTTTTCCATGTGGCTTCATTAGAATGAGAGGTGTTCCCATGCCAAGAATCAGCTCATTTTGATGAAAATTGAATTTTATGAAATTAAATAAGCACCAAAGCCACACATAATCACAGAAATTTGCATGAAATACTATGAATTAATGTCTAAAACTTGTATTGGGAACAAACAATATTACTATACACCTAAAAGTACAACTGCTATATTTTTTGGGAACGCAGAGAATATAATAGGATTATAATAGTGCATTCTGAAATCATTACTAGTGGCGAGTTTCAAGAAAATAACCGCCACTGGTGAGTTGGAGAAGATTTGGGAAATCCCAAGTCCTGTAGCACACACCAGTGGCGGGTTTTTGCGAAACCACCGCCATTGGTGTCTGCTTCCAGCGGCGGTTTTCCTGGTAATAACCGCCACTGGTCCCCTTCTAGTGGCGGTTTTCCTTGTAAGAACCGCCATCGGTGTCCTTCTGCGGGCTTCGCGCGAGGCGAGGTGGGAGTTTAGTCCCACCTCGCTAGTTTACACGCGTTTCAATCAACATATAAGGCTTTCTCCCATCTGTGCATCAGCTTCCGATTAATCATCTCGGTTGTCTCCTGTGCTCCTCGCATGGCCCGTGGGCCCGGTGCCTGTAATGTTCTTAGTGGGCTCGGTTAACTGCCCTATGGGCCCGGGTCCGCTCTAGCCTAATAGGTAGTAGGCTGCTCCCGGGTTCGCCTGGCTGGGCCCGAACCCGAACAACCTAGTTGACCCGAGCGGGCTTAAAAACTTTTTTTTTCTCCTTTATAATGATGAAACAAGCAATTAAAATATGCATTCACAGTAGAAAAATATTGCGAACAAATTGACGGCATTTGTTTTCAAATTTGAACAAGTTAAGATTCGAATCTCGTTAGAATTGAAATTACATTGAAAATCATCAACGAGCATAGCGAACAAATTTACGGCATTTGTTTTCAAATTTGAACAAGTTAAGATTCGAACCTCGTTAGAATTCAAATTACATTGAAAATTGCACAAATAGTGAACTATTGGACAATCTTGTCTTTCTTCTTTGTTGTCTTCTCTTTCCTCTTATACGTTTGGACCTCATCGTGGCTGCTTCTGGCGTAGGCCCCGTCTTGTGTGGGTAATTTTGACTTCTTTCTTGTCTGGATCGTCCGTCTCGCGACCTCTTCTTCTTGCCTGGTCGTGGGATCGGGGAAACCTTCATAGTCTTGTTGTGAAGTTACTCCGTCGACCCCAACAATGCTCCTTTTACCTCTCCTCATGACTACGCGGTTTTTCGCTATCGGGTCTTCTACGAAGAAGACTTGTTTGCATTTGGAAGCAAACTGCCATGGTTCATGCAGTGCCGAGATTCTTTTGATGTTCACCTGATGACGGGGAATCTCTTTTGGCAGAATCATTGTTGTGAACCTATGATCTTCATGCCTGACATCGCGTGCCCATCTAATGCGAAACATGGCGATGGTGGTGAAGGTATAGTCAAGCTCCCAGATCTCTTCGACCACGCCGTAGTACGCTTCAGTCTGGCCTTCGCTGTCGGTCCCCGTCTCAGCTACGAGCACTATACCGCTGTTTTGGTACGTACTCTTACAGTCTTGAGCCTTGGTGTAGTATATATACCCATTCATTGCGTACGACTGGTATGTCACGACACGGTCGGAAAGCCGTGACAACTTTTGGACAATCTTCTCATCTTCATTCACCGCAGCCCTCGGATACCAAAGATCCTTGAGCCACATGGCCAATGTAGAATTGTGTTTTCGCTGGATCCAATCATCATTCCTGTTAGGGTTGAGGTTTCGAAGTTCTTTGATGTGCATGTCGATGAACGGCTCGACCTCTGGCGTGAGTTGTAGCACCATTGTGTGTGCTCTTAGAAAGTCGTCCATTCTTTGGCGGGCATGCACATCAAGCTCCTTCCGGCCAAGCCCACCTTCACCTTCTAGGTTCCCCTTATGTCGTGATTCGGGAACCCCTATGGGTTTGTGGTCCGCCAACCAATCAGTGCAGAACTCAACGCACTCTTCTGCATGATAGCCTTCCATGATGCTTCCTTCGGGATGCCCTCTGTTACGAACATATCGCTTCAGCACCCCGTTGTATCGTTCGGGCCCAAACATGTTGTGCAGGAACGATGGCCCTAACAACAAGATCTCATCAGCGACGTGGACCATCAGATGGACCATAATGTCGAAGAACATTGGGGGAAAGAACATCTCACATTCACACAATATCTGTATCATTGCGTCCCTCAGTTGCAGGCAACGGTCCACCGTGATGGCCTTCTGGCCGATCGTGTCGAAGAAGTCACAGAGCTTCATGACCGTCTCTCTCACCCATGGCTCCATGCAGCCTCTTATTGCAACCGAAAGTAGCTGCGTGAGAATCACGTGGCAGTCATGAGACTTCATGCCAACCAGCTTGTGGCTCTTCATGTCAACGAGTTTCTTGATGCTTGATGAGTAGTTCGATGGAACTTTGATGCCATGGAGACACTCGCACATTCTATGCAGCTCGGCTTTGCTCAGACTGTAACATGCAGGTTTGCATCGCGTATATATCGTGCGTTCACCATCCTTGTTTTCCTACGGCGCCTCTTCCTCTATCGGCCACAGCTTCTCCCTTATCCCCATCCACTGCAGGTCTTTCCGTGCCTTTGGTCCATCTTTTGACTTGTCCGCGTGGTGCATCATCAAGCCCAACAGGCTGTCGCACACATTCTTCTCGACATGCATGACGTCTATGGTGTGACGGCTCTGTAAGAACCTCCAGTAAGGCAGGTCCCAGAACACGGACCTCCTCTTGTACATAAGGCCGCCACCATCTAGACCTGCAGCCGGCTGTGCTTTCCCGGCCACGACTTCGAGGTCCCTGACAATTTCGTATACTTCGTGTCCAGTCAGCTCCCTCGGTTTGTGCCACCTCTCTGCCCTCCCGTTGAAGCTTTTCTTATCATCCCTCCATGGGTCCTTCATCTCTAGCCACTTACGGTGTCCCATGTACACAATCTTTTTTGATTCTGGCAGGAACAACCCGTCTGTCTCGTCCCCGCACTTTGTGCACGCTTTGTACCCATGTGTTGACTGGCACGATGAGTTCCCGTTCGCCGGGTAGTCATGCACACATGACAGGAGAGCTGCTCGAAGGGTGAACTCCTCCTTCTTATGAGCGTCCCAAACCTTTCGACCCTTCTCCCAAAGCTCCTTGAGCTCATCCTTCAGCAGTTCCAGATACACGTTCAGATCAGCTCCAAGCTGCTTAGGGCCCTGTATGAGCATTGATAGGTGGATGTACTTCCTCTTCATGACAAGCCACGGGGGGAGGTTGTATATGAACAGGATCACCGGCCATGTGCTGTGTTTGCTGCTCAAGTTTCCGAACGGATTGATCCCGTCCTTACTCATCCCGAACCTGATGTTCCTGGGCTCTGCGCCGAACTCGGGGAATTCGTCGTCCAGAGTCCTCCATTGAGCCGCATCTGCGGGGTGTCTGAGGACTCCATCATCGTTGCGGTACACGCCCTCAGGATCGATATCCGCCTGAGTCGCATCGTGGTAGATGAACCACCTGGCCTCCTTCTCGTTCTGGAACCAACGCTCCAGCCTGGTGCCACACGGGAGATACCAGACCGTCTTTGCCGCCGCACCACGCTTCAATTCTTCCTCCTCGCCGCCGTCAGGATTGGGGTCTTTCTTCCTGTATCGGGATGTTTTGCATACTGGACAGCTGTGCATGTCTTTGTAGTCGCCCTTATATATGATGCAGTCCAGCAGACAAGCAGGGTATCTGATGACCTCTAACCCGAGTGGGCATGTAACTTTCTTCGCCTCGTACGTGCTCTTAGCCAACTTGTTGCCCGGAGGAAGTACCGTACGTAGGTAACTCAGAATCTCCGTGAATCCCGAGTCCACGATGTTGTATTTTGCCTTTATACGCAAAAGCTCGAGCGTTACTTCTAGCACACTCTTATCCACGCCGGCATTTTCATATAACGGTGTCTTGACATCCTCCCTCAGCTTCTCGAACTTACGGGACACCCTCTCATCCTCGGGGTCATCCAACTCATTCTGCAGATGCTGATCGTCCAGCATTTCAACCATCCTGCCGGTTGGAACGTCCTATACTAGATCCAGGCCACATTATGCTTCTTCACCAGGCTGATCGTCAGACTCCATGTTTTCCATCTCAATGCCGCCATCGGCTTCAATGCCATCCTCCCCGTGAGAAGTTCACCTTGAATAACCTGACACAAATCCCCGCATGAGCAAGTGCATCTCCACATCCTCTGCCTCATACAGCTTGCTGTTCCGACATCTCACACAGGGACAACACATCTTATCACCCCCTTTCATATGCATATCTTCCTCGCCGGCATCGACAAAAGTCTTCAGCCGCTCTATCCACTCAACACGTAACCTGTCCTCGTACATCCAAGCACGGGCCATCGAGCTACAACACAATTTTTTTTTTAAAATAATCAAATCAGCTTGCTCGACAAAAATGGAAAATTTCGGCATGACCTTTGCTAAAAAAATAGCATTTTGCACTACGAAATTCGATGCTTGCATGAAAAACAAATTACCCCCACCCACATCGGCATGACGGCCGGTATCACATCACATAAGAAATACACGGCACGAAGGCCGGTGTCAACACACATTTAATATGTTTACACACATAAGAAATACACGGCACGAACACTTACACACATAAGCTTAACCCAAGGGGTAACCCCCAGGGGCTAAGCTCTCCCATACCAGCTATATATAGAGAGAGAGCTAGAGAGAGAGATCTAGAGAGAGAGTGGGAGCTCATCCGAGCAAAATTAAAGCGAGAGAGAGAGGGAGGTTCATCACTAGGGTGAGGGGGAGCTCCAGAGACAGCGGGGGCATCCCGGGAGAGCCGTTGGAGAGAGATCGGGGCCGAATGTCCCGCCGGCGGCCAAGGCACCATTAATGGCCATTTTGCAAAATTGGAGAAGAATAGGAGGAGGAAGAAGGGAGAGGAAGAGGGAGGAGAAGGAGGGAGAGCTACCTTCCGGCCGCCGCCATCAAATTTTGGCAGGGCTTCGCCGCCGGTGAGAAGCAGAGCCGCAGCTGGTCCAAGACAGACGCGCGATCTCGAACAGCTTCGCGCTCGTACAGGGGTTATATATAGGGAGGTCTCTAGTGGCGGGCAAATAGAATAACTGCCACTGGTGACCTCCAGCGGCGGGCGGAGACAGAAACCACCCCTGGAGGCCTCACCAGTGGCGCGTAAGATTATACCTGCCACTGGTGATCTCCCTATAGTTCCCCAAAGAAACAACCGCCACTGTTGAGAACTTTAGTCCCACCTCGTTTGTTTACAAACGATCTGACCAACATAAAAGGGGTTCGGCCGCCCATCCTATCGGTGGCTAACCAGTCAACAGTGACTTCCCAGGCCGCTGGAGTACGAAACGCGATCAGTTTGGTGCTGCAGCGGTCAAGGGAAGGTCACGGTTGGCTGAGTAGCTAGCCCAACACGTGCAGACTCACGAGTGGCGGTTTTTTCAGGTGCCCGCCATTGCTAACAAATGGGGCATCCACGAGCAGCGCCAGTGGCGGTGATTCTATTTGCTCGCCACTGGTGCTCTTGCGGTATGCAATTTTGAGGTTTAGTCCCACCTCGGTTCTTTATGTACGGCCTTCCCAGCATAAAAAGGCTTCAGCTGCGCCTCTTATCAATCATTAATACCCAGTCATCAGTGTCTTCCCGTTCCGTTGACGGAATATACTGACGACTGGGTATTGTGATCACCTATGGTGATCACTATCTGTGGCGGTTCTTTAAGACGCCCGCCATTGGTAGCTTTTAGGCTTTCCATGGGCAGCGCCAGTGGCGGTGGTTATCACCGCCACTGCCGATAGACCACCAGTGGCGGTGACTTTTTTCGGGACACTATTCACCGCCACCGGTGGCCCTCGTGGATGCCTCGAGAGGCCTCTAGTGGCGGTGTGTTTTTTGGTCCGTTTCAACCGCCACTGGAGGGGGATCACGGATGGGGTTTTCTGTAGTAGTGAAAAAACGGTAGGTATACCATCTACGCCGTGGAGACGGTGGCAACCTATATGACTACATGTGATGGTCTGACATAGTTTAACAAATGCATGCCTCCTCCTGGCGTTCATCCACAAGCTTCACCAGTGGGAGGCTCTGCCTTGGAAGACTTGGTATGCGAGACAAAGAAGAGGCGACTTCGGTGACACCCAGTCGGCCCCTTCCTTCCTTGACAAAATTGTTGCGGATGGACTGTCTCTCTACCGGAGGATCACCAAAGTCGCACTAGGTGATGGCGAATTCACCTCCTTCTCGTTCGACGAATGGCAACAAGATGGTTCGAGACTGTGCAACTCAAAGATGGCGCTCTTTACCCACTGCACTCGACCAAACATCTCGGTGGCAGACGCGGTCCGTCACGGTCTCCCTCTTCGACCAAGACTGACGGCTGCTGCAGCCACAGACCTTACGATGGTCAACAATATCATTGATGGCATCGCCCTCAACCAAGATGAGGACATGCGCTGCCTTGCTTGGGGACTATGCACTCACTTCAGCTCCGGTGCGGTGTACAAGATGCTCACCGAGACTGGTCAGATTGACATTCACGTTGCGAGGATTTGGAACTTGGCTCTTCCGTCCAAGATCAAGATTTTCGCGCGCCTGGCAACTGAAGATAGGCTCAATACTCGCGGGAACCTCTTCTACAAGAACTGTGCCCCCTCGGACGAATGCGCCTCCTGCAGTGCACCGGAGACTGGCATTCACCTCTTCTTCCGTTACCCGTGGGCCTCTGCTGCCTAGTCGCGTCTTGTAATCGACCAACACTTTGACGCCATGGTTAGGGTCTGGGACCTTGCAGCTCCCCCGGAGATCAATCAACACTCGTGGACTTCCTATATCTGCTCCATCCTCTGGCACATTTGGAAGGCGTGGAATGATATCGTCTTCAACGCCATCACCTGCTCCGCCACTGAGATCATCAGCCGTGCGGCGTCTTACCTGGCTACGTGGAGACACCGTTTCAAGCCCAAGGACAGGGAGGACGTTCTCCATGCCTGGGCTTTCCTCCTAAATTGTATCTAATCCCGTCTATCCCCCCCCCCCCCTTCTCTCTTTGCGGGTAGATCTCCGTCTACTTGCAGTTTGATGTAACCCCCTCGAGGGCTTGACAGCCAATGGGGAGTAATCCCCCCGTCAATCTCGATTTTTTTTAGGAAAATTGGGCCGAAAACCGAACAGAAGATAAACACAAAAATAACACTAGAGCTTGGAGGTAGGGTTCAGAGGATCTAGAGAACTAGAAGTACAACGTAAGGGTACATCGTGTGACGACTAGCTGTCGACTAGCTGCATGAGCTAGGTAGCCCTTGCTGCCGTCTATCCTCTTCTTCAGCTTCTCTGCCTCCGGCAGGGCATTGTACTTATTTGCAACACAACCAGCTAGCCTCCAACGGCGACGGGAGTAAACACCACATGACCACAAGGCAGACACGAACGTTGCAGAGAACTGCGAGCTCGCTGAGCTTCTTACGCAGAACTCTAAGGCGCCTCTTCAGCGTCGTCTATCTCTTGTTCTTGTTCATGATCCATTGGATCCTCAACCTACCATAGTAAATGTAATGTATATAAATAAAAACATTTCAGCGATCATATATATGTGAAAATGAGCTCATCGAATTGCATGTGCCAGAATTCAAACCACTTTGGACATCGGGTAAAAAATGGTCTTTCTCATGTGACGAGGAAATCTTGGAAAGGCACACAATATGAGATAACGTTTCCAGCTGGACATTAGGAACAAGAACGTACAGCTTCACCTAGCTAGTTATCGATCACAAATTAAGCAGATGAATCATCCAATAAGTAAATTTATTGGGTTGGTGCAATTATGGTCGGTTGATCTTTGCAATAATCCCACTTGTCAAACTATCTGAATGCATACAAACTCGGATGTAATTTGCTTTGTTTATTTTTACGATTATGTCAAATTATGAGGTACTACCATCTAAATCTGCAGTAGCCACCAAATAATTACTCCCTCCATTCCTTAAAAGAGGTCATCTTAGCAATAAGAACGCATACCAAGGAAAAAAATCTGGACGTTTTTTACCCCTAGTACAATTAAATTCTTAAGCACTAATCTAATCATTCTACCGCATCCACCGGCCTGGAGCTAATGCTCCATCGCATGCACAGGGTAAATCGCTTTGGTTGCCGCTGCCTGGGGACTCCGTCGCATGCGCTGGCAGCTGACTGCTGGCCTCCCGTGCGGCCGCGCATCGTTCCAAGAACGCCTCTAATTAATTTGTGTGACCTTTGCTTTACGTGGAATAATGAAGAAAACTAAAATGTCCTGTTTAAAGGAACGGAGGGAGTAGAACTATCAATGTTTATGAATAAATTAGGTACCAACAATAGCGAATTAAGAAGGTTGAATTGGAACTAAAGAAATCATTCGTTAATATTCCATATAGGTATATACACTTTTTTTTTACAAACTAGCACCGCAGCAATCGCAAATGCGAGGGCTTCATCTGAAAGTGTTTGAAAAATAAATCTGTTTTTATACATATACATATTATATATGTGTTAGAAATACTGTTCCGTAACAAATTGTATGGCTAGACATTAGCTACTGATGACGTGTTCTTGTGCTGCTGCGAATTCGAATAATGCTAGATTATCATAACTATTTCTTAATGCAATGTAATACAAATATGTAACTCAAACATTTAATTCTTATCCTATGTATGAATGAACCGTAGGATTTGGGACTGATAAAAAACAATGCTCTCGGCCTCTCGGCTTAGCCCTCCCCGGAAACGCTGAAATCTGTTCCACTGTTGACAGTGGTAGATGCAAAAGGTGGAACAGTTGCATGGTGGAATAGGAGACGACAATGCATGACGACTAAAATAAAGGGAATCTCGATTTGGTATGAAGAAAAAGCATTAATTTGAACGGAAACAAGCATAAGTGCTAGTGTGTACCATGCAACAATGAGCTCTTTACTTATCGCCACAAATTTGGCGCATTATTTTGATAATCACTTAAATATTTTAAAAACACCCCTAAGATTCCCTGAGATTTGTAGGTGCGCCATGCACTACATCTCTCAAGTGTCAACACACGATGTGCACACCAGAAACAACTCTTTATTGCAGATCCCACAAGAAGCATTACTCGGCCTTCCAGGACGATAGTGGAGGGGTTTCCGAATTTTGCCAAGTGTACACAATGTCATAGTATCGGTCGCCGGCAACGTTAGCGGATGCATAAGACTCAAGCTCAGTCATCTCTTCCAGTGTGAGCTTCACGGACAACGCCGCCACGTTCTGGTTGAAATTCTTGATCTTGGTGGTTCCTGGTATGGGGCAGACGTCGCTCCCCTGGTGGTGAACCCAGGCCAGTGCCAGCTGCGACGTTGTGCAACCCTTCCTTGCAGCCATTGCACTAACATGCTCGAATACCATGGTGTTCTTCTCCAGGTTTTCGGCCTGGAATCTTGGCAATCCCTGAAGATGGATCCATCAAATACGTTAGAGGAATGTGGCAGAATCTGTCCATAGAGAAGATAGCCTTGGTGTAATAACAAACCTTGCGCAAGTCTTGTTCAGATAGTGTGTCGACCAGTTTAGGGCCACTGGAGAAGAACCCTCCGCCGAGTGGACAGTATGCCACAATTCCAATACCAAGTTCCCTAAATCAGTTAAGAGAAGAGAAGTAGATTCAGAAGCTGGAATAGCTTTGATCGATTGAGCAGCCAGATGTACGCACCTGCAAGTAGGGATGATATCTTCTTCGACATCTCTTGACCACAAAGACCATTCTAGCTGGACGGCAGTTATCGGATGAATTGCGTGCGCTCTTCTAATTGTTGTCGCTGATGCTTCCGATAGCCCAATGTATTTAATCTTCCCCTCTTCAACCAGTTTCTTGAGTTCGCCCATCTGCGATATATAATTCATTTAAATTTAGTTGTCAGCTTATTAATTCTTCAGTTCAACTCAATCAATTGCTGTAAAAAAAGGCTGACTCTCAACTGAATTCGGACTTAATTTACTCAGCGCTCGTTTTGGGCCGGGCCACTTACAGTGACTTCGATGGGCACCGTGGTGTCGATGCGGTGCTGGTAGTAGAGATCGATGCAGTCGACGCCGAGCCGCTGGAGGCTGCCCTCGCATGCCGCACGCACGTACGCCGGGTCGCCGTGGATCTCCGGCGTGCCGTCGGCGCCGATGAGTACGCCGAACTTGGTTGCCAGCTGCACCTTCTCTCTCACCCCTGCTGCTTGCAACGCCTGCAGATACACATAACATATAAACGCACGTTGCTTAGACAAAGACAAAGTAGAGGCTTGGCTTTTCTACGTTAGCCTGCTATTTTTCGAAAATGGAAGTTTTATTGATCATTTGATCTCAACGGCATATCGATCGATACGCTAGCCTGCTATGACCTTGCCGATGAGGATCTCGTTGGTGTGCGGGCCGTATAAATCGGAGGTATCGAGGAGGGTGACGCCAGCGGCGACGGCGTGGTGGATGAGCGCGATCATGTCGGGCTCGGGCTTGGGTGGGCCGTAGAAGAAGGACATGCCCATGCAGCCCAGGCCCAGTGCCGACACCTCCAGCCCCTGCGAGCCCAGCTTAATCCGCGGCACCACCACCGGGGACGGAGAAGCCATAGCAGCTGGTTCCTGCGACCTGGCCGTAATTGGAGCTGTGATCGATCCTGTGACGATTTAGAGTGGAGTTTGGGTGAATTGCAGAAAGCTAATTGCCCGTAATTTATACTACTACTCGAATCCATACGAGGAATTTTCATCTAAAAAAAACAAATCCATACGAGGAAGCGCACAGTGGCGACAGGAAGTATGTCATTGTCACCCGGCGGCTTTGCATATAGGATTAGTACAAAATCAATTGACTTGATTTTGATTAGCACAAAATCATGCCGCCCGGCGGCTTTGCATCTAGGATTAGTAGAAAATCAATTGACTTGATTTTGATTAGTACAAAATCATGTCACCCGGCGGCTTTGCATCTAGGATTGGGTTTATTAGAGAATAGACGGCAAGAACTAGATGTAGCCCACGATCAAGATATATATGGTTCCTCTAACCAACAGTAGTTGAGAATATATACCGTTGGCCATCAAATTAAGCGCGCTGATTACCCGCAAAAAAAATTTAAGCGCGCTGTAACCAACAGCAGTTCAGAAACCATTAATAAAACGGATAACATACGGTAGTTGAGAAACCATCTGTGATTCAGGTCGAATAGTCTGACTGCTGCGGGTTGGACATTCGAGCTAGCTGGACCGAGCCCATGGCTAGCTAGGCCGGCTCGGCCTAATCCTGCCTCGTCTTCAGCCTGAGCCGAGCCCACCAAAAAACGGCATCTGCGGGCCGAGCCAGGTTCGGCTCTGCCCAGGTCGAATAGCTTGATTAAGCCAGAAGTGGACTAGCACGTTTCTGGGGCTGCACGCACGCCCAACGCGACATCACACACACTATTTGATCGGAGGGGAGTACATCACAATCGGAGGAAGTACTTGTTCAAACTGGGGGCGACGCCTCTTTTTTCTCTCTTATTATCTCTCGTTAGGTACTTAGGTTACATGTTTACCCTTGCTTTTACAATACTCCTCCAATTTTGAGTTGGAGTATTAAGGATTATCAGCTTATCTCTGTTGAAAGTACAACCAAGAGACAAGTATTTTGGTGTTGAGCAGTTGAGCTACCGCACGCAGCCCAACTTTACTTCCTTCTCTCTATTTCTCTTCTCACCAAACAGCATGCATGTTTACAAGCTCTTACATAGCCGCACACAGGGGCAGAGATCACAACTAATCAGCCCCTGCACTGCCAGGATCACAAAGTTTAGTGACGGTGATTTAATTAGTTTCGTGTCGGACGTGTCGGGCACCAGAAATGCCGTCACAAAATAATAATTGTGACGGGCATAGTACTACCGACACAAAATTATTTATCTTCGTGTCGGGCACCAGAAGTGCCGTCACAAAATAATAATTGTGACGGACATAATACTACCAACACGAAATTATTTACTTTCGTGTCGCGGCACCAGAACCCGAGACGAAAAATCAACATTTTTGTGTCGGTCTTAACAATTTACGTGTTGGTTCACCGTCACAACAAGCACACATTTGTGACGGTGATTATGTACCCGTCACAAAATAATAGTATCACAAACATTGTTTTTATCACTTTTGTGAAGCAACTACCATATTTCTGTCACTTTTTGGGTTATTTCTGACGGTTTTGTGCCATCTGCCCAACGACTTCCTCTCTCCCTTCTAAACTCTCCCCAAGATAAAGACTCGGCCCGGCAACACACACATGCGTACACTAGCTAACAACTTTGCTAACAAACTACATGTAGCCCCTAACAACTAAACCAAATCACTCGGCTAACTCGCCTTGCACGACCTGACGGCATCTCGCCCCCATGTCGCCTTGCACGACATCGCTCGCATCTCACCTCTCACGCCGCCTTTGAAGATTTGTCGGATTCGTACGCATCGCACGCACGTCTCGCCGGACGGCTAACTACACTAAATGAAAAATAAACAATGCAGATACATGAATCATTAAATAAAATTAATAGATGTCGAATTTAATTTTGAGATACCGTAGAAGAGATCAGTATCGACTCTGGTTCAACCGTTTGTGCTAAGTCTATCATTGCCAACTGATCGGATCTTTATAGTTTATACGATTAAAGATGAACATTTCAACAAATAATTTAAAGTTTTTCTGATTATTTGTATTACTTTTGAATTGGTATTATAGTAAGGTCTTGTGTTACTCCCTCCCTTTCATATTAAGTGACTCAAATTTGCACAAATATGGATGTATCTATGCCTAAAAAACGTCTAGATACATGTAATAGAAAGTCACTTAATATGGGACGGAGGGAGTATTAGATATGTGTTCTAGCAGCTCCAAAAGCACCCTAGTTTATATAAGTGTTTCCTACCATACTAAGGCAAAAAAGTTATTTTACTTAACTCACAGGGAGCGCTGAAAAGATTAAAGATAAAATATGTCAGCAAATACTTTAGGATTTTTTTGTGATTATTTTTATTCGCAGGGACGGCGGAAGGAACCGATGGCGTCGTCCTGGTGAGCAGGGAGGTACCGGTACCTCTTGTACCTCCCAAGCACCGTAGAAAAACTCATATAGTTGCTGTTCAGAATTAAATAAAGTTAATTTTTTCTGACGATGCACTGTATTTTCTACTGCTTCGTGCCTTGTCATATATAGTAAACTGTATGGTTCTCTTTTAGTGTTGTCACGAAGCAGCTCTTGCGGGTTGGTTTTAATAGAATAAATTTCACGGAACCACATTTTTTGTGGCAGCTGTCTCATAAAACCACGGTGTTTTTAATAGTCTCACCAAACCATAACTTTTGGGGCAGCTGGTTTCAGAAAATCCTAAATTCGATAATTAAGCTGGTTGATGACGTTTCTGATAACCCAAGACCACCTGTCAGATGCCACGTCATCTTTCCCAACACGTTTTCGACGCCCATTTTTGATGCCACGTTAGTTTCTACCCGACTCGAGACATCACCAGCTGTCACTAGAGCAAAGGCAGCTGACGTGGCGTCGAAAATAGACATCGAAAATGGGTCCGGGAAGATGACGTGGCATCTGATTGGTGGCCCCGCGTTGTCGGAAACACTTGGGTTTTCTGAGAGCTCCCGCAGCTTTGTCGCTTCACCGCAAGCTCCCTAATAGAATTAAATAAATTTAGCACCATCAACCAGTTTAATTATCAAGATTAGGGTTTTTTGAGACCAGCTTCCACAAAAAATGTGGTTTTGTGAGACTATTGCATACAAACGTGGTTTCATGAGACACCTGCCCCAAAAAGTTGTCAGTGGTGGTGTGACCCAAGTCTTTGGTTTTTGGACATCATTGAAGGATGTGAGCTGCTTGCCCGTCAATGGAGTATGACAGAGTATGACACTTCACCAACGGGTCTTCTCTTTTCCCCCAGCGGTGTATGTACCAAAATTTGATAAATCCCAAAACCTAACCTGAAGTGAGGTCTTTTCTTCTTGCAAAATGTGATGTTCAGAGTGGCCATCTGATTTTGGTGACACTAGACAAGAAAAAGACGTCAGATTTTGAATTCTAGCACAGGAGCTCTATAGTGCGAGCCGTAACCAGACTTCGCACATGCCACCCGTCCACTGGTCACTATTGTGACATTTTGTAGCACTATAAAAGACACTCTTTTGAGTAAGAGATTTTATCCAGTGTTACTGAAATGTCACGACGGTGGCGATGTTGTATTTCGGTAACACCGGACAAAGAAGAAATTGATGGAAACCTTCCATTTCTCATGCTCCCTTTGAACCCATCCAACAGGTACGTTTAAATCATTCTACCTATCTATTTAGTTATTTATTATTATTATTATTTTGTAATATTTGGATATATTGAAAAGGGCATGGAGTTAAGATACTTGGAAAGTTCAGAAGGTTGCTTCGACTCTTTAGAAATTCACATGTATAATATGTATGGGTCTGTCATTGTATTTTTTTTTGTCAAAATGAAGAAACTGCATGTGTAATAATCCGATCGGTCTTGCGTATGAATAAAGTAAGTGAAAACAGTGAAAATTGTGAAAAATGTGAATTTTGTGTATGTATGTTCGGTATGAATTATGTGTATGGAGTTCATGAAATGTATCATGTGCGTCCTCAGCCAGGGCTGAGCTGCTGAGAGGCTGTATGGTTGAGGTTGCACAAGCTAGCTTGGGTTTTTCAAGTACTGTCACACCCAAAAAGCAGGGGTACGGCAATTAACGACACTGATGGGCAGGCCATAAGTGCCCGTAAATGGATACAACTATCACTGACGGGCGATGGTTGGCGTCCTTTAGTGGAAATGGTGCCACAACACCTTCACAGCCCGCCGGACGACTTTCCACTAACAGGCGTGCCACAAAGCCCGTCGGTGCAGTCACACCTCCACTGACGGGTGGGGCATGCACAAATAGATACCGATGGGCACTCAAATCATCAGTGGAGCGGTTTTTGTGCCTGTCGGTAAAAGCTCACCGATGGCGACTTTGAATTTTGAAGGAAGGACAACCCCAAAAGCTGCCTAATATCTCTCTCTCACCGAGCTGCCAGGAGGAGAACACATCTGGTGGCTCAACGAAACCAAGAGAAACCCATTGGTGAATTAGGTCATCTTTTACAATCTTGCAACCTTTCGGGAAAGTTGCACAATAGGCAAAGCATAGCTTCAAATACGGAGGCATAACACTGTAGCTTAACCTCAGCGATGCAAGCACATGCGTTGAAGGTGCCTCTTCCGCAGTAGATACATCCCAGATATGACTATTTCTCACTGACTCCCATTCACCAAACGTCACAGAATGCAACATATGTCCAAGTGATTGAGCTGCTAAAGCCACACCTTTATACTTCATTGTAATCTCCATTCCAATTTGTTCCAACTCTTCTTTGTCAAGTCTAGATTCAAAGTCACACTTTTGCTCTATTATAGACCAACACATGTCACCTGTCAATGGTGCTAATTTGTGTGGTTCAATGGTAGACATTTTCTTTGCAATGCCCTCGTCACGTGTGGTTACTATAACAACCACCTTACTGCCCTTCCCGACCCTTAGCATAGCCTTGAGACTATCCAAATGAGATTCCATATCCTCCCACAGGTCATCCAAAACAATGAAAATTTTCTTATCAGCTAGTAGCTTTGATAGGGAACTCTGTATCATTTGCACTCCGGTGTACCGACTCTCCTTCTCTGATAGTTGTGATATTACGGAATTGCCAATTTTCTTCAAATCAAATATCTGGGGCACGTAAACCCACACCTGAGAGTAGTCTTTGAATTGGTTACTATTGTAAACCATTTTAGCTAAGGTTGTCTTGCCAAGACCTCCTATGCCATATATTGGAAGGATTGTCATCCCTCCAGTCACGCTCTCAGATAAAGAAGCCAATAGTTTCTCTCTCTCTCCAGTCCTCCCAATGATGATCTGGGCTTCCATCATTGATGATGTTTCCCGTATATCAACCACTTTCAGCTCATTGGCATTAGTGTCCGCCATTAGTTTGAACTTCTTGTGTTGATCTGTGATCACCTCCAGGTCGACTCTCATCTTCTCCATCTTTTTAGCCATTGGTATCCTAGGACCAATTGGGAGATACTTTCTGAGGGAGAACTGCATGATAGTTCAATAGGTTTGTTAGTACAGTGCCAAATGACCGGCAATATCTATTACTCCCTCCTTTTCATAATTCTTGTGTCAAATTTGACCAAAAATAGATGTATCTATTCCTGAAAAGCGTTTAGATACATGTAATATTCGGCAAAAATTATGGAACAGAGGCAATACTCTGTACCACATTACAAATGCATTCAGCCAAGGCGAAAATTTGGTCATACCAAAGCATCGCGAGCCATTCCTCCTATTTTTATTACTTCCTCCGTCCCGAATTAACTAACATGGATTTATATACTTTCTCCGTACAACAAAGGATGTCGCAACTTCGACTAAATTAGAATGCATCTATACACTAAGTCATTTCTACATGCATTCAAATTTTGACAAACTTGAAACATCTTTTGTTGGACGGAGGGAGTAGATAAAACTTAATTTCTTTTTGTAGGATATAAGTAGACTTCTCATACAACATTATAATAATTCTACGTAATGCAAAGCATCAGAGGATAATTGACAGTGCGTGGTGTTTTCGGAAGCTTTCGGACTATCTCCTAGAGGTGCTTTTCCCCTGAAAGAAAAATAAAAAAGCTTCAGACTGACCGTGGTGTGTCAATTGTCATTCAGGATGGACGCGAGCCGAGCCGGCTGCCAAAAGCTCGCCGTTCTCGAGCCGAGCTCGGGAAGCTGTCGAGTCTGAAAACCAAGCTCGGCCCGAGCTTTCGGCAAGGTCCTGACGAGCCTAACCACTGCCATGTGGCTACCTGTTTTTCCCCAACAGCCAGAGGTCGCCGCCGGTGGCCAGAGCCGAGGAAGAATATGCGCCGGCCGTACCATCGAGGAGAGGAGGTCAGCCTCCATCGAAGCGCTATCACGTGGCCAGCGGCCGGCGGGGGGGAGAGCAGCGGCTGCAGCGGGAAGCAGGGAAGCGGCAGCGCGCCGGCCAGCGGCCGGAGGTAGTAGGCAGCGTGGCCGCGGAAGCAGAGCTGCGGCGAGCATGGTGGTCTGCGGCTGGGGAGGAGGCAGCGGGTGGCGGCGGCGGCCCATACTGAAGAGAAATGGCTGCCTTCCGGTCCGTGTTCAGTGGGCCTTTTCGTTGATGGAATGGGCTGCCATTTTGTCAGCGACCTGGAGGAGCTGGCCCCTGAGCAACTGGACCAAGCTACGACTGGGCCTCGTCCAACTCGGCCCATGAGACAACGTCAATTACCAGCGCGGCTTGCAAGCCCAGAATGGGTCCGTTGATCCTGCAACTAGTTCTTATCTACCAGAGGAGTTGCTTGTAGATTTTGGCTTTTCGGCATTTGGCAAGGCTAGTCTAGAACTTATCTCTCGTAATCGAATTCGCTGTGAGGGAGGATAGGAGGAACAAACACAGGAACACCAATTAGTCCCTAATTCGTTGAATGATTCACGGATCTTAGTTGATTTATCCGGTGAGCAAGATAGGTGTTCACAATCTGGTATCAGAACCCACGGTCCTGGAGCTTCCCGGCCACCACCACCATACCAGGTTCAAGGAGCGGCGGCGTGTGCAGGCGATGGAGAGTCTACAGCCAGAAGGGCGCGTCCTTTACGATTTGCTCAAGAGTGAGGTCAAGGAGCAACAAGATTCGTTGGTCAAGGCTGTAGGCAAGCTGTTCGACCAAGTGTCTACAAAGATCGATGATCTCACGACGAAGATTGATGCAGTGGGTGATGATCTCGGCGTCGACATCGGCCAGATCCGGCTGGAGATGGGACGCGAAGGATGAGGTGCGACTCCCCGACCTCAGAGCTCTCCCTTGCCAAAGACCGGCCCTGGCTTGAATCTCGACGACACTACGGGGGAGAGGGCCGCGCGTCCAAAGCCACAAGGTCTCTACATTCCACCACGATTTCGAGGTGCGTCCGATTCTAAATCCACCAGGCATCTTACTTCTCCACCCAATTCGCCTGGTTCTGATGCTCATGATGGTTTTGGTTCGGGTCCTCGTGTGGAGCTACCTCGATTTGATGGATCCAACCCACGTTTGTGACAAGCTCGCTGTGAAGATTATTTCAGTTTGTGGGGAACAGCACCAGCTCTTTGGATTCCATATGCCTCTGCTCAATTTGAGGGTTCTGCCGCTCGTTGGCTTGAGTCAGTGCAACGCCGTATGCCCCGAGCTACCTGGGAAGAGTTTTGTGTTGTGTTGCAAGCTCGCTTTGGTCACAATCAACATCAACAACTTATTCGGCAATTATTCCATATACAGCAGACTGGTACTGTGGAAGATTATGTTGAGCGATTTTCTGACCTCTACGATCAATTGACAGCATATGAGGAAGTGCCAGATCCTTTACACTATCAATGGAATGCTCTTCGCAGTTACAGGAAAGCAAAAGGCCTATGTTTTGTGTGTGGAGAACGCTGGAGCAAGGACCATCAGTGCAAGCAGAGTGTACAGTTACATATCGTGCAAGAGTTGATTGAACAATTGCAACCAGATTTTTCTTTGTCTTCTTCAGAGGAAGAAACTGAACAACCTAGCCAGTTGATGTCCTTGTCAGCTGCTGCAGTAGGTAAGGCCACTTCTGCCACTACGTTTCAGTTATTGCTAGAGATCCAGGGCAAGACATTCCTCTTTCTTGTTGATTCAGGCAGTACCCACACCTGTTTGGATTGTTCTTATGTGCATCAGCTACAACAGGTACAATCTATACCAACAGTTAAGGTCCAAGTTGCTGGAGGGACAGTTATCAATTGTCAGTACCAACTTTCTCACTGTTTGTGGACTTCCAATGGCCATCAGTTTTTCAGTGATTTTCGTTTGCTTCCTTTGGGCACTCATGATGGCATTTTGGGTTTAGATTGGTTAGCAGCTCATACTCCCATGCAAGTGGATTGGGCCTAGAAGTGGATGTCATTCATCAGATAGGGTGAAGTTGTTACCTTACAAGGTCTATTACCCGAGGAGTGTGCTCTCACTCTAGTTTCTTTATCTGTCATTGTTCCTGTGGAACCTCAGTTAATTCCAGTAGACATTCAGCAACTTCTGAATAGATTTACTCATGTCTTTGCTACTCCAGAAGGATTGCCTCCTCGCCGTTGTTATGACCATACTATACCACTTATTCCTGGCGCTCGACCCGTCTCCATACGTCCTTATCGCATAGCACCTCATTTAAAGGATGAACTTGAAGCTCAGGTTACCGAGTTATTGCAGAGTGGTATGATTCAGCACAGCAATAGTGCTTTCTCTTCTCCTGTTATTCTTGTTAAGAAGAAGGATTCTACTTGGCGCATGGTTGTGGATTACATGCATCTTAATGCATTAACTGTTAAGGGAAAATATCCTCTACCAGTTATAGATGAGTTGTTAGATGAATTAGCTGGTGCAGCATGGTTTTCTAAGCTGGATCTCAAGGCAGGATATCACCAAATCAGATTGGCCCCTGGTGAAGAGTACAAGACTGCCTTTCAAACACATAATGGCCATTCTGAATTCAAGGTTATGGCTTTTGGTCTCACTGGAGCACCTGGAACTTTTCAAGGTGCTATGAACCGCTCTTTGACGCCAGTCTTAAGGAAATTTACCCTAGTGTTTTTCGATGATATCCTCATATACAGCAAAACTTATGAGGATCATCTGCTTCAATGCAAATTCTTTCTAAGCATCAATGGAAAGTGAAGTTATCCAAATGTGCTTTTGCCCAACATAAGAATAGCTTATTTAGGACATGTTATCAGTGGTGAAGGAGTGGCAACAGATCACAGTAAGATCAGTATCATCCAGAAGTGGCCCACTCCAACAAATGTGAAGGAAGTTAGGGGTTTCTTGGGCATTACTGGTTATCATAGGAAGTTTATCAAGCATTATGGTATCATTAGTAGGCCCCTAACTCAACTATTGAAGAAGGGAGCAATATTTCAGTGGACAGCAGTCACTGATCAAGCTTTTCAAGTGTTGAAGCAAGCTCTAATTTCAGCTCCTGTGTTAGCTTTACCTGACTTCTCCAAAACTTTTGTCATAGAGACTGATGCATGTGATGTGGGCATAGGAGCAGTGTTAATGCAAGAAGGGCATCCCTTGGCTTATGTTAGCAAAGCTTTGGGCCCCAGGAACCAGTCTCTGTCAGTATATGACAAGGAATATTTGGCCATTTTGCTTGCCATAGAACAGTGGCGCTCCTATTTGCAAGTTAAGGAGTTCATCATAAGAACTGATCAGAAAAGTTTATCACATCTTGATGACCAACGTTTACATACAGAATGGCAGCAAAAGGCTCTCACAAAAATGATGGGGTTGACTTATAGGATTATTTACAAAAAGGGCTCTACCAACACTGCTGCAGATTCTTTATCTAGAAGGCCACACGATCACCTCCAGATTTTAGCAGCTTCCTGTTCCCAGCCTGCATGGTTATCTGATGTACTTCTCAGTTACCAAGATGACCCAAAAGGTCAGGAGCTTCTACAGCAGCTAACACTTGATCCTGCTGCCAAACAACATGTCAAGTTGGTTAATGGTTTATTGCAGTACAAGGGGTGTTTGTGGATTGGTCATTCTCTGGATGTTCATCGCAAGATCTTCTTGGCTTTTCACACCAGTCCTATGGGTGGACATTTATGTTTTCCTGTTACCTATCGAAGAATTCACTCCTTATTTCATTGGACAGGCATGAAGGCCTTAATCAAAGATCAAGTTCAGTCCTGTGTTGTCTGTCAACAAGCTAAGCCTGAACGTGTACCATATCCTGGTCTTCTTTCTCCTTTACATGTGCCACAGCAAGCTTGGGAAATGATCTCCATGGACTTCATCAATGGTCTACCCACATCAGGTTCTTCTAACTGCATCTTCGTTGTGATCGACAAATTTACCAAGTATGGTCATATTATTCCATTACATCATCCTTTCAATGCTCAAAAGGTTGCTGAAGCTTTTGTCGATCATGTTTATAAATTGCATGGTATGCCCAAGTATATTGTTTCAGATCATGATCCAGTTTTCACCAGTCAATTTTGGCAAGCTTTAGCTAAGTTAACTGGATCTGAGTTGAAGATGAGCTCAGCTTATCATCCTGAAACTGACGGTCAAACTGAACGGGTCAATCAGCAAACTGAATGTTATCTCCGGTGTTTCATCAGTGCGAATCCTAATCGTTGGGCTCGATGGTTGCCTCTCTGTGAGTTCTGGTACAATACTAACTGGCATTCAGCTCTGAACAAGTCACCATTTGAAGTTCTCTATGGTCACAGTCCACGTTATTTTGGCATGTCAGCTTCTGATACTATTTTACCTGCTGATCTTCAGACATGGCTTGATCAACGTCAGGTTGTAACTGCGTCAGTTCAACAGCATCTGTTACGGGCACAGCAGCGTATGAAGATCCAAGCTGATAAGCACCGCACTGAACGTTCATTCATTGTTGGGGATTTGGTTTTTCTGAAACTGCAGCCTTACGTTCAGTCCTCGGTTGTTTGTCGTGCTCATCATAAGTTGGCTTTTCATTTTTATGGTCCATACAAAGTGGTGCAGAAGATTGGTCAGGTGGCGTATCGTTTGGCTCTTCCTGCTACCAGCAGAATCCATCCAGTGTTCCATGTTTCACAATTGAAACGGTCGGTGTCTTCCAAGTACCAGGTACAACCTCATTTGCCTTCAGAGCAAGCTTCTCTTCGTGTTCCTGTTTCCATTTTGCAGCATCGAGTTCGTCAACAAGGACACTGAACCATTGCTCAAGTGTTGATCCAATGGAGCAACGCTGATTTAACTGAAGCTACTTGGGAAGACCTGGAGTCACTCAAACAGCAATTTCCAAGGGCGTTGGCTTGGGGACAAGCCAATTCTCAAGAACGAGGGGGTGTCAGCGACCTGGAGGAGCTGGCCCCTGAACAACTGGAGGAGCTATGACTGGGCCTCGTCCAACTCGGCCCATGAGACAACGTCAATTACCAGCGCGGCTTGCAAGCCCAGAATGGGTCCGTTGATCCTGTAACTAGTTCTTATCTACCAGAGGAGTTGCTTGTAGATTTTGGCTTTTCGGCATTTGGCAAGGCTAGGCTAGAACTTATCTCTTGTAATCGAATTCGCTGTGAGGGAGGACGGGAGGAACAAACACAGCAACACCAATTAGTCCCTAATTCGTTGATTGATTCACGGATCTTAGTTGATTTCTCCTGTGAGCAGGATAGGTGTTCACACATTTGCTGGGCCTGGTTCGAGCTTTGGGCTCACCGAGCAGCTCGGGCAGATCCTGGGCTCGGCTCAGAGGTCGAACGATCCCGAAAGGCTGGCAAGGCTCGGGCTTTTCATGTGGCCGGCCGAGCCTGAGCCCAAAATGTTGGCCCGTGTGTCCAGGCTGAGATGTGTCATCATGTGGTTTTACTCTTACCTTTTCTGATTCTGTTTCAGTTTTTCATGAAAAACTATTCTAAAAGTCTACCAAATGGACCCAAAGCAGTGTCTGCGCTCAATTTTATTTGATAGGAAGAAAAAGACTCTACTTGGGAAGAACATTTGTTGTTGATAATGAAATTTGAATCTCTACAAAGATAGAAACCATGCAAAGTATTGCAAAAAAAGAAAGAAAAATCCACCATGCGAGAATATGCATGGACGTAGAAATCATACACTAATATTTCAACAGCAAACTCACTAAATGCTAACGATGTTGTTTCTTTTCGGATAAAATGGAACAGAGCGTAAAGCCTCTTATGTAAAATAAAAAAACTTACTAAATAAAATCATACAATTCCATGGGATTAATGTCTATGTGCACCAACTTATTGGAGAGATAAAGGCCTGAAATCCATTTATATCATAATACAAATTGCGCACACGAAATAATTATAGATATTAGGGAGAAGTGCTTGCACTCTCTCAACCGAATGATTTGGCAAAGTTTTATCAATCCGCAAAATGACAATCTCAACAAAGAATTTTGCCGAAGACAAAATTCCGCAAGGGCTGACATACATGCTGTAGACATGGAACAAACTGTTGAAAGAAGAGTTTCCAACTTTAACAATTAGCAATCAAACTATCAAAGAGAATTCTAGGCCTAGTGACCTACCAAATTGTACAGTTTTAGGGAACTAACGTAAGTACATACCTGACCCAAGTCGCAAGAGAAATTCCAATTTATCTGAGGGATATCTTGATCAAGAAATAAATTGATTCGATCCATCAATTATGAGCTTTCCAACTTTAAAACCAAACTCAACAATTTTAGGGAACTAATGTAAATACATACCTGACCCAAGCCGCATGAGAAATTACACTTATCTGAGAGATCTTGATCGAAGAAGGAATTCATTCCATCAATTATGAGCGATCCGATCCCATGCCGCATGTGAAAAATTCCAATTACTTAGATCAACTTTGCAAGAGGCCGAGATCCATACCGTTGAAGTGGGATAATTTTTTAGATCAACAGGGAGGATAAAGCCTCCCCAGTTCCACTGCATATAGCAAGAAACTAAGATGTAACAAAGTCTGAATGTATCTGACAAATATAAAATGCTTAGACCAGGCTAAATCCCAGGCGATCAAAAAGAAAGGAATTCTCTCGCAGCAGAGACTATAACAGCAAAAAATCAGCCGAAAGGCAACACATCTCCATCAGGTGTGAGCCATGACCATGAACAAACGTTCAATCTGACAGCCTCTAGATCGGTACTCATCAGCATCAGCAAAACGAAGAGTCGTCAGATCGATCCCATGTGCTGCAGGCAGGGAGTTGTTCCTTCGGAGCTTGCAAGGATCCTCCATTAGACCGAGGAAGAGATCGCCCCCCCATCCCAGCTGCAGCAGAGCACGGAGCTCGAATTGAAGTGGAATATGAGTGGATGGATGAAGGGGCTCGTCCATGGGCTTGAGCAAGAAGGGACAGCAGGGAGGCTAGAAGCTGCAGAGGGAGATGGAAGGGCGCAGGAGGAAGATTAGTAGGACCAGGACGGGAATAAATGTTGAAGTTAATTGAAGAGGGGAGAAACTGCAGAATTGGCTCGTGAAGAAGGCAGAGAGACGATGGGAGGAAGTGGTATCCAGGCGCCTCGTAGGAAAATAACTGGAGAATAAACTGATCATAGATTATATTTTTTTGAGCAAAAATTATATATTAGATGAATGCTGACGTGGATAGGCTGCATGTGCAGCTTGCTAAATTAATTGTACTTAATGGGATTTAACTTTATGAGTTTATAGATTTCTTTCTAGCCTTCGACGGCCTGAGCGCGAGCACAACAGCAAAGCTTCCCAAACTCCCCCAGGCCAGCTCTAGCATGTTAGTACTAGTTCTAAATCAATGTTAGATTAAATTTCTAGTTTAAGTTTATGTAAATTATGAATCTATCTAACGAAAATTGGTCGTCCAGTTGCGCGCACTCCGCTACCCAAACGAACCAAAAATGCCTAAAAACAGGCACAAGTTGCGTCGGGCCGCTGGAGTTGCCATAAGTGCCCGAGCGCCCTTCGTCCCTGTCCCGCAAAACACCCGCCATATAAGCACCGGCCTAGTTTTCCATCCCCAACCGTAGAAGCACCATACTCAGCCTCATCCCTAGTTCCGTACGTACTAGCAGATCTAGTCAAAAGCACCATTCTCATCGATCCTATCTGCAATGCCGGGCACCGATGACCCATGTCATACAAGGGCGCACGACTGGTCTGCCTACCTCATCAAGCTCATCAGCGGCCGTCTCATCGTTGATGCTGACGACATCGCCAGCTTCCTCAACATGTGCAGCATCTGCCGCAGATGGTGTGCCGCTATAGCCAAGAATTCTTATTCTTTGGGATACTCTTAAGTGCACCAGAATTGGTGTTAGCTAATGTGTTTCTTTAGGTACATGTAAATAAAAATTAGTATCAAAATAAGAATATTACAACTTCATATGATGTTCTGGTTGCTCAAAAGGTGTGTTTTGTGCATAAGTTAGTTTCATATACATGTATAAGTGTGCGAGACACTTATTACTAAGTTGTTGCCCGCATAAGTGTGCATGCCACTTGTATTAGTAAGATGTTGCCCTCATAAGTGTACTGGCCACATGGCTAGCTTATATAATTGTGAGGAACTATATTTTTTATAAAAATATACATGGACACAGAGAAGTATTCATATTAAGATACATAAAATTAAGGACCGAACAAGATATTTTTATATGGACACTGGGATCAAATATTTATATTTAGATATACGGTATTATGATTTTGAGACAGAATGCAGTCTGTGCGGTCTTTTATAATAGTTTTGTATGAAAAATACGGTATAGGAGTTAATGCTGCACCACCAGCTCACGGCCGAGGTATTGTAGATGAAGCCTTGCATCCATACACTACTCCAGAAAACCCCTCCAGTGGAGGTAAAAAAATGAGGTTGGTGGCGGTGATCACGCCCGCCACCAACTCTGTGTCACTGGAGATTTTAGCACCGGTGGCGGATAAAATACCTGCCACTGCTGCACCGAGATCACCAATGCCGGGTAAAATACCCGCCAACAAAGACCTACAAACCGCCACTGTAAATTCCTCCGGCACCACCCGTAAAGTGCGTGGAGTACAGCAGCGGCGGGCGAAGTACCCGCCACTGGACATTTCCAGTGGCGGTCTATGGCCACCTCCACTAGAACCTTTTCCAGTGGCAGTGGTTTATAACCGCCACTGGTACTATTTTTTCCCGAAAAAAAATAAATGAATTATTTATAAAAATAAATATTCCTGTAGCACAGAAATAGCAGGAATACAGCACAGCACAGATAATACCAGGAATATAGTAGCACAATATACAACACCAAAGAAACAGAATAGCAGCAAATATATTACAAAGTTCCACACGAGTTAAACATTCAAGTCACTTGCATGTATACAAAGTGTTTGAAAGAATGAGCCACAAATAAAAGTATTCCACACAATTTAGCCACTTTTGGCGACAATCCTGTCGCTGTAGTAATCCCCGCTCGATTTGAGGACCTCCTTGTTGAGGATTTCGCCGATGTCCTTCTGGATCTCGTACACGAGAATTTCTGAGTTGTGCCCTAACTCGGCGTTGGCCAGAAACCAATTCCTCACTTCTTCGAAGGTCTTCTTCCACTTCGGCTGGAAGTCGTTGATGAATTGCTGAATAGTGTGCGCGCGGTAGTAACCACAGTAGACGGATCCTTCAGGCTGTTGCTCGTAGGGGAAGTTGAAAGTGTGCCTGATGGGAGCGTCAGGATTGCGGCTGAAGCCAGTCATCTCGTACCATTTCACCGCGTCACGATAGGCTGCGTCGATGACATATTTGATCGGCTCAAAATCGCGTTGTGGTTCATTCTCCTTGCGTCGCAGGGGATCAAAATATGTGACCCCTCCCATATCGAGGCAGATGGCGATTTTCATGGAGCTCTTGCATCTCTCATGACAGGCGATACAGGTCATCCTGGGTCACCATCGGTTGTCCGGGGTGGAACAACAAAAATTGGGAGAATCGCCTGTCCACGAAATAAGACCCATCAGGCAATCTATCTCCAACACGGGGGTGGGTGGGCATCTTCAGAATGTCTGGTCGCTCTTCCCAAATCCCTTCTATCTGCGGCACGGTCTTTGGTTGTCTTCCCGTAGAAGACGACTCTTTCCCCTCCTTGGAGGAGCCCTTGCTTGCCTTGCCGCCTGTCCCCCTTTTGTTTTTCCTGCGTCTCAAAAAATCGGAACTGTCCGGTTTTTGGGGGACCTGCATCCCAGCAGGGGCACTTGGACGGCGCTCCAATGGGGCCGATTGTGCTGCGGCTCTCCGAGGGACGGGTCTTGGTGCGGATGGCTTCGGGGCTTCTGGTTTGGGCGGCGACGGAGGATTTTGGCCTGCATTGTCGTCGCTGCACTCTGCCGCAGGTGAGAAGTCTCGTTCCGTGGGCTCGTATTCCAAAGGACCGGGTGAGGCGCCAAGCGGCGACGGAGATGTCAGGCGTCGGGCGGGTGGAGACGGACCGAGGCAGGGCGACGGAGATGGAGACGGCTCCGTAGCGAGGACCACCAACCTCCTAGGCCAGATGAGGTAGGAGTTGACGCAATCCCTTAGGGTCGTCTCATCTCGCAGGGTCACGTGGTGCACCACGGCTGTACGCGGCATCAGCTACCCGCACGCACGTAGAGGATTCCCCACCATCGGCATGTGTAGCCGGCATTTGACGCCCTTCTGGGCATGACAAACATGGCAACATCATTAATAGATTGGAGCATTATAGTGGTATTTCACTATTTTACGTAGCGCGGGAAGATGCTTACCGTGAGGTTCTCGTCGGGTGGCCCAAGCGGGTCAAGCTGGCACTCGGTGCCGGAGCATGAGATGCTCTTATTGGGTAGCGGGGACGGATCTGGTGTGGTTGGGGTTGGTTGGATGGGTGCCGGCGGGAAAACACCGTGATCAATGAAGTTGTCGACGTCACGCTGGTCCCTTGCATGCCGCATGAGATTCCTGAGCTCCTCCCTCGCCAACACCCGGATCTTCTCATCTAATTCCTCTGAGCTCTGTTCTTTGCTGGACGCCTTTCTGCGTTTGCGGGAACCTTGCTCTTTCGCCATCTGCCTGCGAAAGGGCTCGGAACCGACACCTCGCATATGGCCCCCGTGCTCATTTCGTTGTAGAGCGTAGCTGATGGCATCATCCCACTGTTGGTTGATAGACGAGTGGGAGCCATCCGACTCCCACTCTGCCATTGCACCCTCTATACAAAAAACAACATGCTCGGTGTTAATGTTATATGTGAGTATAAGAAGCCCAACCGATAAAAGAAAGATGTCAGGACGAGGCCTTACGAGTGCAACCTCTTGCTTCTCTGACATAGGCTCCAAGCCCGCCCACTGATTTGCGGTCATGGACGACCGCAGCCATTTGCTGGAGCGCTCACCGCGAAGCAAAGTTGGGACCCTCGGCTGTATATCGGCTTGGTCCAATGCGGCGTCCTCCTTCGCCCACACCTTCTCCTTTCCGGGGCGTCCACGACTGCCGGGGCGGTGGTCGAAGGGCCTTTTCTCACGAAGCTCCTTGTACCATTTTTGGCTAGCCTTGCATTCATCTGACCTGACCCACACCTTGAACCTCTCCCAGTCCTCCTCCTCGATCCCCTTCCAGTGCTTGTTAACCTCTGTCTTCTAGTCTTTGCCGATGAGCTTCCTGCAGTTATATTGCCACGTGCTCTGGCCCTTCCTCATGAGTTGGTGCATCCGCCACTCCAACCGTCTCTTGATCTCATCATTGGCAGGCACGAACCGCTTCCATGCCGCCTCGTAACAGTCTTCCGGGACGTCGCTCCATCTTTGATAGATCCGAGCGTGTACCCGTACGATGGCGTTGCATGTGTTGGAGAATCTTTCTGCAGCCTCCACCGGTTCCTTCGAGTAGTTTTTTTTTATTTAGCTTGGTGACGACCCACGACTCCGTCGGCACCTTGTTCGCCCCCCGCTTGGACTTCGACTGAGTAGTCGACTCCGTAGCCTGAGACGCCTGGGCTTCTTCCTCGTTAGCTGCTCCTTCAAGGAGCAGCTGCTCCTTGGCTCCTTCAAGGAACAGCTCCTCCTCGGCTCCTTCTTCGCTCATGGCAATTTTCGAGCCCGAGGAAGATGCTCCTGCTTCTTCTTCGACTTCTCCCTCCACAACCGGTGGCTGCTCAGGCACCTCCTCAACGTGAGCCTGAGGTTCCTATCCAACACTTATAGAAGTAAATTTAAAAAACGGAAAAATCGGCATGATCTATGCTGTAAAACAAGAAAATTTCGGCATGACCATTGTTGTAAAACAACAAATGAGTCTACCCGAATGTTATACCTGCATAAAAAAAAACTCCCAGCCACATATACCCCCTTGGCACGATGGCCGGGCCCACATTCCTCATAGGAACCGACATGATAGTCGGGATCACATCCATGTATTATTAAACCATAAACAACAATAACATCAATACTCAATCATAAACAGCAATATAAACCCTAAATAGTTAGAACTAAACATAAACAACAATATTTAAACTCTAATTAAACACAAACAACAACCCTAATTAAAAAAACAGCAAGATTCAACCCTAACTAACTATAGAACTAAACATAAACAACAATATTTAAACCCTAACTAAACATAAACAATAAGACTCAACCCTAATTAAGAAAAAAGCAAGATTCAACCCTAATTAACTATAGAACTAAAGATTTTAAACCCTAACTAAACATAAACAATAAGATTTTAAACCCTAACTAAACATAAACAGAAAATTAAACCTAACCCCAACCCTTACCTCGGCAGGGGCGGTGACGACGGTGGTGTCGGCGGCGGGGACGGCCGCCGTGGTGGTGGCGTCAGCGGTGGATGCGGGGGCCGAGGCGGAGGCGGCGGCGTCGAGGCGGCCGGGCCGCGCCCCCGGCGATGCGGGCCGGCCGCAAGGCGGGGCAGCCGGATCCGGATCCGGCGGCCGGCGGGGGGGCCTGCGGGGCGAGGGGCTTCCCGCTCCTCGTCGTCTGTTGCGACCCCCCGCTCGTGTCCTTCTGCGACATGGCGGCGGCGCGGCGGCTAGGGTTTGCGCCGGCGGAAGCCCTCGGATACCAAAGATCCTTGAGCCACATGTCGAATGTAGAATTGTGTTTTCGCTGGATCCAATCATCATTCCTGTTAGGTTGAGGTTTCGAAGTTCTTCGATGTGCATGTCGATGAACGGCTCGACCTCTGGCGTGAGTTGCAGCACCATTGTGGGTGCTCTTATAAACTCGTCCATTCTTTGGCGGGCATGCACATCAAGCTCCTTCCGGCCAAGTGCACCTTCACCTTCTAGCTTCCCCTTATGTCGTGATTCGGGGACCCCTATGGGTTTGCGGTCCGCCAACCAATCAGTGCAGAACTCAACGCACTCTTCTGCATGATAGACTGTATCATGCAGAAGGTGAAGGAGGGTAAAGTCATGGTCAGCGCATTTCTCCAGATATGCCACCAAGTATTTAGATGCCAGGGTTCTTGAGTGATCCTTTTCTGGCTCTAGACCGATGTCACCGTAGCTGAACACCGCAGGGTCTAGAATGGCTACTTTTTTTACCTCCCTTCGCCGCATTTCCCTTATTTGGTAGTAGACCACAGCCTTAAGAGGTTGATATCAAGCTTTTGGCGGTTGAAGAGGTGAAACAATTCGTTGAACTCCACACCAAAGGTTATAAGACGTTCCTGAATGCCCCCAGTTTATTGGTCAAAGAAGCCATAGTCTCGTGGGATTCGAACATTGATTTGTTGGGCATGCTGTTGAGAACCAGCTGATGCTTGCATGTAGAACTGATGAAGCTCTTGCATCTCTCTGGACACGGCACGCAGGGAAGCTTTGGTGAGCATCGGTCTTCCAGGATAGTAAATAAGCACTCGGTCAAACTCCCTAGCCACGAAATAGGATCCGTCTTTGAATTTCTGGCCTTGACGGGGGTTCTTCATGAGAATGTCAGGCCTATTGTCTTCCCACACTCCAGTTATGTCAGGCACATAGTGCATCTTATCTTGGTTGACATTCGAGTAGTGCCCCCTCTTTTTATGCCTCCTCTTATTGTCCCAATCCTTTTGCTCTTCTGTCTTGTACTTGTCATCGATCTTGCGGCCACCCATGGACTTAGCGGCACCCACGAGGGAGAAGTTAGGAGGGACGCTTCCAGCCTGTGCCGACCCTGTGGTCTGGCTATCATTAAGCTGTGGAGGCATCGACATTGCCCGCTCTTCATCTCTGCCGGCATCGACAGGAGACAGTATCCTAGGGGAAAGGCCGAGCGACGATTGAGAAGTACCTTTGTGGGCGGAGGGAGATGGAGTCAAAGAGGACCGGCGCTGGTTGTAGAGAGATGCCAAGCTCCTAGGCCACATTATGTTGTAGTTTGGACAACCGCCTAGGATATCCACGCCTTCCTCCGGAGGTAGCGGGATAGCATAATCACGATGCTCCTCGACGACGGAGTCCACCATCACACTCACTTGTGTGTTGTTCATAAGAATGTCATCACTACTACAAAATGGGACATCACTAACGGGCTAAAAACGACATCAGTGGCGGGCAGGGTGCCTGCCACTGACTTGATGTCCGTGATGAGCACCCACATCAGTAGCGGGTTCAACAGCCGTTACTGATATCAGTAGCATCAGTGGCGGTCTCCATTCCCCGACCGACACTGATAGTGATTTCGAGAATTATATAAAAAAAAGCAGGCCCCAGGCCCGCGAATTCACTGGATCACAAATCAAATGACACAATTATTCACACAAATTCTGTAAATTCACACAACGAAATTGCTTGCCAAAATACTGTACATACACACAAATTCTGTACATACACAGAAATTCACATAACAACTTCCTTGCCAAAATTGCTTCCCGAGCTAGCCACAAAGATATGTGAGAGAGAGAGGGGGATTTAGAATGAACCGAGAGAATGAAGAGAGAGGGAGAGAAGCAAGAGAGGGGAAAAATACAAGCCGAGGTCAATGGAGGCGGATCCGGAGGCAGGCGGGCTGCGGCTTCCTCGTCCCCAAGCGGCGGCGGCCTCCTCGCCTCCCGGCGGCAGTGACGGGGATGGCGGTGCTCCAAGGCTGCAAAAATAGAGAGAAAACTCAAGAGTGAGAGAAATCAGAGACAGGTAGAAAGAGAGAGAAGGAGATACTCAAGATCCGAGGGCTCCATGGCTGCTGCTTCTCCTGGCGCCGTGCGAGACGGAGGAAGGGAGAGGGGCGAGGGCAGATCGTGGAGGAGGAAGGAGATCGGGGGGCAGGGGGCAGGAAGGATCGGGAGGAGGGAGGGGAAAAGAATCGGGGGTGAGCAGGGAGGAGGGGAGATGTGCGGAGGCTGGGGAGGGAGTTCGCTAGCGTAGGGAATTTTATAGGGTCCCTCCAAACCCTAGGACTGGAACTGGACTAGGCCTTATAGCTCCCAGCATTACTGGGACATCAGTCGCAGGCTTTACGTCTGTGCCCGCCAATGATGTGTGTTTTGGTGATTTTTGCATCTTTTTGCATGGGATCATTAGTAACGGGCGTCCCGTGCCCGTCAACAGTGGCGGGCGGGAAAGGCCCGTTACTGATGAGGTTCATCAGTGGCGGTCGGGGAAGGCCCATCACTGATGACTCGTCACTTATGTTGTGTTTTGTAGTAGTGCGTGCACCAGTGACGGTGATTGTCTGGGTATCAGACGGCCAATGCCGCCTACAGGCTTCACAGGCTTGTCTACATGAATATGACACTTCACTGATGTGCCGTGAGATATAAACCGTTTTGTAGTAGTGCCGTCAAGCAATCGGGTGTGCCTTCCGGTCTGGACAGCAGAAGAAAGTGTTTGTCTATAGGCTTGTAGCTGCTGATTCTCTAGAGGAAAACTTGCATGAAACTGCATGGGGAAAACACGACATCGGAGAAGTTGCTTGCTTCATCCTAAATTGTTTACATGGGCCACCGAAAGTGGTTGGATGCTAAAGACCCTTGGAGGGATGACAAGGAAAGGTTCAATGGGAAGACGGAGCACGGGACAGCGCCGAAGGAGAAGTCTGGTATGCAAATCCTCGAAATTGTGAACGATCTTGAAGTTGTCCCTGGAAAGATTGCTGCGAAGAAATATAAGGAACCTGAAGGTATCGTGTGGAAAAGGAGGTCCGTATTCTGGGACCTGGAGTACTGGGCACATTTAGAATGCCGCCACAGCATAGATGTCATGCACGTGGAGAAAAATGTATGCGACAGCGTGCTAGGGTTGCTGATGAACATTCCAGACAAGACGAAAGATGGACCCAATGCACGGAAGGACCTGGAACTCATGTCTATCAGAAAAGAGTTGTGGGGCAAAGATCAAGTGTCGGCAGCCGACAAGAATGGTTTCGTGACGGTGACCACGCGGTGTCATCTTGCATGTTACAATCTGTACAAAGACGAGTTGCATAGGATGTGCCAGTGCTTGCAGGGCATTAAAGTCCCATCGAACTACTCGTCGAGCATCAAGCATCTAGTTGACATGAGGAGTCACAAGCTATCTGGCATGAAGTCTCACGACAACCATGTCATACTCACTCAGTTACTTCCAGTCGTAATCAGAGGTATCATGGAGCCGCACGTAAGGGAGACAATCATGAAGCTTTCTGACTTCTTTGACAGCATCTCGCGGAAGTCAATCACCATTAGACGATGCCAGATACTGAAGGATAGTATGATACAGATTCTATGTGAGCTCGAGATGTTCTTCCCTCCATTATTCTTCGATATCATGGTCCATCTAATGATCCACATATGCGATGAGATCTTGTCCCTAGGGCCCTCGTTCCTGCATAACATGTATGGCCCTGAACAATACAATGGGGTTCTGAAGCGGTATGTTCGTAACAGATCGCGTCCGGAAGGTAGCATCATGGAAGGCTTTAGGGCCGAAGAGTGCATCGAGTTCTGCACGGATTGGTTGGCCAATCAGAAATCAATAGGTGTTCCCGAATCACGGCACAAGGGCAAGCTCGATGGCGAAGGTGGCTTTGGACATACATACCTTAATGTCTATGGAAGAGGAAGGGAAGCTGACTTTGAAAGAGCACATTTGGTTGTGTTGCAAATTGTCGATTGCTGTCGGCCTTATCAGGAAATGCACATGGAACAACTGCGAAATGAAAACCCTAAAAGAGGAGAAGTCTGGATCCACTGGGAGCACAATAAAACATTCGCAGCGTGGCTGAAGAATTATTGGTATGGCAAGGAGACGACCAATGTATCAGAAGAGACGGTTGCAGGTTTGTCACGGGAACCTGCTTACCACGTCTCTCCTTGGCAATCATATGTGGTGGTCGCGTTGTATCCCGACCGTTACTGATGATTGAGGGAACATCAGTAACGGTCGCCTCCCTTATCCGCCCGTTACTGATGATAGTTGGGTATATAAAGGAACACTTAGAAAATTTTAGAGTCATTCTCGCCTGCGCGTCCTCCCCTAACCCGAGAGACCAGCAGTGGGCGCTTCCCTAACCCTAGCGAAGCGCTGCTAGATTTTTGCGCCGCCGCCGCCGTTGACCCCGCGCTGCCCCAAGCCCGCCGACGGCCTCCTCGTCCTCACCTCCGCGCCGTCTTCCTCCTCTGCCCCGAGCCCGCGCCTCCCCGTCCTCGCCCAGAGCCTGCCACCGACGGCCTCGTCGTCCTCGTCCCCGAGCCCGAGCGCCGCCACCCCGCTGTCGTCCTCGCCCGAGTGCCGCCACCCCGCGTCGTCCTCCTCCCGGACCCCGCTTCCTCGTCCCCGAGCCCGAGCGCTGCCACCCTGCGTCGTCCTCGCCCGAGTGCCGCGACCCCGCGCCGCCGTCTACCTCTTCACCGAGTCCACGCCGTCTCCCTCCTCCCCGAGCCACAGGTGCGTGCCTCTCCCTCCTTCTCCTCTGCCTCCCTCCCTCTCCTCTGATTTAGCTTGATTTAGGGTTAGGGTTAGGATTAGGATTAGGATTTGTTCCTGTTAATTTAGGGTTAGGATTTGTTGCTGTTAATTTAGGGTTAGGTTTTAGGATTTGTTGCTGTTAATTTAGGATTAGCATTGTAGTTTGTAGTAGTAGATAATTTATATCAAATTAGATGTACATTTCCCACCACACACCAGGGCATGTATACATTGTGAATTTGATATAGTATTGAGTTAGATGGGCACACATATTGTAATAGCTAATTTGTAACATGGATACATTTTATTTACCATTGTGAATTTGATATAGTATTGAGTTACAAAGCATTGTAGTGAGCACATTTTACATGACGTTTTATGCATTGTAATATATAGCACACATGAGTATATGCATTTGATAGTTTTTTATACATGTAGTTTTTTATATGCTATACATGTAGTTTTTTATATAGCGGTTTTATATGTTATTTTGGAGAATTGAGTAATGAATTGTGGGCCCGACCATCGTGTCGGGTCATTGGAGAAGGGGCCAGCCATCGTGCATATGCGGGTGGGTTTTTCTGCAGGTTTCGAACTCCTAGTAGAGAAAATTTGCTAGTTTTTTAGCATAGGTCATGCCGAAATTTTCGGCCGATATATATTTGATGGTTTTGATGGCATAGGTACGGAATGGGCAAGAGCATCCAGAAACCAATTCTTGATCGCGAGGAGGTAGATCGTGTCGATGAAGAGTCTTCATCGGGAGAGCAAATTGCCAGCTCTGGCTCAGGTAGCTCTCGTTCAGAAGAGCGCGACAACGAGCAACGGGTGGAAGAGAGTAACCCGCAGCTTTCTGAAACTCCCGCTAAGAAGCCAAGGAAGAAGACGCCGAGGGGGATCCACAACTTGAAGGAGTTCTGTTACGTGGTCACCCGGCACTCTGAGAGAGGCTGCCCGGAGTCGCCTGAGAGGGCACAGAAGGCCTTCGCAATGACCTGTGGAGCCGTCGCACGTAAGTATTGCAAGATCACCGATGAGTGGAGTGACATCTCCGAAGTCGTTAGAAACACGTGCATCGCGGACGTTGCAAGGAGGTTCCAAGTCACTGACGAGTGGCGCGAGCGATTCTTAGCGGCCGTCAACATAGCAGTGCGCAATGGACTTGCTAATTGGAAAACCACCGCTAGAAAGTGGATGGACAAACCCTATGGGATCATCAAGAAGAAATGGCCGTCGGTAACTGATGAGGCCGAATGGGAAAAAAATCAAAAAGGAATCGTCCGACCCTGCCTTCATTGCGAAGAGTGAACGTATGAGGGCGTTGCACGCGAGAAAGCCCTTGAACCACAGGCTAGGGAGTGCAGGGAAAGAGGGGAAGAAGAAGGTCTGGCGCAAGCAGGACTGAATTCTCGAGGCGGCAGGCAGGGTGCCTCCAGTGCATGACATGCTAGAGGACCAACGTGCTAGAGAATATGCATGTCAGCACATGACACCCGAGGAGTGGGCGGGCATTGAGCCAATGCAGCCACCTGTTAAAATTTTTAGGGTAAGGGTTCACGTGCATTTATTTGTTTTCGGCGTTAATTATGACACTCCTGATCCATATAGACTCACGTCATGTCTTATATGATAACAGGAAAATGCCCACAAATGGGAGGAGAGCAAGAGATCAGAAACCTCCGACAACTCCGTGCAGAGCAAGAGTTGGGAGTCGGTTGTGACTGCCGGCTCGCAAAAGGCGGAGCACACGGGCCGTGTTCTAGGGGAAGGCGAAGAGGCCTGCTGGGATGATTATTTCCCGCCTGCTCCGAAGCGAAGCAGGGTCCAGAAAAAGCTCCCCGCTTCTGCTGAAATAATAGAACAAGCTAAGACGGAGGCGCGAGAGCAGGCATCTTGTCTCAAGAGGTGTCGCGGGAATATGTAGTGCAAGTCGTCCATCATTTGGTGTCGGCATTGGCCAAAGACCACCCCGCCCTTGACGCCATACTCGAGGGAGGAGTGGAAGGTTTGAGGAACCTCCTTCCTCCTCTTCCCCCGCGAAAGAGCACCCCCCTGAAGAGCAGCGCCGCCTCCGACACACGTATGGATGAGGAAGACACCTACACCCCAGGTTACAGCCCGGCTCCTAGCATGGACAACCCCCCCGCTAGCCAACTGGACCCAAGCGAGGGCATCCGGGATAACGATCCGGGTCCGAGCGACAACATCCTTGGAAGCATACTTTTGAAACTCTTTTTCACTCCTTACCTTCATGAATAAAGATCTTACACACATATGCCTTCTTCTTGCTATGCGTAGGCACCGGTGAAGTGTCGTATCCACGTTGACAAGCCTGGGAAGCCTGTAGGCGCCATTGGCCGCCTGATGCCCAGACAATCACCGCCGCTGGTGCACGGCCTTCTTATGAATGACGCACAAGTGAGTGTGAGGGTGGACTCCGTCGTCGAGGAGCATCGGGATTATGCTATCCCGCTATCTCTGGAGGAAGGCGTGGATATCCTAGGCGGTTGTCCAAACTACCGCATTATGTGGCCTAGGAGCTTGGTATCTCTCTACAACCAGCGCCGGTCCTCTATGACTCCATCTCCCTCCGCCCACAAAGGTACTTCTCATTCGCCGCTCGGCCTTTCCCCTAGGATACTTCCTCATGTCGATGTTGGTGGAGATGAAGAGCAGGCAATGTCGATGCCTGCACAGCTCAAAGATAGCCATACCACAGGGTCGGCACAGGCTGGAAGCGTCCCTCCTACCTTCTCTCTCTTGGGTGCCGCTGAGTCCATGGGTGGCCGCAAGATCGATGACAAGTACGAGGCAGAGGAGCAGAAGGCATGGGACAATAAGAGGAGGCATAAAAAGAGGAGACGCGGCGGCAAGACCATCAAGGAGTCCTCCAATGTCACTCAAGATGAGATGCACTATGTGCCTGACATAACTGGAGTCTGGGGGGACAATAGACCAGACATTCTCATAAAGACCCCCGTCAAGGCCAGAGATTCAAAGACGGATCCTATTTCATGGCTACGGAGTTTGACCAGGTGCTTATTTACTATCCTGGAAAATCGATGGTCACCGAAGATTCTCTGCATGCCGTGTCCAGAGAGATGCAAGAGCTTCATCAGTGCTACATGCAAACATCAGCTGGTTCTCAACAGCATGCCCAACAGATCAATGTTCGAATCACAAAAGACTATGGCTTCTTTGACCAAGAAACTGGGAACATTCAGGAACGTCCTATCACCTTCGGTGTGGAGTTCAACAAACTGTTCCACCTCTTCAACCACCAAAAGCTTGATATCAACCTCTTAAGGTTGTGGTCTGCCTACCAAATAAGAGAACTGCGGCGAATGGAGGTAAAAAAAGTAGCCATTCTAGACCCCGCGATGTTCAACTACGGTGACATCTGTCTTGAGCCAGAAAAGGATGCCTCAAGAACCCTTGCATCTAAATACTTGGTGGCATGCCTCGAGAAATACGCGGACCATGACTTTATCCTCTTCCTCCTTAATTTGGAGTAAGTTCAATTTTATATATGGAACCGTCTGTTTTTTCTAATTCAGTCTTTCTTATACACACTTAGATATTAAAGTTTGTTTCTTTTGAAAATAGAGACCATTGGGTCACACTACTCATTTGTTTGCCTTGGTCTGTGGTATACTACTTCGATTCACTACCTCCGAAGAAGGGTGTTCGAGGTAGGTTCTGAAAACCCATCAAATCACTCATTAACACTGCCTGAAAAGTGGTGACCAAGGGAAAACTAGCTGGTAAAAGCTATAAAGACGAGCCCCGCAACCACAGCTTCCCTTGCCAGCAACAGCCGCCCGGCAGTGTGTTATGTGGCTATTACTGTTGTCACATACTTATGGAGAATGCCAGCATGTTCAAGCCTGAGTGGAAGGGGTCAGTCGCGGCCATGGAAGAGTACTGGCGGCCCCGAATGACAATGGGACACCGACCTAAATGGGTCGTGTATAACATTCATAGGGAGTTCGCCAATCACATCAACGATGAGGTCATCAAGGCTAGTGGGGACTTCTATGAACGCGTGGATAAGTGGTGTCTAGGGTACACCCACAACATTAGGACCTAGCTTGAAATGAGATACATTTATATTCATTATATGTTTCTATGAAATTTTGACACTTTGTAATTATGCTTCTATGAAATTTTGACACTTTGTAATCAATATCGTGAAGTGAGATACTTTTGTATTCTTTATATGCTTTAAATGATGCGGCTTTATATACATTTGTATGGTTTAAATGATGTGATGTGATGTGCTGTGCTGTGATGTGATGTGGCTTTATATGTATTTTTATGTGCTGTGCTGTATATACAATTTTGTGTATTTCCTGTGTATTTTCTGTGGTTTTAATTTTTTTTTAAATACCAAAAATATATCAGTGTCGGTCGCTCGATCATCAGTAACACGAAGTTGACAACGGCGGCCCCGACCATTACTGATGTTGTTTTTCGACCGTTACTGATAAGTCTTTCTGTAGTAGTGGATCATCGTTGGGTTCGGCGAGTACGCCGTGTTAGGGAGCGGGCCGTAGTGGAAGGGCCAACCCCCTGGAGATAAGCTTTCGTATGGCGCACCAAGTCTGGAACGGGTGCTAAGAAACCAATGAAGGAACCCGTGAAAGGGTTGAAGACGCAGGTGGAGTGCGGAGGTTTCTTGCTTGCGAGGACGAGGACGCCGCCGCCGCTCGAAACAAAGTAATATTCCTTGACGCAGGGAAGCTCCTTGAAGACGAAGCGGCCCGTGGCGGTGTTGACGAAGAGGCGGACCGGGGTATCCCCGTCCTTGCTGCTCTCTGCTGGGTAATGCTCGTCAAGCACTACCCACTGCCGTTGGCGGAAGCGAGGATCGGCCGGGTTCGCCTTGGGGTGGATGGTCGCCATGGCCGCATGCCAGCCAGCATGCCAGCCACGGCATACAAGACGCATCTCCATATAGTAGTCGATGTCGTCGGTTGCGAGGAGGCGGCTGCTGATCTCGTTGACGAGGTCGTTGGGGAGTGAAGACCAGCCCGCCATTGGAGTGTTGCGTTGAGCTCTTTTTCTAGAATGGATGCGTTGTGCTCAGGCAATGGAATTTGCGATGTGATGGAGTGCTTGAGATTGGGGGCAATGGAGTACTTATATATTGGTCCGCATGGTTTTTGAAAGGGTAATGTTTTGCCGCGCTAGCGAGACACAATGGATTAACGTTCTTATTTTGCCTTGCTGTCAAGTTTTAATCGAATGGAATATCATCCGGTTTTACACAGAGCATACACAATACGTGCCAAATATCATCCGGTTTTACACAGAGCATACACAATACGTGCCAAATATAGTGGGAAACACGCATTCAGTACCAGCGGAGGATCAACACGTGCTGATTGGAGTTCTAAAACTCAAGTTATGCAAAACGAACCTCGCGCGCACCCTGCACCGGGGTGAGCAATTAAAAATACTCCCTCCATTCCTAAATACTTGTCGTTGTTTTAGTACAAACTTGCACTAAAACAGCGACATGTATTTACGAACGGAGGGAGTAGTATCTAACGCGCGGTCATATATTATTTATAGGAACAAAAATATCTAGAAACACAATTCATGAAAGAAATCAAAAATTAAGATCGTGTATTGGGAAGGCAAAATTGATAGTATATATCTTCTAGCAAAAATTTGATTTAAATTATTTTTACACACACGACTAATCAAATATTAGTTTATGTGTATTACTTTTGACAAGAATAAATTTCTAAAGTATATACACCTGCTTATGTTTCATAATATAAATTTGAGATTAGGTTTTTATGGTATCATGTTTGACAAATTAGTTTCTCAAGAAAATTGCAAACTTCAAATAAAGGCACTAATTTAAAAGCTTTAAATAAATTAATCCAACAAAATCATGAGTTCACTTGATTCAAATACAATAATAAAGTTTTTAAAAGATGGCAATCCTATTTTATTAAAATATATTTTCCACATTGTCGGAGCATGGAACTCCGACACCGGGGATGTTGGATACCCCGTTTTTGGTTCAGTGAAGGGCGAGGGGACCGCTCCGACGATCGCCGGCATGACGAGAGACACGAAGTGTCAACACGTGGGATTTACCCAGGTTCGGGCCACCCGGAGGTGTAACACCGTACGTCCTGTTGTTGGTTGTATTCACAAGTTTGAGTGTGTACAGGTTGCCGGGGGGTTCCGAGGCTTTTCTACTTGTCCCTCTAAGGAACTTCGCTACTTGGATGAATGCTGAGCTATGTTCTATTTTCCACTGGGACTGGAACCCTTTGACCGGTGGTATCGGTCCTCCTTTTATAGTCAAGGGGATACCACAGGTGCCAATGCATGCAACATGACACATTAACTACACGCGTGTCATCGCCACATGAATTACCCTACTTTTGATCCACGCTGGGCTTCATGCAGTGCCCAGGCCACTATACGTGGTAAATAAAATGAGCCTTAGGGTAGCCGCTCTAGACTTGCTGAGCAAGACTAGCCCTGCCGATGTGACTCCTGTCGGTGCATTAAATGCACTGCCGCTGCTGTCTTCACTGTTCTGCTAGCCCCACCCATGGGCCCAAGTTCTAGTAGCCGGGAAGCACCCCAGTACCTTTGTCTAGCCAGTTGTGGGGGCAGCGTGCTACCAACTTGTCGGGAAGATGCTTCCCGGATAGCCTTTGGGATGGTTGTCCTTCTTATCCTGATTTTGGTCTTGACGTTGTCAATGGTGTCAGAGCTTTTAACATCCCGTGTGATGGTCTTGCCAGTGAGCGTCTCCTTGTAGCCCCCCTTGGCTGTTGTCTCGGGAGTGAGAGGCTTCCCGGGTTTGCCCTTCCCGTGGAGCCTTCCTTGCGGGGATCCTATGGTTATGACCTACGCGTCCAGCATCAGTGGGACCCCGTGGGCCACTGGTGCGACAGTAGCCCCCGACGTGGACCGGCAACTCAGAGTTCCCGGGTAGCATCGTCCAAGGTCGGTTGCTGGGCTACGCCCTTCCGACGCGTGGGTCCCCAAGCTAAGCTAGGAACCCGGCCACATAGGCCGCTGCCTCAGCTCCATCCGCTGGAACGGAAGGGTCGGGCGCACGATCTCTGGCTTCACTCCCCACGCATAGCAGGGAGTTATGGCCACGTTGCGCAAACCGTCTTGATTCCTCCAAAACTTTAGGGCACTTGATTGCCGATCGTGGGGGGCGCCCGTTGAAATCCCGCCTGTCTGGTATAAGTACTTAGGGGCGACAACGCAAGGGTTCCCCACTGCCACTGCCTTCGCCATTGTCTTCCCCAAGCCCCTGCGCTCCAACTCTTGAGAAGCTTTCCCCACCCCTCCTCCCACCCTGCCGATGGCTCCCAAAGGCCCAGCACGCCCTAAGGGCACCAGCAGCAATGGGGAGAAGAGTAGCAATGCGACCAAGCGGGAGATGTCTGAGAAGGAGCGCAAGGACAAGGAGAAGAGGGCCCAGCACGCGTTCTTCAAGCCCGGCTACAACGGCGAAGGCGTGGAGAAACTCCGCCTAGCGCTCGCCACCAAGCACAACGAGCACGGCCCGACGCGCATCCTGCCTGTTGGGTCGGACCCCGATGAACACTACTACCGGGTGTTCGCGCGGTTCATCCTCTCCGGGCTCGTTCCGCCACACTCTCTCTTCCTCCATGCCATCCTCTCCGCCTATCGTCTCCAGCTGGCGCAGCTCCACCCCACCTCCTTCTTCAAGCTCGCCGTCTTCCAGTACCTCTGCGAGGCGTTCGTGGAGGTGATGCCGCCTGTGGCATTATTCCGCCACTACTACTATCCTCGCGTCGAGAAAGGCGAGGCGATGTCTTTCGGGGTCTCGTTCCGGTTCCCGGACGGGCTCAAGTCGGAGTTCATCGTCACGGAGGTCCGGAAGATCGAGTCAGAGTGGCGCGGGGACTGGTGCTGGGTCTACATCGAGGAACACGATGAAGCCTACAACAAGCCCACCGCTCTGCCGAAGAAGTCCCGCGACTGACGGGACCGCGACGCCAAGGACGCCGAGCTCGCACCGATCTGCGACAAGATCGCGGCGCTGCGGCGCGCGTGGCTCTCAGACCTGGATGTAGGTCTTCAACTGTGCATCACCAACATTAGTGCCCTCTTTCTCTCCAATTGAAAAATTTGTTATATTATACTAAAGTAAAAGTTTTATTTCAGTTAATTGACAGGGATCGATAGATTAAGAATAAAGATTTCAAGAAATAGAATCTTTTGTGATTATATTGGTACTTTTGAATTGGCACCAAATATCGATTGTCTAATATCAGGTCTTGTATTACTAGTACAGGCCGGCACGTGTTCCAACTCTTCCAAAAGCACTCTAGCTTATGTTACGTGTTTCCTACTATATATCTCCATGCTGTGTACAAGTGCGTGAAATTACTCCATTCCATGTAAATATATGCATGACAGCAATGCATTTTAACTGTGCCCAGCTGCTAGCAAGACCGCTATATATAAGCGCCCTTCCAACCGCAAGTCCCCAATCCCAAACACCATTATATTCTCATCCTAGGCAGCAATGCCGGGCTATTACATATACCGACGTCGTCCAAACTGGTCCTCCCTCCCGGCCACCATCATCGAGCGCATCGGCGACAGCTTCCTCGCCGCCGCCAACCTCGCCAGCTTCGTCTACATGCGCAGCGTCTGCCACAGCTGGCGTGTTGCTACCGACGACGAGTACTACTACTACGATTAACATCTTAGATATCCGATGTGGCCATCCTATATTTGTTCTGCTTAGTCATCCTCTAGCATGGTGGTTACTAGAAACGAAAGAGTCCGAATTATGTCTTTTTATGTATCTTTGTTTTACCTTCAAAATTAAGATAAATTAGTGTGGTATACAATGTATTTGTATCGACAAGTGCAACATATTGATTACTGGTCTATTCCGCAACAACAATGCTTACATGTGTGTGCGTCTAATGGTGGTAATTACCTCAGTCGAGGGCTCTGGTACGCAAGGTACATCGATCGTATTTGGTGAATCAGTGTTCCTCCTGGAAGGTTCCCCAGGCACCGTGACGCCTCTGACGTTGGATACTACTGTCTTGGGCGGCCATGCTCTCTTCCTCTCGACCAGAGGACAGTAGGAGACCAATTAACACAACGAAGGCTCCGACATATCTAAAATGTACAACCTGACCAACGAAAGGTTACATCAGGTGTTATACCGGCCGACTAATTTTGTACTTCTTGGACCCTTTTGAAAAAGTACTTTTGGACACCCTCCCGTGGTGCAAATGATGTATGAGCAACATATATCGGTAGGATTTTTACGGTACCCTGGTACTCCATAAGTATGGGTAGGAGTGCCAAGCAAATCTGACCATCCATAGGTGAGGGTAACTTAGACATTTTATGCACGGTACTCCCGATCGACCACACGCCTCCAGTCCAGCATGGTCGAGGCCCCTAGGGCGCTCCATGGAGGAAGAAATTCATAGCATCACAGATAAGATGGGGTCAGTTGTTGATTTATGCTGACGCTGATTCTGTGGTTCCTGTCCACAAGAGGATTCAGAACCTTAATCTGGTTAGATCTCAATAATCCGATAGTGGCTTTGACCAATTCAGTTTGAACTTCATGTGCTCCTCGTGTTCTCCGAGGGCGCAACATATCTGGCGACACCAGCGCACTGCTCGGGAAAAGCTTAGCAGCGGCGGTCCGATTTACACACCGGTGGGGGTATTGCGGCCCGCCACTAAGCCTGCGCCACGGGTGCTAACGAGCACCGGTGGCGGGTACCATCACCGCCACGGGTGCTCTATTAGCAGTGGCGGTGGTTGCTCACCGCTACTGGTATTCGTTTTGGATTCCTCCAAGGACGTCCAGTGGCGGTGAATTTTTTGGACCAGCGAAACCGCCATTGAAGCTCGTGCGCCAGTAACCCATTCTGACGTAGTGGCGACAAGACATGCGTGTATAGCCAGTGGATTGAGGCAAATGGATGGTTCATATTTATTCTGGGGTACCGTAAAAAAGCTCTATATCAGCCAGGCACGCATGACGGTGCTACCAACTATTCTAAACATGTAGCGCCGTTCATCTAGTTAATTGTGGGTTAATTGCTTTATCAATTGTGGCTTATATCTTGATTCATTTGAGTTCAAAGCTTGTCCCATCATCCTGTTGATTTGTTTTTGGAAGATAATCCAATTGGTGTTCAATGGCTTTATCACTTTAAATCTGGGTTGTTTTCTGTTTGGAAGATATATAGTAATTTTTCATACTTTTGAATATTTGATTGTAAGTTCGTAACCGTGCCCAAAAATTTTATAATACATCGAGTTTATACAAGTACCCCTCACAAATGTATTTATATCATTTTTCCTAGCAGTATGTCGTTTTTTGTTTTTGATATTGTATGACTGTCCCTTAATTACCGCAATATATAGTTTACTAGAATTTTTTTTCAAAAAAGAGGGAATACCCTCGACCTTTGCAATAGTTGATGAGCTCACATAGCCCTGACGTTATTATTAAAATGTCAACCATCATTCTTACAATAAACAACAGTATATGAGATACATTCGTGCACCCATACAGGGTAAAAATGTCCTGAGCGAGACCGTCTCCAACTTGTTGCACGTAGGTTCCATAGAATTAGAATCCCTCATCTCTTTTCCTCTCCATCTAGTAGGACCCGACCAGGTACGAATCCAGTGAGATGCCATACGGATGACCTGCAAAACGTTGGAAATTTTGTTTTTATATTAAAGATATTTTGTTCCAACAGTTTAACATATAGAACCCAACAAACAGCGTACGTGCACATGACCCCAGAGCGACTTCAATTTTCTGTTCAACCCTGAAATTCAATTGTCATACATGATTAACCTCGCCAACATAAATTGGACTAGATGTATGAAATGCTGCTTTTGTGACGTGGCAGAGTCTATTCAGCATCTATTCATCTCATGTCCATTTGCAAAAATTATCTAAAGAATTATTCACTGTGTGGTACCGCGGCAGGACTACATCAAAAGAAGCCACAATAAGATCCTAACATACCGGAGGAGGGAGAAGAACAAAAGACTAGATCATGGAATACTTAAGTAAATAGTTATATCTATTTTTAATTTATTTTGAAGGATGATGTTCAATTGAATTTGAACAAGATTTGAATTCTAACGTGTTTTGTAATTTATGTTGTAGCATGAATTGAATTTGAACAAGATTTGAATTCTAACGTGTTTTGTAATTTATGTTGTAGGATGAATTTAATTTGAACAAGATTTTTATTCTAACGTGTTGATCTCCTTGCCTGGTGCGGATGCATTTTTCCTATACTCCCTCTGATCCAAATTAACTGCCGCAGCTTTGTCTACATACACGTATATGTACCTACACACAGAAACACGTCTAAAAGACGTATATGCATATCTAGAAAAAAAATCTGCGATAATTAATCCAGATAGGAGTGAGTACTGTATTTGGCACGTATAACATTCACATATCCGGTCTGTAAAACAGGAAGATATTTAATTCGATTAAAAATTGACAGCAAGGAAATAAGAACGTTAATCCATTGAGTCCATCTAGCGCCGCAAATGCTACCGTTTTAGAACCAATATAGAAGCCCTGTATCGCCTGTTGAACCGCCACTTGAGGGGTTCACGGAAGGAGTTTTCAGTAGTAGTGTCAGGAGTGGGATCCACGCGGCGACTTAAGAAATCCAATGGTCTTAGGGGCTGTTTGGTTGCTACCCTGGAAAAAAATAGCCTGGCCTGAAGCCACCCTGTGATGTGCTTCAGCTTTGTTTGGTTCGTGACCTGAGTTCTAAAATGTCTGCCTGGCCTGTTCCCTCACAAGTTCACTAATTAGCCTGGCTTAGGCCCAAGGAATCAGAGGCCTGGCCTCGGGCAGAAGTTGAAAAACGGAATTTATTATGTAGCCATGCATTTTACCTTCGTTAGATTGGCTCTGAAATGTGACCCTCCTCCCAAATTTGATGTACTCTCTCGGTCCAACAAAAGATTTCTCAAGTGGAAAAGAAGGGAGCATTCGGCTTCTCGATAAACACTGTTGGAGAAGGTCGCTCGGGATATCTTCCAGGCTAGGTCTGGCTTGTTGCTAAAACTCTAGATGCATAGACACATTTAATTAGCAAGATTGTCCTTTTCTTTGAAGCATTTTTGTATCCAAGTCGTGTGACCCATAAACTGTTTGTTTGGCTACATTAACTTTACACCTGCAAAAAAATGGATATGTGCCTCGTTTTGATGCAGAGGTCGGGTTGAACCCCATTTTCGGAAGAAAAATAATGTACAACGAGTTATGTGAAAACATGTTTAAGTGGGTGTTTTGATGATGATTCAAGATCTACATGAATCAAAGATAAAGGAACAAATCCATAATACAAGATAAACCAAAATACCCGCAAAAAAAAAGATAAACCAAAACAATATTAATTCTTGGAACATGATTAATGACGCCCTATACATGTTTAAATATTCTGAAGTGCATTGTGCCTTCTTTACATTGTTGATTAAGTAGTACTTAATCCCTTAATTGACACCATGGCGTGTAGATGGAGTACTTCATGAGGACCTGGATGATGGAGGGGGTCGCATATTTCTCGGTGCCCCAAGCAAAATCGACAACATGTGCGGCGACCCACACCTCCTTCTCTTTGTTGAGGTCGTACATGTAAATGCCAAAACCTCCATTATTCTCATCTCCTCTATCAAGGTAGAAGACGCAGTTGCCATCAATGGAAGGGAACTTATTGGCATCCACAGACAGGCACCTCTGACCAAGGAATATAGCACGGCTGTCAATGGATCTTATCGGCTGGATCACCATTTTTTGATTGCCGTCCAGCTTGAAAACATCCACTCCACCCGCGGGATGTTGGCGACGGATGATAAGCAACTTCTCTCTATTGGATTCAAGGATGTGGTAGACAGGAGGATGGAAAAAGTGCCCATCCCCTGGAATGTTGGCTGCCATGCTATTTATGAGACCACCAATGATCATTTCCTGATTATTGCCAAGTCCATGATTGTACTCTACCATATTGAATAGATCATCGTTGGGTTCGGCCCCGTGTTAGGGAGCGGGCGGTTGTCCAGCACAAGGGTAGTGGAAGGGCCAACCCCCTGGAGATAAGCTTTCGTATGGCGCACCAAGTCTGGAACGGGTGCTAAGAAACAAATGAAGGAACCCGTGAAGGGGTTGAATACGCAGGTGGAATGCGGAGGTTTCTTGCTTGCGAGGACGAGGAGGCCGCCGCTGCTCGAAACAAAGTAATATTCCTTGAGGCAGGAGAGCTCCTTGAAGACGAAGCGGCCTGTGGCGGTATTGACGAAGAGGCGGACCGGGGTATCCCCGTCCTTGCTGCTCTCTGCTGGGTAATGCTCGTCAAGCACTACCCATTGCCAGAGGCAGAAGCGAGGATCGGCCGGGTTCGCCTTGGGGTGGATGGTCGCCATGGCCGCATGCCAGCCACGGCACACAAGACGCATCTCCATATAGCATCTCCATATAGTAGTCAATGTCGTCCGTGGCGAGGAGGCGGCTGCTGATCTCGTTGACGAGGTCGTTGGGGAGTGAAGACCAGCCGGCCATTGGAGTCTTGCGTAATGGAATTATATGATCAATGAAATTGTGATCTAGGGCTGCCAATGATGTGTTGAGCACGTGCAGAATGGAATCCTTGAGCTCTCAGGCAATGGAATTGGCGATGGGATGTGCTTCTGAGATTGGGGGCGATAGAGTGCTTATATATTGGTGTCGAAATGTTTTGCCGCGCTAGCTAGACACAATGGATTTACGTCTTATTGCCTTGCTGTCAAGTTTTAATCGAATGGAATGTCGTCCGGTTTTACACAGCGGATACGTAATACGTGCCACATATAGGGGGAAACACGCATCAATACCAGATCAGGAAAGAAACGTGCTGATTGGAGTTACTCTGGAGCGCCAAAACTAAATTCAATTGATGCAAATCAACCGGGCGGGCAGTGCTACGTGAGAAATAAAAAAAAAAATCTTACGGTCCTTTCAATGTCATTATATGCTATGGTTCTAAGAAGGGAATTAATATTCCTCCAAATGCGGGCATTAGAGATTTTTTTCCCCTTCAAACTCACATTATTTATAGGAGCAAAAAGATCTAGAAACACAATTAATGGAAGAAAGCAAATTGTAAGAAATTCATATTGTATCTTCTAGCAAAAACTTGCTTTAAATTATTTTTACACACATGCATGACTAATCAAAATATTAGTTCATGTGAATTAATTTGGGCAAGAATAAATTTGTAAAGTATGATACTGGTTATGTCTAATTTGACATGATGTTTTTATTGAATCATGTTTGACAAATTCATTTTTCAAAAATATTGCAAAGTCCAACTAGAAAATCATAATTCATTTGATGAAAATACCATAATAAAGTTTTTAAAAGATGGAAAATCCTATTTTATTAAAATATATTTTCCACGTTTACAAAACTAGGGTGTGACATATGTCTTAAAGTTACACACTGAAAATTAATCTACACAAACTTCGAGAAAATAATCAGATCAATAAAACAAAAAAAATTCTTTGGAAAAAGAAATATCTAGTCGGTCATATTTTCGTTAATTAAATTTATTCGATGCAGTTCAGCTAAGCATACTCTAGTACTACAAACCAAAGTATCCATATCCACCCCGTATCAAACCTTCGTATCAAACCAAAGTATCAAATAGTACATTTGAAATATGTGAATTTGTTTTTTTTGTGTTGCTCAAAATCAACAAGATTTCGTATCGAAATCCTTCAGATAGGTAACACACGCTCATATGTACATCTTCGCCTTGTTTGAGATATAGTGTCCGCTGGAGCTCGAGTGCCGAATGGTGTTTCCGAAGTGGATAATCCACCCTTGTTTTACCCGTGAGTTCTAAGCCTATAAAGTAACATTTTGTTCAACCAAAGTGGATAGACTTTGTTGCCACCGGTTGACATAATCCTCTATCCCAAAGCGGAACAATTTCTCAGCTCCTCCTTGCTCTACGACAGTGCACAGCTAGCGATTTCCGGCCGGCCTCGCGCTCGATGCTGCCCCACTTGTCAGTCACAGGCGCGTTGCTATCGGCAACAACTACTACAAAACGGTGCATATGTGACGAGACATCAGTGACGGGTCTTTCGCGCCCGTCACTGATGACCGTCATCAGTCACGGGCCATTCGTGCCCGTCGCTGATGACCCCTCATCAGTGACGGGCACGGTACGCCCGTCACTGATGACCAATCATCAGTCACGGGCCCGGGAGGCCCGTCACTCATGGTTCAATGCGAAAAATAACAAAATTTAGAAAAGCACACATCAGTGGCGGGCTCTGTCATCGCACGTGGCTCCGACACCGGGGATGCGCGGGCACCCCCTTTTTAGGTTCGGCAGTGGGCTACGGGGATCGCTCCGGCGATCACCGGCGGGACCGATGCGAGGCGTAAGAACGCATGAAGAACGCATGCACACACTTTTTACCTAGGTTCAGGCCACCTTGCGGTGTAAAACCCTACGTCCTTCTTGTCTGAGTTTGTATTACTGTGAAATCGGCTGTTTACAGGTTGCCGGGGGAAGCCCCCGGGTGGTCTCTTTTTGGCTAAGTGTTCTTTCCTACTTCGGGCTACTGCCAGTGTTGTACTATGAGTCGGCTCAGCGAACCAAGGAACGAACCGAACGATCTAGAGAAGAAAAACCCAACCCTTTGACCGTTGGCGGGGGTCCTCCTTTTATAGACAAGGGAATACCACAGGTGCCACGGTGCATGGTTTACAAGTGGCGAGCAAGGAGCTTGGGCAGCTCCTCCTCGGTGCGCTGGCATGCATGCATGAGCGTCACCCCCGCGGCTAGGGGTCTAGGGCCTAAAAAACAAGACTGGACAGCCACTGTTCGTCCGACTAGACGGATAACGCCCCTCCTGTCGGCTCATTAAATGCGCCGTGCGCTTCACTCCTTGCCCTGGCGAAACTGCACACTGGGCGCCTGTCGCGCGCCCACAGGGCGTCGCTGCTCAGCTTGCTCGGCCCCGCCCTCACGGCGGGACCTGCGCCCGGGAACACCTCCCCCCGGCAAGTGCCTTCCCGGGAGGTGCCCAGGCGGGAATATTCCCCAAAGCCCCGCTAGCCCTTCCGGGCTGGTAGCTTGCCGGGCAGCCTATACGTTGCCGCCCGGGGTGAGATCCTCCTGGGAACTCAACGATGCGACCCACGCGTCGCGCAACGGTGGTACCCTAGGTGCCACCGGTGCGACCCACGCGTCGCATTATCCTTTTGATTAGCAATTATCCCAGCGCGCCCGTAGGGTGCGGAACCGGCTGGTACCAAACGGCGGGGTGTTATAAAGCTTTTACTGTTGTAGTGAGGGGAAAACACTTTGCTCCCTAGCCTTCGTCTTCCATCTTCTTCGCATCTTGCGCCCAAAAGCTCTGCTAGCCTCTGCCTCTGCCCCCCATGACGCCCCCCCCCCCACCACCAGGAAGGGAAAGGAGGGGAAGGCCCCAAAGAAACCGGCGGCCAGAAAAAGTGAAGCGGCCACCAAGGCTGCCGCCGACAAAGATCAGAAGAAGTGGGCGATGAGGGCCACGCTCGCCTTCTACCGGCCCGGTTACAATAGCGAGGCGCTGGCCAAGATTCGGAACGCCGTCGCCTCCGGGTTCAACGAGCACGGGGAGACCCTGATCTTCCCCGTGGGCGCCGACCACCAGGAAAACGACTTCCGGGTGTTCGGGTGCTTCATCCTCACCGGGTTGGCGCCGCCGTTCTCCCTGTTCCTCCACGCACCGATGGAGTCATACCAGCTGCGGGTGGCGCAGCTCCACCCCACATCTCTCTACCTCCTCGCCATCTTCCAGTTCCTCTGCGAAGCATTCGTCGGGGTAATGCCGTCGGTGGCACTGTTCCGGTATTACTTCTACCCCCGGATCGATAACGCGAATGCGATGTCGTCAGGGGTGGTGTTCCGCGCCCGTGACCGGATGAAGTCCGAGTTCATCGTCCGGTCGGAGAAGAAGATCGATAAGGAGTGGCGGGGCAACTGGTGCTGGGTCCGGGTAGAAGACCCCCCGAGGAGTTCATCCTCTCGCCCACCGAGCTGCGGGACCGGTACCACCGCGACGCCGATCTCCTCCCCATCGTGGAGTACATCAAGGCTTTGCGGCTGGCAAGGCTCACCGATGTTGACGTGGCGCGCACCTTCATCACCCGGCGCGTCGCGCCGCTCCAACTGCGCTCCCGGCCCGCGTGGATTTACACGGGGTTTGGGGACGGGACACGCCTCCATCGCGAGGGCGTGGACTGGGAATCTCTCCAGGTCTGGGAGAAGGGGATCTCCGGCGAGGACCTTCCCGCTACGGGGTTCCCGCCAGGGGTTATCTCCCTCCACGCCAGTGTTGCGAGGCTCAACGACATCATCGCCTCCTTCCCACCCTGCAACGAGTGGGGATTAATGGATGATACCCCCACTTAGACCCCGCGCGCTCCCCCGCTGGCATCTCGCGGGAAGCAGGTGCTTGAGGAGAGCGGGAGTGAGTCGGAGGTAAGCTGGTCCTCCCTTCGGTCTTCGAACGACGAGGCGAGCCTGCCTGCCGCGTCCCAGGTAGTCGTCCCCATGGTCGACGATGAGGAGGACAGCGACGACGCGCCCCTAATCGTGCGAAGATCAAGGGCGCACGCAGTGCCCGCGGCTACCTCCACGATGGCTGTGGTGGCATCCGCCCCAGCGACGGCTGCCAGCTCTACCATCGCGCCTCTGCGGCACCGCCCGCCTTCACAGCCTCTTCCTTGGCTTCGCTCTGAGCCGTTCCATGGCCGAGGCGCCCCTTTTATAGGCGCGGGGGAAGGGCTTGCCACCGCGCATGACGGGCCAGCGCAGCACCCGTGGCACCCCGCCCCTTGAAGTGCGGTACGGTCTTCGCCACTCCGCATGCCAAGTTGTTGTGACACACGTGACGGCTTCCTCCTGAGTCAAGAGCCTCGGAGTGCGGCGAGTCCCTCGTGATGCGGTCGCTCCACACCACCAGGCGCCGCTATGCGCCCCGACCCGTGGACGGTCCACGAGCATTACAGTGCGCAAGATTCTGCCTTTACCCTGCACATTAGATTCTTACCAAGCCCGAGATGCTGCAAAAAATTTCGAAATTCACGAAAACACATAGCAGTATGGATAATACAGCCCCCGGGCACGAAAGGGTCGATGCCAAACTTGGATGTGAGCACTTTATTTCCTAGACGCAGCAACTGCGTGATGCATGTTGCGTGGAGCCCGACAACTGCATGTCCCGTGATGCACGTTGCGGGGAGCCCGGCAACTGCATGTCCCGTGTCGGAGCGATCCGGCAATGGGTTTATGTTTTCGAGGCTCTGGCAGGCCCCTGCTCACAACCAAGTATGGAAAGACACTTCTGTGCACCTAGAGCAGGAGACAGAAAAGGGAGGAACATGCAAATAAACGAAGCAATCTTAAAATTCAGGAAACAACACTTATCTTTATTCACAATAACCAGTGGTTTACACACGGGGGTTGCCCGGCTACACTAGTTCGAGAGGTATGCATCGGCGGCATCACCTGAGGGTCGGGCTCCGCCGCTTCACGGGTAGAACTTGCACAAGTGCTCGATATTCCAGCTATTTTGCACCGGCAAGCCATCTTCGGTTTCCAGCTGGATAGCCCCCGGTCTGGTCACCTGTACTACCCGAAAGGGACCCTCCCATTTCGGAGTTAACTTGTTCCCGGCCTTCGTTCCTTGTATCCGGCACAAGACAAGGTCTCCGTTCTCGAGCCACTGGGGACGGACTCGTCTATCGTGATAACGACGGAGTCCCTGCTGGTAGCGCGCGGCTCGCACAGCAACCCGGCATCGAAGCTCTTCGATGAAGTTCAGATCGTCAACCCTTTGCTCGTGTTGGCTGGAGTCGCGTACGCGAGTACTCGGGAAGATCCGTGCTTGAGCTCGAGGGGCAGCACCGCTTCTGCCCCGTAGACAAGGGCGAAAGGGGTTTCACCCGTTGCCCGTCTAGGTGTGGTCCTGATTGACCACAGCACGGGCTGGAATTCTTCAACCCAGTGTTTCCCGTGGCCTTTGAGCTTGTCAAAGGTTCTCGTCTTAAGCCCCCGCAGCACTTCCGCGTTGGCTCGCTCCGCCTGCCCGTTACTCCTTGGGGGAGCAACGGACGCAAAGTGTATCTTGGTGCCCATGCCCTCACAGTAGGCCTGGAATACCGCGCTCGTGAATTGCGTGCCGTTGTCAGTGATGATGCCGTTAGGCACAATGTTCTTGAAGAACTTGATGGCCGCCTGGGCGGTCACCTTCCGCACTGGTTCCACTTCCACCCACTTGGAGAACTTGTCGATGGCCACGAGCAAGTACTCGTAGCCGCTGACTGCTCTCGGCAGCTTGCCGACGATGTCCAACCTCCAGACCGCGAACGGCCACGAGGACGGGATGACATGCAGAGCCTGCGTCGGCTGGTTGCTCTTCTTCGAGTGGAACTGGCACGCCTCACAAGTCTTCACCAGCTGCTCCGCGTCGGGCAGGACCGTGGGCCAGTAAAAACCGTGCCAAAACGCCTTGCCGGCCAGCGCCCGGGAGGCCACATGGTGGGAGCATGTGCCTCGATGTATCTCTTCCAACAGCGCGCGCCCTTCGTCTTGCGGCACGCAGATGAGCTTGACTCCATTCGCACACCTGCGGTAGAGCTTCCCGTCCACCACGGCGTACATTTTGGCTTGCCGGGCCACTCGCTCCGCGGTGACGTCGTCTTCCGGGAGGGCCTCCCCCTTCAGGTAGCGGGCGATTTCCACCGCCCAAGGAGGGGTCTCCCTGACTGCGCATGCCGCTATGTCAGCGGCATGGACCCCTGCTTTTGCGGGGTTTCCTTTGGTTGCCGGAGGGGCTTCCCCGGCAACCGGCTTGGGGCGACTGAAGGAGCCGCGTGCTTGTGGCAGAACACCCCTTCCGGGGGCTTTCTGCGTTCTTCTGCCATCTTGGACAGCTCATCAGCCGTGAAGTTGTCCTTCCGCTTGATGTGCTCGAATCGCAAACCCTTGAACTTGCGTTCTAGCTTGCGGACTTCTTCCACGTACAGTGCCATCTGTGGGCAGTCGTATTCCTTGTTAACCTGGTTGATTACGAGGTGGGAGTCCCCGCGAACGACCAGGCGCTTGATGTCCAAGGCGATCGCTGCCCGCAACCTGGCGAGCAACCCTCGTACTCTGCCGCGTTGTTGGTGGAGTTCGGGAAATCGAGTTGGACAGCGCACCTCAACTGGTCCCCCGCCGGTGACTCGATGACGACCCCGGCGCCGGCTCCCTGGAGACTGAACGCGCCGTCGAGGTAGAGGACCCAGTGGCCTTCGTCCAGCATGCCTGGCAGGCTGGTCTCCAGCTCCTCCTCCTCTACACTCATCGACGTCCATTCCGCGACAAAGTCCGCCAGGGCCGCACTCTTGATGCTCTTGGAGTTGGTGAAGTGCAGATCGAACTCTGATAGCTCCATTTTCCACTCGGCCACCCTCCCGGTGGCTTCACGGTTGGTGAGGGCTCGCTTGAGGAAGAACCCCGACACCACCATGACGCGGTGCGCCTCGAAGTAGTGGCGCAGCTTGCGGGACGCGAGCAGAATCCCCAGGAGGAGCTTCTGCACCTGCGGGTACCTCGTTCGAGCGTCACGCAGCATCGTGCTGACGAAGTACATTGGTGTAACATCCCAAAAATTTCAAACTTTTACATGTGCATTGCATTCATAAGCATCATGCCACAGTTGCATATTTGAATTCAAATTTGAATCTCAAAAGGCTTTGGAAAGTTTTTTTTTCAATTTAAACCCTAGGGTTTCGCCCATTTGAGCTTTGGATCTTCAAACCAATAGGGTTTATTTAAAACAGGGGTTTATTGCATAAATGAGCTATCCCATAATTTTTGGATAATTATTTGGAGTTGAAAAACTATTTTATTTAAATAGTTATATAGCCCTAAAGGCATTTATAGGGCAAATGTAATTTTATATATTTTATTTTGAGGGGAAATTGCTCCCAAAAGTTGTATCATGGTAAAACATGATTTTACAAATTTTCTGGAATTTATTTGGGCCAATTTGGAGTTCAAAATCAAAAGATATCAAAGAAATAAGAAAAACAGATAAAAAAGGCTAAAAGAAAAAAAAGGGAAGAAAACCGGACCGGCCCGGCCAAATGGGCCGAACCGGCCCCGTTCCCACCACGCCCGACCGCGCCCGAACCGGCCCCGCGCGCGTCGCCCGAACCGGGGCCCGCCTGTCACGCGTTTCTTTCCCGCAGGGAAACCCCCGCGCGTCACGCGCGCGCCCCTTCCTTCTACGCCGCCGCGCGTTCACCGCCGGGATCTCCTCGCCTCATCCTTCTTCCGTAGCCTCGAGCGCGTCATTATAAAGCCCCGCCCCTCCTCTCTCTTCCCCCTCTGATCTCCCCCTCGATTTCGCCGCCAGGCTGCCGGAATTTCTCGCCGTTGAAGCTTCGGACACCGCCGCTAGATTTGGTCGCCGCCGGTGAGTCGTTGAAGCTCCAACCCGTAGCCCTACATCTTCTTCTTCCTCTCTCTCTTGCGCACATTTTGACGCGGTTGGTTTTCCGTTTGGCGTGTCGCAGCTCCCCGTCGACGAGCGCCTGAAGTTCCGCCACCGTCCGCCGCCGCGGCCAAGTCGTCCTAGGCAAGCACGCCGTTGACCCCGAGGAGCGCCGACCTCGTCCCCGTCTCCGCCGTGCCGCGCCGCGTCGTCCCCGGCCATCCCCGCGCCGCCCGCCTCGCCGGAGCACCCTGCGCCGCCGCCGCCCGTGCCACGCCGCCGCCGGAGCTGCTCGCCGGAACCCTAGGTGAGCCCGACCTCCCCTGATCCGCTCGATCGTGATCAACGGTCCAGATTAGATCCCGGGTTTTAACTTAAACGAACCGGTACGCGCCAATCAGGAGCTGACACGTGGCACGGTAAAATAAAAATGATAATGTAATTTTAATCCCGGAATAAATAGAAAAGGCACTTTTGCAGAAAAGCCCATGTAACTTCAAATGATCATATCTTTTAATCTGTTTGGCGAAATTTGATGATCCGCACCTTTCTTGAATCCTTAGGAAATGTAGAATCTTTTGGCACTGTCCAGTTTCAAATTTGAATATTTGAACCACATTCAAATTACAGAATAGAGTTTAATGCCTTTTAATTCACAATTAATTATTTAGGAGTTCTTTTAAATTGAAACCAGTGCCCAAAAATTTGTTTTATTGTCCTCTGTCCATTGGGACAGAGCAATAAATATTTTGAATTAAATGTTTTGACTGATGCCAATAAAACAATAATTCAGGGTTTTATTTAATTGTTTTTGCCTTTTGTTTAAAACCCTAAAGCATTATTTTTAATTACTAATGCTTAGGATCAGTTGATCATCCAAATAAAATAAAGCCCAACCATGTCACATGCTTGCATCGCATCATAGCATATTCTATTTTGTCGTGATTTGAATTGTGTGTTTATGTGTGTGTATATTGTTTGTATTTGAATAGTTTTCTCGGAGAGCGAACCTTGTGATTGTGACGAGTGTTTGAACTCCAACTGCTACCAACGCAAGTTCACTTTGATCATATCCTATTACGATTTGTTTTTAAATACTTATGCATTAGAGTTGTTTGTAGAAATGCATTGATAGGACTATTACTCGTACTTATGCTAGCTATGATTGACCTACTAGCTATAGGGTTACCTTTGCCATGAATCCTCCACCAATAGCCATCGTGATTAGTATTGCTTAGCCGTGCTATGTTAGTAAATGTGGGACAGAATCTCAATCACTGTGAAATGATGATGTGGAGTGATTTTGGAAACTTGGCAAAAACAACCCTCATGAACCATCCTGGGTGGGCTGCTTTGAGGATTTGAGATGTTATGCGACATCAGGTCCATTTCTATGGGTCCCTCTGAGTCGAGTCCCCGTGGATTCGGGGGCGGATCGTCCATGGATGTCTCCCAGTGGATTCGGGGAGCGCTTGCGTCGCAAATGTGGAATGCCACCTGGGGTATCAGAGACTGGACTAGTTTCCTGTTTAGTAGCTTCTAGTACAACCACATGCTAAATGGGCTCTGGCAGGATGGATGTAAGAAATATGAACCCGGATCTGAGGATGACATCGGTATGTAGCCGTGTAGGTGGGAGCGCGTCCCTCAGGCGGTTTGGGGGATTATGTTCTGAAAATTCCTGTAATCGATGCCGTTGCTACTCTACCCTGAGGACAGCAAGGGATTAACACGTCAATTTCTTGTGGGAAATGTGTACAACCTCTCGAGAATGTCAAACTAAGTACTTAGCCGTGTCCCCGTTTATGGACAATTATGAGCAACTAGATATTTGGGCTGTAAGGAAAGTCTCACTCATTCCAACTTCTTAAATAAAATGAATGGTTTGAACAGGGTAGGGGCACTTGATGTTTCTACTCAATGTGCTCTAAATTAATAGGAGCATGGGTGTTTCTACCCCGTGTCCATTAGTTAACAATAATGTAACATTCAATTGTAGTAGGGTAAACTATGTTTTGCCACCATGCCAAAAAGGCTGAACCCCACTATACCTCAATTGCATATACTTGGTAGGATCTGTTGTAACTTTCAGGTGAACTTGCCAATACATTCAATGTATTGACCACGTAGTGGCTGCAATCAATAATGCAGGTGAATCTGACGAAGAGTGAGGTTCACGATCCCGGGGTTTACTCCCCGGAACGGGTCAGTGGGCTTCAGCTGCTCCACCGGCAACTGGAGTTTCTCCACCCACCTGGCCGACAGGTGGTTTAGCCCCGCTCCGATGTCCACCAGCACCTTGGTCACCGTCATGTTGCTGATAATCGGTGAGACCACGAAGGGTATGACCCCCGAACCCAACTGCCGTGCTGGGTGATCGTCGGCGTTGAAGGTGATCGGCACGTACGACCACCTCAGCGGCTGCTGCGGCTCCGCGTCCGGCAACAGCGCGCACACGTCGCGGATGAGGTGCTTCATCGCGGCATGAGATGGGAGAGCTTACGCTCTCCCATGGATGCAGGCGACGCTGTGGGGCTCCTCGAAACCCGGCTCGTCGCCGCCAGTGCAATCAGACTCACGCTGCTCCTCGGCACGAGCCCTGTCCCATCCCCGGGGAGGGCGCTCCCTGCCAATGCGGGCCTGGCCGCGTCCTCCCTGGGCTTCCTCCCTGCCGGCGCCACCGCCGGCGGGCCTCGGCCCCGCTCTGGGGTCATTCGGGCAATCTCGGGAGAGATGCCCGATGTCACCGCAGTTGAAGCAGGCACCGGCTGCTCGGCGCTCCTCGTGGCGCTGCTCGCGCTGCTGCTTGATCCCCTGCAGGATGCAACAGTCCTGCGCGTCGTGGGTGGAGTTGGCGTGGATGGGGCAGCGGGGCGTGTCGCCCTGCTTGCCGTCAGACCCGCCACCTGGAGAGGCCTTCTTTGCAGGCCTCGTAGCGGCAGCCCCGACTCCGCAGCGAGGACTTGCTTCCCGCTGCGCTTGCGGGAACCCTTCTTCTGCGAACCCTCTCCTGGGCTCGCGGCAGCCTTAGCTGCGAGTTCGGGCGCTAGGCGCCCTTCCTCGGCCATGGCGCACTTGTGCGCCAGGGCGTACAGGTCCTGTGTCATCCGGATCCGATGCGTGCTCAGCTTCTCACGCATCTTGAGGTCGCGGACACTGATGGCGAAGGTGTTGACGATGGCGGCAGCCTCCGCCTTCGGGATGGAGTAGCAGAGACTGGAGAAGCGGTTGACGAAGCTCTGCAGCATCTCTCCCGGCTTCTGCACGATAGTGTACAGCTCCACCATGGTCCCCGAGCGCTTGTCACCGTCCTGGAACGCGCTCACAAACTGCTCGTGTAGGTCCGCCCAGGTGGCGATGGACCCAGCGGGCAGGTTGAGCAGCCAGGTTCTCGCTGATGCTTTCAAGACCATCGGAAACCAGTTGGCTCTAACCTTGTCATCGGCGCCGATGGCATGCATCCCCAACGTGTAGGTCAGAAGGAAATCCATGGGATTCACGGTCCTATCGTACGTACCGAGCGCGGGCGCTCGGAACTTCGGGGCCATGTCACCCGCCGCAACTCGCACGTGAACGTAGTGCAGCCGTCCTCGGGGCCCATAGGAGCATCTTCCTGCTCCAGGTGCCGACGCCGGCGCTCCAGGCGCTGGCGCAGATCCTCTTGCTGGCAGGCATTCAAAATGCTGCGTGCGTCGCCTCGCGCAACGGTGGGTGACGAGTCCGAGGAACCCTCCGGGTCCCCGTCCCCCTGGCCTCCCTGCGGGGGAGGGTTTTCCCCTTGCCGCCAGGCGCGGGGCGCGTCTCCGCGCTTCAGGTTCTGCCCACGGCCGGAGCCTGCCAGGACGCCCTTGCCCTGCGGCTATTGGGTGGCGAGCGCGAGAAGCGCGTTCAACTCCTCGCCCCACGTCTCGTGCGCTGGCGTGCCCTGCTGCGGCTCATACCGCACCATGACCCGTGCAGCGATGATGGCCTCCGCCAGGGTTTGTGTGGGAGGCAGCCGGTTTCCCGAGCTGCTGCCCTCCGCCCTATCCCCAGATGCAACCGGGTGCGTGGGGTGCGACCCCGCCGGCGTCGCTCGTGATGCAGTATGCTCGTGGCGCAGCTGACACTGCACGCCTTCGGCCCGCGATTCAACTAGCTGGCCGGCGGGGGCGGCACCATGTCCGCTCGCACGGCCGGCCCCGGCACTGGGGGCCGCCGCCCCCCTCAGCCGGTTATCCGCAGACGGCCGAGGAGGCAGGGGTGGCCGCTGCGATTGCTGCACTCGCGAGGGTTCAGGATTTTCCTGAACCCGCGACGTGGGTTGCGCGTCATGCGACCGCGTGTGTGCCGCTGGGGCTTCACGCGGGTCGATCCGAGGGTCACCAGCCCGCTTGGGAGGCATGGTGGTTGGCTCTGTCGTCGAGGAGGACGAGGCCGACGTAGGTGTAGACGCTGCCGCCGGCAGTCACCGACGAGCTCTCCTCACGCACCCCCTACCTGGCGCGCCAGATTTCATCGCATGGGGCTCCGACACCGGGGATGCGTGGGCACCCCCATTTTAGGTTCGGCAGTGGGCTACGGGGATCGCTTCGGCGATCGCCGGCGGGACCGATGCGAGGCGTAAGAACGCATCAAGAACGCGTGCACATGCTTTTTACCCAGGTTTGGGCCACCTTGCGGTTTAAAACCCTACGTCATCCTTGTCTGAGCTTTTATTACTGTGAAATCGGCTGTTTACAGGTTGCCGGGGGAAGCCCCTGGGTGGTCTCTTTTTGGCTAAGTGTTCTTTCCTACTTCGGGCTACTGCCAGTGTTGTACTATGAGTCGGCATAGCGAACCAACGAACGAACCGAACGATCTAGCGAAGAAAAACCCAACCCTTTGACCGTTGGCGGGGGTCCTCCTTTTATAGACAAGGGGATACCACAGGTGCCACGGTACATGGTTTACAAGTGGCGAGCAAGGAGCTTGGGCAGCTCCTCCTCGGTGCGCTGGCATGCATGCATGAGTGCCAACCCCGCGGCTAGGGGTCTAGGGCCTAAAAAACAAGACTGGACAGCCACTGTTCGTCCGACTAGACGGATAACGCCCCTCCTGTCGGCTCATTAAATGTGCCGTGCGCTTCATTCCTTGCCCTCGCAAAACTGCACACTGGGCGCCTGTCGCGCGCCCACGTGGCGTCGCTGCTCAGCTCGCTCGGGCCCGCCCTCACGGCGGGAATCTGCGCCCGGGAACACCTCCCCCCGGCAAGTGCCTTCCCGGGAGGTGCCCGGGCGGGAATATTCCCCGAAGCCCCGCTAGCCCTTCCGGGCTGGTAGCTTGCCGGGCAACCTATACGTTGCCGCTCGGGGTGAGATCCTCTCGGGAACTTAGCGATGCGACCCACGCATCGCGCAACGGTGGTACCCCGGGTGCCACTGGTGCGATAGGCTCAATATCTAGGCCCACCACTGATGAGCCTTGGAGACCTTTGAAGATTGAAAAAATCATAACTAATTCATAAAAAATCGAACAAATGTGATTATTTTTGATATAGTCTTAGTTTTTCTTGATTAACATGATGGTATAATAATATCATATGTTAACATTTGAAAAATGACTTGTGTAGTACATTTTTGTAGTTTCCCACAGTTGAGTGTATGGTTTAAGCTAAATGATCAAAGTTTTGTCCATTTCCATGTCCTAATTCATGATAATGTATCCATTTTTTGCACATAGGTGTATATTACCATGCCAAAAAGTGTTGCCAAAGAAATGCATTGAAAAATGTATTCTTGATTATATCTTGTTATTTCCCATAGTTGAACTTTATGTTTTATTTAAGCCAAATGACCAAAGTGTGTCCATTTCTATGCCACGGGTCATGGTAATGTGTCCATATTTTGCAGAAAGGTGCGTATTTTCATGAAAAACAATATTAACAAAAATCCTTACAATTGTTAGGTTCAAAATATGCTTTTCCATTTTTGAAATACAAAAATATCATATTTGAGGCCATTAGTGACGGGTTTTATAGGTAGACCCGCCACTGATGTTGGTATGGGCCGCCGGACGACCCAATTGAGGCCCAACCAACCCCACCGCATATAAAAATCCCCTAAACCTAACCTCCCCCAGGGTCTCCTAACTCCCTCCTCTCTTCCTCCCAGCCGCCGCCTCTCCCCTAACTCCCTCCTCTCTCCCTCCCACCGCTCTCCCCAGCACTCTCTCTCCCCAACGCTGCCGCCGGCCGCCGTCTCTAGCCAGCCTCTGCCATCTCCTCCCCTCCCTTCAACCTCTCTCACTCACGCTCTCTTGTCTTTGTCCTACTGCAGGTCAACGTACGCCCGCCCCCGGCCACCATCGGTGCTAGATCTGGCCTTCCCCAGCAAGCTTGTCGCCGGATCCGGCAACCCCTGCTGGTATGTCTCTCCCCCCCCCCCCCCTCCTTCTATTCCCGATCCCATCTCACCCCCGACCCCCCCTCTCCCTTCTCTCACTCACCCCTGTGCCGCCTCCAGAACCAATGGACAGCCGCCATCGATCTCTGCCATGGCTGGCCGCGGTCGGTGCCGGATCCAGCCTCCATCGAAGCCGCCACCGCCGAATCCATCCTCCTCGACCCTACAGACGCTGGTACATCCCCTCTCCCTCTCTCAGTTTTCTCTTCCTCTCTCCCTCTCTCAGTTTGCTCTTCCTCTCTCCCTCTCTCTCTCTCTCACGGTGGACCAGATCGCCGCAGACATGGAGACGAGGCCGGCGCTGCCATCACTCCCGTCGCAGCGCTGACGAGGGCCGGCCATCGACTTCCTCACGACGCTCCTTTTGTGATCTTTTTTTGTGATTTGTTGTATGGAATTCATGTATCAATTTCTGATTTGATGTAAATTACAGATTTGTGATTTGTGATATGTTAATTCATCTGATTTGATGTAAGTTACCGATTTGTGATTTGCTGGCCCGTGGCCAGGTTTTTTTTAAAATGACGAAAAAATCATCACTGTCGGGCGTCCCTACAATGACCGCCACTGATGAAGTGCCTCCTTCAGTAACGGGTGCTGCACCCCCACTGATGATGGCATCATCAGTAACGGTATCATCAGTAACGGGAAGTTAGTGACGGGCAGGACGCCTGTTAGTGATGCACTTTTTTGACCGTTACTAATGACCGTTTCTGTAGTAGTGAACTTTAGCATAGCCTGCTTCTGGATTCTTGTCTTCTGTGCGCTGCGTTGTCATCTAGCACTAGCACATAACTGGCTATAGGATGACAGACGTTAGTGGCGGGTATTGGGGCCACTAACGCTCACCGTCAGTGGCTTTCCTTTCCTGTGAAAAGCCCGATCGTGACTGAAGGTTGGTTTGCCAACCATGGGAAATTCCTCCACCGACTATTTGTGGCGTTCACCGGAAAGACTTGCCACTGATAACCAAGGTATTAGTGGCCATGGCCTTTAGTGGAGATCTCTATATATGTCTGTGCTCACCACTAATTGGATCAACAGATATTTATTCAGCCAGTAAGTGTGTGGTCGTGATTGCTGCGCGTCTTCTTGACCTGCTGCGGCGACCAATGACTCGGCATGCAGCGGCGGAGCTCTGCCCAAAAATGGAGCCAAAGGGCGACAGGTATGGCCGCGCAACCTCCTCCTTCTTCTTCGTGCTCTAGCTTCTTCCAAAACCCTATAGGGTTCCTTCTTGGTGACTCGATCTCTTCTCGTTCTTTCCGCCTGCCACGCTTACATGTCCGGGCTTGTGTATAGATTTCACAAAATCAATGTTGACACTCTTGACATGCGTTCTCAAATAATCGAAATCTACTGGTTTTGAACATTTGACAACATTTTCGACATGTGTGTCCCGCATGTCATATGCCACATGACTAGGTTTTCTGGTTAAAAAATCATTTAATATTTTAAAAATAAATAATTATTAAAAGAAGTTGATTACAAAACCTCATTTGGCAAATGCCTGGAATTTTCCAGTTACCGTAGCTACAGCAAATCCCGGTTGCCTGGAAAAAAAAAGTGATCCATTAGGCAAAATTAACCATGGTTCTCACTTTACAGGATTTGTGATGAACCGTCACGCATCGGTGGCTGAGTGTTGAACACTATGCCACCGAATATTGTCTTTAGAAGAAATATTGTTGGGGCTAGAGTGGCTGTCTTGGAGGAGTTGTGTGCTAGACTTGCTTCGGTTCAGCTTGTAGACCAACCGGATTCATTTTCCTGGGTGTTGGCTTCCTCGGGGTCGTACTCTGTGAAATCTTTTTATCAGTTTTTGATCAATACAAACTGTCAATTTCGTCACAAAATTATTTGGAAGCTTAAGATTCCTCTCAAGATAAAGATCTTTGCTTGGCTCCCTGTGTCCTGGGATTGTGATGACTAAGGATAATTTAGCTAAAAGGAATTGGCACGGATGCAAAACATGTGTTTTTTGTGATTAAATGAAACTATCCATCACTTATTTTTTGATTGTCCTCTGGCTCGCTTAGTGTGGAGAGTGGTCTTTGTGACTTTTAATCTCCTGCCACCCACTTGTGTCACGAATATGTTTGGTCGTTGTCTTAATGGGATGGAGAAGTCTCTCAAATCGCTCATCCTTGTTGGGTCTTGTGCGATTTGTTGGTTCATTTGTAATTGACGGAATGATTTAGTTTTTAGCAAAACAAAAGCTTCCAATTTTTTGCAGGTGGTTTGTCGGGCGACGTACTAGCTCTGTTCTTGGTCCCCACTGCTTCCGATGGTGGCCAAGAAATCTATGGAATATGGATGCAGTCGTATATATGGAGATGGTAGCACGGGCGTTCTACAGCAGGTTTGGGTGGCGCGCCGTTCGTAGGATGGATACTGGATGATTTTTGCAGCCTATTTGTTTTACTATTGAGCTATCTTGAGGAATAACTAAGATTTATGATACGATACTTTGGCTTAATATTATTATGGCTGTGTGCATCGATCGATGCAGAGTCCTGGAGTATTCCCTCCTTTTCGAAAAAAACGAACAAAAAACATGGTTCTCGCTCGTCAAAAGGCCTCAAATTCATTCCAAGGAACAAGGAACCAATGTGAACGAAGATGTCTTTTTTTTTAGTTAATAATTCCCAGCCGTGGCTAGCTAGCTGGAGAGGTTTAGTTTGGTTTAGTTTTGGCTCCTCTCCGGGTATGCACGTGTTTCCTAGTAAATTTGGCAGGTATTACATCTTCGTTATGTTAAGCGCGTGAGATTTTGCATGTGACAGAAATGCATGAAAATTAACGTTAATTTCGTCCAGCTAGCCCGGCGGTACTAACTTGTTTATGAGCCACAACACACACAGTCCACACAGCCTCCAATCTGATTACAAATTTGGTAGGTATTTTTTATATAGGAAATTTGGTAGATATTAAATATGGGATCCCATTAAAATATTCATTGTGTACAAGCACGTGAGAGATATATTCCATTATATATATTCTATTTAAATATGACAGCGCAATGCGTGAAAATAACTTTAATATCGTCCAGCTAACAAGCGCGGCAAAACACGATGCTTTGAAACCCGATCGATCGATACCGCTGCTACATAAGGTAACTTGTTTATGAGCCGGTCACAACTTGCATATTCCACACAACAACAGCCTCGCATGAAAAACAACGTTAATTTCGTCCAGCAATAGCTAGCCCGGCATGCAAAACACAAGCTAGCACAACTTCCCCTGCATATAGTGAGACCTGATTAGCAAGATTATTCCAACACAAAAAAAGTCTACCTAATTTCGAGCCAACGTGACGTGAGAAGATCAGATCCACCCTAGCTAGCTCTACCTAGTACCTACCTGCAACAATGGCGGTCTCCTGGTCCTTGCTTCCCGACGACCTGGTCCGCCGCGTGGGCGACTGCCTCCTCGCCACCGACGACGTGGACTACTACATCAACATGCGCGCCGCCTACCGCAACTGGACCGCCGCCGCCGCCGACCCCCGAAAGGCGGTCCCGGGGGACCAACGGTTCTGCCTCCGCCGTTGGGTCTTGCTCGACGACCACCACTCCATGATCGACCAATCCTTCCTTACACGCCTCCTTCTCCTCAACACCTCCACGGGGCGCTTCGTCCGCATGGAGATCCCGCATCGGTATCGCCCCGGCGGCTGCTCCTTCGCCAATTTCACCAGCATCGGCGGCCTCCTCGTCCAGGCGGCGAGCTCGTGGGAAGGGGATTCTCCCGGCACCAGAACTCGCGTCCTCAACCCTTTCACTGACTCTTCCATTGATTTCCAAGCACACATTCCGAATCCCTACACTTCCACTATCGATTCTTCTACCGCGGGGCCTTCGTTGTGTCACACCAACGCCTACCTCCTCCACCACGTCGTCAGCCCTAATTCGCCCACCCTTCTCCTGGACCGTGGGCCTTTTCAGACCGCATGCTCGGCCCAGATCGGCGACCGGGAATTCTCCATTTCCAGGTGCAGTCTTGCCGACCAGGTACGTACTGTCTGGGGATCTGGCGCTGATCAATGCTCTGGTGAGCAGCGTCATCTCCGTGTTTCCCTACGGGAATCCCAGCCCTTGGGTTGGATATCCTTTCTACCACATAATTGAATCTCCATCCGGGGAGAAGTTCCTTGTAATCCGTCGATTCCGTCGTGAAAGCGCGGCCCGTGGGGTGGATGTGTTTCGAGGTGGATTCCACGGGAAAGGCGGTCCGGCCGACGAGATCCATCGGCGGCCGGGCTCTCTTCCTGGGCGAGAGGTCTGTGTTTCTTGATGCCGAGAAGTTCCCTTCCATCGACGGCGATTGTGTCTTCTACCGAAGAGCTGAGTATTACGAAGTTGGTGGGATTTACAAGTTCGACCTCGGCAAGCAAATAGAGGAGCGGGTCACCTATGGTGTTGCTGATTTGAGTTGGAGCATTGGTGCAAAATCACTGATCCAGATGCTCATCAGATACTGTGTAGACCTCCCGTGCGCTGGTTACAGGGAGCGACCGTAACTACATGATTGTAAACGCAGGGATCAACAGAAAGTAGTTGCAAGAAAGTTTTGTACTCTTTGTTAGATTCGAATTTCGAATTTTGTATTCCATGCCTAGCTATATCTGGTTTATTACTAAGCTTGAATCGGGTGAGTTGAAATCCTGATCCATTAGATCTGATATCAAGTTCTATTTACTTCAGATGTTCGTTTCATTGTTTTAATTTGATTGCTTGTTGATTGTAATCGCGTCCCGAAAATTATTATACATGAGTGCACCTATAAAATATCCATTGTATGTACTACACCATTTGAATGTATGGATGATTTGAGGCGAGTCTGAATTAAGAAGACAGCCTCCGAGATTTATTTTAATTAATTAGAGATTTCTTATTTTTACTTCGTGATGTGTTTGGTCTTGAAGCCAAGCATCTTTTTAGTAAAAATATGCATGGCTCTGTAGAACCTCCAAGACTTTGCCTTGTTCTTTCCCGAAAACAAAAAAACTATCACAGAAGTTGGTGGCATTTACAAGTTCGACCTCGGCAAGCAAAAGGAGGAGCGGGTCGATCACATGGTGTTGCTGATTTGATTTGGAGTGTTGGCGCCCCTTCCCTCGTCCAGGTGCTCATCAGGTACTGCGTGGACCTCCGGTGTGCTGGTTACAAGAGAAAATTAACTGCATAATTGTAAACATCGGTCGGAAGCAACAGAAAGTTGCATTTTTTTTCCTACATATTGTATTTCTAAATATTTGTGCGTTGAATGCCCTGTCCTATATTATTGTTCAGTTCGGATCTTGTATGAATCGTCTGAGTTAAAAGATTGATACATTTGATTTGAAGTTAGGTCAGGTTCCTTTTGAAAGTTAAATTTGACAACTTTTCTCACAGAAATAATAATTAATTTGACGATTTGGATTATAATCGTGTTCGGAACTTGGATTTATTATAATACATCTGTGTGCCACACCTCTCCTCCTATTAATTGGTGAGCAGCTCGATATCCAGTCTGCCCTGATCTTTAGGATGGCATATAATGTTCCATTCGGTAAGCCGATATTTTCTGATCTCTAGTCATGGATTGCCAAAAGAAACAGGACCCGTAGAAATCCAATCATTGCAGAAATCCGAAGGCTATCTCAAGAAAGGATAATATAATCATAGGCATGATCGTGAGTACACAATTAATCAGAGCAGGTCAATCTCCACATGAGAGTAACTTGCCCTTCCAACACCCCAAAGTTTTTTTCTCAAAACGTTCCTCAACCTCTTTTCACTCTTTATTGAGCAATTTCGTGTAATGAATTGGAATCCCCAGATAGCGAAACGGGAGAGTTTCGCATTCACATCCAAAAATCTGTATATAGTCTGACTCTTTTTCTTGGGCCCGACCGAAACATATAATTTCACTCCGGTGCTAAAATTATTATAAGGTCCGAAAGTTGTTCAAAGACACACAAGATCAGCTACATTATCTCCCTTTCTAATTAATCATGATCCATAAAAGTATCATCAACATATTGGATCAGGCGTTCCACCTAACCATCATCGTTTGCCGATCAATAAGAATAGCAACCATATCCGTGGCAATATTAAAGAGATTTGGCAAAATAGGGTCACCTTGTCGCAACCCTTTATTATGAGTCCAAAAGTAATGACCAATGTTTTCATTAATTAACTTTTCCCCCACACTGCCCCCTTGCACAAATTGGGCGATCCATTCACACCACTTAGAGTCAAAACCTTTCATCCGCAATGCTAGTTGGAGGAAAAGCCATTAGATCCTGTCACATGCTTTCTCAAATTCGATCTTAAAAAGAACACGTCCATTTTCTTCCGATGCAGCTCATGAATAGCCTCATGAAAAACAATCACCCCCTCTAGAATATGGCGACCAGGAATAAAGGTCGTCTGAGAAGGGCGATCGAATCACACCTTGGCCAATCCAAGTGGTGTGACTTGCACCTACTTTCTAGAAAATCTTGAAGCGACATTAAGCAAGCAAACGGGTTTGTACTTCTAAATCTGAACATCATTCTCCTTCTTGGGGATATATAAGGGTGATAACCTCAAAGTTCAACTTAAACAAAGGTTAGTCCCCATCTTAAATGAACGAATAGGGCCAACAAATCAACCATTAAAACTTCCCAAAAAACATGATAAAACTTAGCAGGCAACCCGTCACAGGTCCACGAGCCTTACTATGCTCCTTCTAAAAAATTGTATCATGCACCTCCTTCTCAATAAAGTTGTCGGCAACAAGGATGTTGTTTTCAACCTGTGAAACCCGAGGTATTCCCTAAATATTATCTTCCACCAGCAAGAAAGGATTTGGGAACGGTGTCCCAAAAAGTTTCTAAATCCCGACCTGTCAGGAATGTGATTATAGGTTCGCCCTCAAGCTGTAGGATGAGAACATATCGGCGACCATTGCATGCATCGCATGTATTAATGCATCGATAGACCGTAAACTAATTGAGTATATATATGCATGCGAGTAGTGCATACCGATGAGGAAGAGAAGGCGGAGGGCCACCCGCCAGAGGTGGAGCAGTAGACCGGCGGCCGCAGAAGTCGGTGTTGCCGGCGAGCGGTTCCTCCTCCACCTATGTATCTGCCATAAGCAGGAAGGTGTTTATTTTGCCGAGTGCTTTTCTTTGCAGAGTGTATTTTGCCTATTTGCCAAGTGTTTTTATTTGCTGAGTGTATGTTTCTCTATTCTGTCTATTTTGCTGAGTGCCGTGGCTTTGCGAGTGTTTATTATATATCCTGGCACTGTGCAAAGTTGGTTTGGGTAGTGCCAGTTATATGATCCGCCATTGGCCAGTTATTTTCGTCTAGGATCGTAGGTTATTAATTTGCTCGTATATTCATCCGCATATATCTATTGCTCAAATAGCGTAGGCAGGTATTAACTTGATGTCAATTCATCACGCAATGCATGTCTTCAGCTCTTTAGCTAGCTAGTGACTAGTGTACGTACTGCTGTAGTATGTGAAAGTTCTTCAACATCAAGAACATAGAAAATGAGAAAAACACAGCTACATATCCAGTGGAAATATTGTCATTTTCTGGACACGGTTACATACCTGAACTCAAACAATCAAGCTAACGATCCTTTCTAGAAAAAAGATAATGATTTTTTATTAAATTACAAACAGAGAAAATAGAGCTTTAAGTGAAAAGGGGTGAATCAGTGCTGTAACCTACTGTACAGTTTTTATTTCTGTTTTTCGGCCCTTCGCCTATTTTCTTTTTTGCTGCCGGTTTTTGTAACACTGTGCCATCTTGCATTTTCTTCTAATACAAAACTGGCACGCACTAAGTGTGTGTTTGAGAAAAATAAAATTACAAGAACGATGGATCAAGCTTTGAACTCGCATGATCAAAGACTTTAACGCACACTATACAAAGCAATGAATCCAAAAATAAAAAATGCAACAAGAAATATTCTTGGAGCATTATCAATGGCGCCCTAAATATTTTTACAATATTCTGTAGGTAGCTTCGTCATGCCTTCTTGCCCTTATCGATTATGTGTAGTTAGTCCCTTAATTGACTCCATGGTGTGTCGATAGAGTACTTGATGAGTACCTGGATCATGGACGAAGTGACATATTTCTCGGTGCCCCAAGAAAAATCTACAACATTTGAGGTGATCCACACCTCCTTCTCATTGGTGAGGTCATACATGTAAATGCTGGTGCATTCGTTAATTTTGTAGATGTCCTCTATCAAGTTAGAGTGGGCAGGGCATATCCAGTGTGGATGCATGTATTATCATTTTTTGGACACAGTTACATATTTGAACTCAAACAAACAAGAGAATGAATTTTTATTAAATTACAAACAGAGAAAACACAGCTTTAAAGTGACACGGATGATGGATCAAGCTTTGAGCTCCCCTGAATCAAAGACTTTAACGCACGTAGACAAAGAAATTAATGAATCCTTAAATACAAAATGGCCCAAAATATTTTAATTCTTGGGGCATGATCATCGGTGCCCTATGTTTACAATGTTCTGTAGCGCCATGCCGCGCCATTATGCATTATTTCCATTGGTGATTGTGTGTCGTTAAGCCCTTGATTGACACCATGGAATGTTGATGGAGTACTTGATGAGTACATGGAACATGGAGGAGGTGACATATTTCTCATCAGTGCCATGAAAAATCTACAACAGCCGAGGTGATCCACACCTCCTTGTCATCGCTGACGTCGTACCTGTAATGCCGGTGCCTTCATTATCCGGATGTCCTCTATCAAGGTAGAAGATGCAGTTTCCTTCAATGCAAGGGAACTTACTAGCATCGACCCACACGCACCTCTCGCCGAGGAAGAGAGCACGGTGCGCACATTCCTGACTTGGTGCGCCATACTAAAGCTTATCTCCGCGGGGTTGGCCTTTCCCTCAATCTATTGTTGGATGATGGCCCACTCCCTAATACGGGGTACTTGGCTGAGCCCAACGATGATCTCTTCACCATGGTGGAGTACAATCTGTTGGACAAGGTGAGTGCTATTTCTGGACTTGCCAATGATCATGACATGATTGGTGGTCTCATAAATAGCATATCACAGCCAACATTCCGGGTGACAGACACTCCTTCTATCCTCCTGTCTACCACATCCTTGAATCTGCCAAAGAGATGTTGCTCATCATCCGTCGTGAACGTCCCTCCCATGGCGTGGATGTTTTCAAGGTGGACACCCAAAAAATGGTGATATATTCCCCATTAGATCTATGGGCAACCGTGCTCTCTTCCTCGGCGAGAGGTGCGTGTGTGCCGATGCTAGTAATTTCCCTTCCATTGACGGCAACTGTCTTCTACTTTGAGAGAGAAGATCTGGATAATAAAGGCACTGGCATTTATGTGTATGACCTCACCAATGAGAAGGAGATGTGGGTCACCTCAAATGTTGTAGATTTTTCTTGGGGCACCGAGAAATCTGTCACTACCTCCTCCATGATCAAGGTACTCATGAAGTACTCTATCGGCACACCATGGAGTCAATTAAGGGACTAACTACACATAATCAACAAGTGAAAGAAGGCATGACGACATAATCTAAGGAAAATTGTAAACACATATACGGCGCCATTGATAATATAATGCTCCAATAATATTTCTTGTGGTATTTCGTAATTTTGGAGTCATTGCTTTGCATAGTGTGTGTTAAAGTCTTCGATCATGTGAGTGCAAAGTTTGATCCGTCATCCTCTGTCAAGTTTCCCTCCGTTCTATAATTATTGACGCAAGTTCTCTCTAAAATGAACGAACCTACACACTATAACGCGTCGACATACATCCGTATCTGGGCAAAGCTGCGTCAAGAATAATGGAACGGAGGTAACAACGAAGAGATTAATTGCTTTTTTAGAACACTAAGAGATTAATTGCAGGAGAACTAATGTTACACAATCCCGAGCCCACTAAATCAGCGTCTTCGGCCCACATGGGCCAAGCCTGGCCCAAGCCTGAGCTTACAAGAGATTTTGGTGGAGCTTTTTCCTTTGAAACTGGAAACACGGAGAGCGCCGCGGCGATTCCTGGGCTGGGCTTGGTTGGGCCACGCATGCTGGTACTTCCGGGCCTTCCGACCCAACTATATCCTTACGAAAAACTTGTCTCACGCGCCCTGCACGTGCTCCTCCTCCTCCAGCTCTCAACTGAAGAAGAGAGGATAAGGAGGTCGGGCTGTCATCGCGCAGCGCGATTTTGTGACTTGGCAGAGTCTATTCACCCCCCCCCCCCCACACACACACACACACATACACCACTCAACTAATATCACTAATTTGTTCAGGAACTGATTAAATGGGGTTGACAAAATGATGAAAGCACACATACGGGTTGGAGTTTTTGAGTTTTGTTGGGCTATTTGGATTTACATGAATGATTATATTTCAAACAGGCCCCATAGTTTTTTATCTTTTACAGGCTATCTTCAAGACCACTTCTTTGATCCATCCATGGCTTTCCTTCTGCCAGTGGAAAAGCAGGAGCATTCGGCTTCTGGATACACATCGTTGGAAACGGTCGCTCGCGATATAATCTTGAGCCAAGCTAGGTGGCGGCCTGTTGCTAAAATTCTAGATGCATAGACACGTTCAGCAAGATTATCTTTTTCTTTGGCGCATTTTGTATCCATCGCTGTGTGACCCATAAACAGCTTGGTTGGCTACATTAACTTTGCACCTGCAATAAAATGGATTTGTGCCTCGTTTTGATGCAGAGGGGGGTTTGAACCGTGTAAGTAAGTACGTACTGCACATGACCCCAAAACGATAACCGGCTTAAATTTTTTGTTCAACCCTGAAATTCAATTCTCATACATGATTAACCTCGCCAATATAAATTGGACTAGATGTATGAAATGCTGCTTTTGTGACCTGGCCTCCAACTAATATCACTATTTTGTTCGGGAATTGATTAAATGAGGTTGAGAATAATATGAAAGCTCACACACGGCTGGGAGTTTTTTATTTTTGTTGGGCTATTTGGGATTGCATGAATGATTATATTTCAAATAGATCCAGAGCTGCTTACTTTTACAGGCTATTTCAAACAGTTCTTTTTTCTTCTGTTTTTCGCTCCATGGCCTCTTTTGTTTTGCTGCGGGTTTTTGTAACACCAAGCCATCTTGCATTTTCTTCTAATACAAGCTGGCACGCACTAAGTGTGTGTTTGAGAAAAATAAAATTACAAGGATGATGGATTAAGCTTTGAACTCGCATGATCGAAGACTTTAACACACACCTATACAAGCAATAAATCCAAAAATACAAGATACCACAATAAATATTCTTGGAGCATTATCAATGGTGCCCTATATATGTTTAAAATATTCGGTAGATAGCGTCATCATGCCTTTTTGCCCTTGTCGATTAGTCCCTTAATTGACTCCATGGTTTGTCGATAGAGCACTTCATGAGTACCTGGATCATGGAGTAGGTGACATATTTCTCGGTGCCCCAAGGAAAATCTACAACATCTGAGGTGATCCACACCTCTTTCTCATTGGTGAGGCCATACATGTAAATGCCAGTGCCTTCGTTAACCGGATCTCCTCTGTCAAGGTAGAAGACGCAGTTGCCACCAATGGAAGGGAACTTGCTAGCATTGACACACACGCACCTCTCGCCGAGGAAGAGAGCATGGTTGACGATAGATCTAACGGGATAGATCACCATTTTTTGGGTGTCCACCTTGAAAACATCCACGCCATAGGGGGTGATTACCCTCACCAAGCTTACAGCGAAAATTATCAACATATACAATGTAGTTAGTCCCTTAACATGTGTGGATAGAGTACTTGATGAGTGCCTGCATCAGGAGGAGGTGACATATTTGTCGGTGACCCAAAAAAATCTACAACATCTGAGGTGATCCATGCCTCCTTCTCATTGGCGAGGTCATACATGTAAATGCCGCTGCCTTCGCTATCCGGATGTCCTCTATCAAGATAGAGAGGGCAGGGTATATCCAATGTGGATGCATGTATTACCATTTTTTGGACCAAGTTACATATCTGAACTCAAACAATCAAGAGAATGAATTTTGATTAAATTACAAAAAGAGAAAACGCAGCTTTAAAGTGACAAGGATAATGGATCAAACCTTTGAGCTCACATGAATCAAAGACTTCAACGCACATAGACAAAGCAATGAATCCATAAATACAAAATGGCCCAAAAATTCTTAATTCTTGGGGTATGATCATTGATGCCCTATATATGTTTACAATATTATGTAGCGCCATGCCGCACCAGCATGCAATATTTTCCATTGGCGATTGTCTGCAGTTAAGCCCTTGACTGACACCATGGCGTGTCGATGGAGTACTTCATGAGTACCTGGATCATGGAGGAGGTGACATATTTCTCAGTGCCCCATGAAAAATCTACAACACACGAGGAGACCCACACCTCCTTCTCATTGCTGTGGTCATACATGTAAATGCCGGTGCCTTCATTATCCGATGTCCTCTATCAAGGTAGAAGACACAGTTTCCGTCGATGGAAGGGAACTTCCTAGCATCGACACACACGCACCTCTCGCCGAGGAAAAGAGCACGGTTGCCGATAGATCTAATGGGATAGACCACCATTTTTTGGGTGTCCACCTTGAAATCATCCACGCCACGGGCGGGACGTTCACGACGGATGATGAGCAACTTCTCTCCGGCAGATTCAAGGACGTGGTAGACAGGAGGATAGAAGTAGTGCATGTCACCTGGAATGTTGGATGTGATGCTATTTATGATACCACCAATCATCTCATGATCTGTAAGATCCTAGCTACCAACGATCCAAGCATGAACTAGAACAAGGAATATTGTGCGGTAGCTGTTCCTCCCGTCCACCCTCACAGCTATCCGTCCATCCGGTCATTAGTTCAAAGCCAAGTTACAAGAGAGACGCAACCCTAGCTAAATAGGAATCTGGTTACAGGATACTCAGACCCAATCTTGGCTTGCAAGCCAGGCCAGCAATCGAGTTGTTCTCCTCGGCCTCGTTGCCGGCCCATCCGTCTTGTGGTCTTGGGCCTCGCCAGTAGTTGGTGAAGTAGGTGTGCTGACATCCCCCCCTCCTTGAGACACAGCTTGTCCCCAAGCTGGTGCAAACGGAAATCGCTGATGAAGGTCCAGCAAATCTTCCCATGTCGCCATGTCCTCAGACGAGTTGCTCCACCGCACTAACACCTGTGGAATAGAAGAAGAACCACGCGCGCGCACACGGCGATGCAAAAAGCGAACAGGAAACTGAACCACATCTTCAGGCGATGGCAAGGTAGCAGTTACCTGAACGGAAGACTTGATCACAGCTTTCAACTGAGAGACATGGAACACTGGATGAATACGACTGTGCCAGGCGGAAGGGACAGTCGATAAGCACAGCCCCAATGCGCTCCAGAATAGGAAAAGGCCCGTAATACTTGAAAAGAAGTTTATGATTAGCGCGAGGCGCCGCTGAAGACTGAACATGGGCTGAAGCTTGAGGTACACTGGATCCCCCACTGAAAACTGGCGCTCCACCCTATGCTTGTCAGCCTGATGCTTCATCCGTTGTTGAGCTCTACACAAGTGTTGACGAACAGATGCAATAAGGACAGAACGATTGGCCAACCATTGATGCAAATCAGGAGAAGCAACAGCATCAGTAGGAGCGTGGCTGTTGACCATAAACGATCTCAAAAGGTGTTTTGCCCAATGAGGCATGCCAATTGGTGTTGTACCAATATTCACACAGAGGAAGCCACTTGGACCATTGGGCAGGATGAGCAGAGATAAAACACCGCAAGTAACATTCCACTGACTGATTGATGCGTTCAGTCTGGCCGTCGGTTTGAGGATGGTAAGCTGAACTGAGTTTGAGATCAGTGCCCAAATGGCGAAAGAACTCTTGCCAAAAGGAGCTTGTAAAGATGGGTCACGATCTGAAACAATAGCAGTTGGCATTCCATGCAAACGATAATAATGATCCAAGAAGAGCTCAGCAATGCGCTTGGCAGTATAAGGGTGCTTAACAGGAATGAAGTGACTGTACTTGGAAAATTTATCCACAATGACAAGGATGCAGTTGTACTGGAAGGACGTGGGCAAACCTTCGATAAAGTCCATGGTGATAGTGTCCCAAGCACGATGAGGAATGGGCAGTGGCTGCAGCTTACCTGGGTACAGTGTGCGCTCAGGTTTGGCCCTCTGACAGACATGGCAGGATTGCACCAACTGATGAGCTTGTTGCTTAAGGCCAGTCCAAGCAAAGAGCTTGCGCACACGCTGGTAAGTAACGGGTACCCCAGAATGGACACCCACCGGGCTAGCATGGAAAGCCCGAATAATCTAAAGCTGCAACTGGGGTGTGTTGCCCAGCCAGATGCGCCCATTCTGACGAATCAAACTATCTTTCAACTGATAGGAACCAATAGTATGATCAGGGGCTACAGCTAGTTGCTCCAATAAGGTTGTGGCCTTAGTATCCAAGGAATAAGAAGCCCAAATATCAGCAAGCCAGAAGGGCTGAACCACTGAGAGCGAGAGAACAGAACTAGCATCATATGGTTTGCGAGATAAAGCGTCAGCAACCTTGTTGTCACTACCTTTCTTGTATTGGATATGATAATGAAGGCCCATAAGCTTAGTAAGAGCTTTCTGCTGCCACACAGTGTGAAGCCGCTGATCAGAGAGATGAATCAGACTGCGTTGATCAGTTTGGATGACAAACTCAGAGAACTGGACATAAGAACGCCACTGCTGGATGGCCAAAAGGATGGCCATGTATTCCTTTTCATAAACAGACAAACCCTTATTCTTGGGGCCTAGAGAACGACTGACATAAGCCAAAGGATGACCTTCTTGCATAAGAACAGCACCGATACCATCAGCTGAGGCATCAGTTTCGATGACAAAAACCTTCTGAAAATCGGGCAATGCCAGGACAGGAGCTGTCATAAGAGCTTGACGCAAGGTTTGAAAAGCTAAATCCACTGGGGAAGTCCAAACAAATAAAGCACCCTTCCTCAAGAGATCAGTCAATGGTTTAGCTATAATCCCATAGTGACGAATGAATTTTCGATAGTATCCAGTGAGACCAAGAAACCCTCTCACCTCCTTAACTGAAGTAGGAGTGGGCCATTTGCTGATAGTAAGAATCTTAGAAGGATCAGTGGCCACACCTTGTCCTGAAATCACATGTCCTAGATAAGTAATGCTAGACTGAGCAAAGGCACATTTGGACATTTTGACTTGCCCGTGATGAGCCTGCAACAGAGCCAACACTTGCTGCAAATGATCCACATGGTCAGGAAAAGTCTTACTATAAACAAGGATATCATCAAAGAAGACAAGAGCAAACTTGCGAAGGATTGGAGCCAGGGTCTCATTCATAGCAGATTGAAAGGTGGCAGGAGCACTAGTCAAACCAAAAGACATAACTCGAAATTCATAATGTCCATGATGAGTTTGGAAGGCAGTTTTAAACTCTTCCCCTGGAGCTAAGCGAATTTGATGGTAGTCTGCCCTCAAATCCAATTTAGAGAACCAAGAAGAATCAGTCAATTCATCTAAAAGCTCATCAATGACTGGCAATGGGTATTGCCTTTAACGGTCAGAGCATTAAGGTGACGATAGTCCACTACCATCCTTCAGGAAGAATCTTACTTCTTGACTAGAATAACTGGAGAGGAAAAAGGACTGTTACTATGAACAATAATTCCATTGTCCAACATCTCATGAACCTGGTGCTCAATCTCAGATTTGAGTTCAGGGGTGACTCTATAAGGACGAATGGACACTGGCCTGACTCCTGAAAAAAGAGGAATCTGATGATCGTAATGTCTGCGAGGAGGTAAGCCACTGGGGGCAGCAAAGACTGAAGCAAACTTGTCCAAAACTGACTGAATTTCAGGCATCACTGTCAAAACTGAACCTGAATCAAGAGCTGATAATTCAACCACAGTGTAAGCTAGGACAGCAGGCATTTCACCTTGTAAAAACACTGCCTGATTATGAAGAGTAAAAGAGATCCATTTCTGTCCCCAGTCAACTTGCATGGGACCCAATTTAATCAACCAATCCAAGCCTAAAATACCATCATAAGCACCCAAAGGAATGAACTGGAACTTATCACAGAACTTATGACCACCACAAAGCCAAGTACCCCTGGGCAAAACATGGTGACACTGCAGAATCTGTCCATTAGCCACCTTGACCTTGACAGGCAATAGCATAGATTGGACTTTAGTAAACTGAGGAAGCAGGGCAAGATCTAAAAAAGAATGGGTCCTGCCAGAATCAACGAGAAAAACTAACTTGAGAGTAGGAGAAATCGCTGAACTGTCAACCTGAGCAGCAGCAGAGAGAGCCATAAAATGTTCCTCAACTTGTGAACTGGAATCAAAGAACTGCTGATCAGAATCCTCGTGCTGAAGGAATTCAATCATCTCTTGGACAAAATGAAGTTGGACAGCCTCCTTGCATTTATGCTCCCTGCTATGCTTCTCTCCACAAATAAAACAAAGACCCTTAGCACGGCGATAAGATTTCAGCGCTAACCACTTGTCCTCGGAAGCCGAAGTGCGAGTCTGATTAGGAGAGCGACGATCCTCCTGTGAACGACCATGGGCATGAGGGCGAGGAGGTAACTGCAAAGGCGCCAAAGCTGGGCGAAGCTGAACTGGAGCAGGAGACTGCGCAAGAGCAATATTCTGAGGGGTAACTCCATTACCCAAATCCTCATGAAGGAGAGCAAGTTCATACGCGTGATCAAGGTCACGCGGCTGCTGCAAGGCTACAGGAACACGAACCAGAGGATGCAAGCCATCAAGGAAACGAATAGTGTAATGCAATGGATCGGGAGTCGCTTCATAAGCAGTCAATTGATCGAGCAACTCAGAGAACCGCTCAACATAATCAGTAACAGTAGACGTCTGAGAAATATGGAACAAACGACGGATCAATGCCTGGTGCTGATTGCGACTGAACCTGTTCTGTAGCAGTACACAAAACTCATCCCAGGCTACACGCGGAGAACGACGCTTCACCGATTCCAGCCATCTGCTTGCCGCGCCTTCAAATTGCGCCATAGCATAGGAAATCCACAATTCCTGAGGAGTGCCCCATAACTAGAAGTAGTCCTCACATCTCGATTGCCACAATTGCGGTGTGGAGCCATCAAATCAGGGCAATTCAACACGCGGAGCCGAATTAGTAGCATCCAATCGGGTAGGAGATTCTGGGGGAGTACGGAACGAAGGTGATTCGCGCGTACATCGAGCATTTGGGGGAACGTAGAGTCCCGTGGGCCATGCCTGAGAAGCAGAGGGCTCGGGCTTTGCCTCAAGGATCAGAGGCATCTTTTCCCCATCTTTGCCCGGAGATGAAGAAGGCGGAGGCTTGCGAGGCGGCGAGTCGTCAAGGGCAACGAGCTTGTCCAGATCCAAGCGCAAGTCACCAATATCGGCGCTGAAGTCAGTGCGCAAGGTCTCGATCCAGGTGGTGGCGCAGTCGATCTTCTAAGTCGCGTCGGCCACCAAGGTGGTCACCGCCTTGAGGATGGAGTCCTGTTGCTCCTTCAACTTCTGGTCGAAGTGGCCGGAGATTTCGGCCTTGAGCAAATCGTACACGGCCTTCTCAGCGGCCGTAAGCTTGTCCATGGCCGTCGCGCGCCGTCCTGCAGCGAAGCGAGTGAAGTGGGGGTGCCCGGGAAATTCAAGATCGAAGAGGCTCTAATGCCAGATGTAAGATCCTACCTACCAACGATCCAAGCATGAACTAGAACAAGGAATATTGTGCGGTAGCTGATCCTCCCATCCACCCTCACAGCTATCAGTCCATCCCGTCATTAGTTCAAAGCCAAGTTACAAGAGAGACGCAACTAAATAGGAATCTGGTTACAGGGTAATCAGACCCAATCTTGGTTTGCAAGCCAGGCCGGCAATCGAGTTGTTCTCCTGGGCCTCGTTGCCGGCCCATCCGTCTTGTGGTCTTGGGCCTCGCCAGTAGTTGGTGAAGTAGGTGTGCTGACATGATCATTGGCAAGTCCAGAGATCACACATACCTTGTCCAACAGATTGTACTCCACCATTGTGAAGAGATGATCGTTGGGCTGGGCCAAGTAGGCCGTGCTAGGGAGCGGGCTGTCATCCAACAATAGACTAAGGGAATGGCCAACCCCATGGATATAAGCTTTGGTATGGCGCACGGAATCAGGAACGGCCGCTGTGAAACGGATGGAGGAATCGGTGAAAGGGTTGAAGATGTATGTGGAGTAAGGAGCTCGCTTGCTTGCCAGGACGAGGAGGCCGCCGCTGCTGGTGATGAAGTAACATTCTTTCAGGCAGGGGAGCTCCTTGAAGACGTAGCGGCCGGTGGCGGTGTTGATGAAGAACCGGACCGGGGTATCCCCATCGTCCTTGCTGCTCACTGCAGGGTACTGCTCGTCAAGCATCACCCATTGCCGTAGGCAGAACCGAGGGTCGGCCGGGTTTGCCTCCGGGTGGATGGCCTCCATGGTGGCGTACCAGCCACGGCAGACGACACGCATCTCCATATAGTAGTCGATGTTGTCGGCGACGAGGAGGCGGATGCTGATCTCGTTGACGAGGTCGTTGGGGAGTGAAGACCAACCTGCCATTGGAGTGTGTTGTGTGTGATGGACTGCTTTATCAAATGGAATTAGGAGTTTTGAACTCTCTTCTCGCGGGTTGGCTGGGCAAATGATGCTTTGAGCTCTTGAGGCAATGGAATTAGCGATGTGATCGATGGATGCAACCGCAAGTGCTTCTGGAGATATTGGGGGCAATAGAGAGCTTGTTATATATATGTATATCGGTCTGCACATTGTTTGAAAGGGTAGCGTACACAATGGATTAGCGTTCTTATTGGCTTGCTGTCGATTTTTAGTCGAATGAAATAACTTCCTTTTTTACACAACGGATATGTAATACATGCCAAATATAGTGGGAAACACGTATCCATACCAGACGAGGAGATCAACACATGGTTAGATTGGAGTTTAATTTATTGTCTGGAGCGCCAAAACTTGAAAATTCAAATCAACCTCCCGGGGGCAGACCGGGTGAGCAATTAAAAAAACTTACAAATCTTACGTATTTGGCAACTATATTTGGCAAGTATTACGTATCGGCTGTGTAAAACCGAATGATATTCCATTCGATTAGAACTTGACAGCAAGGCAATAAGAACGTCATTTTCATCGTGTCCGGCTAGCGCGGCAAAACGCTACCATTTCAAACACTATCCCGGACCACTCTATTGCCCCCCAATCTGAGAAGCACTACCTGCGTTTGCATCCATCCCATCGCTATAGCTAATCCATTGCCTCAGAAGCTCAAAACATCATTTCTCATAACCCCATTACGCAAGACTCCAATGGCGGCGGGCTGGTCTTCACTCCCCAACGACCTCGTCAACGAGATCAGCAGCCACCTCCTGGCCGCCGACGACATCGACTACTAGATGGAGATGCGTGTCGTCCGCCGTGGCTGGCATGCCGCCATGGCGACCATCCACCCCAAGGCGAACCCAGCCAACCCTCGCTTCCGCCTCCAGCAATCGGTCATGCTTGACGAGCATTACCCTGAGGACGATGGGGAAACCCCGGTCAGCCTCTTCATCAACACCACCACCGGCCGTTTCCTGTTCAAGGAGCTCCCCTGCCTGAAAGAACATTACTTTGTCTCGAGCAGCGGCAGCCTCCTCGCCCTGGCAAGCAAGCATGCTCCGCATTCCACCCGTGTCTTCAACCCTTTCACAGATTCCTCCATCTTTTTCACAGCGCCCGTTCCTGACTCGGTGCGCCATACCAAATCTTATCTCCGCGGGGTTGGCCTGCTTCCCCTCAATCTATTGTTGGATGATGGCCCGCTCCCTAACATAGCGTACTTGGCCGAGCCCAACGATGATCTCTTCACCATGGTGGAGTACAATCTGCTGGACAAGGTGAGTGCTATTTCTGGACTTGCCAATGATCATGAGATGATAGGTGTTCTCATAAATAGCATCACGGCCAACATTCCCAGTGACAGACACTCCTTCTATCCTCCTGTCTACCACACCCTTCAATCTGCCAAAGAGAAGCTGCTCATCATCCGTCCTGAATGTCCCGCCCATGGCGTGGATGTTTTCAAGGTGGACACCCAAAAAACGGCGATCTATCCCATTGGATCTATCGGAACCGTGCTCTCTTCCTCGGCGAGAGGTGCGTGTGTGTGGATGCTAGTAAGTTCCCTTCCATTGACGGCAACTGCCTCTTCTACTTTGAGAGAGAAGATCCGGATAATGAAGGCACTGGGATTTACATGTATGACCTCACCAATGAGAAGGAGGTGTGGGTCACCTCAAATGTTGTAGATTTTTCTTTGGGCACCGAGAAATCTGTGACCTCTCCCTCCATGATCCAGGTGCTCATGAAGTACTCTATCGACACACCATGGAGTCAATTAAGAGACTAACTACACATAATCGACAAGGGCAAGAAGGCATGACATGCTACCTACAAAATATTGTCAACATTTATAGGGCGCCATTTATAATGCTCGAAGACTATTTCTTGTGGTATTTTTTTTGAAGGAATACTTCTCGTGGTATTTTGTATTTTTGGATTCACTGGTTTGTATAGTGTGTGTGTTAAAGTCTTCGATCATGCGAGCTCAAATCTCGATCCATCATCCTCCGTCAAGTTTTCATTGAAGTTTTTTCAACAAGGATGGCTAGGGTTTGCCTCCCTTATATAATTCCTGATGCAAGTTCTTCTAAAATATAGTAAATGAAGCTACACACTAAAACGGGTCTACATACATCCGTATCTAGGCAAAGCTGCATCAAGAATAATGGAACGGAGCAGGTAAAGAGATTAATTGTAGGAGAACTAATGTTTACACAACCCCGAGCCCACTAATCAGCGTCTTCAGCCCACATGGGCCAACCTGGCACAAGCGTGAGCTGATAAGAAATTTTGGCGGACCTTTTTCCTCTGAAACTGGAAACCCCGAGAGCGCCGCGGCGATTCCTGGGCTGGGCTTGGTTGGGCCACGTACTTCCGGGCCTTCCGACCCAACTATATCCTCACGAAGAACTTGTCTCGCGCGCCCTGCACGTGCTTCTCCTCTACAGCTCTCGACTGAAGAAGAGAGGATAAGGAGGTCGGGCTGTCATCGCCCAGCGCGAGAGGGAAACCAAACCCAAATCAATCAAACCGCGCCCGAAAAGCACAAGCCGCAGCAGCAATGGCGGGCCTCGCCGCCCTCTTTGCCTCCCCCGCTCTCCCCTTCCCCTCCACCTCCTCCTCTTCGCCGTCATGCTCCTGCCGCTTCCGCCCCGCCGTCGCCTGCGCCCCGCGGCACCAGCCCGCGCCCCGCCGCGTCACGCGCCGCTACGACGAGGTGCGCTTGCTTTGCTCGTTCCTGCGTTCGTTCGTTCGTTCGTCCGCCGCGTGTGTGTTTCCCGAGATACCGGTCGAGGAATGGTGGCGCTGAGTTTTTGTTGGGGGTTTTCCGCAGCTGGAGGGGGCGTCGAAGAAGCGGCGGGGCGTCATCGGCGGCGGCGGAGGGGGCTCGCTGGCGTCGTCCACGCGCAAGGAGAAGGGGCTCTCCGTTGATTTCAAGGAGTCGCAGGTACGATACGCAATGGAATTCCATGCCTGCAGTAGTGGGAATTGTGCTTTAGATGCTAAGAGTTCGGAGTAGAATGTGCATTCCAATTCACTGGGAGGAGGTTATTTAATTGGGTTTGAAAGCTTGTATCGAAGTGTTTGCTGCCTCTGTAAGCATTGCGGTGCTTCGATTGGATGGGTGCCTTGGACTGCAATTTGGTGCCCTCCATTGTTGTACGCAAGACAATGTTAATCGCCTCGTTCTCCATTTTGGATAGATATTAATTATGCCATGCTTTAATCTAGAATATCTCATTTACCCTTTCAAGCTTCGGCGTCTGTGAGATCCTCAATTTGTGTTAGTGTTCCATCCTCTATTTTCTGTGCACATATTAGCTGTGAAGACCCTTTGCACCACTATTTCACATATCCACTGCAAACTACTCCCTCCGTTCCAAAATGCAGGGCGTTTAACTTTTGTTGGCTAAGTTTGACCAAGCTTATAAAAAAATTTATCAACATATACAGTGTCAAACTAAGACACTATGGAAATATATTTCACAATGGATCTAATGATCTTCATTTCGCATCGTAGATTTTTATATTTGGCATCACTAAATTTCCATGGTTTTCCTGCTAACTATGTTGTTGTGCTAGGTTGCTGATTTTGAGGACCTTGAAGAAGACAAATTCTTTAATGCTGTTGTTAAGGTGAGTCTCGAGAATATATTTCATGGCTGTTGACAATGCTTGTTCTTGTTACTGTATGCCTGTACCTTATTTCAGTTAGTCCATAGTTTAGTGAGAGACCTTAATTACGTGCTAGATACTGCTTCTATTATTACAAATGTACTTTGGCATAGTATGTTTATCAAGCATAGTGCTCTAACCTGCTCAAAGTTAGAGATATTCTTATCTTGATTTTACTTATGTCCTACTGATGTGGTTTTTTATAATTGGTCATGTCTGGTGCGTTTAACTAGCTGCTCTCTTGTTAGGTCTACTGTACTCATATTAGACCTGATTATGGGCTTCCTTGGCAAAAGCAGAGGCAAAATTCGAGCACTGGGAGGCAAGTATTGATCTAATACTTATTTTGATTGAAATTCTTATTCGACTTGTTTCTTTACCTTGCTAATATGCAGTACTGCCTTCTGTCATCCCATGTGTTTTATGTGCTGGTGGGGAAGGGCATGGTCTTAAGCATTTTGATTAATTATGCTAGTGATTTATTATATATGGGAGTTGTAGTGTACCCTTTTCGCAAACTGATTGGGAAACTTCATGTTTAAACAAGTAAATTGTAAACATATGTCATGGTTGTTTCATTCTGAAATGCTTTGTACTTGTTGAAGTCATGGACAAGCAAGCCTCACTTTTATACCTTAACCTTTATCTGCGTATTTTGAATGCAGTCACTCATTACAATATAATAGGAGTGTGATCCAGCATGTCTTCAATTTATAACCTCTGCTTACCTTACTAAACATTACTTTTGCAGCGCTTTTATGATCGGTGATGGTAAGCTGTTGACAAATGCTCATTGTGTTGAACATGACACCCAGGTGCTTACTTAATTTGTTATACCTATGAATTTCAGTTTTTTATTTTATAGTGGAGTCTTGGGTCCTCATATTTAGACATACCTCCTTTTAAATCGTTTCCTAATATTCTTCTTAGGTCAATCCAATATTTTACTCATTTTAGTTTGCATGGCTTATTAACTTGTAAGTTGTCCTGAAACAAATCTAGGACATGTTTGGTTCATAACTAGCTTTACCGCAACTAACTTTAGGTGGATTATGGTTGGCACAAAAAAGTGTGTTGGACAAAGTGGCCACCACAAGTGTGGCAACATTTAACAAGAAAATGACCCTATGACATTGACATCTGGACCATATGGCTAAGGATGTGTGGGAATGAACCAAACACATGCCTAATATGTTGTGGCATCACTAAGGTTAGGCAGGCTGCAGGCATGGCAACCTTAGGCTATTAACCAAACACTCCCTAGAAATTCTTGTATTCTTATTTAGCTAGGAGTACTATCCACATGATCACACCATAGCATGGGATGTAAACAGAATCAAGACAATTTCAACTTCCAGGTTTTCCAATAGTGCAGAAACTCCTGCACCAACTTGGCTGAAATTTTGTTGTTCCTCTGAAATTGTAAAGTTCCAACTCAACTGTTAACATATAATTTGGCTCTAATCTACTGCTTCCTCTGCAATTGTTGGGCTGGTTAATTTACGTGTTTGAATGACTGAACTGGTTAGACTAACTAAGATTTCTGCCAATATTGTTATACAATTGTTTTGACAGATAATAGTTTAGTTATGCCATTTTTCTGATATTGAAGTAACTATTCTTTTATATACAGATTAAAGTAAAGCGAAGGGGAGATGACAAAAAGTATGTCGCCAAGGTACACTTTCCCTGTATCTGTGCTGCTATCTAGAGATTTTATCCAAAACCTTTCTCGCATAATTTGCATTACCTGAACATGGAGACATGCTTAGAGTTATTATACAAGACACTCCACCAATGAGCGAACTTTTTACTCCTAAGTCCTGACATTACTGGTACAGGCTGTTGCTTACCAAACTTAGCTTGCCGACTTTGCTGACTGTCTGTCTGCATTTTCCACTATATTGGTGAGATTTGAGTCCATAGCCGGGACTTTGGATTGGTTAAAGTCTGGATTGATTGATTTTGAGGATGATTAATGTCTACCATTTTCCGATCCAAATTACTTATCGCAACTTTGTCTAGATACGCATGTATCTAGAGGCATTTCAGTGTGTAGATACATGCGTATCTAGACAAAGCTACGACAAGCAATATCTTTTTCAAGTAATATTTTTTTGGTTATTAATTACAATTTTATTGAACTTTTGCAAAATCTGATTTGGTAAAATGTCGTCTCATTAAGCGGTTTACAGGTTGTAGCTAGGGGCACAGAATGTGACCTTGCGTTGCTCTCTGTTGAGAATGAAGAGTTTTGGCGAGGAACAGAACCACTTCAACTTGGTCGTTTGCCATGCCTTCAGGTAATTATCTATGTAATGTTCTAATGTAGCATGTACTTACTGGGAGCGCGACTATACCCTGAAATGTAGCAGCTTGTGTTGTACTATTTGTAGCTACATTTGCGAGATGTTAAATGATATGCCAATTTTCCCTGTTCTTCATCTAACATTGTTCCTATGGTTTACCCCAGGATTCAGTCACTGTTGTCGGATATCCTCTTGGTGGAGACACGATATCTGTAACAAAGGGCGTTGTATCACGCATTGAGGTGCTATCTCTTGGCTCATTCAGTTTTTCCTAACAGGGAGAGAAGTGATAATGTTGCATGCATGACAATGACTGTCCCATTTCTGTATTATCAAAAAAATAGTTGTCCTATTTCTCAAATGTCAACAAATTCCTCGTATTTTTGTATTGCTATTTGCTAGATGATATTATCTTTACTTCTCACGGTGCATGTTTCTAGGATGTGGAACAAAAACTTGACTGCTTTCTGTGATCAGTTTCTGAACTTCTGAACACATTTTTTGGAATAGTGATGCATTAACTTTGCTGCTTGCTGACAGAAACTACCCTCGTCTTCTCCTAATACTCCATTAGTTAGGTGTAGAAATAGTTAGCAATAGTTTGGTATTCAAGTAATTATCACTACCAGTTACTCCCCCCATGTCAAAATATTAACCCTATAATTTTTTCAGTTTTATTTCAAAATATATGACATGCATGCAAATTTGATGATCATTTCGTTTTTCCGCCCTCATGCAAACTATTTTCCCTCTTATTCTTAATACATTAACATAACAGTTGTCATTTCTATTTCCCTCTACTATTCTATTGGTCTCATGACCTTGTTTGACCAAAATATGCCATACGGAATTCTGTGTCAACCTTTTATATGGAATTGACAGTAATGCTTTTCTAAAAGAAGGAATAATAAATTCGATATTATTTAAGAGGCATATTGGCAGCAATAAGATTTGATACATGTTCTAAGGCATTCATATTTATATCAGTTTACTTTTAGTTACATAGTTAAACTTACACTATCTTACCTTTGGAATAGCCCAGGTCACACCATATGCACATGGAACATCAGATCTTCTTGGCGTTCAAATTGATGCAGCAATAAACGCTGGTTTGCTTTCACCTTTAACTTGTGATTTCTTTTAGGCAGAACTTTCGTTGCCATTCTTTTTAAATATAATTGAAGAGGATATTTAGAGCATTGCTATGTCATTGCTTCTGCCTTACCTTAATTTTTATATGGCATCTACCTTACTGTAATTGCAATTTATACTTGACAAATGGTAAGATGAGTTTTATTTTGCTTGCATTCGTGCAGGAAACAGTGGTGGACCAGCTTTTAATGAGCAAGGGGAATGCATTGGGGTGGCATTTCAGGTACTTTTACTGGTTGTTAGGTAGCTGATGTGTGCATATAGCTGGTGTGCATAATACTGTGTTAGAAACAATCAGGTTTGAACAAAATACCAATTCAAACTAGTAAAACAGACTTTTTGGCATTTAGAAGAAAATCTCAGAGTTTTATGGTTCAGCTATATCAACTCAGATCTGATTTTACTTGTCATGGATTAGAATCACATCCATTTCACGTTTCATAAGCCACAAGGCCAATAGCTATTTTGTTTTTCCATTCAAATAAAAAATAATCTTTCCTCAGGTACTTGTCATGGATTAGAATCACATCCAATGTTTCATAAGCCATAAGGCCCATAGCTACTTTGTTTTTCCATTCAAGTAAAAGATATTTCCTCAGGCTTTTTATCAACAAACATGAAAGATTCCCTCAAAGCCCTGTTAGTGCGTAATTTTGATGCAACATCAAATGCTTAAGTTAGATGACAAGGATAATGGTCAAATACGGTGGTATTACTGTACTCACCCAAATACATACCTTGCACTTAATTAGCACTCCTTTGCCAATGTAGTGGCTTTCCGAAATCACTTACATAACAAATAGAAATCTCTATTTTAGAAACAAAACAGGAAATTCAAAATTGCTAAGGATTTCATACCAGAGCAATGGCATTTTGGTTCGTACTATACAATATATTCTCTCCGTTCCATAATTCTTGTAGAAATATTACATGTATGTAGACGCTTTTTAGGAATAGATACATCCATTATTGCGCAAATTTGAGACAAGAATTATGGAACGGAGGGAGTATATACATATGTACTATGGTAGAAAACTAGAAAAGCTTGAGTAAGAACCTGAGCTTGGGCATATATATCAGAGAATATTATCTCATTGTATTTCCTATTGGGTACAAAAAACGGAAGCGGGGTTCAAGTCCTTTTGTCTGTTGGCCATGCCTAAGTAAAATACGAGAGGGGTAATATTTATCTTCTGGTCTTTCTATTCCCTTTTTCATACTGTGTTTTGTTTAGGTATTCAGGTCAGATGAAGCTGAAAATATTGGATACGTTATTCCAACTACAGTTGTATCCCATTTCCTGAATGACTATCGGAAAAATGGAAAATACACAGGTAAAGTATACCCCTCTTCAGAAACAGAAAACACACTAAACTATGCCATAGGTACTTGATTATATATTGACTTATAACTAGTTGTTCATTTGCTTGCAAAAAATACTTTGTGTGGCCAGCCAACCAAGTAATTATCCTATCTTCGCTGCGTAGAGTTAGAAATAGTAATTTTTGCTCAACCCTTTTTGACCTGTCAAATGATTTATAAGCATTTCCTAACTGTGTGTATATCTTCCGGTCAAAAAAACTGTTTGTATATCAAGTACTCCCTCCGTCCCATATTAAGTGACTTTCTATTACATGTATCTAGACGCTTTTTAGGCATAGATACATCCATATTTGTGCAAATTTGAGTCACTTAATATGGGACGGAGGGAGTATGCATTAGTTAGTGCCACTGTATTATGAGCTACTGGTTTTCTGATGTGAGATTGCTGCAGTCTGTTGAAGTTGCTGTCCTCAATGTTTAACTGTTTCCAAACATTATGTAGGATTTCCTTGCCTAGGTGTGCTACTCCAGAAACTGGAAAACCCAGCACTGCGTGAAAGCTTGAAGGTACCTTCGAGTGAGGTATGCTATCTATATAATTGGTAGCAGCACTTTGCATCTTACCTACTGTGTAAATGCACATGTGCATTTGTATTTGCAGCAACAAGATAATGACTTAAAAAGAATGGCTGATCATGGTTTTAAATATATCACGCCATGATATATCTTGAATACCAAATGAAGTTCGAAAAGAAAAGCATGTTCAATAGATAAACTTTACTAGCATGCTGTCCTGTATTTAGAATGGTGAATGTAGATAGCTCATGGTTCCTTCAGTCTCAACCTCAGGTGACAACTGACATGTGTATAAACCAGTCCTTTTATCTCTTACACAGCATCTTCTGTGCTTCTGCCAGTTAGATTGTTTGGACCTGAGTTGGCCTAAGATACGCCTAAAATACTAATAACTTTTGAGGGACACTGAGTAGAATAATTGAGAAGAATTGTCATCTTTGGAATCATATGTTCATGTTGGCAGCATATCACTTGGTGAATAAAGTTGATGCTTCCTTTGCCAACACTCTGTCGTGATTTTTTTTGTCATGGCAGTTAATTGCAAGGAGAGACTGGAGTCTTAATAAAATAATTTGCTGATAGGGGAGGAACCCCACGGTATTTTTGGATAGAAGGAGGTGAGAGAGCTAGGTACTGGTTCCATGGAAATAACCAGAGTGGTTCAATCTGAGTCCACGGAATCAAACGATCTCTGATGGAAAGTCACTTCTCGACTCTTAAGTCCTCGAGATTCGAGTCTTAAAATTAGTTACTAAATGGTTTGCACAAAGTAGATAGTGAGTTCTGTATGTTTCTTTCTTTCTGGTTTGGGTAGAGATCACCTCGCAATCGCCATATTTTCCCTAAGGCCCTGCTTAATGTTGTATTTGTTTGTGGGAGGGACTGGTATTTAGTTCAACTTCCCCCAAACTTGAAGTAAATACCAGGCCTTCCACAAAAATACAACATTCCAAGGGCCTACATATTAAAATGGGACAGTTGAATAGGAGTATTGACTTTTACCTAGCAAACAAAAGAATCCCTTCTTAAAATTGCTCTCATTTCTGTCCTTTGCATCGGATACTGCTCCAACTCCAAGGTTTCTCTTTGTTTTCCTATAACATGCCATTATACTTGGTTGAAGGGTATTCTTGTCCGCCGGGTTGAGCCTACTGCTCCAGCAAGCTGTGTTCTGCGAAAGGTAAAATTGCAACTCAGTTCACCGATTGTGTGGTACCTTTTGGTTTTCATCCTGGAATGAATCTTTCTGAATTAATGATTCTGAAAAAAGTTGCTACATTTGTTTCACTTGTTTAAGATGATCATATGTTTGTTTCTGCAGGGAGACGTAATAGCAAGTTTCGACGGTGTCCCTGTAGGATGTGAAGGAACAGTACCTTTTCGCTCCACAGAGCGGATTGCTTTCCGCTACCTCACAAGTCAAAAGTAAGTGTGTTGTCTTATTCCCAGGAAATTTTATCCTTAACCTCATCCTTTTGAAGTGCATTTTCCTAACCTTGTTATTTTGTTTATGTTATCTTCTATAGCAGAACATTATTTGTGTTTATAATCTATAAAGTATAGACCTGTGCATCCAATAATTCAATATTTCAACAACCAACTTTGTGTCAAAATGTGTGTAAATTTATATACATGTCACATTCTCTATCATTTGGTGATTCAGTAGTACAGAATCACAGAGCACTAAGCAGTGTTTGATTTTACACAAGCTGGTCTTTATTTGCCTAATCCCCTAACATGTGATGCCTTTTCTAAGAAAGGTCCCTCTTGATTTGTATACTGAAGTTACAAACTTGTTGCATCTGAGGCATCGCATTTTTCATCCATTGATCTTTATCTGGATCTTATAATTTTGATACTAGTGGCATCCTTAACAGCCCGTTTGGTAACCATCCTTTCATTTCATTTGGTAGAAATGAAATGAAATCCAATTTTTGATAGGATTTCATTTGGTTGAATTTGAATTCATTGTTCAAAGATCATGTTTGTCTACCACATGGATTTGTAGAGTGAGAGACAATTCCAGAGAAATGATGGCTTTTGGAGAGGAATTGGGATTAGTTATAGTACAATTCCATGAAATTTGAGATTAAATTCCTGTGGCCAATTCCGTGCCAACCAAACAAGTTCGTTTCTGGAATTTGAAATGAATTCCTGAATTCTAAGCTCAAATGATGGGTACCAAACGAGCTGTAACATCTAATGAAAATACAGGGTTCCAACATTAAAGCATGAGATGCACTAAACAATTGATGTTTTTTTTTTCTGCGGGTAACAATTGATGTCTTATTAATCAGGTATGCAGGTGATGTTGCCGAACTAGGTATCATTCGGGAAGGCAACTTCATGAAAGTCCAGACTACTTTGCATCCAAGAAAACATTTAGTATGATATTACCCCTCATCTTTTCATGACGAAAACTTGAAATGTGAATTTCACTGATTTCACAGTTGTAAGAATCTTCATCTTTCTGAAATAAGGTCCCGTTCCATGTTGAAGGGGGCCAGCCTTCTTATCTGATAGTTGCCGGTCTTGTCTTCACACCTTTAACAGAACCATTTATAGAGTAAGTAACCAATGATTTCCTCTTTCAAGCACTGCTTGCTATGGGAAAATTTGTAGTTACTAATTCATAAATATCTGTTCATTTGCAGGGAAGAGTGCGAAGATACTCTAGGGGTAAGATCATGATTCCACGTGACATTCTGCTTGCAGCTCACTCTTTTCACAAGATATGCAATCTCTTACTGTTATTGATATCTCACCTTCATCTACAGTTAAAGTTGTTGGCAAAGGCACGATACTCTCTGTCGACTTTCGAAGGCGAGCAAATTGTAATTGTGTCGCAGGTTTGTTGTATTTCGTTACATGCTTAGATCAAATTGATTAGTTCACGTGCTGCATATTGCTGCATAGTGTTATTACGTTCTTAATTCATCACTGCTGTCTAGGTACTGGCAAATGATGTCAACATTGGGTATGAGCACATGGGCAATCAACAAGTAAACCTCTCGTCTCTTCTACTTTTAGCCATCTTCTGATGCTTTTGAATTCAGCTAATGTGTTGCAGTAACCAATAATTTTGTCAGGTCATTAAATTAAATGGAACTATGGTAAAGAACATCCACCATCTTGCTCATCTTGTGGACAGTAAGTACCGGCTGCCTCCCATTGGATAACATTATGAAGCCCTTTATTCATGTTTATCTTATCATGGTTCAATATAAATGTGTAGCCTGCCAAGACAAGTTCTTAACATTTGAATTCGAAGATGACTTCCTCGTTGTCTTGGATCGGGAAGAAGCAATGGCTGCATCGTCAGATATTCAAAAGGAACATGCCATCCCCTCGGTAAGGTCTTCGGATTTATCAGAGCCCTATGTCGACACAAACCATGAGGTCCAAAAAACAAGCGAGGATTTCGGTGACAGTCCTGTCACGAACTTTGAAATGGGAGTTGATTGTCTACTGTGGGCATGAGAAATTGTCAGTGCTCCAGCTTAGAAACAAAAGAACACCGCAACAAAACAGAGAATGGGGATTTTCAGTAGTAACTAATGATAATAAAGCTCGTGGGTTTTTTCATCTGCCCGATGGCAAATAGGAGCAGCACTACGTTCATTGGACATACCACTTCATAGCGGCTTAAGCCGAGCCATGTTGTACTTGTATCTCGATGATGGAAGGTTAGCTTAGGCAGAGTATGTTGTATTTTAAAATCACAGAATGTTTCATTCATCAACATTTATGGTGGGATTGTGGACAAGCGTTGCGGCGGACCCATTGGTCCTCCTTTGTACAACTAGACGGCAACCAATTCTTTAAATTTTGGAAGTGCAATAAATTGTAAGAAATTTTGTTGCATTATTTTCTGAAGTAGATTGAAGTATAACAAAACTTTTGATGTAAAAATACATATTTTCTTTGTTTTTACGGAACACATTTTTTCTTTGTTGTTACAGTACAATATGTGCCAACCTATTGAAATCAACCCCAATATCTGGAAGTCTTGGTTCCTGAAGTGTCAAAACTGTATATATTTCTCATTTTCCGAAGGACCAAAACTCGATGTTAAAACTGAATGACCAGCAAATTTGTATATTGAAGTTGGGGGACTAAAGATACATAACCTCTGGCTTTGAAGCCATAACCAAATTTGAGTAAAGATTTATATAATCAGCTAGATTTTGCAATATCTCTCTCCAAAAAAAAAGCTAGATTTTGCAATATACAAATTCACGTCACTTATTTCAGAAAGGAGAGATTATAACTCTTAACTTTACATACTTCTATTAACGTTGTGCCATATTGCCAAAATAAAATATTAATCCTTTTCTTTTGAAGCTAAAAAAGAAAGATTCATTTTAACATACACATGACCACTAATCCACTATGCACCTGGAGAAGGAATTTATTTTCCGCCAGAACAGGACATGAGAAAATGGCTGTCCCCGCGCTCCTCGACTACGCCTACCTCAGCGGCTTGCTCTCCCGCTGCGGCCGCGCCGCCGACCACCGCCTCGGCGCCGCCCTCCACGTCACCATCGTCAAAAACCCCTCCCACTTCCTCCTATGCCCGCTCCGCCCCTCCCTCCGCCACGTCCTCGTCGCCTGGAACGCCCTCGTCTCCATGTACGCAAGGTGCGGCCGCCACGCCGAAGCCGCCAGGGTGTTCGACGAAATGCGCATCCGTGACTCCGTCTCCTGGAATTCGCTCATCGGCTCCTCCGGCGCCGAGGACGCGCTCTCCCAGTTCAGGCGGATGCTGCGCTCGTCCTCCTCCCCGGGCGGTGGCGTCTCGTGCGACCACGCCACGTTCACCACCGTCCTGTCCGCGTGCGCGCGCGAGGCGTCGCTCCCCACGTGCGCCATGGTGCACGGGCTGGTGGTCTCGCGCGGGTTCGAGGCGGAGGTGTCCGTCGGGAACGCGCTGGTGACCGCCTACTTCGAGTGCGAGTCTCCGGGCTCGGCCGAGAGGGCGTTCCATGGGATGGCAGAGAGGAACGTCATTACGTGGACAGCGATGATATCTGGGATGGCTCGAGAAGAGCTCTACAAGGATAGCATTGTGTTGTTTCAGCAGATGAGGCGCACCGTGGATGCCAATAGCGCGACGTACTCAAGCTCCCTGTTAGCTTGCGCTGGATCTCTGGCACTCAAGGAAGGTCAGCAGATTCATGGCCTTGTTGTGAAGGCTGGACTTGAGACCGACCTTCATGTCGAGAGTGGGCTGATGGATTTGTACTCTAAATGTGGCTTAATGGAGGATACGCTGAGTGTGTTTCGCTTATGTCGTCAGCCTGATGAAATCTCCTTGACAGTGATTTTGGTTGGGTTTGCTCAGAATGGACTGGAGGAGAAGGCGTTTGAATTGTTTGCTGAGATGGCAGGCGAAGGAATTTTGATTGATACTAACATGGTTTCTGCAGTTCTGGGGGCATTCGGTGCTTCTGCGCCATTTGCTCTTGGGAAGCAAATCCATGCACTGGTCATCAAGAAGTGCTTCGGAAGGAACATCTATGTCTGCAATGGTCTGATCAATATGTATTCTAAGTGCGGTGAATTGGAAGAATCTATCCAAGTGTTCAATGAAACACCCAGTAAGAACTCGATTTCATGGAACTCCATCATTGCAGCTTTCGCGCGACACGGTCAAGGTTCTGAAGTCTTTAAGCTGTTTGAATCCATGAAAGCTGACGGTGCCAATCCCACGGATGTGACATTCTTATCCCTGCTCCATGGTTGTAGCCATGTCGGATCAGCAAAGAAGGGACTGGAAATCTTGAATTCTATGTCGTCAGAGTACGGAATCCTCCCAAGGGTGGAACATTATGCATGTGTGGTTGACATGCTTGGCCGAGCCGGTCTGTTAGAAGATGCCAGGTCATTCATTGAAGATGGACCTTTCAAGGACAGTGCTCTTCTTTGGCAGGCCTTAATGGGAGCTTGCAGCTTCCGTGGGAACTCGGAGATCGGGAAATATGCCGCAGAGAAGTTGCTCCATTTGGACCCTGATTCCCCTGCTGCTTATGTATTGTTATCAAACATATACTCATCCGAGGGCCGATGGGACGATCGAGCCAGGGTCATGAAGAGCATGAGGGAGATGGGTTTGAGGAAGGATACCGGCAAGAGCTGGATTGAGCTTGAGAAGGAGGTTCATTCTTTCGTCGTTGGGTCACCAGCATCTCGTCCTGATTCTGCTACTATGGACGATATGATGTTACAGCTGTCTGCCGTTGTTGGTGATCATCAGGATGATCTGATGGAAGGCAATGCTTTGTGAGTGAGAGGCAAGATGTGTATACATGATTCTAATACAGAGAAGGCGATTTCATGATCATGGCCTTCACGGTGAATGGAGCCCCCTGCAGGATCGTGGCTGGTGTTCAGCCAGCGACACTGCTATGATGACACATGGGCATGGGCTTAGTCGCTTAGATGCCGCCTGGCTTGTGGTGCACCAAGTGGTTCGAGGGGGAGGCTATGTTCTGGATGAACCATGTGGTTCAGCTGGTGTAATCTTGGTGATCACGGTGATGAGGGTGGTAGACTGGTGACACCTCGAAGAGAACGGGAGCAGAGGCTGTTCTGGGGTTGGCTTTCCTTATGGAACACTGCTCCGGGGTGTGATTAGAAAGATCCCTACCGAGGGCATTGACATTTGACAATGATCAAGGAAAACTTTTGGTCCCAGTCTGTACTCAACTACTCATGAGCGCTTTGTCAAGCTTCTCGAAGGTCGGTTTTCTAAGGTATTATCCTAAGTACATTTTCGGACGGATAATTCAGTCTCTTAAATCTAAACCAATTTCATAAAGTATCTCTCGGCAGAACTGATATCAAGACTGCTAAATCTATCTTCATGGGGATATCCACAGATTGTCTTGCAATACCAAAAAGAGAAGAACCAGATAGGTGTATTCTTACCTACCTGATTTGTATAGGAATTCAAATATTGAAGGAAGATAGTGATACAAATTTGAATAGTTGGGAATGTTCAGATGGAAACAAATAATACACATACTTTGAATTCAAATACCAACAGTTTGGATAATCCATATCCATTTCTTATTTCTGCCTTCCTACAAATTTCCACTAAATCTACTTGTGCGCCACACAATATTGCGCCAAATATTATGTTGCATATTATCAGTCATAACAATAGTATAAGCTACTCCCTGCAATCCATTGTACTAAATCTGAGACACTTACTATGGATCGGAGGGAGTAACATTTCTGGCAGCAATGTGTAGTCACATATGGCTTATCCTCACAGCCACTACACAGAGAAACCAGGTACATCAAGCTGATCTCTGAAAAGATAGTAAAGTAACGCTAGTAGCAAAACTGATTCAGCAACTGATTCAAGGCTCATCATGGCTCGAGCATTGTGATGGTCATTTCATTTGAAGACACCATTTTTTAATTATCACAGTATCCATTCAATCCATCATAGAAGGCTGGCATGGAAAGAGAAGGGAGACGAATACTGGCTGCTAAACATGACATTTACCGATGACATTGTCGACCTATCTTCAGGTCTGCTCTGCTCACATAGTAACCCAATTTGGATGCATTTCAGCTCCTGATCAATGGGAGGAGGATGGTTGCCATGGGATGGATCGATCAAGTCGATGACATTCCCCCTAGTTCAGTGCTCCCATACCTGCACCAAATTAATAATTGTTTGGCTATTATGATGGAGATTCAGCTTCTCATAGCCTCACACATAGAACATTGGTTCTTAAGTTCTTACAAGATTTAAGTGATAAATATACTGTTCCAAGTTGCAGGAGGGGATTATTTCTTCTTCCCGTGACAATCTCTAAAACCAAAACACCGACGCTGAACACATGACTTTGTTGAGTACTGACCACTATTCAGGCGACATGTATCCTCTGCAGTAAGAATATAACTTTTACTAGGTGTTCTACTATGTTCCAGCTATACGGCTAGTGACATCTTCTGATTGATCCCCTCCACATATCTTTGCTAAGCCAAAGTCAGAAACTTTAGGGTTGTAATCAAAGTCCAATAGAATGTTGCTTGCTTTCAGGTCCTGGTGAACTATTTTCAACTGAGAATCTTCATGGAGATATTGTAATCCCCTAGCAAGTACGTTGATAATCTTGAATCTCCTTCCCCAATCTAGGTCTTTGATTTTCTCAGAATCTGCCATTCACACAAGAAATATTAGCATTATGATGACAAAATTGTGGCACTTGCACAAAAGTCAGTTTTTTTTTCATTTTTGTTAAATTAATAGTGATAAAGTTGTACCAAGGAGAGTGGTATCAAGGCTTCATTGGGCATAAATTCATACACAGCTGTTTTATCTTATTCCTCCAAACAGACACCGATGAGGCCCACAAGATTCCTGTAGTCCTGTGGCAAACCTTAGCAACCTGAACTAGTTCACTTTTCAACTCCCTTTTTACCGCTATTTGCTTACCGTCAGGTAGGACTCCCTGCGCAAGCATACTCACTGACAAACATATAAAAAGTTTATAAGGTTGACAGAGTCGCATATGGCATGGTTTGTACCTTATGAACCATACCAAAACCTCTTTTACCAAGCATATTTCCTTCACCAAAGTCATTTGTTGCAACTCTTAATGTTGATAGATCGAGAAGAAGCGAAATGATGCTTGGAATCATCCAACAGATCATTAACCTGAAATCAGTCGGTGTTTTTCTTTTACCTTTTTTTTCCAACTTGGGCGACACCCATGTTCAATTGCAGGAACGGGAACACAATGTTCAGAGCATACAGAACATTTCAGCAGAGGGAAAAGGGGGAAGCAAGACCTCCACCAGCAGGAAACCCACTGGTAGCCGGCTCGTCTACTTTGCCATGGGACAAAAACTTGCTGCCACGAGTCGAAATAAAAGAAACAGAAGATCCAGCAGGAAACCAATCACGAAGGCCAAAAGTTGATGCAACAGCACTTCAAACAACCCGCAGAAAGCACAATCCCAACGCAAAACAGTGACATGTAGCAAGATCCATTTTTCTTCAGGCGCCAGTGAGCAACATCACAATCTGCTGCAGCAATCCACGGCCCCATCCTTCATCCGTTGCTGATGGGGGTCCTTCTGCAAATCTGCCAGAACTGAAGAAACGACACAGGGAAGAAATGATAGATTCAAGATTATGCAGGATCTTCTTTTCAAAACAAACCCCATTCCGGGCTTTCCATATTGCCCAGAAAATAGCCCCTAACCCTTCCACAAAGCACAAGTGAGACAAATCAAGCAGCCTCCCCAACCATATGAAGTATTGCCAAACATTTGTTGGAATCAATTCAGTACCTAGAAAATGAACCACACATCCCAAAACACGCGACAGTACAGTCAAAGAAAAAATGGTTTAAAGACTCAGGCTTATGGCAGAAAAATGCTTGGGATCCCCAGGCCAATGCCTTTTAACCAACTTATGCTTGGTCAGAACTGAATTTAAGAACAGCTGCCACACAAAAAAAATGATTTTAAGGGGAAGTTTTGATCTCCAGATAAAGGAATAATCAGGATCAATCAGTCTGCTCCTCAAGAGTTTATAAGCAGAACTAACGGTAAGACACTCTTTAGGCCCCCACTTCCACATCACAGCATCCTGCTGATTGATCAACACAATTTCACTGGTGATAAGTCTAAGATGCTCCCACCGAGTGGCTAAAAGTCCATTCAACCATCTAGAGAAAGTAATAGAGAATTCCAGTTCATTTTGACATGAGCCAATGAAACTTCTTTATTATTGCGGAACAAATGAAGTTCAGGATGGCTGTGTGCATCGATCGATGCAGATGCCAAGAGTTTGTCTTTGTTTTTGGAAAAGAATGGTTCAGGGTATGAGGAGTAGAAGGTACCATTGCCTGCCCATCTACCCTCCCAAAATATTTTTTTTTTGCCCAGAATCAACTTTGCAGCATCTGTCAGCAAAAAGGTTTTACTTGGAGGATGTCTTTCCAACAAGAAGAATCAGTTATTCTTTTACCTTTTCTGAGAGGACATTACAGGTCAATTGAAGGGCGTATTTCTTCTTTCACGGTTTATTCCTATTTGCTTGTCATTGCCTCATTGGTTTATATTTGTGAGCTTCTGCTCTGATGCTCACTATTGCTGCAAAAGCAAAAGAAAGAGACTGGTCTCAAGGAGGGCAGACAAGTGCTGTGTCGGCAACAATAGCTCCCAGGAGCCATCGGTGACTTGGAATAGTTTAACAGATGCCGGTCGCTCGCTGCAAATCTCGCAAGTAAAGACTTCTCATGCTCAGAAATATTGTAAAAGGCACAGCAAGGACTCACCTTGAGAACTGAAAACCGGAGGGAGGTTTTTTTTTTTTTTTAGGGGTAAAACCGGAGGAAGTGTATCTGCCGGGGCGGCACGTCAATCAACTGAAGACCCGAGCCCACTGGGACTTCCTCTTAAGAGGCCCAAGCCTGGTATCTGGGCTATCAGCCCACGACCAGCCCCTGAACCCATGGCTATCCCCATGTACGGCTGACTCGGGCGGAAAAATTAATCCAACCGACCGAAAAAACCCCGTCCAAGCCGACTGGCGAAACCCTAGCCTAGGCTCCTGCCTCCTTCCTCCAGTCCGGCCGATCGTCCATGGCTCCGGCCGCCGCCGCCCCCTTGACCGTCCTCGGTGACGACCTCCTGCAGGAGGTCTTCATCCGCCTCCCCGCCCCCGCCGACCTCCTCCGCGCCGCGGCCGCCTGCAAGCCCTTCCTCGGCGCCGTCCGCTGCGCCCGTTTCCTCCGCCGCTTCCGCCGCCGCCACGCCTCCACCTTCCCGCCCCTCCTCGGCTGCCTCGTCCTCAGATGCAACCGCGGCCACCTCCACCACCAGGAGCCCAACCCCGCCCGTCTCCTAACACCCTCCGCCGCCGCGCGTCGGGTCGCCGACCGCGGCGACTTCGCCCTATCCTTCCTCCCCCACCGCACATGCTACTGCGGCGCCATGTGGCAGGTCCTGGACTGCCGCAACAGCCGCCTTTTGTTGAGTACTTGGGTGTCGAGGCAGCTCATGGTCGCCGACCCATTGACCCGCCATTGGGTCTCACTCCCTATGCTCCCCTCCCTAAGCTTCGTAGGGTATGGCCTCGTCGCCGATCACGGGGACTCATCGGTGTTCCAAGTGGTGTGTATTTCACGAGAAGGCGCCTCCTTGCGCGTCTTTCTCCTATCCTCCGGTGAGCACCGTTGGGACGAAGTCGCTCGCTTTGCAAACCAATCCAACTTTGCCTGTACTCGTGCAATGCAAGCGAACAAATCGTTGTACTGGAAGCTTGAGGGAGGAGAGCGGATGGTCGCGTTCAACACATTGGGGATGGAATTCTTTGTCATAGACCTCCCGCCTGTCTTACGGTAGCGCAGCTTCGACATCATTGAGAAGGGAGAGGAGGATGACGGTGGAATCTATATACTCACAATGCGTGATTTCTACATTGAGACTTGGGTGGGTGTGAAGACCAACACCGGCTCGAGAGCATGGAAGCTGTTGGAGAAGTCTGTGAGGTTCCGAAGAGTTTTACATGGAGGATGGCAGGATATCATCGGGGTGGTCGCCGGTGTTCTGTTCTTGCGACATCATGCTGGCTTGGTCTCCATTGATCTTGACACTATGAGGCTTCGGAGGTTGCCTGAGAGGGAGGATGGTCCGCTGGGACAGATATATCCTTACACAATGGCATGGCCGCCTTCGTGTTTGAACCCTACTGAACAAGGTGCTTGATAAGGTGATAACCACTTCCTTCAATTGCTAATTGCCTTGTCAAAGTTTTGATCTACGATGTGTTTGTACATAAATGGGTAAAATCTCAAGGACTTCAGTTAGCAAAATTTACTCCAAAATCGTCTTAGTACACCATGTAGGACACGGTTGGCGCAGCGCCCCCCCCCCCCCCCCTCTACCTGGGGATTTGGTCCCTCTAGAGTAGTTGCGCAAGTCTCACTCTGATTGAGAGAAATTAAGCTAGCGAGGGAACACATTGATAAAAATAATGATATTGTAGACTTGAGGTGGCATGATAGATTCAATTCTTGGATCAGCATCTGGTCTCTATTGGCGATTCACTTTTCCGGTAGGCTCTTTACTTTGGATGATAACCAGGCCAATTTTGTTATGTTCAAGATCGATATGATTTTCTGCTCCACATGGATGGACCATGTTCCCTTTACCTAGTTGTAGGGTTTTACCGGACATGGAGTGATCATGTGCCACTTATCTAGAATTGTAGGCACAAGGCAACTATTCGGAAACCTTGTTTTAAATTTCAGAAATGGTGGTTATCCATGGATGAATTTCATTGTATCGTTACGAAAGCCTAGTATACTCTAGAAAGTAATGTGGTGTAATAATCTAGTAGAGATTTGGCAACATAGATCTAGGTATTTTAGGAAGTTTGCCAAACATTTGAGTTCTAATATTGAGGCTTTCATGAGAAAAGCAAAAAATGGAGATTATTGAGGAATTTGATAGGTTTGATAAGAAAGCTAAGGAGGGTCCTCTTTCTTAAGTAGAGTTGAACAAGTTGGATAAGCTCAAAAATATAAAGTTGATATGGGCTAGAGAGGAAACTAAAGCTAGAAAGGAATCTTGAGATAGGAATATTTTGGAGGAAGATAGAAATACTAGTTCTTCCTAGAGCCTGTCTATAAGACTGAAGAAATGCTAGGTGTAGCTACTGAGTTTTATAGAAAAAAATGTTTCATTTTGAGGAGAGATTTAACATGACCCTTAGAGAAGACTTATTTTCTAAAGAGGAGAAGGTAAGTGGCAAAGAAATAGTTTTCTAAGGAGATGGGGGAGAAAAGCCTCATTTGATCCCTAATCTGAGGGAGCTCTTAGTACTTATGAGATGTCTTTTCTTTTCCTACGAAAATTATGGGAGTGCTCTTAAGGGGGGGGGGGGGGTATAATTGCCATGTTTCACTGTTGGTGGAGCTAGGAGCTAGATAAGTATAGATTAAACTTTGCTATTTTACCATTAATCCCAAAAGAGAATGATGCCCGAACAATGAAGAAATTTAGACCTATAAGTCTTTTAAAATTGTATCTTTAAAGTCTCACTTTGATTATGGAATGGTTGATAGCTCACAACCAATTTGCTTTTAATAGGGGGTGGGGGAATATCCATGAGATCAGTGTGGTAGTTGCATACTGTTCATTCTTCAAAACAAAAAGGTCTGTTGTTTCAGCTAGATTATAAAAAAGCTTAGGGCATCCCCAATAATGGGTACTAAGAAGGTATTAGTCCGACATGGTGGGGAGATGAATAAAATAAGGAAGTAGTTGTTGCTTGCAGAAGTAACAACATCTACATGGATACCAAGACAGAAAAGAGAATGACATGTGGGTCCATTAAGAAATAAAGGAGATTTTTACTCCGGCTCTTGGACTAATTAAGACTTCAGTCAGAGGATAATATGTGAAACAAGTGGTAGTCAATTAGTATAATGTGCATATAGGCCCAATATTTTCTATTTCTCTCAGAATCATGCTTATTTTTTGGAAGGGGGTTATGCAACCTGCACAGATGATTAAGTTTGGTTACAAGTGGGTTGTGGGGCAGAGGTACCAGAATTAGGTTCTAGGAGGATGTCTGGTTTGAAACTGCTCGCCTAGCTAACTATTCAGTTTTGATATCTACTAGCAAAAGAACCCGTGCGATGCTACAAAAACAATGGAAAGTGTATCAAGCACGAGCCGGTGGAGGCGAAGTCTGGACATTGATTTTTCGATTGCATTGATTTCCATACTGAGATTGATACCGAGATTTTTTGTTTGGGTTCGGATTGATTTCCATACTGAGATGGATATGAAGAATTTTGGATTTCATGCTAAGGAGATTGATTTATTTTAGGATTGTTCGTATTATGTTGTGACAAATTTGGACCTTACGATAACTTTCGGTAAATCTAAACCGTAGAATTTCTGCTACTGAAATCGTGAATAAAGCGGGAGGGAAAGAAAATAAGAGGCAGTGACATATTGATTGTAATTTTAACGAAGTTGACCGACCAACACCGACCAACGGCACCCACCCATCACCACCGATTCCAATTTAATATATTGTAATAGATAATAGATATTCTATAAAGAATGAACATAATGTCACAGATGAAGGGAAGTGTGGGATGGGGATGCACCTTAGATGCACTTTTCAGGATAACCTTCAATGTACATATGCTATATCAATAGAGAGAGCTGGAGGTTGTTACTGGTATTATTATTTTCTCTGATGAAGAAGATGCAATTATCTGGCAATATGAGAGTAGTGGGGTGTATTCTTCCAATTCGCTTTCCAAATAAAAATTATGAACCATCATGGGGTTTCACCTGTCTATTTCCTTATAATGTAGAAAGATAAGGAATCACCTAGGGTTCCTACATTCCTCTGGCTGTCGGATCCAAATAAAATTCTGACTAGAGCTAATCTAGATAAATGACATTTGAGGAAACCAACTGATTGCATTTTCTGTTCTGAAAAAGAATATTTCAATCACCTATTTTTTTACGACATATTGGCTAGGTTCCTATGAAGGAGATAGCAATTATGTTTAAGTGTCAGGCGTGCGGTTTTACTTTTGCTACACACTAGATTAATCATAAGATGATGTCTATAATACAACATTGGCCCCGGTCTTGTGGGGATTCTACAAAAGTAAAAATGGCATTGTTTCTAACAATATGATTCATAAATATATTCACAACAGGAAGGCTTGCCTCCAATACTCCAGGATCTCGCCCCATCGCTTCCTGAGCAAGAACCGGAGGAAGAATTAATGCTCCAAGCTTTGACGTCTCGAAGCATTCTCCTCTAGACCTGTTTAATATTCATCCAATTGCCATTGTTAGAAACAATGCCAATTTTACTTTTGTAGAATCCCCACAAGACCGGGGCCAATGTTGTATTATAGACATCATCTTATGATTAATCTAGTGTGTAACAAAAGTAAAATCGCACGCCTGACACTTAAACATAATTGCTATCTCCTTCATAGGAACCTAGCCAATATGTCGTAAAAAAATAGGTGATTGAAATATTCTTTTTCAGAACAGAAAATGCAATCAGTTGGTTTCCTCAAATGTCATTTATCTAGATTAGCTCTAGTCAGAATTTTATTTGGATCCGACAGCCAGAGGAATGTAGGAACCCTAGGTGATTCCTTATCTTTCTACATTATAAGGAAATAGACAGGTGAAACCCCATGATGGTTCATAATTTTTATTTGGAAAGCGAATTGGAAGAATACACCCCACTACTCTCATATTGCCAGATAATTGCATCTTCTTCATCAGAGAAAATAATAATACCAGTAACAACCTCCAGCTCTCTCTATTGATATAGCATATGTACACTGAAGGTTATCCTGAAAAGTGCATCTAAGGTGCATCCCCATCCCACACTTCCCTTCATCTGTGACATTATGTTCATCTTTATAGAATATAGATATCAAAACTGAATAGTTAGCTAGGCGAGCAGTTTCAAACCAGACATCCTCCCAGAACCTAATTCTGGTACCTCTGCCCCACAACCCATTTGTAACCAAACTTAATCATCTGTGCAGGTTGCATAACCCCCTTCCAAAAAGGAAGCATGGTTCTTTGAGAAACAGAAAATATTGGGCCTATATATGCACATTATACTTATTGACTACTACTTGTTTCACATATTATGTTCTGATTGAACTCTTAATCCAAGAGCTAGTGAAAAAAAATATTTAAAACTTGCAGGTTTGGAATTCCTAATCCACCATACTCTTTTCTCATGCACAAAGATCGAATTCTATGATGTACCTCACAATCATCCCATTAACAAAACTAATGATTTTGAGGGCCCATCTAGGGAATTTCAAAAAATATAATAGATACAGAGAGAAACTTCCATCTCCACCCTACTATCTTACCCATTAACTTGTCTAGGTATAACATGCTGGAGGTCCTCTCTATTTAGCTTATCATAATGCAAAGGGATACCTAGATATTTAATAGGGAAATGTCCATCCACAAATTGAAAGTAATGTAGGAATACTTTTGTTTTAGACATATCCATACCTATTGAAACCAACTCACTTCATGACAATTGATCCTCTCCTCTTTGCCAGTTACCTTCTCCTCTTTAGAAAATAAGTCTTCTCTAAGGGTCATGTTAAATCTCTCCTCAAAATGAAACATTTTTAAAAAAAAAACTCAGTAGCTATACCTAGCATTTCTTCGGTCTTATAGACAGGCTCCAGGAAGAACTAGTATTTCTATCTTCCTCCAAAATATTCCTATCTCAAGATTCCTTTCTAGCTTTAGTTTCCTCTCTAGCCCATATCAACTTTATATTTTTGCTGAGCTTATCCAACTTGTTCAACTCCACTTAAGAAAGAGGACCCTCCTTAGCTTTCTTATCAAACCTATCAAATTCCTCAATAACTCCATTTTTTTTGCTTTTCTCATGAAAGCCTCAACATTAGCACTCAAATGTTTGGCAAACTTCCTAAATACCTAGATCTATGTTGCCAAATATCTACAAGATTATTACACCACATTATTTGCTAGACTATACTTGGCTTTCCTAACGATACAATGAAATTCATCCATGGATAACCACCATTTCTCAAATTTAAAACTAGGTTTTCGAATAGTTGCCTTGTGCCTAGAATTCTAGATAACTGGCACATGATCACTCCATGTCGGGTAAAATCCTGGAACTAGCTAAAGGGAACATGGTCCATCTATGTGGAGCGGAAAATCATTTCGATCTTGAACATAACAAAGTTGGCCTGGTTATCATCCAAAGTAAAGAGCCTACCAGAAAAATGAGTCGCCAATAGAGACCAAATGTTGATCCAAGAATTGAATCTATCACACCACCTCAACTCCTCAAGTCTACTAGTATATCATTATTCTTATCAATGTGTTCCCTCGCTAGATTAAATCCTCCCAATCAGAGTGAGACTTGCGCAACTACTATAGAGGGACCAAATCCGCAGGTAGAGTTGTCTTCCCCACCTCGGCCGGAGGAGGGGGGGGGTGCGTTGGCCCAACCGTGTCGTACATGGTGAACTAAGACGATTTTGGAGTAAAGTTTTGCTAACTGAAGTCCTAGAGATTTTACCCATTTATGTACAAAAACATCGTAGATCAAAACTTTGACAAGGCAATTAGCAATAGGAGGAAGTGGTAATCACCCTATCAAGCACCTTGTTCACTAGGGTTCAAACATGAAGGCGGCCATGCCATTGTGTAAGGATATATCTGTCCCAGCGGACGATTCTCCTTCTCGGGCAACCACCCAAGCCTCATAGTGTCCAGATCAATGGAGACCAAGCCAACACCATGTCTCAAGAACAGAACACCGGCGACCACCCCGATGATATCCTGCCAGCCTCCATGTAAAACCCTTCGGAAGCTCACAGACTTCTCCAACAGCTTCCATGTTCTCCCGCCGGTGTTGGTCTTCACACCCACCCACGTCTCAATGTAGAAACCACGCATTGTGAGTATATAGATTCCACCGTCATCCTCCTCTCCCTTCTCAATGATGTCGAAGCTGCTCTGCCAAGACAGGCGGGAGGTCTATGACAAAGAATTCCATCGCCAATGTGTTGAACGCGACCATCCGCTCTCCTCCCTCAAGGTTCCAGTACAACGATTTGTTCGCTTGCATTGCACGGGAACTGGCAAAGTTGGATTGGTTTGCAAAGCCAGCAACTTCGTCCCAACGAAGCTCACCGGAGGATAGGAGAAAGGCGCGCAGGGAGACGCCTTCTCGTGAAATACACACCACTTGGAACACCGAGGAGTCCCCGTGATCGGCGACGAGGCCATACCCTACGAAGCTTAGGGCGGGGAGCTTAGGGAGTGAGACCCAGTGGCGGGTCGGCGACCATGAGCTGCCTTGACACCCAAGTACTCAACAAAAGGCGGCCGTTGCGGCAGTCCAGGACCTGCCACGCGGCGGTGCACTGGCATGTGCGGTGGGGGAGGAAGGATAGGGCGAAGTCGCCGCGGTCAGTGACCCGGCGCGCGGCGGCTGATGGGATGAGGAGACGGACGGGGTTGGGCTCCTGGTGGTGGAGGGGGCCACGGTTGCCCCTGAGGACGAGGAAGCCGACGAGGGAGGGGAAGGTGGAGGCGTGGCGGCGGAGGAAGCGGGCGCAGCGAACCGTGCCGAGGAAGGGCTTGCATGCAGGCGGCCGCGGCAAGGAGGAGGTCGGCGGGGGTGCGGAGGCGGATGAAGACCTCCTGCAGGAGGTCGTCGCCGAGGACGGTCACGGGGGCTGCGGCGGCTGGAGCCATGGACGATCGGCCGGACTGGAGGAAGGAGGCAGGAGCCTAGGCTAAGGTTTCGCCAGTCGGGCCGGACGGGGTGGAGACAGTGGTTGGGTCGCTTTCTGACTTTCTGTCGAATAGAAAGAGTTTTTCGCCCGAGGTCAGGAAATCGTGGAAGGAAATTGACCAAAAGCTTGGGCCTGCTAACCCTATTCGGAGGAAGGCCCAGTTACCGGAGCTCTTTCTTGTACGGTTTGCGTTGCTTGTACCTACGCTCGTGCAGGACCCGCTGCCGCCGTTGTTTTACTGCTCAAGCCTCAAGGTGAGTCCTTGCTGTGCCAAGATTTCTGATTTCTGAAGCATCCGCAAAGATAACCGTCAAGTCTTTACTTACGAGATTTGCAGCGAGCGACCGGCATCTGTTAAACTATTCTAAGTCACCGATGGCCCCCTGACAGCACATCTCTAGTTCTCTGCCCTCCTTGGGACCACTCTTTTCTTTAGCATCAGAACCGAAGCTGGCATTTTCCTGTTCACAGATATAAACCAACAAGGCAGTGACAAGCAAATAGGAATATATAATGAAAGAAGAAATAGGCCCTTCAATTTCACCTATAATGTCCTCTCAGAAAAGGTACAAGAATAACTGATCCTTCCTGTTGGAAAGACATCCTCCAAGTAAAACCTTTATATCTTGCTGACAGATGCTGCAAAGTTGATTCTGGGCAAAAAAAAATTTGGGAGGATAGATGGGCAGGCAATGGTACCTTGTGCTCCTTCACTACTCCACAAAACCTCTCCACTGGCGGTAAAAAATGGGGTTGGTGGCGGTGATCACGCCCGCCACCAACTCTGCGTCACTGGAGATTTTGGCACCTGTGGCGGGTAACATACCCGCCACTGTTGCTCCGAGATCAACAATGGCGGGTAAAATACCCGCCACCGAATACCCACAAACCGCCACTGTAAATCCCTCTGGCACCACCCGAAAAATGCGTGGAGTACATCAGTGGCGGGCGAAGTACCCGTCACTGGACAGTTTCTATGGCCACCGCCACTCGAACCTTTTCCAGTGGCGGTCCTGCCTAACCGCCACTGCTATGTGTTCAGTGGCGGTGGTTCTTAACCGCCACTGGTACTATTTTTTCCCGAAAAAAAATAAATGAGTTATTTATAAAAATAAATATTCTTGTAGCACAGAAATAGCAGGAATACAGCACAGCACAGATAATAACAGCAGCACAATATACAACACCAAAGAAACAGAAATAGCAGCAAATATATTACAAAGTTTCACACGAGTTAAACATTCAAGTCACATGCATGTGTATACAAAGTGTTTGAAAGAATGAGCCACAAATAAAATTATTCCACACAATTTAGCCACTTTTGGCGACAATCCCGCCGCCGTAGTAATCCCCGCTCGATTTGAGGACCTCCTTGTTGAGGATTTCGTCGATGTCCTTCTGGATCTCGTACGCGAGAATTTCAGAGTTGTGCCCTAACTCAGGGTTGGCCAGAAACCAATTCCTCACTTTTTTGAAGGTCTTCTTCCCCTTCGGCTTGAAGTCATTGATCATCTGCTGAATAGTGTGCGCGCAGTAGTAACCGCAGTAGACGGATCCTTCAGGCTGTTGCTCGCAGGGGAAGTTGAAATTGTGCCTGAGGGGAGCGTCAGGATTGCAGCTGAAGCCAGTCATCCTGTACCATTTCACCGCGTCGCGATAGGCTGAGTCGATGACATATTTGATGGGCTCAAAGTCGCGTTGTGGTTCATTCCCCTTGCGTCTTAGTGGATCAAAATATGTGACCCCTCCCATATCGAGGCAGATGGCGATTGTCACCCAATGGTCGCTGTTTCACAAAAAGAGCACATTGTATTAGCCAAATAATATAACAAGCAAGTCTTCCGACGGAAAAAGATTTATGTATTCATGCGAATTGAAAACAACTTACTGTAGATGGTACAATATCAATACGAAATGGCGGTCTCTGTGCTTCAAGATGAATTGAGTGAGGTATTCAATCGCCAACCTTCTACTTTCGGCCAACAATGGGTCTGGACCAAGCAAAGTGGCGTTGAAGAGTAGGGGGTCGGCGACGGCCATCCCATACTGCTTCACCCTATAGGCCTCCCTCGTGTAGTGTACACACCACAGTCTTAATATGGCGTTGTCGAGACACTTGCGGTTGAAGAGGGGAAACAAGTCGAGGAAGTCAATGCCGAAGGTAACGTCGTTTTCCTTCTGGATTTCCCCCGTATTGGAGTCGAAGAAGCCATAATGCTTTGGCACTCGAACCCTGATTTCCAGATTCTGGAGGTCTGCGCCTGATGATGCCACACTCATGTATTTATCATGGAGCTCTTGCATCTCCTGTGGCAGGCGATACAGGTCATCCTGGGTCACCATCGGTTGTCCGGGGTGGAACAACAAAAATTGGGAGAATCGCCTGTCCACGAAATAAGATCCATCAGGCAATCTATCTCCAACACGGGGGTGGGTGGGCATCTTCAGAATGTCTGGCCGCTCTTCCCAAATCCCTTCTATCTGCGGCGCGGTCTTTGGTTGTCTTCCCGTAGAAGACGACTCTTTCCCCTCCTTGGAGGAGCCCTTGCTTGCCTTGCCGCCTGTCCTCCTTTTGTTTTTCCTGCGTCTCAGGAAATCGGAACTGTCCGGTTTCTGGTGGACCTGCATCCCAGCAGGGGCACTTGGACGGCTCTCCAACGGGGCCGATTGTGCTGCGGCTCTCCGAGGGACGGGTCTTGGTGCGGATGGCTTCGGGCGGCCACGGAGGATTTTTGCCTGCATTGTCGTCGCTGCACTCCGCCGCAGGTGAGAAGTCTCGTTCCGCGGGCTTGTAGTCGAAAGGACCGGGTGAGGCGCCAAGCGGCGACGGAGACGTCATGCGCCGGGCGGGTGGAGACAGACCGAGGCGGGGGGACGGAGATGGAGACGGCTCCGTAGCGAGGACCACCAACCTCCTAGGCCAGATGAGGTAGGAGTTGACGCAATCCCTTAGGGTCGTTTCCTCTTCGTGCGGAGGATAAGGGACCGGTTCGTCCTCAAAGCCCCTGAGCACGGAGTCCACCTGCACCCTGACCATGTCGTCTCGCAGGGTCATGTGGTGCACCACGGCCGTACGCGACATTAGCAACTCGCGCGCGCCCAGAGGGTTCCCCACCGTCGGCATGTGTAGCCGGCATTTGACGCCCTTCTGCGCATGACAAACATGGCAACATCATTAATGGATTGGAGCATGATAGTGGTATTTCTCAATTTTTCGTAGCGGGCGAAGACACTTACCGTGAGGTTCTCGTCGGGTGGCCCAAGCTGGTCAAGCTGGCACTTGGTGGCGGAGCATGAGGTGCTCTTGTTCCCTCGCGGGGACGGATCCGATGCGGGTGGGATTGGTTGGATGGGCGCCTCCGGGAAAACATCGTGATCGACGAAGTTGTCGATGTCACGCTGGTCCCTTGCAAGCCGCATGAGCTTCTGAGCTCCTCCCTCGCCAACACCCAGATCTTCTCATCTAGGTCCTCTGAGCTCTGTTCTTTGCTGGACACCATTCTGCGTTTGCAGGAACCTTGCTCTTTCGCCATCTGCCTGCGAAAGGGCCCCGAACAGACACGTCGAATATGGCCCCCGTGCTCATTTTGTTGCAGAGCGTAGCTGATGGCATCATCCCACTGTTGGTTGATAGACGAGTGGGAGCCATCCGACTCCCACTCTGCCATTGCACCCTGTATACAAAAAACAACATGCTCGGTGTTAATGTTATATGTGAGTATAAGAAGCCCAACCGATAAAAGAAGATGTCAGGACGAGGCCTTACGAGTGCAGCCTCTTGCTTCTCTGACATAGGCTCTAGGCCCGCCCACTGATTTGCGGTCATGGACGACCGCATCCATTTGCTGGAGCACTCACCGCGAAGCAAAGTTGGGACCCTCGGCTGTATACCGGCTTGGTCCAATGCGGTGTCCTCCTTCGCCCACACCTTCTCCTTTCCGGGGCGTCCACGACTGCCGAGGCGGTGGTCGAAGGGCCTTTTCTCACGAAGCTCCTTGTACCATTTTTGGCTGGCCTTGAATTCATCTGAGCTGACCCACTCCTTGAACCTCTCCCAGTCCTCCTTCGAGATCCCCTTCCAGTGCTTGTTCACATCTGTCTTCCAGTCTTTGCCGATGAGCTTCCGGCAGTTATACTGCCACGTGCTCTGGCCCTTCCTCATGACTTGGTGCATCCGCCACTCCAACCGTCTCCTGATCTCATCATTGGCAGGCACGAACCGCTTCCATGCCGCCTCGTAACAGTCCTGCTTCACAGCTTCCGGGACGTCGCTCCATCTTTGATAGATCCAAGCGCGTACCCGTACAATGGCGTTGCATGTGTTGGAGAATCTTTCTGCGGCCTCCACCGGTTCCTCCGGGTAGTTTTCTTTGTTCAGCTTGGTGACGACCCACGACTCCGTCGGCACCTTGTTTGCCCCCCGCTTGGACTTCGACTGAGTAGTCGCCTTCGTAGCCTGAGCTTCTTCCTCGTTAGCTGCTCCTCCTCGGCTCCTTCAAGGAGCAGCTGCTCCTCGGCTCCTTCAAGAAACAACTGCTCCTCGCTCATGGCAATTTCCGAGCCCGAGGAAGATGCCCCCGCTTCAACGCGAGCCTGAGGTTCCTATCCAACACTTATAAAAGTAATTTAAAAAAACGGAAAAATTCGGCATGACCTATGCTGTAAAACAAGAAAATTTTGGCATGACCATTCCTGTAAAACAACAAATGAGTATACCCGAATGTTATACCTGCATAAAAAAACTCCCACCCACATATACCCCCTCGGCACGATGGCCGGACCCTTCTCAACGACCCGGCACGATGGCCGGGCCCACATTCCTCATATCAACCGACACGATGGTCGGGATCACATGCATGTATCATTAAACAATAAACAGCAATAACATCAATACTTAACCATAAACAACAATATTTAAACCCTAACTAAACATAAACAGCAACCCTAATTTAAAAAAACAGCAAGATTCAACCCTAAATAGAACTAAACAACAATATTTAAACCCTAACTAAACATTAACAATAAGATTCAACCCTAATTAAGAACACATTTAACCCTAATTGAACCCTAATTGAACCTAATTTAACCCTAATTGAACCCTAATTTGACTCACCGGGAAAGGGGCTTCGTCAGCCGGCGGAGACGGCCGGGGCAGAGGGGGCCGGGGCAGAGGGGGTCGCGGGGTCGGCGGCGGAGAATGCCGGGGCCGTGGCGGGGGCCGCGGGGTCGGCGGCGAAGACTGGCGGGGCAGCGGGGGTCGCGGGGTTGGCGGCGGAGACGGCCGGTGGAGGTGGCGGCGTCGAGGCGGCCCGGCCGCGCCCTCGGCGATACGGGCCGGGCGGCGGCAAGGCGGGTCCGGCGGCCGGCGGGGGGGCCTGCGGGGCGAGGGGCTTCCCGCTCCTCATCGTCCGTTGCGACCCCCCGGCCCCGGATTTGTCTGGCTGCGACATGGCAGCGGCGGGGAAGGGCGGCGGCGGTGGCGGTGGAATTGGGCAGGGCTTCACCTAGGGTTTCGGGGATGAGCGCTGCTGGTCTGTGAGAAAGACGCGCAATAAAGAACCATAAGGTTTTCCGAAAAAAACCAGGGTCCATTATCCCAAAATGTTCCATCTTCCTAGAAAAGTGGATTCGTTCCAAAAATCCTCCAGAAGATGCTAATGGTAAGCAAGAAGATTGTTTACGATACAAAAAATTTGCGAAGTCTCGCCCTGAAATATATATAGGAAGGGTTTCCAGTGGCGGGTATTTCGCAGATACCCGCCACTGGAGACCCTTCCTAGGGTTACCGGTGCGGGAGACCACCGGTGGCGGGTATTTCCGGATACCCGCCATTGGTGAGCCACCAGTGGCGGGTATGTGAAATCCCCGCCACTGGTAATTGAAACAGGAGTGAGGGTTAGCCACATCCCTGTTCCACGGACCAGTGGTGGTGGTATCGTATATACCCGCCACTAGTTATTATTTTGGCTCTAGTATTATATTTTTATTATATTCAGTGTCTCTCTGAAAATTGTGGCACCTGTACTTTCAAGTGTATAATAATTATTTCTTGTATTACTAAATATTTCAATGCTAAATACATTGCTGAAATTGAAAATTTATGCTTTTGTAGTGTTTACCGTGGTTAAAAATTGTTATAAATTACAAAGTTGCTCAGAATGGTCTGATATTTGGCATGGAGGCTTCTCACACAACAATATTCCTGTATATGAAGTTTGGTGTCAAAATTCCAAATGAAACCCATAAGAATAACATATTGGGATCATCTAGTTAGATATCTCTGATACCTTCTAAGCCAACATCCAAATTGTAACATTATAACAACTTTGGGCTTGATTTTTTTCCATGTGGCTTCATTAGACTGAGAGGTGTTCCCATGCCAAGTTTCAGCTCATTTTGATGAAAATTAAATTTTATGGAATTAAATTAGCACGAAAGCCACACATAATCATAGAAATTTGTATGAAAGACTATGAATTAAAGTCTAAAACTAGTATTGGGAACAAAAGATATTACTATACACCCAAAAGTACAAGTGCCATATTTTTTGGGAATGCAGAGAATATAATAGGATTATAATAGTGCATTCTGAAATAATTATCAGTGGCGGGTTTCAGGAAAATAACCGCTACTGGTGAGTTGGAGAAGATTTGGGAAATTCCAAGTCCTGTAGCACACATCAGTGGCGGGTTTCAGCAAAATCACCGCCACTGGTGGGTGCTTCCGGTGGCGGGTTTACCTGTAATCACCGCCACTGGTACCCCTTCTGCGGGCTGCCGCGCGAGGCGAGGTGGGAGTTTAGTCCCACCTCGCTAGTTTACGAGCGGTTCGACCAGCAGAAATAGCTTCCTCCCCTTACCTTTGCAGATTCCGAATAAAAACAATTGCCGCTCTCTCTCCTCTACTCCCGTTCGCCTGGCCTGTGGACCCGGTACCCTCTGTGTGCACTGGTGGGCTCGGATTATAGCCCTGTGGGCCCGTGCTCTTCTGGCCTAGTAGGTAGTAGGCAGCTCCCGGGTTCTCGCCTGGCTGGGCCCGAACCCGAAACAGCCTAGTTGACCGGGCGGGCTAAAAAACTTTTTTGCTTCCTTTTCTGGTAGCAGGCAACAGTGGCGGGTTTACCTGCAATCACCGCCACTGGTCCCCTTCCAGTGGCGGTTTTTCTGGTAATAACCGCCACTGGTCCCCTTCCAGTGGCGGTTTTCCTTGTAATAACCGCCACTGGTGTCCTTCTGCGGGATCCGCGCGAGGCGAGGTGGGAGTTTAGTCCCACCTCGCTAGTTTACAAGCGGTTCGACCAGCATATAAGGCTATCCTCCCTTCTCCCATCAGCTTCCGATTAATCATCTCGCCTGTCTCCTGTGCTCCTCGCCTGGCCCGTGGGCCCGGTCCGCTCTGGCCTAGTAGGTAGTAAGCTGCTCCCGGGTTCGCCTGGCTGGGCTCGAACCCGAACAGCCTAGTTGACCCGGGCGGGCTTAAAAACTTTTTTTTCTCCTTTATAATGATGAAACAAGCAAATAAAATATGCATTCACAGTAGAAAAATATTGCGAACAAATTTACGGCATTTGTTTTCAAATTTGAACAAGTTAAGATTCGAACCTCGTTAGAATTCAAATTACATCGAAAATTACACAAATAGTGAACTATTGGACAATCTTGTATTCTTCTTTGTTGTCTTCTCTTTCCTCTTATACGTTTGGACCTCATTGTGGCTGCTTCTGGCGTAGGCCCCATCTTGTGTGGGTAATTTTGACTTCTTTCTTGTCTGGATCGTCCGTCTTGCCACCTCTTCTTCTTGCCTGGTCGTGGGATCGGGGAAACCTTCATAGTCTTGTTGTGAAGTTACTCTGTCGACCCAACAATGCTCCTTTTACCTCTCCTCACGACTACGCGGTTTTTCGCTATCGGGTCTTCCACGAAGAAGACTTGTTTGCATTTGGAAGCAAACTGCCATGGTTCATGCAGTGCCGAGATTCTTTTGACGTTCACCTGATGACGGGGAATCTCTTTTGGCAGAATCATTGTTCTGAACCTATGATCTTCATGCCTGACATCGCGTGCCCATCTGATGCGAAACATGGCGATGGTGGTGAAGGTGTAGTCAAGCTCCTAGATCTCTTCGACCATGCCGTAGTACGCTTCAGTCTGACCTTCGCTGTCGGTCCCCGTCTCAACTATGAGTTTGGTACGTACTCTTACGGTCTTGAGCCTTGGTGTAGTATGTATACCCATTCATTGCGTACGACTGGTATGTCACGACGTTGCGGTCGGGAAGCCATGACAACTTCTGGACAATCTTCTCATCTTCATTCGCCGCAGCCCTCGGATACCAAAGATCCTTCAGCCACATGGCGAATGTAGAATTGTGTTTTCACTGGATCGAATCATCATTCTTGTTAGGGTTGAGGTTTCGAAGTTCTTCGATGTGCATGTCGATGAACAGCTCGACCTCTGGCGTGAGTTCCAGAGACAGCAAAATTAAAGCGAGAGAGAGAGGGAGGATCATCACTAGGGTGAGGGGGAGCTCCAGAGACAGCGGGGGCAGCCCGGGAGAGCCGCCGGAGAGAGGTCAGGACCTAATTTCCTGCCGGCGGCCAAGGCACCATTAATGGCCATTTTGCAAAATTGGAGAAGAATAGGAGGAGGAAGAAGGGAGAGGAAGAGGGAGGAGAAGGGGGGAGAGCTACCTTCCGACCGCCGCCATCAAATTTTGGCAGGGCTTCGCCGCCGGTGAGAAGCAGAGCCGCAGCTGGTCCAAGACAGACACATGAGCTCGAACAGCTTAGCGCTCGTACAGGGATTATATATAGGGAGGTCTCCAGTGGCGGGCAAACTGAATAACCGCCACTGGTGACCTCCAGCAGCGGGCGGAGAAATAAACCGCCACTGGAGCCGCACCAGTGGCGGGTAAGATTATACCCGCCACTGGTGATCTCCCACTAGTTCCCCAACTTTACTCCCACATCGCTTGTTTACAAACGATCTGACCAGCATAAAAGGGATTCGGCCGCCCATCCTATCGGTGGCTACCCAGTCAACAGTGTCTTTCCCTTGCGCTGGAGGACCAAACGCGATCAGTTTGGTGCTGCAGCGGCTAAGGGAAGATCACTGTTGACTGGGTAGTCCCATAACGTGCCGACTCAGCAGTGGCGGTCATTTTATTGGACCCGCCACTGGAAGACAGCCAGTGGCGGTGACAAAGAAACAACCGCCACTGTTGAGAAATTTAGTCCCACCTCGCTTTTTTACAAACGATCTGACTAACATAAAATGGATTCGGCTGCCCATCCTATCGGTGGCTAACCAGTCAACAGTGACTTCCCAGGCCGCTGGAGTCCGAAACGCGATCAATTTGGTGCTGCAGCGGTCAAGGGAAGGTCACGGTAGGCCGAGTAGCTAACCCATCAGGTGCGGACTCACCAATGGCGGTTTTTTCGGGTGCCCGCCATTGCTAACATATGGGGCATCCACGAGCAGCGCCAGTGGCGGTGATAGTCACCGCCACTGGTGCTACAACATCAGTGGCGGTGATTTGTTTCGGTGAACAAAATCACCGCCACTGCTGATGTAGCACCAGTGACGGTGACTCGTGGATGCCTCGAGAGGCCTCCAGCGGCGGTGTGTTTTTTGGTCCGTTTTAACCGCCACTGGAGGGGGATCACGGATGGGGTTTTCTGTAGCAGTGCTTATACCCTGAACTTTATTTTTTCTGCAATAATAAAGAAGTTTCCTTTGCTCATGCAAAAATGAACTGGAATTCTATTGCTTTCTCTAGATGGTTGAAAGGACTTTTGGCCACTCAGTGGGAGCATCTTAGACTTATCACCTGTGAAAATAGTGCTGATGCTGCAAAGAAGAAAATGAAGTGGGGGCCTAAAGAGCGTTTTCCTGTTAATTCTGCTTATAAACTCTTGAGTAGCAGACTGATTGCTGGAGATCTAAACTTCCCCTTAAAATCATTTTTTTTGTGTGTGTGGCAGCTGTTCTTAAATTTAGTTCTGACCAAACATGACATGGTTAAAAGGCATTGGCCTGGGGATCCCAAGTGTTTTTCTGCCATAAGCCTGAGTCTTTAAACCATCTTTTCTTTGACTGTACTGTCGCAAAAGTTGTTTTGGGATCTGTGGCTCATTTTCTAGGTACTGAATTGATTCCAACAAGTGTTTGGCAATACTTCATATGGTCGGGGAGGCTGCTTAATTTGTCTCACTTGTGGTTTCTGGAAGGGTTGGGGGCTATTTGCTGGGCAATATGGAAAGCCCGGAATGGGGTTTGTTTTGAAAAGAAGATCCTCTGCATAATCCTGAATATATCATTTCTTCCCTGTGTTCGTTTCTTCAGTTCTGGGCAGACTTGCAGAAGGATGAAGGATGAGGGCGTTGATTGCTGCAGAAGACTGTGATGTTGCTGCAAAGACTGCAAGGAAGATGATCGGTTGGGGGCGACCGAGAGTCGGCTCACTGGCGCCTGAAGAAAAATGGATCTTGCTGCCTGTCACTGTTATGCGTTGGATTGTGCTTTCTGTGGTTGTTTGAAGTGCTGTTGCATCAACTTTTGGCCTTCGTGATGGGCAAACCTCCCCGTACTCTCCATCCTATCTACCACCGCCATCCTGGCCACACGTCTGTCCAGTTTTTTTTTAATTTCTCTGCCCAGCTGAGTAATCTCTGCTTAATCCTCTGGCACATCTCTCTCCCATCTCTCTCCTCCCTATCTCGCAGTCCTCTCTCTCGGGCTCTCTCTCCCATCTCGTCTCCCGATCAACTCGCGGCGGCGCGCCCTGCTTCCTTCTCGCGCCGGCGACCCGCTGCTTTCCCGGGGCCTCCCTTGCGTTGCCGCCCTGGGCTGCCGTGGTATGGGCCTCCGCAGCCGCCCGCCGGTTCTGGCTGCCTCCCAGCGCATCCGCCTCCTTGTGCGTGCCTACACTACTACAAAAACGGTTATCAGTAACGGTCGAAAAATCATATCAGTAACGGTCGGGGCCGTCGTTACTAACTTCGTGTTACTGATGATACCCATCATCAGTAACGGTCGACCCGACCGTTACTGATGTCGAAGCAACCGTTACTGATGTATATATCATCAGTAACGGTCGCGTCGCCCCATCACTGTCGGTCGAGCAACCGACACTGATACATTTTCGGTATTTAAAAAAATAATTAAAACCAGTAAATACATAGGAAATACACAGCAAATTATATACAGAATGTATCTCATCACAGAAAATACATATAAAGCCGCATCACATCACATCACATCACTTAAAGCATACAATTGTATATAAGCCGCATCATATAAAGCATATAAAGAATACAAATGTATCTCACTTCACGACATTGATTACAAAGTGTCAAAATTCCATGGAAGCATAATTACAAAGTGTCAAAATTTCATGAAAGCATATAAAGAATACAAATAAATCTATTGTCGTGGGTGAACCCTAGACACGACTTGTTCCACGCGTTCGAAGAAGTCCAAACTAGGCTTGATGACCTCATTGTTTATGAGATGGGCGAACTCCCTTTGAATGTTATACACGATCCATTTAGGTCGGTGTCCCATTGTCATTCGGGGTCGCCAGTGCTCTTCCATCGCCGCGACTGACCCCTTTCACTTAGACTTGAACATGCTGGCATTCTCCATAAGGATGTGACAGCAGTAGTAGCCATAGAACACACTATCTGGCGGCTGTTGCTGGCAAGGGAACCTGTGGTTGTGGTGAGGCTCATCTTTATAGCCTTTACCAGCTAGCTAGTTTTCCCTTGGTCGCCACTTTCCAAGCAGTGTTAATGAGTGATTTGATGGGTTTCCAGAACCTACCTCGAACACCCTTCTTCGGAAGCAGTCAATCGAAGTAGTACACCGCGGACCAAGGCAAACAAATGAGTAGTGTCACCCAATGGTCTCTGTTTTCAAAAGAAACAAACTTTAGTATCTAAGGGTGTATAAGAAAGACTGAATTAGAAAAAACAAATGGTTCCATATATAAAATTGAACTTACTCCAAATTAAGGAAGAAGAGGATGAAGTCGTCGTCTGCGTATTTCTCGAGACATGCCACCAAGTATTTAGATGCCGTGGTTCTTGAGGCATCCTTTTCAGGCTCAAGACCGATGTCACCGTAGTTGAACATCGCGGGGTCTAGAATGGCTACTTTCTTGACCTCCAATCGCCGCAGTTTTCTTATTTGGTAGGCAGACCACAGCCTTAAGAGGTTGATATCAAGCTTTTGGCGGTTGAAGAGGTGGAATAGTTCGTTGAACTCCACACCAAAGGTGATAAGACGTTCTTGAATCTTACCGGTTTCTTGGTCAAATAAGCCATAGTCTTTTGGGATTCTAACATTGATCTGTTGGGCATGCTGTTCAGAACCAGCTGATGCTTGCATGTAGAACTGATGAAGCTCTTGCATCTCTCTTGACATGGCATGCAGGGAATCTTTGATGACCATCGGTCTTCCAGGATAGTAAAGAAGCACCCGATCGAACTCCCTAGCCACGAAATAGGATCCGTCTTTGAATCTCTGGCCTTGATATGGGTTCTTGATGAGAATGTCAGGCCTATTGTCCTCCCAGACTCCAGTTATGTCAGGCACATGGTGCATCTCATCTTGAGTGACAGTGGAGGACTCCTTGATGGTCTTGCCGCAGTGCCCCCTCTTTTTATGCCTCCTCTTACTGTCACATGCCTTCTGCTCCTCTGCCTTATACTTGTCATCGATCTTGTGGCCACCCATGGACTCAGCGGCACCCAAGAGAGAGAAGGTGGGAGGGACGCTTCCAGCCTGTGCTGACCCTGTGGTCTGGCTATCTTTGAGCTGTGCAGGCATCGACATTGCCCTCTCTTCATCTCCGCCGGCATCGACAGGAGGAAGTATCCTAGGGGAAAGGCCGAGCGGCGAATGAGAAGTACCTTTCTGGGCGGAGAGAGATGGAGTCATAGAGGGCCGGCGCTGGTTGTAGAGAGATATCAAGCTCCTAGGCCACATAATTCAGTAGTTTGGACAACCGCCTAGGATATCCACGCCTTCCTCTGGAGGTAGCGGGATAGCATAATCCCGATGGTCGTCGACGACGGAGTCCACCATCACACTCACTTGTGCGTCGTTCATGAGAATGCCGTGCACCAGTGGCGGTGATTGTCTGGAATCAGGTGCCAATAGCACCTACAGGCTTCCTAGACTTGTCAACGTGGATACGACACTTCACCGGTGCCTGTGCGTAACAAGAAGAAGGCATATGTGTGTAAGATCTTTATTCATGAAGGTAAGGAGTGAAAAAGAGTTTGAAAAGCTTGCTTACAAAGATCTTGTCGCTCGGACCCGGATCGTTATCCCGGCTGCCCTCGCTTGGGGAAGGTTGGCTAGCGTGGGGGTTGTCCATGCTAGGAGCCGGGCTGTAACCTAGGGTGTAGGTGTCTTCGTCCTCCATACGTGTGTCGGAGGCGGCGCTCCTCTTCAGCGGGGTGCTCTTTCGCGGGGGAAGAGGAGGAAGGAGGTTCCTCAAACCTTCCACTCCTCCCCCGAGTATGGCGCCAAGGGCGGGGTGGTCTTTGACCAATCCCGACACCAAATGATGAACAGCTTGCACTACATATTCCTGCGACACCTCTTGAGACACGATAGATGCCTGCTCTCGCGCCTCCGCCTTAGCTTGTTCTATTATCTCAGAAGAAGCGGGGAGCTTTTTCTGAACCCTGCTTCGCTTCGGAGCAGGCGGAAAATAATCATCCCAGCAGGCCCCTTCGCCTTCTCCTAGAACACGGCCCGTGTGCTCCGCCTTTTGCAAGCCGGCGGTCACAGCCGACTCCCACCTCTTGCTCTACACGGAGTTGCCGAAGGTTTCTGACCTCTTGCTCTCCTCCCATTTGTGGGCATTTTTCTGTTATCATATAAGACAGGACGTGAATCTATATGGATCAGGAGTGTCATAATTAACGCCGAAAACAACTAAATGCACGTGAACCCTTACCGTAAAAATTTTAACAGGCGGCTGCATTGGCTCAATGCCCGCCCACTCCTCGGGTGTCATGTGCTGACGTGCATATTCTCTAACACGTTGGTCCTCCATCATGTCATGCACTAGAGGCACCCTGCCTGCCGCCTCGAGAATTTGGTCCTGCTTGCTCCAGACCTTCTTCTTCCCCTCTTCTTATTCAAACTCGAGAACCATTACAGGTACATGTATTGCAACATAGACCCTAAAGATTACATGATAATTCCTATCAGGCTATCACTAAGAATTACAATGAAATTTCTTGAAAACATATTCTCCGTGGTATCATTCTTTGCAAAATAAAATACTGACAAGGCTTTAACATGAAGACTGCAATCAGACTGGAGCGGCAACATAGGCACTGGTATCACTGCACGAACTTGACTACCTTTGAAGTTTTCAGAAAGCACCTTAAGTACTTGGGCCGGGCAATGTAAGTGCAATCGGAGCGTCCAGTACAATGACCTGTTGGCCTGCATCACCCGGGAGTTGGCAAAATTGACCTGGTTATAAGTGCGCAAAACCTGGGGGAGGTACCGCTTCGCGAAATGCAGACCGCCTGGAACATGAATACTCGTCGTAATCGGTGACGAGGCCGTTCCCTATGAGGAGCATGGCGGGGAGCACCGGGAGGGAGACACAATGGCGGGTCAATGGGTCGGCCACGACGAGCTCCCTGGACACCGGGCTACACAACATGAGGCGGCCGTTGCGGCAGTCTAGGACGTTCCACGGGGCGCCGCACCGCAACTTGCGGTGGGGGAGGAAGGAGAGGGCGAAGTCGCCGCCCTCGACGACGCGGCGCGCGGCGGCGGAGAGGGTGAGGAGGTAGACGGGGTGGTTCTCCAGGCTGCCGCGGTTGTGGCTGCGGCGGAGGAGGATGCAGCCGAGGAGGGGCGGGAAGGTGGAACTGTGGCGGCGGCGGAAGCGGCGGAGGAAGCGGGCGCTGCGGACGGCGCGGAGGAAGGGCTTGCAGGCGGCCGCGGAGCGGAGGAGGTCGCCGGGGTCCGGGAGGTGGATGAAGATCTCCTGCAGGAGGTCGACGCCCAGGACGGACATGGTGGTGCCGGCGGCGGCCGGAGCCATGGATCGCGACATGGCTCCGGTGTGGGGAGGGGAAAGGGAGTGAGGAGCCTAGGCAAGTTTCGGCAACTTCCCCCCACTCGGGCCGGACGGGGACGAGAAAATGGGTGGTTGCCTTTTATGTTAATTTAGATTTTGTTTTTTGTTTTTTTACCGAATTTTGTTTTTTGATGGGATACGTATATTCTTTCGACCGAGCCAGGCCCGTGTCATGGGCAGTGGGCTCGCGGCTCGTAGCCCACGTACCAGTCTCGGCCCTCTTGACTCTATTTTTGACAGGCTAGCCCTGAAGTGAAAGCAAAGCGTAGCCCACATACCAGGACCCTGTAAATTTCTACTGGCAGGAGCATAACGGGGGAACTACCAAAAGAATTGCGGAAAACACCCTTGTCGTGCATCAGCCCCGTGGCCATATTGATAAATTCGTATACATACTTCGTTGTTGTGGTGACTCGGACCCGTAAGGATCCAAAACTCTGTTTTATGTATTAGTCCATGGATCAATATTTACTACACACACTTTCAAGATGAAATATCATAACTCGATCACATCATTTATTACAACGTTCAAATAAAAATCCAGTATATAGAGAATTTATTACAAGTAGAAGTCTCAAATGACAAATAGAAGAGAATCGAGTCCATCAATGACACGGGCTTGTTGAGTGTAGACTCGCGACCTACTTTATTTGTTCTGTCATCAGTCTTCTTCTACATGTGTCACGTAGCACACTAGCACGTGACTACATGGAATGTACTCGCAAGTTATACCTGGGAGGTTTATGAGATATGCAAATGCATGCTTAAGAATAGGTCCTATATAGGCTACTAGAGTTTATTTTCAAAGCCAGCCTTGGGGCATATGGGGCGCGGATAGATGCTCGTCGAAGTGGTCTGAACGCGTCTAGCAAGGCCAATGTAGTAGCGCCGCTCATGGCACAACGGCTAGAGAAGGAAGAAGGCATGTTGGAGTGGCTGTCTAGTGGGGCAAACGCCTACTTGGCAATGAAGCGAGGTCAAGGTCTATGGTAGAAGGCTTGGGGTGTGTGAAGGAATTTTCAATGAGGACGTGGTATGCAATGCTTGCTGTCCAAATTTTTAGCTTGTGCAAGCTAGGATCAATGCTTTCACAATTCATGCCCCTGGTTTTGGTCCAATCTGCGGGCAGAGTGTTAAGGCATCAAGGTGCAAAGTTTCAAATCTGTTTGAGGACTAAAAGTTTGGATTTGATCAAATTTGTATAACATGTTGAAATTTGAATTTGAACCCATACTGTGCATCTTCATATTTTTAAATATTTGGTGGTAGAATTACTTTTTTGATTGGCTTCCTGACATCTGTGGAAGTATAAGATCCCTTTGGAAATCAAAATATAAATGTGGTTGATTATTGGCACAATGTAATAGGAGTACTATGTACTATAGACAAGATGATGATAAGAAAGTGGGTGTTGGTGACACTAGGTGTAGATATTGTCCCGAGGTAGAAACTTTTCAAGAACTTTTCTTTCAGTGTACTGCAGCAGTACACTCCCAGAAAAAATCCCAATTTGGAATGTCAAGTATCACTAAATATCTTATTTAAATTATTTGTCTTAGAAGATTTTGGTTGAGACTTTGTGAAGAATTTAAAACTTCCTGGCATTGTTTGAATTTCTCACCATGGTTATAATTTTAAAGATTTGCATGGATTAATACCACTATGCAAAAGACATAACATGGTTGTAAATATTATATAAGTTCAAAGTTTTCCATTTGGACCCATTTATATTTTGTTTGGTATTATTTCAAAATCAATTGGACTGATTTTCCAACATTTCTTTAATGAATAATATGACTACAAGTTATAAAGTCGGGAAATGTTTCAAAAGAAAATCTTATTTATGAATATATTTCAAAAGCTAAAGCTAGGCTGGCTTTGAAAATAAACTCTAGTAGCCTATATAGGACCTATTCTTAAGCATGCATTTGCATATCTCATAAACCTCCCAGGTATAACTTGCGAGTACATTCCATGTAGTCACGTGCTAGTGTGCTACGTGACACATGTAGAAGAAGACTGATGACAGAACAAATAAAGTAGGTCGCGAGTCTACACTCAACAAGCCCGTGTCATTGATGGACTCGATTCTCTTCTATTTGTCATTTGAGACTTCTACTTGTAATAAATTCTCTATATACTGGATTTTTATTTGAACGTTGTAATAAATGATGTGATCGAGTTATGATATTTCATCTTGAAAGTGTGTGTAGTAAATATTGATCCATGGACTAATACATAAAACAGAGTTTTGGATCCTTACGGGTCCGAGTCACCACAACAACGAAGTATGTATACGAATTTATCAATATGGCCACGGGGCTGATGCACGACAAGGGTGTTTTCCGCAATTCTTTTGGTAGTTCCCCCGTTATGCTCCTGCCAGTAGAAATTTACAGGGTCCTGGTATGTGGGCTACGCTTTGCTTTCACTTCAGGGCTAGCCTGTCAAAAATAGAGTCAAGAGGGCCGAGACTGGTACGTGGGCTACGAGCCGCGAGCCCACTGCCCATGACACGGGCCTGGCTCGGTCGAAAGAATATACGTATCCCATCAAAAAACAAAATTCGGTAAAAAAACAAAAAACAAAATCTAAATTAACATAAAAGGCAACCACCCATTTTCTCGTCCCCGTCCGGCCCGAGTGGGGGGAAGTTGCCGAAACTTGCCTAGGCTCCTCACTCCCTTTCCCCTCCCCACACCGGAGCCATGTCGCGATCCATGGCTCCGGCCGCCGCCGGCACCACCATGTCCGTCCTGGGCGTCGACCTCCTGCAGGAGATCTTCATCCACCTCCCGGACCCCGGCGACCTCCTCCGCTCCGCGGCCGCCTGCAAGCCCTTCCTCCGCGCCGTCCGCAGCGCCCGCTTCCTCCGCCGCTTCCGCCGCCGCCACAGTTCCACCTTCCCGCCCCTCCTCGGCTGCATCCTCCTCCGCCGCAGCCACAACCGCGGCAGCCTGGAGAACCACCCCGTCTACCTCCTCACCCTCTCCGCCGCCGCGCGCCGCGTCGTCGAGGGCGGCGACTTCGCCCTCTCCTTCCTCCCCCACCGCAAGTTGCGGTGCGGCGCCCCGTGGAACGTCCTAGACTGCCGCAACGGCCGCCTCATGTTGTGTAGCCCGGTGTCCAGGGAGCTCGTCGTGGCCGACCCGCTGACCCGCCACTGGGTCTCCCTCCCGGTGCTCCCTGCTCTGCGCCCTATAGGGTATGGCCTAGTCACCGATTACGGCGAGTATTCGGTGTTCCAGGCGGTTTGCATTTCTCGAAGCGGCACCTCCCCCGGGTTGCGCGCTTTTCTCCTGTCCTCCGGCGAGCTCCAGTGGGCCGAAGTCGCAGGCCTGGCTAACCAGTTCGATTTTGCTGACTCCCGGGCGATGCAGGCCAACAGGTCGCTGTACTGGACGCTCCAGGGCAGGGACCGTATGTTGGCCTTCAACACGACGACGATGGAGTTCTCCGTCCTGGAGCTCCCACTTTTCTTGCGGGAGTACAGGTTCGATGTCATTGAGAAGGGCGAGGACGACACCAGTGGGCTCTATATAGTCACTATGCGTGACTTCTGCATTGAGATTTGGGCTGGTGTGGAGGACGACAACGGTGGGCTGGTGTGGACGATGGTAGAGAAGTCTGTGAGGTTCCGCAGGGTTTTAAAAGCGAACGAGCAGGATGTCATCGGGGTGGTCGCCGGTGTTCTGTTCTTGCAAGATGGGGATGGCCTGGTCTCCATTGATCTGAACACTATGATGCTGAGGAGGTTTCCTCCGAGGGACAATTGCCCATTGTCACTGATATATCCTTACACAATGGCGTGGCCACCTTTGTGTTTGAACCCTACTGAAGAAGTTGCTTGATAAGGTGAGAACCAGTCACTTCTGCTAAATATCTCTGTGGAAGTTTTGATCTACGATCTGCTTGTACATAAATATTTAAACCAAATCAGAACCACTTGAATTCATTTCTTCAGCAAGCAAAACTTTATAATCCAGAACTTTCCTTGTTTGCTTCCTGGGTGAAATCTTCTGGCATGTTTGAACTTTGAATGCCCTCAATTTGCTGCAGGAATGGGATGCTGCACTTCAGCTTGTGATGGTAAGCTTTTGTGGCAGAGATGATGGAAAAGGAAGAAATTCAATCATCCATATGAATTATTTGGGGATGGTCACGGCACAACTGTGACCACTCCCAGTTTCATTTGATAGAAATTGTTTAGACATTGCCGTATTGTTCATACTTCATACAATCCTCGCATCATCCAGATCAAAGGCCAAGCATTATTCAAAAAACTACTCTGTAAGCAACACTACTGAATGAAAACCCAGTAACAATCCAAACACATAGTTCCACTCCTAGTCACCTGTGCTTTGATGGAAAATATCAGCTACCACCACCAGGAGCAACCTGGCTCTGTAATGCTGCCTGCTTTGGTTTTTGTTTCTGCAATCCAGACCACAGAGACGACCAAAGTGACAACTGGTAAATAATGCAATTAGGATCAATCGGAAAGTCAAAAACAAGCATCATTTCTAACTTTCCAAAGAGTCCACAACAGCGTAGAAATCCCAGATGTGACCAACTATCTAACTGCTCCAGTTATTATGCTTACATGTTTCACCCCGTCCGTGTAATCTTTATGCTTTCAGGTCTTTGACTCTTTGTTGGTGTTATGTTCAGTCAAGTTATGTGTATAGTCACTCAATTTCTCCCCGACAGCATAATTTGGGCAAATGTAGTATTTAGCATGATTTTGCAAATGCTATCTAGGAGCTTCAATTGATTTATTACTATATCGCATCAATTTCTGTATTGTATCCTCATCTGGCTCCTCAGTTTTGGTACTTAACTTACTGTTGTCATGATACAATACTGATTTGAGTCTGGATTGGAAGGTGACTTCATCTAATGGAAGTGCATGAATCCTGTACAGTTAATTTGCTTGGAAAATAATGCACAGTGAAGAAACTGGAGACTGAAGAGCTAACTTGGCAACAAAGCAGAGGTAGCAGTTCTGGAGTTGATTCTTCAGTTGATGTGGGTGGAATGCTTTCTTGCTGAACGCACTGATTGGTCGACTACGTTGGTGAGTGTGACGCCTGGTGTTCACCTCATCCGGTCCAGTTTTTTGTATAAACTTCTGCTGGTCTTAAACGTTCAGCATATATAGTTGAATGCTTGATTTGGCAAAGAGTAGCTAGTAGCCACCTGTTCTGTTTAACAAGCAAAGCATGTAACTAGCAACGCTGCACGTGCAATGCATGCTTTGTACAATACATATCGCATATGCAACCAATAGAAATGGATAGGGTGAACAGCTGATCACGCACCATTTTGTGCACAACCTGTTCATGGTACTCATTAAGGCCTTGTTTGGTATTAGAGTACATGCGTGAAGATGTCGTATCCGGAACGCCCCAAAAATTCGTCCCCGACGCCTCCACAGTTTATGTTTTGTAATAATGGACACTTCGATGACCCGTGGCCTCGAGCCACCAATGATGGGATTATGTGTCAGCAACGTTTTTCGGACTACGACAGGGTTAAGAGGGAGACAACATCAAATTTCAACAGGGTTAAGAGGGAGACAACATCAAATTTCAACAGGGTTAAGAGGGAGACAACATCAAATTTCAATAACAGCTCATCACCTGCAGAGTGCGTTTTCCTACAAAGACTTGTGTCTAAGTTTCTTTTTTCTCTAAAAATGACCCTGTAAGAGTTGATCAATTTAATAATCACTCAGTCCCTTATCTAAGTTGCAAAACTCCTGTGAAATTGTCTTGGGACAATTCCAGTCTTACTAGCGGTAGCTCAGCCAAGTAATCAGGTATCTCACAATTAAGACGGTTTCCTAGCAAGTTCAGCTCTGTGAGGTTCTTGCATCCTTTAAATGAATGTCTCTGTAATACTCCAAGTCGGATTGTTATTGTGAAATATGAGTGACTGCAGAGAGCTGGCTTGACATATCTCAGCTGTGATAGAACCTGAGAACTGGTTGGTTTCTGCAGAGAAACTAACAAGATGCTGTAATGGAACTGGTAGAGGCCCACCGAACATGTTTTCTGCAAGAGATATGGATCGAACACTCGCCCTGTTCTGTATCCAAATCTGGAATATGACCCGAAAGTTTGTTCCCTGCAACGAAAAATTGGGACGGAGGAAGTATATGGTTTTTGCCTTCTTGCAGAAAAAGTGGAGATCATGAAAATACGCGCGAGAAAGCATCAGATTGCAAGAGGGACTACAATAATGCGAGGTATTGATCACAGTGATCAGGACCGAGGCTAGCTAAGCTCCATCCCCTCGCTGCACTAACCAGTAATTGCCCTAGTTTTTCTTTTTATCAGTAAAACATCTCTTTATTCATTGGCGACAATAGTCATCATTCAAAAGTAGAGATGCTACGAGGACATAATAGTTGCTAAGTTCTCTCCTCCTGGAGTGTGGCTCCTTAATCCAGGAGAAGAGAACTTAGCAAATATCGCTAATTCATGCACAACATTGTTGGATTCTCGAGGACGTGAGCAAAAGAAATCTTGACACGGTCATTTGATAAAAAGAAGCCGTCGTCATAGATTGCAGCGTCAAGACCTGTGGATCGTCCGCGAAAGGCATATCTAACGGTGCCGGTATGTATGGTCTGGAGCCAATCACAGCAAAGCCCCTCCCTCCACGTGTGCTGAGCAAAGCAAAGTCTCACCCCCACCCCCTCTCCACGTGCGTGCTCAGGCGTGAGACAGGGAAAAGAAAGGATGGCTATCTTATACTAAAACATTTTGTTGCCTGTACTAATTATTCAATGGTACAAACAAAATCAGAATTTTATCAAAATTTGAGAGTAGTCTTAAGATGGGGAATTACACATTCAATAAAAGTTTCAAAAAATTCAAAGCAAGTTTGAAACTCTGGCATGCATATTTCTATTAATAGATGACATATGAATGGTATATTTTACTGGTATATGATACATTAATGTTATATGTCATCGGTGTATGATATTTTTACTGGTATGTGATATATTAATGGTATATGAATGGTATATGTCACCGGTATATGATATGTGAATGGTATATATCATTGGTATATGAATGGTACATGTCATTGCCACATGTTATGTGAATGGTAAATGTCATTGGTATATGGTATATGAATGATATATGTAATTGCTATATGATATGTGAATGGTATATGTCATTGTTATATGGTACCTCAAATTCCAATGGTGTCTATGTGTCCCAGAAAAATAGAAGTCGCTCAATATCAGTGAAATAGTACTCAACCGTACAGAAAGTAATAATTTCAGATTTTCAAACTTGCTTCAAAATTTTTGAAACTTTTACTGAAGGTGGATTTTTCCATCTTAAGACTATCCTCAAATTTTCATAAAATTCGGAGTTCGTTTGGACTATTAAATAATTTGTACAAATAACAAAATGTGTTAGTATAAAACTAGCAAAATCCAATCCCATTCATTATCTTTCCTGTCTGACTGAGCACGTGAAGGGGAGGGGGCTGCTTTTGCTCAGCACGTGGGGAGGCCTTTGCTCGGCTCTGATTGGCTCTAGCGGTGCCGGTACATGCTAGGACCGCTAGAATCGCCGCTTTGCTGATCGTCCTCCTTGATTCTTGATTCATCACTTCTATCACCTCCGTGTTGTCCAAGAGTTAGCAAGAACTATCTGCGTACGTGTGTTTCGCCGCGCCTCAAATGTTTGGTGACACTTCTTTTATTTTTTTTCCAATATGCAGAGCAGCACGCATGCAAACCAAAATGGGACACCTTGCTCTCTCTTTTTTTCCTATTATGCAGCCCTAGATTTTTGTGCAACATGACTAAAAATTAATGCATATTTCTTATATACTTCACATTTCAAACATGAGATTTTTTAATATTAATCACAAATATTTCAGCTTCCTGGATCAGATTAAAACGTGATCGTCATTTATTAAAAACAATCAATTTGGTACCATGCAAACTCATTGAACTTTTCAAGTTGATCAAGATTACATCCAGATACCAGAGCACCGAGACCTGATGTATCAATGAGACTCCAAGGAAGCCTCGACCTTGATAGCCGAGATGATGCCGTGCGCAGGTCGACGAAGGTGGTTAAAAATTTGGTTGTTCCTCTCTTCCTAGATAGACCAAAGGGTAAGGATAAAGAGGAACGACGCAGCACACGAAGACTTGCTATCCATCACCGCAAGCAACCTATCGGAGATATGAACCCACCAATGTCTGATCGAAGTGGGATGCACCCAGCCTGCCAGATTAAAGGCCATCACCCTGCACCAATTTGCAACCCCTGTCCAAACTTGCCTGGCGAAGCAGCAATGGATCCTCAAATCAAAAATACAAAACAACCATATGAATCCACATTTTTCATACATGGATGCATATTCTTCCAACAAAATGTATTAAGAGTGCACCGCACAAAGAAATTCAAAACACAATATCTGGAAGAAGTTAAAACAGAATGCATGATCTTCAACATGAAGAACTCAAAACACAAATTTGTTAACAGTACAGGTTCTCTGACATTTTTAAACAAGATAAGTTAGCAACCAAAAGAAACAAAATGGTGCAATATCACCAAGTGAAGAACCTGTCACTGCCTACAAACTGGTTTCATACATGGATGCATATACTTCCAACAAAATGAAACAACAATGACACTTGGAGGTATATAACAAACCCATCCGATATGAGTTTAGAGATTAACTGATCAAGCATGGTCTACACTGGCTGGGGCTGAATGGTAAAAGATTTTGAATCAAGATGATCAAGTCCACTTACGGGTTCCATCGAATGGTAGACACAAACAGTACCAAAATGGCAGGTGCTGCAAAAATCCCTTGTACCGTGTGAGAGTTGCTGCTGTATTTGCAAAGAACAGTTATGACTCAGGAGCTGAGGCAATTGATTTGTCCTAATAAAGTGCATGCACAATAGACAGCCCAAAATAACATGAACCTGCTGCTCGATGTTTTTCTGTTCAACATCCATAACCACGGAGATAGTAGACAATTTCCTTGCAGAAGTAGGTCACAGAAAGAAATGTAAGCTTGAGATTATTAAATAAGGAACACAAATCGCACGACTCCCACAATTTCGTAACGTACTTTGGGAGACAAGCAACTTTCTCCCAATTGGACCCTGCAGAGGGATGCCAGCTGCCAAGTACTTCAACAATGAGAAATTTTACGGTATCTTGGTACTCTAAAAACAAATAACGGAGTACCAATCAAATCTGACCGTTTAGATCAAAGGATAAATTAGACATTTTTCAAAAGATATCTTAATGGTCGTTAATTAAGGCCGAAAAGGAAAGGAAAAACACCATCAATTTAGCCAGCAGTTGCGGCAATCCTTTCCGATTATCGGGGCATGTTTCCTAATTAATCAACAGTTTCCTTAATCAAAGTGCATATCTCCCTGCTCCTCCCCGCGGCAGCTTCCACCGGCTCCGTGGCCAAGCCCCCGCCGGCCAACGTCAAGCCGTGGCTCAGCAGTGTAGGCAAGAACACAAATGCTTCAGAGTTTGAAAAGTCCAATCCGACCGCCCCCCGCGAGAAACTCGTTCCAGCGCCCGGCGGCGAGCCGGCGATCGTGCTGGACGAGTTGGAGGTCATGTCCGGCCACGTCCTCGACGGCGCGGCAACGGCGTCCACCTGCCGTCTGCGGCAGCTTCACGTGGAGGACTAAAACTAAAAGCTAGCAGAGAAAGACCATTTTATTCTCACGTAATTATGATTTTGCCTTCTAAATGGAGATTTAGAGGTACTCCGGTTATTTTTGACTCAGTACTCCATGGAATTAGCGATGGAGTACCACACAATATCGACCACAAGATCAAGAGAAATAAATGGTCTGTATTAAATTTGGGGTACCGTAAAAGAACTCTCAACAATAAATTATCAAGGCATCTCACCATGACCATGAATGCAACTGTAAGCGGAGAACTAAGAGTTGATTTTACATCCACATTTTTAAGGAACATAGCGGGAAAGAGGTCGCCAGGAGATGGCATGAAACATCATCCAAATCGGCGACAACCATCATTTGATATTGACTCAAACAAGACTGATACAAGCAAAGAATACAAATTGTTTGAGTACATTATAAAATCAAGTTTGACACCCCCGCAAAAAAAAAATCAAGTTTGGCATGTTAAAGCAGGGAAGCGGTTCAGATTGTGTTTATTTTTCAAAATGCACAAGTGGGGATTTACACAATTCCTTGGTTTGATTGCTCCAGTATGGGTGCTTTGATAAAAGAGGACATTTTTAGAAAAACAGGGACCCTCCCAGGTTCCATTTTATTGAAAGTAAAACCACCCAACCATGTCCAAATCCAAATTCAGATACAAGTGGCCAAAAAGGCTGCATGTAGTAAAACAACTACTGAGACCACTGCAATAACGCCTCCCCAAGCTATCCCACTACATTCACCACCAGTACAGCGATGGTATTTCCGCCGATTGTATCTGCGCCTCCCTCCCTCCCCCGATCGGGACGGAGAAGTGAAGTGTGTAGGCTCGATATCCATCGCCACCTCGAACTGATGGTCTTCGTCAATGCTCCAGGTCATGGTATTGGCGGAAGCAGGAAAGGAGCTGTCAACTCTTGTACAGTACAATCCAGCATATGTGAGCATTTCTTACAGTAACTGAAGCCAATCCTTCAGATTTCTCAAAATCTTCCCCCACACCTGATTCATGTTCAACCAGATAAAAGAGAACATTTCTGGAAGCTAGAAATGTGCAGGATGGATTACTCCACACCATTTATGAATACAACTTCATGAACAACAATTCATTCAGAACAAGAGCAAAAGAGAAGTCCAAAAAAAGAGAATACAAGTTTCAGCCATTTCTGATATTATCCTCTGTTTCGGTTCAATAGATGGGTATAGGTATGATTTAAAAGGCAATTGTAAGAATAAAATACCACTATGGATGAACTATTCTAACAGCTACTACTAATATCGTAATATCTAACACGATTATAAATAAAAGGACATTCCCTGGCCTCCGACACATGCAGAGCTGAGTACCACATGAGCTCTAACATATGGTTGCAAAATGCATATGACAAAGTATTACGGATCAACAAACCACCCAATAGTCCCCAAAAAATATATTGACAGATGCTTCCATCAAACCAATAGTATCCTAAGAATTTACAGAACTATAGAGACACAAATAAAATGTGAGGATGGTACTTTACAATCAATCCATTATTTCACCCGAGTAAGGACAGAAGGAACCTAGACTCACAAAAATAAATGGTAACCTCAAGTGTTGTTGGGGCTTCATTGTTAACTCGGAAGGTATATATGTTCACCAGTTTTTCAGAAATTAATGCAATCTGAGACCATCAAGCATCAGATTAATCGAATATCTTGAACCTGTCTATAGCGGCACACAGGCATGCTCCCGCCGGAACTGCTGAAGTGCAGCAAGCCCATGTCGTAGCTGCCGGCGCCCAACTTCCTTCTTGTCGAGGCAGCGTCCCTCCGCTCCCCTGCCCACAGCCCTCGCCAACCCTGTAAGCAAAACGGATCGATCGGCAAAACGGAAACAGATGATAAATCGTTGGCACTCCGTTGCAGTCGCCCAGCCGTCGCGCTGCCCGGCCCGGGCCTTGGGCCTCCTTGCTCGCGACGCCGGCAAGGAGAAGATCCTCTTAGGAGCACCACCCGCTACGGCGCTACCAGGCCGGAGGTCGTCGTCCGATGTCTCCTCTCTGACCTCGCCGTGGGTATGCTCCTCGTCCCCCGTCTTCCTCCTACGACCGCGAAGGAAGAGAGCACACCGCCTCCCCGCTTCCGCCCGCCGCGCCGCGACGGATCCAGGGGGAGCCGGGCAACGACCTCCCCAGCAGCAGCTCTCGCTCGTTGCCAGGAATGGGGATGGAACCGGATGGAGGAGCTGAGGACGCGGGTGGAGCTTGGCGTGGCAGCGGAGAGAGGCAGATGCGAGGCCTACCCTGTAAGAATGGTGAGAAAAGAAGCTACTGTACGAGAACCGTCTGTTGGAAACGCCAGCGCAAAAAACTCTAGAAATCTCCAGCCGGCGAATGCACAACGGCTTCACGCGTGTGACTTTGCAAAACCATAGACGCTGACAGTGGCCCTTTGCATGCAACCCACTGGCCTGCCGATATAACACGGAACTGAGCTGCAACCCGCAGTGTGAGCAAGTTCCAGTCCTAAACTAGGTGTAAGGCCTTCCACACGATGCTCGTTTACATATTTTGCTTTCCATCTCTCCTGCTGGGACCCGCCTCTACTTGAAAAGGCAAAGAAAATATCACGGAAGGGCTCCCTGCTCCCCATGCATGGCTGGTTTCACACTCCTTTTCATTTTCCTGGTTTGTTTAATAGAGTTTGCACCCATCCATCTATATGCATCGATTGTTAAACTTTTGAAGTTTGCTCCTCTTCCACAGGTGATGCACCGATCTAAACTCTTACACGTAAGCTTTATGAACCGGTGAAATGCAACACTGGAGAAGGCCTAATTGCCCTAGTTTCCTCGTTCTAGTTACCATGGCTTCTTTCTCATGTTCCTTGACAGCTTCAGCTGCTTCCAATCTGCTAATGGAAATGGGTTGGATACGAAATGAAGAATGGACGAACCTAATTAATTTAATTGACTTGCAGTTAGGGCGTCACAAAAGACAATCTAGTTGTCTCCAACCAGACAGTTTGATTGGGCAATAACGACATGGTGAGATCAACAGAGTATGGGAGGGCATCAAGATTTTGATGCAAGATCATGTTCCAGAACTGAGAGAAAAAATAAATCTAGTTGCTGTCTCTGAGAAATCAGATCATGTTCCAAAACAAGTCAATTTGATACTGGGCTCATACATGACACATCATAGACTGACAGGGATAGGCTGTCTCTGAGAAATCAGATTTTATTTGCCTGCAAAACCTTCAACCCAGATAAACTGAAGAAACAGCCGCAATAACCTAAGGCTGCTGGCTCCATCCACAGCGCATCTATAAATTCCTTCAGAGAACAGATAAAAGAAACGCACTAACACGACTGACAGAATAAATATCAACCTTTGCCGTAATTGCATCACTCACTGGCATCAGTCTTCAGTTTCTTCCCTGTGCATGATTTTCAAAGTTCGAATGCGCAGAAAGATTAACCAGCATACATGAATTTGTATCGCAGCAACAGTAAGTACAGTACCGACAGATGAACTGATACAGAAATCAACACTGTCTAAGGATAGAAGCAATATGAAGCTCCTGCAGAGCATTTGCAAAAGCATGCTGAATCCCACATTCCCTAAATTATACAGCAAGAGTCACTGTATACATAATTTGACTGAACAGAACAGCAACTAAGTCCGGAAGCATAAATAATAACATGAAACGAGGCTGAAATATCCAAGACCAACTAGAGAAGTTGCTACTTTCGTCGCCAAAGCCACAAAATCTTGTCATCATAAGCTGAAGTTTAGCATCTTCTTCCTGTAGCAAACTCAGGGTACTGAGACATATCAGAAGATTTCACTAAATAAGAGAAGAAAATAAGTTTCAGAGTATACAGCTAGCAGCATTGTCTTTTTGTGTGTGTAAAAGCTAAGTTTTTTCCTTCTTTTCAAGTAACTAAAAAGTTTGCAATTCAAACTGAATTCTTTAGTTCAAAAATTTCAGTATAACAGATCATTGATAAGAACTTGCAAAGTAGGGTTACCACCTTGTGAAGCACCTTGTTCAGTAGGGCTCAAGAACAAAGGCGGCCACGCCGTTGTGTAAGGATAGATCAGTGCTGATGGGCAATCCTCCTTCAGAGACAACCTCTCCGGCCTCATAGTTTCGAGATCAATGGAGAACAGAAGCGCCCCATGGCGCAAAAACACAAAACCAGCAGCCACACCGATGACATCCAGCCCATCTCGGTACGACCATGGTGAACCATGCATCTCCTCCATCGCCCTGTTGAACCTCACAGACGTATCCACCAGCCTCCATATCAGCCCTCCGGTGCCGTCCTCCACAGCAGCCCAAACCTCAATTGACCAGGCACGCATGGTGAGCAGGTAAAGCCCACCGTCCTCCTCCTTCTCAAAGACATCAAAGCTGAGTTTATGCAGTTCTTTCGGGAGATCCACCAGAGAGAACTCTGTCGTTGCAGTGTTGAGCGCTACCATGCGCTCCCCACCCTCAAGCTTCCAGTACAGCGATCTGTGCGAATGCATCGCGCGGGAGCCAGCAAGATTGGGCTGGCTCGCGAGCCCAGCGACGTCGGCCCAGCGGAACTCGCTGGAGGAGAGGACTGAAGCGCGCATCTCGGAGGAGCCGGAGCCGGCGTCTCGCGAAATGCAGACCGCGTGGAACACCGAAGAGTTGACATCGCCTGCGACGAGGCCGTACCCTACGGGGCGCTCGGTGGGGGGCGCCGGGAGTGAGACCCAGCGCCGGCTCAGCGGGTCGGCCACGACGAGTTCTCCGGACGCCAAGTTACGAGCCAGGAGACGGCCGTTCCGGCAGTCCAAGACCTGCCACGGGGCACCGCCGCCCGGGAGGAAGGACAGAGCGAAATCACCGGTCTCAGCGACGCGGCGCGTTTCGTCGGCGGCTTCCTCGGAGAGAAGGAGAGGCAGGTGGTCTTCGGGGCGAAGGAGGCAGCCGAGGAGGAGCGGGCAGGTGGAGGGGTTGAGGCGGCGGAACTGACGGAGGAAGGCAGCGTTGCGGGCCGCGCCGAGGAAGGGCTTGCAGGCGAGCGCGGTGCGGAGGAGATCGGCGGGGGTTGGGAGGCGGAGGAACACCTCGTGCAGGAGATCGTTCCCGAGGACGTAGACCGGAGTGGCGGCGGCGGCCGGAGCCATGGGGATGAACCTGCAAAGGGGATGGGAACTTTTTAGCGAAAACAACCCTGAAGTTTAGTTGAAATGGTAATTCTTCTTCTCTACCCCTTTTACTATTTCGGAATGTTTGGCGAAAAGAACCGTGAAACTCACCTTGTTTGAGCGGCGGCGGTCGGCATGGTCCGGTGGAATGCGGCGGATCTGGACCGGTGGGCGGCGGATCCGAGCCAGCGGAAGGCAGGACGGTGCGACAGGCTCTGGACACCGACGACGACGATATCTTGGACAACGGTGGTAAGCGAGTGGGTGAGACGGTGGCGGATCCAAGTAGGACTCGGGCAGATCTGGGGGAGATGGGGAGGGCGGCGTGGACGGAAGGAAAGGGGAGGATGGAAGGAAACGGCGATGGCAATGGGAGAGATGTGGGAGGAGGAGGCGGCTGGCGCAGGAGAGCCCCAACCCTAATAGGAGAGTGGACGAGGTGTGGGGGACAGGATCGGGTCTGGGTCTAGTTTTCTTTGGGGGGTTGGACGCGGTGGTATTTTACCTGCAATTACGGTGTGCTTTAGTGGCAATTCATAAGAGACATGTGGAGAATTCCGTAAAACTTGTCCATACCAGTTTTTTTTTAGTAAGATGAGGGTTTCCTCCGGGCCTCATTTTAGTGAAATGAAACTACGGTGTATCATTGTTTACATCACAGTTGAACATATAAAAGAAAATTGACGCAACGATTAGAAGTCAGACAGAGTTCAGAGCTTGGCGAACGACAACCAAAATGACAGCTAGACCAAAACATAAGCCAACAACTCAAGCCATATGCGTCTCAGTGTGGAACCAGTTCATCTGGGATATATAGCTGAAAGTGCAGGTCCTCAACTGTCCAGGCACCACCTCTTGGCTTTAGAACCATGCAATTCGCAATAGCTCAGCCTCTTGTGCTCCATAGCACGCATGAAGTTTGCTAGTCGATCCTGTGTCTCCTTCCGTCAAACCAGCATTCATGATGACACAATGCAATCGTCCCACTCCTGATTTTCTGAGCACTTCACCATTTCCTTCCCTGAAAACACAAAGCATTAAGATGAGTCCATAAAACATTGCAGAAGAGACAGCATTATGAGCAGCATGTTTTTTTATTGCTAATCCACCATCGACCAATGATTCAAAATCAGCCCCAATTTGCACCCCTAGTAGATCAGCAACTAGCTTTCATATTTCCTAGGCCACAACACACCCACAAAAATATGGTGAACTGTCTCCTCCTTGGCACAGAAAATGCATGGGAGATCATCGACCGGGTGCCGTTTCTGCAAGTTATCTCTAATAAACAACTTGTTATTTGATAGCAGCCACAAGAAAACATGAATTTTAGGAGGAACAATAATGTTCCAGATGGCAGATGAGTGTACAGGAACCACCCACCATTATTAACTACAACATAGAAAGATTTGACGGAAAAAACAAAAGGAAATAGGTGTATCATTATCCTCGGTCAGCTGAACATTAGGACAATGTCTTCAAGTTGATACCAATGAGACATCAAAGCCTCATCAAAAGTTCTTCCAATGTAACCTTCAGATGCTCCATGTCCTAGATATCAGCAAAAGTAAGATCATGCATATTAAAAATAATATACAGGTCTCAGATTGGGTAGCCAAACTGCAATGCCCAAACCAAATGTCCTCTCAAAACTTAATTGCTCTACCATTACCAACTTGCCAAGTCTAGCGGTGTTAGCAGCACATGCCACACCTTTCCAAAACGGGGAGGCATTGAGCTCAGAAGACCATAAAAGATTTACGTTGGAGTTTTTTTTTACAGGACATTTAGGTTGGAGGTATTATACGTGAAGTCCAAAATTCTCCTCCATATGTTCAGACCAGTTTCTCGATTCCTACTGTGGAAAGGTTCAGCCGTGGAAAAAAGCCCAAACAACTTTCCTTATTTTCTGACTTCCTAGGGGCCTAACAAGGGAACAAGTGAGTATTGGTGTAATTTTGTATTTTGCTAAGGGCACATGTGAAGAAATCCGTGTAGAAGTTTTGGGCTCACGATCACGAGCTCGGCCCGAAAAAATGGCTAAAAAGAAAAGAAATCATCCCGATTTGGGATTGACTGTTCCTTCCGCCACGGCCGCCGCCGCCGCCGCCGCCCCCCATGCTCCTCCTAATGCGCCGCCTCCCTGCCGCCCCCTCTCTCCTCGCCGTCCACTCGCGCATCTCCCGCGCGCCGCCCGCTCTCGTTCTCCGGCAACCACACGGTCCCCTGGCAACGACGACGACGTCCACGACACCCGCTGTATCCTCCCCCTCCTCCGCGGGTTCGCCGCCCTCAGAGAATCAGCCAGCAGTGGATCAGGGGAGCGGAACCGATCCCCGTCCCGAAACCCTCGACCGGGATTGGGGCTCGACGTTGTCCCGGGCGGATCCGGCAGCGATGGTTGGGACCCTGGGCCGATTGCACGGCGAGCAGATCCATTTGGGCCTGGGAACCTTCAATCCGCTGCTGCGTCAAGCGTGCGAAGCAGGCGACTTCGCTCACTTCGCCAAGGTATTCAGACACTTGCTGCTCTCCAAAGCTGCTCCCGACTTGACTTCTTACATGTATGTCGCCAGGGCCCTTGGGGATTTAGAGGACCCTGAACTGATGCTCAAGTTTGTCAGAGAGATACTGGAAATCACGCATGGTAGAGGCCCTACGGTAGTGAATCGCATAATTTTCGCCGCGGGTAGGTACGGACACATCGATAAAAGTTTGATCATGTTCCAAGAGTTGAAGAGAGATCAGAGATGCTTGGATGTCGTCACGTTCAACACTGTATTGGACATGCTGGGCAAAGCTGGTCGGGTGGACCAAATGCTTCATGAGGTGAAGCTGATGGACGAACTTGGCCATTCCCCTGACATTGTGACGTATAATACAGTGATAAACTGCCTGCGTTGGCTTGGGAGATTTGATCTGTGCAAAAGTTTTGCAACAGAGATGTTTGACAGAGGCATTTGTCCAGATTTGAGAACATATAGCGCACTCATTGATGGTTTCGGACGGGCTGGTCGTATAACTGAGGCCCTAGAAGTGTTTGAAGAAATGAAGAAGTCACATCAACCTTCAATTTACATCTATCGTGCACTAATCAGTGACCTCAAAAAAGCTGGACGGATTGAACTAGCACAAAAGCTGCTTGAAGAGATGAATTCAAGGGCTTCTGATTTATTAGGCCCTGAAGATTTCAAGCAGAAGTTCAAGGGAAGAAGGATCACTAAAAGTGGGTAAGAAGCAGATGACTTCTCTTCAAGGCCTGTGTGATTCCTTCATATGCGCCATGTGCCGATACACGGTTCCAGTATTCCAGGGTTTACTGGTATATGTTGAATCTTCAGTGGAGGCATCTCAGGAAGAATCAGAGAACCGCGAAGCTCAATGAAAAATGCATGATCAAAGACAGCTTACGGGCCTGAATGAAATATCATGGCTGCAGAACCTTGTTGGACTGAACTGCATTTCAAGAGACACCCACACTCGAGTTACCAGGCAGTGGACTAAATGAGTATCTCTGTTTGAGGAATATGTGATGCACAGCTACTCTGGTAGGCATGTGAATCATGACCATTGTCCACTTATGGAAAGAACATTGTTTTGATCTAAACTTCTGGGTGTGATCTGGAGAATTGTGAAATCTTGTGATCTGCTGTTTCAACATTTTCTGTTCCTTTTCAGTGGATCCGGAGAATTGCGAAATCTTGTGATCTGCTATTTCTGTAGGATGTGTTTGTAAATCACTAGGCATAATAGTAATCAGATCTTTTTGTTATTGGTATCCTCTATATCCATGCGGCCAATGAATATACACTACACTTTTGTAAGTTTATTGAATCCAGATGTTCTTGTTATTTATTTGATCATCTATGATTCACGCTCAGGTGCGATGAAATGGATTCAGTATATTTGAAACAGTTGACCTTTTCTTTTTTTTTTCACAGTTTAAATTCAATCTAGCGATTAATTAGTGATCTACAGATAACACTGGAGTGTAGAGAGAGGAACCGACCATTCTCATGGATTTTGCAAGACTTCACATCTGCATTTTTTTTAATGAAAAACAGCTATTCCCTCCGTCCATCAAAATGTCTCAAGTTTGTTACAATTTGAATGTAGACATGAATTAGTGTATAGATGCATTTAAATTTAGTCAAAGTTGAGACATCCTTTGTTGGACGGAGGAAGTACAATTTTTTTCTTTCGGTCACGGATCTCTGCTAGAGATGTCCTCCCTCCGATCCATAATAAGTGTCGGAGACTTATTGCAAAATAATAAGTGTCGGAGACTTATTGCAAAATTATACTGACTTTGTACTAAATCTTCGACACTTATTATGGATCGGAGGGAGCACCATTTATCATAATTTTCAAGCGAAATAATTAGTATGTCATGACACCTCGCATAATACTAAGCTTTTGCACATGTTGGAATGACGGGTTAGTAAGAAAAGAAAGAACATTTCAATTTTTTTAGAAGCTTTTCACATGTTGGACCTAGAATGAAAATCATTTTTATCTCAAAAATGATTATTTTAATAACAAAAAAATACATTTTCTCGGAACTCGGCACTTGAGGGTTTTAGAAGCTTTAGAAACTTTGTGAAGGCAGGCCTGAAATCCGACCCACCCAAAGCTTAGGGTATGCCCAGGTCTAGTTGGACATACCGTGGGTAGCAACGGACTTGAGCCCGAAACATTGTTCCCGTGGGTTTTACTCCATTAACGACTTACTCGGTTCATAAGATTTTGAAATCATATGAACAAAAAAGGTAGAGGATTGGAAGGTCTTGCAACTTCAATGCTTATGAATTTTCATGAGGTCTCCCCTAATGCTAAGAATCATTAAGAATTAGCTCAATTTGGATACGATCCTTAGGTCTCACCTAATGCTAAAAATCACAAATGTTGAAATCTTGTAAAAGTCCTCTAAAAATCGTGCAAACTGAATGAGTCCTTAGGGTGGGGACATGCAATTTTAGTCTTAGAGGGCTGGTTATGGGTAGCAAACCTAGATTTTGAGGGAAGGGGTCTGTTCCAGGTTTGGCACTCTTCGCACCTGATATATGTCAAACTCGTGAGCATATGACACGTGGCTGCAAAATTACAATTGAATTGACCACCACTATTGGGGTGTTTACTTGCAAAATAGGCAAAATCATGGGACCGAGAGCATTTGGTAGAAAATTTGACGGGTGTGAGCATGTGGCCCGATGCTTGATGCCACGTGGCATAGAAAACAAAAAATGTGGCCTGCCAGGAATATATTTGAGTTCTACATAGACGAGTGCTAGGGTTTGAAAATTTCAAAAAGAGAAATATTTTGACACACAAAATATGAAAAAAAAAAGAAATTTCAAATAATTTCAAAAACGAAGTAACAAACTCAAATAAACCCCCAAAATAAATGCGTGATGACAGCTTCCTGATTGAGTGCGATGTCACTGTTATGGAAGAACCAAAGGTGGGGCTGACAGCGACTACCTTCAACATCCAAGTCCCTCCCTCAGATTTAGGGGAGGATTTGGGAGAATTTCGGGAGACACAAGAGGGAACAGATGTCAATTTCAAGGTCAAAGGGAAGAATTTCCATGCACATAAGGCTGTGGTTGCAGCGCGATCTCCGGTCTTCAGAGCAGAGCTCTTTGGGCCGATGAGCGACGTGGCAAGGCGGGACATAAGAATTGAAGATATGCAGCCTGCTGTATTCAAGGCATTGCTTCACTTCATCTACACGGATTCTTTGCCTTCCATGGAAAATCTGGATGGAGATGAGGGTAAAGAAATGGTTAAGCACTTGCTGGTGGCTGCTGATAGGTATGCCATGGAAAGGATGAAGTTAATGTGTGAGAGCATCCTTTGCAAGAGCCTTGATATTGAGAATGTCACTTCTACGTTAGCTCTAGCTGACCAATATCACTGCAGCAACCTCAAAGATGCTTGCCTTGATTTTGTAACTTCTCCAGATAGAATGGATGATGTGATCTCAAGCCAAGGGTATGCTCAACTTAAAAGATCTTGTCCTACTGTCATAATAGATGTCTTGGAGTGGGCAACTAAGTCTCGCAAAATTTAGTCTGCTCATCCTTGCTTAGCCTATGAATAGTTTAGTTGATACATAACCTCGTTAGGTGGAGCTGGCTTCTCATTTGTTAGTTTCCAATGATCTTCTGGATAATGGTAGGCATTTGTAAAACTATCTCTGCATGTGATGGCTGCTCATCTTGTTATCTCTTTTATGTGATGATGGTTCATGTTATCTAGGCTAGCGCCCTTGTATTCTTGGCCAAACTATTCATTTATGTTAAAATTTCCTTAATAATTCTTTAATGTGACATCCTTTCATTCTTGGGTGCTTGCATCTTGTAGTGTACCTTGATTCAGGTACAAATGTCCTTAATAAATCGATCTATTCACTGTGCGATGCATTAATATTCCATGAATGTGCTACAGTATTAGTTAGTATTTGAAAATCAATTTGTCTCTGTCATGCATAACTCAAGATAGCTGTGGTGGTCAGCCCCATCTTTGGTGCTTTGCCTAACAGTCATTGGGAGTTGCTTGACTTCATGCAGCAGTTCGTGCTCCCTCTGTCTGATCAGGTTTTCCAGGAAGCTATCTCCATCTTGGATATTGTTCAGACTGCTGACTCGTCCCCAACTGATAAGGACTTGTGGCTCAGTGTTTGGGGCAATGGCTGCTATTGCTCCAAAGATTTTTATGCCAGTCACTTTGATTTCCATTGGTGCCTGAAGGTGATCTGCTGGATTTGGAAATCCAATTGCATCCCCAAGATCAAAGGCTTCGATTGGCTTCTATCTCTTGACAGTCTCAATACCAGGGATCTCATGGACAGAAATAATTGCAATAGGGGGATGGCCTTGTTAACTGCTCGCTGTGCAATCTGGGCATCCGGGAGACCAGAAACCACTTTTTTTTCCAATGTTCTTTCAGTCAGCTTTGCTGGGACTTGATTGGTATTCGTGGCATTGCTACTGGATCCCTTTTGGACCGATTTATCTTTGCCCGAATGTCCATTCTTCCTGCTTTCTCCTCTGAAGTGTTCCTCACTGCTTGCTGGCACATTTGGAAATTGGAAGCAACGTAATGCCCTAATTTTCAGACAGATTCCGGCATTTTCAACTATGCGGCTCAGTAGCTTCAAACTTGATCTCTCTGCCCAAAGCTCTAGTTTAATGATCAGGCTAAAATGGCCATCCTGGCGTGGCTAGTTTCTGTGTCTTTGTGCCTTGAGGGCATTGTATCTTGCAACCTCTGTTATATATACTGTCGGAGCGACCTACAAGTTTTGGTCAAAAATAGTCATTGGGAGTTATCGTCGTGTTTCTACTGTACTCCTTCAAACTGTAACCGCAGTCAGCCATGTAGAGTACAGGGTGTAAATTAAGGATGTCATCCTGTGAATTATGTAGTTTCCAAACCTGGTACTAAAGAGGCATGCCTTCCTCTTTTCTCGTTCTTTCTTAGACGGTGTTCTTCAGCAAGATCAAAGGTACTGTTTACTTTTTTTTTTGTCTTACATGTACGTTTTTCATGGATTAGTTTTTCTTTGTTACTACTAATAGATGCATTGACCTATCTCTATGATCCATTTGCTTCAGATACCATGGAATATCTGATTCATGCCATCCATTTTTCTCAGGTACCGTGCTATAGGTTACTCTGCTTCAGATTTTTTTTCTTGCTCTGGAGCAGTTGATAATTTCTGATTGCAATGATATAACCTGCTTCAAGGTACATTCCCTGCTGCAGCAGCAACATTACCGTAAGCATCAGGTGACAACATGTCAATGCTACAGTTGATGGGGGAGGCCTTAATGGAAATCTTGCAAATCAAACAAATATGTCTAAGTGGTAAAATTCAAGATTCAACCATACATGGTCTATTTAGTTTGTATTGAGCTTCCATCTGTTGTGTCCCAACCAGTCGCTTTAGAACATCAAAGTGTTACAGGTTAGTTGCATTTAACATGTGTACTGTGGAACATGATTAATTTTCAAGGATCTGTTTTTTGTCTGACGATCAGTACACCTCTGCCAGATATAGCCCGTAGGCTTTTTAGCACTGCTTGCACTGGCAAGACATACTCCCCCGTTCCACAATGGACTCAAATTTGTTCAAATATGGATGTATCTATACCTAAAAAAATCTAGATGCATGTAATAGAAAATCACTTAATATAAGATGAAGGGAATACCGGGGATCTTTATGACCAGTTAACAGAAATTTTACTTTGTAGGCAACAGTGGCATTGACATTTGATCCTATGCAGTGCAGGTAGGGCAGGATGGCCAAGGCATGACTCAGAAGTTAGAATCTAAGGCCCGATGTTGGAATGCTGACACGAACCTCAATAACGTGACAGTCACCGGCCGGCCTTAACTTTGAAATGAGAGTAAATTTCAGAAAACAACAGATTTTGAGTCTAGGTTTTCATGGGACACAAGTTTTGGAGTTTGCAACAGAAAATCACAGGGTTTTGGTCATAATTGTTTCAGAAAATCCAAATCATCCGGATTAGACATTTTGATAGAAAAACTGACAAGGAAGGCCCACCTGTAACATCCCACATCAGCCAAAGCCTTTTTTCCCTTGCCCCATAGTTTCTTCTTTATTTTCCCACACCCTTAGCATCTTTCTTCTTCAACTCCGGCTTAGTGGACATCGACCACCGGCGCCCAGCTTCTCCTTCTCCAGCACGGGATGGAGCCGGCCACCGCGGCAGGCTAGACCTGCTCGACGCCGCTGCTCGCCTTCGCGGGCTGGAGACGGAGGTGCGGACCTAGGGGTAGTGGGGTCGGGCGAGTAGAGCCCAGCGCCATGCTTGCCGGAGTCGAGCATGACGGTGGCGGCGGGCGGCGCTAGTGCAGTGGGGGCTACGGCGGGGAATCGATCGGGGGAAAGAAGGAATAGCGCGGAGAGCTCACCACGGAGCGGATGGTGGTGTAGGTTGGAGCAGATGCGCGCTAGAGCAGGCAGGCGTTGGAGATGGCTCGGCGGCCCGAGAGGAGGTCGATGCGGGGCTGCTCGGGGGCGCTGGAGAGGCGGGAGAAGGCGGAGCCGGCCTCGCGGGGTCGAGGCGGAGCTTCTGCGCGGGTCGTCTGGGTCGAGGAGGCCGTGGCGGAGCGGATCGAGGTGCGGCGGCGGGCCACCGGAGACAAGGAAGACGAGCGCGGGCCATTGGATTTCACGTGCCGTGCATTATGGAACGGAGCCTGTGCGGGAGATGACTTCCTGGAACCGTTGCCATACGTGAAGGATGACAGCCTCTTGGTTTGAGTGTGATCTGGCTGTTATGATGGAATCTAAGGTGGCCTTCACAGCGTCTAACTCTGGCATCCAAGTCCCTCCCTCGACTTGGGGGAGCATTTTGGAGAGTTACTGGAGAGTGAGGAGGACGCAGATCTCGACTTCAAGGTTAATGGGGAGCTTTTCGCTGCACATAGGATATGATTGTGGTTGCTGCGCGCTCGCCAGTCTTCAAAGCGGAGCAAGCGGTGCTCTCTGGGAGAGTGTCGTTGAGCTCCGGGACAAGGTGAAGCGGGAAGCACCTTCGGACGTGCTTCTCATATATTCACGTGTAAACAGAAGAAGTGTTTTTTAGAACTAGAAACATCAAAAACTGAAACAGAAGCCCAAACAAATAAAACAACAGAGAGACCAAAGAGATATGGGTTATTGTGGCACAGATGTTAATAACATCTATCTTAGTTAGGCTAGGAGTGCCCCGGACATAACAGTAACGGCTTCCCCCTGAATTTTTACTCTCCGATTTGCATCGTCCAACTCCAGATATAGTGTTCCATTCCTTTTAGATACCTGACGATATGTGGATGAAACAAAATATATTAACATTATATTTTATCAGACTAAGTGCCACGTTAGTTAGTGGTAGTATTTTTTTTTAACGAGTATAGTAGATATCCAAAGAATGATTGACATGACTGGCCAGAATACAAGGGCATATGCATTACCTGAAACGCCGTCAGTTTTTGTTTGCCCAGCTTTCCAGCCCAATATGGGGCCAGAGCACAATGTGCACTACCACAAACAAGGTCCTGTTATTATAATAATATAAACAATCAGAGGTAGATCAACACAAATTAGTCTATAAAAAAGGTTGTATTATTGCTATTTCTAACTAATCGAGAACTTATAATAGGTTATAAGGTAAAATAAACAAATTAAGCTTTCACTATCGACCATCACCTCGTCTACCCCAAGTTTTGGGCCAAAGACACGTGAGACAAAGTCAAAAGCAGATCCAGGAGGTGCCTGTCCCGTCACAATAACAGCTCTGCCGGCACATTTTTTCATTTGCTCCACGTTTGGAAGGACATGCACAACCTCTTTGCCCGAAGAAAGTTCCACCTGGCAGAATAATTCGAATCTTTTGGTTATACATTAAAAAAATCCATTTTTTTTAAAAGTACATCAATAAATGGTACCGGTACATATGAGGATTTCGCATATGATTCAAATTATATCGCACACGGTTAAGTTGTCCATTTTGGTAGAATATTATCCATTTTGATCTAATTTTCCACGAGTATGTACTATCCATTTTGGTCTAATTGTTCACCGGTACGTACTATCCATTTTGGTTGAATAACCGTGTGCGATGTAGCTTCCCATCGCACATCCTATAGAGTAAGGAAACATGTGTGGTAATGGGATCTGTCGCTCATGGTCTGAGTAATCATGTACGATGGCTTCGTCATGGTACATGGTTTTCAAGGTAAATTTAATCATGTGCAATGAACATTGTTTTAGTAACCATTAGAGGCACTTCCTATCCTCAGGGGACTATATGTGTACCATTGAAGTAAAAAAATAGAGGAAATCGTACTGGCAGTGTAGTAACTTTGCGCGGGTGGAAACATTTTAGTCCATAAACTTGAAAATAGTCCATCGTTACCCCTAACTTGGTTTGCAGAACCATTCTGGGTCCAAAACACTGAAGGTCCATTTCTGAGTTTTGACTTGAAATTTTGCAGATATATAAAAAACATCAGTTATCTAACATATGTAATTTTTAAAGATTTTTTTTGAAATTTTCAAATGTATGGTAATGTTGATGAAACTAGTACGCACGTGCCAAAAAAAGTCGTTATTAGGGTAATGGAAGTAGTAGTACGTACAATAAAGTCGTCGGTGATTGACGTCCTGTGAACGCTGGCGACCTTGAGCCCGTCGTTCAAAAACAGGGACGACGGCAGCTCGTGGCCAGCGGAAGCAGTGCAATCCACGAGAACTTCACATATGGGAAAATCCAGCTCGATGAACGCCTTCGTCTTCTTCTCCGGTACCGGTGCCGGAACCTTCTTGGCAGCCAGGGTCATCCCCGACTTTGTCACGAACTCGGCCATCATGTCCTCCTCCGGCGCCGGCACGAGGACGGCGGTGAAGAGGAAGTGAGCGGAGGCGAGCGTGGCGTGCCCGCAGAGCGCAACCTCGGTGGCGGGGCTGAACCATCGGATGTGGAACCGCGGCGGCGCCGGCGCGGCTGAAGAGGCGTTCAAGGTGCGGGAGAGGAAGGCGGTCATGGGGGCGTTGAACTCCGCGGCGACAGACTGCAGCCACCGCTCGTCGGCGCCATGGACGTCCTCGTCCTCCAAGAGGCACACCGCCGCCGGGTTGCCCTTGAAAGCCTCGCCCGCGAACGCATCCACCTATACATGTAAATCCCTTCAAATGAGAGCAAACTAACTTTGTACTACTCCAAACAACAGAAGAAGAAGAAGGCTAGGAAAAGATCGAGTTGTTAGCAAATAGCAAGGGCGAATATGTACTGTACTGACCACGACGTACTGGGTGGCTCGCTTTGCCATTTTCCCACTAAGCAGCTGCTCAGCTACGTCCAAAACCTGTGCCAGCGTTACTGATATGAGCCGATCCAACATGTTTTATAGGTGTGGCAGATTGTACGTGTCCCCATTTGCATGCATGGCTTTGCCTAATCAGAGATCCCCCATGTGCGCGTACATCTGATCCAGATCTCCTCAAGTATTTATGTTTTCTGTTTATATTCTCGGCCATATGATTCTTCACAAACATAAAAAGCAATTTTGCACCGGGCACGCCGCCGCACACGTACGAAATCACGCCAGCGTTTTCCTAAATCACACGCTGCCATACACGCATGCTGAGAGCCAGGAGGATGTTTAGCTTTACACTTTGGTTTGTCTGCTCCTTTCTTACTGGATACGAAACGAATCAAACCCCAAACCTTAGATTAACTGAAGTCAATGGAAGGTCTGCAATTAATAATTCTAGCTAGGGTACCGTAAAGAGAACTCTCTTTTTCTCTCTTTCTAAACCGATTATCTCTAAATTATATATCATTATCCACTATATCATTATCCACTTGTAACATACGTGAGAAACAATTTTCCATTTAACACAGCACCGTACGTGTTTTCCTAATAACGAGCTGCAACGGATGTTGAACAAGGATATAAATCATAAAACACCGGGATCCCAACCTTAATTAGTGAGTACGTAGAGTATGTGAATGTACTCACAGCTAGGGCCGGCTTGAAAAAAGAACTTGTGGCTCGACTCGGAGGCATGCACCACAAATTAAAGGAATACGTACAACCTTGAGGTTGGAGAAGTCGTTGTTGGAGGCAGACTACACCTAACAGTGAGTACGTAGAGTATGTGATGCAATTGCAGTTAGGACTGGAAAAAGAGAACTTGCAGGTTGCCTCATGGACCTCAAATTAGAGAGGAATGCAACCTTGAGGTCGAGGAATTAAGTCGTTTTAGGGGGCAGAGTACGTGCGGCTCTCGACTCTGAACCATGCACCGCAAAATAGAAAAATGCAACGTTGAGCTCGGAGAAGTCCTCGTTGAGTCTACACCCAACCTTACGTAATGGACCATGAATTAGAGGCTAGGGATGGGGAAAAAAACTTGCGGCTCTATTCCGAGAGTCAGAGTCTTTTTTTTTTTGCGAAGACTCAGAGAGTCAGAGTCATGCACCGTGAATTAGAGGAACAGCGAGTTCTGCATTTTACTCTTTACCTCTTGGATGCTTCTCATGCCGTGATTCTTCTCTTTTGTTTCCTGCATTATCGTGGATGCTTCTCCTGTCTTCGAGGCTCTTCTCCGTGCGAGTCATTATCTCAATGTTGTTGATAGTGGAACCATTAAATCAATCAAGTATTTTCTACCCGACCAACGGAGGGCCAGAGCCATCCTAAATATTCTCCATTGAACAAAATCGGAACAAAATAGCCATGTGCATACATGTGTCTGCAAGAAAACAATACACAGGAAGAGAGCGCATGGCAAAAGTACAACAGGGTTGCAGGTCAGGCGCCCATGAAAGCCTTGCCCCCACGTACATATATAGTTGATTTGTTGTTTGGTATGATTTTTATTTAATTTTGAAAGAGTAAATTGCACAGAAACACATCTGTAAGGGCTCGTGTAACAAAAAACCACACTGCGCGCTATGGAATATAGCAGCAATGCATGGCGGGTCGAAATCAAGGTCAGTGGCGGTGGACTGACCCGTCCTGATGAAGCTTGCGCCACTGGTGCTTCGGACCTCCACTTGAGGTACCAGCACCACTGGTGTTGTACCAGCACCAGTGGACGGTCCGTCCACCGCCACTAGAGGTAGGTAGGAAGCTCCCCCAATGGCACCAGTGGCCGGGGACACAGACAACTCCTCAAAAAGCAGAAATAGCTAGAGTGAGGGGGGAGGGGGAAGAAGAGGGAGGGGAAGAGAGACCAACCTTGCTGCCGCCATTCCAGTTTGGCAGAGCTTCGTCGTCACCGTCGAGGATGAGCCGTAGTTGGTCTTAAAGAACGCGCGAGTTGGACCAGCTGCTGCCTCACTCACATGCTTTTATATGGAGACCCACAAAACAGTAGTGGCCGTGGACAGGAACATCCACTGGTGGCCGAGCACCAATGGCGGTGGTCTTTTCATCACCGGATCAACAACCACCGGTGCTCACCCACCAGAGGCCGTGCACTATGCCAGAATGTGTCTCTCGTGGACAACCTTCAGGGTTGTTCGAGCGGGGCAAACAAATCATGGCCACTGGTGCTCCACCAGTGGCGGTGGTGGTCTAGCACCAGTAGAGGTGGAGATGGTGACAAGACAATCACCGCCACTGGTGCTCCAACACCAATTGCTGTGCGCGTGCACAGCCACTGGTGAATCCCCAACAAAGGCTGTCCTCGTGCCGCCCCATTCAGCTTCACGGATTGACGCTCAGATCCCGACCAGGTCGTGCGGCCGCCGGATCTCCGACCTCCTCCGGTTGCAGATCTGGCCGCCGTTTTCACACCAAATCCGGCTGTAGCAGCTCCCTCGAGCTTGTCGTCCTGCAGGGGAGATCCCGACTACCTCTCACTACATCACAGCATAGAATTCCCTACAGACGTTGGTCGGGAAAAGTCTACATATATTGACAGACTGTTGGTCGGTAAAGATACCGTCGGACGGTTGGTCGGTGCCGCACCAGTCCACGTACGCATCAAACCAACTAACAAATCAATTCAATTCCTTCTTCTCATGTTCTTGAATGAATTAATCTTGGAATCCGATCAACCAAATTCAATTGATTTGGGACCGATTGATGATCCGGGGGCAGTGTGTTTGCATCGCAGGGTGATCACGACGCACCAGAGACCAGCCCAGGATCTTGGTATTCCTTAGCGAGCCAGCCCGACGGAAATGGGCTTTTGGCCCAGCCGAACTCTGAGCAGTGCTGAACATTTTCTGCTCCGATCGGGATGCTAGAATTGCTGCGGGAAGCTGGATCGAAGGAGTTTCCTGAAGCTAGACAGTCCCCGAACACGCCCTAAGTATGCGTACGGTCCCCATACGCGGAGTAGTATGGCGACTCCGCGTTGAACCAACCTCGCAGCCTTCGGTGGATGTGGTATCTGCTATCTAGTATGTGCGTCTACAAGCTACCAATTAACTAGTTTACTGTCAAACCACGCAACAAAAGAAACAAAACGTAACCACACAACACAGTATATACTGATCATCAGTTCATACTACTGCAATAGAGAGACCATGCATGCATGGAGATATGCGTGAGGGTGATCGTCGCGTAGATGGCAATATATCCTAGCTAGCAGGCAAGCTAGGTTATGAGTGTCCCGGACATCACAGTAACGGCTTCTCCCTGAATTCTTACTCTCTGATTTGCGGCGTCCAGCTCCAGATATAGTGTCCCACTCCTTTTAGATACCTGATGATATATGAAAGAGAACCAATTAACCATTACATTTTATCTGATTAAGTACGTGCACATTAGTTAGTGGTAGCATTAGTTCTTAATGACGAAATATATATAGTCAGTAGATATATCCAAAAAATGATTGATTCAGTTGTCTATCGGGAAGCCAAGGACATATGCAGTACGTAGCTGAAACGCCGTCAGTTTTTGTTTCCCCAGCTTTCGAGCCCAGTATGGCGCCAGAGCGCAATGCGCACTACCACAAACAAGGTCCTGTTCAGTTTGATACGTGTCGTTATTTCTCTTTTGATGTGTTATTTCCAATCTTAATAGCCCCGTTCAGTTTCGGATATATTTTATTTGCTGTCAAAATTTATCCCAAACAAATAGTCATGCAAAAAAAATCTGCCATTTATTTATCTTAACGAGCTTTTAACGAGTGCTCGCGAGCTCTTAACGAACCGAGCCGAACAATGGTCTCAGATCGTTAACGAACCGAGCTCTTAACGAACCGAGCATGCTCTTTAGCCAGCCCTACCTGCATATAAGGGACTTTATATTTACCATTTGGAATCAAATAATATAATATCAAGGCGTGACTCTCCAAGGTACCGAAACATTAAGGAATAGTAGTTCTCACCTCCCGCTTTGAGGCTTATATGAAAAAAGTGTGCTACCACTATAGTATGTGCCGCGTGCCTCTAATCTTAAAATACCAATAACATATAATAATGTTGATATATAATCTAAAAATACCAATCATATCACTACTATAAAACGGTCTATATCTCACGGCACATCAGTAACGAGTCCGGCGCGACCGTTACTGATGATTAACATTAGTGTCCGTCGCTGCCGCGACCGTTACTGATGAACAGAGCGGGGTCTGCCCGGCCCCGGCCATACATCAGTGACGGTCGCGAGAGGTGACCGCCACTGACGTACCATCATTCCTCACGAGAGACATCAGTGGGGGTCGCGTAAGAGACGACCGTTACTGATGTACATCAGTAACGGTCGCCCTAACGTGCCCGCCACTGATGTGTGGTACATCAGTAACGGGCCGAACTAAAGCGACCGTTACTGATGTATCCCCTATTATCAGTAACGATCGCCCAAGTCCCGACCGCCACTGATGATTGTCGCGGTTTAAGTACGCGGGGCAGATTCGCAGCTGGTCGTGCTGCGCGTCGTAATGGACCATCTGCGGCCCTTCTTCCCCGGCGACGGCGAAGCGCTGCCCAAATCGGCCGCCATGGCCGCCGGTGAGCCCAGGTAGCCCCTTCTCCTCCCTCTCCCTTCCTCCTCTCTCCCCCGGCCGGCGGCAGCCCATCTCCGGCGAGCTCCATTTTTCGAGCCCGAAGCTTCCCTCTCACTTGCGAGCTCTCTCTCCCTCCCGATCTTTCTCCTGGCCTCCAATTTCTCTCCGAAGTTTCCCAATTTCAAATTTTTGAGCTCCGGCCGCCGGCCAAAATGCGGCCTCCTCGTCGTCGCCCGGAGCTTACCTCTCCCTTGCGAGCTCTCTCTCCCTCCCGATCTTTCTCGCCGGCCTCCAATTTCTCTCCGAATGTCCCTAATTTCAAATTTTTAGTTAGCCCCTTAACCCCAGTTAATTAACACCTTAATCCCCTTGTTAATTATTAGGCTAACTATTTTGCTTTGTGTTTTCTTGTGTATTGTGTTGTAAATCGAAGGACCGTTCTTGGATGTACGCCACGGAAAGAATCAATGCTCGATGGATAACCGAATCGACGGATCTTTTTTTGAGTCGCGAAAGGTGATATGGAACGAAAAGGACTTGTGATGATGTGTTGTCCATGTCGCAAATATGGAAACACATGCATGATGAAGTCTGAAGATGTTCAGATGCACGTGCTGGCATCGGGTTTTGTGGAAGGTTATTCACGCTAGACTTGTCACGGGGAGGATGCGGTTGATGTCGGTAGTGATAAAGAAGATGATGATGTCTTGCGGTATGATTTGGCGAATAATTCCGAGGAAGAAACAAGGGTCGATGAGGAAGGTAATGTGGAAGGTGAAGGAGCTCTACGTGACAGGATTGCCGAAATGCTAGATGACCCGAACCTACGGGACCTGGAGGACCCCGAAGATGAGGCAGAGTCTGCTCAGTTCAAAAAATCGTTGGAGGACGCAAACACACCCTTGTATGATGGAGCTGGCGAAGAAAACAACGTGCTCGAAGTAATGCTCGAACTTTTGAGGCTGAAGGCAGCATCATGCTGGTCAGACAAGGGCTTCACGGACTTGTTGAGTTACCTTGCTTCGGTTTTCCACATCCAAACAAGCTGCCCAAGAGCACATACGAGGCGAAGAAGATTACATGCCCGCTTGAATTAGATTGCGTGATCATTCATGTCCAAACGACTGCATGGTATACATTGGAGAGTACGAGAACCATGAGAGCTGCCACATATGCGGTGCATCGAGATACAAGAAGAAAAACGCCAGAGCTAGCGAAGACGTTGGGGAAGAAGTGATGAAGGGGAGGCCGGCAAAGACTGTCTGGTATCTTACGGCAGGTGGCCGAGTTGAGCGTTGGATGCAGAACATTAAGGACAAGGTATCTCGTCCATCACGATCCGGCGCAGGCAACATTCGATCCTGACGGGCACTACCGTGTCGAGGAAGCTGGGGTCTTAAGACACCCTGCCGATGGGACTCAGTGGAGGAACTTCGACACGGCATTTCCAGATTTCGGGGCAGAGCCCAGAAACCTGAGGCTCGGTCTCAGCACTGACGGGATAAATCCTTTCGGAAACATGAACAACAAGCACAGCACATGGCCAATAATCTTGTTGTCTACAACCTTCCTCCATGGTTAATCATGAAGAGAAAGTACATCCACATGTGCATGCTCATACAGGGTCCAAAGCAGCCGGGAGCTGACCTAAATGTGTATCTGCAGCTAGTGAAGGATGAGCTGAAGCAGTTTTGGAACCCTGGCAGAGTGGTTTGGGACGCAAACAGGAGGGAGTACTTCACGATGAGAGTAGCGCTTCTGACCTGCGTGCATGACTACCCCGCGAATGGAAATACTTCATGCCAGGTGACACATGGCTACAAGGCCTGTACAAAGTGCGAGGAAAACACGACATCGGAGAAGTTGCCCGCTTCATCCAAAATTGTGTACATGGGCCACCGAAAGTGGTTGGATGCTAAAGACCCTTGGAGGGATGACAAGGAAAGGTTCAACGGGAAGACGGAGCACGGGACAGCGCCGAAGGAGAAGTCTGGTATGCAAATCCTCAAAATTCTGAAAGATCTTGAGGTTGTCCCCGGAAAGATTACTGCGAAGAAATATAAGGAACCTGAAGGCGTCGTGTGGAAAAGGAGGTCCGTATTCTGGGACCTTGAGTACTGGGCATATTTAGAATGCCACCACAGCATAGATGTCATGCACACGGAGAAAAATGTATGCGACAGCGTGCTGGGGTTGCTGATGAACATTCCAGAGAAGACGAAAAATGGACCCAACGCATGGAAGGACCTGGAACTCATGTCTATCAGGAAAGAGTTGTGGGGCAAAGATCAAGTGTCGGCAGCCGACAAGAATGGTTTCGTGACGGTGACCACGCGATGTCGTCTTGCATGTTACAACCCGTACAAAGACGAGTTGCATAGGATGTGCCAGTGCCTGCAGGGCATTAAAATCCCAGCGAACTACTCGTCGAGCATCAAGCATCTAGTTGACATGAAGAGTCACAATCTATCCGGCATGAAGTCTCACGACAACCATGTCATACTCACTCAGTTACTTCCAGTCGCAATCAGACGTATCATGGAGTCGCACGTAAGGGAGACAATCATGAAGCTTTCTGATTTCTTTGACAGCATCTCGCAGAAGTCAATCACCGTTAGACGATGCCAGATACTGTAGGATAGTATGATACAGATTCTGTGCGAACTCGAGGTGTTCTTCCCTCCATCATTCTTCGATATCATGGTCCATCTAATGATCCACATATGCGATGAGATCTTGTCCCTAGGCCCTCGTTCCTGCATAACATGTATGGCCCTGCATGATACAACGGGGTTCTGAAGCGCTACGTTCGTAACAGATCGCGTCCGGAAGGTAGCATCGTGGAAGGCTTTAGGACAGAAGAGTGCATCGAGTTCTGCACGGATTGGTTGGAAGATCGGAAATCAATAGGTGTTCCCGAATCACGGCACAATGGCAAGCTCGATGGCGAAGGTGGCCTTGGACATACATTCCTTAATGTCTATGGAAGAGGAAGGGAAGTTGACTTTGAAAGAGCAAATTTGGTTGTGTTGCAAACTGCCGATTGCTGCCGGCCTTATCAGGAAATGCACATGGAACAACTGCGAAATGAAAACCCTAAAAGAGGAGAAGTCTGGATCCACTGGGAGCACAATAAAACATTCGCAGCGTGGCTGAAGAATTATTGGTACAGCAGGAAGACGACCAATGAATCTGAAGAGACGGTTGCATATTTGTCACGGGAACCTGCTTACCACGCCTCTACTTGGCAATCATATGCGATCAACGGCTATAACTTCTACACTGCGTCTCAGGACCGTAAAAGCACGTATCAAAATAGTGGTGTAGTCATGACTTTTGAGACCGCGACCGACGACAACAGCAAAACCAAAGCGTTCTTCGGCGTTATCGAGGAGATCTGGGAATTGGAGTATTCGATCACAAAGATCCCAATGTTCCGTGTAAGATGGACCAAAAGTGACAAAGAAGTAAGTCACAGGTTCATGACAATGGTGCTACCTCCTGAGATCCCTCGTGAACAAGTTGACCTGACAAAAATCCCGGCAAGAGAGGAACCATATGGGTCTTTGCTAAGCAATGCAAACAGGTATTCTACATGGACGACCCGGCAAATAAAGGCCGCGTCGTAGTAAGAAGAGGGAAAGAAGCATTGTTGGAGTGGACAGAGTTACTTCACAAGAAGACTACGAAGGTTTCCATGATCCGACGACCGCCGCAGATGACGAAGAAGCGGAACGCACGATATTAACGAGGAAAAGGAGAGAGAAAAGAAGAAGTGATGGTAGCGAGAGCGAGAAAATACGACAAAAACCCTACCTCAGAAGCACTACTGCAAGGAGTCAAGTTATGACTTACCGAAGGAAGGAGAAGGCCTAGTAGTCACATTGTAAAGTACTTGTACTGAATTTGAATGCAAACTTTGTACTAAGTGAAATTATGTGTGGTCGATGTACTTTTGTGTATGCATGTTAGTACATGGCTTTATCACTACTAAAAATTCAATCCAAAATTATAGGTATTATGTGATGAATTTTTAAAATTAAATTTAGCATAAATACTAGACAAAATGCATGAATTTATTCATCAAACTTTCACTTTTTTGTTTCATCGAATGAATGTGACAAGTACATGTCCTAAAACACTCAAAAGGACAGGTTTTAAATTTTTTAAACATTCCTGTAATTTAAATTGGTACAAAGCTCAACAAGTATAGATGAACATCAGTAACGGTCGCCTGGTTGATTGCCCGTTACTGATGTGCATCTATACATCAGTAACGATCGCCTACATACCCAACCGTTACTGATACTAGATCATCAGTAACGGTCACGTTGCGGCTCGCCTGTTACTGATGTATAGATGCACATCAGTAACGGTCACGTGTGAAGGCGACCGCCACTGATGTACTTCGGCATATAAAAAGAAGAACCGAAACCCTAACCCGTTATTCTTCTCGCCTGCGCGTCGCTTCCTAGCAGACCAGTAGTGGGCTCTAACCCTAGCGCCCCCAGATTTTTGTGCAGCCGCCGCTGTCGACCTCGTCGTCCTCGCCCCCGCACCGTCTTCCTCCTCTGCCCCGAGCCCACGCCTCGCCGTCCTCGCCCCGAGCGCCGCCACCGTGCCCGGAGCCCGCGCCACCGAGCCCGACGCCCCCGCCTCGACCACATGCCGCCCAGCCCGAAGCCCCCGCGTCGTCTTCCTCCTCAGCCCCGAGCCTGCGCCTCGTCATCCTCGCCCCGAGCGTCGCCACCGCGCCCGGAGCCCGCCGTCGCCGAGCCCGACGCCCCCGCCTCGACCATGCGTCGCCGAGCCCGACGCCTCCGCGCCGTCTTCCTCCTCCGCCCCGAGCCCGCGCCTCCCCGTCCTCACCCGGAGCCCGCCGCCGTCGACCTTGCGCTGCCCCGAGCGCCGTCTTCCTCCTCCATCCGCACCGTCTTCCTCCTCCGCCGACAAACCCTAGGTACGTTCTTGCCGATTTGATTCCCCATATGGCTAAATATATTCAAAAGAAGCAAGATTGCTTATGAGTAGTGAACTGATTTTCTTAATATTGGCTAAATATATTCAAAAGGAGCAACATAGTGCCATATTTTGCTTATTAGAATGTGGACTAGGAGCTGGAATTTAGAATGCTTCTTTTTCTTATTAGAATGTGAACATACTATCTTTTTCTTATTAGATGCTGTCAAATACTTTGTTTCCTATAATTCAGAATAAAGCATATCAAATGTGGACTAGGAGTTGGAATTTAGAATTCATTATTAGATTATTAGATGCTGATTTCATGGTTTTGTCTAGTAACAAATAGTAGTAGACAAATGATTATTAGATGCTGTCATATATACATGCTATCTTATATGCTATTTTAGCGAAGTAAATCCGGAGCCATTTCTTCTTGCTCAGATCTTATATGCTGTTGTTTTGCTTTGTTTCTTAGGTGTTTTATATGATATATATATATATATATATATATATATATATATATAGAGAGAGAGAGAGAGAGAGAGAGAGACATGCTGTTAATATGATACACACGCTATTTTAGCTGTTTTATATGATATTGATCGAGTACTCGTGGGAGTTGAGTAATGAATTGTGGGCGGGCCCGACCATCGTGTCAGGTCATTGGAGAAGGGGCCGACCATCGTGCCGAGGGGGTACATATGCGGGTGGGTTTTTTATGTAGGTTTCAAGCTCCTAGTAGACAAAATTTGCTAGTTTTATAGCATAGGTCATGCCGAAATTTTCGGCCGATATATATTTGATGATTTTGATGGCATAGGTATGAAATGGGCAAGAGTAGCCAGAAATCAGTTCTTGAGGACGTAGCTCCTGAGGAGGTAGGTCGTGTCGATGAAGAGTCTTCATCGGGAGAGCAAATTGCCAGCTCTGGCGGCGATCCTAGCTATGGCGAAGGTAGCTCTCGTTCAGAAGAGCAAGACAAGGAGTGACGGGTGGAAGAGAGTAACCCGCAGCCAATTGCTTCTACGGCTTCGAAGCCAAGGAAGAAGACGCCGAGGGGGAGCCACAACTTGAATGAGTTTTGCTACGTGGTCACCCGGCTCTCTGACAGAGGCCGCCCGGAGTCGCCTGAGAGGGGACAGAAGGCCTTCGCAACCACCTGTGGAGCCGTTGCACGTAAATATTGCAAGATCACCGACGAGTGGAATGACATCTCTGAAGTCGTTAGAAACACGTGCATGGCGGACGTTGAAAGGCGGTTCCAAGTCACTGATGAGTGGCGCGAGCGATTCCGAACATCCATCAACATAGCAGTGCGGAATGGTCTTGCTACTTGGAAAACCACCACTAGAAAGTGGATGGACAAACCTTATGAGATCATCAAGAAGAAATGGCCGTCGATAACTGATGAGGCCGAATGGGAAAAATTCAAGAAGGAATCGTCTGACCCTGCCTTCATTGCGAAGAGTGAACGTATGAGGGCGTTGCGCGCGAGGAAGCCGTTGAACCACAGGCTAGGGAGTGCAGGGAAAGAGGGGGAAGAGGAAGGTCTTGCGCAACCAGGACCGAATTCTCGAGGCGGCAGACAGGGTGCCTCCAGTGCATAACATTCTGGAGGATAAACGTGCTAGAGAATATGCACGTCAGCACATGACACCAGAGGAGTGGGCGGGCATTGAGCCAATGCAGCCGCCTGTTAAAAATTTTACGGTAAGGGTTCACGTCCATTAATTTGTTTTCGGCGTTAATTATGACACTCATGATCCATATATACTCACGTCCTATCTTATATGATAACAAGAAAATGCCCACAAATGGGAGGAGAGCAAGAGGTCAGAAACATCCGCTGACTCCGTGCAGAGCAAGAGGTGGGAGTCGGTTGTGACCGCCGGCTTGCAAAAGGCGGAGCACACGGGCCATGTTCTAGGGGAAGGCGAAGGGGACTGCTGGGATGATTATTTCCCGCCTGCTCCGAAGCGAAGCAGGGTCCAGAAAAAGCTCCCCGCTTCTGCTGAAATAATAGAACAAGTTAAGGCGGATGCACGAGAGCAAGCATCTATGGTGTGTCAAGAGGTGTCAAGAGAATATGCAGTGCAAGCCATCCATCATTTGGTGTCAGCATTGGCCAAAGACCACCCCTCCATTGATGCCATACTCGGGGGAGGAGTGGACGGTTTGAGGAACCTCCTTCCACCTCTTCCTCCTCTTCCCCAGCGAAAGAGCACCCTGCTGAAGAGCAGTGCCGCCTCCGACACACGTATGGAAGACGATGACACATACACCCCAGGATACAGCCTGGCTCCTAGCATCGACAACCCCCCCCCCCCCCCCCGCTAGCCAACCAGACCCAAGCGAGGGCATCCGGGATAACGATCCGGATCCGAGCGACAACATCCTTGTAAGCATACTTTTCAAACTCTTTTTCACTCCTTACCTTCATGAATAAAGATCTTACACACATATGCCTTCTTCTTGTTACGCGTAGGCACCGGTGAAGTGTTGTATTCACGTAGACAAGCCTGAGAAGCCTGTAGGCGCCATTGGCCGCCTTATGCCCAGACAATCACCGCCACTGGTGCACGACATTCTTATGAACGACACACAAGCGAGTGTGATGGTGGACTCCGTCGTCGAGGAGCATCGTGATTATGCTATCCCGCTACCTCCGGAGGAATGCGTGGATATCCTAGGCGGTTGTTCAAACTACCGCATTATGTGGCCTAGGAGCTTGGTATCTCTCTACAACCAGCGCCGGCCCTCTGTGACTCCATCTCCCTCCGCCCACAAAGGTACTTCTCAATTGCTGCTCGGCCTTTCCCCAGGATACTGCCTCCTGTCGATGCCGGCGGAGATGAAGAGCGGGCAATGTCGATGTCTCCACAGCTTAAAGATAGCCAGACCACAGGGTCGGCACGGGCTGGAAGCGTCCCTACTACCTTCTCTCTCTTGGGTGCCGCTGAGTCCATGGGTGGCCGCAAGATCGATGACAAGTACAAGGCAGAGGAGCAAAAGGCATGGGACAATAAGAGGAGGCATAAAAAGAGGGGGCGCGGCGGCAAGACCATCAAGGACTCCTCGAATGTCAATAAAAATGAGATGCACTATGTGCCTGACATAACTGGAGTCTGAGAAGACAATAGGCCTGACATTCTCATGAAAAACCCTCGTCAAGGCCACAGATTCGAAGACGGATCCTATTTCGTGGCTAGGGAGTTTGACCGGGTGCTTATTTACTATCCTGAAAGACCGATGCTCACCGAAGATGCCCTGCGTGCCGTGTCCAGAAAGATGCAAGAGCTTCGTCAGTTTTACATGCAAGCATCGGCTGGTTCTCAACAGCATGCCCAACAAATCAATGTTCGAATCCCACGAGACTATGGCTTCTTTGAGCAAGAAATTGGAAACATTCAGGAACGTCCTATCACCTTTGGTGTGGAGTTCAACGAACTGTTCCACCTCTTCAACCGCCAAGCTTGATATCAACCTCTTAAGGCTGTGGTATGCCTACCAAATAAGGGACATGCGGCGAATGGAGGTCAAAAACGTAGCCATTCTAAACCCCGCGGTGTTCAACTACGGTGACATCGGTCTTGAGCCAGAAAAGGATCCCTCAAGAACCCTGGCGTCTAAATACTTGGTGGCATGTCTGGAGAAATACGCGGACCACGACTTTATCCTCTTCTTTCTTAATTTGGAGTAAACTGAATTTTATATATGAAACCGTTTGTTTTTTCTAATTCAGTCGTTCTTATACACCCTTAGATACTAAAGTTTGTTTCTTTTGAAAACAGAGACCATTGGGTGACACTACTCATTTGTTTGCCTTGGTCCGTGGTGTACTACTTCGATTGACTGCTTCCGAAGAAGGGTGTTCGAGGTAGGTTCTGGAAACCCATCAAATCACTCATTAACACTGCTTGGAAAGTGGCGACCAAGGGAAAACTAGCTAGCTGGTAAAGGCTATAAAGATGAGCCTCACCACGACCACAGGTTCCCTTGCCAGCAACAGCCGCCAGACAGTGTGTTCTGTGGCTACTACTGCTGTCACATCCTTATGGAGAATGACAGCATGTTCAAGCCTGAGTGGAAGGGGTCAATCGCGGCTGTGGAAGAGTACTGGCGGTCCCGAATAACAATGGCACACCGACCTAAATGGGTCGTGTATAACATTCAAAGAGAGTTCGTCCATCTCATCAACAATGAGGTCATCAAGCCTAGCGGGAACTTATACGAACGCGTGGAACAAGTGGTGACTAGGGTTCACCCACAACAATAGCTTCAAACTTGATTTTGCTATGAAATTTTGACACTTTGTAATCAATGTCATGAAGTGAGATACATTTGTATTCTTTATATGCTTTAAATGATGTGGCTATGTATTTTTCTGTGATGTGTTGTGCTGTGTATATATATGTGCTGTGTATAAATGCTGTGTATTTTCTGTGGTTTCATTTATTTTTTTAATTACTGAAAATGTATTAGTGTCGGTCGCTCGCCCGCAACTGATGTGGCTAAGCGACCCGTTACTGATGTAAGCGGAAACGTGACCATCACTAATGATACCCATCATCAGTGACGGTCGCTTACTGATGATGGTATATCAGTAACGGTCAGAGCGACCTTTACTGATGATACCCTTCATTACTGGCAGGAAGTTAGTAACGGCGGCCCCGGCCGTTATTGATGTTGTTTTTCGACCGTTACTGATAAGCTTTTCTGTAGTAGTGTATATAAGAATTAGATGCACAAAGAAAAGCTCTCGTGCTCACATATTCAAATGTATGGTTATGTAGATGCATGCATATTCACTGGCAATGGAAGCATGTACTACCTCCGTTTCTATAAACTTGGTTGAATTTAAAAAGTTTAACTTGGTAGTATAAAACTAGAAGACTTTATATTTTGAAATGAGAGAGTACTTGGTAATTTAAAAGTCGTTAATTAGGGGTGATGGAAGTAGTAGTACGTACAATAAAGTCGTCGGTGATTGACGTCCTGTGAACGCTGGCGACCTTGAGCCCGTCGTTCAAAAACAGGGACGTCCTGTGAACGCTGGCGATCCGGAGATCGGCGTTTAAAAATAGGGATGGCAGCTCGTTGTGGGTGGACTCCACGAAAACCTCACGTACATATGGGGAAATCCAGCTCGATGAACGCCGGACAAGTACTACTGCTGACCTGACTCTGCAGTACTGGTGCGGGAACCTTCTTGGCAGCCAGGATCATCCCGGACTTGGTCACGAACTCGGCCATCATGTCATCACCGTCCTCCGCGGCGATCAGAACGGCGGTGAAGAGGAAGTGGGCGGCCGCGAGCGTGGCGTGCCCGCAGAGCGTGACCTCCGTGACGGGGCTGAACCAGCGGATGTGGAACCGCGGAGGCGCGGCGGCGGCGGCGGCGTGAGTAGTACGGGAGAGGAAGGCAGTCATGGGGGCGTTGAACTCCGTGGCGACAGACTGCAACCACCGCTCGTCGGCGCCATTGACGTCCTCCCCCTCCAAGAGGCACACCGCCGCCGGGTTGCCCTTGAACGCCTCGTCCGCGAACGCATTCACCTATATATGTAAATCACTTCAAATGCGAGCAAACTAACTGTGTGCTACTCCAAGCAAATCCAGAAAGAACAAAGGAACAGTTACTAACAGGGCCAGGCCCGTGTACTGGCGTACTGGGTGGCTCTCTTGGCCATTTTTTCCACCAAGCAGCTGCCAAGCTACCTCCAAAACATGCAAAAACTCATTCCCACAACTAGTTTGACCGACATCTACTATCCTAGCCGCAGGATTCTTGGAGATTCGTGCTGTCTTTTTACAACTTGCACCTTCATGTTTTTGGTCTTTCTCATTGTCCAGTCCTTAACTTCTTTCATACACACCATCAAATGTTTATGAATTTCATTCTTCAACACCCGGTGAATTGGACAACCCTGGCTGTCCGAGAATACAAGTATAGAACCCGTACTTGTTTTTCTTATACATTTCGCAAGATCTTCATCGACTGGCAAGTCACTTCTCCATAATTTTACGAATTTCATTTTTCTTTTCTTCTACTGTGGAAACTTCTTCTCCTGGTATGTATTTTTTCATGCGTCCAAAATTTTACACACTTCTAATCACAAAATGCTTTGGGCTGGGGAAAAATGGCAGCAGATCCTAATTTCTCTCTTTCCCTCGAGAATGCAGCAGATCCTAATTTATCTCTCTCCCTCGAGAATGCAAAACAAGGAAATTAATAAATAAAAGAAAGCACGTAAATTTTGGAACAAAACAAGAAACATGCCAAGAATTTCGGATCTGAAAAATTGAGAAAAAAACATCAACACAGATGGAGGAAGGAGTTGCCGGAGCCGAGAGTTGCCAAAGGACGAACAAAATTTTCAGATTTAGAAGCAAAAAATCAAACGAAGGATGGAGAGGTCCTTCATGCCAGGTCCCTTTGCTCGGCGCCATGGCGCAGAACGTGAAGCTCGTATGAACAGAGGGAAAAAAACGAAGAGAAATTAGACCCCGATGGCCGGCGGCGGTCGCGCGGATCCCGCTCGATCCGGCCCGAGGGAGGCGGATCCCGCCGGATCCCATCCGATCAGAGCCAGGGAGAAGTGGGAGAGGAGGAGCGGGAGGTGGGCGTGGAGGGCCGGGACGCGTGCGTACGTAGAGGGAGACTAGAGATGTGAGCATGGCCGGTGAGGAGGTGAGGTGGCCGGAGGAGAGGAGGTGGGCGTGGAGAGGCAGGAGGAGGCGTCAGGTCGGAGGATGCGGGGGTAGGCGGCAGCTCGCCGGGTGGAAACTGGGGAGAGATGGGAGTGGGGGTAGGCAGGGATATGATAATTGATTGATTTGTAGATATTACACTTTGGCTTCTTTATGGGAGGGCATAGATGTAAAATACACATTGCACAGATCTTAAAACAATATAGGCCGTTGGATAGTAGTTGCGTGCACAACTAGCTGTGGAGTTGTGGAAAAAGAGACAAAACATGTGCCTGGCCTTCCTTGCTTTGACGATATGAGCCGATCCAACAAGAGTTCTATAGGCGCGCGCGGCAGGCTAGCTAGGTTCCACTTGCGGATATGACTTGGCGCCTAATCAGAGATCCCATGTGCTTGCAGATATCCTAATTAACGACATGGTTAAAAATAATTTGGCATCGAGCACGCCGCCGCACGCGTACGAAATCACGCTAGCCTTTTCTTAATCACACGCGCGCTGCCATGCACGGATGACGTTGACTAGGGGTGGGCGTAAAAACGGGAACACCAAAACCGAATTAATCACAACCAAAACATTAACCGAACCAAGTTAGCCGTCATTGATTTCCATAGCTAAGTGTGATTAACCGAATTTAATTTTGTTAAGGTCCTCGGTTAAACGAATAGACCGAACTAACAAGAAATAGCCCAAAACCTCTTTTCAATGTATTGTTTTTTCCGACTGACTCTGTACAATGTATGTCGCTAGCCCATCAAGTTTCACCACTGCTATGAATCATGAATGTATTGGACTACTCTCGGTTTTTAAAGACGTATCTAGTACTAATAGATGTGTGGGACTAATCTCCTAAAATTCATGATTTGATTTTATTTGTTTCACAAGTTTGGTCATATCAGTTTAAACCGAACAACAAACCGAAATGTCATATAGCTGAAAAACCGATCATATTTCAGTGTACATTTCTCGTTAACCAAATAATTAAAACGCCAGAAAAACCAAACTGAATTATGGGTTAAAAACGAACACCCACCCCTAACGTTGAGCCGGGATGTCTAGCTGGCTTAATTTACACTAACTAGGTGGGTGGCCTGCGCATTTACGCAACTAGATTTACGACATATTAACATTTTTGTTATTATTTTTTGAGAGGAACATTTTTGTTATTATTGTTTGGTGGTTAACAAGGCCGGAGAGACGTTTGACTCCAGCTTTGGAGGAATCTTACAGAAGCATTATCAAAAAAAAAACTACGAGTAGTATTATAGATAATAAGTTTCCATGTGGAAATTTTGGGAGGCAGAAAGCGCGTGCATATTAAAAAATATTTCCATACGCACTAACCTCATACTTGGAATCTTTAATAACTAGGCTGTAGAAAAGCAACCCATGAGAAATATTTGGAGAAATGCATTCCTTCGTCTGATGATCCGATCGAAAGACATTTGGCAGGAAAATTTCTAATGGGATAAAACCACACAGGATTCGAATGAACCCATACCTGCATGTATGCGCGCGCGTCACGGAGGAAAGCGGTCCCGATCTTGCCTGCTGCAACCGCCCCGATCGAGCCTCCTCGTTCACGCGCTGCCGCCCCGCAGATGGTGAGTTTGGGGATATCGAAGCCCTGGCGGCACTTCTCCCACTCCAGGACGTCGGCGGCGAGGGCGGCTGTCTTCCCAGCCCGCAGAAGAAAAGCAATGACGACGCAGCATTCTGTCGAACACCTCGTGGGCGCACCCGCCGGCCGTCACGTGAACAGGCGCTGCACTTGAGGCACCGGCGCGCGCGCGCCACCAACGGCATGGGCAGTACGCGAGGGAGCACGGGCTCCACCAGCAACCAAAGGATCTCGGTGGGAAGAAAGTAAGCTCGCCGGAGTTGACGTCGAGGGACGGATGGAGGTGGCGCCGTTCGAAGGTCCGTGGTGCGCGTGTGTTTTCTTTCTTTGTTTTCCAATTGGATATTCTTCGAATAGTACTAACATTTTTCTGAAACACGAGTTTTTTGGGGAGGCCGTTGCACGGTGGCATAGATCCTCGCGCGTGCACGGTGGCATAGATCGGCCGGGAGGCGAACATGGTGCCGAAGAAGTTGGTGCGGGCGGCCCAGCAAGAGTCCCCCTGTGGTCTCTTGCGGCGACGCAGCCGTGCCCGTGAGGGGATCTCTCTCGTCAGGCAGCCCAAGGTGCACCCCTTGACCTCGATCGCAGGCTGTTAAGGAGTGGAAAGCCCATTTGTATTATATACATGCTCAGCTTGATGCTGATCCCTATCCGGCGGTTAAGGAGGGGAAAACTTGACAGAACTTCAAGCGAGAGCGCGCGCAGCAGAAATCATGTCTGCAGCGATTGCATTTGTAAGATATATGTCCAGTTTGACTGAAGGTTTTTTATGGCCGGTTCATGCAGGTAGAGCAGGATGCTCTCAAGTTAAGTCTGTGCATACGGTCATCATAATGTGCAGTTGAGTATGCCTCTCGTGTTCTTCAATATATATTTGAGTGCAAATGCTGGGCATGTGTTGTTAACATCAAAATTCACGAAAATATACTATGAGGAAAAACAACATGGTAGCATATTGCAGCGCTTGAAGAATCAGCATTGACAATTGGAATTTGTTTCCTTTTTTCAGAAACAGTAAAGTGCTCACTGCATTCATTTTTTTTAAAAGAGATAAGCAGAGTAAGTTCAGCAGGTGGCATCTCTACTGCTTATAAAGGCACCAACATTTTCATTCCAACGTCCATCCAACTAAACGTACACGGAGAACTAATAACCCCACAATCAGGCTAACAAAACATGGATTATTTGCTAACCGTGTGCGTTTAGTGATTACCTGTTGATGCTGAAAATTCCACCCGCAGGAGAACTTTTCAGCCCGAACCGTTTTTTCTTTCTTTTCTCCTCACCCAGCCAGCCTCCAACGCCGCCTCCTCCTCCTTCCCTTCCCCTGCGGCCGCCGCCGCCTCCTCCCCCTGCGGCCCGCCTCTTCCCCGCTAGACAGCCCGCTTCACCCGCCCCCACACCCCCTCCCTCCTTCCCTTCCCCTACGGCCGCCGCCTCCTCCTCCACCCCGTGGCCCGCCTCGCCTGCTCACCTGCCGTCGCCACCAATCTCCACCTGCGATCCGCAGCAGCCGATCCCCCCACGCGACCAGGAACCGCCGATCCCCCTGCACGAGAGCAGGCGAGCCGGTCGCGACCCCGCCGCCGCTCGTGAGATGCTGTCGTCTCATCCTCACAGGAGGCACGTGACCGGGCGCTCTGCTCGACACCCGCCGCGATTCCCGGTCCTCGATTCCGTCTCATCCTCACGGTGAGTCCGGTCTTCGGGAGCACCGAATTGTTCTTGGAGCTCTTGATTTGATTTTGGGGTTGGAGCTCTTGATTTTATTTTGGCTGCAAGGGCTCCTCCACCGTCCCGTCCTGTTGCGGTAGTCAGAATTGCCGTGGACGCGGACCGAGCCGCTGCCGGAGCCCCTTGGGAGTGAGCTGCCATCATTTGATCTTGATTTTTATGCGGTTCACATACAGGTCAGTAGCAGAGACATATGACTTAATTTCTGTGTGATATCTCATACAACTAGCGGTAGCGCTCTAGCAGTTGATACATGATATCAGTTGATGAGTAATGAAAGAATGATGAACTGATTTGTAATATTGGACGATTTTACTGATTATTTATTATTTATATCTAAATGTTTTTAGAGCATGCCAGTGTTGGTTATATCATTTGCATTGATCTATTAATAATTTAATGTATGTAACTATGATGTTCTACAAACTGTAAGAGTAGTACACATTTACACTATCTTATTCTAAAATAAAGAGAATATGTCGTAAGGATTTTTTTTTTGTGTAATCTCCATGAGATAATTTCAGGTGCTTCCTTCTCTCGGCACTTTCTCTTGGCACCGTCCAAAGTTTGCACAATGGTCGAGAAGAGTGGGCTCTAATTCATTATCCATATCTGGATATAACTTTTTCTTTAGATTGGTGTTATCTTTTTGTTGGCTATCTGATTAAATGCTCATGTAATTGGTGTGTAGTTTTGTTCTGGTTTCATGCTTCTTTGAATAAAATGTTCTTGCACAACTAGGTTATGGGGTGTAGTGAAGAGGCCATTGGTTATGCTATTGAAGCCATTGGATGAGCTCATTGTTGACGGCAAGGTCCTACTGTGATTTGAGGCCAAATCTTTATTTGTTGACATCGAGTATGGATTCGTGTCACCATGATTCATTCTTGCTGAAGTTTACAACACCGTTTGGTCATGCCAATATTCTGGAAAATATTACATGTATATTATATAGTTTTCCTTTTCCACATAATTTTTCTCACATGCATTGACCTCTCTTCCAAGTTTTACCAGCAGTACAGCAAAGCCGATCTGTTCATGCCCACCAAATTGGGTTGAATTGTAATATTTTTCAACTAATTATAATTTATTGTGTCCGTGAATTTTATCTGATGCAATGTACATGGATCATATATTGGACGTGCAGGTTTATACAGATAGACCATGGCATCTATTTGAGTGTTCTATAAAAAAAGATACTAAAAATTGAAAGAGAAATGAAAATTAAAAGAAAATTAAAAGACATATTTTAAATTGTATAAGGACGTGTGTGCACTCACTAATTACAATAAGAGACAGGAAACTTGAAGCTGGACACTGCGTTCATCAAAACCAATCAAATTACAATCCTGCGAATACAACTCAGAGAGAACACAAGGCATAGTGCCAGCCTGACCATAAACATGTTTGTCGTAGCTAGACTGTTTTGCACAGAAGCCGACTAAAATCAAGCAAATGTGAGCAGAGTACCTGTTTGATGATGGATTCCCATAATCAAGGAACTATGATACCGATGCATCTCCCATTGTATCACAAGGGCTTGGCAGTCGGTTCCAACATGCAAGCCCAGGATGCTTGCGAGTTCAAAACCATCAATCAATCCCTACCGGCCCATGACCTGGCAATATCACGTCATACCATTTTCTTGTAGCTGCACTGAACTTACCAGAAGCATCAACAAACAACCATCAGTACCTCGGACGAACCTGTTTTCAATCCCGGATCAAAGCCTCCGCGGACTTTTTAACTTCCAACACATCAGAAGGGGGCTTGCATTCCACCTTGCAACCACCGAAGCTTGATGAGCACACTGTAGGACGAGCCAAGCTCCAGCGCATCGACATACACTTTGCTTGTAGCTGTAATGAACTGACAAGAAGCATCATTGATTACCACCATCCTGGATTACGAACCTCTGCAGCTCGAGGAGCACATTGTTGAACGAGTTTTCCACGGAGCACATCTGAACAGCAGCAAGAATATATGAAGCCTGTGACATCGGCTGAAGGGACATCCAGGCTTTTATTCCAAACAAGGATGTCATCTATGCTTTTACGCTACCGTCATCCCTAAATCTCCCACCACAAGCGGCCAACATTACCACTACCCTTCTCATACCTTCTGCCGCCACCCATCGTCCGCCACTGCTGCCTACGGATCTCCTTCTACATTGCCACAGCATAGTGAACCACCTAGACCGAGGAGGACAGTGGCAGTCACTATCCTCTGTGTCTTTCACTGATATATTTTTTCTAGATTTTTCCTTTCTTTCTTTCTTTTTTCTTTTTTTTCTATTTCTTTTTCCCTTTTATCATTTTTCTTTTTCTTTATATGAGAGAAGAATGGGGCTATAAAAATTTGCTGTGAGGGTGCCCACAATTCCTCAGAAATTGTGACACTGAAGACTTCAATCAAGCAAGATGAGCAGCAGCTCTTGTTGTGAGGATAAGATTGACCATTTCACCGGTTCATTTGATATCACATCTGCTGGTAAAGAGGAAAAAAAATATTATAAGCACTTCTCAAATTGTCGGCATCGGCATAATATGCATTATTACACCAAATGAACAAATGCTAGATGGAGTATAGCACCCACCATATTAAGTATGCCTGATCGGATATTGATTGCAGCAATTCTCCATTATGAGTAGGCTAGTCTAAGCTAAATATGCTTTTGTTTCACTGCATCAAAGGAAGAATAGAGAATAAGTCATTTAGGATATCACAAGGTTACGTATTTTCAAGAGTGCATTGAGATATAAGTATACTCACGAGTGTGCACCATGCAGTTCAAGAATTATGTAATCCTGGTGTTTGGTACAGAAACACTTGGAATTCTGTTCCCCTGGCTATTGCTGTGGCAGAACACTGCGCTTCGATAAAATACTTAAGCTTCCAGGTTGATTGATCTACAAAATAAGGCTGAAATAATTAATAGTTTCCAATCATGTATTTTCAATGGGTTTGCAATTTATAAGTAGCACATACCTTCGTTAACTGCAGCTTCAATGCAAGTCACCAAAACAAAGGGGGGATTAGTTACCCCTTTTTCATCACCATATCAGAAGGCGGATTCCATTGCACCTAGGAACCACTGCAGCTCAAGGAGCGCATTGGTGAAATAGTCTTCCAGGAGCACATCTGACCATCAAGAATATATGAAGCCCTTGTCATCGACTGAAGGAATAATAGATCAGACATGACCAATACCACTTCCATGTACTCAGACCAAACAACAAGGATGCCGTCAATGCTTTTATGTCATCATCATCTCTAAATCCTTCACCGCGAGAGCCCAACATTGCCACTGCCCCTCCCATGCCTTTCGCCACCACCCGCCTTCTGTGGACCGCCTTCTACGCCACCACTGCATAGTGAAGGGCAGTCACTATACTCCGTCTTCCACACTCCAGCCACAGTGTGAACTGTGAGTGAACTTGGACTTCTTTTTTCGAAAATAATTCTTTTTCCTTTTCCTTGTTTTCTTTTTTCTTTTCTTTTTTTCTTTTTTTCTTTTTTTCTTTTTTCTTTTTGCTTTTTTCTTTTTTCTTTTTTCATTTCTTTTTTCATTTCTTTTTTCTTTTGAAAAAACTATAAGAATGTGCCATCAGGGTGCAGTGGAATTCTGGAAAAATTGTGACCCTGAAGACTTCAAGACGAGCAACTCTTGTTGCGAAGAAAATGATGACAATTTCGCTGGTTCCTTCAATATCACATCTGTCGGTAAAGGGAAAACAAATATTATAAGTAATTCTCGACCATGTCGTTGACACACTTTGCAATGTGAAACCAGATGATCAAAATAGATCAGAGTATAGCACACACCATGTTAAGTATGAAGGGAAACGCAGGTGGCCTGGATATTGATCGCAGCAATTCTCGGTTATGACTTGTGACTGGACGAATAGATGCTTTTGTTTCACTGCACCAAACAACAAATAGAGAATAAGTCATTTAGGATATCACAAGGCAACGGATTTTCAAGAGTGCATTCAGATGTAAATGTACTCACCAGTGTGCACCATGGAGATCAAGAATAATATAACCCCGGTGTTTGGTCTAGAAACACTTGGAATAGACAACAATGCATCCACAAGACAAGACAGTGCCTTTCTGTTAGTATGGCTATTGCAGTGGCAGATGACTGGTTGAACAAACTACAATCTCCTCCTATACTTTTACTTCCACGTAGATTGAACTACAAAATAAGCCAGTGTGAATTAATTGGTTTCAATCATGTATAGCAGTGTGGGTTTTGCAACTTATAAGTAGCACATACCTCTATAAAGTCCAGCTTCAGTGCAAACCACAACCAGCACAAATGGGACCAGCTACTAATCGTTGGTTTCTCTTTTCTTTCCTTCCTGTTTTGGTGGCGCCTACTAGCGTTTCCAAATTTGACACACCTATCAAGCAACCAATCCTAGTTCTGATTCTTTTTTTTTCCGCTGAAAATCCTTGTTCTGATTATGGAAGTCCTGAACCAGAAAATTAAATAATAGTCCTACTTTTTCCTAAAAGAATATATATAGTACAATTACACAACTACATTTCATATAATACCACACTAAGACACACAAGTGTCAACTATGAATTGAGAGTTCCGAGATTTTTTCTCCTTTTCCTTTTTTCCTCTTTTCTATTTTTTTGTTTCCTTTTTTCTCCTTTTCTTTTTTTCCTCTTTCTTTATTTTTTCCTCTCTTCTTTTCTTTTTTCACTTCTCTTTTCATTTTCCTTTTTTTTTGGCAGGAAGCATGGATGGATCTCTTGGAGACTATGAGAAGGCACAACTCCAAGACATACCCCTGCAAAGTAGATTGAAGCAACATAAGAAACACTTTAGATCCCTAAAAAAAAGGAAATACCTATCAAAACAAAATGACTTGAGGTGTTTTTCAGGAAGAGGCATATAACATATAATAATGAATTAATTATCCAAAGCATAGACTGTGATGTCACATATACGTACCATACTTGTGTACAGGGAGGCCATACCACCCAAGGCCATGACATGGGAATTGCCTGGTTACTGAAATTCTTGAAGGATAGAAGGATTTACAACTCAATGGCAGAGGCCTGCATGGCAGATCAAAACACACCTTGCTCAGATTATGCAGCGGTGAGGTAAGCAAAACCAGTACAATGATTTGTAAAAGCATCCCAGGTAGGTAACCAAAAGAACAAGATTACAAACTACAGAATAAACTTGTAAAAGTGCATGGAAGTATGGGAACGGACTGATGATGCAGGTACTAACCAGTTGATGTACAGGAAGGGAGATACATATTGAGACCTTCAAGCTTGCAGTGGAAACTCCTTGAACTGTGCAAAGAAGCTTGGACAGATCTCTAGGAGGCTATGAGAAGGCACAGCTCCCAAACAGATCCCTGCAAAATATATTGAAACGGCATAACAAGCACTTTAGATTTCGCTGATATAACAAAATCCAACCAAAACAAAAATAACTTGGTGTGGTTCAGGAAGAAGCAGGCTAAGCAAAGTGAACATAATATATCATAAAGTGTGATCTTACAGATACGTACCATATTATGTATAAGGAGGTGATACCACCCAAACATGTGCCTGGTGCCGGAATTCTCCCAAGGAAAGAAGAATTTACAACTCCATGGCAGAGGCGGACCTGCACAGCAGATAGAATTAGAAACACACATTTATCAGATTATGCAATAATGAGATAAGAAAAAACAATCAAACAATCTGTAAAAGCGGCCCAGCTAACCAAAAGAACAAGAATACAACTGCAGATTAAACTTGTAAAAGTGCATGGAAATATGAGAGTACGGACTGATCATGCATATACTAACCTGTTCATGTCCAGCATGGTAATACATTTGGAGACCTTCAAGCTTGCACTGGAAAGTACACCTTGAACCGTGCTTCAATACAGAGAGAATTGCATCTATGAAGGTAGACTAGAAGAATGTACAAGTCCAAGAAGAGCCCTGCACACACAGAAGATTAAAACAAGTGGGTTATGCAGAGAACGTCTCTGGTGCTTAAGAGGTTAATTAGGAAAAGCAATGGGGATTTGTGGCTAACAGGAATGAGTACAAACAAGGAATTGCTCGGTGGTTACCTTGGATTAGCACTTGACAATTGGAATAGTTCCTTTTAACTTGTCGCACTGCCTTCTTAGCTCCTCGCTATTATCACCAAATCTGACATCTAATACCCGTAGTTTACTTGGAAGGCCTTCTTTGTGCAGAGATTTGATGCCCGGACAACGGCAAATCACTAATTCTTGCAGGGAGCTCGGGAGATTTGATGGCAGAGATTTGATGGCTGGACATGTGTCAATCTCTAATTTTTGTAGAAAACTCGGGAGGCCGTGGTCGGGCAGAGATTTGATGCCCGGACAATTGATAATGTCTATTTCTTGCAGAGAACAAGGGAGATTTGATGGCAGAGATTTGATGGCTGGACATGATTCAATCTCTAATTCTTGTAGAGAACTCGGGAGGCCGTGGTCGGGAAGAGATTTGATGGCCGGACAATCACAGATGCTTAATGTCTCCAGACAACTCGGGAAGCCGTCGTTGGGCAGCGACCGGAGGGCTGGACACCCCTGGATGTATAATTTCTTGAGGTTGGTAAGCTTGGATAGCGATGCAGGGAGGACCTGCAGCTTCTCGCAGTCACAAAATTTGAGTTCCCAGAGGGATGTGAGGAGTTGAAGGGCCTCCTCTTGCTCCGCCGTGAAGCGCTCCACCTCTTTGTCTTCCCAACAGATTAATTTGGTGAGGGAGGAAGAGAGGAGTCTGCAGATTGGCCGAGTAAAGACTCCCGCGAAGCAGGGTATCACCATAGACTCGACTCTGGAGGAAGAGGAACTGCTCTCTTCATCGTCGGGCCATGAGGGCTCGGCACCGGAGAAGAATTTAGGGGCATCTTCGATGTCTAAAGTTGTGAGGCCGCCCTGGGCAACGAGAGGCCATAAGCCCTCACCTCTCAGATCCCCACAGCTATGCACGCGTAGACTGGTGAGAGAGGTGAGATTTGAGAGAGGAAGCAACATCTCTGTGCCCCCCACATCCCAAAGAGTGAGGTGTTGCAAGGAGGTCGGGAAAGGGGAACAAGAGGAGGCGGAGGACGAATAGGAGAAGAACTGGGGGCAAAAACCAACGGTCAACCAGCGGAGGGAGCAGAGGCTTTGGAATTCTCCTCCGAAGCCCAGTGAAGTGGACAAGACCAGATTAGAGCAATACCAGATATACAACTCTTGTAGTTGGGGAGGCAGGAGGAGCAGTTCTTCTCTTTCTGCTGTGACTTCTTCCTCTCCTGTAGTCTGTTGCTGTTGGTGCCCAGTACGATGTGCCAGCTCTGTTTTCTTTGCTGAAGGTGACGTGGCCACCTTCTGATGCTCAAGCACCATACCTGTTATCTTCTCACATTCGCGTATATCCAAATATGTGAGCTTCGGAAAATGAGACAACACATGTGTCAACTCCTTCCCATTAGCACCACAACACGAGATCTTCATGCTTTCAACTGGAAACGGAGATTCCATTTTATGGCTTTCACCTTCAAACCACAATAAGGTGCTACCCATATTATGCATATTGAGTGTCTTTAGAGACTTCAGTTTTTCTAGGTGAATCAGCGGCAGGGGAGGGCAATTAACTAGAGTCAACACTTCCAGATCAGGTAAATTGTGAAAAGCCAACCCACTCCAGAGAATGCTCTGCTGACGATCTTTTCCCACAATTGCTAGGCTTAATTTTGATTCATCGTCTTTGGAATAAACAAGTTTCTCAAAAACTGATCCTGCATTTTCTATCTCAATAGAGCATGGGACAGGAGACCAAGGGATAGCAGGCAACGAGGATAGCTGTGGACAGTTTACAATCTTCAGGTTCTGTAGTTTAGGAAACAAAGTTCTCATGCTCTCCTTCTCTGCTTGACAGCAAGAAGGAAGTGAAAACGGCAACTCCACGAGTTCAGGGCAATCTTTAATTTCGACAACCTCTAGACAAGAGAAAAAATGGCAATTGTCATTTTTTACCCAGCTTTTCAAGTTTCGTATGTTATCTAATTTTAGCTTTTTCAATGTTTGGAAGTCCCCAAGAGGTGGAAGTGTGTTCCAAGATACATCACACAGACAAAGAGATTCCAAATTTTTCACTGAAAGGTTCCGACCTAGCCATGATGGGCAATTAGCACCGCCATGACCTTTAATGCATAGATGTTGAAGATTTTGATGTGGTACAAGACTCTCAAGAATGTCTTCTTCTTGTGGTGCAGCATTGTTAGACCATTCTAATAGTAGCTCGTGTAAGTATTTTTTATGCAAGATTTTTTGTTCTTCCGCCTCCTTGTTTGCTTGCACATTTTCAAGATTATAAACACCAAGTGATCCTCCAAGCTTTGTCAACTCCCTTAGTTGTCTAAGTTCAAAACCCTTACTTTCTTTTCCAACTTCAAATCTCCTCAGTTCCTCCAAGAATTTTAGTTTCCCTGCCTCAGTTATGTTAGAGTGAAGCTCAAGTTGATCTTCCGACACAAGAAAATGATGCAATTTTATAAGGTTGCTCATATGCCATGTCAAACCAAAGTCGGCATAACATTTTTCTAGATCAATGACCTCTAGATGATATAATCTAAACAATACACTGGGTAAGGACACTTTAGCGTTTGATATGACCCTTAGGTAGCGTAGATGGATAAGTTTTGAAAAATTCTGCAATATGTCCTCCACAGAATACGACACTCCAGACAGTAAAATAGTTCGAATAGCTCTAGCTTTCCTAAACAGATCCCTGAAAGCCTTAATAAAGCTTCCATGGTATTCTCCAAATAACATCAAAGTGCGTAGGTTCTGAACATCCAAATTTTTACCTAGCCTTCTGGCCAAATCAATTTTATAGTTATCAAAAGTCCCTCTATCCTTGACATCAACATTATCTACGATGATAGACAAGTGACGTACGGTGCGGGGAATTTGAACGGTGTTCACATTAGAACTACGTATACTAAGGCATTCATATGATGAGACCTTCACTGCTAACTCATGCAGCAAGTCATGGATAACATAACAAGGGCCATCCTTGTTTTTATTCTCCTTAAAAAAACCATGATTAACCAAGTTATCTAAATAGCCTTGTCCAACGTCTTCAGCTCTTTTGTGCTCGTCTGAATGTAAAATACCTAGTCCAATCCAGAAGTGAAACAACTCTTTCTTACCAAATTCATAATCTTCTGGAAACAATGCACAATTGGAAAAACATTGTTGTAGATGAAAAGGGAGATAGTCATAGCTAAGCTTTAGAGCTGGCATAATGTCATCAGGATCGGTTTCTAATTCCCATTCTTTACTTTCAGCAACTCTAGTCCAATGGTCCAATGTAAGTCTGTTCCTTAATAATCTACCTACTGTTTTCGCGGCAAGAGGGAAACCTTTTAAATTGCTCACTATTTCTTTTCCAACCTCACGTAATTCAAGATAGTTGCCTTTCCATGGTTCTCGGTCACCAAATACACATACTTCAAAGAATGACATAATATCATTCTCGCTTAGACGTTCTAACTCAATCAGAGAATTAGTTGAGCTGACCATGCTTGCTACCCGTGGTTTTCGAGTGGTGACCATAACAACATTACCCTTTTCTCCCTCGTTATTTCTTAACGGAGCTAATAGTTTTCCCCATTCGTGCTCGTTATCTGTCCACATATCATCTAAGACAAGTAAGAACCGCTTAGATTTTAATCTTTGTTTGATTCGCTCGGCAGTACTTCCTTTTTCATCCTCAACTTCAGGAATATTTTTCTTAATCTCTTCTAGCAATCTATTTGCATTAAAATCAAGAGACACACATATCCAAATCAGAACTTTGAAAGAGCTCTCCAGCTCTTTATATATGTGTTGGATGAGACATGTCTTCCCTATACCGCCTGGACCAACAATTGGAAGAACTGTAAGTCCATCTCCACAATACTTATCGTATGTTAATATTAGATCTATAATTTCTTTTTTCTTACCATCCCTACCATAAAGCGTAGGCTCTACGATTCCTGGGGTGGTTTTGGATCTGCTTGTTTTTTCTTTTTGGGTGGAGCCTAGTAGCTCAAGATTAAGGATGGTGGAGACCTTAGCACAAAGGGGTTTCAGCTGTTGGACTATTTCCATCATTTTTTGGGACATTTCTACACGATTAAACTTCCATTTTGGTGGTAGGACACCACAGAGAAATCGCCGTCCCCTCGTCATGTCAGAGGATTCCAGCACAACGGTAGGAGCGACATCATTACCGCAAACAGACGGAAAAGAGTGGCATGGAAAGTGTTTACCGATCTTAGGCATGCATCCAATCTCACGCCCTCGCCCATCGCACGGGCGAATGTTGGGGAGGCATCCTTGTTTGGCATCATCTTCTTCGTCGCTAGCTGGATCATCACGCGAGCGTGAGCCGAACTTGAGCTTATGGGCAGCCGCTCTGGCAGTCTGCCAAGCATTCCGAACAAGGCCGTCAGCGTCGGCGGCATGGTTGGTGCGGTCGATAGCATCCTGGATGCGGAAGTAGTCGAGCTCGTCAAGCACGTCATCTGCCGCGTACGCCAGCTGCCGCAGCTTGTTCAGCAGCTCCCGTAGCGCAGGCCGGCTGCCGATGTCCCTGCCCTGGGCACTGTCGAGCATCCCCTGCGCGTATAACAGCTCCATCTTCAGGGCTTGGACGTTGGTGCCGAGCTTGGAGCTGGCCGCCCACGACTCCAGCAGGTCGTCCCTTGCGGGGGCCAGCGCCTTGCTCACCACCCAGAGCGCCGCATCGACGGCCATGTCCGCCGTACCGCTGGATAGGCATACATTGGACTATGTTAATATCAGTTAATCACTAGTAATAAATACACATGTTAATGGAGTCAATCACTAGTAATACATACATATATCAGCTGCTGACAATGCAATTAAGCAGTCGTAATACTGTAATACTACTACATTGGGGTATGTTTTATACTGGCCGGTGTTCGCGAACACGTTGACAATACAGTTAACCAGCAGGGTAAGTTGTTGCTAGAAGAGAAGGTGGCAACTCCAGCTTGAGGAAAGATGTACATACCGACAGGAATCCCTCTCGCCGCCGTCGGTCAGCTGCAACCGGTCAGAGTGCGTGGTGTAGGTACGTGTAGATGCGTGGAGGAGAGATCGATGTGCAGTGTAGGTATATTTGTGGGAGGGGGCAGGGGGTATATATAGAGAGATAAAGGGCCGGCCATTTGAGGTGTGATAGAGCAGCTTCAGATCAAGATACCTAAGCCAACTAGATCGATGCAAAAGAATCATCTGTCAAGAACTTGCGAAGGACATTCCCGCCCGAGTAACTTGTTTTTTCTTCTTCTGTCAAATTGGAAAAGAACAGAATGTATGAATTAATCGTTCATTTTAACAATGCTTTAAAGGTACTGCAATAGGCCAACAGAGTACCAATGCTTTATGGAACGGCAACAGAGAAAACGCTTTGCTTGCTCAGAACTTCCGATACATTGGAAGAGCAGTCAAAGATAGAATGAAAAACTTTTATTTTCTCTTGAAACGTCAGTGCTAAAATAACTCTCATCACAGCCGGGTGCAGGAAAAAAGATCGCTTAGGCCTTGTTTGGTACTCCCTCCGTCACACATTAAGTGACTCAAATTTGTTCAAATATGAATGTATCTATACCCAAAAAGCGTAATATTTCGTCTCTTAATATGGGACAAAGGGAGTTAGAGTTTTTGGAGTGTTTTCTAAGGTATTATACACTCCAAATTGAAAAACACTAAAAAACCCAAATGGTTGTTTGGTGGGTTTAGAGGCGATTATCCCTAGTTTTTCCCCACAAAACACTGACTCCATTTTTTTTCCAATTTAAAACACTTCTCATATTTTGGGTTTTTGAGAGTTTTGGGTAAACATCCAACCCATCAAATACCAAAACACTAGTGTTTTTGGATGTTTTCTAGGGTATTATCCACTCCAAATTGAAAAACACAAGAAGCCAAAATGGTTGTTTGGCAGAAAAGGATCGGAAGGGATCATCTCTAGTTTTCCCTCACAAAACACTCCATTTTTGTACCAAATTAAAACACTTTTCATAGTAGTGTTTTGGGTTTTCAAGAGTCTTGGGTGCACACCCAAAATCTTCAAATGCCAAGACACTAGTGACTAAAAAATAAACTAGCAGCAAACAAGCCCTTACGGTTTTTCATTCCCCTTGTGCATAACTACTGTCGATGATGTAATAGTCATCACAGACGAAGAAAAAACCTTCCTCAAAAAAAAAAGACCCATCCGCAACCTACCATATCACTGACGGGTGTTTCGTGAGGAAATGTCAGCGACCTACTATAACGGGTGTCTTGTGAGAAACTGACGGGAATGTATCAAACTCCTATCTATGACAAATTTCATTAGTACCGTGTATTCTTATAGACGGCCTCTGATGGATGCTGCTTATTTTACCGACTAAGTTAGGTTTTTTGTGAGGGGCATGCCAAATGCTTTAATCTTTGCCTGGCCCCTGCACAGAAAATATGACACATATATTGCCACATCACATTTCATTTATACATAATGAGTGCATTACATTTCATACACATGTGTTTCATCCATTTCATTTCACATATCATAACACCTTATGATATTCCCACATGCAGTTCTATGAGCAAGCGGTTTCGGTGACAAAACAAGTACTTGTTTTTTTAGAGGGAAACAAATCTGCTGGTAGTAATGTACTTCGGTGAACCTTTATAATTGATCTATGTCCTTTTCGCAAAAAGAGGATCTACCCGGCCAACTGTCCCTATTATACAAAAGAGTAATATAATTAGACCAACCCGTCTTCGTGGCTGATGGTGAGGCGGTCTTGGCGACAATGCACATGCATACCACGACTGCCAAGTGCCAAGATGTTTTTTCTTAGCTGCATGCAGGCTGAAAGAAAAAGGTCTTGTCCCAGGCTAGCCGTTGTCACTCTGCTTTGCGTTGCTAATTTCTTTTGCCTATTTTAAAGCAGTATTTAGTGATAGTTTGAGCCTAAAAACTGGGCCAAAGCTCGAGCTCTGTCCTGGTGTAGTTTCGCCACTGGCTGCATGCACGGTCAAGTTTCTTCATTTTTGTTGCCACGAACCAGAGATCGAATCGATGAATTATAGATTTGTTACTGCCATTGTCGAGAAGCTCGAAATTACCTTGCCGCCTATGTATTCCCTAAATGTTCCTAATAAGCGGTTCTTTCTTAATCTTAATTACTTTTCCGGACTTACTTGCGCTTATGGTCCCTTGAGTCGTCGTCAATTTGGAAGGAGTCTAGACTCGTTTCGGATCTGTCCTGTCCAGTCGGCTTGTCGTGAATGCGAAAACCATCAGATCTCGTGCCAGGGCATTAAATGTAGAACTGACACTGCCCACAGTATTCTGATGGCAAATCGATCCGTGCAGCCAACGGTAATTAATCTCTGGCAGGCAAGCAACTCGTCGTCCTTGTGGTCGGTGGCGTCGTGGTCTTCACGGCGAATTTAAAAAGACGTCGGAGTTCACGTTCTCCTCTCCTCGGGGTGCTTATATTAGTCCTGTAGTTGCAGGCTCAATTGCTCCCATGTGATTCCTGGTTCTCGAGGGTTTGTTTAATTTGGACAGCAACTGGGTGCTTATTTTTTGTTGTTCCTAGATCTGTTGAATCTGAATCCAAGTAGCCCACTCCAGTCACTGAGTCAGAAACTGCTACGTACCGAGGATCAAAACCAAAACCATGCATGTCGATTTTTTTTCATTTGCAGGAATGGTGCCTCACATGAATTTTTCAGGAAATTAGAGAGATAGAGACAGAAAGCGCGTGCACGGTACTCCTAACAACGGGGACTTTTTTTTTCCAAGAGGCGAGAGCAGATGAATCCATACCTGCATGCGTCGACGAGGCTGCTAATGTGTTCGCTGCAACCGCCCTGGGTCTCCTCGTTCAATCTCGGCCCCTTGGGCACGTGCTGCCGCCGCAACTGGTGAGCTTGTGGACGGCGGAAGTCCTGACGCCGCTTCTCCCGCTCCAGGACGTCGTCCACACCGGCCGACATGGCTCCACCTCCCAACGCGCAGAAGAAGAAAAAATAACGAAGAAGCATTTCGTCGAACACCTCGTGGGCGCTCCTGCCGCCACCTGAACACCACCGGAGTGCGCCACCATCCGCACAGGCGGTTCTCGAGGGGGCACATCAGCAACCATGGATTAAGAAAAACAGGGCCGGCCGGCCGTAGTGGCCGCCGTTACCGGGTCGCACTTAGGCGCGCGGCTCAACGACCTGACGCACTTGTGTTGGGTGACGGAACACCTCGCAACTCTGGCTGGACGGAGCAGACGGCGAAGATAGAGCCGGCAGGACTTCTATTTATTTCCGTGTTTGTGGTGGTACAAAAATTTCATTACTTGGGGATAAATCAGAAAAGGGTAAACGTATATTTATTATTTTAAAACTCGCCTAATTTGAGTTGGGAAAATAATTACAATTTAGGAACAGCATAATAATTGGATTCTCTGGGGATACTAACATATATATACAAAAATTGATTTTTTTGGTGGAAGAACAAATATCCCCTCCAATCCATAAAAAGTGTCACACATTTTGTACCAAGTTAGTACAAATTATGTACTAAGTGGACGACATTTTTTATGGATCCGAGGAAATAGAATACTTGCACAAAAATATTAGAATAGGAAAACAAAGAAATTTAGAGAAAAAATAGGAATGTTCCAGGGAAGCTAATAAAAAGTATGATTAGTTTAGAATAAGATAAAAGCAAAAATACAAAAATATTAGTAGTTACAATATTTTTCAAAGGTCCTCAAATGTATGAATTTCGAAAACTGAAAGTTGAAAACCAAATGTGGAGAAAACAGAAGTTGAAAACCAGAAGTCCTAAAGAGTAGAAGTGGAGAGGATAAAAAAAAGACCACTTCCGCAATTAAAAATAGCTGATCGAAATTATGCTAAAATTTGAGAAGAAAGGAGGCCAGATCGAGTTTGGACTTTGGAGTCTTTGCTAAAAGACCGGCCTCTCATGTGCAGTGGATGAGATAGGAGGAACTTATAACTAGATAACTAGGCAGCTATTGGTCACAAAAAAAATTATTTCTTTTCACAAAAGTTGGCGTATTTGGTTTTATTAAGACAAGTTTTTGATCAAAAATTATTTTATTAGTATCTGTTTTTTAAGATGTTGAATCTGTATCATAGATCATCTTCAAGAAAAATTGATGATAATTTGATTTCCTAGCATATAAAATACATATTATATAATAAAATCATTATTGGTCAAAAAATCTTGTATTAACGAAACTAAATGCAACAACCTTTGTAATCGACAGCTAGGTGGAGACACGAACAGGCTGCAAACCCGTAAGATCATGAGCTAGAATATATAATGCACTTTCAGTGAACCTATCTTTTCCATCAGTGTGCACTGACCGCATCAGTTTTAAACAGCCTCGGTTTCACGTGTAGCGCTTCAGATCTCGCGTCAAGTTAGTACACTATACACATGAAACCGAGGCTGCACATGAGCTAAGATAATGCACTTTGAGCGAACCTATCTTTTCCATCGGCGTGCACTGACAACATCAGTTTTAAACAGCCTCGGTTTAACGTGCATCGCTTCACATGCCTAGTTTAACAAATTTCACTCGCCTCGATCGACCTGACTCGAGCCACCTCAATCGCTTCCCCTGAAATTTCTGGCCCATTTCCTCAACACAACGCAAAGCGTTCTCGCAAAAAGACGCGACAATGAAACAAAGACATGATGATCGTGTCATGTGAAGAAATTAACCCAAGTGGCGGCCCGCTTTACTTGCTCGGCATGTACCTTGTAGCTACTACGAGTAGTTCACAGAGAACGGTAACAATTATATTTTTATTTTGAAAAGGTGCACCCTGTGACGGGTAATTTGGATCGAGGAGTAGTAATCATCAACAACAGTATAAAACCCCTAAAATTACTAAAAAATCATAAATAGGTCCTTAAACCACCTATTGACGTCAACAAACACTAGAACAAGCTGAAGTCAGGCACCGTCCTCATCCGTCCATCACCGAAGCCGGAGAAAGCTTTCCATAGGAGAGATTGTACTAGACGGTCTTCCTAAAGTTTCTAGGTTTCCCGCGAATCCTTTGGAATCCACTAGGTATTCCAGGTTTCCAAGGAACCTGTTTCACGCGCCCTCCGCCAGCGGTGCGCGCACCACCGGAGCGTGGACAGGACGGGGAGAACCTTATTCAGATTGCAAGATGTCGTTGCCGCCTCGTCATCTTGAAGAGGACGCTGAAAAACATAAAACAAGAAACGGAAAATGCTTCAACCGGCGGGCGGCCGCGATCCGCACACGTCCAAGGGCAAGAAGGCCATTGGAGGCGGGGTGTCCGGCATGGAAACCCTAGCCGCCTGGAGAATCGCCTCGCGTGACATTTCGTCGTTACGTTTCTGGATATTAGCTTAGTAGCAATTATATTGATCCTCTATCTTATGCAGGTAGAGCCAGCGGCAGATCCACCAGCATGATGGGTTAAGGTCGCCGACATATCTAATTTTTTCCAAAACCCCAATATATGTAGTATATGGTATATATAACTTATGTCAATACATTATTTTTGGATTTTTACTTTATTTTTCATACTCGAATTAGCAACATATATATAGTATCTAGTAAACTTATACTGTATATGATTTTCTCTTTGTATAAACTCTGTGACACCTAATTTTTTTATTGGCTCCCCTACCAGGATATGGCTTAAGACCTAAGGTTGGGCATGACCCTGATTCCTGGAGATTTATATCTAGTAATCCCTCCGTTCCATAATTCTTGTCGAAAAATTACATGTTTGGAGATGCGACCATGCTGCACAGCAAATCAAATGGTGGATTTTGGGACTCCGCCAGGAGCTAAAATGAGATGCGCTTTCAACAAACCCAACATGTCTTTCGTGTCCCTAGGTGCTACTATTTTTTTCCCGGGCATTGTGAACCACAACGTCATGTAATACAACCTGGTTCGCGCATGCCTATTCAGTTTGTAGGTTTTTGAAATTAAAGAAATAGTAGCACAGTTGAATTCCTAGCAATTTTTCTTGAGGTTTCACTTAATGTTTAGAATCTTTAGAAATTAGGTCAAAGTGGAACAATCCTTAGAAATCAACAACTCAATTCCTATGAAATGGCAATTGTGATATACTAATACAGTATCACCTCCGTTCTTAAATATAATAAGTTTTAACTTTATTTTAAGTTAGCTTTTTTCAAATTTGATTGTATTTATAAAATTTATTAAGCTCTACCATATCAAATGAGTATATTATTAAAAAAATGACAGATGTAATAAAACTAATTTGGAGTTCTAAATGTTGATAGATTTTTTATTAACTTGTGCAACTTGAAAAAGTTTGACATAGGACAAAGTTAGAACTTATATTAAAAAACGTAAATACTCCCTCCTTTGTACAAAGTCTGTCATATTTGGTTTATTAAGACAAAGCGTTGACCAATAATAACTTTATTAATATAATTTATCTGATGCGAAAGTATAATTATTAGTAAGAACTTTTGAAGACAAGTCTATTGATATAAATTTCATGTATGAAAGAATATTTATTTATTAATATTTATTTATTAATTCTTGGTCAAAATTTTGTGGAGCGCTACTTCAACAAAACAATGGCATCTAAAATAGACCAACTGCGTAGCAAAACGCGCCGGTATCAGTGTTCTGGGACAATACATATTATATCAATTTATAGAGTACAAAGTGCGCACATGGTTAACACTAACCTCGATCTTGTCGTCGGGTGTGGCGTGCGGTGGATGAGACACAAAGCCAGCTACAACGGCATAGAAAGAAGAACAGCACAACGGGCGGTGTCCATTACTCTCCCTCCGTTCCAAAACAAAACTCATATACATATTTGCACTTATACCAAATCAGCTCTCGTTTCTAGTGCGTGTTTTGGAATGGAGGAAGTAGCTAAAATAACGTATCCGGTATCCGGTATCAAGATGCACTTTCGGCGAACATGTCTTTCCATCGGCGTGCTCCTGAGCCCATGATACTACCAGTTTTAAACCGGTGGCCCGGTGGGGCTTGCACGTGAAACGTTTTAGATCTCGCGCTAATTAATCAGGAGTAGTACATGCCAGTTTTAAACCGGTGGCCCGGTGGGGCTTGCACGTGAAACGATTTAGATCTCGCGCTAATTAATCAGGAGTAGTACATGCCAGTTTTAAACCGGTGGCCCGGTGGGGCTTGCACGTGAAACGATTTAGATCTCGCGCTAATTAATCAGGAGTAGTACATGCCCTAATTATTTCACTCGCCTCGATCGACCTCACTCACTCCGGCCTGCAACCTCGATCGTTCCCCCTGAAATTTCTGGCCCCTTTCCTCGACACGGTGCAAACAAAACGGCCTTGCAACAAGAACCTGATTAAATCACATAATTATTAGTAAAAAAAAATTTGAAGACGAATCTATCGATATAAATTTCATGTAAAAAAACACGTATCGATTTACTAATTCCCGCGAAAATCAACAGCACACACATTGCTCTCATCTCAAAGAAATTAGCTCCTAACTCTCCACAAGACTTCAGACCCATTAGCCTTTGCAATGTCATATACAAAATAATTGCCAAAACTCTTTCTAATCATCTCAAAAGCCATCTCCCAGACTACATCCATCCTATGCAACAAGCCTTTATTGAGGGCAGAAGAATTAGCATTAACGTTATCATTGCCCAAGAAATCACTCATTATTTCTCTCTAAGCTCTTGGTATCAACCAGCCTTCATGCTCAAAATTGACCTTGCTAAACCTTTTGATCGCTTTGAATGGAACTTCATCGCTCAAGCGCTCACACGTAAAGGGCTGCATGATCATTTTATCAGACTCATATACAATTGCATTTCCACCCCTTTTTTTCAGTTATTATCAATGGTCAGACTCACTCTAGTTTTGCAGGTTTCAGGGGAATAAGACAAGGCCGTCCGTTATCACCGTACCTTTTTGTCATTGCAGAACTCACAGGCATCTCCTTGGGGCCGGCTGCCCTCCTATCCATTCACTTCTCTTTGCAGATGATCTCTTGGTTTGCGGGCAAGCATGTATGACAGAAATTCAAACTATGAAATCCATCCTTGAAGGTTTCTGCCTCGACTCCGGACAAACACCAAATTGGAGTAAGTCTGCGATTCTTTTTAGCAAAAATGTTGATTTTCAAACTAGGCAAGCTATCAAGCATGTTTTCCCTGTTGAAGACTTGAATAAAGATACTACCCATCTTGGCCATCCCCTTTTACTCCCTGCCAAGGACCGCTCATCAGCTTATTCTTTCATCTTGGACAAATTTAAATCTAAGCTCACATGTTATAAAGCTAACAAACTTTCTCATGCAGGGAGACTTACTCTTATAAACTCGGTCTTGCTTCTATCCCCATCTATTACATGTCTAATATTCTTTTCACCAAAAAATTCCTTGCAAGTCTTACCTCTATCATTAGGAAGTTTTGGTGGACATGTGTTCAAGAAGGGGTTCAATCCAAACCTCTTTGCCTACATGCTTGGTCAGATATTTGCAGGCCAAAGAAGGAAGGAGGACTTGGAATAAAAAACATTCAAGCCACCAACATGAGTCTTCTATGCTCTGCTGCCTGAAGAATTGCTCAAGAACCTAATAGCATGATTGCTCGAATTTTAAAAGCCAAGTACCACCCAGGCACTACTATCTGGTTGGCAAACAAAAGTGTCCTCAAATCTGCCTTCTGGGCCTCATTACTCAAGGTATGGCATCATATTGAAAACTCCTGCTTCTATCAGATTGTTAATGGTAATATTTCTATTTGGAGTACCCCTTGGTGTCATATTTGGAAGAACATACATGATCATCTTATCATCCAAAGCTCTAATTTCTCTTACCCGGCTGTAGTTAGGGACTTGTGGGTTCCAGGTACCAAAACTTGGAATGTTAATGTTTTTCGTAATCTTTTCAGTCCCTATGCTTCGGACATTATTATTAACACGCCTATTATTCAATCTTATGGTGAAGATATGCTTTGTTGGAAACATAACCCCTCAGGTACTTGCACATCTAAACGTTCTTACAGAATAACACTCCAGGAGGTGATGTCTAGCAGCTCCAGTGGTTCGATTGTCTCCAGCCAAGACCTCTCTCTTCTCAGAACAATTTAGGCATCAAAAACTCTCATCCTCAGAGTTCAACTTTTTGCTTGGAGACTAGTTAGAAGAGCTCTCCCAACAGGTAAAAGAGCAGGCAAATTTTCCAGGCACATTAACAAGCATTGTTGCAGGTGTGGCTTGGCTGAAGATGAGCTTCACCTCTTTTTTCTCTGTCCATTCTCAAAAGCTGCCTGATTCTCATCTCCTTGGTTTATTCGCATCGAACCTATTGCCACCAACAATCAGAGCATCACAAACATCATTTCCTTTTTAATTAACTCCAATCACCCTCAGGCTTCCATCCAGAATATCTTTACCTTCCTTTGGTGTCTGTGGAAAGCCAGAAATGACTATCTCTTTAATAAAAAGCATTCTCTCCCTGCCAATATTTTCAAATCTGCAAAGGCTCTAATTGATTGCACAGATTTGGAGCTTGGAGATCCTTCACAGGACCAAGGAACGAATAGGGCGAGTGCGCATGGAGCTACTGACTTGGCTTTGAGCTTTTCCTCTCCAGGTACACACATCTACTCGGATGCAGCTTGGAAGCTCCCTCGAAGCCAACCAAATGCAGCTGAACCTAAAGCAGGTCTTGGAGTCTACATCGAGCACTACTCTTCCTCTGGCAGGCTGAACGTTCAAATCTCTGCAGCCTCACCCCCGTGCAGCTCCCCTCTCCAAGCTGAAGCTTGGGCTCTTCTTCTTGCAGTCATCTCTAGCAGGCATCTTCAACTTGAGACGAGCACCTTTTTAACAGACAACTTAACCCTTGCACAAGCAGCAGAAGCAAGAAGCATCCTCAAGAACCCTGGACATTGGTCTCTCAGACCCTTGCTTGATGAAATGCACAGCAAGTTGCTCCCCTCCTCCTCCATCAGGCATGTCCCCAGAGATTGCAATGGTGTGGCTCACAACCTAGCTTCTAATGCTAGAAAATCAGGCTTTAATTCCTCTAGTACTTTTGCCTGTGTAAACTCTACTCACAGAACTGTAGGTTGCCCAGTGCAAAACGCTCTTCAGCGTTTAAGCTTGCCTGATGTTAAGCTTTGTAAAGTACTGTGCTTCTAATGAATAAATCATTTTCCCTTCCAAAAGAAAAGAAAAAATTTCAACACGCATAGTATCGATCATGCCATTTCATCACCTTTAACCAACTCTCCTATAAATATTTCCGCTTTCAGCTGCGTCTTTTCTTCAGAAAAGAATAAAAAATTTAACACATACACGATGCTGTATAGTTTATATACCCGTTATTTTCATTGGTGAACGGACATTTTTATGCTATGCCTATGAAAAAGAAAGATCTAATGCTTACCACGCCGTTAGGAAGGAGAACAACAACCTGAAAAAGGAAAACTTATTCCAACGGCAAAATGTCACCAGGTGGCTGGATCGATATATTGCCTTCTTTCTTTTGAGACATGGCATGTGAAGGAATGTTGCAGTGTAAAAGTTGGGTTTCTACGTGAAACCGCCAGTGTTAAAACAAACTATTGGCAAAAACATGCTCATTTAATTCATCATCATCGCTCAAGGGTTACGATCATGTCGAATACAAATTGAAGAATACAACCGGGAAAGTGTAATGTTTCCACACGAATGAGCACCTGGACATGACGAAAATTCAAGAAAAAACAAGAAACTGCAAGACTAAAATTCAAGAAACTGCAAGCTTGAGCACCTGGACATGACGAAATATTATGTCGACGGCCCTGTACCAGTACACCAACAGGCCGACGACACTACGGGCCCAACGCTCAACAACCCAAGGCCCAGGAGAATGCCAGCCCGCTACCGCGATGAAGACTAGCTGTCGTGCAGCTCATGTTCTTCTTGCTTGATATGTAAATGGCAGTACTGCCGTAGCTTCTAAGACAACCATTCCGCTGCAATCGAATCCTGAACTCTGAAGTGTTCCCTTCTTTGATCTATAGGCGTTAACCGATTCCCGTAATCTTGGATCTATGACCTCAATGCATCAACCATAGGTTCTGCAAAGACCTGGCAGTCAGTTCAAACTTGCACCCCCAGGATACCTGACAATTCAGCACCATCAGTCTCTGCATTTTGCTTCTAGCTGCAATGAAGTGGCCAGAAGCATAGCAGATTACCATCAGTACCCCGGATGAACTTGTTCTCTGTACAAGATGAAAGCCTCAACCAAAATTTAACCTTCAACGCAGTGTCAGTAGGGCCTTCCATCTATTTAAACAGAAGCACAGTGTTGAATGAATCCTCCATGGAGCACATCGACAAGCCTGGATACTTAGGCCCATGTAATCGGTTGCAGGCGATGGATGTAGCTTCTTCCAACTTCAAAGGATGGCAGACCAAACAGCGAGAACAATTGGACACAGACAGTCAACTCGACCAAACAGGACCATCATCTGTGCTCCTCCACCGCTGCCCCTGTCCCTTCCCACACCCTCCACCACAACGAACCTCCCACGACAACCGCCTCAAGACCTCCCTCAACACCGTCACTGCATGGTGAATGTGTCATGGGTTTACTGGAGGAGGAAGGGGCAGTTGGTATCCTCTACGTCTTCCGCACTGCTTATTAAATTTCTAATAACACATGAACAACACGCTACGTATTAAATTTCTAAAAACAGTGCATGGGAGTATGGAATGACTATACATATACTAAGCAGTTTGGTGCAGGATGGGAGATGCCAACTGAGAAACCTTCAAAGCTCCTTGAACTGTCCTTGAATACCGAGATAATCGGATCTACGAGGCTAAGCTAGAAGAATGTACAAGTCCAAGAAGAGCCCTGCACATACAGAAGATTAAACAAGCAAGTGGGTGATTCAGACGAAACGACAGTGATGCTAATTAGTTAGAAGGAAAAACAAGAATGGAAATGTGGGTTGGGAGTGGGAATGAGTGGAAAGCTGGAATTGTTTGTTTCGTTACCTTGGATTATTTCTCGTTTGGTTCGTAGTCTCTGATTATTGGGATGGTTCCTTTTAACTTGCGGCACTGCCTGATTAGCTCCTTGCTGTTGCCGCTATGACTGACATCTAATTCTTGCAGAGATCCCGGTAGGGCCGTCCTTGGGCAGCGACCGGATGGCTGGACAGTCCATGATCTGTAATCTGTTGAGTTTGGTAAGCTTGGATAGCACTCCAGGGAGGCGCTGCAGCTTGGTGCACCACCAAAACTCGAGCTCCATGAGGGAGGTGAGCAGGTGAAGGGCCTCCTCTTGCTCCTCTGAAGCGCTCCACCTTTGCGTCCCCAACGAAGCTTAACCTTGTGAGGGAGGAAGAGAGGAAACTGCAGATGGACGCGGTAGGGACTCCCGCGACTTTACCCGTGTGCAGATTCCAGAGTTTAGAGGAACTCTGTTGGTCATGCGGCCGCGAGGGCTCGGAACCAGTGAAGAATTTGGGGGCTCCGTAGATGTGTAATCCTGTGAGGCAGCCATGGGCCACGAGAGGCCATAAGCCCTCGCTTCTTAGGTTCCCACAGTCAGACACGGTTAAATCGGCAAGAGAGATGAGATTTGAGAGGGGAACCTGATGCATTGGACTTCTCAACGAAAAAAAAAGCGAAGGCTTGAGCTCATGTTAAAATTACTATAGAACTGAGACCAATGGAATGGATTCCATAAAATTTTGCCAACTACATTTCTATGATCCGAATGGCAATTTTAGGAAAAAAAAAAATCCTAAGGATTTGAATCCTCCAAAATTCCATTGAAAATCCTACAATCCAAAGGAGCACTTTTAGTCTCCGGAGTGGCTATTTAGAGCTCAGGTTTCAGTGAGCTTACAATTTTTAGAAATTGGAAAATAGTATTTACCAGTTTTGAGAAAAAGAAGAAACTCCAAATAATAATTATGCACGTGTATATAAATGATTGTAAGTGTGTGTACAATTTTATTAATAGAACTCTAACATGTGTGTTAATTTTACTTCTTTAATGATTTAACAATACTCCGTCCATTTCAAATTATAATATGTTCTAGCTTTATTTTCAAAAAAAATTTAACTTATCAAGTTTATAGAAAGATTCTCTAACATCTACAACTCTAAATTATTATTTTTAAGTCCAACATGATGTTGCGTGAGATATGCATCTCTCCTAACTCTCACGCATCGCTCTCGTCATGCCATCAATGGTGCATGGTATCTTTTATTTCAAGAAAAATAATGATACAAATGAATATAAATGAGAGCCACACGAGGTGTAAAATTAAACAAAAATCTATTGATATGTATTATATACTTCTCCGGTCTCCTCCCTCCCCAGAAATCCTGTCTCTCTCTGGTGCTGAGGTTGACAACGGCCGGGCGGCCTCTATCGGGAGCACCTGGCCACATCGTCAGCTGACGCACCCCCATGGCAGATTCCTTCGTGGTGATCGTCACCAAAGATCTTTGTAGTGTGTGTAGGGTGGGGGGTGGGGAGGAAGGGGCTGCACTATGGCTTGGACAGGAAAGGCATTTTTGTAGATTCTAATCTTCTACTTCCAAGTTATGTTTCCAATATGTTTGGAAAATGGCTCGCGGGTTAGATAGACCTATTAAATCGGTAGTAACGGCGAGATCAATTCCGGTCCCTAGTACAAAAGCACGAGGTCGTAGCCTTCTATGAACTTTGGATGTAACTGATTAGAGACCGTCACACGGGATTTGTTTAGCCAGTTTGGGTGGCATGCCAGTTTCAGGTTTGTGATGTTTGAGTAGTTTTCTCATGGCTTGTAATGTTGAATGTTGGGTGCTTTGTTTTCCTTTTGCAATAATTTAATGGTGGCTTGTAATGTTGTTTTCCTTTTGCAATAATTTAATGGTTTTGTGCATCAACCGAGGCCATAGGGATTATCTCCTTTTTGAAAGAAAAAATATCATTTGTTGAGGTTAAATTGTAAATTGTGTAACAAAAGTTACATGACTTACATTCTAAAATGGGATATTGTATTTTGTAACAATAGGAATCCTAGCGGCCACGAATACGCAACTGCAACGGCGGGCAGAATGAATGCTAGAGGAAGCAGCCATAGAGTAGATCTGTGGTGGAGATTGGCATGTACTTCCTCCGTTCATTAAATGTAGATTTAATGTTGAAAACAGTAGTGCCAGAACAAAAATGCCTCAATACATAAAGGAATTAATGTTTAAGTAGAAACCTAGTGAATTAATGCACGTAATTAAGACCGAGACATGTGAGAGGGATTTTAGATTCTTGAATCACATTTTGATAAAGATGGGCCTTTGATACCTCAACGGAGCATCTCCAAGATCTCCCTAAATCTCATCCCCCAAAACCTTTCTAGGGGGATTCCCTATAAAAGATTCCACCTACAAATCACTCTCTTCTACAACAGATTCCCTAAATAAATTGCTACTTGCCGTGTAAATCGTTAGTTGATCAAATAAATATATATTATTTCGTCATCGAACAAACTTTTTACTGATATATTCCTCTGACCGGAATTACTTCTCGGCCATTTAGTACAACTTTATACTAAATTTTAGACGGAGGAAGTAGTTTTTTTTTTTGCCGTAAGTTAAATTGGTAATAATAACTTAAGAACGCTCACACGCCGGACGGAGGCAGCGGCGGCTGCGAAATAATGAACCAGTTCTTTTTAGCTTCAGCTTCTGCAGAACCGGCTTAATCTTCTCTGTCCACAGAAACAGCCGTGGAGAAAAGCTCCTAAAACACACTCCAGTTCTTTTCAGCTTCCGTTGTAACTAGCTTATTGCGTGAGTTTTCTGACGGAAAGTCTTCGGTACCCCTCTATCCCCTGTGCTGAAACGAGCGTTCCATGCTCTTCTCATCCACAAAATTCTACCATTAACCACCTTAATCACATGAATCCGATCTCTCCATTAGACCCCAAAAAATCATGCTCATCCAGAGTTTACACAAACAACAAAATCGAGTTCTCTGTATATTAGAATAACATTCACACAAACAACAAAAACTCTACTCAAACTCTAAATCAAAATTTCTACTGCTGCTACGAAGAGCACGACGAGGTGGTCGGGCCGGAGGAGCATGACACAGAGGAGGTGGAGGTCGTCGATCTGATTTCGGAGCAGATGCGGTCCGCGGCCGTGCTGAATTCCGGCGGCGAGAGGAGTACGGCGGCGGCGGCTTCGTGGGGCGGCGGACCGGCGGCTTGGGGATGAATCCGGCGGCCGCGTGGCTTCATGGGGCTCGAACCAGCAGCACGAACGGCGGCGGGGCCTTCTTGCGGCGACGGACCGGCGGACAAATCCGCGGAGGCTCGGCTTGAGGACGAAGGCGGCGGCCGGGGGACGAATCTGCGGCGGAGGCGCCGCGAAATAGCAGGGCGGCGGCGGAGGTTATACCGGAGAGGCTGCCGGCGTCATGGCTTCCGACGGGCGACGGCGCGGCACAGACTTGGTGGCGGCGGCTGCTTGGGGGAGGAACCCTAAATTCTTGGCTGGAGAGGAGGACAAGAGGATTAGAGGAGACAGGAGCAATGGCGAAGGGCTATCTGGAAGAAAGAAAGAACGAATCGGTATGTACCTGCGGTGGCAGTTCTCTTGTAATTGCAGTGACCTTTCGGGGCAAAGAAAGGTGTGATTTTTCAGAAGGCCGGGAAGCTGTCCTGGACCAGCCTTTTCTCATAGGAAAGATTTTGGGGGTTGGGCTGCTCCTAGAAACTAGTTGGAATCGAGTTCTTTTCGGATTCGGTTGTGCTGGACCTAAAGCTGTTTTAGAAGCTGAAAAGAACTGGCCCAATAACGTATGGCGAATCAGTGCGCTGCAGGTCGATGCAGAGCCAACTGTCCCGATGACGAAGCGAAGCGGTCCATGGTGGCCCATGGAGTAGTGATCATAATTAGAATTTGCTACGCCAGCAACTCACCTGTCCTGGTGGCCCGTCTTCCGGTCTTCAAGGCGACGACGACGTGGCCCGCGGCCGGTCCATGCAGAGCCAACTGTCCCGATGACGAAGAGAAGCGGTCCATGAAGCCACGCCGCTTCATCAAACGGTTTGGGGATTCTAGAGTCGTTAATTACGGAGGTCATCGGCAACGAGAAGTTCGAAATTACCTTTGCCGCCGCCACTGACGTGCTGCCGCGCGCGTCGCAGAGGAGACAGGAGAAACATGGCCTGGAAGCATTTCGTCGAGCACCTCGTCGGCGCTCCTGTCGCCCACGCTCAAGCGCCACACGAGGCGGCTTCCCCCCCGGCCCGTCTGCCCTGCCCGTGGTGGATAGAAAATACAAAGAGGGCGCCCGAGAGGACAAGTGCAGCCGGACGCCGTCGCGGCATGCCGTGCAGTGGTAGGGTGGCGGCGGAAATTGGGTCGCCGCCGTTGTGTCCGCTCTCCAGGGCTTCGTCAAGCAAAATTCATTTCAACACGTATAGTACTGTATTATGTCATTTTATCACTTTTAACCAACTCTTCTATAAATATTTCCATTTTCAACTGGGTCATTTCTTCAGAAAACAATAAAGATTTTAACACATACACGATGTTGTATAGTTTATATACCCGTTATTTTCATCGGGAAATGGACATTTTTATGATATATGTCTAGGAAAAAGAAAATTATAATGCTTACGACGCCCTTAGGAAGGAGAACAACGACCTGAAAAAGGAAAACATTTTCCAACGGCAAAATGTTACCAGGTGGCTGGATCAATCAATTGCCTTCTTTCTGTTGAGACATGGCATGTGAAGGAATGTTGCAGTGTAAAAGTTGGGTTTCTACGTGAAACCGCCAGTGTTGAAACAAACTATTGGCAAAAATATGGTTGTACACTTCATCAGGTGCTTGATTAATCTACGGCCTTCTTTCTGTTGAGAATTAACCGTGTGCTCACTTTATTCATCATCATCGCTCAAGAGTTACGATCATGTCGAATACAACTTCAAGAATACAACCGGGAAAGGGTAATGTTTCCACAGCTAGACTGTCCAGGGTACACACGAATGAGCACCTGGACATGACGAAAATTCAAGAAAAAATAAGAAACTGCAAGACTAAAATTCAAGAAACTGCAGTCGCAAAAAAAAAAATCAAAAAACTGCAAGCTTGAGCACCTGGACATGACGAAAGATTATGTCGACGGTTCTCTACCAGTACACCAACAGGCCGACGACACTACGGGCCCAACGCGCAACAACCCAAGGCCCAGTAGGATGCCAGCCCGCTACCGCGATGAAGACTAACTGTCGTGCAGCTCATGTTCTTCTTGCTTGATATGTAAATGGCAGTACTGCCGTAGCTTCTAAGACAACCATTCCGCTGCAATCGAATCCTGAACTCTGAAGTGTTCCCTTCTTCGATCTATAGGCGTTAACAGATTCCCGTAATCTTGGATCTATGACCTCAATGCATCAACCATAGGTTCTGCAAAGACCTGGCAGTCAGTTCAAACTTGCACCCCCAGGATACCTGACAATTCAGCACCATCAATCTCTGCATTTTGCTTGTAGCTGCAATGAAGTGGCCAGAAGCATAGCAGATTACCATCAGTACACCGGATGAACCTGTTCTCTGTACAAGATGAAAGCCTCGGCCAAAATTTAACTTTCAACACAGTGTCAGTAAGGCCTTCCATCTATCTAAACAGAAGCACACTGTTGAATGAGCCCTCCATGGAGCATCATCTGACAAGACTGGATACTTAGGCCCATGTAATCGGTTGCAGGCGATGGATGTAGCCTCTTCCAACTTCAAAGGATGGCAGAGCAAACAGCAAGAACAATTGGACACAGACAGTCAACTCGACCAAACTCGACCAAACAAGACTATCATCTGTGTCATGGGTTTACTGGAGGAGGAAGGGGCAGTTGGTATCCTCTACGTCTTCCGGACTGCTTCACCCACTGTGGGAAGTGGGAACTTCGAGTGGACGAAGAGTTCTTTTTTATATAGATTTTTCCCTTTTGTTTCTTCCTTTTTTTCCTCCTTTTTCCCCCTTATAAGAATGTGCTTTGAGAGCGCAACAGAATAGTATTTCGGAGTAATTGCTGAAGACATCAGAAGATCCCCGTAATATCAGAACTGTAAATACAGACGCATGTGTCCGAGGGTATCGCAAGGGCATTATCACGTCACATCATTTTCGAGCAGCTCCACTGAACACAGACCAGAAGCATCACAAGTTACCATCAGAACTTCGGGCGAATCTGTTCTCAATCAAGGACTGAAGCCTCCGTTGACGTTAAGTTTCAACACTGTAAGAGAAGGGGGACTTCCATTCCGCCTAGCAACCACAGAAGCTCGAGGAGCTTTTGGTCGACGCGGCAATGAACCTCGGCGTGCACGGTGGCGCAGATGGGCGGCGCGGAGGCGCGGGCGAACATGGTGCCGGCGTCGAGAGCGGTGCCGCCCCCCATGGCTGGGTCGAACGCAGCGTACGTAGAGGCCGGCCCATCCCTCCCACGCGTATCCCCGTCATGGCTCGCGGCCCAGCCTAAACGGGCCCAAGAAGTTGGTGCGGGAGGCAGCCCAGTAGGCCACCCAAGTGTGCGTGTACCCCTTGACCTCGATCACGGCGGCGACGGCGACACGGATTAATTTGATGGTATCCTGACATATTCTTCACATTTTTTTGCTGAAAGAACATGTCCCGGTACACGGTTAAGTCGATTTTATCATTAATAGATGCGTTGAACTAGAATTATACTATGACGTACTACTATAAGACACGACATGCCATATTGATTTATCAGTGGAAAGACTGCTATAAATCCATAAAATTTACATGTGGAAGCCCATCTTCGAATGTTGGTCTGCTGCAGACGAAACAGAGTGCGACAGGCTACTGTTTATGCGCTTGCCATATCGAGAAGAGGAGGCTGGATCTCATCGTCGCTCGATCCATCCCCGGCTAGACTACTACTCCGTACTACAGTTGAAACTGACCTCTCTCGTGGGTGTGCGGGTGCATGATCGAGACAGAAGTGCATCGAAGTGCACTTCCACTGAACCTGTCTGATGGTATACCAGTTTTAAATAACTGCGGCTTGTAAGCTATATGACTAGTTTGACTGAAGATCTTTATGACCGGTTTATGCAGGTAGAGCAGGATACTCTCAAGTCAAGTCTCTGCATACGATCATCATGGTATGCAGTTCTGCCTCTCGCGTTCTTTCAATATTTGGGTGCAAATGCTGGGCATGTGCCGTTAACATAAAAAGAAACCAGGGGAATTTGCTTTGAGAAAAAACAATATGGTAGCAGATTACAGCGCTTCAAGAGTCAGCATTACAAATGGAATTTGTTTCTTTTTTTCAGAAACAGTAAGGTGCTCACCGCGTTCATTTTTTTTTCTCGAACACGCCGAGCGTCGTGTCATTTTCATTAAGGAAGCGCAAGAAGCATGAGTACAGACAAAGCCAACAAAAGGTGAGACCCAACAGGCTCAAAACAAGAAAAAGAGAGAACGGAAAAAAGACAAAGCCACTATATAGGGAGGACCTCTATCAGAAGGGGGCTTCCATTCCACCTAGCAACCACCGAAGCTTGACGAGCACACTGTAGGACGAGCCATGCTCCAACCCATCGACATAGCCTTTGCTTGTAGCTGCAATGAACTGACAAGAAGCATCATTGATTACCACCATCCTGGATGACGGACCTCTGCAGCTCGAGGAGCACACTGTTGAACGAATCTTCCACGGAGCACATCTAAACAGCAAGAATATATATGAAGCCTGCGGCATTGACTGAAGGGATGGCAGATCAAACAACAGGCACATCCGGGCTTTTATGCCAAACAAGGATGTCATCTATGCTTTTATGCCACCGTCATCCCTAAATCTTCCACCACAAACGGACAACATTACCACACCCTTCTCATACCTTACGCCGCCACCCATCACCCGCCACTGCCCCTCCCATGCCTTTGGCCGCCACCCGCCGCTTATGCCTTTGGACCTCTGTCAACGCCACCAGTGCATAGTGAAGGGCAGTCACTATACTCCGTCTTCCACACTCCACCCACAGTGTGAACTTCCACACTCCACCCAAAGTGTGAACTGTGAGTGCACTTGAACTTATTTTTTCGAAAATAATTATTTTTCCTTTTCCTTGTTTTCTTTTTTCTTTTTTCTTTTTCTTCTTTTCTTTTTCTTTTTTTTTCTTTTTTCTTTTTTCTCTTCTATTTTTTTATTTTTCTTTTGAAAGAACTATAAGAATGTGCCGTCAAGGTGCAGCAAATTTGTGACACTGAAGACTTCAAGATGAGCAGCTATTGTTGCGAAGAAAATGATGACTATTTCGCTGATTCCTTCAATATCAGATCTGCTGGTAAAAGGGAAACAAATACTATAAGTACTTCTCAACGTGTTGCCATGTCGCTGACATACTTTGCAATGTGAAACCAGATGATCAAAATACTAGATCAGAGTATAGCACACACCATGTTAAGTATGAAAGGAAACGTAGGTCGCCTGGATATTGATCGCAGCAATTCTCGGTTATGATTGGACTAGTCTAAGCTAAAGATGCTTTTGTTTCACTGCATCAAAGGAAGAATAGAGAATAAGTCATTTAGGATATCACAAGGCAATGGATTTTCAAGAGTACATTCAGATGTAAGTGTACTCACCAGTGTGCGCCATGGAAATCAAGAATAATATAGCCCTGGTGTTTGGTCTAGAAACACTTGGAATAGACAGCAATGCATCCACAAGACAAGACGGTGCCTTTCTGTTAGTATGGCTATTGCAGTGGTAGACAACTGGCTGAACAAACAACAATTTCCTCCAATACTTTTGCTTCCAGGTAGATTGATCTACAAAATAAGCCAGTGTGAATTGATAAGTTTCAATCATGTATGGCAGTGTTGGTTTTGCAAATTATAAGTAGCACATACCTCTATAAAGTCCAGCTTCAATGCAAACCACCAGCAGGACAAAGGGGACGAGCTACTAATTGTTTGTTTCTCTTTTCTTTCCTCTCTGTTTTGGTGGGGCCTACTAGCGTTTCCAAATTTTTATTTTGCGCTGGAAAACCTAGTTCTGATTGTGGAAGTCCCGAACTAGAAAATGAAATAATAGTCCTACTTTTTACTGAAAGAACATATGTAGTACAATTACACAACTACATTTCATAAAGACACCACACAAGACACACAAGTGTCAGCTATGAAGAGTTTTTTTCTCCTTTTCCTCTTTTCTCGATTGTTTGTTTCCTTTTTTTCTCCTTTTCTTTTTTCCCTCTTTCTTTCTTTTTTCTCCTTTTTTCCTTTTTTCCATTTCTTTTTTTTCCTTCTCTTTTCATTTTCCTTTTTTTTTCATTTTTTCCTTTTTTTTTGCAAGAAGCATGGATGGATCTCTTGGAGGCTATGAGAAGGCACAACTCCAAGACATACCCCTGCAAAGTAGATTGAAGCAACATAAGAAACACTTTAGATCCCTAGAAAAAGGAAATTCCAATCAAAACAAAATGACTTGAGGTGTTGTTCAGGAAGAAGCAATATAACATATAATAATGAATTAATTATCCAAAGCATAAATTGTGATGTCACATATACGTACCATACTTGTGTACAGGGAGGCCATACCACCCAAGGCCATGACATGGGAATTGCCTGGTTACTGACATTCTTAAAGGATAGAAGGATTTACAACTCAATGGCAGAGGCCTGCATGGTAGATCAAAACACACCTTGCTCAGATTATGCAGTCGTGAGGAAAGCAAAACGGATAAAATGATTTGTAAAAGCTTCCTAGGTAGGTAACCAAAATAACAAGACTACAAACTACAGAATAAATTTGTAGAAGTGCATGGAAGTATGGGAACGGACTGATCATGCATATACTAACCAGTTTATGTACAGGATGGGAGATACACATTGAGAGTCCTTCAAGCTTGCAGTGGAAACTCCTTGAACTGTGCTTGGGTACAGAGAGTTACAGCTATGAAGGTAGACTAGAAGAATGTACAGGTCCAAGAAGAGCCCTGCACACACAGAAGATTAGAATAAGTGGGTTATTCACAGAACGACTCTGGTGCTTAAGAGGTTAATTAGGAGAAGCAATGGGGACTTGTGGGTAACTAGGAAGGAGTACAGACAAAGAATTGCTCGTTGTTACCTTCGATTAGCATTTGACAATTGGAATGGTTCCTTTTAACTTGTGGCACTGCCTTCTTAGGTCCTTGCTGTTATCATGATCACTGACATCTAATACCCGTAGTGAACTTGGAAGGCCTTCTTTGTGTAGAGATTTGATGCCCGGACAACTGTGAATCGTTAATTGTTGCAGAGAGCTCGGGAGATTTGATGGCTCGACAATCGGTAATCTCTAATTTTTGTAGAGAACTCGGGAGGCCGTGGTCGGGCAGAGATTTGATGGCCGGACAATTAGAGATGCTTAATTTCTCCAGACAACTTGGGAAGGCGTCGTTGGGTAGCGACCGGAGGGCTGGACACCCCCCGATACCTAATCCCCTGATGTTGGTATGCTTGGTTAGCGATGCAGGGAGGAGCAATCCTCGATCAGATATTGATGTAGCGATGCAGGGCTGGACACCATATTTAAGTATGAAGGTAAACCAAGTGGCCTGATCAGATATTGATGGCAGCAATCCTCGATTATGAGTTTACTAGACTAAGCTAAAGATGCTTTTGTTTCACTGCATCAAAGGAAGAATAGAGAAATAAGTCATTTAGGACATAACAAGGCAATGGGTTTTCAAGAGTACATTGAGATATAAGTATACTCACGAGTGTGCACCATGGAGTTAAAGAATTATGTAACCCTGGTATTTGGCACAGAAATGCTTGGAATAAACAAAAATTGCATCCACAAGACAGTGCCTTTTTGTTCATTTGGCTATTGCGGTGTCAGAAGACCACGCCTGAACCAACCACAACATCGCAATACTTGAGCTTCCAGCTGGTAGATTGATCTACAAAATAAGACTGAATTATTAATGAGTTTCCAATCATGTTTTTTTAACGGGCTTACAATTTATAAGTAGCACGTACCTCTGTTAACTCCAGCTTCAATGCAAGGCACCAACACGAAGGTGATTAGTACTATACTTTCCAAATTTGAAACATGGCTACCAGCCAACCAATCCTAGAAAATAAAATAAAAAAACAATACTTCTACTCTTTAACTGGAAGAATTTATATACTACAACTACACAACTACATTCCATAAAGATACCACACAAGACCGACAAGTGTGAACTGTGAATTGATGGAGCTTCGAGATTTTTTTCCTTTTACTTTCTTGTTCTCATTTTCCTTTTCCTTTTCCTTTTCCTTTTCCTTATTCCTTTTTTTCCATTCTTTTCTTTTCTTTTCTTTTCTATATTTTTCCTTTTTTTTCAAGAAGCTTGGACAGATCTCTAGGAGGCTATGAGAAGGCGCAGCTCCCAAACAGATCCCTGCAAAATATATTGGAACGACATAACAAGCACTTTAGATCCAACCAAAACAAAAATGACTTGAGGTGTGGTTCAGGAAGAAGCAGGCTAAGCAAAGTAAACATAATTAATCATAAAGTGTGATCTTACAGATACGTACCATATTATGTATAAGGAGGTGATACCACCCAAACATGACATGTGAACTCTGCCTTGTTGCCGAAATTCTCCAAGGATAGAAGAATTTACAACTCCATGGCAGAGGCGGACCTGCACAGCAGATAGAATTAGAAACACACATTTATCAGATTATGCAATAATGAGATAAGAAAAAACAATCAAACAATTTGTAAAAGCGGCCCAGCTAACCAAAAGAACAAGAATACAACTGCAGATTAAACTTGTAAAAGTGCATGGAAATATGAGAGTACGGACTGATCATGCATATACTAACCTGTTCATGTCCAGCATGGTAATACATTTGGAGACATTCAAGCTAGCACTGGAAAGTACACCTTGAACTGTGCTTCAATACAGAGAGAATTGTATCTATGAAGGTATACTAGAAGAATGTACAAGTCCAAGAAGAGCCCTGCACACACAGAAGATTAAAACAAGTGGGTTATTCAGAGAACGACTCTGGTGCTTCAGAGGTTAATTAGGAAAAGCAATGGGGATATGTGGGTAACTAGGAATGAGTACAAACAATGAATTGCTCGTTTGTTACCTTGGATTAGCACTTGACAATTGGAATGGTTCCTTTTAACTTGTGGCACTGCCTTCTTAGCTCCTTGCTGTTATCACCAAATCTGACATCTAATACCCGTAGTTTACTTGGAAGGCCTTCTTTGTGCAGAGATTTGATGCCCGGACAATTGGAAATCTCTATTTCTTGCAGGGAGCTCGGGAGATTTGATGGCAGAGATTTGATGGCTGGACATGTGTCAATCTCTAATTTTTGTAGAAAACTCGGGAGGCCGTGGTCGGGCAGAGATTTGATGGCCGGACAATCACAGATGCTTAATGTCTCCAGACAACTCGGGAAGCCGTCGTTGGGCAGCGACCGGAGGGCTGGACACCCCTGGATGTATAATTTCTTGAGGTTGGTAAGCTTGGATAGCGATGCAGGGAGGACCTGCAGCTTCTCGCAGTCACGAAATTTGAGTTCCCGGAGGGATGTGAGGAGTTGAAGGGCCTCCTCTTGCTCCGCCGTGAAGCGCTCCACCTCTTTGTCTTCCCAACAGATTAATTCGGTGAGGGAGGAAGAGAGGAGTCTGCAGATTGGCCGAGTAAAGACTCCCGCGAAGCAGGGTATCACCATAGACTCGACTCTGGAGGAAGAGGAACTGCTCTCTTCATCGTCGGGCCATGAGGGCTCGGCACCGGAGAAGAATTTGGGGGTTGTGGAGATGTGTAAACTTGTGAGGCGGCCCTGGGCAACGAGAGGCCATAAGCCCTCGCCTCTCAGATCCCCACAGCGTTTCACGTGTAGACGGGTGAGAGAGGTGAGATTTGAGAGAGGAAGCAACATCTCCGTGCCCCCCGTTCCCCGAAGAATGAGCTCTTGCAAGGAGGTCGGGAAAGGGGAACAAGAGGAGGCGGAGGACGAATAGGAGAAGAACTGGGGGCAAAAGTATACGCTCAACCAGCGGAGGGAGCAGAGGCTTTGGAATTCGCCTCCTCCACCACCGAAGCCCGGTGAAGTGGACAAGACCAGGTTAGGGCAAGACCAGATCGATAACTGTTGTAGTTGGGGAGGCAGGAGGAGCAGTTCTTCTCTTGCTGCTGCGACTTCTTCCTCTCCTGTAGTCTGTTGCGGTTGGTGTCCAGTACGATGTGCCAGCTCTGTTTTCTTTGCTGAAGGTGACGTGGCCACCTTCTGATGCTCAAGCACCATACCTGCTATCTTCTCACATCTCTCTATACCCAAATCTGTGAGATTAGGGAAATGAGATAACACCTGTGTCAATTCCTTCCCATTAGCACCACAACTCGAGATCCCCATGCGTTCAACTGGAACCGGAGATTCCATTTTATGGCTTTCACCTTCAAACCACAATAAGGTGCTACCCATTTTATGCATATTGAGTGTCTTTAGAGACTTTAGTTTTTCTAGGTGAATCAGCGGCAGGGGAGGGCAATTATCTATAGTCAACACTTCCAGATCAGGTAAATTGTGAAAAACCAACCCACTCCAGAGAATGCTCTGCAGACCATCTTTTCCCACAATTTGTAGGCTTAATTTTGATTCATCGTCTTTGGAATAAACAAGTTTCTGGAAAACTGATCCTGCATTTTCTATCTCAATAGAGCATGGGGCAGGAGACCAAGGGATAGGAGGCAAGGAGGATAGCTGTGGGCAGTTTACAATCTTCAGGTTCTGTAGTTCAGGAAACAAAGTTCTCAGGTTCTTCTTCTCTGCTTGACAGCAAGAAGGAAGTGAAAACGGCAACTCCACGAGTTCAGGGCAATCTGTAATTTCGACAGCCTCTAGACAAGAGAAAAAATGGCAATTGTCATTTTTTACCCATCTTTTCAAGTTTGGTATGTTAACTAATTTTAGCTTTTTCAATGTTTGGAAGTTTTCGCTTGAGACAAGACCCTTAAACCCTTCACCGGGATCATTAATAAAGTTGAAGTCCCCAAGAGGTGGAAGTGTGTTCCAAGATACATCACACAGACAAAGAGATTTCAAATTTTTCACTGAAAGGTTCCGACCTAGCCATGATGGGCAATTAGCACCGCCATGACCTTTAATGCATAGATGTTGAAGATTTTGATGTGGTACAAGACTCTCAAGAATGTCTTCTTCTTGTGGTGCAGCATTGTTAGACCATTCTAATAGTAGCTCGTGTAAGTATTTTTTATGTAAGATTTTTTGTTCTTCCGCCTCCTTGTTTGCTTGCCCATTTTCAAGATTATAAACATCAAGTGATCCTCCAAGCTCTGTCAACTCCCTTAGTTGTCTAAGTTCAAAACCCTTGCTTTCTTTTCCAACTTCAAATCTCCTCAGTTCCTCCAAGAATTTTAGTTTCCCTGCCTCAATTATGTTAGAGTGAAGCTCAAGTTGATCTTCCGACACAAGAAAATGATGCAATTTTATAAGGTTGCTCATATGCCATGTCAAACCAAAGTCGGCATAACATTTTTCTAGATCAATGATCTCTAGATGATATAATCTAAACAATACACTGGGTAAGGACACTTTAGCGTTTGATATGACCCTTAGGTAGCGTAGATGGATAAGTTTTGAAAAATTCTGCAATATATCCTCCACAGAATACGACACTCCAGACAGTAAAATAGTTCGAATAGCTCTAGCTTCCCTAAACAGATACCTGAAAGCCTTAATAAAGCTTCCATGGTATTCTCCAAATAACATCAAAGTGCGTAGGTTTTGAACATCCAAATTTTTACCTAGCCTTCTGGCCAAATCAATTTTATAGTTATCAAAAGTCCCTCTATCCTTGACATCAACATTATCTACGATGATAGACAAGTGACGTACGGTGCGGGGAATTTGAACGGAGTTCACATTAGAACCACGTATACTAAGGCATTCATATGACGAGACCTTCACTGCTAACTCATGCAACAAGTCATGGATAACATAACAAGGGCCATCCTTGTTTTTATTCTCCTTAAAAAAACCATGATTAACCAAGTTATCTAAATAGCCCTGTCCAACGTCTTCAGCTCTTTTGTGCTCGTCTGAATGTAAAATACCTAGTCCAATCCAGAAGTGAAACAACTCTTTCTTACCAAATTCATAATCTTCTGGAAACAATGCACAGTTGGAAAAACATTGTTGTAGATGAAAAGGGAGATAGTCATAGCTAAGCTTTAGAGCTGGCATAATGTCATCGGGATCGGTTTCTAATTCCCATTCTTTACTTTCAGCAACTCTTGTCCAATGGTCCAATGTAAGTCTGTTCCTTAATAATCTACCTACTGTTTTTGCAGCAAGAGGGAAACCTTTTAAATTGCTCACCATTTCTTTTCCGGTATCTTGTAAATCGGGATAGATTTTCCATGGTTGTTCTTGGTTGCCAAATACACATACTTCAAAGAATGACATAATATTATCCTCATTTAGACGTTCCAACTCAATCGGAGAATTAGTTGAACTGACCATGCTTGCTACCCGTGGTTTTCGAGTGGTGACCATAACAACATTACTCTTTTCTCCCTCGTTATTTCTTAATGGAGCTAATAGTTTTCCCCATTCGTGCTCGTTATCTGTCCACATATCATCTAAGACAAGTAAGAACCGCTTAGATTTTAATCTTTGTTTGATTCGCTCGGCAGTACTTCCTTTTTCACCCTCAACTTCAGGAATATATTTCTTTATCTCTTCTAGCAACCTATTTGCATTAAAATCAAGAGACACACATATCCAAATCAGAACTTTGAAAGAGCTCTCCAGCTCTTTATATATGTGTTGGATGAGACATGTCTTCCCTATACCGCCTGGACCAACAATGGGAAGAACTCTAAGTCCATCTCCACAATACTTATCATATGTTAATATTAGATCTATAATCTCCTTTTTCTTACCATCCCTACCATAAAGCGTAGGCTCTACGATTCCTGGGGTTGTTTTGGGTCTGCTTGTTTTTTCTTTTTGGGTGGAGCCTAGTAGCTCAAGATTAAGGATGGTGGAGACCTTAGCACAAAGGGGTTTCAGCTGTTGGACTAGTTCCATCATTTTTTGGGACATTTCGACACGATGAAACTTCCATTTTGGTGGTAGGACAGCGTGATTATTCTCCTTGAATGGGCAGGTACCACAGAAAAATCGCCGTCCCCTCGTCATGTCAGAGGATTCCCGCACGGTAGGAGCGACATCATTACCGCAAACAGACGGAAAAGAGTGGCATGGAAAGTGTTTACCGATAGTGTCTGCAGCGTTGCAAGCACGAGCGATGACCTTAGGCATGCATGCATAGCCAGCCTCCTGGACGCCCTGGTTTGTGGGCGGCAATGGTGAGGGTCTCTTATCATGCCCGCCACACGGGAGAACCCTAGAGAGACATGCTTGTCTGGCACCACCTTCTTCGTCGCTAGCTGGATCATCACGTGACCTTGAGCCGAGTTTAAGCTTGTGGGCAGCAGCTCTGGCAGTCTGCCAAGCATTCCGGACAAGGCCATCATCGTCAGCGGCATGGTTGGTGCCGTCGAGAGAATCCTGGATGCGGAAGTAGTCGAGCTCATCAAGCACGTCATCGGCCGCGTACGCCAGCTGCCGCAGCTTGTTCAACAGCTCCCGTAGCGCAGGCCGGCTGCGGATGTCTCTGCCCTGGGCACTGTCGAGCATCCCCTGCGCGTATAACAGCTCCATCTTCAGGGCTTGGACGTTGGTGCCGAGCTTGGAGCTGGCCGCCCACGACTCCAGCAGGCCGTCCCTTGCGGGGGCCAGCGCCTTGCTTACCACCCAGAGCGCCGCATCGACGGCCGCGTCCATCCTCACGCTGGCTGAAATCATGTGCAGGTACTTAGGAATACTGAAATCATGTGCAGGTAGTTAGCTTGAACAAATATGTACATGCTGACACGAATTCCCCTTACAAGGCGATGAGCCGCGGTGGAATGTTTAGCTGCTTTCTTCTTTTTTCGATGCGGCGACGGCAGGGTCACGCCGGCGGAGATGTCGGCACCGGCGCCGGGAAGATGGGTGTTGCTCGACGGGGTCTCTGCGCCGCAACTCGCAGCGTCACCCGCTGAGGTCTGCGAGGCTGCTCACCGCCGCTGCTAGACGGGATCGCCTCGATCGCCGCCTCTGCTTGCTGCGGGTGGCTCGCCGCCTCGCCGGCTGCAACGCCTCCCCTTCGGGTGTGTGCGCGGTGACAGATTGCGTGGAGAAGAAAGAGGACGGGAGCAGAGGAATGGTTTTAGATCTGAAACTGCCATCGCAGGGAAGATAGCTCCGGGGATAAGAAGGGCGTTAAAGGAAGCCAGTGGCGGACCAACGAATCAATCCGCGGGCCCCTAGACGCCCTAGGGACGGAGAGATGCCGGAGCTGGCTGATGCGAAGAAAGTTGGCCGGAGTGGAGTGCGCAAAGAACAGATGCCAAGCTTGAAGAAAGGGGAGAAAAGGGAAGGATGCCAAGTCTTTTTTTTTTTTTTTTTGCGGGGAAAAGGGGCGAGGGAAGGATGTCAAGTTGCCAACCGGCCTTCAAGGGAAAGAACAGATACCAAGCTTGAGGAAAAAGGGAAGGTTCAAGACAGCTTATAATTCTGAAAAAATGAGATTTGGCATGGGTCGGTCCTTGATACTAATTTTGTGGGGAATAGAAGTAATTATTGATATATTTGGTAAGGATTATATCTCAGAAGAAAAAACATAGAAAAACTATTGGTGCCACACAACAAATGTAAAAACAGTTGGGATATATCATGGAAAAATTAGGAATTTCCAGCACCAAGTGTTGCTAATGTTGTAAATAGGAAAAACGGTATGGCTAATTAAATCTCATTGATGTATTTTAAACCTCAAGAAAAGGCTGGAAGAAAGACTAATTGACCCCGAAAAAATGAAACCCTTGTTGCAATAAATTCTGCTAGGACAATATCAATTTCCACTACAAAATTGTGGTACTTCCATGTGTAAATATCTTTGTTAGGGATGAAAATACATTTTTAGCATTTATTAAAATGCTAGAAACATAGGAATAATCATAGAAATAGTTTGGCACTTCTCACAACAGTGAAATCAATTTTGCTGAACTCGCTGAGGACTTGGCTGTCAATTGTTGTAAATGTGATTTTTGGATGCGTATACGTGTTTATTGTATTTTTGCCATTGAAATGCTTGTTCCGAGGAAAATAATGGTGCAACATAAAAATATAAAACTAAAAAAATCCTAGGATTAATCTAGAAATTATTCACGGCTCATGCAATTGATTAGGGCCAAAGGCTCAAACTTGGGGTGGCGTGTGGATCCAACAGTGTGCAGTGAATCCATAACGATTGGAGGTAATCCTGAGAATGGGGTCGCCGAAAAATGGGGTCACCGAGAAATGTAGGTCTCCAAAGGGTGTGGGTCGTCGGAGAATAAGAGCCATAGGGGGGACTAGGAATTTGATAGAATTGGGGATTTTGAGGGGAATTTCAGCTATGTATTAGACTGATTGGGTCAAGGGCTGTACTTGGCGATTGTAAAATAGACAGAGAGTTAAAGATAAGTATTACGGAGTACATGCCATTTTCTACCAAGTTCATTTGGGTCGGAAGACTAGACTTGATGATTGTAAAAGAGATAGGGAGTTATATGTAAATACTGTTTGGCCTTCGAGGTGTTGTTTAGACTAAAATGTTCCCGCTTACCAAGTTGCAAGTTGATAGATATAGCTTTTGCAAGTTTTTGTACTGCAATGCTCATTGCTACCAAGTTCATGTATGGTATGTGTAGCGTTATATCTTTATCTTAATGGCGCCATCTTAAATATCGTAAGAATTTACTTTAGATGTCATCATGTGAAATCTAAAACCAAACATTTTTATCCGGCCCATTTTGGCCCATTGGTCCTCCAGGCCAATTTAAGAAGCAATGCAAAAGAGTCCAACACCCTAAACTTGGGCCGCTCACCGAGATCGGGAGAATCCACCCCACCGAGTGGAGCAAAGGGGAGATGAGCGCGGCGGCGGGCGGGCTGCGGCAGCTGCTGACGGCGGCGGTGACGGCGGGGGCGGCGGAGGCGCGCGCCGCGGTGTTCGGGCACGCCGTGAACCCGACGGGGAAGCGCGCGGCGACCAAGCTGCTGCGGAAGAAGCTCGTCGGCGAGCAGCTCGCGCAGTGGTACCCCTACGACATCAAGCGCGACGACCCCATCGTCATGGCGCGCGAGGAGAAAGAGTAAGCTCACCGCTTCTTATCTCTCTCTAGTGCGGCCGCGCCGTCTTGGGCTCGCGCTCGCCCGCCGTGTGTTCGTCGTTATGCTTCCATCCCTCAGGGAGGTATCGTTCACGCCCGTAACGTGTTTGCCGATATGCCTCGTCGCCTCGGTAAATCATGAGGTGGTGGCTCTGTATGTTTTTGTTTTGTTTTGTTTACTGACGTCATAATAGCTCGGTTATCCCTGGTACTAGGAAATTTGTGGTGACGCTTAGCACAAATGATTTATTTTCCTCAGCGTCATGGGAAATGTTGCGGTGATTTTATCAATGCATATGCTATTTTGCGGTTGTATCGGAATGGTGATTGGCACGCACTTGTGAATATTTGTAGTAGTCACCAATTCACCACGTAGTATTATCTCTTATTTTGCTGGCCACGAATGCTTCAGTCAGGCCAGTTCTTGTGGTCTGTTAGGCAGAGGTAACTGGAGTATTGATTGTACGCATGAAAATGCAAGTCTTACCATATGCATAGGTTGTTTTACAGGCATGTCTTTTCTGTTTGGCATTCAAGTAAGCACCTTTCTGTAGCTAGCTAATTCCTGGATAGCAATGCGTATGCTACTTTCGTTCTTCTCAATCTATCATTTCTCTGCTGTTACAAGTAATGATTTTCAAATATACTCTATATGCTTTGTCAAATCCTTGCCTACTGCAGCCTTGCAACTGAAAGGCCAAGCATCATTTTCTGGCTTCATACTGGTTGTTTGTTTACCTTTTGTTGTTCCCTTTAGAATGAATTCATTGGTCATCTACAACAAGCTTGAGACCAAATTTCATCTGAAACTTTCTGATGTTGTTGCATTGTGCCTAAACTAAATTGATTGATATAATCTTAGCCAGGATAGTTTTTTCATGTAACTAGAAGTCAACAGCATGGGCAAATTTTTTGTTCTGATCGAGAACGTAGTTAGTTATCATAGTGTATCCTGTTCTGAAATGCATCACTAAGTTATAGAGTAGCAGATCAATGTTCTGACCATTTTCAACTCCCCCTCGGTTACCTCCATTACTGTGGTATTATGCATAACAGTCATAGACAAAGCATTTCCTTCTAGAGGGTTGCTTTGGTGTTTAGGAGTGCAATGTGATGCGTCCATCTTAACAATTTTGCATCTGTTTCTGTGCAGGCGTCTTTCCAAGCTTGAAATGCTCAAGCGTCGTGGGAAGGGTCCGCCAAAGAAGGGACAAGGAAGGCGTGCGGTCAAGAGAAGCAAATAGTCGCCTCACTTCTGTTTCATTTTACTACTGATTTGGCAAGAAATGCTGAAATGTATTATGCATTGCTACCAGTTACATTCTATGTTAGGTCAATCATGCTTTGTTTTGTTACTGACTCTGGCAAATATTCTGCTGAACTACTAAAATGTTTTGTTTCTCCTCGTCTAAACACTCGTTTGTGTGTTTCTGCTACTTGAAATGCAATATGCGTCAACATTGAAATGCAATATGCGTCAACATGTGCTATCTTATTAGATGGGGATACTTTATGTTTCCCCAGCGACAGCCGACCAAAATGAAACCTGGTAGAAAACCCTGCTCTGAAATTCTGAATCTGCTTGGCTATTGCTGCCGGTGAAGACAGATGGTACTGCGAAATTTCCCATTTCGCAGATTTCTGGTTATTTTCATCACTTGATCCCAAAAAGATTTACACTGCATTGTTACAACGGGAAATACTACCCAAGTATGAAAATTCCCAGTTGCAAGGAATCAACTGCCCTGTACAAGTACATCGCTGAAATAGCGAAACCTGAATCTGAAGTAATCCAAGACACAACATCTTGGCTTTCCTGATCACGCAAGAAAAGAATCAAGATTCAAGAGCTCTGCTAAACTTGGAAGCAAAGAAACCCCGCAAGCTACGGCTTCCCTATCACTACTTGCCAGCCCTCCGATCGATCCCGTGCTTAATTACTGCCCGTCTCCGGCAGCGGCAGGCACCACGGCGGCGGCGGCGGGCCTGACCCTGGCCCGGGTCAGGACGACGGTCATGCTGCCTCTATCGAGGCTGACCATGTAGGCCCGGTCGTTGCGGATGGTGACGGTGCCGCCGCCCACCCAGGCCCCGTTCCGCAGCACCTCCACCGCCGTCCCCGGCGCCAGCAGCGGCGGCAGCGGCACCCACTTCCTCTTCCGGACCGCCTTCTTCTTGGTCCCCGCGCCTCCGCCGCTCGCCGGCGTCGACGACCCCTTCGCCGCCTTCCACGGCGGAGGACGTTTCACCGCCGCCGCCGCCATGATCGCGCGCGTGATCCGCTTGCGGCTTGCTTTGCTTTGCTTTGCTTGGATCGAATTAACCGCGCGGGCGAGATTGATTGAGGAGCAGGAGGGTCAGGCGGTGGTGCGGCGCGTTAATTATCTGGTGACTGTGAGCGGACGCCGGGGCTGAGCTTATGTAGAGAGGCGAGGGCGAGGCTGCCTCTGTTGGAGCCGGAGTCGGAGACGGAATCGGATTGTTGAAGCCCGGATTTTTTTTTTTGAACTGTTGAAGCCCGGAATTAGTTCCACACCGGCCTGCAGGGGTTTGTTATGTTTCCGTGAAAATCTGACCGACTGGATTCCTTCGGTCCGGATTTGATTTACGGGGCCTTGGGAGCCGTACGATCTTGCGGCCACATGATCTAAGTGACTAAGTTAATAAGTATGGAAATTCCTGCGTGTGCTGGAAAATTAAGGAGCTAGCTACTCGTGGGGGTTAGCTTAACGAGCCAAGCTTAAACCTACGTCTGGCGAGACGAGCCAAGCCAGTACGTAAAGCTTGTTTTTTTTAGAAAATGGTACTGTACGTAGCTAAAGCTTGTAAAAGGTAGAAATACTTTCGCTCTGATCTATTCGAACAGGCATGGTAACAATGCCAAATCACAGATTCATTACTTCCCTGTTTCCAGCTTCAGATTGCAGTTTGAACAATTTTACTCGGACGCAGCTTGTTCTGATGCCATATTACAGGAGTAAAAGAAGTGGCCTGGGGGTTCTCAAGGGGCAGGAAGACGAGATCCCTGGGCCTGGGGTTGAATGGATATATGACTGGTGGATTTTGAGGCATGGTTTTTCCTCTGTTCCGTGAGACGGAACCTGAGGAGCTTCAGCTCCCCTTCATGTATTTTTTTTTTAACGAAAAGTAACGGCGTTGCGATTCGTTGATTAAGAAAGTAGAATGTACATCAAGAGCTTACAAGCGTGCCAAACGCACAGCAACCAGGCCACATCACTAACAAGAGAAAAAAAGAGTGAAAAGAGATGATCTAGACAAGACCTTGGGGGGGTCTGAACTTGCTCAATCATGTAAACAACATGGCGCCTTTCTAGCACTTCTCTCCTTCCAGATAATCCTTCATGTGTTGGTTTATGCATTATGGATGTTTTGGGCGAAAAAAAGAGCTCCAAGTACTGAATATCTCAGTTCTAAAGTCTACTGCGGAATGCCACCACTTAACATTTTCTGCATGTGTACTTACCTATTTGACTGTTTTTGTGTGGGACTACATAGAACAAAAGTACAAAACCCTTCTAATCTTTCATTTCTTCATGTTTACGCAAAAATTGGGCAATTTTTTTAGGACAGGACTAGGGAGTGCTCGTGCATTTTTAAGATGCCCAGGGTGCACACCCAAATATGGCAAGTCATGTCCTCCCAAATTTAAGAAAGGAAAGCACAAGTCCCCCTCTAGATCCCGCGTTGCCTCCTTCCTCCTCGCGCCAGGATTTTGGCTGCAGCGTCAGGCCCACAACAGGCTGTGAAAAAGTTGGCACCCCCGAAGCAAAAAAAGACCAACAAAATAAGAGAACGTATCCCCCACCTTCATCTACCCGTCCCCGATCCCATCTTCTCCAGCGGCTGGATTCCTACTTGGTAGCAACTTTGAAGTTTGATCCAAGCAAAAGAAAAAAAGAAAAGAAATGGGAGCGCTGGGATTTTGAAGGTACTACAACACTTTCTTCCTCCCTGTACAAAAAAGCTAGAAAACTTGCTGACCTAAAGCCTAATAAAAGTTGGTAAGTTTTGCCTCCCAAACTGCTGCAAATCCCAGATATCATATCCCCATGGAAAAAAAAAGCTAATGTAAGCTAACCCATTAGGCAAAAAAAGGGGGAACTCCGGAACAGATCGAGTTGTTCATATGCACGAGCAAACTTTTTGCATTTGAAAAATGTTGCATGCATCCATAGCCCCCTGCCCCCTCCCTCCCTGAACCCCAGAACTGAAATCTGGGTGAGAAAGGAAGTCATGCTTCCAGTAGTTGTATTGCTGATAATAAATAAAAGAGTGTGAGCACACATATAGGCAAATCAAATGACCTGGAGAAAAAATAAGCATATGATGCTGCTCAAAACCTGTTAACTACAAACAACCAAAAGCAACAATCAAGTTCTGGAAGCCCCCATCAGAACTGATGCTTGTACTATACTTGACATATATGTTGTACCTCCCCACTTCAAAAACTAGCGACATGCCCGCCTACGATGAGGCTTGTACTTTACTTGGCCTATTTGTTGTCCCTCCCTCATGTTCTGCGATTGAAAGTTGTTGAATATATTGGTGCACTGGCCTCCTGCGATGAGGCAGTAAATCCCCATTTTCAGCATCTTTGGGTACTCCAGCTGCTTCTTTCTCCTCAATTGTATTCATGGATGCCTACTGCCAAAAAAAAAAAGTCTGCAATAAGGCTGCCAAAACTGAATAATGCTGCTACATTTCTTAGTACAGCCACTGTTTTGTCTACGATGAATACTCAATGATGCAGGACATGTAAAGTCTAGTCAAGGGAGAGCAATTTAAACAAGCAACAAGCTAAAAAGGCGTAGCTAGTCTAGCAAGTTCTGTGTGTATATATGTCTGGATAGCTCTGCACCAGCCTTTTGAAAATGTTTCTTTATAATTTAGCATTTGTTGCTTCATTCAAAGAGAGCTTGTTATTTTATTCTTCTGTTTCTGCCTTATTATCTGTTATTTTGATGTCGTTCTTTTGAAAATCATTCCATGGAATTTAGCATTTGATCATTGATCTGTCATCTGGGCTTGAACTAGTAATTTTTATAATTCAACTATCAATGTTCTTTGCAGTACTAATTAACTCAAGAAACCTAACATTGTTCTCCTTATATGTGATCAATATATCCAGGTCAGCGTTCCAAGTAATAGCATGCTGAACATCATGACTCTCCGTTGTGGGCACTGCACTAGCATGCTGTCGGTCAACTTGAGAGGAGTGATCCAGATAATCTGGGATGCTCAGAAGCTTGATTGTTTGTGAAAAAAAATGCCCTTCTAGCAAAAACTGTTTTCAACTAATTATCAACTAGTCAGAAATTTGGCAATATAATGCAATTTCTATTCAATGTCACAGTGAGAAAAGCACAAAAGCAGAAATGCATAACTAGTCCAACAACTACTAGTTCAAAAACTTGATAGTAAGCAACTTTTATTTGAAAAAGTGTGAGCGCCCGAGAGAAGCAACTTATTATTACAGAAGCATAAAAAAAAGCAAAAATTCAATACTCATTGAAGCAAAAACTGCTTCACCTAATTATCAACTATTCAAATATTTGATCATAATGCAATTTCTGGTCAATGTCAGGTGAGAAAAGCAAGTTATACACAAAAGCAAAAAAAAGCGTAGCTAGTCCAGCAACTACCAGTTAAAAATTTGGGTAGTAAGCAACTTTTATCCGGCATAGTGCCCCGGGGAAGTAACTAGTTGTCACAACAACCATAAAAAAAAAGGAAAACTGAATGCACAAGGATGAAAGAAGTTGCTTAATAAAATTGACTATGTAATGCAATTTCTAGTCAAAAAATTTACCTATCTTAAAGGAAAATCTAGAAAAAAGGGTGGCTAGAGTGGCAACTTGTAGTACAAAATTTAGGATATGATGCAACCTTTACTAGAATAGTTGAGCGACCAAAAAGTAACTAATCACACACTTAGTCTAGCAACTCATGACCCAGCAGCCGACAAAAAACAAATTAGCCTGACCTTACTACTAGATGGACACTAGATTGATTCGAACAACTTAGAGGGAACTTGACCAAAACTGCAGCGTGACCCAATCAGCATTTTCGGTTAGATACATAGACGGAAATGCAGTGATCTCGAATCGGGGCAAACCTAGAACCGCTCGACAAAAATCGATAGAAATTGGAAACCTAGAACCGCGCAACAAAAATCGCTACAACTAGGTGATAGTTTAAAGGTATTTGAATTCGAACTAGAGTAAGATAAGGCAAATTTGGAAAAGCAAATTCTCTATTCTCTATAGCAATTTTTCTATTCTCTATAGCAACTACTTTAAAAAGCGACTTCTCTATTTTGTACAGCAATTTTCAATGTATTGATAATGTAGCATTGTTTGGTCAAAGCAACTTCGTCTAGATAAAAACCTTGGGAGCCTCACCGTCTTCTCTAAGGTAGGCTCCACACCGGTTATCTCATTGGGAGCCTCTGCGACACTAATTTCAATCGGCGTCATGCAACACTACTACTTCTGCAACAAAACATAAGGGCAAGCAACATGGACAGCCAAAACAAGCAATGCAGGAGGTACAAATCGACGACATCAGTAACCCAACGAGATGCAAATCAATAACGCATGCGTAGACACTGGGTTGGAGAGAGGACTAACCGTGAAATTGGGAGAAAATCGGTGTGCTCGTTGCGCCCTCCGATCTCGTATCAGCTGCAGAACCCTGTTTGCTCAACCCACAGAAACGCGTCGTGCGACAGGCAGAGGCCCTCCCAAATCCCAACGCCGACCGACTGCAAACCCCCTATAGCGCTCGCCATTCGCTGTCGACGCTGCGGCGAGAAATCGACGGTGATCTCGAGCACCTCGTCGACCTCCCCCACCGCGTCGGCCAAGCTCCATCTTCCCCCGCCCCCCTCCCGCCCCTGGAACTCCGTCAGCCACACTGCCAAAAATACTCGCAGCCCCGTTCAACTCCCCTGTGGAGCTCCCGCCGCTTGCCGTGTTCTTCTGGTTCTTCGCCGACGCCCCCATCACCCGCGCGCATGGCTTCTCCGTCTCCGACCGCTTCCCCGACCCCGACCAGTCTGCGGCTGCACGGCAGCCGCCCCTGCCTTGATCTGCGAGCCCGCGGCAGGGCTGCCCCCATCAGCGCGTTCCAGGCAACTGGTGCCGGCGGGCGGGAAGCCGCCGCCCCGTATCAACTCGCCGGTGGCCGCCCCCGTCGCACCCAACCTCCCCGACGACCACAATCTGACGAGATTTGTTTTTGGGAGAGAAATGGGGACAGAAGAGAAACGGAGTCAGTAGGCAAAAATGTCCTGACATGTAGGGACCATAGTCCATGACTGGATGAGAAGCGGAGGCTGTCCTAAAAGGATCGGGCGGTGCGGCTGGCCCAGGAGAAATCGGGTGGTTCCGAAGCATGAGCTCCCGTTTGTTGGGATAGTGCATAAGCACTTTTAAGCAATTAGGATTTTTTTAAAACTTCTTAGTATGTATTCTTACGCCTAGCAGCCGTTTAGGTGTTGCATTGTCTGGCCGCCGCTTGGCCCTTCTATTAACTGATAATGCATCCGCCAGGATCCGTCATAAAGAAAAAAGATACATCAATTACATGCCACTGGAATTTCGAATTTTTTAAATCCTTCACCGTGTCGATGACAAGGTGGATCTGGGTGCAAGTGTAATCGACACACTGAGTGGCATGTATATCTTGTTTCAGCTTGCCGCAGAATACTCAGCACGAACAGCACAGTATGTTGAACCTTGATGTTGCTCTAAAGTTAATAATCCCTTTTGCTTTGACATAATAAATCAGGCGTTGCTGAAAAGAAAGAAAAGGCCTAGACGAGAGAATCGATAAATTTACATGAACTTGTGCAAGAACCATAAACTGCCAAAAAAAAAGATTAATGGAAGAGGCTCTAGGGCCTGTGACAGCGCAAAATTGGCGCTAGGCCTCGTTCCGTTTATGTGTCGGCTAAACTTCAGATCCAAATGGACTCCCATGATTACTGGAACAGTCGTCGAGACTTCTCCTCGTCGCTTCCCACAGCTGGGACTCAACTCCCAGCTTCTTCAGCTCGTGAAGACCTCTATCAACTTTGATTATGATTTCAAGCAAACAAAAAGCAAAAAGAGAGAAACTGATTATGATTTCAACAACATATTTAACACAAATATTGGTAATCAAAGCATTGGATAAAGTTATAGCAAAATATTGCAAGGTGATGCTACTTCTCACCATGGTTAAAGTCATTATTTTGGACAAAACAAAAGAATTGTGTGGTTCAATTGTGCAAAAGATGATTGCTGTATGTGTTTTTAATAGGGATTGTTGAACAAGAACAGGATCTTTATTGTTATGGGAGGGAGATACCTTCTACGACATCGCTTGTAGTAATTGGGTGATTGCCTTGTTCTATCCAAAACTGTAGTCGCTCTTCAGCTATATCTTCCTCTATATCATGATTTTTCGCCCGCCTCCAGAAGTAGGTCAACCATGCCTGTCATGTAAACGTTAGTTCTTTGACATAACTTCTATTGGAAATCACAACAGTGGGAACGGTTAGACACATATCAGAGACACGGGAACAGAAGGTACGAGTTCTCGTACAATATTTACTTCACATTTTCCTTTGGTTAACTTAGTTGATTATGTTTTTACTTCGACAAATAATGGAAGACATGTCTGCAGAGTTCATTTCTGAACTGGAAGCTACAGCTCCCTAGAGTTAGTAGATGGTGGTCAAAGATGTATGTCTAATAATGCCAAAATTTAACCATCTGTAAAGAAGTAGGGAACACCAACAAATAGAAATGACAATTTATACGCTGAAAAATGGGCTGACAGAACGAATTAAATGGATGATAGATCATATTACCTGCTTGAAGCGTACGTCTTCTCGCTCTTCCTCACTTAATTCTAGAACAAGAACATGCCCAGCACATAATTAGGAAAGGGAATCGATAGTGTTTTTCGTTGGTCACATATGCCAAGCAATCAGTGTGAAGAACTAACCAAGTGACTCTGAAGAGCTGTGGCCTTCAGCAGCAGCTGCGCCTGCAATAGGAATCTCAGTCATCATAAAAAAAGGGTTAAAAGCATTCTTCCAGTGCCATCAAGTCGACATAGCAATTTCTTCTTCAGGTGGACAGGTGAGTTGGCAGGGTGATTCTACGAAGCAGCCCTAATCACATAAAACAAAGTGGCAAACTTCCTGTGGTTCTTCAAGAAATACACTCAAACCATTGCACTAAACATCTACCCTAAAGTTTAGTTTTTCCTAATATTTTATCCTTCAGTGATTTTCCTATGAATCAATAGTATTAAGTAAGAACCACCTCTTGGTGTGGTGTGGATTTGTGGGACCATGACTCCACCCACCAGGGTTCAAATCCTGGTGCTTACAGTTACCCAATTACACGGCCTAGTGCAGTCAATATGGATTTAGTGAGATTCACAGATTTATCCCTGATCTTCCATCATTCTAGCGTGTGATTAGGATTTCCATTGTGTGGGTGTGTGCATGTGTGGTGGAGGTGTGTCCGTTTGCATCTTTCTTGTAATTGCAAAAAATATACAATATAAATATTAAACTACTCCCTCCGATCCATATTACTTGTCTCAAATTTGCCCAAATATGGATGTATCTATGTTTAAAAAGCGTCTAGATACATGTAATATTTCGACAAGTAATATGGAGCGGAGGGAGTAGTTCTTTTCGTGCAATGACGCTTTTTCCCATGGTCTTATATGCACTGTCAGCTTGTTGTACCACATTAGGAATCTGACAAAATTGGCTCTCGAATGCCCGATAGATGTATGTGTCCCACATCACACTGTTTACACCACCACATCGAGTCTGAGATCAATTCCCTATGTACTAATTGCTGAGAAATAAATACCGGAGTTTATTTCTTTCTGGAAATTTTATGAGTTAAGCTTAGTAGACAGAGAAAATTTGCTGTTATCCATCAGAAGTCCAGAGACATATCATACAATAGAATGTTAAATATAAAAGTATAAGAAATGAGTACATTTTGGAGAAGCCACCTGAGAGAGGTTTGATACGTCGATGTTCTGCTAAAGCAAGCATGATTGCATCTTCTACCTTCAAAGGGAATATTAGATTATTCATACTGCAATTAAAACTAGAGACATAAACATTATTTTTCTGCTTTATGAGAATATATATGTGGAAAGCAAATTTAGTGACACATATTGCATCTAATACTCCACAATGACACAAACTAGTATAGAAGAACTCTAAAGCTGGACAATCCACTTTCTATTTTCGCCAAGTAGAACCAACATTTTGTAACACTGAATCTGATTGAGAATAAAAATAGAAATATTCATAAGAATGTTCTAGATCAAGATGAGAATTAACACTAGGAATTGCTACACCACTTTATACACAATGGAACGTAATTTTGTTTATTGTGCACTATGGATGTCATCAAATTGATCATTTGGACATGCCTCTGAAAGAAACACATAGACTGACCACAATCAAGCTAAAAAAGTATATAAAAAAACCTTGAGGGAAGCTAGTTCACGCAGTCCTTTCTCAACTAAAAGCATGCTTTCAATATTTCCGTCTCCAGCCGTATCGTTTACATCATTATCTGCTATCACATGAACAAGACAAGAAAAGAAGGGATATGATTAAAATCAAGATTTTATAATACCTTGGGTACACTTACAAATTGATGCTACATCCTTCACATCACTTCAAAATAAGAAAAATATATTAACCCTCCAGATGAGATCTTTAGTACTTAAGTACGAAATGTAAGTAACTTCTTTCAATAAGAGAAAAAAAGTGCATTGAAGTAATCTTTTAGTTGCAGGGTACAAAATGCAAAGTGAAAACCCACATATTTTGCAGCAAGAAATAAGTACCAAAGAATGAACATCCAACTTTGAGAAACTCAAACACATTCTGAAGATATATTCACTTCCAGCTTCATTTTTATTTTTACAACTGAATCCTAAAAGGATTTTCAATTTGTAGGTTATATGGTGTCATGACCCGTGGGGTTGTGGCACTCACTTCCAGTGTTTCAGGACATAAGCAACATCTTGTATAGCCTGTGGGAATCTGGCGCTCACTTGTATTCAGGACATAACATATATAATCAAGTACTTGCAGAGTAATGTAAACATATCAACAGCTTCAACTAATCATAATAAAGAAACCAAAAGATAAATTTCAAAAGGGAATCTGACCTGATAATGCTCCATCTCTAGCTTTTTGCCCAATTGAAAGGACAACTTCAAGTGCAAGTGGTGCAACTGAGGTCCAGTGTGCCAGTTTTTCTTCAGCAATATCAGAATGTATTCCTAAGATAAACACCTAAGCATTAGCCAACCAATTTTAACAGTTCATACTTTTAAAACAATTGACTGCTGATTATGGACTGGTCGATTTTTCTCATTAAGTATATAAAATTTGAAACTGTTCACTTTCCTCATATTCATTTGTAATGAAATGTGACAGTCCAGATAGGAATTGAACGAATCACTACATGATTAACTTAGCAAACCATTTCTTTGAAACAGGACTATGTGAAGTGTGCGTGGCAATTAGCTTGTGAATATTTAAGGACAGAACAGGCAAGGACAATAATGCAGCAATTAAAAAATGGTGGTCAGTTGGTGTTAAAGGATTTCACAAATTTACTTCCTTCCATGTTAACCTTTGTGCTGCAATATAACAAGTTAACAACTAAAGAAATTCATGACATTAATTAGAATGTACAGAAGAGGAAATACATCTTTGTAAATGGGTACTATCAGTGTGAAGATAATCTCAGTACCAAGTCTAACACATAGTTTCCAGTAGCGAGCAAGCCAACATCTCTTTAGCACCACCTCCTCCTGATAAAGGATTTTCATGAAAATATCCAAGAACAAAGTGCCAAAATATGAATAGGCTAGCAAGCCCTACGCACCATTTCTTCTTGTGACAGGATCATTCTATTGGCTGTTGCCTGAAGAGATCTCAGTTCTGATCCAGCACCTCTTACACGCCGAGATACAGATGTGACCATATCACTAGAAACCTACCCAGCAGTGTAAGTTAAAGTTGAGACCTGCCGAACAAACGTAAGAAATCATTCGGTAATAAGGAACCAAATTTGATGAACAGATCCACCTTTGCTTCTGCTCGGAGGGCCGTAATCTCATCGTAGCTTGCGCTATTACCCCTTCTTGAAGCAATCCTCAGTGAAGCCTACGAGAAAATTTACTCTCACTTTTTTAGCGTTTCCTCAAAATTTCAAGCTGGAGAAGCTGAGGATAGAAACATACCTTTCTCTGTTCTAGTGCTGCAGCCTTTCTGAGAGTCAAGATGAGAACGTGTTTTAAAATATGAACAGCTTATAGATAAATTGGAATGGTGCATTTGAGTAACTCCACATACCTGCTAGCCAAACTGACCTCTGGTTCTATGGAGTCACTAATAACAGAAGCCTGAAATATGAATAGCAAAATCGATCAGCACAGAAGATGGATATAACACATGATAGCCAACACTGTGATGCATAGGGTTTCCAGAATTAAGAGATTAAGCTAATAAGTTGTGTATACGTCTTTAGTGGCTCAATAACTTGTTCAGCTATGGCCAGTAGGCGGCCTGCCCAATAGCAACCAAAATCCCTCCTCTACATTTGAAGCATCTGAGTCATACAACTTACTTCCTCCGTCCCAAACTAAGTGTCGCAATTTTGTCTAGATATGTATGTATCTAGACACATTCATTGTATAGATTCGCTCATTTTGAAAGAAAAAAGAGGAAGTACTTATTCGGAGCATAATTGAGTTAAAGGGACAAATGGCATAGTTATGCCTTATCCTTTTCCTGAGTTGTTGTTGTTATGTAAAAGATAAACCCAGATGTGACACAGAGGTGTTGAACATAATCCTAGTGCTTACTTGACACCGACAAGAGGAATACAGAAAATTCCATCTAAAGAACATTAAACTACATTTAGTAACAGAAGAGCATATTAAGAGGGAGCCTAGAAACAATTCTTGCATATATCCAAATGATCATGCAGGCGTAGCACCAGCCTCCAAGGTACAAACAAAAGTAAAGTATGGTAGGATTAAACCAAGTAGTATCAGAAGGCAATACTTAAATTCTGCAATTTTTCTCACAGAACTGAACCTGTCTCTCCATGTGCACAGACTTGACATCAGCTTCCTCACTCCTGTCATCTTCGAGACGAAGCTGAGAAGATGCATGTCAGATAACAAGGATGTTGAGTGCTTCCAACATGTAGAAGTAGAAGTAAAATACCGAACGTGATTTTATCTCACTTTTTCGTACATGCTATCATTTTCAGCTTGAAGTGTGTTAAGCTGCAAGAAAGGCATAAATCACATGATAGGAATAACATTTCTTACATGCTTCCAACATGACAGGAATTACCTCATCTTGAAGAGAAGAAGAGGAGCGACGTCCTCTCATCGAGCTTCCAAGATCAACTGATCTCCTAAGGATAAAGTAGCTATATTAATTACCTAAAGACAATAAGTACTTAATGAGGTAGGTAATCGCTGTTAAAGGGACCTCTGAAAGGGATGTCACAGAAGTATAAAGAACATCTTGTTATGTAACTGTACACTAACCCTGGATTTAAATCTTGCATGCATTTTGTGTAAAATTCTTCTTTTTTGTGCAGGTTGAGTGCAGTTTAGTCAATCATTTTATAGAATTGCTTCTGTGTTGTGTGCATATCACAAAACTCTCCTAGCTGCTATTTCTGAAGTCTAAAGAAATTTTGTTACAGAACTCCAGGTACAGAATAATTCACTCCATTCTGATTCTATTCTAGCCGTGTGCCATCGAATTTAGTCCAAAGCATACCATGTCTGTGAACTTGGATCGACCATCTCCATATCAGATATTAAGCAATGTATATGTTTAAGTCTACACACACTAGGAGGTGGCGTTTCTGAAAATTTCCAATAGGTAATATGTGTTAAGATATTGTGAATTGTCAATTCCAGTCCCAAAGTATTGATAAAAATAAATATGTACAGATGTCAAAATTCCCATCCACAGTTAAATTACTAAATGAACATATAGCACGGATTCTTTGTCAAGTAAACTAGGATATGCTAAATAGTATGACACATAACTGTAGCCTCAAACAAAAGTAATAAGCGTGACTAATGAGATAACTAATTAATCACATTTGAATTAACACAACTTGTATGCAGTGTGCAGGTTATAAAATCCATATACTAATGTTAACATTATAAGCAATACTATCCACAGATGTTAATTTGTTACATATGAAACCTGTCATGTGCAACTCCTGAAACTAAAAATCGTGACAACACTGACCTTTGCTCCATTCGGTTTGGGACAGGAGATTCCGACCCAGCCCCACTCGTCGCTGGTCGGCCCGATTGCTTGATGGACGGTATCATCGGAACCGACTTCCCGGGCACGTACCGGTTTGTCAACGACAGTGGCCGGCTCACCACCGGTGCCTGATCCGCAAGGTAACGACCTATCTAAAATGCACACATTTACATGCAACCACTTATTACACCAAACGCATCATAAAGTAACAAATCGCAATTCATCCAGATAGCATCAGGGGCACATGAACGCGTGACGGGAAATCACACACATCACATCAGCAGGGCTTTAATTACATTGATCATATGAATTAGGGAGATGGGATTAATTTAGATGCTATGTGAAAAAGCTGGATCGCGCAGTTACCGAGGGGGAAGGGGAGCGGTTGGCGGGGCGTCGCGGGGTGATGGAGAGCTCGATGGGCGGGCCGGAGAGCTCGTACTCGTCGTCGTCGCTGCCGCTCCCGGCGTCCCCTCCGCCGCCACCGCCGCCAACGCCGCCGCCCATGACCCGCGCGAGGCGCTGCGCGGCGGCGCGCGCGGCGCTGTTCCGCGCGGAGGCCCCGGCCGCCGCCGCACCCGCCCCCCGGCGGCCGACGGTGGAGGAGGACCCGGCCCCGCCGAGCGACCCCGAGCGCGAGTGGCGGGTGTGCACCGGGGACGCCGTCGGGGACCCGCCGGGGGACGTCTGCGCGCTGCTGGCGCCATGGTTCTGCTGCTGCTGCGCGTACACGCCCCGCCGCCCGTACCCGCCGGGGCTCGCCGGCCGCGACGACATGCGATCCATCGGGCCGGATCGGAGAGGGAGAGAGAGAGAGAGAAAGAGATCTCGCGATTTCTCCGGGGTGGCTGTGATTTGATTGTGGAAATGGAGATGGGAATTGGTCGTGGTTCGTTTGTTCGTCCGTTGTTCCAACTCCGAAGGCGGGGGCGAGCGTTTTGGCTTCCGACCGTAACGGTCTCCAGCGGATTCAGCCACCCAAAGTCAAGAAGAAGTAACTTCACGATTTTGTTCGGCTGACACCTGAGCCAACATGTCGTGAGACCTACATGTCAGCCATTCAAAGTCAGATGAAATAAATTGACTGAATCCTTCTCATGGGATCTTTTGTGCTCTGGTGTGCCGCGTGAAAGCGCGGCGTGAGTCCAAGGCCTTCTTTTTGTTAGGTTTTTATTTTATTTAACTTTTTTAGGTGAAAGAGTTTTTTTTCTTAGAAGAAGTATAGATTTTTCAAAGCATAAAGTATAGCATATTGATGCAACGATGGATAGAAAAAAAAAGATTTATTGATTCTATACAAAGACATCACCCGATGCACCTCAGGCGCTGAGTAAAAGGCAAAAGTGAGAGTTTTTTTTTTAGGAAAAGACGGTCGATCCCCGTCATTCGATTAGAAAGAGTAGAACTGTAGAAAGAGATCCAAGGTGGATCCCGGGAGGAAAACGGAAAAAAAAAGAAAAAGGAAAAAAGCCAAGAGGGGACTAATCTCCCGGGTCGCTGGAGCACGCTTGAATGCGAGAGCGGATATCCTCCCGGATGAGGAAAGCAAGCGCGGGGGCAGGCATTCCAACCCCCTTAAAGACGCGCCTATTGCGCTCCTTCCACACACCCCACCAAGTGTAGAGGATTCTGCCACTAATGACCCGCTTGTCGGGTTTGGAGTGGCCCCGGATATGTTCCTCCCAGTAGACGTCTGCGGATGAGGTCGTGATGGAGGTAAGCGAGGTAGTATTGCTCCAATCCTGGTTGAGGTTCCAGGCCACCTTTGTGTAAGGGCAGTGTTGGCATAAGTGGACGATGGACTCCGGGTGAGGTGGCAGACAGAGTTGGCAGATGGGGTTGTGAGGGCATCCTCGGATGGCAAGGTTGTCCGCCGTCAGGATCTTGCCATGGAGCAGAGTCCAGGCGAAGATCTTAACCTTATGCTCCGCATGGGTGCGCCAAACCTTGACGGGGGAAAAGGGGGGGGGGGGAGATCCCAAGAACTGCGCATCATAGGCAGAGGCCGCAGAGTACACCCCGGAAGAGGACCACCTCCAGGTGATGGCGTCCGGCTCATCATTAAGGGTGACACCCCGGATGCATTCACAGCACTCCACGAAGGCGGAAAGTTGTTGTGGTGTGGAGATGCGCAGGAGGGAGCAAATCCAATTCTGCGAGGAGATCTCTTTCTGGACCGTGCGGTTCTTCCTCGTGGCAATGTCGAAGAGGGAGGGCCATCGTTGCTTGGCGATGGACCTGTCCGGCAGCCATGCGTCATGCCAGAAGAGGGCCTTCGCGCCGTCGCCGAGGCAGAACGTGGTGGAGGCCCGGAAGAGATCCACGTCGGCCCCGGAGCAAGGGGAGGGTTGGCTTAGTCCAAGGGAACCAGAGCCACCGCTGACGCAGCGTCCTCCCAAAGCGCTCAAGATCCGGGATGCCAAGCCCGCCCAAGTGCTTGGGGGGACACACTGTGCTCCAATTGACGAGGGAGAGAGAGTGTGCCTGCCCTTGGGGGCCAGAGCGCTGCCAGATGAAGAGCTGAATGAGCTTGTTTATCTGCTTGAGGATGCTAAGGGGGATGGAGAAGGCGGTGAGGTGGTATGTTGACATGGCGGTGAGGACCGATCTAGCCAGAACCACACGACCAGCACGCGTAAAAAGCCGTCCCTTCCATCCCGCTAGCCGGGAGCCAATCTTGTCGATGAGTGGCTGAAAAGCTGCCGCCTTAAGACGGGTAGGGCTGAGTGGCAGCCCAAGATAAGTGCATGGGAAGCAACCACGCCGGGCCGGGAAAGCCCCCAAGGCCATCGTCGCTTGCTCTTCGCTGCAGCAAATTGGGAATGCCTACCATCCGCGGCAAGAAGATGTGAGGAAAAGCTTTGCAGCCGTCTTCTGTCGAGGTAGATCCGATCTAGAATGGCACATCATGCCACAATGTTCATGGATTTGAGTAAATTACACATGTGGTTCATTTTCAACCTCGGTATATTTTCATTTGTCATATGAGTCGTACCAGAAACTTAGTTTTGAACCTTTTCATATCAGATTTGAGTTCTACTATTTTGTTAGTGGTTCTAAGGTTCTGTTTGGCATTAGGGGTGGATTTTGATGATTGAACCTTTTTCAACTAGCTGTTCTCCGTTTTACGGTTTGGTTGACCATTTCTATTATATTTCCTCGTGGCAGGTTTTAAATATCAACATAGTTGGGCGCCCCAAAGTAGGACTTAACTATCGGCTTATTTACAATCTACTATTCCCTCCCATTCATATTAATTGTAGCAGATTTTGTACAACTAAAATATGGAAAAGGTGCGCTGATCAAACACTAGAATAGGAAAATGCTGTCGGGGGAGGGCTTTATCGTAATACTTCTTTAGAATCTCGGCCGCCTAAATTCGCTCTATTTGAACGTGTGCAACTTAACTGGAATATTAGTGCAACTCTTTGTTCTGTAGAGTCTACATTGAATAATTTGGAGGTGAAATATGACCGAGATTTAAGAAAACTCTATGCAACCAGTGAAGAGACAACCCCATGACGTGATCTCAAACATGAAAGGCGCGTTATGAATGACGCATTTTATTAGGACACACCTCCCGTGCATCTCGTGGAACTAGCTAGATGATCTTGACTCGTAAGAGATATGAACAAAAAAATGTATATGTCTTTTCTCTTAGCTAAGAAATGATCTATTTGTATTAAAAGAATGTTATTTTCACGCGAGCATTGGTTGCAATATATGACAATAAGAGATAGCCTATTATACGTCACATTTTATTGTCATCTTCAAATGACGTGTAATCGCATAAAAGAAAGTCTTTTCCACCATTGTACAAGCCTAGGTGACACCTCCGTGCAGCTTCAATCGGTCAGCCAGGTGCAAGATGTAAAGACACATGTGTAGTTTTGCCAGCACACATCCGGTTTCATGAAATTTACTCCACACCATCCATCAGTTTTGTGGGTACTTGGTGACCTATCAGGTGCAAATTTTAAACACTTTGTTGTAATCCCCAAATCAACATTTGAAAATCTCCAAAATGGTACACCGACAACTATAAGTGGCATTCTTCGTGAGAATGCTCAGTCCAAAAGTACATTGTAGTTTTCCATCTGAAACTCTCAACTTAATAAATGGATGCTAAGTTGCTAACATCCAATATCTGATTATTCTTTCTGAACAACAATGAAATTTACAGATGACATGTACATCTGGATTCTGGAATGGCTCCCAGAAAACTACACCGGCTTAAGTAGTTCTATAGAAACTATCTGCACAGGAAACAGCAACCAAAGCAAGAATACACCAACAAATTCCAAGAACAAAATTGAGTGGTATATGAACATTTACAGGAAATACTTGTACCATCTGAGCATCAACTCAACTATGATCTTCTGCCTCCGTCACGGTGCCCAGGCTAGGCCCTTGGACGCTCCGCTCAACCGGTGAACCAGGCACGAATGGGACGAAGCCTCGTCCCCCAAACACCGGGCGCATGAAACTATCATCGAATTTGCGCCACACACGATGAACGGAACGGGTCGGCATGGTGAGAAGAAGCTGAAGGTTGGTTTGAGGGGGGACCTGACCAACATCGAAGTCGGAGCCCAACAAGCTTCCAAGAAGTGGGTCTAGGAATGACTGGCTTGAGATATCAGCTGCCATGCCAGGCCTCGGTGGGATGAGGAGATTGATCAGAGGCTTAGTCAGCAAACCAAAAACCTGAATCAAGTATTAACGAGATACATTAGCAAAATGAAGGTCATTTTCTTTTCTTGAGGGAAGCAAATAGTATGATATCGATCATCGAGACTATCTGTGGAGATTCCAGCCAAAAAAAAAAACTGTTTCTGAAGAAAACATAGCATAACCAAAGTGTATATTTTATCAATAGATTACTAAGAAAATCCATGCTGGCCATTTCATATTGAAGGTGGGAAGGTATAGTAGTCTCACCATTGTGCTGAACAGAACAACAATGACTGTGCTTGTGATCATGATAGCATTAACTCGGACTGCAGTATGACCAGATGTTGTAAACTGCAAAGGTTAGCAAGAGCCTGTATACGTTAGAACCCTATATACTGAAGAATAGCTTATCAAAACATGTGGCACCAGTTTCAAATCACTTCATTAGAGATAATTATTCAGTTCATATCTGTTACTGTCAAACATTACCTTGTTATAAGCAAGTGCAATTGAAACTGCTCCTCTCATGAGACCAGCCCACCATATAATTACCTAGAGGAAACCAACATCAGAGTTAGCTCCCTCTGGTTTATGGACAGGAAATTCTAGAAGCACAAAAGAAGTTAATACTAACCTGTTGCTTGAAGGAAATCTTTGTACGCGACTCTTTTTTACTTAGGTTGGATAGGAACGATAAAGGGAATACGAATGCTGCTCTTCCAACCATAACCAAACCCATTATAACAGCGCTTAAAGCAATTGGTTTCTTAGGACTGCATCATAGAGGAAATGAAGCTTAAATTAGTTGGAGAAAAAAGTATTAGGAAACGATAGGCAATACATGCAAGACAGCTGATGTTGTGGCCCCATACTCAACAATGCCCACAACCTTGCCAAACAACTACAAATAGAAGCATCCAGGAGCTGCTTTGCCAAAATTTCCAAATTAAAAAAATGTCACGAACTTCTTATCATTGCTGACAAATGCAAGATAACATGCTTTAATTCAGCACTGCCAGACCCATCAGTCCAGATGGAAGCAAAGGATGCAAAGCTAATTGCTGGATTATACATAACAGCTCTAGATAACTGGTAAAACCATGTGAATCTGCAAAATACTAGTATGTCTTGTAATTTGGTTTATACCGTCTTGTAACTTGTACCTGCTACTAGCTAATTTCCATTTCTCGATGTCCAATGCATCCATCCCGACATAGAGAAAAAGAAAAATTTCAGCAATGAATGATAAAGTTGCAAAAGTATGCCTGCAAATGAATAAAAGAATGTCAGCAAAGTAGTTTTTTTTTAAAGGAAGCAAAGTAGTTTTTTTTTTTGCAATGGATAAGGAATTGCTGCCAGCAAAGTTGGTTAGGAGCCCAATACATACTTGGTAGTAACCCTAGAGCTTTCAGTGACATTATGCCAAGTGTAATGTGACATCACTATTCCACAGAAGAACACGGTGAGAATGCCACTCAAATCCAGCAGCTGAAATACAAAAAAGGGATGGAAGCAAATCAAAGTAAATAAATAATTAAAAGTTTAATCTAATGTAGTATCAATATCATATACCAATTGATTCCTCCCCTAAAATTTGAATTACAAGAGTTGCTTAATTTTAAATTTCTTAAATACATAGGCACCTACCATTGACAGCATATACGAAAGGTATGCCATGAGTATCATGATAGCAACTTCTCTGTCAGTTGAGTGTCTGCACATAACACCACAAGCATGCCATAATTATTTTTCAAATATATGAAGTAATTCATAATGTAAAATGTACACTGTAATAAATTATTCCATGAGCTAACAAAATCACATAAGAGAGTTGTGTGCAGACCTTGCAAAACAAAGTTTCTTAATAATGTAGGCACTAAGCAGCCCAGCCTGCCAAAAAGAGAGTACCATTAGTCAGTTAAAATAGGCATGCTCAAATGAATCATCCCGCAGAATTCTCAGCAAAAGGAATGTTGCTTTCATGCTCTCGGGAACCTAGGTTGCGCAAAGCCTAAAGCAGCATTATTAGTGGTGGTGTCACAACAGTTGCGAAGGTTACTTACAGCTACTCCAAGAATGGTGCTGGTGAAGAACAGGTAGAGGAATTTCCCGATGAATTGTAGCAGAACAAGGGCGTCAAAATGATTAATATCAATGTTTTGAATTGCATTGAAGAGCACAACAGATGTAGCATCATTAACTACACCTTCACCAAAAACCAGACTATAAAGTAGGGGTGCTTCGTCCTGGTTAAGCACCTGCAAGCAAAAAATTTGCAAATTAAATGATTTGCTATCTCAAGTTTTATAAGACAACAATGACAATTGTTCAACACAAAACCTGTAAGGTGCAAACAGAATCTGTCGCTGAGAAGATAGCCCCAATCGCTGGACACATGGATTAAAAAAATCAGCTAAAAGAAAGATAACATATTTAATGGCATCCAAAGTCCAAACAGCTGCTTCACAGTTTGAAATACTTAAAATGGTCAAGGAATGAAGTATTAAAATATCCAACCAAGATAGTCCCCAAGCTGGAGTGGACCAACATCAAGTTTGCTGAACAATCCCATAGCACCTGATATGTGCATTAGACAAAAAGGTTTAGCACCTGAGCAAGATATAAAGTTTGAGTAAAGCGAGGTTTTGATCGCATCATTGTGTCCTGTATGAAGATGAGCTCCATAGATTCATGAACATAAAAATGTGACTCTTCAATAGTTTTCATGAACAATTGAATTATCAGCTTTGGTTTAGTATTTTCTCACAGAATATTTAGTTTGATAGACTAGTTCACATTTTCAAATTTTTAACCTGTTTGATATTACAAAAGTTCCTTGTATCAGCCTGTCCTAGAGAGGAAGGACTTCAAATAATGTTTACATTTTAATATTTTGATGGTGGTCATGCTACCCACCACTCAAGGACTTGAAATGTTATCAGCAGTTTTCAAGACAAACCAATCGCAGGAGATACAGACTGCTAGCATACAGGAAATCTATGAATTTGTCATTCAAAATTGTGATCCAAATTCTGGAAGACTATACCCCCTGCTTTTAGTTTAACCCCATTATGGTGTGTACTTTGCGATGAATGTGATACATCGATACCACAAGCTGAGACACTGAATCAACCAAAACAGATGTACCTTTGTACCTTTTGACCTCCGATTTTTGTTATCTAGTTTAATAGAGATTATCATACTTCTCTAAGTACTACATCATCTATTTCTTTGTGCACTAACCCTACCATTAATTTTGCACTGCATTTAGGAGTGAATGTCTCTCATTACTAAATATTAATACAAGTACAAATGCGGAACTAAAGGAAAATGCAAAAATTAACTGATCATTTAGCAACTTACCGAGGGTGATTATTACAAAGGATATCAATGTCCCAACCGCACCGAACAAAATAATTGTCATAAAGTTGCGGAAGAATTGCTTTTTCTTTACTTGAAACCTGATAGATTGTGGACATATTCGCCATGATACACTTCAGTTAAAAACTTCAATCTTATGAAACATAATTTCAGACTAATACTTTGACTCTGGAGTGAAACTTTGTAGCAAGTACTGAAGATATTTGTGCAGCTTCGCAAACATACATAGATACTGAGTCTTAGTGATACAAAAGAAATGAAAGTAAGGATGTCAAAGAAAACTAGACAAAATGACTGAATATCTTGCCCCCATTTAGCACTACCCTCCATTCCCTAATAGAAACCCTGAAATTTAAACCGTAAAAACAAGGAAGAACAATTGTTTGGGCACTTTGAGAGAAGCACTTATGGTGAAGCGAAAATTAGTGGTTTCACTGTAGGTAAAACTTCAATTTTGTTCACCCGATCCGATACATTCACTACATTTCCCTGCATCATTTGAAGAAAATCATATTCCAACATATATTTTCATTTTTCAGAGCGAGTTGTCTTGCATTGCACTGCACGTTGTTCAAAAGATAAAAGAACTTTAAGCAGCTATAACACATCAATGTATTTTCTTGCGCAGAAAAAGAAAGGACAGTAAGCACACACTCCCATGGTGGGGGACAACTACTTTTTTAGCATGAAGGAAGACAGCCACTTGAAGTACTTAATGAGCTCACCCAGCATTAAATATGATGGGCGGCAGCAAGTAGATGAAAAATATATCCTCGCTGAAGACAAGAATGCGCGAATTGACCCCATTGGTGACAAGCAGGATCACGAACCCAGTGAGCAGCCCCTGCAAAGTCCCGAAGAAAACTCAGCCCACACGTCCTCCTCCGCGAGGCAAAACTACAAACACTTGACGCGCAGAGGAGCTCACCATGAGAAGCGCGGTGGTGGATTCATTGACCCAGCGGTTCCCTTCCAGCAGGTGGCCGAAGACAATGCAGCCGCAGAGCAGCGCCACGAAGATGTTGATCGCGACGATGGAGTCATGGTCCGAGACCGAGAGCCCCGTGTACCTGAGGGCAAGGGCTCCCAAATCGAGCCCCATGCCGGCCGCCGCCTCGGTGGATCCTGGTCTTCCCCAGTTTCCAACTCCCTGCAGCCAAAACAGCCAAGAATTGCCAAAGTTGAGTAGATCCTAGCTTAGCTTCGCTTCTCCCCGGGAAGCTGGCTCACTGGAAGCAAGCAAGAAGCAGCAAGCAGCTGAATCAATCGCCACGAAACCAGAGGAACAGAGCAGCGAATGATCTTATCAACCACCCAAGAAAGCAGCTCAAGAAATCAACCAGAGAAGCAGAAGTTCCGAGCAACACACAACTTTCCCAGCTCACACAAGTCACAAAGCAAGAATCACGCGGAGCAAAACACGATAAGGATTAACACAACACGAGCGAAGGAGACGGGCGAAAAGAGCAAGACTTTCCGCGCACGGACCTGGACGACGATGCCGCCGCTCCAGATTCAGCGAGGCTGCTGCTGCCTGGTGGCGGGGATCTGATGTGGTAAGAGGAGGAGGACGAGAGAAATCTGGATGCGAATTCTGGAGAGAGACGTGAGGGGGGGACGGACGAGGCGCTGGAGTCCCCATCTGGCCATGAGGCAGAAAGCGAAAGAAATCGGAAGGGGGGGAGAATTAAACAATCCGTCCCGCGCCGCGCTCAACGGCCGAACCCGCCGCGGTGGTCCCAGACTACGGGGGTGCGGCTCATTCAATGACGGTGGGACCGGTCCCGTGGGACCCGCGTGTCGTAGGCCTGGGTTGAGAGCGCGTGGGTGAGGAGGAATGATGAGGCCGACGTGGCACGGGATTGGGTCTCCGACAGGTGGCCCACTACTGGTGGTAAGCTACTCCACCCCTGCGTTGCTACCCCGGTGGATGCTTGCGATGCGATGCCGACGTGTGTTTGTCTCGTAAATGATTGGGCTTTAGTTAAGTGCTTCAAATTCGTTCTGATCTACTCCCCTTAGGAAAATATGATGTCCCCTGCTAGGTGTTTGTCTTGTAATGATTGGGCATCAGTTAACTGCTTCAAAATAGTTCTAATCCATTGGCAGTGGAATTACCCTCAAGAAAATGCAATCTCCGTTGGCTCCCTCCGTCAAGGGGTCACCTCGCCGTCCGTTTTTTTTTCGTCACCGATTATTTGATTAATTAAACTGTGTCACATGGTTCCTAAATTCACGAGATGATTTTTAAAAACTCAGAGATAAAATATGAGCTTGAAAAGTTACCCTCTAGACTCGGTTTAGGATCGTTGTGTTGGACTACTCCGGTATGAAAATTTATAAAATTTGTCGTGACAATCCTAGCTGAAATATCAGGGTATTGGCTAAATTTTCTTCACCGGTCTAGAATTTCAGGTGCATGAGTTGGTGAGTTGGTGCATACAACTCTAGGTACCATCCAAGTCAATAGGTCTTTAGGTCTTGAGTTGAACAACAGTCTGACACGGTTTAAATATTAAAATAGCTGGCTATTTTCGATCCCCGTTTAGACTCGAGAGAAGCCACTCGTGAGGGAGGTTGTTGAACTATAAGCGAACTGTCCATATTTCTCCATTAGTTTGGAATTTTTGGCAAACGGGTTGGCGCATGACAACTCTGTATTTATATTGTGGTTTTCTTCTTTACGCTAACAGGTACAGGAAAAAAATATGTTTGCAAGGTTCAAAAATCCTTAAACTAAGGCGAGGAGACACAAATTCGTGTTTAGAAAGTAGCCAGTGTCAATATTTAAATCATAATCTCTAATATCATATCAAGGTGCATACAGTGCAACGAATAATATGGCCTTGTATTTCTGAGAAGCCAAATTTGACGAGGGGGCGTGTATACTTGAACGAAGGGAATCATGATTCACATGTTGTCTCCGCAATCTACGTGGTCCGATCTCCAAAGCAATATTTTGTTGGAGATGAATGTCTTCTTCTCATCTATCATGGCTACACAATAACTCATATTTTATCTCGAGTTCTAGTGAGCTTCATCCAATATAGTCGAGCTAGCAATGCGTTTTCCCCCTTGATTGCTTGATGTTTAACATGTTGGTGTGCGATGCTTGATTTGGTCTTTTCACCATAGCGTAGCTTTTGTTAATCCAGCCTCTAAGCTAGTCATGCTCTACATTGTGTTTGAATTTTTTTTCCAAAAGTTATATAAATATTTTAGAAAGTTTATCTGAAATTGAAAGTTCATTCAAATTTATTAAAAGCCATTCCAGAATTTTTGAAAGCTAGTCTAGAAAACTGAAAGCCCATCAAATTTTTGTGAAAGCTCGCCACAATTGGCTCCTAATTTTTGAAGTTTTCATAAAGTATTATTAGAAGCTTTGATTTTTTGTAAGTTTCCTCAAATTCCTACTCCCTCTGTCCAAAAAATGATGTCTCAAGTTTGTCAAAATTTGGATGTATCTAGACATGACTTAGTACGTAGATGCATTCACATTTAATCAAAGTTGAGACATCCTTTGTTGGACAAAAGGAGTATTTAGGTTGTATACGTGCAACACTTGCTAAGTGCTACACCAATGAGCAGAGAGGTATTCGAAAAATTGAATTTGAATGGGTGGGGTTGGTACATTTCAACAGTCAAGACCTATCTCTGAACCTACCAAAAGGCATTGGAAATGTGTTAAGGATGTCTTTCGATACTTGCAAGGGACCAAAGATCTTGGGCTATTTTATAGAAGGAATAAAGACCTATCTTTGATAGGCTATGCGGATGCTGGGTATTTATCGGACCCGCATACATCCAAGTCTCATACTAGATATGTTTTCCTATGTGGTGGAACTGCTGTTTCATGAAAATCGTCAAAACAAAGTCTTGTATCGACTTCGACGAACCACTCGGAAATCATAGCACTATATGAAGCATCACATGAGTGTGTATGGCTTCGACGGATGGTTCGTCACATTCAGCAAACCTGTGGGCTGAACACCATTATCTATGAAGATAATGCAGTTTGTGTTGCACAAGTACAAACGGGTTATGTGAAAAGTAATCACACCAAGCATACAAATCCTAAGTTTTTTTATGCACATGAGTTGCAAAAGATGAACGAGGTAAAGGTCTTGCATATTAAGTCGTGTGAAAATCTTGATGATTTGTTCACACTACCGGCATCCACCTTTGAAAGGTGTGTGCGTGGAATCGGTATGTTGAGACTTAGGGAAATGCAAGGTTCAGGGGGAGATACTTCACATACTCATCGATAAATCTTGATCATGGTGATCAAGTAATCATCTTGGAGATCGAGTAGGTTGTATTCTTTTTCCCTCAACAAGTTTTCTTGTGTTTCTCGCATGATTATGCGCTCTTTCTCCATGTGTTTTTTTCACTGGGCTTTTTTTTCCGGAGTTTTTAAGGCATATGTCATACGGATAATCGTCCAAGGGGGAGTGTTGAGGAACCGTTGACGGGGTGGGGTGTCCACCGAGTCGTGCGGCCCCCTCCACCCCCTGTGGACTCGTTCCTCCACTTAACAGTTTGTTGTGGGCTCTTTTACTTATCTATTGGGCCTATATAAAGGAAAAGAGGTTACCCTTGTACGTACTGTTGAGATCAGAAATTAATAAAGACCTCATGTTTCTCTCTACTTCCTGGTGTTCATCTATTTTACTGTAATTCGTGATTGTGTGCGATCGACTCCTTTAACTACGATCTTGGTGTGCAACCCCGGAACCGGCGAGTCGGCCGAGGTTGCACACCAATAACAACCACACTTATGGCAAGGCTATCAGAAAATTAACCGTTCAGAACAACTCACCACAAAACTGGTCTACCCCTATGTATAAAAGGACTAGATGCTTTCCACCACTATCAGTACACTTTTTTAGATGCTTCCGTGCTAGAACTTGGCATCCAAGTTTCTAAAAAAAAGAACGTGCCTGAACTTGGCATCCAAGACACCAAGCAAGTTCCCTAGAAAAAAACAAAGAACGTGCCTGAACGTGGCTGAGTGCCTGCCTGAGTGTCAGACGCCCCAAGTTACCGGAGAGAACAGAGAAGCCCCTTCAAATATCGATCCGACGGCTGATGGAGTCCCCGCCATCGCAGCCAGCAGCAGCCACTCCGTAGGCAGACGCGCACCACCCACAAAACCCTAATCCCCCTCTCGGCGCCGCCGCCACTCACTCCCTCAGCCCGCCATGGCCGGCGACACGGCGTCCGCGCCCGCATCCGCGCCGCCGACGGCCGAACTGGCCGCCGTATCCATCGCCGACCTCGAGCCCGCGACCTCCCGCACCCGCATCCGCGCCATCCTCGACGCCGGCGACGCGCTCGCGGGCCAGCGCGTGGTCGTCGGCGGCTGGGTCAAGACCGGCCGCCAGCAGGGCAAGGGCGAGTTCGCCTTCCTCGAGGTCAACGACGGGTCATGCCCCGGGAACCTCCAGGTCATGGTCGACAAGGACGTGCACCCGCTCCCGCGGCTCACCCCCACGGGCACCTCCGTGCTCGTCGAGGGCGTGCTCAAGAAGCCCCCCGAGGAAGCCAAGCAGCGAATCGAGCTGAAGGTGGAGAAGGTGATCGAGGTCGGGGAGGTAGACGCCGCCGCCTACCCGCTGCCCAAGACCAGGATCACGCTCGAGACCCTCAGGGACTTCGTCCACCTCCGCGCGCGCACCAACACGGTATAGAGTTTGTTCCGTTTCGAATGCCCGATATTTAATTTAGGCCGTGAAAATCTCGATATGTTCATAGGAAATGTGACTTATTTTTGTCTACTGTATGTTACCCTTGCTGTGATTGCGATTTGTACATTTACAAAAATTATGTGCTTTGACCTTTTTGTAGTTCCTTTTTTGTTGATTCTTAAAATCCTAGGTTCCTTGATAGCTATGCCAATATGCATTTATTTCCGGGAGGTTTGCTCCTTTTAAATAACTGAAACATAGGTGGTCTCTTTGTATCTCAGTTTGATAACTGAGTTCAGATTGTGTAGTAAGTAGTAGTATGACACTATTCACTCTTATCTTTTGCAGATAGGTGCAGTTGCTCGGATAAGGCACCAGCTTGCCTTTGCAACCCACAGTTTTTTCGATGAAAATGGTTTTTTGTATATTCACACACCCATAATAACCACCAGTGACTGTGAGGGTGCTGGAGAGATGTTCCAAGTCACGTCGTTATTCAGCCAGGCTGAAAAGGTGGAGAAGGAGCTTAGGGAGAACCCTGCACCTTCAGAAGCTGATATTGAAGCTGCTAAGCTTGTTGTCAAAGAGAAAGGAGATGCAGTTGCACAACTTAAAGCAGCAAAAGCAAGCAAGCAAGAGATAACTTCTGCTGTTTCAGAGCTACACAAGGCGAAAGAAAATGTGTCAAGGCTGGAAGAGAGGTCTAAGTTGAAACCTGGAATTCCACACAAGGATGATGGAACAGTTGCTTTCGAGAATGACTTCTTCAAGCGTCAAGCTTTTCTGACTGTTTCAGGGCAACTACAGGTTGAGACTTATGCCTGTGCTCTCAGTAGTGTCTATACTTTTGGACCCACATTCCGGGCAGAGAACTCACATACATCAAGACATTTGGCGGAGTTTTGGATGGTTGAACCAGAAATTGCATTTGCAAACTTGCAGGTCAGCTCATCCTTAACTAAATTCAGTTCTTCTGGCTGGGCTAATTTATCTAGGTTAAATAATACTTTTGTTTTGTGAACAGTATTAATGTTGCACTTATTTATTCATGCCACAGGATGACATGAACTGTGCAGAAAGCTATGTTCAATACCTTTGCAAGTGGTTACTTAAACATTGCCGAGAAGACATGGAATTCATGGTAAAAAACTATGACAAGACCGCAATTGAGCGCCTCGAACTTGTTTCCTCAACACCTTTTGAACGCATTTCGTATACAAAAGCTGTTGAGATCTTGAAAGGTACAGATAAGAAGTTCGAGAACAAGGTTGAATGGGGAATTGATTTGGCGTCTGAGCATGAGAGGTAGGGAGATTATAATTGGTATTGATAGATTTGTATCTTCTATTCACCTTGTTTAGATTTGTAATTCCTTGTTTCAATATGAAGGTATTTGACTGAGGTGATATTTAAGAAGCCAGTTATTGTTTATAACTACCCAAAAGGAATCAAGGCATTTTATATGAGGCTCAATGATGACCAGAAGACAGTTGCTGCTATGGATGTTCTTGTCCCCAAGGTACAAATCTGTCCTTTTGTTTCCAATGCGTTTTAGACTATTTGCAAAGGTCATTGCCTTGCAATGATGTTTATTCAACAATTCATTTTTTTTTGTTTCCTCTGCTTTTGTACAATCCCTTAAGCATGCAAGTGGGCATTGTGTTCAGTACGTTCTGTTTCTACTGTGCTGATGATTCTTGTCTTGATCTTTATTGTGGTCACTTACTACTTTCTGGATAACATGCTTGTAGGTTGGTGAATTAATTGGTGGAAGCCAAAGGGAGGAGCGTCTAGATGTTCTTAAAGAACGGTACCATTGCCTGACTTCTAACCTTGACTATTATGTGTCTTATTCTTGTCGGTATCTGCTTGACCATTTCACCATGTCTTTTGCTTGCTTGTTTTCACACAAGTATAAATACTGTAGTGAACACCTTTGCTGTCATTGTTCTGGAGAGTTGCTAACTGTAATTAAAGGTGTTAGCTTTTTCTCATGACAAATATTAACTTTATTTTGTGAATGCATGATGACAGTTGGATGGTGTTTTGTAGTATTGAACAACTTGGGTATTTCTTCTTTGTGGATTGACACATTCAACATTCAAACGTGCATTATGATTTTTAGTTATGTGAAAATTAGTAATATGAGCTTGATTCATAGCTACGTCGGGGAATAAAATTTCGTATTCTATAGAATTTGGTTTTGTAAATCCTTGACTATTTAACATCTTGTTCAATAGGATACTTGCGGCTGATCTGCCTTTGGAGCCATATGAATGGTACTTGGATCTCCGACGTTTTGGATCTGTCAAGCACAGTGGATTTGGCTTGGGTTTCGAAAGGATGATCCTTTTTGCCACTGGAATTGACAACATCAGGGATGTCATCCCGTTCCCTAGATACCCTGGGAGGGCTGATCTTTGAAGGGGTTACCAGTCTGCGTTAAAATAGAAGATATGTGAATTCTGCACTTCATTAGTGATTTCAAAATCATTGTTTGCTGTTCGGTTTGCTCAGCACCTCCCCCACAGTTTCATGTCTAGGATATATGTATACACACTGATATTGTTGGTTTTGTCTACTGTCCTTAGTTTTCTTCGTAATCATCAAGTGTTGGGTTGTGATTTTGGGATTATAGATGTTCAATTATTGGTCACTGCAATGCCTACTGACAGCTGGGTTATTTTAGATTTATTATCAGGTCATTGTCTTGCTTAGCTAGAAAGTTGCTGAGAATGCTGATATGGTTTGATCCTGTCCCACTTTGACACAAAGTTTACCTACCAGCTTGGACGTTTTTCTGTTGAATTTTACACGGGTCCTTTGCATGGTTTGAAATGACCACGTGAAATCCATACAAATTTTGTGTCTTGTTCTTAAGCCTGCAAGCAAACGTATAGAAGTGGTAGGGTAGGTCGACGTTGAATTTGGGATTGTGACAACTGACAAGTCAACAGGTACAACATCATCCTCGAACGTATATTGCAGGCAACGACCAAACTGCTTGTAACACGTGTCTCTTGTATAAATTATGCACGGCCTTCAAAGAATAAAATATTTATAAAATAAATGGCGTGGATTTGTATAGATTTTGATACAAATCCACGAAAGGAGTAGTATGTTCTGCTCTTGCTTTTAAGAACGTAGTAGTTCAGCAAATTTAATTTTAATTTTTTTCCCAAGAGTAATCACATTTATATCTCCAAGGAAAACTTCCTAGGATGTACTATTGTCTCAAAACACTACATCAAGCTGAGTAGTTGTGAATTGTGATGGCGTGTTCCTCCGTGTTGTGGCTGGATGTTTTAAAATGAGATAATGACAAAGTATGTTTAGCCTAAATTAGCCCTAGAAAAAGTTTCCGGACAATGATATTACACAATGTCCAGTGTCCAAACTACGATAAATTTACCCAGTGTCCAGACATTTCTTTCACATTTTTTTCCAGAACTTTGGCCAAGCAGAAAAATAATAAGTATTACTCCTTAAACTGACAATGCGATGCGACGACATAAGATGAAAAAAAAAATGCTACCTTGGCAGCTCGTATAGGCCAAAAGACCAATGGCAGTATCGGATGCAAATGCAATGCAACGGATCAGGACACGGCATGGGCATGGGGGCAGTCAACCACCGGCGCAAGCAGTGACGCCACGAAGCCACCCCACTCCACTATATTACTACCCTGATACTCTCCTCTAGCTCAGTACTCGCAGGCTCGCAGCAGCAGCTAATCAAGCTCGATCTCTCCAAGAAACTAAGCTACCAACTAGCCAAGCCATGGCGCCGGCGTTGAAGCTGTACGGGTGGGCGATGTCGCCGTTCGTGGCGCGCGCGATGCTGTGCCTGGAGGAGTCCGGCGTGGAGTACGAGCTCGTCCCCATGAGCCGCGAGGCTGGCGACCACCGCGTCCCCGACTTCCTCTCCAAGAACCCCTTCGGCCAAGTCCCCGTCCTCGAAGACGGCGACCTCACCCTCTTCGGTACCGACTTCATTCTTCCCCCAATTCTTTGGGAAATCTATCTCGCTGATTAATTGGGAAAGTCTCAGATTCCTCTCCAAGAAATTGCTAACCATCTTCTTCTCCGAAATCCATCTCGTTACCAGAATCGCGGGCGATCGCGAGGCACGTGGCGAGGAAGTACAAGCCGGAGCTGCTGAGCGGCGACGGGTCCCCGGCGGCGGCGGCGGCGGTGGACGTGTGGATGGAGGTGGAGGCGCAGCAGCACAGCGGCGCCGCGGGCGCCATCGTGTTCCAGTGCATCCTGGCCGACCTCATCGGCGCCGGCCGCGACCAGGCCGCCGTCGACGAGAACGCCGCCAAGCTGGGGAAGGTGCTGGACGTGTACGAGGCGCGGCTGTCGGGGACGAGGTACCTCGCGGGCGGCGCCGGCGTCAGCCTCGCCGACCTCAGCCACTTCCCCATCATGCGCTACTTCATGGACACCGAGTACGCGGCCATGGTGGAGGAGAGGCCGCATGTGAAGGCCTGGTGGGAGGAGCTCAAGGGGGGGCCGGCGGCGATCAAGGTGGCCGGGTTCATGCCCCGGGATTTCGGGCTCGGGAAGAAGAAGGCGGAGGAGTGAATTCGATCGAGAGTTAATAAACGGGGATCGAGTAGAGATTATACTGCGGAGTACTGTATTTCTTCATGCAGCTTCTTTCAAATTCTCACTGGTACAATCTGTGTTTTACCTGTTCGAGAAAATGGGTTTCTCAAAGAATTGTGTTTCACATCAGAATTCGTTCGGACCGGGTTAATTCTTGAGGTTTTTTACCGTACAATTTACTGCTGACGGAACTAGATCCACCATTGATAAGTCTAGAAGAGAAAATTAGGAAAACAACGATGACATCAATCCCCGACTGACTTCGACACAAAACAATTAACAAGGCATTACAATGCCCATAATTCCTCAACCCTGACAACAAAGGATGAAGTCACCCACAAAAAAAAACATAGTACTATGAAGTCGCAATTCCTTGTGCAGAAAGGATGCTCGCTTCTTTGAAACAGCAAACAAGTCAATAGGATAAAAGTCACTGGGTTGACCACATTGATCGGTCAAACTGCCGAACAACAGCACCACTTTTTGCTATTTTCTTCATCAGAAATTATTTTAGGAAGCCGCCTTTCCTTTTTCTTTTTCTTTTTTGAAAAGGAAGTCGCTATTTCTAGTGTGAACTAGGTGCCAATAGTTTTAGAAACGTCCAATTACTCGACTTTCATTGGATAAAAAATCATACTTGAAAACGTTAACTTATTTTTTTGACAGGTTGTTAACTTAGGGCCTGAGCACTATGTCAACTCTATAGGCCAGAGACCAATGTCAAAAATGGAATGCAATGCAGCGGATATTGGGACAGCATGGCATGGGGCAGTCAACCGCAAGCAGTGACACCACGATGCAACCCCAATCCATCTATTTATATTACTCCTTAATTTGCTAGCTTAGCTTACAAGTCGCGGCAGCAGCAGCTGCTAATTATCAAAGCACACCCATCGTCATCCGATCTCTCCGAGAAATCTAAAGCCTTGCCAAGCAAGTAGTAATTCCTTGAGCAGGAAGAAAGCATGACCTACTAAAACAAGGAGTGGATAACAAAATAATAGTTACCAGATTGACTACACAAAATCGATAAGACCGCCAAATTACGCCACCACTTTCCAAGAAACAACCCATTTGCCATCCATTTTCCCCGGCTCATCATGGCACCCATGTCAACCCCAACGTTTGCTCTATTCTTTCTCCAGTGGAACACACAACGACTGTTGTCACGCTACCGTTCGACCATCCTGATGAAATCTTAGAATTCATGTCAAGGAGCACAAGCGAGCAAACTAATATTGTCTTTTAACATGCTTCCCATACAATTAAGTCACATGACATAAATGTCATGGCGGCACAATGGGAGAAAAAGGGCACACCAACGCTAACTTTGTGGGCCCTGCCTGTTAGAAATGTTGTCGAACCTAGGAGCAATTAAGCTACACGACATGTTGTCACTGTTGGGAGGAAGCTAGGTATGCTACACTCACTTCCTTTTTGGGCCATACTTATCACAAATTTTGTCCAAACTACGATTGGGATCAATGTCGATTGATGATTAGTTCTGTTTTGTAAATGCGTTGTTATGTGAAAATAAGTTTAATGTTTTTAGTAAAACTCTATAAGTATACGGATTAGCATGGGGTTTTAGGCAAATTCAATCATACGGCAAATAGGATTGTAATTTGCTAAAATAATAAGGCTCAAATAATTGTAATATGATCGGAGACTGTTGCTTGTTTTGTTTGAATGAAAGTTAGGTCAATATAAGGAAAAGCTAGCACAAAGCAGAGATATAAAGGAGTTTAAGGGTGAGTCTGGCATTGATGTGGATTATGATAGTCCAGCTTTTCCAACCAGTTTTTTTTTTGTGCCTATTTTTGTGTTTGGCTAACTAACTTTCCCCCTGCTTTGTGTCTATGTTTGTACATCAGATTATAAAAAAAATCTAGCCCAACACAGTTTAGTAATGCCAAACTAAACCTAAGTCTTAGGAAAAGAAGAAAAACAAAGATATTTTCTTTTAGAAAAAAGAGTTAGCGAAGGGGTCAAACGAGCGAACCTGTGCATTCGGAAGAGAAGGCCATCAGTCAACTCATCCTTCTAAGCCATCAGGACTACGGCTTCGGGCTATGGATGCCCCCCGGCAACTTGTCCGGCATATCCTATGTGGCCAAATGGAATGGCCGCACCATGTTGCACACACATATGGGTCAGAGACCCGCACAAATTTCTTCATACAGATCTGTGGATGTGCAACAGGAGACAACCAATCGACTTAACTGGTGCTCGAGCCCGCAACCCCATTCACGAACTCTTTAGCCCTCTGGATCGCTGGAGTTACAGGTGCAAGCGACCGCACCCGGCTGGTGAACAACCGGGAGGGCGGGTATTTATGTTGGAGAGCGCTTTTGTACATGAGCGATGTGGGACTAATAATACATCAGACTCTAGTGTCAAACAGAAACCGCATGAATAACTGGGCCGGTAAATTGCGTTAAATAAAGACGGCCCACCCTTCTCTTTGGACCGAACGAAATATTTATTTATTACTCGATTTTGCGGATTAAAATTTCCTTTTAAATATTGACATATTTGCAGAGTAAATTTTATGGTTGGGACAAGCTGCAAATAAGGTAATTAAGCTGACAAACACACCCAGAAAGTTTTTATGCTTATCGGTTGTAATTTCGCTTCTGATTAGGCGCGGAGCTGCTAAAGGCTCAAGAGGGATACATGCATGGGCAACCAGGTCAAGAATTTTTTACTAGCAATTAGCCTAAGAAATTAGCTAATGCACAACAAGGCTAGCTCAAATAGTCAAATAATCCAAGGCTAGCTAGAATCCGGAGCTCGATGCAGGAGTGGGGACGGGGCCGTGCAAAGTCCATATATGTCGTACGGCCGTGACCAGAGCGCGTTCATGGCCGGCGCAGTGCATGCTGCAGGTGACTGGCCGGTTTAATTAAGGTGCAAGGAGAAAACGTGTGACCATGGTCGCCGGCGTCAGAGCGCGTGCAGGCTGGACTCTGGAGAGGGGTCAAGCCGCGGTTCGTCCCGCGTGCGCAGGGCGGCAGATGGCAATCTTTGTACTCAAACATTTACGGAAAATGCAATCCTTCCATATCCGTAGAACTGGACTATATATGACAAGTCAGGTTCGCTCAGCAGGCCTAGTTGATCGACATACTAGCTAGGAGAGAGCGTGGAGGAATGGCTGGAACGCGGCAACGCCAGGTGCCACGTGACCGGCACACGCCCATGGCCTGCATTCCGGTGTCCACCCTCTCGACGCGCCGTGTCCGCCGCGGCGAGGCACGCAGATGGTGCCGCTGCCGAATGCCGGAAGATTGTGGGGGAGGACCAGGGCGGTCGGCAAGGAGAGAGCGAGCACAACCGCCGGCGGGCGGAACAACTAATGCTTGCTACAATTCATAACAAGTGTCTCAAACTTAATACTCTCTCGGTCCAACAAAAGATGTCTTAACTTTGATTAAATTTGAATGCATCTATACACTAAGTCACATCTAAATTCATTCAAATTTTGACAAACTTGAGACATTTTTTGTTGGACGAAGAGAGTACAACTTTGTACCGCTCACTCCTATCCTAAATTGTTGTCGAAATATTACATGTATCTAGACGTTTTTTATGAATAGATACATTCATATTTGGACAAATTTGAGTCAAAAATTTCGGATCAGAGGGAATAACATAGTACAAAGTTGCACGGATTAGTCAACACTTATTATGGAAGTGAGTATATCGTGATTTCGCAGCGAACTTGTGAGACATACCGCCCATCTGTAACGTCATGCTAGCGAGGTCGATCGTCCGGGTTCTGCATCCGTGCAACTAGAGAATGAGATGAGATCTAATGTAATCTTGGGGAGTAGTGAATATCCGCTGGATGCATGGGGTGTACGTACGCGCGGCACGCCCGACAATTAGCTGTTTGTTTGAAGCTATGGAAAAGCATTATTTCTTCTTCGTCTCTGTACGAGGCGTAGGAACATGGAAAGAAATCCTATACGGCATCAATGCAACCGACGACCTGATGCTGGACGTATCACGTACCTGACCGGTGACCGAGAGCCAGTCAATTTATTGGCCTCGCCCGATCCCAAAGCCACGCTAATCTCCATATATCTCCCCTGCTGCAGGTCCTGTCGGTCCAGATGGCAAAGCTCTCAAAAACCATGGATTGACCCAGACATGGAGATGCCACCAGCTTAGACATAGAAAACCGAAAACAAATACTCCCTCCGTCCCATACTAAGTGATTCCAATTTGACCAAATATGAATATATCTGTGCCTAAAAAATGTCTAGATATATACATGTAATAGAAATCCAGTTAATATGAGATGAAGAGAGTAGCCATGGAGGAGTAGGTATGCGCGGGCCATTGGCCGGAAGAAACTGCAGGAGCACTGACTGGAAGTTAAGTACATAGCGGGAGCTAGCAGAAGCCGCGTCCGAGACCGACGACTAGCAGCTGACTGGTACAGTAGCCAGCCTGCTAGCTAGCTTAGATATACAGCCGATCTTGCTTGCATATCAGTTGCAGCAGGCTCGATCGATATCGATATAGCGCCCAACACCAGTAGACGATGGCCATGTCGCCGGTAGTGCCACTGCTGCTGCTGATGTCGTTGGGCACCGGAGCAGTAGTTGAACCAGAGGAGGCGATCGGGATGCCCAACTGCGACATCACCTGCGGCGACAAGAAGGTGCCGTACCCGTTCGGCATGGGCCCTTCCAGGTGCTACTGGCCAGGCTTCAAGCTCACCTGCGACCACCGCACGGCCGGTAAAAAAAGCAAGACCCCGCGGCTGCTGCTCGGCAACGGCACCCTCCAAATCGAGGAGCTCTACTTGACGTACCCCTTCCTGCGCGTGACACGCACAGCCAGCCACGGCGGCAGCCTCGACGGCATGCCCTACAAGCTGTGGAGCGGCAAGAACCAGCTCACCCTGACTGGCTGCAACGTCCGGGCGACGCTCAAGAACGGCAACATCACCATGGCCAGCTGCTCCTCCGTCTGCGAGACCTACGAGACCACCACGGCGCCCTACATGCTCACGCGCGACTCGTTGCCGTGCTCCGGCACTCACTGCTGCCAGGCGGATATCGTCGTCAACCGCCAGCACCAGGTTTGTAGAAAGATGCTCCGGCACTCCCTGTTCCATGAGACTTGGTGCTCTATTAATTGATCGATCTGACCCGAGTACATACAATGTGAGGCGATAGACTTGGAGTACAAGATGACAAGTTGTTGTAGGTTTAAACCTTGCTATCTCAGCTGTCTCCTTATCTCTAACTAACGCTTAAACTCAATTTTTGTATCTCTAACAATTAAGGTTCACCTCGGCTACCTCACATCCTACAAGGTTGAGCTCACATACTTGAGTTGGAACCGCGCCTCAGACGAGGTGCGGCTCCCCACTCGCGTGTTCCTCGCGGAGAAGGGGTGGTTCGAGCATGTCTGGCTCGCTACCGACCCGGCACCAGCAGATCAGGATGACGAGGCGGCATTGCAGTTGCAGGTGCCCATTTGGCTGCAATGGGAGATCGTCGGCGACGGCGTAGAGCCGGCTTATCGCCGCAACAGCACCGATTACCAGTGCCCCGAGGAAGCAGCTGGCAGAGTCTGCAAGAGCCACCACAGCACCTGCCGCAAGGGTACAATTGGCTACACTTGCTCCTGTGATAAAGGTTTCCAGGGCAATCCCTATGTCACCCACGGCTGCAGCGGTACTTAAGCACTTAATTACTCGTGTTAATTAGATCATTTTTTCTACTTTTCTAGAACATACTCCTATACTACCAAATTAATTGGACTTGATGGTTGGCTGTACATGCAGATCGTTGCCACTACGGTGATTTAGCCCGCTGCACTTGCCCGCTAGGAACCCAAGGCGACCCTTACCGGCGTGGTGGCTGCACCGGTCTCGTCACAGGTCAGCAAAACTACTCTACAACTTTGGGAGTACAGAGTACTATAGCTAGATACGCTGTTCGCACTAGTTAGCATTATTAAGATTTTTATTCTATTTCTTGGGCTCGGCTCGCCTGGGCTAGGAGGAGCTCGTGCTCGGCCCGCAGATTCCAAAGGCCCAGGAGAGCATGTAAAATGGGGTCGATCGGGCGCGAGCCCAAAGCCCGAATACCTTTTCAGCCCAGCTCAGTCACTCTCCCGACTCCTACAGGCCCGGGTCGGGTTCGATCCCCCTCCTCCTCTGGTGGTTGCGGCGGCGTCGGCTCTTGCCGCAGGCCACCGCTCCCGTCCCGTCTCTTGCCGCCCGCTGCACTCCGCCTAGCCCCACTGCTGAACTTGCCCTCGCGTCAACCTGCAGATCTCTTCCTCTCTACGAGCGCAATGGTGCCGACGCCCTCTTCCTCCCTGCGCCTTCTGCTACTTCCGCGTCCACCTGATGCTTCGATCTGCCTGCCGGCGAAGCTTGGTCGACATGGCCGTGACCTGCCGCCGCGAGCTCGCGGAAAGCTCGGGCCGAGCCTTGTTCCGTGGATCGCCGGAGAAATCGAGCCGAGCCGGTCGAGAACAGCGAGTTCACGGACAACTCCTCGTCGACAACCCCCGCGACGTGCGGGGCGCCGGCAAGTCCGACCGCGAGGGGTTCTTCTACGCGCCGCGCTCTGGCTCCACGCTCACCACCCGGCCACGCTGCCTAGCTGCGCGGTGTGACGAGAGTGTCAGCCTATCAGGCTCACAGCCTGCCGACCCTTAACGCCTGCCTGAGCGCCCAATTCGTCGCAACCGCCGCAGGCGGTGGCTGCTGCTGCTCAGCCTATGGGGAGTGAGTGGCGGCGTCAACCCCACGCTTCCCCTCTTCTCCATTGCTAGCCGAAGACGCGCCGCCAGCAAGTGCTCATCTTCCTCCAAAATCGAACTACTTCACCAAATCAACTCACGGGATTCGGGTGGGGGGAGCGACAATAAGAATGGTGTTGACTGCAGGTCGTATCCTGTCAAGGCGTCTCCTTTGCAGCGCACCACGCGCGTGCATCATTTCCGAATCTCGACGTCTTCAGCAGGCCTGGACGGCGAGGATGGTACGAGCAAGCTATCATTATGCATTTCCCATTGATTAATTCAGAGTAAACCATGTTTCCCCTAGACATGTTCACCAACTTAAGCTCCAAAAATCAACCAACAATACGAATGCAATGAGCATGTGTGTTTACTAGTTTGCAACAAATACATATGATATGTAGCCCACTGTGCTCAACTCATGGAACCTTACCTCATCTTGGGGTTTGGTGAAGATACCGCTAATTGTTTTTTTCCGTTCTTACATGACTAAAAGTTATATCTCCTTTAGCAACATGATCCGCAAAATATGGCGTCTGATATCTAGATGTTTGGTTCCGGACTGTTGAAAGTGGGTATTAGTTATTTTTATTGCGCTTTTAGTGATGCTTCGGATTTGATAAGAGACCAAACTTTAGAAACATGAGAAAAAGGAATATATTTTTGACCGGAGAGATGAAGAAATGTACTTACCTCAAATAAGTTATTGAAGATAGATAAAATAAAGAAATTAAAGGGTCTGATGCTTCAAATTTTGTTTTGAATGCTCCAGGTGGCTGCCGACTTTCCTGCGGGGACATGTCGGTGCCGTATCCATTTGGCGTGGGCCAAGGCCAAGACTGCTATCTTGAAGGGTTCAATCTCACGTGCGACGACACAGGCCACGAGCCACCACGTCTGTTCCTCGATAGCAACATGGTCACCCAAGTCCTGGAGATCTCAACCCGGAACAACACCGTGCGCGTGCTTGACACCGGCGTTAGCACTGGCAGAATCTCGAGTCCAACGGTTGGCACAGTGGCCGAAATTCAAGGAATCTTGGACCTCAGCATCCACGGCCATGAAGAGGTGCCTTACTCTCTATCGACACACAACGAGTTAATCCTTACAGGGTGCAACCTGATGGCAGAGCTGAGCTGGGCAAGCGACGGGAGCATCGTCAGCGTCTGCGCCTCCTTCTGCTCCTACAACGACACCAAGCAGGACAATGGGTGCAACGGCATGGGCTGCTGCAGGACGCGCATCTCCCAGTACAGCAACAACGTGCCCTCTCAATTCAACTACAAATTGAAATGGTTCAACAAGGGCGGCGCATCTTCCGATGACGACAAATCTCCGCCTGCCAACATTCTTATCGCCAAGGAGGGGTGGTTTAATCAGGGGCGGATCTCTAGCACGCTTCCGTCGGAGCCCGTGAACATTCCCATTCTTCTGCAGTGGGAAGTATTGCGTGGCTTCTCGCTGGCGCCGCCAGCTAACGTCATCAAGTCTTCCCGTTTGGATTGTCCACCGGAGGTGTCCGACAGCCTGTGCAAGAGCAAGCACAGCTACTGCAAGCGAGGAAACAGAGGCGGCTATACCTGCCACTGCAAAAGGGTTACTACGGTAAACCGGACGCCAACCCCTACGTCTCCGACGGATGCCCAGGTTAGTTAGTTATTCTAATATCATTCTATGTAGTATGGGTAAATAATTTTCACTAAATAATACTATAATAATTGTAGTAATATACAGTATATGTAATCAACTGCTCTCTTTTATCTCCAGGTCGCCACAATTTCTCTACTACAGGTGAGCAACTGATCAACTAGGGCCTTCAATATCTTGTTCCCACTGTCTTTTCTGTATTTCCCAGAAATATATATTGGTATTCTGATTTCAATCCACTGAATTTTTTTCTTTCTAATGTCATTAATTCTCAATATATGCACAAATTACTTGAATAATTAAAATTTAGTTTGACTTATTTCGTCTCTTAACACGAGTAGATCGACAGAAGGTATTATATACACATGCCGGATTAATCCCAATATGCATTATGTTTTCAGGAAAGTACATCAGAATAGGAGTTGTTATTGGGGCAGGTGTCATATTTTCCCTTTTCACTGCATCCTCCGTTTCGAAAAAGCTCAAACACCGAAGGGCACAAATATTGAAGCGACAGTTCTTTGAGAATAACCATGGGCAATTGTTGCGACAGTTGGTATCTCAAAGAGCTGATATTGCAGAAAAAATGATCATAACCTTGGAAGAGATAGAGAAGGCCACGAACAATTTTGATAAAGCACGTGAGCTTGGTGGTGGAGGGCACAGTACGGTTTACAAAGGGATCTTATCTGACCTCCATGTCGTAGCCATCAAGAAACCGAAGATGGTGGTTCAAAAGGAGATTGACAAGTTTATTAACGAGGTTGCCATCCTATCACAAATCAACCATAGAAATGTGGTAAAGCTCTATGGTTGTTGCCTTGAAACAGAAGTTCCCCTGTTGGTCTATGAGTTCATATCCAATGGTGCCCTTTATGAACATCTTCACACCGCTGAACCAAGATCTTTGTCATGGGAAGATAGGCTGTGGATAGCAGTTGAAACAGCTAAATCTCTAGCCTATCTTCACTCAACAGCTTCAGTGCCTATCATTCATAGAGATATCAAATCTGTTAACATACTTTTGGATGATACTTTGGCAGCAAAGGTAGCCGACTTTGGAGCTTCAAGGTACGTTCCGGTGGATAGGTCAGGGGTAACAACAATGGTGCAAGGTACAATCGGATATCTAGATCCCATGTACTTCTTGTTGAACTGTTGACTAGAAACTGTTGAACTGTCAGGGGTAACACACAGCGTCCCACGGAGAAGAGCGATGTTTACAGTTTTGGAGTCCTTCTTGTTGAACTGTTGACTAGAAAGAAGCCATTTTCATACATGTCGCCTAAAGGTGATGGCCTCGTTGCACATTTCGCTGCCTTGTTTGCAGAAGGAAATCTGTCGCAGATACTAGACCCACAGGTTATGGAAGAGGGAGGCAAAGAAGTGGAAGCAGTTGCGACACTTGCAGTAACATGTGTAAAATTAAGTGGAGAGGATCGCCCGGTCATGAGGCAAGTGGAGTTGACTCTTGAAGCCATTCGAGCATCCAATCAGGATGTGTTAGCTAACACGGTGGTCGAGGGAGTTGAGGAGAATGGTATTGTGATCAATTGTCCACAAACTGAAGATCAAACAACCACCGAAGAATCGTCCAGACAATTCAGTATGGAAGAAGAGATGATGTTATCTTCAAGGTATCCTCGGTAGATTTGTTGCCTACTGAGTTCAAAATGGTTTAGTTCTGATGTTAGATTCCTTTGTGTTCTGTTAATCATAAAACATTGTGTGTTTAATATCTGATGTTAGATTCCTTTTCGTTCAGTTCACTGCCACACATTTTGCCCGTGGTCCCTTTTAACTGATGGCACTTTCGTATCCTGTGTTCCCGGGAAATGCAAGTTGTAAATTTTATGCTACTCATCATCTGGCACTCACTAATATTGAGCGCCATTCATAGTCGGGAAGCTACACAGCTCACAAATAAAATGTACCATATATATAATGTCAAAGAGGCAGTGTTAACTTAGAGAAGAACTTGCCTTTTTTATGGTTGCAAAGTGCGAAATATGAAGAGGAAGGGGAGAAAATGGTTTGCTCGCTTTTGCGCGTACTAGACCACATTCTTCGTAACCAGCTATTTGAGGTTTTGATACGGCCTAATTGGGTTGGTTCCCCTGGGTCCTGTTTTGAAATGGAGAACTTATAAGCAGATTCAAGGGATTGAGCCGGATGGTTGTTCAGGAACAGCAGCAGCTTGTAGCGATACTGTACGAAAAGGCTGCCGTCCAAGGGAATCTGATTTGGGCGTTTGTCTGTCAAGTTTCTCGTGATTTTCTACTTTCAAATCTTGTGAATTTAGCGAATTCGGGCAAGCACGAGCCAATGTTTACTGGAGCTTACAGTGTCAGACAGTTGCGTCCAGCTTCCAGCGATTTGGCGCGCCGGAGTATTAAGGAAAATTGAATATATAAGGCACACTCCCAAGTCCCAACGCACCTAAACACTACCAGTACAAGAACATTGAGTTGAAACTAAGCACTGTATAGTGTCCCCAACCTATTTCAAGGCTGGCACAAAGATACACCGTGCGACTGGGTGCACAAACCTAGCTTCCTTCTCAAGTACGCATGTTTCACAATGGTTCATAGCTCAGAGCACCTAGATGAGATGGTTTTGTTCCAACAAATCATTGGATGGGTGTTCAGTACTTCAGTGTGGCTGCAACTTGCAGCTGGTCATTTCAGCGAAAATAGTAAGCATGCCACCCTGTTACTTTTATCTCGCTACATTGTCAAAATCTTGCTCAGTTCAAAACAAAAAATGGTTGAATTCAGGGGCGGAGCTGCCATGGAGGCGTTGGGTGCTCCCAGACACCAATAACTTTTGCTGGTAACATAGAAATAGACACATAGTTACTCGGCCGAATCCAACCAAAAATCACGGTCGAACCCATCGATCTCGTGCTGCTGGGCTGGAGCCGATTTACTCAGTGGTAAGTCAGCCCAACTAGACAACTAACAGCCCAGCTAGCAATCCCGAACGATCGATTTGTCTGCACCCTCTACACGCACGGCGGCAGCGTCTTGTATTCAACTCCAATTCTTATGCAATCTCGCGTCGTTCCGTTATCTGACAACCAAAACAAGGAAAACCCCACTCTGAATCCCGTAATTCCTTCGTCTCACATCGTCCATCACGCAGATGCCGGACGCCGGCGACAGCAGCGGCAATCTGACTAGCCGTCTACCTGCCGAGCTCTGAAAATTGAGGTAAGTGAGCACCTGATTTCCCTCCATTCTAAGTCCTGTCTAGCGTCTAGTGTCTAGCATAATCCTTAATGTTCTGATTGGTTTTTCTTTGTACTTTGAATGATTGATTGATCTAGGCGAAATGGTATTATGAGAAAAAGAAACGATCGTTAGATTAAGATAATGATGCAGCAAGGTTTTAAATCGCACGCTAAATCATTTCGCTGCGGCATCCTCCAGCCGCAATCGCAGCCGCCATTGCGCCGCATTCGCGTACAAAATTTTAGCGCCATATCTAAACGTATCTGTTATATAATGAAGAATTAATGCAAAATTAGAGATTAACGTTGATTTCGCGGCAATTGTTATAGCGTTGCACCGAGGCTTCCGTGCCGCTATAGCGGCCAAATCGCGCGCTATTTATTTCTACGTGATGCAGGCACTTCATGGCCACCCGTTACACACAAGCAATCAAATTCTACTAATGCTAGTCTGCTGCAGTCTTGTGTTCAGAGAGAAATTAATTTAGATGAACTGCCTTATGATAAGACAGTTTAAATGTGATGGTTATAGATGATATGTTATTTTTCGTTATTTATGCTCCTTTTGAGCCGTACACGCTTGTTTTGAGATGGTCTAAGATCGTAAAATACTATAGTTAGTTTATGCCCAAATTTCAGACGAACCCTTGGCAAAATTTTCTAACTCCGCCCCTGGTTGAATTCCCAGCAATAGGATCATGACAACGGCAAACAATTACTATCAATCACCAGTTCAGCACTCTATTCGGACTGCCCCGCTTTGTGTGGACATGAACTTGGGTTTCCTGATCACCTGCAGATAAAACATAACACATGCAGATATGCTATAACTGGGTACTAATATGCTTCAGTGTAGTATCAAGAAATGCAGAGGGTTAAGAAGGAACAATTTATACATACCATAGCTACTAACTCAGCAAGATCAATGCTGATAGAATCGAACTCCGATTCAACCTTCTCGCCAAGATCTTGTAGTATGCTTTGAAGTGCACTGATAGTTGCACCGGATCGTTTAGATAGGTCGAGCAGTGTCATGCCATCAAAAATGTCAACAGTTTTATCCGGTGATGTTTTGATGGTCATCTTTGGTTTTGGTGCAACATATGGCGCTTCTAGGGGAGGTTGAGTCCTAGTTTCTTTCCTTAACCACTTCTCCTTTTTCGGTGCTTTTAACCCTGCAACATGCTCCTTTTTCCTACTCCATGCTAACATATACACACCTGCATGAAAATTCCTATAAAGAAGATAGTATTGTCACCTAATCTATATGTTGGAATTTAGGATAAGGCAAACGCCTAAACTAAATTAAATTTCTGGAAAATCTCAAAAGCCCATTCATCGAGTCGGTCGGTCCGGATCGTTGCTTATTCTTTTGGCAGTTGAAATATGTTGCGGACGCATAACAAATCTCGATAATTGCGGAGTCGACTTTGGTTTCTAAACCGAAGGTTTCCTAAATCAACGTCCGTTGGTTTCCTAAACTGAAGGTTTCCTAAACCGACGTCCGCATGCGTGCCTATATAATAAGACGTTTCCGGCCTCAGAACGAATACGCCAAAAATCCGTCGTTGCACCCATGATCCAATCTCGTTGTTCGCTGCCTTCTACTACTCCATCCCGCCGGCTGCGTGCATAGCTCACCGGGAGAGCAGGCCTCAGAAACCCCGACCTTCGAGATCCTGCCCGGTAGATGGTCGATAAGGTTTTTGGGCAGCGTTCTTACGCGACTGCTCGCTTCATCACGTCCCTTCCTCGTCGACTTCATCACCATGGTCAACAACGGCGATCCTGCGGCTCAGGCTGCCGCTCAAGCTCAGCAGCAGCACGCTGCTCAACTCCAAGCACAGCAGCAGATCGAACAACGGGCGACTGTTGCTGCCTAGATGCAAGCACAGGTGCTCGCAGCTGCCCAGTAGGGCAGGTCGGCTGCTGCAACCGGCGTGAACATCGACGCCGCTGGACTCGTCACCGATTTCAACAAATTCATCAACAAGGAACCAACTCAGGAGAAGGGCACCTTACCGTATGTAATCTGCTTTTTCTTGTTGATTTTATTATGCATGCTGTGGAATTAGACAAGTTTTATCGCTGTGCGTTGCTGTTTCTGACGACCCGGGCCCACAAGTCAGTTGCCACGTCAGCCTCCCCGACCCGTCTCCAATGCCACTCGGGCCCACAAGTCAGTTGCCACGTCAGTTTTCCCGACCCGTCTCCAATGCCACGGCCCACGAGTCAGTTGCCACGCCAGCCTCCCTGACCCGTCTCCAATGTCACGTTGTGGGTCCGGGTCGTCAGAAACACCATCAAGCCGCCTAATCATCGAGCTTAGGGTTTTTTGAGACTCTCTACCACAAGAGTTGTGGTTTTGTGAGACTGTTAGTAACAATTATGTTTTTTTGAGACCACTGGCACAAAAAGTGTGGTTCTGTGAAATTTACGCTTAAGCATAAAGGATGCTCGTTTCTTTGAAACAACAAATTAACAAGTCAATGACATAAAAGTCACTGGGTTGACCACAACAACGCCACTTTGTCCAGCCAAGAATGATTATTCTTAGGAAGCCTCTGTTTCTAGTGTGACCTTACTCAAACTTTCAACTACGGGCGCAAGCAGTGACGCCACGAAGCAACCCCACTCCACTATGATATGTACTCCTTTGCTATCTAGCTTAATTTACTAGTCGCAGCAGCTAATTAACAAGCTAGCACAACCGTCGTCATCCAATCTTGATCTCTAAGAAATTAACTAGCAGCTAGCCTAGCCATGGCGCCGGCGTTGAAGCTGTACGGGTGGGCGATGTCGCCGTTCGTGGCGCGCGCGCTGCTGTGCCTGGAGGAGGCCGGTGTGGAGTGCGAGCTCGTCTCCATGATCCGCGACGCCGGCGACCACCGTCTCCCGGACTTTCTCTCCAAGAACCCCTTCGGCCAGGTCCCCGTCCTCCAGGACGGCGACCTCACCCTCTTCGGTATACTTTTTCAGAAAACCACTTTGTTCTAAATACTTTTACTTCCGTTCCTAAATACTTATTTGACATCTATTGTTTGTCAATATTCATACATTTTTCCTATATAGTTGCTCAAATTATAAGAAGTTAAAGTTATGATAAAATTATGAATATCTTAGGCTACTCAATTCATTTCAAAATGTAGGCGCAAAACTTTTGTTTACTGTCAAACATTCTAAAATTGGACAAGCTTTACAAGAAAAAAATATCAACATCTACGGTGGCCAATGAAGATCATTCGATACCTTGTGAAGTATATTTTTCATTTTATCTTGGTTTGACACTGTAAGTGTCGATAATTTCTTTTGCTATAAAGTTCGGCCAAACTTTAAAAGGTTTGACAGTCAACAAAAGTTATACACCCTATATTTTAAAACGGATGGTTCAAAATTCATGCAGAATCACGGGCCATCGCAAGACACGTGGCACGAAAGTACAAGCCAGAGCTCCTGTGCGGGGACGGATCGCCTGCGTCAGCGGCGATGGTGGACGTGTGGATGGAGGTTGAGGCGCAGCAGCACCACGCGCCGGCGGGCGCCATCGTGATCCAGTGCATCGCGGTCGAGCTCCTCGGCGGTGTGCGTGACCAGGCCATCGTCGATGAGAACGTCAGCAAGCTGGCGACCGTGTTGGACGTGTACGAGGCGCGGTTGTCGGGGTCGAGGTACCTCGCTGGGGGCACCACTGTCAGCCTCGCCGATCTCTGCCACTTCCCGATCATGCGGTACTTCATGGAGACAGAGTACTCAACCATGGTGGAGGAGCGGCCCCACGTGAAGGCGTGGTGGGAGGACCTGAAGGCGAGGCCGGCGGCCAGGAAGGTGATAGAGTCCATGCCTCCGGATTTCGGGGTGGGGAAGAAGAAGACGGAGGATTGATGATCTGCCGTGCCTGTGATGCTTTTTCATTTGTTTTTTTGTACTTTAAGCACGAATGAATGGTAAAATGGTTTCGGCCACCGATGAAATCACTAATATCCAACAATTTGGGTTTTTAATTCGTCCAAATGACTAAAATTCTCACATCAAATTGACCAACATCCAATCAAATTTGAGAATTGTTTATGAAAAAGAGATTTGCAATTTGTGTGTATTATTGAAATGTTTTGACCAAAAGAGAACAATTTAGGCATCCACTAAAACGACAATTTTTTAAAAAAATTACGGAAAGTGAGACCAATTTAGAAATTTTCTCACAGCAAAATTGCCATATTTTTTTGTTCCTAGCGACCAGGTCATGTGGCCGTAGTTGCCATGATGTTTGTCACCACTCAATTGCCATACTTTTTAACTCTAGTGACCAGGTTATTTGTTTCTACTTGCCATGCTATTTGCCATCGCTTGTTTTTTTTTCTTCTAACGATCAGATTATTTTATCTTAATTGCTATTTGGCAAGTTCTTTGGTATGGTCATTAGTAGAACTTTTCACGCGAGTGAAGGAAGATGGGTTCACGAGCAAAAGCTGGCTGTCCTCTGAAAAACAGTCATAGCAAAAAGGAGAAAATACAAGAGCTAGATGGTCACTTTCATCAAAAGAAATTACAAGTGCAGCACAAAATGGGGGCAACGGGAACTGGGTGGGAAATGGTTTGACCCAGCATGTATTTGCTGGACTAAACGAAGCTAGTTGGGCCGTGGCCCAATTGCTTACTCGTTTTGGCCGGGGCTGATCGCGCAAAGGAGCCGGCGCGCGGTGCACGCCAGCGCGTACACGGGACGAGGCGCGCGGTGCACCATTCCATTGACCTCGACATAAATCAACCAAGATGGTAATACCCATGATTAATAGTTCAACTATGACGATGATACAAACAAGTTAATTACAGCTGAAGTAGTTTTTTCAGAGGTCACTGGGGGACGAAAAAAAATCCACCTAAATATTATAGCCAAAGTAGTAATTCCTTGAGCAGGAAGAAAGCTGGACCAACTAAAACAAGGAGTGAGTACCAAAGTCTTCATCAAGTTTGTACTAAATCTGAAATCTGAGATACTTCTTATGGATCGGAGTGAGTAGTTACTAGTTACTAGACTGACTCCACAAATCAATAAAACCGCCAAATTATGCCACCACTTGCCAAGAACAACCCATTTGCCATCCATTTTCGCCGGCTCATCATGGCACCCAATGTCGTAGTGATGTCACGGCAGATGCTATAGGATGGTTTATGTTGGGGCCGATGGACGAAGGAGGAACCGGAGGAGGGAGGACGTGATGAGAAATACGCACAAGCACAAGAGCACACACAGATTTACCCAGGTTCGGATCCCTCTTGTCGAGGTAAGACTCCTACTCCTGCTTTGTTGTATAAGCCGAGATACAAAGATCTAGTATGGTGTTCCTTGAGCAGCTTTCTTGAGGAAGAAGAAGAAGGGAAAATCTTAGATGTCTAAGTGAAGTATCACTCTCCAGGGATGGATAGTGCTCCTATTTATGGACCGCTCATGTCACAATGATATGTGGACCAAAGACTAGCGTTATCTTCTATGGTCCCCGCCGGGCACGCGCCTTGGTTCCCTCCGTGTGGCACCGCAGGGGACAAGACAACTTTACTTTTCCTGGCGTCCTGCAACAAGTACTGTAGCCACGGGCCGCCTTCGGTCACTGATTCTCTTTCGGTGCTTCTTTGCATAGTCACCTAGCACCGCAACGTAAGCAGCGACTGCTTTCCCATGATAAAGATAGCGCTGCTTTACTTTGCGCCGTGCGATGAGGATAAGACCGTTGAGGCATCTCGGCGCTGGCCGAGATCCGAGTACTCGTGCTTATCCTGCAATCACATAAGACAAGATAGAGATGCCGGCATACACTTGGTATGTCGGCCTAGTGTTAGTTTGTCTTAAGGATGCCGACGTACATGCCTGTGCCGGCTTTGACTTCGTCATTTCGGCTAATGTGTGTCGTCTTGACCCTATCCGGGGTCATCCTCCCGACACCCAGGTGCCAATCCCTAAATTTGCTTTGTTCTTTCTCTCATGGAACACAGAACGATAGCCTCTGGATCATGCCATCGTTCGACCGTCCCGATGAAATCTATAGGATTCATGTCAAGGAGCACAAGCGAGCGAGCTAATATTGTTATGGACTTCCCACACTAAGTCATGCAACATAATTGTTATGGCAGCACAATTGGGAGAAAAATGCCACACCAGCGCTTACTTTGTGGGCCCTACCTGTTAGAAATGTTGTTGAACACCTAGGAGCAATTAAGTCGCACAACATGTTGTCACTGTTGAGAGGAAGGTATGCTACCTTACTTCCTTTTTGGGCATATACCTATCACAAATGTTGTCCAAACTAGGATTTGGATCTATGCCAATTGATGGCTGGTTCTATTTTCTAAACACATTATTACGTGGAAATATAAGTTCAATATTTGCAGTAAAACTCAATTATAAATACCGATGAGCATGGGGTTTTAGGCAATCTCACTCATATGGCAAATAGGTTTGTAATTTGCTAAAATAATAAGGCTCAAATAATCGTAATAAGATCGGCGATTGTTGCTTGTTTTGTTCAAATGAAAGTTAGCGCAGCAATACACGGAACAGCTAGCACAAAGCATAGATATAAAGGAGTTTAAGTCCGGAAAAGAAAAAAACAAAGATACTCCCTCCGTTCCATAATTCTGTCTCAAATTTCCCAAAAATGGATGTATCTATTCCTAAAAAGTGTGCAGATATATGTAAGATTTGAGTTAGCAAAGGGGTCAAACGAGCGAACCTGTGCATACGGAAGAGAAGGCCATCCGCCAACTCATCCGTGTAAGCCATGAAACAACTGCGGGCTCTATGGATGCCCTGCTGCACCGTATTGCGCACTGTATGGGTGAAAGGCCCGCACGGACTTCATACGGACCTGTGATCCATTCGATGTGCCACATGAGACAAACACTGTATGGGTCAAAGGCCCGCACAAACTTCGCAAGGATCTGTGATCCATTCTATGCGCGACACGAGGCAGCCAATGGACTTAACTCAGGTTCGACCCCGCAACCCCATTCACGAACTCTTTTGCCCTCCGGATCGCTGGAGTTACAGGCGCAAGCAACGGCACCCGGCTGGTATAGCAACCGTGATGGTTGGTATTTATGTTGGGGAATGCTTTTGTATGTGAGCGATGTGAGACTAATATATTATTAGACTCTTATATCAAACAAAAACATTAGAAATAACTGGGCCGCTAAATTGCATTAAATAAAGACGGCCCACCCTTCTATGTGGACCGAACAAAATATTATTTATTAATTACTCGATTTAGCAGATTAAAATTTCTTTTAAGTATTTATTCGTTTGTGGATTAAAATTTTATGGTTGGGATAAGCTGCAAATAAAGGTAATCAAGCTGTTAGTTGAGAGGTGTTATGGCCCTGACGAACACACTCAGAAAGCTTTCGTGCGTATCAGCTGTATAAGTTCGCTGCTGGCTAAGGCTCAAGAGGATACATGGGCAACCGGGTGAATAATTCTTTACTAGCAATTAACCTAAAAGATTAGCTAATGCACCCCTCTAAAGCATGTAAATGCGCATCGATGGCTTGGATTACAACCATAAACATCTACGCTCGGTTGAATCCCGGTCTAGCTTCGCCCTGCTTCTGGTTGCTGTATTTTTAATCTTCATTTTCAAGTGCACTAATTGGTAGTGGAGGGATTTGGTAGGGAGAACATCCGGCTGGGCGGCGAACAGACGCTGCGCACGATGGGGAAGAAAAGGAAATGCCAGAGAAAATGAAAAGGGAAAACGGGAGAAGAAAAGGCTCCGCTGAAGTATCAGCTGAACGGCCCATGCCCGTAGTGCCAGATCCAGAGCGCGCGGTGTCGCGCTCGGGAATTGATGCTCATACTTTCGCTAAAGCAGCGGCTTCACCGTTATCTTTTGGCTGTCGTGTGTGTGTGGCTTTTAGATGTTATACAGATAATGTCTGATCTTCTTAAAATGGCCGTGAACAATTGACCGTACATAGATGCTGAGTAATTAAGTAATTTCGATGAATATTTAATCCAGAAAAACAATGTGTAAAACATGTAGCATATTATATCATGGAAACTAGACAAATTAAATACCAACGCACAGCAATAAAAGTCATCTAATTTCACGGCATGAATAATAGAACTACTAATCAAAATCAACAAGAAAGAACAGATTACGTACGGTGCTATACTCTTTTCTTGTGTTTGTTTGTTGAGGTCGGTGACGAGTCCGGTGGCGTCGATGTTCACGCCGGCAGCAGCAGTAGCCTTGACTACCTCCTGAGCAGCGGCAAGTGCCTGCGCTTGCGCCTGTGCAGCAGCAGTTGCCTGGGCTTGGAGTTGTGTAGCCTGCTGCTGCTGAGCTAGAGCGGCAGCCTAAGCCGCGGGATCTCCAAGGTCGTCGGCCATTGGTGATGAAGATGCCGACGAAACAGGGACGTGAAGAAGCGAGCAGTCGCGTGAGAACGCTCCCTAAAAACCTTATCGACCGTCTCCTGGGCAGGATCTCGAAGGTCGGGGTTCCGGAGGCCTGCTCTCTCGGCGATCTGTGCACGCAGTCGACGGGATGGAGTAGCAGTTGGCGGCGAACAACGAGATTGGATCGTGGGCGTGACGGCTAGGGTTGTGGTGTGTTTTTTTCTGGAGACCGCGGTCGTCTTATTATATAGACACGGAGGCGGACTTTGGTTCGGTTTAGAAAACCAAAACCGACTCCGCAATTATCAGGATTTGTTACGCGTCCGCAACGGATTCCAACTGCCAAAAAGATAAGCACGACCCGGCACGGCTCGAACTCGAACTCGAACTCGAACTCGATCCACGAAACGCGGCGCGCAACGAGGCGAGAGGAGGAGGAGGAGCGTGCGTGGGAATTTTCCTTGCTCACTTGCTCAAGAGGTGAGAACCAACATACCTTATATATTGGTCCAACTCTCACTAAACTAGCAAGGTGGGACTATTCCCACTTCCTCATCCCACTACATGAATGGGCTTTTGAGTTTTTCCAGGAATTAATTTCAGATTGGGCATTGGGTCTAACCCAAAATTCCAGCAATAGACACACACACAACCAGTGGGGTTTTGGGCAATTTTAACCACCATCCTGCAAAAACCACAACCTGGAGCAGAGCAGGCAACCACCGGCCACCGCAACGCAGTATAGAGCCACAAACAAACCCTAACGAGGGAGCCGAGTGGTTTCTCTTCGAGACCAGATGACCATGGGGTTTTGGGCAATTTTACTCCTACGGCAAATAGGTTTGTAATTTGGGAAAATAATAAGGCTCAAATAACTGTAATAAGATCGGCGACTGTTGCTTGTTTTGTTCCGAATGAAAGTAGGGCAATATACGGAACAACTAGCACAAAGCAAAGATATAAAGGAGTTTGAAGTCTAGGAAAAGAAACAAACGCACAATAGATTTTTTTTAATTAGGAAAAAGAGTTTACGAAGGGGTCAAAACGAGCGAACCGTGCATCACGGAAGAGAAGGCCATCCGCCGACTCATCCGTGTAAGCCATCAGGAAACAACTCGGGGCTATGGATGCCCGCCGTTTGGCCAGGTCCTAGGGACTTGCTTTGTCCGGCAACCTATGTTGCCTAGTCCAATGGCTGCAGCATGTTGCAAACGGTATGGGTGTACTGATCCGTGATCCATTCGATGTGCTGCATGAGTGAGCCAATGGACTTAACTCGGGTTCGAGCCTGCAACCCCGTTCACGAACTCTTTGGCACTCCGAATCGCTGGAGTTACAGGCGCAAGCCACTGCACCCGGCTTGTGCATCAACCTGGAGGGCAGGTATTTATGTTGGGGAGCGCGTTTGTACGCCAGCGGTGTGGGACTAATAATATATACGACTCTGGTCTCGGAGGGAAACCGTAGGAATAGTTGGACTGCTAAATTACACTAAATGAAGACGGCCCACTCTCCTCCGTATGACCGAACAAAGTAGATTTAAGTAGCTCAAGGCCCAAGAAAATAACTGGAAGCTAACTAGGGCACGACCCATTTCGAGTGAGACCACCAATATCCCAATATATTTTCAAATCAAACAAAAGATACCTCGTCTATTAAATAAGAGGGAATTTTAACATCAGATGTTTGAAACAAGGGTGATCCGGCCTGAAGGAAGGACACCAGAGAAACTAGTCTGGTGGCAAAATTGCACCTAGGGGGCTTCAAGGACTTCTTCAATCTTTTTTCCTGGTTATATGGGTCTGGTCTGCATTGCCGAAATTCTGATATGAAATGCCCTTTGGGTCTTTCTGTAAAACACACAGTAAAAGCTCTCCTAAAGTGGTTTGTCAACATCAGTCACAATTTAAAAGCAGAGAAAACAGCTGCTCCAGGAACGGGGTTAAGAACATAAATTTTTACATGAAGCGAGAGGTATTAGTGATCGACGAGAAAAACAAACTAGTGCAAACAAGACATTGCTGAGACGCTTGTTGCTTTGCCAGGGATTTGCTTTGGTCATCCTCCAGACTGATTGTGCTGACCTTGTGCGGCTTTGGGATGAGCGTGGTAAACATAGAGCAGCGATTGCTATCTTAAGTGAGATCGAAGAGTTGAGCAGTTGTTTACTACTCCCTCCGATTCTAAATTGTCGTCAAAATATTACATGTATCTAGACGCTTTTTAAAAATAGATATATTCATATTTGGACAAATTTGAGTCAAAAATTTAGGATCAGAGGGAGTAGTTTTTTAGGTTTCTTTTGTTAGGCGTGGGGCGATGACTGATTGTAAGCAAGTTCTAGCAAGTTAATAAAGCTGGTTGTTTGACCTAAAAAAAAAGAGACATTGTTGGTTTTGCAAACATCCACTAAACTGAATCTCTTCTTTTCTTTTAAGCCCTCATGTCCAGGGGAGACGTTTGGAGACCTATATGCGTATTGTTTTGACAGTTTTTTGATTGAGGGCTTTATTCTGTCCATTTGTGCGCTGACAATTCGGGTTATTTCACGGTCTTGGAGAATGAGTTGTCACGCCAAATTATTTTTATTTTACTTTGTGGGCCATACATGCTAGAAATGTCATCGAACTAAGGATTTAGGTCCATGATAGTTGGTGTTTAGTTCTAATTTGTAATACATGTGATTCCGAGAAAATACAATTGATTTTTAGTTCTAATTTGTATACATGCGGTTGTGTGAAAATAAGTAAAGAAAGTATAAGTACACGTGAAGATGACTTTTTACACAGTCCACTCTACGATGAGCAAAAAGCAGTAGCCAAAGACTAAAGAGGATCAAATTAACGGGCGCATACACGTGCACGAAAAGTGTCCTTGAGAAACTTATCTCGTGAGGCCCCGTTCGTTTATGTCCCATTCCCACAAAACCAGAGGGATTGACAGGGACTGTAGTTCATTTTCCCATCTAATCCCTCCCAATCCCCCTCAACCAAAGAGGAAATCATGCAAATGCAAACGAACAAGCCCTTCAGGGGTGTCGGCACAGGAGGGCAGCCCAAGGGATATCCCAACCATGGAAAGTGTCCTTGAGAACTGGTCTGTAGCCCGGAGAGGGGCTTCCTAGCCCCAACCCTCTCTCTGCGCTACAGGACGAGGCCCGTGGACATTGCGATTCGATATTCACGAACGCTTTAGTCCTTTAGATCGCTGGAGTTACAAGTAGACTCTTGTGTCAGCGAAAAACGCGAGAGTATGACTCTGTAATGGGCCGCTAAATTGCACTAAACACGGACCCGCTCTCTACCATGCATCAGGAACCCATCCACGTGACGGGGGGCGTCGGACGGACGGCCGCGATCCATCGGGGGCCAGGGCGACGGACGGCCGGATGAGGCCTCGCGCACCACGCCCTTCCCATTTCCTCCTCACGTCCTTTCGTGCCGCGTTCCCTTCCAATTCTAGCTTTAACTCCCTCCCCCTGTCTTCTCTGTGTGTGCAAAAACCCCAACCTGGAGCAGACCAGGCAACCAACGGCCGCCGCCACGCAGCACCGAGCCGCAACCAAACCCTAGGCGAGCGATTCGAGGTGTCGGGCTTTGTGGTGCGGGGAGGGTGGCCGCGCGGATCAGGCGATGAATTACGGGGAGGAGGGTGGCGGCGGCGCCGGAGGAGAGGTGGTGCAGACGGAGGACGCGGTGAAGATGCTCGTGGAACACCTGGTGAGGCCGGTGCTGCCCGCCGGGGCGCGCGCCGCCGCCGTCACGCCCGAGATGGAGAAGGCCGTCGCGCAACAGGTGAGTCCGGCGGGACGGCCATGGGGTTTAAATTTAATTTTGTTTTTTCTCGTCGTGGCGTGTTGGATGCTCCGGTGATGTTCTGGTGGTGGGATTCACACCGGCGCGGGATCGATGCTAGGAAATCGCGAGTATAGCTTAATTTCCCGGCCGGTGAGTGAGAATTGAGATCGTTGGAGGTGGATTTCGCTGCCGCGATTTGGATTTTGGGCCCGTGTTGCTTGTCCGTACATTATGTTTGCGAATTTACTTGCTCGCCCTGTATCCCCGCGATTTGGCCGGCGGAATGGCTGCCCGGCGAGGAGGCCGTCGGGGTGGGGACGGCGACGGGAGGCGTCGCGAGGAGGAAGACGAAGGCGAAGGGTCGACGTACGGAGGCGTCGATGCATTCAGGGGTTTCCGTTTAGTGACGAGGTGGTGGGCCGTCCATACCTGAATGGATATGTTGGAGGCCCAACAACCGGCCAAAGCCCAACTGCCCCCAACACACTTGTCCCCGGCGGTGGCGGCGAGACGACCCCGCGTAGATGGCGGCGCGGCGCGGTCGGCGGTAGCGAAAGCGGAGTAACGGCCGCGCGACGCATGGGGGATGGCGTCCCCCGGGTGCGGTCGAGCAGCCCAGCGGCAATATTGCTAGCAGCCATTAAGTAGGTTTTCTCTAATCCTCTGGCCGATGTGTCAACACGGATAGCAACTTGTGTTTGGCTGCTTGGTTTGTTTCCAGTTGATTTGCTAGTTAACTTGGACAAATCGTAAAGCCAAGTTTATCGAATCATTTCTGAAACATGGAATTCTAGTATATTACTGTAGTAGTAACCGTACAAATACACAGCCTCAGCAAAAAAGATTTGGCCTGCCTTTAGTCCCAATTTGCTGATCAAGTGGACCTTGTGACGCCTTTCAAATTTACCGATGAATTTTCTTTAGATGCGGTATATTTTGAGGAACCGGACGGTCTATCTCCGTCATTCGAATAGAAGAATAGAACTGTACAATGGGGTCGAGAAGACTCCCAGAAGAGGAACCGGAGGGGGGAGTAAAAGAAAGGAAAACAGGAAAGCGCTAAAGCCTAATCTCCTGTATCGTTGGCACACACTCTAGCTTGGCTAGTAATCTCCTCCCAAACAAGATAAGCAACCTAAGCCGGGAGAGCCGTGGATCGGGAAATCCTCCTGTTCCGCTCTTTCCAGATGCCGCACCAGCAGTAGATGAGACGGCCGCTAGTCTCGCAATTGGCCTTCTTCGGAAGGCCACGAAAGATGCCGTCCCAGAAATCATGGAGAGATGGGAGAGTGGCACCAGAATTGGCCGCAAGAGGGGGATGAGCGGGTCCATGACTCCAGGTCTGGACAAGATCCCAAACTTGCTTCGTGTAGCTGCAGTCCCTGCACAGATGCGGCACGGTCTCCGGGTGGATCCTGCAAAGCTGGCATATCGGGGTGCGGGTCCATCCCCGAAGATCAAGGTTGTCGGCGGTGAGGATCTTTTCATGAGCCATCGTCCAGGCGAAGAATTTGCATTTCGGCTCGGTGTCAGCACGCCAAATTTTGCTAGACCCGAAAGGTCAGATTATACCTGGGCAAAACCTGGGCCAGGCCAGGCTTTATAAAAGACCGACGGTCAAACCTGAAGCCCGAGCCCAGCCTGGCCCGGCCCGAAAACCTGAAAATAGGCCATTTAAGCATTAAAATAATTATTTTTGGAATAAATAAATGATTTTTATACCTATTTTTCCTAAAAAAATACCCGGTTCTAATCATTTCGGGCTTTTTCAGGCTTTTGGGCCGGGCTTGGGACTGGAAAGTGAGGCCCGAGCCCGGCCCGGGATGTCAGGCTTCGAGCCAGGCCGGGCTACCCATGCCCAGGTATAGGTCAGATGGTGGCTTTGTCCTGTTTTAAGCCACTTCTGTCAATTGGCATGTTGTGCTTTAAGCCACTTTTGTCTCTGATGCTATATGTTCTATGTACTCAGACAAAGATGGAGCCAGCTGTTCATAGGGCATTTTTTTAGTCAATCTTGCATATCAATAAATTTTTATTCCAATTATGTACATGAGTACTGGACATAAGTCTTTTCTTTTGATTAACCTACAGTGTACTTTTTGTTATGGTATTACAGTTTCCTTTTCTAATTTACCATCATGTTATAATAGTATTTTCCTTTGGTGTCCATGACAGTGTCCCTTGGTGTATCCATGGAATGTTTGTCACAGTTTTTGTTCGTGTACAGTCTAATGATTAAATGTCAAATGCATTTTTTATTTGTTAGTATTTTCTTTTTTTTAAGTTTTGCTTAAATGCATTTAAGACAGTGTTCCTCTGTGCATATAAGACTTGTATTATATAGCTGGCTAGCTGCTAACTCATCACGCTTGTATTTGGTTTTGCAGATTCACACGGCTGTCATTCTGTACAATTACTACCATAGAAACCTGTCTCCACAGCTTGCTTTTGCTGATGCCAAACGATTTTTATTGTGTGCTTCTCTCTCTGTTGGAGAAGATCTGTTCTCCTTCTTGAGTATGGTCAATGAAAAGAATCCTGGGGAGGACTTGAGGCCGTCTGTTACTGACAGAGCAGTCATTGATGCGTGTGAGATTGCTGAAGCACTCGATGCAAGTATAGATTTTCCAGACATGTCATTGTGGCCAATAGCGAAAGTTGCTGTGCTTCTTCTCGACCCGACAAGAAAAAAATGTTTGATTGAGTTTAGTTCTGATACCAAAGGTGTCTGGTCAATCATAGAGAAGGAATTTGATGCATCAGCTGGTAATTCCCATAGCAGCATGCTTCAGCAACTAGCATTTACAGAGGTGGAGCGTAGAACAGGTTGGATTTTTATCGTTACAGCCCTTTATTTTACATATCCATATCTACCTATTTCAGTTTGACTTGGCAACGTGTTGCCTATATTAGAAATGAAACTGTCGGTTTGTTAATTATCATCCTGAAGTATTTCAATGCAGTTGTACAACCTTTGAATCTATTAGACATATGTTCATAGTTTGCTCACTTGGATCAGAATAAGGGGAATTAACCATTATAGTTTCTGAATTACATTTTTTTTTGTGGATTTGAGTTTCTGTTAATTTTTGTAGAAAAGCATGTACTCCCTCCTTCCCATTTTAAACGTCGTATTAGGTTTTATTCTTTTCCCAGTTTAACTGTCGTATTAGTCCCTAATTGACTCCCAGCCGAGTTAAATGCTTAGGCTTTTACGGAGATCAATTACTCTCCACAATTTCATCCAACCATCGCTGTTGGGTCCACCTGCATGCAGGTTTTTTGGTGGGCATGCATGCAACTGATTGGACTAGCAGTTACTGCATGTAGATAATTGCGCCAGGATGTGCAGAGAGGCGCATTGGGAGCAGCCGCAATTAGTGCATAATTGACCACTTTAAACCGTGCCTTGGTATTTGAGTTTGGTCTAATATGACGTTTAAACTGGGACGAAGGGAGTATACGAGTTGCTATTCCAATTGCCCTAGATTTGAATTACTAACGAATACAAAAAGGTGTTTGTGTGTCCCCTTGCTTAGTTGCTTTACATAAAACATGATCAAGGGCATGGTACAGAACATCCAAAAATGCACTTCTCACTTGCTTTTTAACTCATTTGAAAGCATTTAGTTCTGCGACAAAACCAGAGCAAATGCAAATACAATCACTTGTACTCCCTCCGATCCATCAAAAGTGTCGCCCATTTTGTACTAAGTTCGTACAAATTTTGTACTAAGTGGGCGACACTTTTTATGGATCGGAGGGAGTATTATTGTCTGGCATTGTGGCTCTCATTTGTTTTGGTTCTGTACAATCTACTAGCCTACTAGTCACTGAAATTTGATTTAATTTCATCATTCATAAACTAGCATATTAAATATAATCTGGGACACTCGGTTAATTCACGTTGTACATGAGCTGATAGCAACCAATTGGTTCCTCGAGAATGCTATTTATAGATAGTTCTATAGATATAGTCATGTAAAAAGTGGGATATATGTAATACAGTACTCTGTACTTGATTTTGTTATTAGGATGTGCACTTTCTGTTGCTCCCTATACATTGTTTCTTCTCCTTATGGTAAACTTATGGTCTTAATAGGTATGAAGCGCTCAAACTTGCGTCTTCTCGGCGAAGATTTGACATACTCATTGAGTACAAAAAGGACGACTACCAAGTTACTCATCGTGGAGTATGGGCAAAACATGAACAGAGACCTTATGGAAATGCCTCTACAAGAATTGATTTCCAGGTTTGCTTTTACCTATTAGGTAGTTCGATGATTGTAGATTACCAACCTTTTGATTAACCAACTTTATCTGGATGGAAAATGATATCCTTTAAACTTTGTGGTTTGCTTAGGAACACATCTAGTGGACAATATGTTGGTACTAGACTGCTAGTTGCTTTGCTAAAGCACTTCCCTTTTTCCTTCTGGCAGTACCGAATTCCATATATATGTACTCCCTCCGATCCCTAATAAGTGTCTCAGGTTTAGTACAACTTTGTGCTAACTTTGTACTAAATTTGAGACACTTATCATGGGTCGGAGGAGTATATGATTTCTCAATGCTCATGGCTATTACATCAAGTCTTTTTTTTTTTGCTGTTTTTCCTCTAAAGCTGTTTTGCTTAATGATGTATAATTAGCTTTTGCTGTTTCTCAACAACTCCTGACATTTTTGTCCTTTTCCCTCTTTTGACAGTATGACTGGCCCGTTGTTTGTAAATGATCTATTTCTTGAAACATCATCTGTGGTTGAGCACTATCATATTCTCCCATATAAGCAGATTTTGCTTCAACTCCCACAGAGGTAACATAAGATCCGCACTCAGCTATTTATGCATAAAAGTTGCGTTGTAACTTATTGGGTTTACGATGGTAAAAATAACACTTGGCATGTTTCAGGAATTGGCCTTCTGATTCTGCACTAAACGAAATAGCTGAAAGTGTGGAACAGCAGGAATCAAATAGCAAGTCCAATATGCAAGATAGAAATACAAAAGTGCCAACTCCAAAGCAAACCAAACAAGCAGTAAAATCAGCTGCCACTAATAGCAACAACAGCTGCAACTCCAGTAAGCGCAGGAAAAAGAACAAACAGACATATGAAGCCGAGACTACCGCTGCTGTCAACATGAAGGGTCGGGATGGTGAGAGCCCCCTGAGAGTAAATGATTCACTCATTGTTGTTGATGTGGATGCTTCAAAACTGGCATCTAAGTCTGGAAATACAAAACCAGCAGAAGCAAGTGCCGGAAAAAACACCCTACAAGCCGGTGAGTCATTTTAACAGTATCTAGATTTTACTGATCCATCATCCCTTCTTTGTGCTTTGATATAATCACATAATTTTAGGTGTTCATACGGAACAGAAGCAGTCTATAGGCGGTGATGATATCACCCCAACTGTCTTCCCTACAAAGGTAAGCTAATTACAGCTTCAAAGTATTAAAAAGTTACAATACTGGGACACATTAGGATCATATCCACCCCCTTAAAGCTGATGACCTGGTAATAAGAATAAATGTTATGCTTCCAACTTATCTATACAAGTGTTGCCACGCTGATTGTTGCGCTTTAGTCTAGTGGTTATTTTTTTCATAGTTTTCTCTCGAGCCTAGCCTCACCTACCCTATGACCTAGTAGTCACAACACATTTACTCTGCTTCAACTTAAAGAACTACTTGTTGTATCAGGCACCAACTGTTGATCATGTAACGAAGAACATTGCTTTGGAAGGTCAAAACATGGGAGTTCCAGAAAAGTCAGGTTGGGACAATTCTACACAAGGCAGCTTGTTTTTCTCATGATTTGTTATTGGTCCCCCAAAATCGTAATCTATGTATTTCAAATTTGATTGAAGGAGGCATCACGGAGAACGAGAATGATCAGATGTTTGATTCACTACAATCAATTAAGAAAATACGGGATGATCTTGTATGTTATGTCTTATCTTTTTTTAAGAAGACAATGGTGCTTGTTTCCTAGTTCTTGTTCTACATGATAAGCTGATTTGTACTCATCCGATTCTCTCTTTGTTTCAGCTTCACAAGCAAAACATACTTGCAGAGCGTAGTGCTCAGTGTGACATGGACATTCAGACAATCTTGAGTGGTATTCTTCATTTTTCACATTGAAACATGGTTAAAATTAACAATCACAAACTGTACAATCATTAAGGTTTTGTGGCAAACTTGGTGGCCATGTTTCGTTGGCGGGCACACATTTTTTTTGTGTGTTAAACTGTGGCATGCCACTTTTCATGGTGGACAAATCATCTGCCACAGAGTGGCAAACAAATCGTCTGTCCAAAGTTTTACCAAATTTTGGCAAGTTATTTCTATAATAGTTTTTCCACATTTCTAGTGCTCAAGAGTATTTACCTTATGCAGAAGGGAAGCTTACACCAACTGTGATATCAATAGTAGACAAATATATGAAAACTAGCTCAAATATGGCGGAAGTTGCCAATTCATCTTGCTCTGGACGTGGCGATCAAACCTTGACCACAAAGAGGATAAAATTGAAGGAGGCACCCCTCCAACGCAATAAATGCCAGGTAAGAAACCTCAAGCTAATTTATTTAGAACTTTAAATGGTATCGGCCTTTGACACTAGTCAATGCAGGAGCTAGATGAGATATCTCGGAACAGCAATTGGATACTTCCTAGATATACAGTACTACCTTCAGAAAATGGTATGTGGAAATATTTACTTCCATCTCTCCTGTTTTCAGCATAGACAAGCATTGGGTCCTTGGGCCATATAGGCATAAACATAATAATATCATACGAGAGTTAGTCTTGTGCCACATACTTTATGATTGTTGTCTATAGAATTCAATATCTACAGTTGCTGGTCAGTTCCTTGCATTGAGATGATAACATATAGCAAGGCCAAGGCCAAGAGAGTTTTCAATGTGTCTTTACAATAGATAAGTTTGTGGTTTTGATCTCATATAGCAATTCACCACATGTTGTGTTGAAGTGTTAGCGTCAGGGTCTGATTGATGGTTAGCGAAGACATGTAGTCATTGCTGTGGATCACATGTAGCATTACAATCACTTGTCAAGAATTGGATAGGTCTCCAGCCAGCAGTAACCGGAAATGCTATTTGAATGACCACCATTTTCTCTCTTCATGACATTGTTTTGACCACTTCTTTGGTTGGTCCTTTTCTTGTGTTTTCAGGAATGTTTGATGCCAGTGTACATCTGAGGGGGCTAGATTTTGAAATAAGAACAAAGGGTGGTCATTGTAAGACCCCTCACGAAGCAAGGAAGTCTGCAGCTGCCAGTATGATAGACGAGCTTTTCAAGAAGGCAGAGGAAGAGAAATCAGAGGAAGAATAACAACGATAAGCAGAGTTCCCTATTTGTCAGGTGGCTGAAAAAAAGAACTGCGGAAGTCTTGTTAGTGCTACATTGAACCAATCGTCCCGAGAAAGATAATTGTTGTTTTGCGTAGTTTATCTATTGAACCATGCGGATGAAACTATTTGGGTGACCTCGACACAAATCAGCGGAAACAAATTAATACTCGAACTCAAACTCTGTTGACTTAATTATGTACGAATTAAGTCGCAGTTCCTTGAGCAGGAAGTAAGCTGGGGTGGAACAAGTCAAGAACAAAAAAAAGGTCCACTAGGTTGGTTGACCGTGACCACACAAATCTTCCTGTATAGATAGAGATCAGAGAAGAATACATACTACTCCCTCTGATTCTAAATTCTTGACTCAAATTTGTCCAAATATGAATGTATCTATTCTTAAAACGCGTTTAGATACATGTAATATTTCGACAACAATTTAGGACCGGAAGGTATCACCTACTAGAGATAATATTTAGTTACACCATCTTCCACATTGACACATGTGTTAGTCGTACCTTCTCCGAAACTTCTTGCTGATGACTAAACAGAAGCAGAAGAAAGCAGAGCTGCTTATACGGAGTATTATAGTTAGATCGTAGAGGGGGAGGGACAGAGAAGCAGAAGCAGAGTTACTTAAGTTACAGCTTCCGTTCTAAGAGGGGAGAAAGAGAGAGGCCAGAAGCAAAGCTGCTTAATTACAGCTACATATCGAAGAAGGCAGAGAGAGAGAGATGGGCGGCGGCGTGAAGGTGTACGGGGTGGCGGCGTCTCCGTTCGTGGCGACGGTGCTGCTGTGCCTGGAGGAGGCCGGCGTCGAGGACTACGAGCTCGTCGGCGTCGACATGGCGGCGCGCGAGCAGAGGACCCAGCCTTACCTCTCCCGAAACGTGCGCCTACTGCTTCTTCTCATCCTAACACATTCACAATGAATCATCAGTTTCTGCAATTATTTTCAGTAGCTCCAGGTTTCCGAATAGATTGCCACAGCTGAGCAAAGTCTGATGTGCTCAAACCAACTCTTTTCCAGTTTCAGTGCCAAAATATGTTGAAATACGTGGAAAACTTAAGTGCCGAAATGTTTCTCTTTTTTTTTGCGACGAAACAGGAGATTTTATTGACGATTAGCTTCTCCTTCCATTTTCCCCATGTAAATTTACACATTTTTCAATCTCGCAGCCTTTCGGTAAGATCCCCACGTTTGTGGACGGAGAACTCACGCTCTTCGGTACGGAATCCACCAAACTACACTCAAAATTTTGAAATTTTCCCCTTCTTCCTGTAAATCGATCTAACGATCGGAACCACATCTCACTCAGAATCCCGGGCGATCTCGCGGTACGTGCTCCGCAAGTACGGGCGCACCAGCGCCTCCTCCCCCACCACCGCCGCCGGGGAAGAAGACCTCCTCCGAGAACCATCAACCCTCGAGGAATCGGCCGTGGCGGACGTCTGGACGGAAGTCGAGGCGCACCGCTACACGCCGGCCATCTCCCACATCGTCCGGGAGTGCGCCATCAAGCGGCTGATCCCCGGCGGCGGCGAGAGAGACCAGGCCGTCGTCGACGAGAACGTCGCCAAGCTCGGCGAGGTGCTCGACGTGTACGAGCAGCGGCTGTCGAGGTCGCCCTACCTCGCGGGGGATTCCGTCGGCCTCGCCGACCTCGCCCACTTCGGGTTCACATACTGCCTCGTGGAGTGCACGGAGTACGGGGCGCTGGTGGAGTCGCGCCCGGGAGTGAGGGCGTGGTGGGGGAGGATCTCGGCCAGGCCGGCGGCGAAGAAGGTGGCGGCGATGATGAACCTCGTGCTGAACCCGTTGAAGATGCCGTCTGCTTAATTAAGAGTTCAGTTTAATTTCGGTTTGCATGTTCTGACACGCCCGTGACAGACATAGTGTACACACGTGGTGTGGATTACAAATGTGTTTGTGAAATTAAAATGTGCGGTGGTTGGAAAAATATAAGAGTGGAATATTATTGAAATCTCTGTAACAAAACCACAACTCTTCTATTTTTTTTTCTCACATAAATGCAACTATAGATATATAATGGGTTACAGAAAACCCAAAAATTTGCACTTAAGCAGGTTGACACAAGATCCGACATGTGGGTCCCACTTGTCAATGTCTAGGAGCGAAAAAAACACGGTTTGTAGGTGAGACCCGGTCTAAGGAGCTGTTTGCTTTGCGACCGACGGGCACCCTGTCAAAAGTTGGCACGCCAACGCTCCCGGAGGCTAGTGTTTGCTTCGGCGCCAGCACATTGGCGTGCCCGCGTTGTTCTACTAAAAATCCGCCCGTGTCAATTATTGTTTGCGCCCACGCACGGGCGAAATCTTGGCGGCAAAATCACTCGCCCACGATTTGGCGAGCCAACGTTTGGCGTGGTGAACTGGGGCACAAAGCAAACATGCCCTAAATCTCGATCGAATCGGCTGGTTCGACCACTACCAACGCCTTAACTCTTTCAGCCGCACCCCATGGCAGGTCAACCGATACATTTCGTCCCCATCACACTGAGCTTGACCGGTTTCGTGTCATTTGCCTCTTGTTACCGGGCCAGGATATGCATCAAACCAGGCCCGAATTGGCGTTTACCCCAAAATCTAGTACGGGCAGACAAAGAACCATGTTAACTTGAGGCTAGAGGCTGACATGTGGGCCCCACATGGCGGATGTGCTGTCAACCTGCTTGATTGCCTAATTTTTGGCTTCTGATAACTGGTTAGCACAAAAGTTGTGTTTATGTGATAAGTTGGTTTTTTTGTAACAAAGTTCCAAAAATAATGGTTTTGTGATATTTACTCAAAATGTAATGTATGAAATAAAATGGAATTGTTTTTTTATTTCTGCGGTTAAAAAATGTTACTCTCTCAATAAATCGACGATACTTAATATAGATCAGAAGGAGTATTACAATGGGAGCAGATTCTCTGAACACATGTGCACAGCCCGTCGAGTCATTACCAAATTTCAGAGGGGATCGGAATTTATAAGAAGCAACCATTCGCCCTTTCTTCTCCCGGAGCAAACGCTCCGCTGTTCGTCCGATCAGGAATAGTGTGGCTGCGATCGTGCCAGGTGTCGCGGGGGCAATTTTAGTCCTAGCAGTGGAAAATTTAGTTCAGCGACGACAGCAGGGACGTTCGCTCTTGTATGTGTTCCCTTAAATATTGCTGCCAATGAGCATGTAATCGATCGGATCATATGTATATCCCATCGACAACATGGGGATCAGTTTTAGATTCATATTTCAAGATTACCCAACCAGTCGAGATGTCGAATAAAGAACATCACCCAAATTTTGAAGCAAAAATTGGCAACCTAATAAAAGCTCCCAATCAATTACCAAGCATGAATCGCCACTTTATTGAGTCATATATATCTGCTAAATGACAGATCAGGAGAGCTGACAGAGAAGGGTTAGAGATCGTAGGACCAATACTACATACACTGACATGAGGTCCTCTCACACGCGGAGATCCACCGAACCAAGAACCAAACCGGCCGCCCGAAAGGTGTTCGACGAATCACCCACCCATCACTTGATGAGGCCGGTGATGGCGGCGAGGATGAAGGCCATCTGCTGGCAGTCGGCGGCGTACCTCTTCAACGCGCGCGTCGGCTTAATCCCGACCCCGGCAAGCGCGTCGTCGCACCCCTTCAATAACCCCGGCACCCGGGCCATCTTCTCCTTGGCCGCCGGGTACCGCCTGGCGGCGAGGTCGTCGAACGCGTCCGCGAACGCCGCCCCGGCCTTGTCGTAGGCGCCCGCGCAGCTCGCGGCGGCCGCGGGGTCCTTGGTGGCGTCCCGCGGCGGCGGGAGCAGCCGGCTGCTCTTCTTCCCCACGGGGTCTTTGAGGTCGTACAGCACGTCGTCGGTGAGCGTGACCCCGATCAGCGCCGACGTCTTGGCCAGCCCCCACGGGTCTGGAACGTCCGCCGCGCCGTGGTAGGACACCAGGTGGATCTCGCAGAACTCCGCGTCCACGCGCGCGTCCAGCGCCGCCGCGGCCTTGCACGTCCGCTCGATCGTCGGCGCCGAAGCCGTGTATGAGCCGGCGGACATGGAGGCCAGGATGGCCAGTAGAGCCGCGGCGGAGGCCGCCTTGATCATCTTCTTGTTCTTCTTCTTCTTTGGATGGATGCGTTTTATGCCGATGGAGATCTGTTGATTGCTCTTGGAAATGAGCAAAGGGAGGTCATGTTGTATTGTAGGAATGGAAGATGCGTTTCGAGAGAGATGGATGCGTTTATGCAGAGATCTCTTTATGACTGAGGAGAGTAGGGAGATCAAGGAAGGTTTCACGTAACTGCATGATGAGGTTGTAAATACAGAGAGAGGGTTCAGATGTGAGAGTGAGTTTCCATGGAAAAGGGAGAGGCCAGACAAGTGTCTGGCTTAGCTAGCAGTTACCCTGGCCTAGCAGCTGGCTGAGATTTGAGCTTGGTAGCCGTGAAAATAGTTTCTTCCACTCCGGCCTCCGGACAAACCAAAACCCTTGTGTTTTGCTAGCGCACAGGCGCCTGGAATTTTTGCAAATTTCAGTCGATTTCTACACCGTCCGTTGTGTGCATCGAGATCCGTGAAATTTGTTGAGCTTTTCCTTTTTCTTTTGGTTTCCTCCGCTCCCTTCTTACTGGTCTTTGACTGACGCTTGGAGTTCTGGAGGCTGGAGCCTGGAGGGTTGGGCGGAGAGGGGAATCAGGGAGAGGCGATTTGCTTTCCGCTCGTCGGCGTCCGGAGCACGTCGAGCTGCTCAGCCGGTCGCTGCATCTGCGCCCGGCGGCCGCCGGCACAGGTCCGCGCCAGCCTCCTCTTCTGCAGCGTCTCGATGGACGCCACAAACCCGGACAACGCACCGTCCGCCGGCGAGGAGGCTCAGGAAACGGCGGCCCCGACGAGGATGAGGAGGAACAGGGAGCTGGCGTTGTGGAGCGCGTAGAGGAGGCCGCTGAGCCTGGCATCGGCGGCATGGAGCAGCAGCCGCTCGTCCAGCTGCGGCAAGAGCGGCACGATCCGCGACTTGGACAGCGCCCGGTTCTCCTCCTCCACCACCATGGCTTCCCTCCTCGGCACAGAGATCACCCTCATAACATGTGAGTTGCCAGTGCGTCTTGTTTTAGGCCGCTTCCTCGTGCTTTTGGAGCTCATTTCACCAGCGGCGTTTTGATTGCGGGGGATGAGGCGTTTGATCTGTTGATGTCTGCTCGTTATTGTGATGTAGCGCTTGCGGTAGTTTCTAGTTTGGAAAGCTTTCTAGGGCTCATTCCCCCTGCGACGAATTGGTGATCGATGCGGTTGGGTTTGATTTTGGTGGTGTGTGCTCGAAGTTGTGGTGAGCGTCTGAACTGTAACTAGCTATACTAGGTTATTTTGTGCTTCACGTTCAGATTACAGCTCCAATCCTGTTGCTTATCTGTTAGATGATGTGATGTGGGTATGTCCTTAGTTATGTAATGCATATCATACATCTATCAACTACTGAAAGTAATTTGTTCCATGAGTAAATTTTTTGTCATTTGGACCTAATCGAACAAATGTTCATTTTATGGTTCTAGGTATTTCAGTTAGCAGGGCAGTGCAGGTCTTGTGTGTCTTTGCCCTATCATTTAAATGTACTGAATGTTAATTTCTTATGAACTTAACTACACTAAGTTTCAGCAAATTGCACTTCCCAGTATACATTATTGCACTAGTCTATAAATGCAATCATAATGTAATCAAGATGAAGTTGTACTTTGATTTTGTCCAATTCTAACAACTTGCACACAATATATGTCGTTCATAATCTAATCAAGATGCAGTTGCACTTTTCCTATAAAAAAAAGATGCAGTTGCACTTTGATTTTGGTTTTTAGTTCTACATTTTGTTAGCATGCTTTTGAAATATGGACTCCACTGTCCTTTTAATTTCAAATACATTGCTTCCACTCTTGCAATCATTTTGTCAAATTGCAAAGTAAATGGAGGAGAGTTTTGACTGCGAGGGAGGCAGGGGCGTGTTGCAGGAGCTAAAATAGTTAGTCCCTAACCTAAGACAGTGCACATTTTTCTGTATATTTCCTGGAAAGTAATAGGAGTTTTTATCTATGTATTTTGCAATAGATTTCTTTTATCTGGACCCCAGATGCCTTGTCATTTCGTACAGTAGATTTTTGGTTCTTTTTGGTGTTGATTATTTTATTCTTTGTTTCATTGTCTAGATCTGTCCCCTCATGTATTTCTGTTATATATTAGACCCCATATTAGACTGCAGTATAGGACGGTTGCAGATTTTATTTTAGTTAACCCTTAAAATGGTCAAATAGCCACCCACATATTTTTTGTTTAGGATTACTTTGGTATGGTCCAATGTTTGCAGAGGCATCCAATTTTTTTCGCAATCTTTTGTTAGAAGTAGTTGAAACTTAGTTTGTACATACCTCTTTTAAGTGTTCTCACCTGTATTGCTCAACTAGGTGAATGTCTTCCATTTTTTTTAAACTTATTCAAGAAATTTTTTCCACTGTTTTTTCTGGCATCTGATCACACGTATTAAATTAGGTGGTTTTTAATAACTCATGTACGTGCAATTTTGCTCCATTTTTGTGACTGCTCTAAGTATGTGTTTTTTGCAGCCCCTCACAAATATTTTGCACGTGTTTGAAATGTGCAATTCTAGTATATACTAAGTGCAATCTCCGTATTTTTGCTGTAATTCTAACTTGTAGTAAGTGAAATTTAGCTATGGTTATTTAGGCTGCCAGAAGTAACTACAAGGATCTTTTACTTTGCTAAAAATCAACACATCCGTAATACTAATTTCCGGTTCTGTTCAACTATAGGGGTATGCTCAACGGCATCACCCGTAATTCCACTTCTCTACCATTGTTTTATGGCTCATGGTACTTAATCAGTTGAATTTTTTTGTTTTTTCCGGTTAAAACTTTTTTTTTGTTGCGCTGCCGTTTTTTTAATTGCACTACAAACTTCTGAAATTCTAATTGTACCTAATTGCAATTTACATTTTTTGGGTCAGGTTTTTGGAATCTTAATGTCTGACAAATTTGTGGCACTACAAGATGATTAAATCTGAACACTTTTAGGTGTTTTGACCATACGAAAGTTTTGGAAATCTGAATGTTTGATGAACTTAGAACAAACTCTCTAAATTTCAGTTTAGGGATAATTCTTTGGTTGATACCGTAGCTGTTTTTTGTTCCAAAGCTTAATCTTTTCATTTCTTTAGTTATTCTATTCTGTCCAGAAACTGAACCCACTAGCTGAAACTTAGAACACTGCCATTTCTTTTGTTTGTAGCCATAATTTTCCACAGCTATTGAAAGCTGTAACATAAAATGTCTCCATTTTGAATTTTTGTCCTTGGCCCCTAGCCTCCATTTTGAATTTTGAATTTCGACATCAGTTGTTTGTTTTCCTTACTCCATTGCATGTAGTTTAATATGTGCAATCGGGTGTCTTATCGAATGCATTTGCAGTTGTTTCTTATTGGAATTGCACCACAGTATTTGGTTCCTTTTTTGTTGGTTCAGAATTCTGTCCTCATCGACGGAGTTTCGCCTGTGGGTTTCGCGGACCTTGCGGTGAGTCACAGGTTCACAGCAGCCTGGTTCCCTCCTGTTAGTTCTCTTGTGGTTTTTGTCTCGTCGAGGGGACAGGAGCAGAGTTACGCACCCTTTTCCATCGCTCTCGTCTACGACGGAGCTTTCTTCTCCTGCAGTGACTATTCTGTCCCCGGTGGAAATGTATGGTCTCTTGTGGTTCTTGTCTCAATCGATAATTTTCTGGGTCGCTGCGGTATGGGAATTTAGGTGTGTGGGTGGTTGACTTTGGGGCGTAGCATCCATACTAGGTATCTGTTGCCCGGGCCGCCAGTAACGATTGTTGGCGCTCCTTTGTGTTATCCTGCAGGTTGTGACCCTTTGTGGTTGAAAGCCGGCTAGCTGCAGTAGTGTGCATTTAGCCAATTTTACCCAGTTTTGATGTATATGTATATGTTGTGGTTATGTTGTTCAATATATATGCTTTGTCTATGTCCAGTGAAACTATATAATTTAACTTTTGTACTTTTGGAACTAGTAATACCCTAGCAAATCATTTCATGGGCATTTTATGGTCCTATGCTATTGCAATTCTACCCATACTTTTTTAGCTAGTACTGCTTGGATTCTAGCCTTTCCTAAGCACCATTTAGGTCCTGTAACAGCTCATTATGGTTACTGTTTTTCTGTTTTATCGATATGGCTACATTGCAGTTTTAAATTTTTAATTTGCTACTTGTCTAAATTCGTAATTGCACTTCAATTGAATGTTTTTCGCATCTCTACTAATGTTGCAATTCATATGTATGCCTTCTGCAATTGCTAGCCTATGTAATATCAATTGCATCTTTGCAATCACTATGCCTTCTAATTTCTCTCTTCTACCTTTTTGTGTTTTTTTCTCTTTGGAAGATCAAGCCCCTACGGTTGATTGCAATTGCACTTTTTTTGGCAGTGCAATTTTTCTTGTAAGCAGCTGTAATTGCAGTTTCCTAATTACCAAAATCAAATTGTATTTCGAAAATGAATACAGGGGCTTGTGTTCAAAATGCAATAAGAATTGTACTTTTTTTTCCCAATGCAATCTAGCTTATAACCTTCTGCAATCTGTTTACTATTCATATTCAGTTTTGAAATGCAATAAGGGGGGGTTGACTTGAAAATATATCTTCTTTAATATGAATTGCACGTTCTCCCAGTGCATGTTAGCTTATAACCATTTGCAATTGCATAGAGATATTTTGGGAACCATTTTATTTCTTTTCGATGCAGGCAGATCGTACCCAATATGTGCAGTGCTTTGTTCTTTGTTACCCAATTGTGGTTACAGTAGGATCAAAAGTCATAAATTTCTGGAGGAAAAAACCAGGAGTCTTGATTTTGTGCAGTGCTTTGTTCTTTGTTACCCAATTGGGGCTTACAAAACTGTGACTGTTTGTTGTCTTCTAACCAGGCGACTTGTTTTTAAACAAATAACAGGCAACTGTTTTGAAGGTCCAAAACAGGTGACTGGTTTGGTTGCAAAAACCAGATGCCTGGTTTGAAGGATTAAAACAGGCGCCTGAGGGTTAGAGTTAGACAGACCCAGCTAAATAACAAAACCTCGAACCAACAACAAACTATTTTCTGCAAGAGAAATTTGACAAAACGTCAACATATTTCTATGTACCTTGCCCCAAAGGCACACATAATTTCCTTGCCTCGGACAAAATACCACACTTTTTTTTACACCTCGACGAAACAACAGTTTTGATTCTTTTAAGCCGTTTTTCGACTTGGCCTCCCTCACCTATCATATTTTTTGGGGACCAAGTTTCCCTTGTCGATTCATCTGTTGTCTATGGAACCGGTCGTCTTTTGGGAGACACGAACAGAGGAGGGAGGAGGGGGGAATCGGGGATGTCGCTATGGTCGAGGTCGCTCGTCGCCCTACCGCCGTCGTGGAGTTCCACGAAATTGCGTACAAGATCTTCCTCATGTCATGCAGGTCATCTGACACCACGGCATCAAGCATGCATGGCAACGCCGGAGGGGGAGGTGTCATCGTCGGTGGCCGGGACGAGCCGGAGGGGGAGGTGCGTCATGGGCAGCCAGGTCCAGAAGGCGATGGGCTTAAAGATGAGGCAGACCGCACAGATGATGGTGCGTTTGGCAGCACATCAATCGAGGCAACTTGGGCCAGAAAAATATGACAGGTGGACCTAGTAAAAAAATGGCTTAAAAATTAAAAAAAAAGGTTTTTCAAGTTGTCAAAGAAAAATGTGTTATTTTATCTAAGGTAAAGAAAGGTGTGTATTTGGAATAATGTGAAAGGTGTGGAATTTTGTCAAATTTCTCTTTATACAATGGTACACAAATTAGACACATAAAAAAGGTTTGCCTAAATTTTTTGATGATGTATTATCTTATATTAGTAACATGTCACGTTTTTCTTTGAGAAACTAGTAACATGTTACGTGATCTATGCATAACTTAGGGTAAATGCTTGCTCGGCACAACCTCGTGGCGGCTCGGCCCGAGCCCAGAACCCATCTTCCAAAAGTCCTGAGACGAGCCTCAACTTTCATCATGTTTTGTATATAGATGGCCATCGGCCGGGCCATTTCAAAAAGCTCGAAAGCCCACCGGGCTTGGCCCGTTAGCGCCCGGCCCAGCACAAAATGAATCAGGCCGGCCCGGCCCGGCCCGAGGCCCTGCATGTGCCGAGCCTGGGCCTCATCCCCAGGCCCTCGGGCTGGCCGTTTATTTTTTTAGATATGGCCCATCAACTCTAAAAAATCTGACCCAAACAACTTAACTTTACATTTGACCCATCATATCAACTACTTCTGGCCCAAATCCATGTTTTTTTATTTTTTTGTACATTTGGCTGAGGGGGCTTGCTGGGCCTTGCTTGCCCCGTCAGGCCTTAACGGGCCCGGGCTGGCCTAGCCGGGCTCGATGCCACACCTGGGCCTGGAGGAGGAGATTTGGGTGCTGGCCTGGCCCGGCACCTTTAAAGTCATGCTTCACCCAACCGCACCCGGACCAGGCCGGTTTAACCTTAGACGATCTGGTGTCGGACCGGCCGGGCCGGATGGCCATCTATATATGGTAGTGCGGCCTAGCCTGGTTCAGCTTGGGCCAGCCCGCTGAGCTGCGGTGGCTCAAAATTATGGCCCGACAAGCATGTTTTGGCCCGAGCCCATCTCCCAAACCTAACCCGATTCCAACCCCTAAAAAAAAAACGATTCCAACGAGCCCCCTCCCTCCACCCGATTCGGCCGCAGCCACCAGAAATTAGCTCCTCCTCCTCTTCCTCTCCTTGTCTGACGCTTACATCACGCATGATGCAACATTGTTGACTAAAGGCGCACTTTTGCTTAGCAGCCGGAGCATGAACAACAACCGCGGGAGTTCCTCTGATCATGTACGATACCATACGGGCCACACGACCCGGCTCACCTCCCCTCTCGTCACATGATTGCAGATCATCCATAAATGGAAAGACACCGTCAATGATCAACTCCACTGCAAATCGCCGGCCATTGAATCCATTACTACTAGCTCCAATTAGCCTTTTTTTCTTGCTGCAGCTAGCTAGCAGCTGAATCCCATTACTAGCTCCAATTAGCCTCCAAGAATGGGCGAGCTTCCCAGGCCCAACATCCCTCTGCTGACGCCCTACAAGATTGGCAGCTAGAGCTCTCCCACAGGGTCGTCCTGGCACCGATGACAAGGCAGCGGTCCTACGGCAACGTGCCGCAGCCGCAGGCCGCCGTGTACTACTCCCAGCGCGCCACCGCCGGCGGGCTCCTCATCACGGAGGCCACGGGGGTCTCCGACACGGCACAGGGGTACAGCGACACCCCCGGCGTTTGGACAGCGGAGCAAGTGGAGGCCTGGAAGCCCATCCTTGACGCCGTGCACGCCAAGGGCGCCTTCATCTTCTGCCAGATATGGCATGTTGGGAGGGTTTCCAAGTTCGAGTTCCAGCCCAATGGGCAGGCGCCGGTTTCGTGCACGGATAGGAAGGTCAGCCCGCAGATGAGCTTCCATGGACAGATGGAGGAGTTCTCGCCGCCGAGGAGGCTGGCGGCGGATGAGATCCCCGGGATCGTCGACGACTTTAGGAAAGCCGCTAGGAACGCCATGGATGCCGGTACGTACATGCATGCTCTAAAGGCGGACTCAGATTAGTTTAATTTTTACTGGGCCAAATTATTTAAGCGGGAGGATACTTTTTGTATGAATTAAAAAACTGTAGTAAATTTAGTTGCAATTTAAAATTTCAAGCACCTCCCCTCTCACCCTCTCACACGGGGGTCCACTACTACCCCTTTCCATTCTCAACGCCAATGATGTGATAGGGTTCGACGGTGTGGAGATCCACGCTGCCAACGGGTACCTCATCGAGCAATTCCTCATGGACAGCACCAACGACCGTGACGACGAGTACGGTGGCAGCCTCGAGAACCGGTGCCGCTTCGCTCTTGAAGTCGTCGAGGCCGTCGTGAAGGAGGTGGGTGGCCACCGAGTAGGCATCCGCCTTTCTCCCTTCACCGATTACTTGGACTGCCACGACTCCAACCCGCACGGCTTGGCTCTCCGCCTCTCCACCAAGCTGAACGACCACGACATTCTCTACATTCACATGGTTGAGCCGAGGATGGCCATTGTTGAAGGCCGGTGGGTGGTGCCAAAGAAGTTGTTGCCGTACAGGGAGGCATTCAAGGGCACATTCATCACTGCTGGTGGGTATGAACAGGATGAAGGGGACAAGGTTGTTGCTGAGGGGTACACCGACCTCGTCGCATTCGGGCGGTTATTCCTCGCAAACCCGGACTTGCCAAAGAGATTCAAAGTCGGGGCGGCGTTGAACAAAGATGATAGGATGACCTTTTACATCTCTGACCCGGTCGTCGGTTACACCGACTACCCATTTCTCGACTAATGGAGCCTAGTTCTACCAATCTTTCTGTACGTGGTATTGCTATTATGTTGTGTCATCTGTTGATTGATGCATGTTGTGTTGTCTTTTCATCCAGAAAAAATGGATACAGAATGGTGTTTAGTTCAAAAATTTGTCCCTCACGACACTTTAATCGGGACGGAGAGAGTAAATTGCAATTAAATACCAAATCAACTCTGCAAGTATCTCCCTAAAAAACTCTGCAAGTATCTCTAAAATCCATAGAAGCATATTTTAAAACGTAAAATCTAAATAAATATAAAGATACCAAAGAACAAGTAAAACTCAAATGTTCGAGAGGCGGTGTGTTGTTGTCCTAGTCTGATTGTAATCTCATTATTGAAGTCTTGACATTACTAATTTGTATTGCAAAGATTGATAGCATGAAAAATATTTCATTGAAAGACTTCATTATAATCGTTAGTTGTACGCGTTATTTTGTAGTTTCTTGGATTATCATCCATAGCATTGTGTCAATAATGGATGTCGAATTTGAATAAAATAAAGGTGATACTCAGCAACAACACAAAACCTCTGCTTTGAGCAGGGGAGTGGAGTCCAATCTGATTTTTGGAGAAGTCCGGCACTTTCTCTGTTAGATGGTCGCAGGGATAACTTGGACACTTGGAGGGAACAGAAGTTAAAAGGTTTATTGCTTCAAATTTCCTTGAATTCAACATTATGTTTCCCTAGTTGCTAGGCATGGCACCTTACAAGTCTGCTGTCTTTTGGAGCAAAGCTTGCTTCTTGCACACTGATTTTAACAGTGAATTAACGTTATACGTACATCCAGCTTCCGAACCATTCTTCTCAAGATACAGATAGGATACCATGCATAATCCCAAGTTTTTTTTGACGGGATGTTGCATATTCCCAAGTTAATTCCCAACTCATAGTCGTTCTAGTGGTCGATTGCCATTAGTGAAGGGAAATTTACCCACAAAAAGAAATGAAGAGAAATCCTCATCTTAGGATGGCTGTTTTGTACGCGAAAGTTTGCCGTTGCGGCTGCGACAAGGCGGATGCAATCCTTGCACAATAACCCTGCCATATACTTATATCCCTCGGCATGTATGCACACTCTGCGGCTAATTATCAACCTAACATGGAACTAGATTTTGTTCCCTGTCTCGTGAGAAATGAACTCCCTGCCAGTGGTTTTTTTTTTTTGAGTTGGTAGTTTCTAGTCGTCTGCTATCTCCCTGTTCTAACTTTACAATTTACACATTCGGACGTGGTACCTGCCGACTTGTGACGAGGTTATCTCTGTGGACTTTTAGATTGAAAACATTGCTCAAAAGATAGCCGGCGGCTTGTGGCTTGATGATCTTTTCTCCTCTTTTGTAATCATAACTCTTGAAGTAATATATATTCAGATGAGGACGCTCTTATGTAAACATGTTTTTTTTTGTTTCGGGACACAAAGGGAGTATACGTACTACTCATCAACTTGAGACAATGAAGTAAAAATATCATCTGGAAAAGGGGCGAGCATCGAAGACGTTCTGATCGAATTGCCATGATATATTATCATATTAACATATTACATGATCCTTGCATGACCAGTGGCCGCTAGCCACCTCCTCCTTTCCACGCTTACATCACGCATGACGCAACATTTTGACCAGAGAAAGGATCGAAGGCTTAGCAGCCGGATCGAGCAGCAACAGTCGCGGCCGGCCGGGGTAGCTTCCTACTTCAATTGCTTTCATCAGGGTCATGGGCCACACGACCCGGCTGACAATGCACACTGACCACACCTTTAGTTAGTTAATCCACAGAATCCCCACCCGTATAACTTACAATATCATTATCAATCTGAGGCCACATGATTGCAGATCGTCCATAAATGGAAAGCCACCACCAAACGATCCACTCCACAGTCCACTGCCCACTCACTCATCCTCTTCCTGCAAATCGCCATTGATCAACAATCCAAGGCTCCAACAATGGGCGAGCAGCCAGCTACCATCCCACTGCTGACCCCGTACAAGCTGAGCCCGGGGCTGGAGCTCGCCCACAGGATCGTCCTGGCGCCGCTGACGCGGCAGCGGTCCTACGGCAACGTGCCGCAGCCGCACGCCGCCGTGTACTACGCCCAGCGCGCCACCGCCGGCGGGCTGCTCATCACCGAGGCCACGGGGGTGTCCGACACGGCGCAGGGGTACAGCGACACGCCGGGGGTCTGGACGGCGGAGCAGGTGGAGGCATGGAAGCCCATCGTCGACGCCGTGCACGCCAAGGGCGCCGTGATCTTCTGCCAGATCTGGCATGTCGGGAGGGTGTCGACGTTTGAGTTCCAGCCGGATGGCCAGGCGCCGGTTTCTTGCACGGACAGGAAGGTCAGCCCCCAGATGAGCTTCGATGGGCGGCTCGAGGAGTTCTCGCCGCCTAGGAGGTTGGCGGTGGAGGAGATCCCTGGGATCGTCGACGATTTTAGGAAAGCCGCCAGGAATGCCATTGATGCTGGTATGTATGCAGACTCTCTCCAGGCGAACCCAGATTTGTTTATTATTTATTTTGAGGAAAATTATTTAAATAGTGTTTTAAAACATTCATAGTGAATTTTGTTGCAATTTAAATTTTTGAGCCCGCACCCCTGTTTGCGGGTCCACTACCTACTTTAGTTGCCCTGATCTGCTCTCTTTGTCAATGGTGGTCTGGCAGGGTTTGACGGCGTGGAGATCCATGCCGCCAATGGGTACCTAATTGAGCAGTTTCTCAAAGACAGTGCCAACGACCGCAGTGACGAGTACGGTGGTAGTCTCGAGAACCGGTGCCGCTTTGCACTTGAAATCGTCGACGCTGTCGTGAAGGAGGTGGGTGGAAACCGTGTAGGCATCCGCCTATCCCCCTTCACTGACTACATGGATTGCCATGACTCTGACCCGCACGCCCTGGCCCTCCACCTCGCTACCAAGCTCAACGACCACGGCATTCTCTACGTCCACATGGTCGAGCCGAGGATGGCCATCGTCGATGGCCGGCGGGTGGTGCCGAAGCGGTTGCTGCCGTATAGGGAGGCGTTCAAGGGCACGTTCATCGCCGCTGGTGGGTACGATCGGGAGGAAGGGGACAAGGTGGTCAGCGAGGGGTACACTGACCTCGTCGCATTCGGACGGTTGTTTCTAGCAAATCCGGACCTACCAAAGAGGTTCGAAGTCGGGGCGGCGTTGAACAAATACAACAGGATGACCTTCTATATCTCCGACCCCGTAATCGGCTACACCGACTATCCATTCCTCGACTGATCGAGCTACTTTTCTACCAATTTTACGTGCTAGTGCAATTCTGTTGTGTCACGTGTCGATTGGATGCATTCTTGTGTGTTGTGTTTTCCTCCAAAAATAATGGATCCATATCCATCCATGTGTGATTGTAGCTTCGAATCGAATAAATTCAAATTAAGGCGTCCTGTTCTGTTCCTGTACTCTTTTATACACTCACCCGCTTCAGGCGTGGTATGGATTAGCACAATCGATCTTATGGAAGAACACATACCACCCACATTTGTGGCTTAACTTTGCAGACGACCACCACTATCAGACTAATGGAATATTCACCGATGGCACAGTTGCTTAGCTTTTTTTTTTCCCTATGTGCTTGAAAGAGCAGCACATTTGCTTAGCTACTCAAGAGTACTCGTACAATGTCAAACCGATCGACCAAGCTTCACCCCCTCAGTCACAAATGCTCTTTGTTTGGCCCCTAGAGTCAAACCCAGGCTCTGCCCCTGTTTCCTGACAGCAGATTTCCCATGACTATATAACGCAGAGGTTGCACAAACTGCATGGCAGCATGGCCTAAGTTTTGGTTCTGTTAATTTTCTTTTGCTCAACTCCCAACCTTTGCAAAATTTGTTTCTTACAACAATTCTGCCCAGCCCACATGAACTGCGTTCGTTTGGTTTGTGCCTCAATCAGCTCTGCCAAAACCTCTTATTTGAACAAAGAATATAAAATAAACCTAAATCAATCGGCCCATTGTTTACAAACAGTCTATTGAGAGAGAGCAAATCACGACGCATTAATCGGTGACGGACGACGGATATAGTTGCATGCAAGGGAAGCTTAGAAGCCGCATCCGCCGCCGTCCATTCCCATCTCCGCGTCGATGATCACGTCAGCGGCGCCCTCGCCGATGCCCATCATCATCCCGGCCACCGCCGCCCCAAGCAGCCCCATCCCGAACCCGGACCCCCCACCATCCTGCCTCGCCGGGGCCGCCGCCGGCGCGCCGTACCCGTACGTAGCCGCACCCGCGGCTCCCGGGGCGCCGTAGCCGTACGACGGGTGTCCATGGGTGTACCCATACGGCGGCGGCGGGTACGCGGTCACCGGGGCCGGGGCGCCCTTGACCGGCATCGGCATGGCGGGCGGGGTAACGACATCCGAGAGGCTGTAGGAGATGTGGAGCACGCCGGTCTTGCGGCCGTTCATGGGGCGGCGGACCTGGTAGCTGAGGTGCCGTTGCTCGCGGGGCGGTGGCGCGGCGGAGACGAGCTCGCGCAATGGGACGAACACCTCGCCGACGTCCCGGTCCCCGAAGGCGCGCTCGGCGCGGAGCAGCACGTGCAGGGCGAGGTCCCGCGGGTCGGAGCCGCAGGGGACCGGGAAGCGGAGCGGCGCGTGCCACATGGGGCTCCGGCCCCCCTGGCGGTCGGCGTGGGTCCGGTGCGTCGGCGTCCGCGGGTCGGCGCCGGCGCCCGAGATGGACGCCACCGCGTACACCCGCATCTTGGAGAACACCGTCACCTTCTTCAGGTCCTTGGCCGAGATCAGCGTCACCTCCAGCACCCTGTACGACGCCATCTTGGAGAACACCGTCACCTTCTTCAAGTTAAGTTGGCTGAGCTTGCGAATTCTGTGGCGCGCCGGTCATGTCGGTGGCTTAACGGCATGGGGGTATTTTTGGTCTGTGGAGAGAGTCAAAATGGTCGGCAGCTTCTTACGGCGGAATTTTCCCGGGACAGTTCGCAGGAGAGCACGGAAGTGCATGGTCTGAGCGGTCCCCTGCAAAAATCACCGCGGGCACCGTCCGGTCTAATTTAAATCATGAATTTGAGGCATCGGCTTATTACATTACAATACAAAAAACGCATGCAACAAAAGAATTTCAAGTATGCAACATGGTTGCCTACTTGAAACAGAGCCGAAGCCGAAGCTACTGCTTTGGTTACACTGTTTTGGTTACAGTCTGGCAAGAAGGGCTCTGTTGGTCCTAGATCTTATTCTGTTACGTAGCTCTGTGAGCTTTAAGACGAACTTGTCGTGTTTCGATTCGGAACTTCCTTTTGTGCTGCTGGTTGTAGCAGTTTTCTTTTACCTCGTTGTTGTGGGGTTGAACCATAAAACTGTGTTAGCGGTTTCTTTACGGGAAATTGATGGTAAGAGCCCATTGTTTTAAAAAAAACGTAACATGATTGCAGCATTTTTTATGGTATATAAAAAACAAACAAGAAAAACATTGCCGTAAACCGCTTTTAGTTAGAACGTTTTTTCATACATCTCAAACGTTGCATGTTACGAGAGAAGCAACAGATAATGAAGAAAGATGCCTGCGAGTGCGGCTGCGTGCATCATTTAAGTGATCTCGATTGTTCATCCCACGGTTTTATCTCGTTATTATGATTTATCCTTTTTTAATGCAATTTCACACCTCTCTTTTTTTGACACAAAACACTAGGAAAGGTCCCTAATGTGTCATTTTCATTGACATATGGTGAATATGTACAATGGATATTTACAAGGTTATCAAATTGCACTCTTCCATGAAAAAAATCGATTATTTCAAAATATTGTTGACCTCGGCTTGATCCCACACAAAGTCACTAATAAACTTACACTTAAATATTTTCATATAAACATAACAAAAATATGGTGAGAGGCAACACGTGAGCATTGAAGTGGTTTAACGTCCAGGGGTAGGCTAGAAGGGGTTGTGCTGGACCCGGTAGTGATGGGCTGCCTAGATTGGCCCAATTATCTGCCATCGTTAACTTGGGCTAGAACGCTCCTACCCCTGGAAGCTAGACCGGCCATGTTTTTTTTTTTGAAAAAAGGAGAACTTCCCCTAACTTCATTAATGAAACCATAGATAGGTTCTACAAAGTTTTGTAAAAAAAAAAGGCTACTGACTAAATGTTCGGTAGGCATAATTGAAGCCCACGGCTTCGGTTTCACAGTTCATCATAGGCGGCATGGTGACATATCGGTGACGAAGATTCAGAACCAAGTGAGCTGAACACAGACGAAAGCCACACAACAACTGAAGCATCTCGAAGTCATCACGCTTCAATCATTCTCCCCACAGGCGCCCGGCCTCTTGAGCGATTGAAGATCTCCCCTGCTACGCGCCTCAGCAACTCAGTCCCATGGTGTAGCGCCTTTAGCACCCTTGGTATCTGCAATTCGCTCCAATAGTCAATCCAATAACAAATATGAAAAATGGTCTCAGCAGGATCACTTGGTAGAACAAAATCAAAACATGCTTTGTTTCTGGTTTTCCACAACGTCCAAAAGATAGCTGCTAAGAGAACCTTGGCAATCGATAAATCTAGACCATGAAAATGTTTGATCCAAGTTCCAACCATCAATTTCCCCCAAAGAGTTTGGAGCTGGACCAGTGACAAAAGACACCTGGAACACACCCGAAACAAATCTTGCAAGGGGACATCTGAACATGAGATGGTCAATTGATTCATCTCTAGCGCAGAACATTCGTTGATGATCTCCCTCCCAGCCTCTTTTCAGTAAACACTTTGGTCAGAATTATGCTTTAGGGCTTTCCCCTACAGTCTTTCCATAAAAAAAAGATTTCCATTTTCCAAAATACCCTACAAACTTTTTTTGGTCTCCTGATCTGCAGGGAGTTGTACAAGATTTTCATTTTCGATGGGAGTTTCATTTTCCATAATACCCTGCAAAATTTCTCTCCCTTCATCCAAGTGACATAATCATTACAATCTGACAACACTATGTCCCTAATAATCTGGGACATCTCCTACCAGTGCACAGCCAACTACCCACCACAGTCATCTTTTGAAACTGAGACAAGCACCTTCAGAAGTGACAAGCTTGTGTACAGTAACATTTTTACTGACAGTCAAGGTGTACAGCCTCTGAAACCTCTAAGCTAAAGTAGTGTTTTCGGTCCAATTGTCCTCTCAAATTCTTGTTTGTTTACCAGACCCAATCACTCTGAACTCACAGACTATAAAAAATATCCTTTAGCCCAAGCAACCCAAACCAGAACTGTGGCACCCCTCTCCCAGGCACAGCTTGTGTAAGTGTTTTCTTCTGAAGATATTTTTTATTCAAAATACTTTGCCAAAGCCCATGTTTTCTAGCTTCCAAAGCCATTTTGCAAGCAAACTAGTGTTCGTTAATTCCATCTCTAAGACACCTAAACCTCCTAAATCCTTAGGAGTACACACGGAGGGCCAGTTAACAAGGTGATATTTCCTTGTGCCTTGGTCCTCTTGCCAAAGTAATTTGGACCTAAAATAGGCCAACTTTAGGCCAACTTTTTTTTAACCCCCTTGGGCATCCTATAAAAGGAGAGCATGTAGAAGGGCATAGAGAAGAGACATGCATTGAGCAGGGTAGCTGCCCCCCCCCCCCCCCCCCCAATAGAGAGCACCTTTCCCTGCCAACAGCTCATTCTCTTCTCCACCTTGTCTTCCACAAATTTCCAGTGCTTACTTTATAGTCTAGTTTGGTCAATAGGTATAGCCAGATATTTCATGGGCAACACTCCTGGCTGACAGGAGAAATTTTTACCATACATGCCAGCATAATCATTAGCAGCTCCTAAACAGAAAACCCCACTCTTCATGAAGTTGATTTTCAATCCTAAAAGTTGCTCAAATAGACAAAGAATGAACTTTAAGTTTCTTGCAGTCGCATCCCCCTCTTGTAGTAAAAAGATTGTGTCACTTGCATATTGTAAAATTGCTATGCCATTTTCATGCAGGTGAGGAACAATCCCTTTAATCTGGACCGGCCTTGTGCACGGCATGGTCCAAGACCAGGCATATTTATCTTTTTACATAGTTCCAAAAAAAAATCATCTTTGCACATCATATGTGTATGAGTAAAAACAAAGCATGTCGGTCATGGTGGCACCACAATAGGGCGGTACTGGCTGGGTAGGCTAGCGATTTTTTCAATTTTATTTTTGTTTTCCATTTTTATTTATTCACTTCTCAATCTTAAATATTTCCCCATTTCTTCAATAAATACATGATTTTTTTTCTGTATATATGAATATTATTTAAATGTACATGTATATTTTTCCGATTTTTTTTTGTGAAGATTTGTTTATGAAAGTTATGAACATTTTGTTTTGTAGATTATGAATATTTTTAATACTTATGAACATTTATTCAACATCATGAATGTTTGTCTAGAAGATATTCATCCATTCAATAATGGATGTTCAATTTATCAAGAAAAGTACTCACTAGTTTATTAATAAAAGTGTTCAACAAGTCCTCATTCACTAGTTTATTAATAAAAGTGTTCAACCTAAGATCTCATTTCGTGTTCTTATTTTTCTAGTCAACTAAACACTGCACTCAATGGATTGTTTTTTCGTTTCTTTGACCTTTTTCATCTAAAGGTGGAGATTTCGCGGGGGTGGGATCCCTATCCTTCATGGTAAGTATGGAAAATAGGGTTTGCACCACAAAAGAGCATATGCCATAATTTTACTCATTTCCTTTTGTGGTCGAGACTGATTACCCTAGTTGGTTTATGATATTACGGTGGCTTGCTAATTCAATCTGCATTACATATCTGATCATATGCTCCACTTCACTTTGCGCTTTGATAAGATGTATCCAAACTCCACATGGAAGTCGCAAAGGGTATACATGCTTATATCATATCAACCCTACACAAAAAATCTCCATGTGCATAATTCATTTGCATAGACAATACAATATCTCCAACTAAATCGACACACGTGGCACAATGTAGTGGTTTCAAACCGTCATCATGTGTGTTCTCATCCCTACCTCAGGCTAAAAATGGTGTGATTAAGCAATCCCCTAATCACGAAAAATCGGTACGCAAAAACTATCAATGGGCTAGTAAGCCCTCCAAGCCATTCCTTTTTCTTCTTCTTCTCATTCTAGTTCCTACCTTGATCCTTTTCTAGTCAACATGGGCTACTATCCCTTGCAACCAGTTAGGCCCATTTACATATACTTTTGGTTCTCTTGAGTGCTCGCCTTAGTAAATTTCACTCTTCCACACGCAAACCCCCGCGTCCGTTTCAAATATCCGCCGCACCGAACAACCACGTGTCCAAACAATTCAAATTATTTTGAATACTTGGACCGTGTCCTCGCCTTGTCACGCGTTTTCACCCGCTCGACTAATATAAATACCCCGTATCGCCTCGGCGCCGAGGCCCGCTCTACAGAGATCATTTTTTTCCCTTTGGTTTTTCTTTTCCCCATCTGATTTCCATCATGCGTCCCCCACCGTCCCCCAGCGAGCCCGATATCCCCAAAATTCCCCAACCCCCGAAACCTGAAGAGGGCAGCCGCAAACCCAACCCTGAGCCCCGTCCGATAGTCCCCGCACCCAGATCTAGGGTTTCGCCTCCCCGCTTCAGGAGGATGGCCGACCCCGCCGTCGGCGGCTCCCTTGTGCGCGCCGAGAACTGGAACCCCCAATTCGGCGACATGGTCTGGGGCAAGGTCAAGTCGCACCCGTGGTGGCCCGGCCACGTCTACAGCCTCTCCCTCTCCGACGACCCGGAGGTGCACCGCGGCCACCGCGAGGGCCTCGTCCTCGTCGCCTTCTTCGGCGACGGCAGCTACGGCTGGTTCGAGCCGCAGGAGCTCGTCCGTTTCGCCGACCAATTTGCCGAGAAGATCTCGGTCGGGGGCAACCGCCCCTTAGCCGCCGCCGTCGCGGAGTCCATCGACGAGATCGCGCGCCGCAGCGCGCTCGCGCTCCTCTGCCCCTGCCGCGGACCCGACTCCTTCCGCCCCCACAACGAGGACCCAAGTTACCTCCTGGTGAACGTCCCCGGGTTCGACTGCAACGCCGAGTACCTCCCCGCGCAGGTGACGGCCGCCCAGGAGCGGTTCGTCCCGGGGAAGTTGATGGGCTTCCTGCAGGACGCTGCCGTTTATCCGAGGGACGCCGCCCAAACGGCCGGCCGGACCTTGCCGGGGGTCGAGATGGCGGCGATGCTAGTTGCGTACCGACGATCAAGGTATGAGAAGTATGATATTACCTACGCGGAGGCATTCGGAGTGGACCCGGAGAAGGCGCTCGAAGCTGAGATAAAAGCCGAGGCTGAACGGTCTCAACGAGGTATCGACACCCACCTGCCCTATCCTAGTAGTACTGATGTTCACTGCTATGTTATTGTTTTTGCCGTGTATTTATACTGGATGGTTAAGCTAATTTGTTCTGATGTGAATAGTAGATTCGATATCTGGGGTTCAGATAATTTTCTCTCTCTTTGGTTGGAACTGCTTGTTGCATGTAGGTGAAAGTTGCTGCTGGTATAGATTAACTAACATTAGTTTTTCTTTTATGAGAATAGTGGATCAGATATTTCTGGTTCAGATGATAATATTTCTTTCTTGTCGGATGGCTTGTAGCATGTAGGTGAAAATTGTTTGGCTCTGAATAGTTGAGCTACACTGTTTATAGAAATCGTAAGCACATTTTGTGCGAAACAACGCTAGTTATGACTAGTGAGTTCTACTGTGTTACAGAATAAAACCCAAATCAAGTAAAGTTTGATAGTTATGCATATCGTGTGATTCACCTAGAGTTGTTCCAAAACATGGATATGTGTATGTGTATGATAGGACCATAGACAATCCAATTTTCTATCGTTCCCATCTAGTTATGATGAATACAGATATTAGATGTACAATGGATTTATTTCTCCACTGTGTTGTGTACATGAAAATATTTTTAAAGTGAGAATTGTGTGTGTTGTGATGCTTTGGATTTCAAAATACTTTTTACTGCATAGATATATTTCCTTGATTTGGGCACTTGCTATTAACTGCACTTTTCTAAGGCCATGTGGTGCCTTAACACTGATATTTTTATATGTTTGTGGTTTCCTTACTTTTCTTATAATTGTGCATCATTTTCTGTCGATAGCAGCCATTGCATTTCATCTCATCTTGCATCTTGGATCTTGGTCTGTTTTCACATTGTGTGTTTGTTCATCCCTTCATATTCTGTCATACCGACGCATAATTAAATTTCAGCAAATTTTTTGTCATGTGTTGATGAGGGCATTAGGCTCATGCTTCATAAGGAACTGCTTTAGTATTAACACTGATTCTGAATGAAAGTTTGTCAAGGTGCCTGATAAAAACATATCAGTGATTGGCTGAGAAGTCAGAAATGAATGCACTTGTGGCATTTTTCTACATGACATGTTTTATTTTGGATGCACCATTTCCTCTTCATCATTGAAGCAGGCATTGAGGTAAGGTGGTTGAGTTCACCTGTACATCGTGAAGGAAGGGATCAAGTTAAGCTAGTTATGCTCTACACTGACCAGTTGAGGTGCCTATTAGTTTTTATGTTCATAAACATGTATAAATAGATCTATAAAGGTAATTAAGAACGTTTTCTATCATCTTAGACATGCCTGTTAGTTCAACCATTCTTTCTAGGAGCTCGGTTAGGACATCTCTGTTCTTTTTCATAGTGAAATTAATCCAGCTGCACGCCAGCCATTTTTTCGTTAATCTCAAAACAATTTGAATACGAAGTACAAAGTGTTCTTCGCAATTGTCGAATTGATGTCCTGCTGAGAGAGCCTTGTCTCAAGTACAGCAAGTTGCATCCGACATGTGCAAGATCTAACCTACAAAATGGTGAAAGGCTTATAGAAACGCATCAGCTAAAACATCTCGCACTAATCAGCAATTCTGGGCACTGAATCCCACCCATGTTTTGTCTTCTCATCATCTTCCACAATTGACTGTTCGATGCTCCAAGTGGGCCTCTAGCTGAATTTGAACAGTGGACAATAGGACCCATCAGGAATGCGTGCCTGCTTGAATGAGAACGGGCTGCGCTGAGTCGTTACTCATTAGGAGTGAGTTTGTTGCTGTCTGCTCCAGGAAACTTGTTGTGGATGTGCGTCAGTTTCATTGGAATCAATTAACATGACGTTCCGTAACCCGCTGAGATGATTAGAAGCTCTTGCAGCAGTTCCAGTCTGCCGGTTTAGCTACAGACGAGCTGCTGCGATGAGAAGGTTCTGTGGATCCGTGGTTCGTTTCCTGGACCTATCATGGAAGGGATGTCTCATATCCAAGATGAACAGAAAAGGAGTGGCCGGTTCGTTACCTTCGAAACTCCCAAGTGCTTGTCCCCTCCGGAGTTGAGAGCGAATCATATGCCATTTCCACTCGCCACAGAAAATCCGTTCGCTTCTTCCTGGATACCGTTAGCTGGGTAACAATACCCACGGAAAACCGGATGGCGTCGCTCGCACCGGCAGTTTTGGACTAACCTGGCTTGAACAGAAAGCCCCTTAGATCCAGCAATTAACTTAGCTTAGCTCTGACGTGATGGCCTTCAGCACCGTGGGAGCTCCATGCTGTCAGATTCCCTGCAAAATTCATGTGGTGCAGACAGGGGGAACCAAGAATCTGACCAAGGAGTTCCACAGGATTCGTTTGGAATTCTCTAGTTTGTTTAACAGTGGTAGACGAGCCAGACTTTAAGGAGGGTCACCCGACCGGGACCAACTTGGTCCTGCTCCACCGGACAACGAGCTGACCCGGTTATTTCCGAATTTTATGTCATTATTATAGGAATAATACGAACTTGGTGGTCTAGTGTCGTACTAAGAGTAGGCTAAGGCATCTAAGGGACCGAGACAAGTATCTCTACAAGCAAATTTTAATTAACACGGAGTACCTCTCAAAAAATAAACTAACACGTAGTACCTCTCCATCTTGCAATCGCACGCCCGCCTCACCTTTCATGAGGTGGGGCGAAGGTGCTCTCTTTTTGTTCATTCAAAGGGTTAAAAGTAAAATAAATATGGCAGTAATTAAAAATAGTTTTTAGTTTGAAGGCAAAAATCTAGGAATATTTCTGTACGAATTGTTTTTTCTTTGTGAGATAAATCTTGGTCCTTGGACACACCCCTTTTCAATATTGGAATACATTTTACTCCTATTGAGATTTCAATTGGTGGTGGCACAGGTATGTTATCTTCAGGTCAAATCACTTACTGGTCTACAAAAATGTGCTATATGGACATAGTTGATTTCATTTGATATATATCTTTTCTAAACGATTTTATTTCACTTAAATTTATTTGTTAGTGTAAATTTTGTATCAACGCATAGGCATAAATTATGATACAATTTCTAGACGGCTTACCCCCTTCGAGTTATGTCTTGATTTCTTTACTCGAGTTAGGGTTTTGAGGGGAAAAACTTACCTTGATTGGCAAATAGGCTATAGCTGGCGGAGTCGGGACGAAGTAGTCACAACCTGACCTGATAGGCTAGATGGTGCTCGATGACGATGATAGTGTCATCCTCATTGAGGCTGTGACAATTCTATGTTGCAATGTGGTAGCGAAGAAGTGTCGACGCAGGGGGGGGAACACAATAGTGTTATGCCTGGCTTAGTTAGAGGGGAGTAGTCACAACATGACCTAATAGGCTGGACGATGCTCGACTACAATGATAGTGTCATCTTCATTGAGGAGGCGGCAATTCTAATGGTGCAATGTGGGAGTGAAGGAGTGTTGACACAGGGAAATAAAATAGAGCTATGGCTGGTGAAGTTGGAGGGAAGTAGTCATAGCATGACCTGATAGGCTGGATGATGCTCAACTACGATGATAGTGTCATCTTCATCGAGGAGGCGTCGTCTAATGGTACAATGTGGGAGCGAGCAGTGTCGACACATGAAAAGACCATAGGGCTATGGTTGGTAGAGTTGGACGGAAGTAGCCATAGCATGACCTGATAGCCGGACGATGTTTCACTATGATGATAATGTTATCTTATTTGAGGCGGCGACAATTTGAGTGGTGTGATGTGGGATGGAAGGAGTGTCGACACTGTGGAAATACAATAGGGCTCGTTGATATCCGAGAAAATGCCGATGAAGCGTTAGAATGAGGAAGTAGTTAGTGGTGGAGGAGTGGAAATCGTTGCAGATATGACTTGTTAGTTTGGGTGATCATCAAACCTAGTTTTTTCGACTCGGGGCAATAAGACATCTCATGTTCGGGCAACGAGTAGAGATGTATAGGGTTTCGAGGAGGGTAGGTGACATGAATTTGTTTTGAGCCCGTCTGATTTGCTTGATTTCTTATCAAGGGAATAGAAAAAAATGTAGAATTGAAATGTCACAACCCTTGAGTCCTACAAGACTAGAAAGCTGTATTAATTAGTTACTACCTCCGGTGTTAAATTCCTGTCGTGGTTTTAGTTCAAATTTGTACTAAAACCTATTTGAACTAAAACCACGACAATAATTTAGGATCGGGGGAGTATTGTTTGGCATACCACAATAAAATAAATAAAATGAATTTAGTTTGATTGTATGTAAATTTTCCTCCAAACTAGAGTGGACTTGAAGTTTTAGGAAACATTTCTAAGGATTTCAATGATGCGAATCAAACAAACTATACACGGTTTATTTTCTAAAAATTAAATATTCAAAAGATTTTATGAAGTTTCTTTGAGTCAAAGAAACTTAGGGTTTGGGAGAACCTATGTACCCGGAGATGGGATTGTCACCACTTATTTTGTTAGATTAGACCAAACCAAGTCGAAAACAATTCGCCCACCTCAAGTTTGCCTCGACAGTCCGTCACCACTCCCCACTCCATTCTCCGAGAAGAAAAAACAAACTTCCATGTGGCATTCAAGTACTACTTGTGTGAGTATACTTGCTAACCACAGAGTTTCCCCTGTCTCGTCACCCTGGCTGGTTTGGCCCCACATGCAGCTTTTGCGCTGCTGCAGAATCGAGACTCGAGCGGCGACGTCTTGTCCAGCATTTGACCACTTGAACAAAGTCCCCGATTTGTTTTCTTCTTTTGCTTCTATTTTCGTCGCTTTGGTACAAAGTGCTCGTGGTAGCCTGATAAACATTGTCAAGCATGCTAACCGGTCCTTAAGTATTTCTAACACTCTGCATGGTCGACCGTCCCCAAATATATATATATAATAAAATGAAAATTAGACCCATGGTTGGATTCTGAGGACACATGACCAAACAAGTTCTTTTTGCACTCTAGAAAAAAGTCCTATTTCTTTTTTGCTGTAGAAAAGTCTTATTTCTTTTTGCTGTAAAAAAGCCTTATTTCTTTTTTGGTGTAAAAAATCAAAAAAAAAATCTTTCCTTGCATTCTTTCTGTTTTGATAGGTCCTGGTATTACATTCCTTGAATGAAACGCCTGATTTGAAATTGAAATGCTTGATACTTTCTACAGATCCATGTCAAATTCTTGCTTTCTTGGATATATTTGTCCATTTTTATGTACTTTCGATATTCTAGTTTACTAGTTTTACCATTATTATATATCCTCTGTTTCAGTCATGTGGTGCATGAATCTATAACTAGGAACAGTGAAGAATATGAATATATCCATGACGCGTGCTGCATTGACTTTATTTCTGTGCTGTTTATCCCCCTGTCTTCGTCCATGTCTGCCTTGTCGCTCTGCGAGCTAACGTGTGCCATGCCTTTGCAGCTCGGCCGCTCAGGGGCCGGCAGAGGATGCCGCTGCCGGAGAATGAGGCCGCCCCGCCCGCCAGGGGCCGGAGGGGCGCCGCGGGAGCCGCCGCGAGGCTCATGGAGAAGATCGTGCCTGGCGCCCCGGCCATGAAGCTCAGGGCCAGCAGCAGCAGCAGCAGCAGCAAGAAGGACCAGTACCTGCTCAAGCGCCGGGAGCCCGCCGCGCTCCCTGACGCGCCGGAAGACGGCGGCCCTCCGCCTGGGTTCCCCCCGGCGGCGGCTGCCGAGCCGCAAACCCCGCCGTTGCCCGGCAGCGGCGGCGCCGGCGACGAGGAAGAAGAGTTCATGCTCCAGAGGCGCGCGCTCCCCCCTGCCGGCGAGGGCAGCAGCGCGGACGCCGCCGCTGGCGTCCCGGCGAAGAAGAAGGCCAAGGCCAAGAAGGCCCGCGTCAAGCGCGAGAGGGAAGAGCCGGAGTCCTCTGGCGCTGCGGCGGCTGGAGAAGCCGCCGCGGCTGGGGAAGAGCCCAAGAAGAAGACCAAAAAGAAGAAGCTCGCTGAGCTTAACGGAGGCTTCCCCATGGCCGGCGCCTCCTCCAGCAGCGGCGCGAAATCAGGCGCCGCTCCCAAGGTCGAGCTCGAGGAGCTGGATCTGAAGCAGGTAATGTCCGACCTCCAAAAGCTCCCTGTGCTTCCCTTCCACGGCGCATCCGGCGGACGCATCTCTGACGCCTCTCAATCCTTCGTCCTCGCGTTCCGCTCCAAACACTACAAGAAGAGCTACGAGAACGATCCGCCTGAAGAATCTAAGAAGAACAGCTCGGATAATGCTCCGGCGGCCGCGGCTGCCGCTGATGGCCAGCCGCCCAAGCCGGCCAAGAAAAAGCAGCCGGTAATGAGGCCGGCCGACCCCACCAGCGCCGGCGTGAAGCGCGGGCCCTCTGACCGGCAGGAGGAGCTGGCCTCCAAGAAGAAAATCAAGCTCGAGAAGCTGAAGACTCTGGCCGCCGACAAGAAGGCTGGGCTGGAGCTGAAAGACACTGCGGCTGCGGCTGCTGCTCCGCTCGGGGCTCAGCAGCAGCAGCCACGGGCTGGCATGAAGGAGAAGGCGGCGGCCATGGCGGTGGCTGCCAAGAAGAAGACGCCTGCGCCTGCGGCGCCGGCAAGAGCCGTGAGGACGGCGTCGCCGACGGCGCTGATGATGAAGTTCCCGCTGAAGAGCACGCTGCCGTCGGTGGCGTCCCTGAAGGCCCGCTTCGCGCGCTTCGGGCCGCTGGACATCGACGGCATCCGCGTGTACTGGAAGTCCCACATGTGCCGGGTTATCTACAGGTTCCAGTCTGACGCCGAGGTCGCGCTCAAGTACGCCAAGGCCAATGCCATGTTCGGCCAGCTGACGCCGAATTACTATCTCCGCCCTGTGGAGTCTTCGTCCGCCGACATGGGCCCTGATGCCGCGGCGGCGCCTGTCCCGCCGCCGCGCTCTGACCTGCGGCTCATGGAGACCACGCCGTTCAGGCCTGGGAGCTCCGGCAATGGCGCTCCCCTGACGCTGTCCAGGGCTGTGCCGGCGCGCGCGGCCGCCGGGCAGCAGCCCAAGTCCATCCTGAAGAAGAACAATGATGATGGCGCGCTGGCCGCTGCGGCCAGGGACTCCCCTCGGGTGAAGTTCGTGCTGGACGCTGGGGACAGCAAGGTGGAGCCACCGGCAGTGCCGGATGCTGTTGCTGCTGCCGCTGCACCGGGCAGCAGCAAGATGGGGAGGTCGGTCGGCTTCGCGCCGCCGCCTCTGATGCCGCCGCCCCGTCCGGCGCAGCCCACTGTGCAACTCCCTATGCATGCTCAGCCACTGCAGCTTTCCCGTGCTCCGGCTGTGCAGCAGCAGCTCCCGCCGCCACCTCTGCTACCATACCAGCCATCGCCGTCATACCAGCCTCCTCGCACCAATGAGCCACTGCAGTACCTGCCTCCTTCTCGCCTCAACGAGCCGTCGCCGTATGCCCCTCGTCACATGGAGGTGCCGCCGTCTTTCGCGGCACAGCCGCCGTACCAGCTGCCTCGCCACAGCGAGGGGATACTCCCGCTCGCCCACCCCGGTCAGCCGCCTCTGCCATACCCACCCCATCCCGGCTTCCCTGGACAGCAGTACCGCCCCAACGATATGCCGCCAGCTCACCCCGTTGCCCACAACGCCGCCACTAGCTCCGCCAACACCGCCAGTAGCTCCGCCAACGCCGCCGGAGAAGACATCCCAGTGTGGAAGAGGGGACCGAAGGAGTTCGACGCTGAGCTGAAGAGGGTGATGCTGGGGATCGCCAAGCTGGTGGAGCCCCTGACGGACAAGAACGGTAACTTCCCCTACCACCTCTTCAGCGGTTCAGCATGATCTGAAGCAAAGCTCCATCCATGGTAACTGCTGCCCTCTGCATTGGATCTGACTGCTAGGTCCCAGTGGCAGTGGCGATAGAGCTAGTGCAGGAGTGTAGTAAAAGAGGCTGATGCCTCTCGTGACATGTATTAGTGAAAATTACCTGTCGTTTATCTGGATTTCTCTCTCTGGATTGGTTCTTAGACATCGTCAGACTCCAAGTTCGAATATGGTTATGGACCCAGATGTTGTATGGTTAAGTCGGAATTATGGGTTTGCATCCTAGCCCGCGGCGAAAAATCTTTGAACAATATAGCCAATTTGATATTCGAATTCTTTTTTCTCCATTGTAGAAGTAGAAAGTTTTTTTACTGCAGCTTCTTAGTAAAAAGTAATTCCGTAGTACGAACGGGGATCCAGGGATTCAATCGGGGGAGCATTCTTGATAAAAAAAAGTTTTTTTTTTCACAAACACCGCTATTCGGCCTACACTGTGGAGGCCTTTATAGGGTAACATTCATGGTCTTTGCACAAAATGCATTCCTCCAGCGTCTTTCACCTGAATTCCGATGGGCTATTTCCACATTTTCATGCAAAATAACAAAATATTTCTTTTGTAAAAAACTTGTTTTAACGGTTGATATACAATTTAGAACAGTAAAACTGAAACCCCTAGCATCTGTGACTGTCCAATCGTGCACTCACACGGTATCTGGTCATTCATTCGTAGTCCTATAGAGCAGCTGGCTCCCGTGGAAAAATTTAAGCCTTTTGGTTAATCGGGACACTCGGACCTATTTGGGCCGAGTTGGAGTCCAGTACCAGTGTGGAATCTGATCGATCAAACCGACAGGTCGATGGGAAAAACCTTCAAATTAATCAAATCTCCAGCTTGCTAGGAAAAAGGAAATGTGAAGCAAAAAATAAACAACGCTTTCTGCCAAAAATATGAGTCAGTTTGTCCAAACATAACTACCATGTCTCACTTCTTCATAAAATTGTGAAATACCTTTTTTTCCAAAAAAGAGGGAGTACCCCCGGCCACTAATCATGTTCTTCCTACCATTATATTGTCGAAACTAACGAGCACGTCAACATGCGTCATCACAATCTAACGTATTAGGAAAAGGCAGAAAGAAATAGTACCAAGACTACGCGACAAAACATTTCCCCCTAAATGGAGTAGAATGCATAGTGATTTTATTTTACAACAAGACTGGAACGATGAATATGCATCATTTTAATTAACACGGTATTTGCCAATCTATTTTGAATGTATGACCATTCCACTTGGATTTGTTGTTAGTTTTATGATCAGTTCTTTTTTAAACAATAACTCTACTATAACGATAGAATATTACCGTGAGGCATTTATGGGTAGATACTCTAGATAGATTGTCTAGATCTCATGTTTCTTATTATGAACAAAACAAATGTACTATACTCTAAAAAGAACATCCCTCATATCTTTCTTCCTTTATAGAGAAATCATTCTTTTCATGGAGCAAAGTAATGAACAAATGTTGCATCACAATCAAACAATATTGTAATGGTTTGTTATATCTAAGTCGCCTGATTTTTAGTTAGAGATAAGTTGATTCCTCAGCCACTGGATATGGTTCGTGCTTTAAGATTCGGAATGAACGACGAAAAGAGGAGAGTCGGATGACGTCCAAATAACAATCAAATGGCTATGATACGTCAACTGAGATTTAACCATTTTTCTTAAAGATCAAACAACTGAGATATAGCCACGCCCAATTGTAAAATAACAACAGTTGTCTTCATTGAAAAATTATTATTCCTTTGATAATTGCCAAACACCAAACAATCACAAAATATCCCCCACATTACACTGGTACACACCCATTTCATGAAACTGCTACAGTAGTTGAATAAACTCCAGCTAACAGATAATCAACTATTCAACTCCCTTTTCATCGTCACTCTAACCCAACTGGTCACCAAAATTAAGCCAGCTAACAGAAAATCTACCCCCATTACTCTCGATGATCACTAATTTCAAGCTGTTGCCTTTGCTCTCGCCATTATGGCTTTCCTTCAAAAAAAAATTGTTGCCTTTGGTGGCGCATTCACGGCCTCGAATCTGGGCTTCTTGGCTTCAAACTTGTGCTTGCTAACATCCAACGACTTTTGTGAAAAAGAGAAATTTACTTCAATATTTCAAAATCGTACACGAAGTAAGAATCGTGCTGCAAAGCATATCACTACACACCTGTGCACATAATCTGATCCTCACAAAGGATCAATGCTAGAAGTGATGGCGAAAACGACTGACCAATACCTCCACTTGGATTTTTTGTCAGTTTTAAGATCAGGGTTTTTAAAACAAAAATTCTACAGCGATAGAATATTATCGTAAGGCATTTGTGGTTAGATACTCTAGATAGATTGTCAAGATCTCATGTTCCTTATCAAGAACAAAACAAACGTACTCTACTCTACAAACAACACCCCTCATATCTTCTTCCTGTATAGAGAAATCATTCTTTCCATGGAGCAAAGTAATGGGGAAGACTCACTAAAGAGGTGTTTCGCAAAGTATTGATCCAATGATAAAGCACAGTCAAGCAATAGGAATTCAGGTATATCTTCAATAAAGAAAATATTATAGTATTCCTTTCTTAACTGCCAAACATGAAACGATCACAAAATATTTCATTGGTACACCACCTATGTCATAAATCATAAAACAACTGCAGTAATTGAATAAACCCCAGCTAACAGATAATCAACCCCCTTTCCATTCTCACTGCAACCTACCTGGTCACCAAAATTAACCCAGCTAACAGATAATCAACCCCCTTTAATCCCCACGATCAATACTCAATTTCAAGCTGTTGCCTTTGCTGGCGCCTTGACGGCCTCGAATCTGGGCTCCTTGGCTTCAAACTTGTGCTTGCTGTAGACATCCATGTAGTCCCCAAACACATACGACTCCGGGTACTCGCCGCCGGCGCCGCCCACCGCCGGCGAGATGGCCGCCTCGAAGGCCGGGTTATAGAACGAAGCCACGGAGCGGCGGTTGGCGTCGCGCATGGGGAGGACGCGGTGCCAGGCGCTGCGGTAGCGGCCATTGCTGAGCACCTCGATCTGGTCGCCGGTGTTGACGACGATGGCGTCCGCGAGCGGCTGCACGGCGAGCCACTCGCCGTCCTTGAGCACCTCGAGCCCGCCGACCTTGTCGTCCTGGAACAGCAGGATCACGCCGCCGGCGTCCGTGTGGGCTCGGAGGCCGGTGACGAGGTCGGGCCGTGGGCACGGCGGGTAGTGGCTCACCTTGGTGCCGAAGAAGGGCGCGTGGCGGCCGTGGCCCGTGAAGGCGGCCTTGATCCGGCCCGTCTCGAGGCCCAGGTTATCGTCCATGGCCTCCATGACTCTCTCGGCCAGCTTCTTGAGCTCGGCCCGGTACTCGTGCATCGTCTCCTTGAACCCCGGCGGGGAGGACGGCCAGCTCTGGGTGTCGTCGTGGAGGTAGAAGATGTCCTCCCAGTCCATGTCGTCCACGGGCGCCGCCGCCTCGCCGCGCCGCTCGGCTTCCACCAGCGCTTCCAGCGTCCGCACCGGCTCCGAAACCCGGAACGCGGCTTCTCGGAGCCGGTAGCTCTCCGAGCAAACCTTCTTCACGCGCTCCAGAAGCTCCGTCGGGATGCCATGGTTCACCAGCTGGAAGAAGCCCCAGTTCTCGCACCCGTCGGCGATCTTCGCCATGGTTTCGGCTCTCTCGGCGCCGTCCAGCTTCGAGAAGTCGATCACCGGAACCACCATGGCTAAACTATTCTTGGGGAAGATGAGTTGTGAGCCTTAACTAGCTAGCAGCTGGCTCTGGTAATTGAGAAGAGAATGGTGTTCTTTGCTGCTGATGGGTGGGATGCAGGGAGACGAAATGGCCTTTTATAGAGGTTTTGCAATGACAGCTGCAGGCTGCAGGGTTCGGCTGCTCCAAGCAAATCCTCTGCATAGAAAAGGAAAGACAGTTCTCTGCATAAAAATAAAGTAAAAAATTCTCTGCATGTGTCAAAAGGAAAGAAGTTTCTGGGATGGAGCTGGCTATAGATTGCTATTTGGTTGGATTCTTATGCTTGGTTGGATTCGGCAAAGTTAACAGAACAGACTGATTGATTGGTCATATCATTGTCATTTGTCAATGGCTTGTCTGACCCAGGAACAAATCTATCACTCTCCATGTGACTTTCTCAGAAGAACCATCAGTAAACCATCATATCTCTGGGAGTCTGGTGACTGAAGAACCATACTGTAATAAACTACCAGAGGATGGAATCGTATTATGATGCTTGATAATTTGTTATGCGTATGTTCGAACAAGTTGATTTGGGAAGCTTGACTAAGCTAGGACATGTTGTTCTTTACCTGCGTACTGATGCACTTTTTTTGGGAGCGTCTGCTATTCCTTAGTTGATTAAATAGAAACGAACGTTATTCGGCAGCTCGGTGGTTCCCTTCCTGTGTTGCAGAGCTCCTCCACAAAGAACATGCTATCATCTCTGTTAAGGCCTCTTTGGTTTGTTAAAAAAAGAGTAAAAGCAAAGGAATAGGGAATTTTCCTTTTTTTCCTTGGAATTAAAATTTTTCTACTAGCGTAACACTAGGATCTATATGTAGACGTAGATGGATCAGGATCAGAATTAAAGCACTTTCTGGGATGGAGCTGGCTAGATTGCTATTTGGTTGGATTCTTATGCTTGGTTAGATTCGACAAAATTAACAGAACAGATGGATTGATTGGTCATATCATTGTCATTTGTGACCCAAGAACAAATATATCACTCTCCATGTGACTTTCTCTGAAGAACCATTACTAAACCATCATATCTCTGAAGTCTGGTCTCTGAAGAACCATAATAAACTAGCAGAGGATTGAATCGTACTATGATGATTGATAATTTGTTATGCGTATGTTCGAACAAGTTGGTTTGGGAAGCTTGACTAAGCTAAGATAATTTTCACAGATGAGATGAATTTCAGTATTTTTAAGAGTGAAGTTTCAAAATTGTAGATGAGCTTTCAATGAATGTTGTCGGATAAACTTATTGTTTGACAAACTTTCAAATCTTTGGGATGAATTTCCAACTTTTTTATGGATAAACTTCCAAAATTTCTAGGATTGGACTTCATTTCTTTCACTTTTACAGCTTGTTTGGCACCTATCATTTGGGGCTAGAATTGTGGAGTTCATTTTTTTTCACTTTTACAAAGATATTACAAACTCAGACATTGGTTATTATATGTACCTCATTGTGACGTGGACGATACTAAAAAACTCAGATTTTGCTTAATATCTTCTCATCCTAATCCATCCGCAGTTAGACTAATTGTATGCAATCCTTTCCTTTTCTATCATGTGTTGTGCAGATATGCCGCGCGCGTGATCTAGCTAGGGGGTGTTCAAATACGGCTTTGCTTGAAACCGTAAAACCTCCGTTCACAATATTTTGAACTAGCACACTCGCTGACATCAACATTTTTTTAAGAAACATCTGGCTTTATTGAATCAATAAACAGAGTATAGAGGATCGGTAAATTGAACAAAAACCGACAACAAAGAACCCTAATGCAACTAAAAGTTACACCAAAATCCTTTGAAGTAAAAATCTCTATATCCGTCACACGTATCTTGAAATTTTTCCATGTCTCTGATGATGAAATTTGATCAGACCTGCACAAGATGGACTAAACTCATAGGGTTTAAATATCCGCTTGAGTCGCTCACCGCTGCCGATGAGAACCTAAGATCATTCAGTGAACTATGGCCGGGGAGACACCCTTTGCAATGCAGGTAGCCGAACCACTAATTCATCACCTAACCGATGAAGAAGAAGACCAAAATAACAAAATAAATAAACCGCGAGATCCACTAGCTCCATGAAGTAGATCGTGTTGACTACGCCAGGAAGAGGATGTAGCCGGGATACCATTATTCCATTCAACGTCGTCTACTCCACCAAAACGCCACCGCAAGGACACAAAACTTCACAAAGAAAATACACAAACGACATACGGATGTTGATGTATGGTTCCTCTCGTCACACGATGCCTGTCGAAAACGAGGGAAACCAAAATAAAATCGCAGCTTCGAGGCCTCTTGCTCCCGGCGGCTGACATCATATAATTAGCCGGTTTTGGACGGGATTGTAGTCGGCCTGCGTTTGAACACACCTTAATGTGATCTATCCCTTGGCGGCTCCTAAAATTCCTTTCTTAATTTATTCCTGATTGCAAGTTAGGAACTAACCGGCCCATGCATGAATGATTATTTTATCAACGGTTATGTACCTAACTAATTTTTTTTTTGGCACTGATCAAAATCAAAAGGATGACTTGTTCAAAGCACACGAGACGAAGAAAATTAATATACTACTACTGCTCGGAATGGAAACTAAGCGATTAGTTAATTAATACATGCATCTGGCAAGGATATCTGCTTCCTCAACATTCAACTTCTCCTGTAGAATGATAGCTAACTGATAATCAACTAATGACTAACTAATTTGTTTGTTAAAAAACTTGTTTAATGAATAATTTGAGTGATCGTTAATAATTTGTGTGATCGTCAATGGTTTCTTAGTAAAATCGAGGTTATCACTGTTATGAGTATAAAAATGAATTTTATTAGACAACAAAAAATATTTTTTAAGAGAACAAACAAAAGAATGAATTAAATAATCAGTTCGCCTATGCCTTCGTCGAACATGGATGACCTCCAATAAATTCATGTAAGTTCGAGACCATTTCCGTACTTATGGTGTCTCCCCTCATGCAAAGTACTATTAGTGTTGACGTGTCATTGTTTTGGTCTCGAAATATCACACCGTCTTGTTTTTTTACCGGAAACAAATTAATTTGGAGGCCAAAAATGAAAAATGATGAAAAAGTTTGTTGACCATTTGTGTCTGGATTCAATAAATGTTGACATGGCAAAGGGATCATTTGTGTCTGGATTCAATAGTTAGGGGATGAAAAAGTTTAACGACCATTTCCGTACTTATCGACAAGTTGAGAACGAAAACCGTACTTTCATTTGAAGTGCACAAACAAAATTTGTGTCCAAACAACGAACTGAGCCTAACTTAGGTGGTTGGTTCCTTGTGGTGGAACCAGAGCCCACACAGGTTTAAATCCCAGACTTGGCATTTTCTTGTGCTCGCATTTCCTGTATTTATTTCAGGTTTTAACCGGTGTTGTGTTTTCAGTGGGAGTGACGTAACCGTCAACTACGAGGCACCTGCGGTGACTTCGTCAATCTCAAAATGATCGGCCGGTGGCTCAGTCTCTCGGAGGTGCTCATAGGGGTCGGGTGTACGTTCGTGTGTGCAAGTGATTGCGTCTGTACTATGTTTCCTAAAAAAGATTGTGTCTAAACATTTTAAATTTGCTAAAACAATCATGGCCAAAAATCAAGGACCATAAAGCAAGGAATCATGTCAATCATTGGTGCGAGAGTGTGAGGTACCAAACATCATCAATGCAAATAAGATCTTGAAGTGTACAGGGATATAACCTGAACTCCTCGATTATGGGGGAGCAATGGCTCTCGCCACTCCCCCTGTCTTCGTCTCTGTCTAAAATGCTCGTGTTTATCCAGAAGAACAAAACCAAACAAAAAACAAAGCTTCTATTCCGGGTAGCCACACAATCACGTTGCAATTAACTCCCCATCTGGTCCAAGATTGCAGATGGAGTTATTCACACAGTTGCAGAAAAAACACAAGAAAGAAAGGGACATCTAGTCCAGTGTCCGTTTGGAACTTAATAATGGAGAGAGAGATCCAATCTGAATTCCAAGCAATCCAATTCTGGTCTTACAAGCTCCAGCGATTTCCCCCACATTTTCCTTGAGCGAATTGAATGCAATGACAAGAACATCAACGTACTCACTACTCAGACAGGTCAGGGCCACTGTTTTGGTCGTCTTGGCTAGATGCGGCCAGTTGATTTGCAGACAGGTTTCTGTGCATGTACCTTCCAAGAAGGCATTGGAAGACGCCAAGTTAATTCAAGGCCACATTTTCCTTGATGGGGAATTGAGCAAAGACTTGTAAGTATTTCCATGGAAGATTTCATTATGGACATAAGAATCAATAGTGTCCAAGAATCTGTACCGTTTTGCTGGGTTTTTTGGGAGGTTGTAGACGTGGCTGAGCCTCTGCCGACTGTGGAGATGATAAGTTTTCCTCAGACTGAAGAATAATATCACGTCATTTACAACAGTGCGAGTAGTTCCAATCTAGAAGAGTTCAGCCTAAAAGATATACTCGGACTAAAAGATTATGGGACTAAAAGATTTTGTCATTAGTTTGATCGTAAACCTCTTGCTACTTCAGTCACTCTCGTGTGCTAGTCAAATTGGAAGCACCGAAACAGAGTGGTTTTTGAGGGGGACTCGCCTAGTCTTGGTGCTGTTCCCGCCGCGATTCAGGTGGAAGGTAGTGCTTAGCGACAGGCTAATCTACTAGGTGATTCTGTTTTCGCCTTCGAGTGGAAGAGATGAGCAGAGAGTCTCTGGCTAATTGTATTTTTGGTCGCCAATTTGGTCCTGTAACTGCATCACAGTAAACTTGTTTTTTAACGGATGACACGTCTGCTTGGGCGTATTCTAGAAAAAAAAATTACTTAAGAAGACACACACACTGATTACCCACCAAACAGGCTGAAAAATCCTGATTTACGGTAGTGAAACTCATGAGTATTTCAAATTGGAACAGCAATTGAATTTGCATCCCTAGTTTGAGTTCAACACACCATTCCCACAAACTGTTCACAGAAGTCCAAACTTGATGTTTAATATTTCCCTTTTGATAGGTCTGAGATATACTTCCATCTCCTGAATTCTTGATCAACTTTCTCTCCTGGCTCTTGCCTGAGTGAAGGCTCCTTCATCCCAATGCAATGTCACTGCACAAGTCACACTGGCATGACATGGACATCACATATCTGGTACTAACAGATACAACAAAAACATGGAGGAGAGGAGAGATGCCAGTTTCAATTTGCCAGAACCATCCAATAGTTGCTGCTGCGGAGAAGGTTCTCACCTGAGCAGGTGCCAGATCAGCTCCAGCGCCTGTATTGACCAGATATTTTTTTCTTCTGAAAATATTTGCCGACCAGTCATACCTGGTGCACTATATATACACCATGGTTCTCCAGCTCAAACCATCACCTGCACAGCATACAGCACCTGAAACAAAGCTCAAATTTCATTCATCGTCTCATCGCCATGGTGGTTCCGGTGATCGACTTCTCGAAGCTGGACGGCGCCGAGAGAGCCGAAACCATGGCGCAGATCGCCGACGGCTGCGAGAACTGGGGCTTCTTCCAGCTAGTAAACCATGGCATCCCGACGGAGCTCCTGGAGCGCGTGAAGAAGGTATGCTCGGAGAGCTACCGGCTCCGAGAAGCCGCGTTCCGGTCGTCGGAGCCGGTGCGGACGCTGGAGGCGCTGGTGGAAGCCGAGCGGCGCGGCGAGGCGGCGGCGCCCGTGGACGACATGGACTGGGAGGACATCTTCTACCTCCACGACGACACCCAGAGCTGGCCGTCCTCCCCGCCGGGGTTCAAGGAGACGATGCACGAGTACCGGGCCGAGCTCAAGAAGCTGGCCGAGAGAGTCATGGAGGCCATGGACGATAACCTGGGCCTCGAGACGGGCCGGATCAAGGCCGCCTTCACGGGCCACGGCCGCCACGCGCCGTGCTTCGGCACCAAGGTGAGCCACTACCCGCCGTGCCCGCGGCCCGACCTCGTCACGGGCCTCAGGGCCCACACGGACGCCGGCGGCGTGATCCTGCTGTTCCAGGACGATAAGGTCGGCGGCCTCGAGGTGCTCAAGGGCGGCGAGTGGCTCTCCGTGCAGCCGCTCGCGGACGCCATCGTCGTCAACACCGGCGACCAGATCGAGGTGCTCAGCAATGGCCGCTACCGCAGCGCCTGGCACCGCGTCCTCCCCATGCGCGACGCCAACCGCCGCTCCGTGGCTTCGTTCTATAACCCGGCCTTCGAGGCGGCCATCTCGCCGGCGGTGGCGGGCGCCGGCGGCGAGTACCCGGAGTCGTATGTGTTTGGGGACTACATGGATGTCTACAGCAAGCACAAGTTTGAAGCCAAGGAGCCCAGATTCGAGGCCGTCAAGGCGCCAGCAAAGGCAACAGCTTGAAATTGAGTATTGATCGTGGGGATTAAAGGAAATTTTATATTGTAGTATTACGTTGGATATATACATGCTGCCCCTTAATATTTATTTAAATATGGGCCATCTCATGGAAAAAAAATCAATATGTAGCGAGAAAAGAAAATGTACATGTTTACAGAACAAATTTGAGTTTGAACAAATTTTACATGTTTACGAAATTCCATCCCACCAATGTATTCTACTCACTCCGATCCTAAATTGTTGTCGAAATATTACATGTATCTAGACGTTTTTTAAGAATAGATACACCCATATTTGGGAAAATTTGAGTCAAAAATTTAGGATTAGAGGGAGTTTTTTTTTTTTGCTTTCTGTAACTTTTAAGGCTTGTTCCGTTTGCAGAATTTTGAAATCACATGATTGAAATGTCATGCACACTATAGTATTGAAAAAAAAATCATGAGGTTGTATGTATTGCTAAGAATCCTTAAAAATTAAGTCAATTTAGACATGATTTTTAGAAATCTAGCGTCTCTATTTCTGTAAAACGAATGATACATATAGGGAAAAAAGAACTGAAGTTTTAAATCCTCTAAAAAACATAAAACCGTATAAGTCCTTGTGTGGTTTTCAGTTTCCACTATAATGGGCCTCTTTGATTCATAGGATTGGAAAATTAAAGAAACATGAAAAATGTAGTATTGCGATGTCATGTCCACTTGAGGCTTATAATATTTTGTTTGCATCAAAGTTTGTTTGATTGGACCAAAGGATTTCTTCCAAGAGATTAGAGTGGATGTAAATTTTCCTATGGAATGTAGTACAAATGAATCCTTGTATGTTGGACCAAATGATGTACTTTGTATGTTAAGCACTTTTCATTCAATTGGTTTTGGAACTAATACTTTCATTTCAACGTTGTGGCCCGTATCGGTTTCATGAGCTCAGTTCATGTTAAAAACACACACGATATGTACATGAACTTAAAATCTACCCTCTTTTATACACTTTGGTCACGGTACTACAACTGCCGTGGAAATCATTGATTTTTGTCACACAATGGAAGTGAAGCTTCATGTGAGGACCTAGCATGCAGCAGGGTACCAGAAGAAGGTGAGGATGGGAGAATCTGACGATGGTCGACGACTGCAAGATTATCATCTGACATCCAACGGCCACAAGTGACTTTCGTTTACTCTATGCAACTCGTGAGCTATATAAGCCCACCTATGTGTGAAGTACAAGCAAGGAAAAAAAAACAGTAGTAGTGTCTTTTAGCTGTACTTTAGACCATCGTCTTTGAGATCAACATCCGATGTTAATTACTTGATGTAAGCAAGATGGATTGTTGTTTTCTCCGCTTTCACAATAAATGGAAGATCTCCTAGTGCATCATAAAATAAAAGCAGCGGCTTTGTAAAGGGAAACGACCTTTCAAACTTGAGAGAGATTGGTTCTAGTTTGTCAGAGTAAACCCAGCATGCAAGACTAGTCAACCTATTGGATACCCTACTAAAGAAAATAATTATAAAAAAATTGTAACATTTGGCCGCTCAAACCACTCGGGCCTCCTAAAAGAGAAAACGGTACACCGTACACCCACTTTTAGAATGTTGCAACAAGTAGTAGCACACAGTAGAATACCTTTTCTTCTCGTGACACAGTGAGTTCCCTGGCGACTATGTTTGGACCATCATTTGTGCGCATCCAAAAAATCCAACTTTCCCATCTGGCGACGACGGCGACGTTCCTTGCCTTTTGCATTGCAACTTGCGGCGACAAGAGAACAAGGTGCTTCGCTGCTTCATGGTCCACCACACAGAACACGATGCTTTAGCTGATCGGCATTTCCATCCACTTTGGTTCAGAATCATCAATTCACCGGGTATGGTATTTGTGCTTCCATTGCAGTGCCAACCATACAAGGATAATATATGTTGATGATATCAGATATCTTAACTTTACACCCAAAAAAATGTTGCAATTTTAGTGTCATCGCAGTAGTTGTATTTTTATGCAGGCGTGAGACGATTTTTATGTGGACCGTTGACACGCAGTATATGTTCAGATCATCGTTTAAAATTTTAGTTTGAGACATTGGGGACCGCTGTAATCAGTCAAACTTTGGTTTTCGCTTAGGCCAAATGACCAAAATTTCACCTTCCAATTTGATTGATTTGTACCATAAAAAAATGAGTTTTTTTTGGCAAAAGTTGAATTTGGTTTGTACTCAATGTCGCCAAAATAATTTGACCAAAATTCAAACATATTAAATGACTCAAATTTGTCAAAATATGAACACGTCTATATATACTAAAATATGTTTAAATACATGTAATATTTCGACACGAGACGGAGCATCGTGGTGACATCTCATTGAAAACAGAATCACGATCGGGATGTCTTTCGAAACCATCCGATCACTTCGAATATCAGTGTTAGAGTGACGTGATGAGCGATACACGTGTAAGGAGAGAGTGCAAAAGAGAGAGGGACATATACTATTTGTGTAGTGTGCGACAGTGAGGAAGATAAAAAAAGGTAGAGCATGTTTTTGTGAGTTGCGTACAGTATACAGTGCGCACACAATATCATCAATCTTTTCTAAAGGTAGTCATGCATGTGATAAAGAGATAGGATTACTTGTACAACCACACCCACCCAAAATGACCACACAAACACAGTCTTAGGCTGGCTAATCACTTTGAGAGGAGGGACATGACATATAGATGACACATGATAAATGGATGTTCGTTTCGAGTGTCTGTGAAGCACTAGAGTGCCTTCTGCCTTGTATAGGGGTCTCCCAACGAAGAGTGCTCTTTATATATAGAGATAAATCTCTATCAACATATCGTCGTCGTCCAATCCTCGCGAGCAGTGAAATGCCTGTCGGCAGCTGCTGGATGGAATGAATGGGGCTTGCCTGCTCTCCCCCCCTGCTTCCGTGCTGCTCTCCGATGACTGAAATTGGTGGACTAATCTCAAGAGCAGGATGAGAGCGGGATAATATGTTAGCCTCAGCTGTTGAAGAGCACGGGAGTACGGATCGGAGCATGCAAAAGCACCATTAAACCGAGCACGGATCGGAACATTAAATTCAGAATAAATGCTACGGTAAAGATGTCGAAATTGAAAACAGGAGATTTGCTAGTACTAATTTTAGCACGCCACAAATATCAATAGCATTACTAACTATTGATATGTGACAGAAAATTGAGGAGGTAAACCAGGACAGGGTCAACCTTTACCCTCTCGACAGAACAGATTGAGCGAGAGTCAGAGAGCGTGACGTTAGATGGATGGATGTGGCATGCAGTTGGCAGAGCGGTGGATCCATGGTCGGTTGCACAATTCGGGGAAGGAGGGGCCAAGAATGGCGCTGGCTTGATCATATTCACTCCAACCACATCGACATCCAGAGCTAGCTGCCCTGCCGCAATCCATCATTCTCCTCACTCCCCACACTCCCACTCTCTCCGCCGTTCGTCTTCGTCTCCGTCTCCGTCTCCGGCCGGTGCCGGCGCGCGAGAGAGAGCGAACCGTTCGTCCTAGCGCTCCATGGGCGGCTACATCCCGGAGTCCGGCACCGGCACCGTCGTCCGCGCCGCCCGCGCCGGCGCCGGGCGGTACCCGCCGCTGGCCTCCCTGGTCGTCTCCACCATCGCCGCCTTCTCCGCCGTCATCGTCATCGCCGTCCTCCACTCGGTTCGTCAATCGGATCGGTTTCTTTTCCATGGATCCATGCGAATCGATCTCACCTCGAAGGTTTCTTACTGTTCTTTAATGGTGGCCGGTTTCAACTTGCAGGCGTACGACGAGGCGGTGTCCCGGACGCGGACGCTGCTGGGCCACAACCTGGAGCCGACGCCATGGCACCCGTTCCCGCACGACAAAGGCCGGCCTCCTCCTCGCGCCGCCCTCCGCTGCGCCCCGCTCCTCTCCTGCCTCCCTCCCCTCTCCCACCCACACCCTTCACCACCCAACGCGTCTCGCTCTCGCCGCACCAAGCAATGCCCGGCCTACTTCGCCGCGATCCACCGCGACCTCGCGCCCTGGCGCCGCCACGGCCATGGCGGCATCACCCGCGAGCTCCTCGACTCCGCGCGCAGCCGGGCGTCCATGCGCGTGACCATCACCGGCAACGGCCGCCGCCTCCACGTGGACCTCTACTACGCGTGCGTGCAGAGCCGGGCGCTGTTCACCGTCTGGAGCCTCCTCCAGCTGATGCGCCGGTACCCCGGCCGCGTGCCCGACGTCGACCTCATGTTCGACTGCATGGACCGCCCCGCCATCAACCGCACCACTGGCGGCCCCAATCCGCCATTGCCGCCGCCACTGTTCAGGTACTGCACGACCAAGGACCACCTGGACATCCCGTTCCCGGACTGGTCCTTCTGGGGCTGGCCGGAGACGCACATCAACCCCTGGGCAAAAGAGTTCCGTGCCATCAAGCAAGGCAGCCGCCGCGTGAAATGGGGCGACCGGGTGCCGCTCGCGTTCTGGAAGGGCAACCCTGACGTGGCGTCCCCGCTCCGCCTCGCCCTCCTCGCCTGCAACGACACCAACCTCTGGCACGCCCAGATCATGCGCCAGGTAAACAAACACAAAAACAAACAGACAAACAAACACAAATCCATTGATTCCCCAACACTCAAGATGACAACAATCACGATCATGTTGCGATGTTATGGATGTAGAATTGGGAGGAGGAGGCCAAGTCCGGGTACCGGCACTCGGCGCTGTCGACGCAGTGCGCGCACCGGTACAAGGTCTACGCGGAAGGGTTCGCGTGGTCGGTCAGCCTCAAGTACATCCTGGCGTGCGGCTCCATGGCGCTGGTGATCGACCCGAGGTACGAGGACTTCTTCAGCAGGGGGCTGGAGGCCAAGGTGAACCACTGGCCCGTGCGTGCCGATGTCGGCATGTGCGAGTCGATCCGGGACGCCGTGGAGTGGGGCAACGCGCACCCGGAGGAGGCCGAGCTCGTGGGCCGCCGCGGGCAGCGGCTCATGCAGGAGCTCGGGATGGACGCCGTCTATGACTACATGCTGCACTTGCTCACGGAGTATGCTAAGCTGCTTGATTTCGTTCCGTCGCCGCCGGACACGGCGCAGGAGGCCTGTGTGGGCTCCGTGCTCTGCCTTGCCGATGAAGGGCAGAGGAGGTTCCTTGAGATGTCCAAGGCAGAGCCGGCCACCGGCGAGCCATGCTCCTTGCCGCCGCCGCCGGCGGCGGCGGATGGATGATTGGATTGGAGCTTTACGGGTGCGGATGATCATTGAGGCTTTAGGATATGAGCATGCCCCTAGAGCGTAGGGAATTAGGGATCGATCGATGAAATCATGGAAATGGAGTTAGCAGTATATGGATATTAGCGTAGCGTAGCGTCTAAGCACATCTCGATCGATTTTCAAGCTGGTTTCTCTTGATCAATCTTGACTCTAATAAAAATGAGAACGTTGCTTAACGTGGGTTGAAATGGTTGGTTTTTTACAATCCGGGATGTTCTCCCAAGCTGTTCTCTCAACCCCCAACATCTCGGAATTCATTCCCATAATTTCAAAAAAAATGCCAAAGTCACCAAAACGGACAAAACGTCTCCGAGTTGACCATATGAAAACTGGCCCTGCTGTAAGAAAAACGGTTAAAGTCTTAACTTGTTACTTTGGGCTCATTGGAATGGACTGACCGTAAAACTGTGATTTTTGGGACAAATTATCAAAAAAGGGAACTCAATGAGAAGATTGCCCGGAAAACTGTGGTTTGTGAAGTTTACTCTTACTTCTAACAAGTGTTTCCATCATGGAGAATCAGACATTCTAGGTGCAATGTGCCTAATGCTATCTGCTGCCAAATGCCACTGTCACATTCTGATTTCCATCCATTTACAAGACAAACTGACATTTAAGGTTCTTAGATTTTGTATTCCTAAACGCCATATGTTATTTCCTTTTCCGTTGCCCTCGTCAAAATCCAGGCTCTCAACCACATAACCCATTTGCATTACTCCTAGTATCACGCTCTGCAATGCATATAGATTTTCGCATGCTTTGTGTAGTGGTCAAACCCAACTTTAGTTGGTTTTAAAGCAGCAGATTTTGGATCTCATGTTTCGCGGATTATTTTTGTCCTTAGAGCTCTTCAACGTTGCTTGTTCTTTGGGGTAAAATCAAATAGACAGAATGAAAACAGGATAAATTATAAGGTGTTTTGAGGAAAATCCAGCTCCAATCATAACGCAATGGACAATTGGACGTCTCTTGAGTCTTCTACACTAGGTGTGGAATAGCTTGACGTCCCTCTATACTGTTACTAGTCCTTCCTGTCATCCGTTGACACTCGGTGGCGGCAAGGCAGGACGCCGGTTCGCCACCACCAGTTTTCGGGAGTTTTCTTGCTGCCCACAACGCTCGAAATATAAAACAAAGTCGAAACACTTTAAACAGATTCCGGGGACTTTATATCTTTATTGTCATCATGCTTTCGGATAATTCTTTTGAGAGGAATCCATAGTTAGTTAGTAAAGACAGTTGGTAGAGAAGACAAAAGTTACTACGACTTTTATAGCAGCTAAGAGACCATCAGGCGAGAGGACAAGAAAAAGGGGCAGGCAACATGCTGCCGCAGCTTGCCAAGGCCCCGATAGAGTACGCAGGCAAGCAAACATGTGCAGAAACATTTATAGTTCATCCCATTCGACTAGAAATACTACATAGAGCAAAGCCCACGTCGGTGTCATCTAAGTCAACTGACGAGTAGCAAAATATTAAAGAAGCACGGCAAAGAAAGGCAGGTTTAGCATAACGAGGTGCCTCCCTTATCCTGTATTTGCCCTACCAGTGTATCTCGAGAGGATGAGGTTCTTCCTATCTGACGAACCATGTACAAAATGAGACCAGCCCGGAAAGATAGTAACTGGCACAACACTCCCCAAAATACGCTGCAACATGACAGGTCGATGGAGCATTATCATGACCAGCCACACTCAGCAAGCTAGCAACCTGCCACCATACTAATCAGGCCAGGTATCTGTACGTGTTGGCATTATCCTTGTCACGCTCCAAGTAATCCCTCGTGATGAGATCCTCAATCCGCTTCTTGATCGCTTTGAAGTCAGGCTGCAGTTGGCACAAAACCAGGTCAGGGATCGCAGTTTTGCAAGATACTAAACCAGCCAAAATGTCAATCAATAAACAGCCTACAGAACCATGAACAGCTACCGCATCATGGGATTTGAGGGCAGGGTAAATAACTACTTGGAATGACCCTCAAGAGTCAGCCAATGGTTATAAAAATGAATGTAAAATCACATAAACAGAAGGTGATGATAATGTTGGAGCTCCACAGTAGCAGGATATTCTAGTGAAATGTGACATTGCTATGGGCGCTACAGCAAAATTCCCAATTTCAAAGTACATGTGGGAAAGAGGAAATGTACTGCCAGTACCTTGAACATGCGGCTGAGCTGCTCCACGCATTCCGCAACGAGCTGTGTATGGGCCATAACTTTGCGGCTTTTCATGATACGCACAATTGATGCATCAATCGCGTACCTCCTGTCCTTGTCAACGTCTTCAACAACCTTTTTCTTCTCATCGACGGGAGGTAAGGGTATCTGCACATTATGTGGGATACGTAATCATAACATAGCATGAACGCAAATAGTCATAGCAGCCAGCCCAACAAAGAACAAAGAATAGGACATACCTTGATTCTTCGCATCCTGTCAGTAAATTTTGAATTGAACTCAAAAACATCATTGGGCGAGATAGATCTACCAGCTGGTTCTTTGGTAAGAATCTTGTATTTCGCGCAAGAGAGAGAATGGAGCAAACGAACAACATCATCATCTGACAGGTTTAGCTGTGTTACTATCTCCGAATAACTAAGCCTATCCGATCCATTGAATAACAGCAGCAACGCCGCCTGCCAAAAGAACAGGCATGTCAAAAATGCAAAACAGGTATACAAGTAGACAAATGGTATAGTGATGATGTACACACAATTCAAATAACTTACCTGATATGTTGTAACGATGAGCTCTATAACTTTGGTATCAAATTTTGCATTGATATTACAGGTTCCCAAGGAGTATATCCAGGTAAGTTTCCTGTGCTTTGTTCTTGTTTGATAGAACTCCTTGAAAACCTCTACGCATTTCACCTAATAAATGTTGAGAATAATAAATATCCAATAAAAATACAAAAGCAGGGACATTTCATCAATCAAAGAGTTAAATATGAACTTTGATAACTGAACTTAATTTTCAAAGATGGGCATGTACAGATGTACTGAAGCAGATACTTCACGAAGATAAGTACAAATTCAATATCTGAAATTCATTTTCAAAGATGGGCATGTGCCCCCAGAAAAAGTTATCTTACCATCTCAGAAGGGAGGTTTATATCAAAAGTTTTGTACGTTGGCCAGAATCCTGTTGTCAAGACAGTAACAGCCAAGTCTACTCCAGGATTCAACTCCGATTTTTCAGCTACAAACTCTTCAAACTTGGTTTGATGATCTCTTGCAACAGTCAGGTCAGTAACCATGCCTTCCATTTTGGAAGTAAACTGCCCCCCACACTGCTGCTTGAGCTTTGTCAGTATGCTTCTTTCATGTTCATCATTAGCACTCTTGTCAAAAAGCAATCTCCTTGCAAGTTTCTTCCTGCGAAATTGTCCCACACAATGAAGAACTTCAGATACGGAAGTTGGCTTAGAAATACCAAGCAAGCTTAAAAACCATTACCTGTAGAACTCAGCGAAGAGGTCTTTATCACTTATGTACGCAAGCAATCTTACGACCTGTCATTTACTGCCAACTTGAGTTTCATATACTCAAAAATTATGATAGCAAACAAAAGAAAAGGAATTGACGGTACCTTCTCCAAGGCATCTTCAATGGCTTCATCGCTGAGCTTTTCGCTGCAACCTTTCTTTAAAATGTTGTCACAGAAGGTGGCCAGCAATTCAGCACTCGAACTGCCAGAGACTCCCTTGTTGCAGAAGACCTCAAAGGCTTCTTTAAGTGCCTGTACAAATACAAGTCTACAAATGAGGCAGCATTCTAAATTTTTGTATGATAAAAGCAAGATGGCAAATATGAATGTATCGATCTGCAAACCTTGTGGAAGAGCGTATGGCCCTGGAAACAATCTGTCACATAAGCTACATACTTGTCATGCAGCTCAATGATTTTCCAGACAAAAACCTAAAAAGGCAAAAACACGTTAGATGACAGATCTACTGACAGAAGTGCAATCATATCAAGGTACACACCTGTTCCTGCATGCCAACCATGTCCTTCTTCTCTGGCTGTATAAATGATTAATTTAGAATATTTATTGACAGATAAATAAATCAAACAACACGAAATTGAACCATTCATGGGAGCACAACATTAACCACTAATTGGATAGATTCACAGCAAAAAATTAACGAAATGTCAATGTGCAGAAAATAAAAATGCATACACAAAAGCTATATGAAACTGGAAATATATGATACTTCGATGTAAATTAAATTGTCTGCAACAATTGAATAACCACAAACTAAAGGGTAACAAATGATGCAATTACTGAAGCAAATATCAGCACCTTCTTATTATTAGCAGAATCTTCTGCCTGCTTGACCAAGGCTGTACCCTCATTCGTAACATGCTGCAAGTATAATTCAATCACAATTTAGAATTAATTTGAAGGAGAAAAAAGAGTTGAGAGAGCGGCACTGTAGTTAATACCTTTTTAAACATGTTAGATATAGGTTCCAGCCCACGGGTGACTTTTGAAAAAAGTCTGTACATCCTTGAAAGATCCTCAACCTGTAACAGAAGAAAAATGAGTGGTCAATACTGTTCTTCATGACTACTCATTTGCTGTTCAAATATGTCTCAGTGTGATCAAACCTTATCATCACGAAGCAATGCAAAACATCCGGAGTGTTCCTTCTCCAAAAGTTGGGTTGCGTATTGAGCAAGCAATTCATTTTGCACTTTCTGTAAATCAGGGAAACATGATTACATAAAATGATACCAGACTATAAAATGAATTAGTTATGTTTTATTTCTCAATGAAAGATCGTTAAAATCTTCAGGATACTGACCTATGAACACATATTCGAAATGCATGCAGTACAAGTATTAATAGTCAAGAAATAGTCTGGAACTGGAACAGCAAACTCTTAACTAACCTCAAGCAACTTCGGCTCGCTATTAATATGCAAGTAGTGACCAACACGCTCCTTCTCTCTTTTCAGGCACTCCTCAGCCTAATGAAAGGCAGCAGCAATCCATTAGAGAAAAAATGCTACACATAAATAAGTGCACAGCCAGTCACAAAAGCCTTTTCCAAGGTACCTTTATCATGTAATCTGGACAAGAGTCCTCAACAATCCAGCTTTGAGCCTTGACAGAGTAGTAATCTGTAGTATCCTTGAGCAAGAAATCTTCAAAGTCATTCTCATAACACTCCATAATACCTAACCCAATTTCAACAAATATATCCAGGACATTCTTCAGCAAGGCCCTGTCAATCTGTTCACCTTCACGCTCCTGATCTATCTGTTGACGAAAGGCATTACAACACTCATGTCATATGTAAACAAATCATTTGATATAAATCCATATAGAAACCCAATAACTCACCAGAGCTATAACTGCATCTTTCACCTTTCCTTTGATCTCTTGAAATATCTGTCACCATGAGTTGGACTGATTATAACATACAAAAGCGAAAAGTATGCATAAAACAAGAGCTGGAGGGCAGGAAAATGACAGTTTACCAAGTCACGGAAGCAGATAAGGCCAACATCTTTAAGTGCAACAAGTGACCTCCGAGTGATGAAGTAACGGTCAAGATAATGGAAAAAACGTGAAAGCCACCGCACCATCACTTTATGGTTTGCCCACCTTTGTACTAGCTCCCTCAGCATAAACTCATCATGCTTCTCTCTTAATGATGGCAAGACCTACAATGATTTGAATATAAATGAAACAATGTGCTCCAAAGTCCAAAGAGAGAACATAAATTTATTACAGAAGATAACACAATGAGCATTCAGTTATTGGACAATATGTTAAATGTGGGTGACTCCTGCCAGAAAATCAGAGCATAATTATCACCCTGGTTTTCCCTACAGGATTACAAATACAAGGTAAATGGGCCATAATAGTCCCCCTAACAAAGTGAGTTATTCAACAAGACAGTTTTGGCAGTACACAAGGACAACCAAAAGTAAAGAGTGGGCAAAGTTCCAAAATGCAGGTTTCACTTTCCCAGCTAATTAAGATGGCATTTCTTTGTATAGCCGCTCCGGCCCCAAAATGATGGAACATAAATCAATGAAAGATTGATTCAACTGGCTTAAGGAACACACTGTCAAGTAAAAGCAGGTTCACTAATGTGTCAATACAAGCCAAATTAGATTTGTCATGCCTAGTAGTACCTAGTACCTAAAGTACCGAAAAAAATACTGAAAATGGATATACTGGAATTCTAATAGACCACAATGTCTGTCATTCACAGCCAGCAACACAAACCACCCTGCCCCTTCCAAAGAAAAATACACTAAATCTGTTCTTCTCCCAACCTAGGGGCGCACACAAATGCCAATCCACCAGTGCACGTCGACCAAAACCAAACCATAGTCAGATTGGTAAATGTTCGGGTGGACAGGGCAGGGGAATCGTAACCCACTGAACCAACATCACGGGCACAGACAAATCGAGGGCTCGTCTGGACACGACACGCAAGTACGCATTATTGGGACGGGACGAGTCAAGTCAGCTCACCATGGCGTTGATGTACTCCTGGAAGGAATCCTTGTACTTGTCGTAGAGCTGCTGCGAGTAGTCGTGCGGGGGCTTCTGCGTGCACATGTTGTATATCGTCCTGCACCAAGGAGAGAGACAAACAGAGGCGGAAACCCTAGATCAGCACCGGATCGGATCGAATCGAAACCGTAGAGAGAGAGGGAGAGAGGGGACGGAGGCGGCGGCGACGCACGTGTAGAGCATCATGTAGTCCTCGGAGCTGAACTGGGGCTCCGGCTTGCCCTCGAGGATGTTGATGAGCTTGACGATGCCCCTCTGCATGAAGGACCAGCCCTCATCCAGATCGATCGTCTTCCGCTCCTGCCCCGTCATCTTCGCCGCCGCCGCCGCAGCCGCCGATGATTCTGCCCCGCCGGCGGCCGCAAACCCTAGTGCCGCCGCGTGGGGGTTTGTTTCGTCTGGCTAGGTTTCGCGGGAGGTGAGGGAGACGGGGTAGCGGAGGGGTCAGGAAGAGAGAAGGAACCAGTTTCTGACTTATGAGGAGGAGGGACTCCGCCGTAACAAACAAGGTTCGCTTCCGCTTGCACGGGTGGTGTGCGCCGTCGGATCAAAATAGTGGACGGCCGAGATAAACGGGTAGGACGGGATCAGGTAGGTCGGTGCGCCACATGGACTGATGGACGTTTGGAGGTTGCACATGATTACGATGACGATAGCAATAACGAAGATGCCTCACAAGCTGGTTCGAAAAAAAAATGTCTCACAAGCTATGAGAGCTGCAACAAAAACAGTTTTGGAATTTTAATTTTCATTAAGCTATTTTAAACATAGGATTAGAATTGCACGTTCATATGGTCGCCGTCCCATAAGAATCACGTCATAAAATACATTGTTTTATTTTATTTTTCCAAGAACTTCAATGCACTCCCTTTGTATATATCTCTCTCTCCGTCTCTCTGATCCTCCAAAATTCATGTATTTATTTTTGTGCACCATTCAAAGGTGATAGCAATAATCAAGATGCTTTGCAAATGGTCAAGGGCTGCGATAAGAACTTCTTCCGATCGTAAGATTTTCCGAGGGATTTTGTGTAACTTTTGAATTCTCATTAAAAAATTGTAATGTCCTTTTGAACTATGAATACATTCTTGTGATCGACATAAGCTCAGACCATGTTTTATTTTTCTTTGAAAAATGTAATGCACTTTATCTCTCTCTCTAACTTCTCCAATAAATCCTAAAAAATCATGTATTTATTTCATGTGCGCACCTTTCAAAACTTGTAGGGATCACATGTAGGTTCCAGAAACACAACATGTTAAACAATTGACCTTTTGTGCTTGTAATCATTGCCTACGTAATTGACATATCAGTCTCGTCAAGGTGTCTCAGGCCACTCCCAGCGCTTCTCGCTTACTAGTTGTCCCAACAACGCCATGTCAGTTTGAAGGGACGGACAACCCAGCGCATCGCCTCTTCATTTACCCCAAGTAATAAATTACCGTTTGGATCTTCTACTCCAGCTTTCAGGCCTCTCTCTCCCATCTTCTCCTGCCTCTCTCTCTCACACATCTCAGACAAACTATCATCCAAGATCTTGCATCCATGAAAACTGTAGAGCTTGGGAGAGGCAAAATGGATTCATGATGATGCTTGGAGTATGAGGAAAAGAGTAATTTGAAGATGATAATCTGTAGAGCACCAATTACAAAAGAGGAAGAACTCTGAAATTTATCAGAAATTGGAGAATGCTGGCCATGAACTGTAGAAATTCAGGAGAATGCAGCAGGCGGAGGACCCCCACGGTCTGAGAGCGCGAGTCGTCCCGTCGGCGTCCAGCCCGGCGACGGCGCTGGGGAGCAGATGCGGCCGGGGTGCAGCAGCAGGTGGAGGGGGAGCGGAGGCGGCCAGGGTACAGTAGGTGGAGGGGAGCTGCAGCTTTGCCAGACCACATCGGGGGAGAAAGGGACGAGACACAGCGTCCGCACGGGATCGAGAAATTTAATGCGTGTGTTGGTGTACGAGCCAACGATCGTTCTCTACACAAGAATCGGCTCTTCCTCGTTTTACAATAACTGCAGTGACGCGTCATCTTTTTTCCTAAAATATTGTGCCATGGGACGAGCGCTGGGACTGCTCTCATGGGGTTTCTAAGCAATGTTGACAATATAAGAAGGGGGTTTTGTTTTGTCGGAACGGAAAAGATCTTCGGATATAAGTGTAAGGTCAACCGGATAATTATATTCTCCACTTAGACAAATTTGCGTGCATGTTGCACCTTCGTTGGGCCTGACATCAATGGACCACCCCCACCATGGGAGACTGGTGTTTCGGCATGGTAAATAATCCTATGCGAACCCATGCCCTGGAGACCCAGTGCCGGACCCATGTAATTACCGTGTGATGTGGATCAATGAAGAGAGATCAGAAGGAGTTGAGATTTGGGCCTAATTAGATTAGGTGATCCAACGATGGAAAACTAGGTCCGCCACATGGTCGCTGGTGAAGAGGGTCGTATATGATTTTATTCCTTTGGGCATCCCTTGCAACAAGGTGGACGTGGACTCTGCAAGCCACAACAATAAAACGTTGGCAATGTGTGAAAAGCAAGGTTTTAGGAATTTGTGTGACTCGTTGGCGAAGGGCCCAAAATAATCTCCAAACAGAAATTTTGGTGCGTCCCAAAAGACTTTGCACCTTAATGCTTGGATCAAGCAAATTGATACGTAGCGTGGTTGATCCCTATCACCCACATCCAGAAATTTAGGAATTATTTGAGCATCTTTTAAAAGGCCTGACTGCATACCGAGATCGGTGATTAACCTCAAATGCTTTGTGCAAGGTGCAGTTTCTTGGAAAAATGATGAGTTGCCTACACCCTGTTGCCTAGGAGGCAAGGGCACCCTCCTACTGCAGAACAAAGTTTGGAAGCGGAGTGGTCCGACCTCTTTGCTGTCTTCCATCGTCATCATGGTGTCTTGGGAGATCTTAACAAACAAATAAAACACGGGGATCTTCTGCTCCACAACTCCACGAGTAATATGGGTCGGAGACAGTACAACTTTTCGTCCAGATTAGTGACAGTATTCACCAAGATCAAAAAGCGGACAATTGGGTGCTTGCCGAGACATACCATACTGAAGCTTTGGTATCGAAGAGTAGGCTTTTGTCTTTTAGCCATTCCACACTGCGGTCACTGTACATATTCCGTTTCAAAAAAAAAAAAAACTGCATACATATTCACTCTCCTTAACTAATGGAATTCATAAAAAATGACTTTGCTTGAATAGAATGCACGGTCCTTACTGATTTAAAACAAATATTTTCTCTTTATATTAACCATTGTGAAGTCTAAATACAACCTCTCGTTACTGATACATAGATTACACAGCAGAAGGCGATCTCACAGGAGATATTGCTCAGAATTATCTTTGCAGCGCCTGGATAATACAAGAAAACTATATCGATAATACAACAATCGCACAAGCTCAACAACCAGTAGTACACCAAGGCCTGTCTCGGCGAACTCCCTTCTCTGTTACCAGGGCAGTTCTACCATAAGACAAGCCGCGCTCTACCTGACAACCCTCATGTACAAGCGACATATGTCAGCAGCACCAGGGTATCCACTTGGAGAAGCCAATGCTGGCGTGCCATGGCACAAAATATAGCATCTGTAAATATCAGGTATACACACCAGGTGTCACCGAACCGAGCACCCGGAGCCGATGATCAAGCCAAGTATCGGTAGACGTTCGGGTTCTCCTTGTCCCTCTCCAGGTAATCCCTCGTTATAAGATCCTCAATGCGCTTCTTTATTGCCTTGAAGTCGGGCTGCAAGGATAAGACCAGCAACCATGGTCAGGCCAAGAAATCAAAGGAAATTCGCTTAAACATGTACTCACTTACTGGCAGAAAAAAAGGTGAGGATACTGGTCAATGTCAAATGCATCGCAAGTGGATTAAATATTCTACGCTTTGACTTCGAAAACATAACTACTGAATAATCATTTGGGCTAGTGTGAGGATGTAAGTCTGAGGAAAAACAAAGCTACATAACAAGAAATAACTTGAATTCGACATACAAGTCATGTGAACAGAATGCAGGAAGACATTTCATGTGTCACTAGTGCCACTCCCCACAAATTCAAGAAGCAATACATATAACCACAGTTACCATCAGCTAACAAAACTTGAAGATTGTTCCATACCTTGAACATGCGACCAAGCTGCTCCACACACTCCATTACTAGTGTCTGATGACCCAAGACTTTGCGGCTCTTCATAATACGCACAATGGAAGCATCAATTGCATATCTTCGATCTTTGTCAACATCTTCAACTACCTTCTTTTTCTCATCAACTGGAGGTAGAGGTATCTGCAGATAAAAACAACAGCCAATGTTTTCCATCACAAACTGTAAAAATGCAACTCAAAGGACTGGAGATAAAGAAGCATAGAACCAGAAATACCTTAATTCTTCTCATCTTGTCAGTAAATTTTGAATTGAATTCAAATACATCAGTAGGAGAAATAGTTCTGCCAGCTGGTTCTTTGTTAAGAATCTTGTATTTCGCACAAGAGAGAGAATGAAGCAACCTCACTACATCATCATCTGACAGGTTCAGTTGAGTTACTATCTCAGAATAACTAAGTCTATCAGCTCCATTGAACAGTAGCAATAATGCAGCCTGCAAAAGAGAAAGAAAGAAACCATTAGTTCATGTCATCTGAAACAACAAGACCACAGACAATTTATTCTTACCTGGTAAGTTGTAACAATGAGCTCAATAGTCTTGGCCTCAAACTTTGCCGTGATATGACAGATTCCCAAAGAATATATCCAAGTAAGTTTTCTATGCTTTGTTCTTGTTTGATAAAACTCTTTAAAAACCTCAACACATTTCACCTACAAATTTGAGGGTTGTCAATGTTAATAATCTTACAGAGGGAGTAAGACCATAATAAATATTGATGACCTCAATATGTAAAACTACTGCCTGGCAGTTCCAATTGTACTAACAGTGGAGTGCAAGAAAACAGTAAATTTACCATCTCAGCAGGAAGGTTTATATCGAAAGACTTATAAGTTGGCCAGAATCCTGTCGTCAGAACGGTGACCGCCAAGTCTATCCCAGGATTCAATTCAGTGTGTGCACTAATGAACTCTTCAAACTTTGTCTGGTGATCTCTTGCAACAGTAAGATCGGTAACCATACCCTCCATTTTTGAAGTAAACTGGCCACCACACTGTTGTTTTAGCTTGGTCAGGATGCTTCTTTCATGCTCATCATTAGCACTCTTGTCAAAAAGTAATCTTCTTGCCAACTTCTTCCTGCCATCATCACCATGGAACATCAGACCCAGTACTAAATCGCTGGAACCTCCTATCTTCGTGAGCATACAAGGTATTAGAACTAATGTAGAAGGTTACAAACAATTACCTATAAAACTCGGCGAAAAGATCCTTGTCACTGATGTAGGCGAGTAATCTAACGACCTGATGAATAGTAAGTTCAAGATTAATATCCAAGTGAAAATAATGTATTAATGTCTCCACGTAAAAGATAACACAACCGAGTGATGCATGCACCTTCTCTAGGGTGTCTTCAATAGCTTCATCACTGAGTTTTTCACTGCCACCTTTCTTTAAAATATTATCACAAAAGGTGGCAAGCAATTCGGCACTGGAACTGCCAGAAACACCTTTGTTGCAGAACACTTCAAAAGCCTCTTTAAGTGCCTGTACAAAAGAATAATATTGCAAGCTAAGATCGGCAAAAAGAAATATCTGTTCCTTTAAAACATGAAGCACAAACAAACGAATAAACATATCATCTGACAAACCTTATGGAAGAGAGTATGGCCCTGGAAACAGTCGGTGACGTATGCTACATATTTGTCATGCAGCTCAATGATTTTCCGGACAAAAACCTAAAACAAAAAAACCCTTAGATGGTGAAATTGCCACAACGGAAGTAACAAAAGTGGGTTGGCAGCAATGCTGTATGAAAGTACGCACCTGTTCCTGCAAACCAACAATGTCCTTCTTCTCTGGCTGTAAGAATGATTGATTATTAGAGATTTACTTCAAGATGATGAATAAAGGAAAATCACTTGAAAAGCAGAGTCTGAAGTTCACAGGCACAGATAACTACTTGAGGGAGCAAAAGAAAGCATAAAACAAGCACCCAAAAATGCACAGTGTAACGTCCAATTTCTTGGTAAGGCACCCCTACCATTCAACCATGTAGGTTTGGATCAGGAGAACGGTAATTGATAAGAAAAATGAGAGGTGTTCAACCCAACCCAAATAAATGGCGAGCTCTAGCATGCATGCAAATGCTATAGGCTGGGCTACGAATAAGTAAATCATATTGAGATCCACAGAAACTATCAAACACATAATGTGTGGCAATAAATGTGCACCTTCTTATTGCTAGCAGCATCTTCTGCTTGTTTCACCAATGCTGTCCCCTCGTTAGTAACATGCTGCAGAATAGCATCACTTATATAGTGTCCAAAACACCAAATCGATCTATGGTGCAACTAGAGCATAACTTGCATTAGAGATACCTGCTTAAATATTTGAGAAACGGGTTCTAGGCCCCGAGTTATTCTAGAAAAGAGCCTGTACATCCTTGAGAGATCCTCAACCTACAGTAACGGATGTGAAAAGTCAATATAATTAATGTTGATCTTGATATATATTCAGGGATACAGCTCCCTTGTCAAACCTTGTCATCACGAAGTAATGCATGGCATCCAGAATGCTCCTTCTCAAGAAGCTGGTTTGCATACTGGGTTAGCAGTTCATGTTGCACTTTCTGGAATAATACAGGAAATATGTAAATGTTAAGTGGCATGTTAAAGAGGGGTGAAATCATGATAGATGTTCTTTCAGGAAGACACAACTAGATATTAATTGTGGAGTACACATTCATAGCTACAACCCACTCAAATCACCAAGAACAGAAAAGTCTGAGTGTAGGGGGGGAGGTGCATCTTTCCACAAACCTCCAATAACTTCTGTTCACTACTAGAATGCAAATAATGAGCAACTCGTTCCTTCTCCCTCTTCAAGCACTCCTCAGCCTAGTGAAAAGGACATCATCCAATGCAAACATATTATTGTCCTCCACCATAGAAAGTTAAAAACAAGTAGTAAGAACTACTGAAACTACCTTCAACATATAGTCAGGACAAGAGTCTTCCACAATCCAAGTTTGAGCCTTGATAGAGTAGTAATCTGCAGTATCCTTCAGCAAGAAATCTTCAAAATCATTTTCATAACATTCCATACTGCCTAAGCCGATTTCAACAAATATATCCAAAACGTTCTTCAACAGAGCCCTGTCAATTTGTTCACCCTCACGTTCTTGGTCTATCTGTTGAAGAAGAAGATTATCACACCCGCTTATATAGGAAAAAATATCTTATCAGACTACCATGTGATGCAAAGACTCACCAGTGAAATCACTGCACTTTTTACTTTCCCTTTAATTTCTTGATATACCTATACCACGAGAAAAAAGGTTAGAATCTAGAAGTAACTCAACTACATACAAAGAATATTACTGCCAGAATACACTTGTTTTACCAAATCTCGGAAGCAACTAAGCCCAACTTCTCTCAATGCTGGAAGTGATCTCCGCGAAATGAAGTATCGATCAAGGTAATGAAAGAAACGTGACAGCCATCGAACCATCACTTTGTGGTTTGACCACCTCTTTACTAGCTCCCTCAACATAAACTCATCATGCTTCTCTCTTAATGAGGGTAAGACCTACATGAAGTCAAAATGAAGCGTCAAGACAGCAAGTAAACAAACACAGAAATGTGGATGAGACATCAAAAAACGGATTGCCAAAACCTAAGTAGCTGAAATACCCATGTTACTATGAAACAGGGAACTGCAACTCTGTTATAGTGTTATGTAAGCAGTTAGCTTAGCTATAACCAACATCACGATAGAATAATAGAGTTTGGGTCGCTTACATGCAAGGCCTCTAGGATTTGAGGGCTTTATATTCTTCTGTACTCGTGAGCATTAAGCCTTAAGACTCTAATTTCAATCAAATTAAACGGCGGTATGCTTGGTCTAAAAACAGGGTTCGTGCAAGGACTACGGAGATGAATTGGGCATTGTTCTTGATCGGTACTACCTATGTTCCTAAATATAAGATGTTCTAGCTTTGCCGTAAGTGAGAACTGTACTAATATCTATGACATCAAATAAGTAGAATATGAAGATATATATCACAAAAGATTTAACAAAACTAATTTAGAGTTATCGGTGTTGGTAGAGTTTTTTATAAACTTGGTCAAACTTTAAGGATAAACCTAGAACATCTTACATTTAGGAATAAAGGGAGTATTTATTTTTTCTTGTGATCTTTTTTTTAGAAAATCTTGTGATCTCTTTGAGATTGCAGATACATGCCTACCCCATGACAGCAAGCAGATATTCCTAACCACAGGGATATCATGATTTAGGAGGCAAAACTGCTCCGTTGAGTCGTTTTCTCCAACAAAGCAATGGTGTATCCCTACATACTACTTTTGGTTTGAATGTGTGTTGTTGGGTACAAACTCTACATATCCACTATACTACTGTTGTACAACTTACAGGCTACATCAGAACCAACACCGAGAGCACATGAAGCAAAACTTATAGCAGTATGTACATGTATACTATACACAATCACAGAACTCAACAATATAACTATCAATCATGCAACCCTACCAGGTCTAGCAGCTGTCGGCGCATGAGAATTTAAATGCCAATCTATCGCACGCAGCTCATCCAACACGGTCGCTAAAATTAACAGCGGGGCACGGGCACAGAGAGACCCTGCTACTCACCATGGAGGAGATGTACTCCTCGAAGGACTCGCGGTACTTGTCGTAGAGCTGCTGCGAGTAGTCGTGCGGGGGCTTCTGCGTGCACATGTTGTATATCGTCCTGCGCGGCGCAACCGAAGCCGGTGGGATCAGACAGAGAAAGCGAAATTCTGGGGGCGGCAGGGGGGAGGAGGAGGAAGGGGAAGGGGGGGGGGGTGGCAACGTACGTGTAGAGCATCATGTAGTCCTCGGAGCTGAACTGCGGCTCGGGCTTGCCCTCGAGGATGTTCTTGAGCTTGGTGATGCCCTTCTGCATGAACGCCCACCCTTCCTCCAGATCGACGGTCTTCCGCTCGTGCGTCGCCATCGCCGTCAGATCGGGGCGGGCGGGGGGCTTCGCCGGAGGAGGAGGAGGAGGAGGGTGGGGGGGAAGAAGAGGCTGACGGAGGGAACCCTAGCTGGCCTCTCCCCTCTCCGCGTGAGAAATGGGAGGACGAGGAGAAAGGGGGAAAAGGGAACGGGGGTCTGTGTGTTCCGATGTATGATCTGGCGTGTCTGAATGCAGAAACAGGGGAGAGACGGGGAGATGGTCGCCGCCGCCAGCTCGACACATGGGCTAGGATGCTGATGGCACGTTTCTATACTAATAATCTACTAGCAAAACAACCCGTGCGATGCTACGGATCAACGGAAAGTGTATCAAGCACGAGCTGGTGGAGACGAAGACTGGACATTGATTTTTTTGATTGGATTGATTTTCATACTGAGATTGATACCGAGATTTTTTATTTGGGTTCGGATTGATTTCCATACTGAGATGGATACGAAGAATTTTGGATTTCATGCTAAGGAGATTGATTTATTTTAGAACCGTACGATAACTTTCGGTAAATCTAAACCGTAGAATTTCTGCTACTGAAATCGTGAATAAGGCGGGAGGGAAAGAAAATAAGGGGCAGTGGCATATTGATTGTAATTTTAACGAAGTTGACCGACCAACACTGACCAACGGCGCCCACCCATCACCACCGATTCCAATTTAATATATTGTAATAGATTATTATTATTATTATTATTATTATTATTATTACTTGGAGTTGGTGGTGATGGTACGGTCGCCCTCCAGTTAAAATTACAACCAATATGCCACTGGCCGTTATTTTCTTTTCCTCCGGTCTTTTTCACGATTTTTCCTACTCCATCTTACAACCGACGCCACCACACCCGCATGCCGACCTCGACAGCGCCATGAGTTACCTACACAGAAAATGAAAATAAATAGTTTGTGATTTTATTGACCCGTAGCAACGCGCGGGCATACCCGCTAGTAATATATTAAATTGGAGTTGGTGGTGATGGTACAGTCGCCGCTGTAGGTTAACTTCGTTAAAATTACAACCAATATGCTACTACCTGTTTTTTTTTTCCTCCAGTTTTTTACGATTTCTCCTACTCCGTCTTACAACCGACGCCACCACACCCGCATGCCGACCTCGACGACGTCATGAGTTGCCTACACAGAAAATAAAATAAATAGTTTGTGATTTTGTTGACCGTAGCAAGGCGCGGGCACACCTGCTAGTACTTTATAATAACTAAGCTTAGATTATTATTAAGCACGAGATAGTAAAGTCTAAGATCATTAATAAACTCGAAAATGTTTGGTAGATTTCCGTGGTACTGTAACTTGAACAAAAAATTTACTAATAGAGGGATGGTTTTATTTTAGCGTCAGCCAACGATTTTGTTACAAATGGTAGGAATAAAAAAATGTAAATACAGATGCAAAACAGAGATTTTTATAACATGAAAATTTCATAAATCTTCGCATGAATGTGAAAAGCACGTGGATTTTGTTAAGCATAGTCAAATGAAAGTCAAACCACATGAAAATGTATAATAAAGTGTTATTATGCCGATAAACTCTCGTATCGTGCGGATTCTGAACTATGCTGATAATGAATTATGATGTGTTGGTAATGGCGGTGAACACGTAGATCAAATATGCATGGACACCATTTTTCAAACATGGGATTCAATAGAAGCTTGGATTAGTAATTAAAGTCGTAGGTCATTAAACTTGAAAATTGTTTGGTGGATTTCCGTGGTTCCGTGACTTGCATAAAAATTCTAACGGAGAGACATTTTTATTTTAGCGCCATCCAACGGCTTTGCTGCTACAAACCTTGGGCGTCCTCAAAACGTACTAACCAAATGTAAATACAACTACAAGACGGAGATTTTGATTACATCAAAACTTCATATACCTTCGCATGTTCATTCACATGAATATGAAAAACATGTGAATCTTATTAAGAAGAGTTGAATAGAAGTCAAGCCACATGAAAATGATGTGTAACTAAAGTGTTATTATGCCACTATAAACTCTTGTATCGTGCGGTGAGCTATGAAGATAAATGGGTTGTGATGTGTTGTAAACTGCAATGAATATGGAGATCGGCGCCATTTTTTCAAACATGAGGAAATCTACAATGAAAAGCCATACATGTGCTACTTAAAAGGTAGATACTCTAAGTTTCGAGAGTTGGTGAATCAACTATCAGGAAACTTGGGTTGCACTGCGTGCAAAATCCGAGAACAATTATGTTGTGCTCGTTTTGATCTTATCCGACATGCAACTAAAACCACTTGGTTGGAATGTTGCTCGTCAGTGCTAACCATTGATTGCCTTTTGCTCGGCACATCCTTAACCGCAAGTCATAATTATGTCAACAAGGCAAAACACACATCTAATAACCTATGGCAATTATGTTTGAGATCGCCAATGCTATATTTGCATATATATGACAGAAAGATCTACAACTTAGACCTCACAACTGGTAATCTATGGCAATTTGTAAGAGCAAATACCCAGTTATATAATGAACCCCAAATAAAGTCTAAGCTTTTTATATCCTATAAAAACGTGAACTCGTCTTGGTGTTATGGTAGCCCATGATTACTTATGACAATTTGCAATCAAAAGTCACATTTCACGTGGGATGATGGTATGCGTTAATGCGTATGGTCATGCATGAAAATCTACTTTGCAATCGGAAAAACATAACTAAGAAAAAAACGTAAAATACCACAAAGATTCCAAGCACATGTTAGTACTCAAGTGCCATCGACTATATCTAACTTGCTACAGACCACAAGTAATCCATGCGTGCAGAATATTGCAAGGCATATGTAACATTTGGCCTCCGCACTCCTTCAAGCACACTTCAAATTAGAATAATTTTGAATTCAAAAATAAGCATTACGGCGGATACAGAAACACCCCTGCTCCCTTGGGCGACAGTCCTCCTACTCGTCACGACCCAAACCGGACCGCGTTCAGACCACCAGCCCGACAAGCAGCTACCTAGTCCCCACGCACACGCTCGGATCCGCCGCCGCTCCCCCGCCGCGACGCAGATGAGCACCGCCTCCGCCGACGGCGGGGACGCCGGAGACGGCGCCTCCTCCGCCGCGCCCGCGCCCGCGGGCAGGCGGATCCCGCCGGCCTCGTCCATGCCGTGGGTCCGCAACCTCCGCCGCTTCGTCGGCACGGGCGCCGGCCTCGGATCCGAGGCCCTCATGGGTCAGTCTCCCCTTCGCGGCCCTCTCGCCCCCCCCCACCCACACTCGTCAGAGCTGCGCTAGGGTTGGTTGGAGGAATTTCACGTTTCGTCTTCCGGAATGGCGGTAGGATTAGTTAGGGTTTACGTGCGTCCTGTTCGAAAATGGCGAGGGGATCGGGCGAGGCTCTGGCGTCGGAGGGTTACAGGATGGCGTTCGGCGCGACGGGGATGAGATCTCCGTTCCTCAGGACGTGAGATCGTCGAAATGGGGCTGGTGGATACCTGGAAAGTGCTCTCCCACGATTTGCAGTGGGTGCCCATGATTTTCAGTGGGTTATTTGGATCGAGACGCGAAGGCTTTCCCTTGGCATGTCACGAGTTAGTGATATTGTATGATTTAGGAAATTAATAGACTTTAGTTGCGCGCCGTTTGAGGTTGCTCTTTTACTTGTCGGTCCGGACAGCTCCTGATTAGTGTAGCCACTTCATTGTAAGCACATACACAAAGAGCTGAGACTGGTTTAGTCACCCTTTTTTTAATCACATTTGTTAAATAAAGCAACATACTTCATTGATGAGAATGGCATCTGGAAAAAGCTCTCTTTGCTGCATTTAAAATGGTTGTTCTAGTGATCAACATTTGTATTTCCCACATGGCATCAATGCGTCAATGATATATCTTAAACCTACCACTGCAGAATTGGAAACAAAAAGGATATTGCTTGAGATTTTCAAGGAGCGGCAGCGAAAGAGTGCTGAAGCGGGTTCCATCCCAAGTTTTTACAAGAAGGTGAGCAACTTGGTTTGCTTTCTTGGATACGTAACCTCTTGTTCTTTTTGCTATGGTAAACCTTTGCAGCGTATCTAAAATGTGATCTAATAGTGCCAGCTGCTTGCATCAGAGATACTAAGTAGCAATGCCAGCTATTTTGGATTCCACCGTGCACAACACTAGTAGTCAACACGTGATGATTCTAATGTTTCCTTTTTTGGACAGAAACCTGAAGATGGATCTATTAGCAATAGGGTTCAAAGGTTGGCAAAATACAGGTTTCTAAAGGTAATTGAGTTTGACTGTTGACTTTGGCACTTGATCATCTTATGAACATCTTATGAATTAGGTCTTGTGGGATGTCTTGCGAACAAATTGCAGAAACAATCAGAACTTCTACTTAATGCTGATGATCTTGATGCCATGTGGGTTTGTCTCAGAGAAAACTGTGTTATTGATGATGCCACTGGCGCTGAAAAGGTAAGATTATAGTCTGGTGGCTGGTGCCCGCATTTTACACCACATTTAGATATCAGATATGGTCAATTTTTTGCTATTGACTTCCTTTCCCTCTAATTTTACCGGACTTCTTTGGATAATGATAAGCATTTCCTGCGATGATATAGATCACGCAGAGAACACTGCAGATTGTTATATTGAACTTCCATCATTAATTTAGCTTGTTGCTACTTGTTTGAATTGTATGTGTATACATACCATGTTGAGACTAACAACGGCATGTCCATTCATCTATTTGTGTTTACACGGGAGAGTTCATGTTACTATATTTCTCATTCGCTTTTTTCTGGAGCACTGCAGATGAATTATGAAGATTTCTGCCATATTGCCACAGTGTGCACAGAGCAGATTGGCCAGAAATGCAAACGCTTCTTTAGCCCTTCAAACTTCATGAAGTTCGAAAAGGATGATTCTGGGAGAATTGCAATCTTACCGTTCTATCTTTATGTTATGCGAACAGTAAGTTATTTTTGACACTGCAACTGTTAGCTTTACCAATTTGATTTGTTTCTGTATGGTGTTGCTTCATTTTTAGCCATAATAAACTATGTGATTCAAGCCCACACTTATACATTTTGCTCTCCTGTTCTTACCCGATGAAATTTTTTGCTGCATAATGTAAATGGCAGCAAACAATTCCTACATTTATTCGTAGTTGATTGCCATGCCAATTCTGTTGAATTTATTAAGAACTAGGGGGTGTTTCCCGATCTTTATTAGGAAAAGGGTTGACAATAGTATTGGTGTTTTCAATACACACGAACCTGAAATATATGATGCACCAAAACAAACCGCCTGGTACAGCAAAACCCGAGACAGCTGCTAAGACCATATTTCTTATATCAGAACGGGAAAATGCAACACTGAACCCGTACATACTTACAAAGTACTATAGTATCACATAATTTCTGGAACTCCCCGCAGCCACTTGCGATGAACTGGGCTGTTTTTATGTATCGCTTTGCTAACTGTTACTTCTTTCAGGTTTCTCTTACTCAAGCAAGAATTGACATGAGTGAACTTGATGAAGATTCTGATGGTTTCCTCCAACCTCATGTATGGACATTCCAGTACATGTTAGTGGTATTTCATACCTTACAAGTATGTCACATGCCTTAATTCTATTTGCAGGAAATGGAAGCATATATCAGAGGGCTTATTCCCAATTTGGCACAATTGCGTGACATGCCATCAGCGTTTGTTCAGATGTACTGCCGCATAGCTGCACGGAAATTCTTTTTCTTCTGCGATCCACACAGACGAGGTACAAAACTGGTGTTTCAGTGGAATCAACTTGCAAATTATTCTTTCTGAGAAGAACTGCACGTGTAACTGTGTATTCATGCAGGGAAAGCATGCATAAAGAAAGTATTGTTGAGCAATTGTCTTCAAGAACTAATGGAATTGCATCAGGTAATAGTAATATCAAATATGGGTTGTATGTATTTATGCAAATTTGATCGTCTTGTACTTTACAATGTAATCTTGCACCATATTAATGGACTGCAGTATCCTATTGACTCTTACAACTATCTTCAGGAGAGTGAGGAAGAGGTAACTGATACTGAGCAGGCTGAAAATTGGTTTTCCTTGACTTCAGCTCAGCGCATATGTGGTATGCCAGCTGCTCTTATTTTGTCATTCTTGTGCTGTATATACATATTTGGTTGATGCCTTATCCCCCTGCAGATATGTTTCTTGCACTAGATAAAGATACAAATGGCACATTGAGCAAACAAGAACTTAAGGAATATGCTGATGGCACACTAACAGAGATCTTCATTGAAAGAGGTTAGAATATGTTTTTTTTTCCTTCTCTTGCGAAGCTTCCATTGTTTCTTCTAAATCACCTTAATGAAAAGGAGAACAGATAACCTTAGTATGCCACTCCAAATCTCCAGTTGTTTTATGTTCGTAACACAGACCATTGATATCTTCTACGAGTCGGCAATCATGAATATAGTATAACAATGCAGTTCTACTTTTCAGTTTTTGATGAACATGTACGCCGGAGCAAAGTTGGAGGTGGCAACAGTCGTGAAATGGATTTCGAAAGCTTTCTTGACTTTGTCTTGGCTCTTGAAAACAAAGATACTCCTGAAGGACTGACATACTTATTTAGATGCCTTGATCTTAACGGAAGGGGATTTCTGACAACTGCTGATATCCATACTCTGTTTAGGTATGTATGTAATTTTTATAATTTTTAACTGTGTATTTTATCTGGTGGCGGCACTATTTCAATTCTTTGCAGTTGTTCCGGTGTTAACCTAGCTATATTTGTTCAGATACAACCCCCTTCGCTTTCTACTTTACTTGTCATTCATATTCATGTTTAGCTGAAAATATCTGCCTGACAAAAGGAACCTGACATAGAGTTGTGGTCACAATCATTATAAAATATCTTGTTGTCTAAATAAATTTAAGCCTTAGCGCCATTTGCGTCAATGTTGAGAACAATCTCTTCAACTTCTCAACCATTATGCTGTTATTTTCTTTCTTTGAAGAATTATGCTGTTAAATCTCCTCCTTCATAATTTTGTAGTGTTTACAGAATAGTCTATCGTCTGTTGACAGTAACTTACTAAAAATGAAAACTCTGTTCAATGATGCTCCGGTGTTAAAAACTTGGCCCTGTTTTTAATACTACATTTTTTTTTATTCCTGTGGGAGCCGAATCCCATAGAATCCTGCATTGTAAACATGACGTTTAAGTGTTCTGTTTTATTTATTTATTTCGCCAAAGGGACTCTAAAAAAATTGTTTGTTTCAGCTTAAGAGTTTTCTAAAAAAAAGTTTGTTTCAGCAGCAATTATGTTCTGGAAGAAAAGAAAGGAGGCTGTGAGAGTTAGCATTCCTGCCTGATACCATCTTCCTAAATTTAGTCTGCCGTTGTTATGTGCTTGCTGAACTAATGGACTGTTCTGCTGGCCTCAATTGGCTGGACATCATTGCTTTATATTCCCTCATTTTCAGTCTATAAGACCTATCTCAAAAGTCACAAATTTTTAATCTGTAAGCCCATTTGTCTTGGAAACAAGCAAATTTATTTACATCTACACCAATTACTATGTAATTTTGGTTCCCAATGTGGAACCAACCAATGGTTGAAAAAGACATGTGTGCATACTGCATACATGCTTCATTACTGATTGGTCTAGCACCTCATTAGGCACTCCTTTGTAGGGATGTCAACGGCTGGCTAAACGGCGCCGCAAAGCCCGCATAGTAAGCATCTCAGTGCGTTTTGGTGCCGCGTTTGCATCCTGATGCATGGCTGCATGCTTGATCAGGGACTAAACGGGCCGCCGTTTACATCCCGACCTTTGTTAGTGTGAATTTGGAGATGTGCCTTATAATCTGAAAGGGAGGGAGTACCTGTTTTTTTAGCCCGCAAGAAGTTCTCTAGTGTTTTGTACTAACCAGTTACACACATGTCGGGTAAAAACTGAAGTGACTCATAATATAATAGTATCTTTGAACCCTAAATTCAGAGTTGGTCACCTATTCTAAAGCAGATTTTGGGCACCTAGGTCTGTCATCACCCTATGTTTCAGCTTCTAGAAGGGTAGTGTTGAATAACACAAATAGAGATCTTCATTAGTGGACTCCCATAGTTCTGTGCTTGTATGGTTTGATCAACCATTCAGCCGCGGAATGATACAAAAAATCTCGAAACTACCATCTGTATATTTACTGTGAAAAAATATTAGGAATTACAACTTGCATGTTGATGTATAGAAGCCTGTCATACCTTGAGGTGTGTCTAATTTGTTTTATGTATAATCATATAAGCTATAACCAACAACATATCGTGATACCATCTTACACAAGATGCATGCCAAGGTCATATGTATATGACCATATTTTTAATGGCTCTGGTATTTTCACACATCAGGATATTATAGTTCTGTCTATATGCTATGAGACCTAATGGTAAATAATTCTGAAATCAGAATGTTTTGAATAGAAACCTTAACCTTTATGTCATAGTTGTGACATTCTTCAAAATCTTTTGATGGTAGTGTTCTAATCGAAAAATCAGCTTAGAATATTCCTTTTGCCCATTGTTCTCACTTTGGTTGATCCATAATTTCTCTCATGCAACGGTGCTATTGTTTACAGAGACGTACACCAGAAATGGATCGAGGGTGGGAACTATGAGCTTTGCATCGAAGACGTGAGGGATGAAATCTGGGACATGGTGAAACCAGCGGATCCTCTCAGGATTGCGCTCACAGATCTCCTTTCCTGCAAGCAAGGTGGGACTATCGCCAGCATGCTTATCGACGTTCGCGGCTTCTGGGCCCATGACAACAGAGAGAACCTCCTACAGGAAGAGGAAGAACAAGTGGAAGAGGCTTGAGTGAGTATGAGTTGTCCAGCTGCGAAGTAACATGTTATGGCGCTTCACGGTCTCAAGGCACGGGCAGTCATATGTTCCGTGCTGTATGTGTTATTGTAGCCTATGTAGTTGTACTAGAGCTGTTGTAACTTGTAAGTGTGCCATTTATGTAAGTGTGTCTAAATCTGAGAGAATACGAGTTTAACCGTGGAGCAATCGTGCCGGCTAACTGTGTATCGTAGAGCTTTTGTTTGAACGCTGAAAGCTAAGTATGTGAAGTATTTACTTAAAACGATATTTTCCGATGACCATGCAGAGTGTGAGTGATTGTGGCGGCCAACCCTGTGCCGCAGGGCTTTTGTTTGAACGCTGAAAGCCACAGTGTGAAAGCCGTATTTACCAATGACCACGGTGTTCCTGACTTCAAACTGGCATGGCATTTTTCCACCGATTGTTGTCGAAATATTACATGTATTTAGACAATTTTTAAGAATAAATACATCCATATTTGGTCAATTTGAGTCAAAGAATTTAGAGTCAGAGGGAGAGGGAGTAGTATGCAGTCTCGTGGTAATTGGTTCATTTATACCTGAAACATTGGTTGCTCACTTTGTTTTTTTGGAACCATGCGTATGTGACAAGATCACGGGAGCGTTGCTTTACATCAAGCCTTGACGTGCTGTATAAAAAAGAGTTGGCAAGAGAGGGTCAAGTATGCGAACCCATGCACCACGGAGAGTACGGCCCAAATTTCCGTCGGGGAGGGCGCGCATAGAGTACCATCAGCGGGCCGCGTCTACTCGTGGAAACCCAAGTTCTCACGGGGCGAATAATGCCAGCCGGTTAAGGCCTTAACTGGGCCAAATTAAACATTCCTGCTCAGGAGCAGTTAATACATTTTCAGACGCCTTTCTTTCCGGCTCCGCTGGCATCGTCGTTCAGCGGCCGTAAGTATTTGACATGGGCTCAAGCACACTAACCACAGAGCGTTATGCCAACTCTTAGCCCTCCGTGGATAGAGTTATAGGAGCGAACCACCACACCCGGCTGGTTAAGTATCGGGACGTTAGTATATAAGATGGTGCTTATGTCCTTCTGTTAGCGATGTGGTACTATCTTTGAGTCTTTTGAGGTGTCCTGTCAAGCGCCAACCTAGTTGGCCGAACTGGCCGGGAAATAGCTGCGATCACCAACCTATACTGGGATGAACCGACCAAAGTAGCCAATGCCTCCTGTTGAATCAAATACAGAGGTACACACGCCTAAAGGGTATTTCGTGTTGCGAAGATTGATATCATAGAGAAGACATTTTCGAGAGATATCATTTTAATGCTTAGTTAAAGTGGTTACTTTGTAGTTTCTTGTGTCTATGATCCGAATCACTATAAATGTAATGATTTTCGGGTTTGAATAAAGTTACAGGTGGTTCTCAAAACAAAGAAATCATCACTCTGCCACATAGAAGTTACAGTAACTCTGCAGCCATGCCATGATTTTTAAATATTTTGCATTTAGTAGTCTAAGTTTCTCGATGAGGATAATTAATTCGGTCGTTGTGGTCGGACTCTATTAACGATTTCCGACCACATTCCACATGGGGCACTGTTTGATGTTCTTTCTCCAATCTTGGATTGGGGAAGAAGGGGATATTCGCGACTACTGGCGGTTTCATTATGGGGCAGCTCATGATCTTCATATCGATCTATTATCCACCTTTGTATCTATTCTTTCTTAGCTAAACGGGTGGAAGATCCATCCAATTTTGTTATATCATGGACTGGAAAAACAAACGGATTAGAATTTGACTGAAATGCATGATCTTCACGGGTATCACTTTTCACGACACCTAAAAGGTGAAATAGCGATTTTCGAGCCATTTCCTATAAGAGAATGGTTTCCATTACTTTGAGAAATGGATTCTTATATCGAACTATAGTTATTGCATTAAAGAAGAAAACAAACTAATAGAAGTCGAAGACGCGGAATGGTAGTGAATGTAGAGAAACATTCTTCTAATTTTCTTGTTCCTGAAAATATTATATCTATCTCCTAGACGCCGTAGATAATTGATAATTTTCATGTCTTTCAATTCTCGTACTCGTAATTGGAAAGTTATGGAAGGAGACCCGTCATTTTGCAAATTTCGAATCAGGCCAAGCGTCTTAATACATATGCAAAAAAAAATTTCATTAGTGGCCCACCATTGGTTAGAAGATTTAGCTTGTATGAATCACTATTGGTTTGATATGAATAATCGCAATCGCTCTGTTTATTAAATGGCATGACAATTTTGCAAATTGTCATCAATAAGCTGAGAACAAGAAATTAAACTTGGTTAAACTTTAAGATGTTTGAGTTAGGACAAAGTTTAAACAGATCTTATGTTTAGGAACAAATCGAGTACTCGCTATCGGTTAGTACGATGTTTACTGCTGAAAAATAATCCGCCGAATTAATCACACGTGAGGCCTATCCAAAGATTCGCCGCTTAACTACACAGAATTCACAACTGAATCGGCATTGACCCAAACTGGATGCAAATCATGGAGGCCAAAGAGTCACCGAGCATAGGCCACATTTTATCTGCCATGCTCGAGGCACTGGACCACCCAAAGACTATATTATTTATTTGCCAATTACACAAAGAATTTGCAAATCGGAGGCGCCAACAACCTCCATACTTTACCATCCATCATCAGGGTTCTCACAAATTCGATCTTGTAAAAAATGCAGGATGCCAACACTTCCGAACCCCGAGGGTCTACATACCATCTCCCAACTTATTTTACATCAAAGTCCTGGAGTCACAAAAATGATCTTCTGATTTTGTCAATTTCCATTTTAACTACTGGCGGGATTTGAGCAAGACCTGGGCCAAAAATAAGCGCTCATAGCTCCCACAAAAATACCCCATGCCAAAGTATTAAAAAAATGGATTGATTACATGATTATTAAGGTATTTAAACTCGCGGTCTGGATGATCTAATTTTGTTTTGGTTTATGGAGTTAATTTATGGGATAGTGATGAAATAAAATCTACGTCAGATATTTCTATAGCATGAAATCGATAATAAGATGAATCAATTTAAGGCTTTATAATTTAAAGTTACAAATAGTAGTACTCTCTCGGTTCCTAAATACAAGAAGTTAGTTTTGTCCTTAGTCAAACTTCTTCCAGCTTGATAAAATTTATTAAAATTAAGATCTACAATATCAAATGAATATAGTATGAAAATATATGCAATGACAGATTTAATAAAACTAATTTGAAGTTCTATATGTTAATACGTTTTTCTATGAACTTGGTCAAATTTGAATTTTTTTTACTCAGTACAAAATTAGGAGTTCTTATATTTCGGAACAGAAGGCGGCGCTCGCAAAGAAAAAAAAAGTGGAAATGGTGGAACTTGCAAAGAAACAAAAAACTCGAAAGGGTGGAACAAGCACGCGCAGACACTCTGACGATGGCAGGCGAAAGGTTCCATCCACCGGTTCGATCGATCACATTGCTTGGGCCCTGCTAGCTGCTCTTCTCTTTTATCAGGCTGAGTTTAACGGGCTGAACTTTTTATAACCGAAAGACCGAAAGGCATGCATGGGAAGTTAGATTTTTTTTTAAGTGCAACGCATGGCCTTTATTAATCAACAAAAAGCTCTTGCATGGAAAGTTGGATAAGTGGCCTGACCCAGGCCAAACGTAAATCCTAACTATATACCATTAGAGAAAAACTTCAGGGCCTCGGGCCATGGCCTAGGAAACCGATAATAAGATGAATCAATTTAAGACTTTATAATTTACTGTCGACCCATTCATTTCTAAATATAAGAAGTATTAACTTTGTCCTAAGTAAAATTTGGCTTTGATCAAGTTTAGAGAAAAATATACTAACATATATAACTCCAAATTAGTTTTATTAAAATAACACCAATCTTTAAAGCATCATGTGTTACTTTTTTTAATCGGTTTTGTTATTGACAAGTTGACTATTTTTTAGTTAAAAATCAGTCGACATGTTAACATCAGATCTTAATCCAACGTTATCAAGTGGAAGATGAAAGAATGATGACGACCCTTAAATCTTAAGTCAATTGTTCTGAACGTCAATTGATATTTAACGCTCATTTTTATGCTCGCTTGATTGATGGTCAACATTGATGCAGACAGCTGCATCCCCACAGGTAACACCCAAGGACGATGTTATTTCTTTGTAAACACTAGACACACTTTCTGTAGGAGAAAAAAAGAGTTGGCATACCAGGGTGGAAGCTAGCGAACCCGTGGTACCACACCAAGCTACAAGGTTGGTACTGGTACCCCAAGTACTACATGTGCGGGCTTGAGATATATGCCCGTCAGCCATAGGCCGTCACTTGGGCTAAACCACGACGGTTGTCACCGCCGGTCAACCTATGCCCTTTATCTCGGGCGGGACTGTTTGCCACGGGCTTCCAGCCCACTATCACCCTGAGATGTCAACTCTTTAGCCCTCCACCGAAGCTGGAGTTACCGGCGCGCGCCACCACGCCTGGCCGACGCTGTAGCCCAGTGGTACGTATATAAATTGCTGCCAACGATGCTCGATTAGCGGTGTGGTATTTTTTTTTTTGAGAGGTGATATTATTATTGTTTTGAGTTAAGGTTAACTTAGCGGGCCTAACTGGGCCGCAAAATTAGCGCTGATTAATCCCGCGTTGCGCCCGATCCAAGAGGTCGGCCGGCTGCTCCCTTTCCTCTGCTGTCTCCGACGATATGTGCATGGCAAAAAAAAAAAAAATCTCGATGGACAGCATCTAGTAGCTACTCTCTTCGATTCTAAATTGTTGTCGAAATATTACATGTATCTAAACATTTTTTTAGAATAGATACATCCATATTTGGACAAATTTAAGTCAACAATTTAGGATCAGAGTAGTACGTACCTAGCTTCCTTTTCTTGAGTTCTCTTGAGCCCAAACATACGTGACTGGTTTTGTGTACCAATATTTGGCGTGCGCCCCTTTCTTTCGTTCCATCCATCCGGTCGCCCCGCCTCCTACCGTCAGGAGGTCGGTTGCGCTAGTTCAAACCGGACGAACACACGAAAAAAAGACGGTGTGGCGTACTAGCCTAGCAAAGGAGAATGACCAGCAGTCGGTGGCAATTGGAGAAGGAGCAACGATGGCAGCTCATCGGCGAAAGAGGAGGATCAACGGGCAGCGGAGGAGAAGGAGCAATGGGCAGTGGATCGAGGAGATGGAAGTGGTGATGGAAGAGAAGAGGCAACTTTTTGCACGTGGGCTGTAGGTGCGTAATGCGGTCTAGGTAACCAAACAAAAAAAATGCACGGCAGGTGCAGGCCCGATGCGAGGCAAGCTACCAAACACACACCCTTTAATTTCTAGCTGCCTTTTAATTTCTAGCTGCGAAATGCACCCTCTAATTTATTAAACAGAAAATATGCCTGCCGCCGGTTAAGGCCGCGACTTGGGCCAAAATCAACATTCCCGCTCCTGCCTCGTTGTCAAGAGAAGTGCACCCTTAATTTATTAAAAATGTTGTTACGTGCGTTGCTGCGAGAAATATTAAAACAAATGTACAAATAAATGCTTAAAGTTAACTAAAACTAATGATAAAAGTGTTCTTATTTTACATTTAAAAACAATAGAACCTAAGAAGTACGTGATAAAATGATGTTACAAAAACAATAAAACCCCTTGGAAAGAACCCCGAAAGCCATGTGCGTCGTCGCCTCATGGCGATTACGGCCAGAATAGCGATTTAGATCTAGGTTTGCCTGCAAACCAAGTTTAGGGGCATACAAGATTGATTTGCATGTTGTTAGACTAAACTGTTACCATGTGCCAAGTTCATGTACTGACAATGTTATTTCTTCATATTTTTAATACAAATTTGTTTATACCTTTTCTCTCGAGGTATACATGTTAAATGAAATTTTCAAATATCTTTTCCATGTTTAACATGAAAGTATTGTGCTGGCTAACTTTGTATCGTAAGGCAGCATTATTTACTTAACCTGTGTTTACCGATGACCATGGATGGTGTTTATGACTTCAATCTGGGACGACATATTCAATACATCCCCCGTTACTAAAAATAAGGCATAACTTTTTCTTTGACCGAGTCTTTGACCAATGATTGTTCCATCAACATGTGACTTATGTGTTACAAATCATAACCATAAACAACTATTTTTAAATATGAATGCAAAAATATCAATTTAAATTCACAAAAATATACTTCTTTGTACGAAAATAAGCAATTCGGATTTGCCTGATTCGCATGTATTTTTACTCCCTCCTTTTTAATGACAAATCTAATGGTGTGCGTTTTGTGCTTTTTTAAGCAAAAGGCTTAATTATAAGTTGATTCATATGAGTCGTTAAATTAAGATCCGTGTGTTATCTCCGCCAAAATAAAACAAGTTGACTGATTTCTAAAAAGACCAAAACAGTATACATCGAGAAAAGAGTTGGCATTAGGGGTTAAAAGTAAGCGAACCCTGCACCACGGAGAGTACGGCCCAAATTTCCGTCAGCAGGCCGCACTAGTCGTGGAAACCCAAGCTCTCACGGGGCTCTAGGCTGGGGAAACTTAATCCAGCCTGCATGCCAGCCGGTTAAGGGTTTAGGCCCTAACTGGGCCAAAATCATTCCTGCTGCTCAGACTCATGAGGCAGTGTTTCGGACACAGGAAACCATGAAGTTAACGGGCCTGGTCCGCCTTAGCAAAATATGGCGGCGGCATGTTAGCCGAGCCAGCTTTTGACATGGGCTCAAACGCACCAACCCCGTTATGCCAACTCCTTAGCCCTCAGTGGTTAGAGTTACAGGCGCGAACCACCACACCCGGCTGCTGACGGGTGGAGACGTTGGTATATATTTTGGTGCTCACGTTCGTCTGTTAGCGGGGTGGTACTATCTTTGAGTCTATCGAGCTGTCCTGTCAAGCACTAACCTAGTGACCGCCGAACTGGGCCGGGAAATAGCAGCGATCAGCAGCAACCTGGTGGGCTGAAACTGGCCGAAGGACGAGATGGGAGAAGATCAGAACAGAAGACAGTTTGAATATTCTCAAAAAAGAAGAAGACAGTTTGAATGAGCCTCCGGCAGCTTGCAAGCGTGAGATCCGTCGTCGTATCGTTGCTCCGCTCCATGGTCTGAAGTGCGAGATGGCAGAAGATCAGAAACAAAATTAAAAAATATTCGCTCTTTTTTATAATTCTCGTTTCAAATTTGTCCAAACATGAATATATCTATTTTTAAAAAATGTCTAGATACATGTAATATTTCGACAACAATTATCGAACGGAGTATTGGCGATTTTAATGAAGTACTCCATAGAGATGAACATGATGGAGTGAATGAGCGCAGTAATGCGCAGATCGCGGCTTTCCGCGAGACAATTGACGTGTGTGGCCTGGCCGATCTTGGCTTTAAGGGCGCGCCGTGGACCTTTGAGAAGAAGGTAGCAGGGGGGAGGTACTGCCGGTCCCGGCTCGACCGGGCTCTAGCTTCCCCAAGCTGGATTGACCGCTATCCTCTAGCGGATCTTCAACACCTGACGGGTGTGACTTCTGACCACTTGCCGATTTTTCTTCGTTTCGTGCCGCCGGATGACCGAGGCCCTGCAAATTGACGCATCTTCAGGTATGAAACGATGTGGGAGTCACATGATTGTTTTGATCCTTTTTTGAAACAACAGTGGCAGGACCGGGGAAAATGCACTACCACGACGGAAGTAAAGACAAATTTGCATGCTGTCTCGGGTTGCCTCAAATCCTGGAATCGCAACACTTTTGGCAATGTCCGGCGACAAATCTATCAGCTCCGAGGAGCTGGAAACTCTCCGTGCAATGCCCGAGAGAGTGGGTCCATCGGATGAGGAGAACAAGATTGTCGAGCGCCTCGCTGAACTTTATCACAGGGAGGAACTTATGTGGAAGCAGCGCTCGCGCATTGCCTGGCTTGCTGCTGGTGACAAGAACACCCGTTTTTTCCACCAACGAGCGAGCAGGAGAAAGAAAAAGAATAAGATTGTTAATCTTAAATGAGATGACGGCACTCTGGTGGCAGACGACCGGGAAATGTCGGACATGACGAGGGATTTCTATTCTCACTTATACACCTCTGAAGGCACAAGTGGGATGGAGGCTGTTTTGGACGCGGTGCCGCGGAAGGTCACATTAGCAATGAACCTTGAGCTGTGTGCCCCTTACTCCGCGATAGAGGTGAAGGAAGCTCTCTTCCAGATGTTCCCAATCAAGGCGCCGGGCCCCGATGGTTTTCTAGCACATTTTTTTCAGCGCAATTGGGTTCTTATGTTCTTTGCTTTGTAGTCCAACGGCCACGCTCTGCCTTCCTGTTCTTACGTTCTTTGCTTTGTAGTCCAAGCCGCGTTCTGCGTCAGTGCATACCTGTTTATCTTCTTTTCCTTTTATTTCTCTCTCGAGTGGTCAAAATCTTGGCTATCGATATTAAGGCTACCACGTTCTGCGTCGATGCATGCTACGATTTTCCACATCTGGTTGTCTGGCATACCGTGATATTTTTCTTTAAAACGGAGGATGACCAAACTAGAGAAAGCCACGTGGGGGAAGCAAAACAAAGTCATCACCAGGACCCCCCAAAATCCCGATGTCGTATGTCTGGTGAGAGTAGCTTCATCAGACTGCTGCTAACCTCACAATAAAAGGTTAATTGGATCTATGCCACTTTCTATTCCACCAATTGGAGATATGTCATTACAAAAATTTGATTTGGACAAATTTCACTCTAACTGTCGGGGGGATGACCCTGGGTAGGGTCTTGACGACACGCATTAGCCGAGATGACGAAGACAAGGCCGGCATAGGCATATATGCCAGCATCCTTAAACCAAACTAATACTAAGCCGGGATATCAGGTGTATGCCGCCATATTTATCTTGTCTTACGTGTTTACAGGATAAGGACGAGTACACTGATCTCGGCCCTCGCCGAGATGAATCAACGGTCTTATCCTTATCTCATGGCGCAAAGTAAAGCAGCGTTCTCTTTATCACGGAAAAGCAGTCGCTGCTTACGTCGCGGTGCCAGGCGACTGCGCAGAGAAGCACCGAAAGAGAATCTGTGACGGAAGCCGGCAGCTAGCAGCAGTACTTGTTGCAGGGTGCCAGGAAAAGTAAAGTTGTCTTGTCTCCTGCGGTGCCACTCGGAGGAAAACCAAAGCGTGTGCCCGGCGAGGCCCAAAAAAGATAACGTTAGCCCCTGACCCACATGTCAGTGGGACATGGGCGGTCCATAAATAGAGCACCACCTCTCTGCGGAGAGGGACGAAGAATTAGACATCTAGGGTTTTCCCCTTCTTCTTCTTCTTCCTCAAGAATACAACTCAAGGAGCATCATTGTAGATCTCGGTATCTCGACTGATACAGCAAAGCAGGAGTAGAAGTGTTACCTCGGCAAGAGGGCTCCGAACCTGGGTAAATCTGTGTGTGCTTGAGTGCTTGTGTGTGTTTCTCTTCACGTCCTGCCTCCTCCGGATCCTCTTTCGTCCATCGGCCCCAACATAAGCCATCCTATGACATCTGCCGTGACACCACCACGACACTAACTTTCTTATACCTCTACCAATGCAATTTTATCCGATCCCAACACGTATATTGTCTAAATAGGTATAGACATAGCTCTATACGAACAGTTTTTTCCCACCCCAAGTCAAACAGTTCTATTCCTCTTTATCCCCCGGGCGCTCCTCATATCCCGTCCCCAACTGTACTGCTGATCGTATACTGTCTAAATATGTATAGACATAGGCATAAATTTTTTTGAACCTTTATGGTGCCTGAAAAACTCGAACGTACAGATGGACGTTGTAAATAGGGGTATTATAGTAAATACTGTTGTACATGTTGAAATACATGTATTTTATGAACAGTTATTGGTCTTAAGTGGACATAATGACATTGATAAAGGTATAACAAAATTAGAGTGGCATTTCTCCAAGTCAAGTTTTTTTAATGGCGTATCTCCAACCGGTGAAATAAACAGTGGCATAGATCCAATCAACCCTATAATAAAAGATTAAAACATATGAAATTTAAAGAACACAATTCATAGTCAAGCCTACGAAAAGGATCAGCAGACGTGTGCCGATGATGACAAGTACAACCTTAGGTCAAACTCGGTGTTTTTCATCCCAAACACCAAGCTTCAAGCCATCACCTTCAACGAGAACATGACCCTAGCTACGTTCACATTGCCGAATGATGCGGACAGCCGCTTCTCGCCCTAGTGGTCTCCCCACAAGCAACACCCAATGATGGTTTTCTTTTTTGCACGTGAACTTCGCAGATAAGAGAGAAAAAAACCGTATAATTTGTTCGTGGAACGGAGACAAAAGATGTTGCCTCAATTCATTAATTAAGAGTGTAATAGCCAACATGCAGAAGCAAGAAAAAAACAGAAAACCGCGCAGTTCCTGGGTCCCCGCTACCTCCTACCGCTGGAGAGGCAAGCAGAGAGCCGTCGTTGCTTGCCGGTCGGCCAAGTTGGTACCACTATTTCTGTTAGAAAAGATTACTGGTACTTCCTCCGTCAAATAAAAATGTTTGTCAAAATTTGAATGTATCTAAAAATTATTTGGTGTATAGATGCATTTAAATTTGATCAAAGTTGAAACATCATTTGTTAGACGGAGTCAGTATGATTTTTTCCACTGTATTTTTCCAGCCCATAGTGCAACCACTAAGATCGTGACATAGCCGTACGGAAATTATCGTACGTCTAGCCACGCTCATATGTTCAATTATGAACAAAAATAAAACTTGCCCCAGAACTGTTTTGGAAAAAACTCATAATTTTCTTGGGTCTGTCCCGTCCTTAATTAGTGAAAGTTCTCAAAATATGTTGAAAACGTAGGTACTTGAACCAAGTGCCATTTGTTCAAGTCATAAATAGGAACAAGTGAAATATGTACTTTTGGTGATGATCCATTTCATGATTTTCTTATAAGGATTTCATTTTCTCCACAAAGGTAAATATAAGTACTCCCTCCGTCCTAGTTCCCAGGGCGTAATCCCAAAATCTATTTGTTCCATAACCTCCCACCTCTTAGGCATAATTTTACTTATGGAGAGTAACCACACTCTACATTTATTCCAAGCCGGAGGTGTGAACTCGTTTCGTTTTTGCATGGATATGAAGTGCGATCCGGGAAAACCAAAACGAACCGGTGCATGCAGAGATAAATCCGGGATTAGTTTCCTTTTTATGTTATTCCGGCAGTTAATGCCCTTAATCATGGAGGTTTATTCCGGCAGATAAATCATCGCAGTTAACGCCCTTAATCGTAGAGTACTGGAGTACGTGAGAAATTAAGGAGAGGGAGAGAGAAACCAGCGCCAATCACGCTATGCCTTGGGCCAAGATTTTCAAAAATTAGCCAAGAAGTAAGTTTTTACCGGCTCCATGTGGATTAACGATAGCCTATGAACGGATCGGATGGCGGTTCACTCATAGAGACTCGACAATATATAGCTGCTTTCCACCCAAGCATTAAGTGGGATTTGTGGCCAGCCACAAACACCCGCTTTATTGACGGCGAGAAAGGAGGAGGTGATGCGGAGAGCCGCCGCATGCTCCAATTGTATCCACACATGTGACATCCAAGGACGATGGTGTTCCTAGAGGTGGCGGTCTTAGCCATCGGTAAAGTCGCCCATGGTACTCGACTCAAATGTGTAGTGTATGGGTTGCGTTTTTTACCACGGTTGTTACCGTAACAGTATGGGGTATAAGCATGCCATGGCTTGCCCATGAATTGCCATTAATATTTTTAATGATGTTTGAATGTCAAACTACAATTACGAAAATTCATTATTATTTTCCACATGAATCATGCTTTTCTATTGATGATTAATCACTGTAATGTGTAAAACCATAATTACCTATCAATGCACACCCGTATTTTCTATTCCTTTATTTCACTCTCATATATATGGTCAAAGTCTTTTCTCTTGATTTTAAGGCTACTTGCATAGTCGATGATGCGATTTCCGCCATCTTGTTATATTATTAAAACCAAGACAAAGGACCGCGTGTGTCTTGCGACCAGTGGTGAACCCAGATTTTGAATATTGTGTGGGATAAACTACGTTTTTAATATTGGGTGTGGCAAATACATTGCAGTTCTATTTTTCCCAAAAAAAATTGACAACTCTAGAAATAAAAAGGATTTCAAAAATTATTTGGTGGCGCCTGCCCCTGCTTGCGACAATACTTCAACAGGCTACCATTAATCTTATGACAAGAGACCGAAATAAACAAAAACAACACAACTCATAGGCAAAACCATGATGAACAAAGTCGACCCAAAAAGTAAACTCAAGGCCGCATGCCTCGTCACGACTAATTTTCCTGATAGTTTTAGTAATAAAAAAAAGATTTCAAAAATTATTGGGTGCGTGCCCCAACCGGATCCGCCCTTGCTTGCTACATTAATTTCAATAGACTACCATTAATCTTATGACAAGACACCAAAATAAACGAAAAGAACACAACTCATAGGCAAACCCATGATAAAAACGCCGACCTAAAAAATAAACTCAAGGCCATATGCCTCATCACGAAAGAACTTCACTAGACTACAACCCCCTATGGTAAGAGACCAAGACCAGCGAAAAGAACACAAGTCATATAGGCAAAGCCTTAAAAAAGGATCGCTGCACGTGCGTCGATGATGATGAGTCCAACATATGCTCAGTTCGGGGCTTCATTTCACAAACCCGAACTTCAAGACACCAATTTCAAAAAGGATAAGCCATTGCGGCATAATTTTTGTTCTCGTGGATTTTATGCAAGAATTATCTGGAATTTACATCTCGCAAGAACAATTTTAAGAGAAATAATAAAGTAAAAAACGAGACAAAGAATATTTTTAAAAATAATAAAAAGAGGGGAGGAGGCAAAAAGAGTTGGCGCGTGGGGTTTAAGTGAGCGAACCAGTGGACCACGGACGGAGCAGCCCAAGCGTGTCATACATATACACGAGGGCCACCTCTCTGTGGAAACCCAACGTATACAAAGCAGGGCTACTGTCTGGGAACAAATCCCACAGGCAGACAAACCCGCCGACCATCCGGCCGGCTACTTGGGCCAAGAATGACACCGTCAGTCGTACTAACGGCCCATCTACTTGTAGAAGCTACAAGTAGGCAAGGATCAGTCAATTTTTTTAGACTTGATCCACTCTTTCTGAGTGGGCAGTTACATCCATCCACTCAGTGGCCCGTAACTGTTACGGGCCCTCCTCCTCACCGAATTTCCGGCGGGACTACTTTTCTGCCACGGGCTTCAAGCCCACCAACCCCACGCATCAACTCTTTAGCCCTCCGTTAGCTGGAGTGACAGGCGCGCGCGACCACGCCTAGCCGCTGGACGGAACGACTGCCAGGTATATATCCTGGGCGGGACTTTAGTCAGCTAGCCGTGTGGTACTATTATTATGCGAGTACGAAGAACCAGACGGGCGTGGGCCTAGTTGGGCTGCACTCAACGCTTTGTCTTGAGACAACTTATGCATGTCGTTTTTATGTACCTGTCTGAGTATTTTTATGGATAAATTCCATGTTTGGTTAGCTCTAGCTAGGTCTAGAATGCCAACTTTTAATTAGGGGAGGGAGTGAAAAGAAAGGCATCATCATTATAATGTACTCTCTTGTATACCAGCCGAACGAGCAAAGTCGAAACACATTAATTATGGGCATCTCCCAATGGGGTCTCTTAGCCACATCTTTCAAAGAACACAACATCACCACGTGCCGACATTGCGGTACGATTTTTTATAGGATTTTATGCGGGAACTATCTGGCCTTTACATTTCACAACACTTTTTGGACAGCAAGAATCTTTTTATTTCAAAAAAAGAGAGGCAAAAACACCTTTTGGATATCAGGAATAAAAAGAGAGAGGCAAAAGAGTTGGGCATGGGGTTTTTAAAGTGAAGGAACCAGTGGACTGGAAGCGTGCCATACACGAGGCCACCGCACCGCGGAAACCCAAGAACAACAGGTCTACTGCTGGGAACAAATTCCCGCCGACCATCGGCCGGCAACTTGGGCAAACCACGACTGCTTGAATGAGCCTTGTATGAGCCCATGCAACTAGGCATGCGGGGGCCATAACCTCCACACCGAATTTCCGGCGGGGCGACCTTCTGCCACGGGCTTTGAGCCCACCAAACCCCAAAACCAATTTCTTGGCCCTCCACTAGCTGGAGTGACAGGTGTTCTCAAATATAGGAAAAAGCTGGAGTGACAGGCGAGCGCTACCGCACCTAGCCGTTGCACGGGCTGCACGCTTGTCCAGGCGAGAGTGTGATGGTGAGAACGCTAGTCAGCGCTAGCCTTGTGGTACTATTAGGCGGGTTAAGGTTCTGGCAGGAGCCAGGCAGGCCTAGGTGGGCTGCACTTATCCGGACTCAACACCGGGCAGCGAACGCTTCTGGGTCCAAGCCGAAAACAGAAGGTTACAAATTACCTTTTATTATTATTATTATTATTTCTCACTTGTACTAATAAGCTAGGCATTTAGGTCCCCTAAAAATAATGAGCTATTTGAATTCGAATTTTTTTCAAGTACTTCTGACAGATCTAGCACGCTCAATGTTGTATCCTGGGGCACGACTGCACAACTTACATCGTTTAAGTATTTTTCATTTCAGACTTGTAGACACAAGTATGATGACTAATGAAAATTGGTTCATGGTACAGATTGAAAACAAATAGTGCTAGAATGCTTGGCGCTTTACAGTGGCGGACATGGGTTTTCAACATTGGACGGGGCAAAGACACCGCGATTTCAAATTAGGTGGGCGTAAATACGCCGCGGTTCCCTTTTTTTTTTCAATTGGTCATGGACTAACCGCAGTTAAATAAGAAAAACAATAGAGCAAAAGCATCGTAGATGTAGAAGTATACATTTCCTTGGTGAATGGTTGCAAGCACGCAAACGCTAATCAGATGGAAAAAGGTTTTCAGTCCGTGGACATCTCACGTTCTTTGCCGGGTTAAGTCCTAATCAAATGGAAAAAGGTTGGTTATTTTTCTTTCGGTGCAAGCCCAAAACCAAATGAAGAAAATGACAAACAAAAATCAAAAGGAGCCTTTTCTATCTATAGATAAAATCAAAAGGAGTTGGTAGAGAGGTTTATAGCGAGCGAACCTGTGCACCACATACCACATGAATGCTCCCCCCGCCACGGCGTCCCGTGGATACATTTGGGGGCCCATTCAATGTGGCAACCACTAGTCACATTGGGGCTTGTCGGCCCGGGTCTCCCCCAAGGCTACAACAACACGGGCATCGTATGCCCATGCCCGCCGACCGAACGCTTGGGTATTTTTCAGGCCAACCGGGCCGAAGCGAGAGCCTACATGCGACGGCGCTCCTTCCCCACGAAGAAGTTAAGGGGCCTCATTCGGGCTTCTCCTCGGCCTTGACACGGGGTCGAACCCACAAACCACTTGTACCAAGTCCTTTGCCCTCCAACAACGCTGGAGTTACAGGCGCTCGCAACCGGACCTGGCTGCCCTGGCAGTCAACAGGTGATATTTATGCAGGTGTATGTGTTGTTCGATTAGCTGTGTGGTATTATTATTTTTAACCAGGTGTAAAGCAGTCATGCACGAATTAGCAGGCCTAGATGGCCGCACGGAACCACATGGCAAATGTGGTTTCCAATTAAAAATGCAACCAAACATGGCCGCACGAAGATGGCACTAAATAGTTTTAGCACGAGCTGTAAGGAACTAATTACTCGAGTTAAGTTTGGGAGCGGGCCTAACTGGGCCGAGCCAGCCGGCCCGTTCCAAAACCCCTCCTTCTGACCTTCTCCTCCCTCCATCGCCGTCTCCGGTGCGCAGTGAAGGAAGCCAGTGACCCCCAAACCACTCGTCTCTCCAGCAAACCAAAGCAGCGAAACCCCAATTCAAAATTCCCTAGAACGAAGGAGAGCGAGCCGCGCCGGATCGGACCGCCGGGGATGGAGGCGGCGCGGGAGTCCATGGCGGCCCTCCTCGACGCGGGCCTCTTCGACTCCGCCCAGACGCTCGTGCGTGACCCCTGTCACTTACCCCCACACTCCAAATCCCTAGGGTCTTGCGCCGGTCACCCGCTACCCCGCTAGCTAGGCCTTTGCCTAGAGGCTTCCCCACGTCGTTCCGTCGCGCGCGCGCGCGTGCGTGCGTACTGTGGTGTGCTCGTGGGGTGACTGTGGTGGGCTGGCTTGCTTGGTTTATGCATAAGCTTGTTTGGAGATTTTGCTGGAAACAGTTTATTTCCGTAGAAATTGAAGAAGAGTCATTGCTCCAAACAGGGCCTTAACCAAATTTTTTTTTGGTTAGATGTTCCTTCTGTATGGAGGATTATGCCGGGGAATAATACTTCCTTGTGACTTTCAGGGATGCTTTCTTGTGTCTTCAGGTGGTGGGAGTAATGAGGCCGGCATGTCAATGAAGGCAGAAAGCTTGGTAAGTTCCCTCGAGTAACTCAGCACTCGAAGGTGGCACTGGTTTGGTCAAGTATTTGTTCACAATGTTCCACTGTCTATTTCTGCTGCCTAAATGGCTCAGTTTTGAACTTCATATATTTGGACTGAAGTATTGACTAGAAACTATTGGGACTGAAGTAGTGAAGTGTTGCCTGCTGTATCGCAGGTCCTGCATGGTGATGCATTGTATGGGGAGAAAGAATTTCGGAGGGCGCTGGTAATATTGCCTAGAAACTCTTGTTGATTAAAATGTACTCCCTTCATTAAAAAATATATAGGACAAATGCATTTTCCTAAATCAAACTTTTGAAAGTTTTACCAAGCTTATAGCAAAAGGTATCAACATCTATGATACCAAATCAATACACCATGGAAGCATATTTCAATTTCATGATGGATATAGATGTTGATTTTTTTTCTTCTATAAACTTGATCAAACTTTAAGAAGTTTGACTTAGGACAAAATTGATTTTCCTTTTTTTTAATGCTGGGAGTTTTTCGGAACTTGATTGCATTAGAGAAATAAACGGAGGAACTTATGTCTCTTTTCCATCAAGGCATCCAAGTGACAGTTAAGTGCTTAATGCTGTAATCTTAATTTCTTATGTCCCTTTTTCACCACGACAGAGTGCCTACAAACAAGCAATCCAATATAGCAAGAGCATCCCTAGGCAAACAACAAGTGCCACCAAAATATCAGTTTCCACTACAGGCCGGTCACCTTCTCCAAATTCTTCAAATCTTATGCCATTCAATGAAAATGAGGTGTCTACAGTTCAACATGCCATTCTGATGTTTCCTGTGTTTTTCATGTCACCTCTCCCAACTGACTCATCCAGTTTGCTCCACTCTTTCAGGTGAAGTCTAAGATAGCTCTTTGCCATTCTGCTCTACATGAGTACCGTGAAGCACTCCAAGAGGTCAGCATTCATTCTTTGTGGTATTCTTTTTCAAAGTTAGCAGTAGCCCACGTTTTATATCACTGAAATTTGAGTCGATACTGGAAAATGTGAATCTCTAAAATATATTTAGGATGACTTGGATCAATATGTGGTTTGCTTCTTCTGAAACAAAGCTAGATGATATAAAGTTTGACCTAAATGTTATCTGCAGATGGAAGGGATTCCTTCTAAAGTGAGAAGTCTAAAAATGAATCTGATGTTAGGGAAGCTTTATCGGATATCCAGAAATAACCGTGCAGCTGCTGTATGCTATAAAGAATGCTTAAGGTACAACATACCAAATTTGTTTTCTAGGATCCTGAATGCTGCATTTCATAGTTCATAGACATAAAATTGATATTTTCTTTTGTATCACAAGATTGTTGTTTCTACAATTTGATACAAAACCACCGAGTTCTCTCCACTGAAAATATTTCCTCACATGGGCACTTCTTGATGATGTAATTTGACAAGCTCTTTTGTATATATTTTTGCTCTTTTGCCAGGCAATGCCCTTACATATTTGAGGCTGTTACAGCTTTGGCTGAGATGGGGCTTTCTTCAAAGGAGTTTTCATTATTATTTTCACAAGTAAGTGTACATTTCTTTAGTTTAAGATCTGAAAAGGAATATTGGGCTCTCAAGAGTACACTGGAAGTTTTACTTGGTAGTTTTCAACCACTAGTTGCCCAAATTTACTTTTGAAAACTTGAACTAATTAATATATGTCTTTGTAGGCGCCAAATAGAGGAGGCAAGCCACACGGTGATTTTTTAGATGCACAGCGTTGGTGGAATGTAAGTGGACTATGCCACTCTTGTTGTAAATAGGAAGTGTGGCAAGATTTTACATGCTGGTAGCCTGTTAATATTTCTAGAGGATGCTGTAATATTTTTGAAACATTACCTTTTGATGCATATTACCAGTAGTAAAGAAGTAACTATTGAAATCAGTTTATGTTGAGTTGTTGACAGCAGATAGTAAGCTTGCATGTTATACATCATTTAATCCTGTACATCCTACTCTGTGAAGTAGATCGGCGCTTGCTCTCTTATGTTAGATATCCTTAGTGCATTGATTATTGAAAGCCAAAACAGATTTTAAATAGAAATGCCACAGTTCACTAATTGGAAAGGTTTGTGAACAGCCTTTGCCTCTTAAGCTCTATGGTCTCATCGCGTGAATCCACTCTTGGAGCAGTTCTTTCCTGCACAGCTTTAGGGAGCTTTGGCTTTCTTATTATTATGGAGAATTTGCCACCACTGTCACAACAAATGTGTTGCACTTCTGTTTTATTGTACCACCATTAGCACTAATTGATTAAGTGATCAAAATGAGAACAGTAAGAATACAACATGGTCTTTTACCTTGAGATCAGTCGACATTGCTTTTCAAGAGATAATTCCGTATACCACTTAACATTTGGTAAGTTCCAGATATACCACTTAACATTTGGTAAGTTCCAGATATACCACTAAAAAAATCCTGGTTCCAGATGTACTACTCAAGTTCTGTAACAGTTCCAAATGCATCACTATCGCTAGTTGGCTGTCAATTAGCTGCTGAAAGGTCAATTTTACCCTTTTCTGCTGACTTCTGTACATGCCACTCTGTAGCAGGGGTGTACATACAGATATTTCAAAGAAATTATTTGTTGTTTTCTTGGTAATATTAAACAGTACAATAATCAAATATTGCTAACTTGGGCATGACAGTTAGAGAACATTTCAGGTTTGTTTGTGCGTTTCTAATTCTATCACTCCTTTACCATGTTTTGGAATCTTCTTTCCTGAAGGAATGAACTAAAGCACGAGTCCATTGCGGGTATGAGGTTCAGGTTGAAGTCGGCAGACATAGGAAGTAGATGCTGGAAGGCTAGTAGTACGGTCTCCACCGTGTGCTCACAAGCCCCAGCTGTAGCACATTCCCTCCCACCATCTTCCCGTAGTACAGCACAACCACATCATGGAACAATACACTACTCAGTCCTCCATTAATCAATGGCAATAGCAGCAGAAGGAAAACTTGAAGGGAAAAAAAGGAATACTGCTAGTTAGCCTACTACTTTTCCCATCACCCATCAGTGTTGCTGAAGGAATGTGGTGCTCACTGGTTCAGATGGAGCAACAGGGTGGATGATATCCACCTCAATTTGATTTGAACTCCGGCGAGCTATCGTGGGGAAGAGAGAACAAGTCACACGAGCTTGTGCCATTGTGCTGCAGTTGAAGAAGAAGCGAGCACCTCATACAAGATTAACTGAAACAAAAATCGTCAAGTTTTTACCGTGGTTGTGCCCGTTTCTTAGCTTTTTTATATATCTTTTTTTAACTTCGGTCTCTTATCTTTTTTATTCATGTGATGCTACAAAATTTCTGATTAGGAATATCAGAGATATTTTTTTTATCATGGGCATTTGGGTTAATAAGTAAAATAGTTGGCAAGAGGTTTGTCTCTTAGGCCGTCAATTCGCGGTCAACTAGTGGTAGTGGTAGTGGCATATTTGGATTCGGTGCAAAATTTGAGTTATATATTTAGAACTGGTATTTTTTTATGGTATATCTGGAACTGACCAAAGTCCGCGTGGTATTTATGGAATTCTCTCTAGTTCTAAACTTCCAAATTGAAAATTTATCAAATGATCAATAAAATCCCTTACATTGTTACAGTGTTTCTATTATTTAGTCTGGAGTTAATTATTTGTTACTGGTTCCTCACAAACTCTGTTTCCTCTTTCTGGCATATGTTTGATCATAGTTTCTTGTTCTTGTTAACCCAAGCAGTTATTTAATTCAATTATTTTTATCTTGACAGCGGTATGTTGAGGCCCAATGTTGCATTGCTTCACATGATTATAAAGGTATTGCAGTTGCTTTGTCCAAATTGCATTTGATGATTCTAACATAGGGTTCACTTAGTTGAACTTTGCCGAACTGGTCAAGGAACTTTTTCATCTGGTTAAAAAGGATTTGCACGATTGGTTAATTAAATCTGTGTTCATGATACAGTACTATAGTTCAACATCTTAATTTGGTGCTGGACTTTTGTGCTATAGAATAGCTTTACTTGTATCTGTCAAGCATAATATTGCAGCTTTTAACAGTAGCTGTTTACTTTTTATAGGTGGCCTTGACATATATCTAGAACTAATGCAACGATTCCCCAATAATGTGCACATCTTGCTGGAAATTGCAAAGGTCTGTCTTCCCTCAACTTTCCCATTGTGGTGTTCTTCTGTATGCTCTACTCTATACTTGTTAAGTACAAGCATCAAGTTTTTATTACTTATGAAGTGTCTCTATGCTTATGTGTTTCTTGATTTCTTCACGTTTGCTGGTTCTGTGTGTATAGACCTTGCGACGTACATTGTTCATTCTCTTATTTTCTACTCCATGTGTTGATCCTGATTTTTGTGCTTCTTACTTCAAGGTTGAAACCATCATAGGCAGGAATGATGAAGCGATCATGAATTTTGAGAAGGTAAAACAAACATATATAGGCTTGAAGTTCCTTACAATCAAATATACATATGTAAAATTGTTTTGTGTTAAGCAGGTTCGGTTAATTGATCCAAACATCATAACATATATGGATGAGTATGCAATTCTCCTAAAAGCGAAATCGGACTACATTAAGCTAAACAAGTTGGTACATGATATGCTGCATATTGATCCTGCAAGACCAGAAACATGTGTTGCTCTAGCAGCACTGTGGGAACGGAAAGATGACACAAAAGCTTTGACATATGCTGAAAAGGTATGTACGTATTTTAGATATGTTTTATGGAAGCTAACCTTCTGTCTAATGTTCCTTGCATTGTATTGCTTCTTGCAGAGCCTCCGAGTTGATGACAGGCATATAACCGGCTATATCATGAAGGTAATACCGCAAAGCATTGTCCATATGACAGCTTTTCTTATTGTCATGCATTTGTCTTCTTGTATTTCAATATTGTGCAAGATGTGTAGTAATGAATTACTCAAACATGATTGGGTGGGTTTACAACAAACCTGTTGCTTTTGTTGATGTATTTTGGAAATTTGAATAATAGCTTTAGGAACCTTCTGCCATCTTTCTTTTCTTTATCCAGATGCCAGGCTTACTGTTCATTTACTGCTCTTTCAGGGCAATTTGCATCTGTCATCGAACCGACCAGATCTGGCCGTGACAGACTTCAGGGGAGCTCAAGAACTAAGGGCTGATCTTCGTTCTTATCAAGGTTGTTGCACATTGATACTTTCTGGTTGCTTATTCAAAACCTATGGAAAGACTAATATAGATATATTCTCAGGTTTGGTGCGTGCTTATCTAGCACTTTCTAAATGCAAAGATGCATTATTTACTGCACGGGAAGCAATGAAGGTTATGCATCAGTCTGCAAAAGCTCTCAAGTTAGTTGGTGATGTGCATGCTATCAGTTCCAGTGGCAGAGAGAAGGTAAACTTTATCCCAAAAGACCTTTTGTCTCATGATTTCATTTTGTATGTTTTTCGTTGTAATAGTGCCCTTCGGTAAGTTATTCATGTTGTTGCATTATTTTCCAGGCAAGAAAGTTCTATGAATCTGCCATTCGTCTTGAACCTGGATTTCTTGGAGCAGCATTGGCATTGGCTGATTTGCATTTTGCTGAAGGACGGAATAAGGAGGCAGTTTTGTTACTTGAAAGATATCTAAGACAATGGGCAGATGATTCCCTACACATCAAGTTGGCTCAAGTATTTGCAGCGACAAATCTGCTTTCTGATGCACTCTCCCACTATCAATCTGCGCTAAGGTACACATTTTCTTGAATTCGAAACTATGAAATAGCAATACTGTAATGTAGGAAGACCTTTTTTTTCAAGTATGTGTCACTTTCATTAGAAGATATGGTAGGAAGACTTCGTGTCTGTTTGGTCATGACCAAAATATTGGTATAGTTGAGTTTGGTCATGAACCAAACACACCCGAATTCATGTTGAATCATGTATTTTTCGTGCCTACTAATTTAAATTGTCACTTGACTTAAGTGAGTAAAGTTGCTGGGGTCGAGTGGGGGTATATTGAGAGATTAATGTGCTCAGAATATGTTTATAATTTTTTGAAATATTATTCTTCTGTCTAGTTTGGTTGTCATGAAGCTGGTTCATTCTGTCTTGGAAACCTGTGTTAAACACTTCTGGACATGCATACTATTTTTCCTTTTTAGTCTTGTTCCTAGTTCAAGGAAATAAATAAAAAACACTTCTGCAGGATAAACCCACATAATGAAGCTGCCAAGAAAGGGTTGGAGCGCCTGGAGAAGCAAATGAAGGTTTGTGTTTTATAACCACATCATGAGAGCTCTGTCACCTTCAGTAACTCGTCATGTTTGGCCTCCCTTCATCTCTGGATTTGCTTCGCCGTAAGATGAGAAACGATGTTGATTGTTGTGATTCTCTGTGCAGGGAGTAGATCCAGACGCACCTGAAGATGATGACGAGAACGAGGCCGATGACGTTGATGCTGACCAGGACGATGCCGAGCTGCTCTAGGTACATTCTGAAGTTCATATCAACCGTAGATGCAAAGCGGCGTCACATATCTTGTGACTGAGGAGTTGCAACTACCGAAGCTGTAATGCCATACGCGGATGGAAGGCGTCACGCGGTGTTCTACAGGGTGGGGTTGGTACTTGGTAGGGTGGCAGAGGGCGCCATTGCATGAGTGCCTGAGTGGGAACGGTTGTGCCACCGTACTCTTATGAAACTGGGTAGGATATATAAGAGGTGTCATGCGTTGTTAACTTGTTACGCAAATCAGCTTCGTGGTTTGTTAAGGCTCCGTAAGTGCTTGCTAACAATGTTGTGTTCCTAAATGTAAATCATCTGTATGATCAGTGAGAATTGTTTGTCCGATGCTTAAAAGAGTATCCGATCTGTTGCTTGACTTCAGGATAAAAAAGGCTCGCGACTGCTTGTTTAATACGTGACATTCTTTTTGAGAGAGTATCTAACTATCTAACAAGCAACGTGATTAAATATTTTTATGCGGATATGTTAACAAATATTATAAGATCGTGATGTTAGTGTGGTCTAAAAAATTCGACCATTTTTCCTAGCTAGCCTTTGTAATTTATTTCACCTTTGACATACTTCAGTTGCCAGAGGTTTAAGGACTTGTTTAGTTAAGCTTAAATGTGGTCTTTGACTTTTGGCTTGTACCACAACAAAATTACTTATTATCCTGATTTAGCACAATTTTGTACAAAATCGGCGACAAGTAATATGGATCGGAGGGAGCATTAGTTTTTACTATACCACCATCTTATAATATAAAGTTAAAAGTCAAAAACCAAAAGCATCTAAATAAGTGATTTTGTGGCTATAAGCCCAATTTAAAAATCACATTTAAGCCTGACTAAACAAGGTTCTAAGGTCCGTTGATTTTTGGTTTCTGGTCTCGCATGGATTTTTACGTGGCACAAAGAGCACAAGGCAACGATCGTAAACTAACTTGAGAAAGAAAGAAGTACTACTGCCAATTTGCATGACAAATGTTTTCACGATTGCGGGATTTAGCAGATACACATGGAAAGTGCGCGTCAAGACGGGAAATAAAACAGCGGCCGGACTGTACTGCCTCTCGCAAGAGAAAAGGACGACCGACCGATCCGTACTCAGATTCGAATGTTGTACGGTCCATCTCTATCTGATCTGACCCAACAACAAACAGAGATCACCCCGTCCCCGCCGCCTCTTCTCCTCTATATGAGCCGCCACCACCCTGCAGATCCCTAGCCGCCACCCCCCCATATCCATCTGACAATGCCGCGCAGCAAAGGCGCCGCCGCCAGGCGAAGGAAGGCTGCCGCTGCCAGGAAGGCCGCGGGACCTCCCGAAGCCGCCGCCGCCAGGAAGGCCGCGGGACCTCCCGAAGCCGCCGCCGCCAGGAAGGCCGCGGGACCTCCCGAAGCCGCCGCCGCCAGGAAGGCCGCGGGACCTCCCAAAGCCGTCGCCGTCGCCGTACCCGATCCCGACGCCGGTAGACCCTGCCCGAGCCTCTCCCTCGACGTGCTCGCCAACATCCACGACCGCCTCCCCTTCCTCGACCGCCTCGCCTTCGCCTCCGTCTTCGGCGAGACCTGCTACGACGTCTTCCAACCCGGCCCGCCATGCCTCCTCCTCCCCGGCAAGACCCCGGAGACCGCCAGGCTCTTCTCCCTCGCTGACGGCCGCGCCGCCTCCGCCGCGCGCGTCCCGGACCCCGCGATGCGCGGCCACGTGGTCCTCGGTTCCAACCGCGGCTGGATCGCCACGGCCGACGAGTCCGGCCAGATCTACCTCGCCAACCCGACCACGGGCGCGCAGCACGCGCTCCCGCACATCGCCACCATGGGCGTCTTCCTCCCCGAGAAATCGAACACCTACCGCTGGTTCTCCCTCGTGATCAGGGACTTGCTCGCAGCCCGCTACGGCGCCGGCCCGCCGTTCCTCCACTTGTGGGGGCCCGAGGGCTACGGGACCTTCACGCACTCGGCGGCCCAGATGCGCATGTGGTTCTACCGGAAGGTCGTCCTCTCCGACTCCCCTCGCCCGGGGACCTACGCCGCCATGCTCATCCTGGAGGCCAGCTTCGGCGCGCCGGCCTTCGCCACGGCGGACGACCCCACCTGGAGGCTCGCGAAGTCCCCCGACGGCGTCGAGGACGCCATCTTCCACCACGACGGCAGGTTCTACTCCGTCTCCTACACCGGCCTCGTCGAGTCCTGGGAGCGCGACGCCGAGACGGGCCAGTTCAAGAGCGCGCCCGCCGCGCCGAGGCTGTCCCTGCCCGCCGTGGACAAGGGCGGCCCGCCGAGCAGGAAGTACCTCGCGGTGGCGCCTGGCGGGCGGCTGGCGGTGGTGCTCAAGTACGCCGACGCGGCCAAGGAGCGGTCCTACGGGCAGGAGAAGGGGCGGTGCGTCTTCGAGGTGCGCGTGCTCGGCGACGGCGGGGCGTGGGAGGAGACGACGGAAATCGGTGAGGCGGCGCTGTTCGTCGGGGCGAACAACTCGATGTGCGTGTCCACGAAGGGCCGCCCGGGGATCATGGCGGGGTGCGTGTACTACACGGACGACGAGCACGGGCAGGCGGCGCTGCGCCAGGAGTCGAGGCGCTCGTCCTACTCGTACAACGACGACGAGTCGGCTGATTTGCGGGGCGTCGGGGTGTTCTGCCTGAAGCGCGGGAGCTTGAAGGGCCTCGAGCTTGGGACGCACTACGTCAGCGGATCCTGGCCGCCGCCAGCGTGGATCACGCCTTCCATCCCGTGATTATATGTAGTTCGATATATCGCTAGGTCTCGCCTGGATTATCTGGTTACACGGTTCGAGTTTAATAATTTTTACTTCTTTAGTTCTTTATTATGAGTATTTGCAAATGCTTGTGGATAGTTAAATTTTCTCAGCTTTTTAATGAATAATTCAACTATTTACATCGCCGAGTTGGTCGACCTTTGGATCAGGCTTCAGGGCCGTGAGCTCCTCCCGGATAGGCGTGAGAACATTGTTTGGTCCCTCACGCCGAACTGTGTCTTTTCGACTAGCTCGGCCTACAAGGCCCAGTTTTTCGGAGCCTAAATATCGCTTCTTCCGTGCTCGCCGTGCAAAACTAACTATGGACTGTCGATCATCAGCCTGCGGTTTGAGGATGGCCCCACCGTCCCACCTGCAAGCTCTGCGGCTCCCGTACACCTTGGGTCGGCACCCCTGACCTCGCCTCGCCGGGAACGTTTGACGAGTATGTGGCCTCCTGTTGGGGCTCCCTGGCTTCCTGTTGGGAGAGCCACCATATGTAAACCATGGTTTAATGAACTAAATCTCCTTTCATCAAACTAGCTAGGTGTAAAAATTATATATGCACACATATTAGGGTTGGTTGTTAAACCCGAGCCGAGCATATGTTAGAGCTTGTAACATGGACTTATTATGCCTCCCTGTTTTGGAGATAAAAAAATGGACTTGTCTTTGTATTTCAGACCTCAAATGTGATGATTTTATGCTATCTCTTTACTTTTGTTTGGTCCACAACATAACATTAAGATTTAAGATATTTCCTTCGTTCCAGAACTAAAACGACAACAAGAATTATGAAACGTGTGAACTAAAATCAAAACAAGAATTATGGTAACATAATGAGTACTCCCTCCATCACATATTAAATGACTTAAATTTGTCCAAATATGAATGTATCTAAGCCTAAAAAACATCTAAATAAATGTAATAGAAAGTCAGAGTATGTATCAGCCGTACGAGGTATGCATGTTTGGGCTTTTCACCTAGTCTCGAAGGCCCGTCAGCGACTCTATGTACACGGATGTGTCGACCATCCTCCTTAGGCTTCGGCTTTTCTGGCGTCGTCTCCTCTTCTTCCTCTGTCCCCTTCGCTGCTTCTCAATCCTTCAATCCTTGGTAGCATAGCCTCCAATCGAGTTGTAATTCCTGAATCATCTGTGTGGATGTGAACTCTGTTCTTCCGTTATCTCCCGATAATGGAATCCGATCGCGAGTGAGTGAATTAGTAGTTGGATGCTCACAAGGCCCATTCTCAAATGCTCTTTGCTTGCCGCCGTTAGGTTCTGCTCTGGCCATCAACATGGTTCACCACCGCTCCCTGATGGCTCGTTAACCATTTGGATCGGTCCAGCCCTTGCTCAGATCATAACCAGAGTATTGCGTGTAAACATGAAGTTCGTCTTACTTTCACAAGGAGTGGGATGAAGCAGACCCCTGCATGGTTTTCAATTTCCGTTTCAGAAATATTTCTGCCAATCACTGAAATTCAGTATTTTTGGTTTTTTATCTCAGTCAAATGACTGAAATTCTCACATGAAGTTGACTAAAATCAACCAAATTTAAGAATTTTTTTGACAATTTTTTTATGGAAATTAATTTCATTTGCGTCTATTAATGAAATTATTTAAATTACATATTTTGACCGAAAGAGAATAGTTTCGCCATCCACTGTAACCACACTGAGTGAAAACCATGGACCCCTGTCGCGGTAACTGGAGCTAGGTGAACTGAAGCCGGTTGCCAAAGGCGAAGCCATCAGTTATCGTGGGCTACAGTAACACTACCTTACGCCTTCGGCCTTCGTCGCCTGCCTACTTGCATTGCAGTTGCAGCTGTCATCATTAATTGCCCCCTTAAGCTCGGCTCCCCCGTACTGTCCATTCACGCTCTTCCAAATGGCCGGAGATTTATCCACCAGCTTTCCGTCTCTCGGCCCCTTCTCCATTACTCACTGTCTAAAATGAACTAGGAAACTCCCCCTCTTCCTCGATCGAAGGAGCTCGGGGTCCCCGGAGGAGCGGTCGGCGAGCTAGCCCTCGGTTGCCTCGGAGATGGGGAGCTTGCGAGGTGGGTGGTGAACTGAGCTCCGGTGCAGGGATTGGCCGATTTAGGTAATGTGGGTTTTGTTTTGATCCTTCGCGCTGGTATCTTGTGCAGGCAGCGCCGCCGGAGAGGGGAGGAGCGAGGATGGAGGGAAGGTCGGGCTGCCGGCGTTGGACGTGGCGCTCGCATTCCCGCAGGCCACTCCGGCGTCCCTGCTGTTCCCGCCCGCTGGTGAGATCGATCTCTCTCTCGCCCTGTTTCCTGTCTATATTTTGTAGATAGAATCCTTTTACGGATTTAATTAATTAATTCCTTTTATGGATTCAATTCCATGCGTCATACTGGTAAAATGGTTGTTTTTAAGTGGCATTCGAAAGAAAAAAAAATCATTGGGTCAACTGTCCTTATCTCTTCGGAGAGGACGGTGTTCTTTCTTTTTTCGAAAAGGAGGGAAATTGAAATCAGTTAATTCATCAAATTTTAGTTTGCTTAGTTGGGTCCAAACTGGAAGTGATCCATTGTGTTTTCTTCTTGACGAAACAAGTTTTTTATACGCTTTTGATACCCAGTGACCGGAAATGTGTTTTGGAAGTTTAGTATTGGTGGAGTTTATGGTACTTACTGAAACTTAGTGGCTTTGTCCCCTTAACAAATAGTAGGGTTTTCTTATTGTCATTTCCACTTTAAGTTTAACTGGAGAAATAATTAGTCCGATTAGTCAGAATTTTCCGTTTTCCAGTTTGTGATAGACTAATAAAGAACGAGATTATGAAAGTGATCCGATTTTCAGTAAAAGCAATTATGTTTTCAAGGATTAATGGCAGTTTTTATGCTTTTTTGTGCAATTAAGAATTCCTGTCCACTGAACGATCAATAAGTCATAAGTGTACAAGACAACATGATTATTTCCTCAAAATAAATAAATAAGACTACTTGTCTTGGACATATTGATCATTGGATGGATGGGTTACTTTCATGAAGTGCAATTAAGTTACAGCTACAACCCGCACGCCACAGCAGAAATGTACTTGTTATTTTCTTATATTTGTTCAGTGGACCCACTCAGAAAAAAGAAAGAGAGAAGAGAAAGTAGTTGCCTCCTCTTAATTCATAATCTTGCAGGCTGCAGCTGCTTATAGGCCTACAGCATGTGTGTTCTGAATTGTACTGCATATTACCTGTTTTTAAGTTAATGATTGTTGCTTGCAGTATCAGACTACTACCAGATTGATGATTTGCTGACCGATGAAGAGAAGGCACTTCGGAAGAAAGTCCGTGCTATTTCAGAGAAAGAAATCGCGCCAATTATGACAGAAGTATGTTCTTTGTACATGCATTTCCCAACCTGTCTCATGTCGTCAGAGATATAACATATAATCTGGGCAAGTTTTACGGGTGAAACATTTGGCTGCTCCCTTGTGGTTGTAATGTGGTTTGTTATTTGGATGTCTACTCTTCCTAGACGAGCTGTTGTGCTGTAGTAGACTGTCTAGTAGTGCCTGATGTGTCATGAAATGTGTCATTTTGCTTTTGCAGTACTGGGAGAAGGCAGAATTTCCATTTCATGCCATTCCGAAACTTGCAACTCTTGGCTTAGTTGGAAGTACAATGAAGGTATGAGGCACGTAATCTTCTTTTCAGGCTGTATTTTGTAATGCTGGATTTGACCCAGGCGTGCAATATTAGAATTTATCTTCTTTTACAAATCCTTACAGGGATATGGGTGCCCAGGACTCTCACTTACAGCCAGTGCTGTTTCTATAGCAGAAGTTTCACGGGTCGATGCAAGCTGCTCCGCATTTATTCTAGTGCACTCCTCTTTGGCGATGTCCACAATCGGTAATGCTAACAAATTTTCTCAAAACATTCTGTTTTATATTCAGTTACACTTAATCTCATGTGTTATTTCTCAAATTTGGGTGAAGAATAGCCCTTTGTGGCTCAGAGGCTCAAAAACAGAAGTACTTACCGTCGATGGCTCAGCTTAAAACTGTTGGTTGCTGGGTCAGTTAAATCATCTAGTTTACACTGCAACCTTTTGTAGCTCCAGGTGCTATTTGATATTTTCTCTTCCTAAAAGGGTGTTTACTTTCTGTAGGCTTTAACAGAACCAGATTACGGAAGCGATGCAAGCTCCTTGAAAACTTCAGCAACCAAGGTTTAACACTTACCGCTACAGTGATGAAAAAAATTTAAGCTTTTTCTTTACTAAATTTATCATGTTATGATTTTTTAAGGTACCTGGTGGTTGGCATTTAGATGGTCAAAAGCGCTGGATTGGTAACAGCACGTTTGCAGATGTGCTCATAATTTTAGCTAGGAATGCTGACACAAAGCAACTAAATGGGTAATCATCTTATTTTGGACTATTATTAATTGATTGTACTCCCTGCGATCTATAATAAGTGTCTCAGATTTTGTACTAATTTAGTACAAAGTTGTACTAAATCTGAGACACTTATTATGGATCAGAGGGAGTAGTTTTTATATCATGTACATGTCAATACAATTTTATTTTTGTGCTGACGAATACAAAAGTATCCTGCTTGTTGATGATGAATCTGATACATTTCCTCCAGATTTATTGTGAAGAAAGGGGCTCCTGGTTTGAAAGCCACAAAAATCCAAAACAAAATTGGTCTCCGAATGGTACAGAATGGCGATATTCTTCTGAATAAAGTATTTGTCCCGGACGAAGACAGATTAACAGGCATCGATTCATTTCAAGATATAAACAAGGTACCAAGTACATCTTTTGCCACCCCAAACTCAATTCCTTGCTCTCTCTGTTAGCCAATTTGAACATGCTGCTTGATCCTGTGATCTTAGTTTTATTCGCCCTTGAACTGCTGACAGGTCCTTGGGATGTCACGTGTTATGGTGACATGGCAACCAATTGGCGTAGCAATGGGGGTCTACGACATGTGCCATCGGTGTGAATTTCACCTCTTTTCGCTCCATAATTTCATTGTACTGATCGATCGATACCTATTTGACTTGCACATTTGCCACTGGATAGGTATTTGGGAGAAAGGAAGCAGTTTGGAGCTCCACTGGCAGCCTTTCAGCTCAACCAAGAAAAGCTTGTTCGGATGCTTGGTGACATCCAGGCCATGGTTCTTGTTGGCTGGCGCCTATGCAAGCTTTACGAGTCGGGCAAAATGACACCAGGCCATGCTAGTTTAGGCAAGGTTAGTAAATTGCAATGAAGCTAGCAGATGGCCTTTTTGTTTGAATCGCTTGGTGTTGTTCACTTATACTACTAGCTAACAAATGAATTCAGGCATGGACATCCACCAAGGCAAGGGAGGTAGCTTCCGTAGGTCGCGAGCTATTGGGTGGCAATGGAATTTTGGCTGATTTTCTGGTAGCAAAGGTAAAAGGACCTACTACCATTTACTGATAACTACTCCATTTGATCGTGTTGTAACATCGTAGATTCAATTAGATAATTCTTAGGATTTCTGCTCGGTGGCTAATTATCAGCCATAGTACCTTATAAACGATCTGCTTTTCTCCTTTTTCTTATCACGATTCAAGAACATGATCATAACTAGCTTAACCCCTTGCAGGCCTTCTGCGATCTGGAGCCGATTTTCACGTACGAGGGCACCTATGATATTAACAGCCTGGTGACTGGAAGAGAAATCACTGGGACTGCTAGCTTCAAACCCGCTGTTTTGGTGAAATCCCGGCTCTAATAATTCTTATTGTTATCCCGGTACAGTGAACAACAAAGCACATCCTCACCATGTATTCTGGTGGGTAAGATGGGAATAAGTGCAGTACAGTGAAAAAAGAACGTGTGAACTTGCTTGTTCAATGGTAGCATGCTGGACCTTGATTCTTAGAAAATCATTTGAAATTGCATGGTGAGTGGCGAATATAAGGTTGGGTCTGGATTTTTAATTCATTGAAATAGTTTTAACGGATTTGCCAGAGCTCAGTCAGCTGAGAAATGATATTTCTCAGTCGACGCCCGTGAACCGTTGATTTATGCGCTGAGATTCGTGCTTCTAGCTTGGGCTTTTTTGGAAGTGGGATATCGTGCTGTGTTTTGTATTGGGATGGGTGTCATTCGAGTGGGCTGCAAGGTGTTGTATGGGTTTGGGCTATCGTGCTGTAATTTTGTATTGGGGCTGGGTGCCATTTGAGTGGGCTGCAAGGTATTGTGTGGGTTTGGGCTATTTTTTACGGCTTGCCTTGTCCTTTTTTGAACTTTTTTCCTGGAAGTTTTTCTGTTTCATTGGTTGGGGTGGCAAGAAATGTTGAGATTTTTAGTTTCAGTCAAAATAAAATGGCACAATAAAGATAACGCACAATTCTTTAAATCGGACATAAAATTTCACGTGCAATTTTTAAAATCGCACCTATGTTTAAAACCGCACCTAAAATTTCACATGCAATTTTTAAAACCGCACCTAAAATTTTACGTGCCATTTTTAAAGTCGCACCTATTGAAAACCGCACCTAAAATTTCACGTGCAATTTTTAAAACCGCAACTAAATTTCACCTGCAATTTAAAAAATTTGATCGTTATTCTTTTTGTTGCCTTTTTTTCTCCTTTTGTGAAGAAATTGGCATGACGATGCAATGGTCCTTTTGGCTTGTCCGTGTTGTGCATGTCTTAATTATGCTTTCGTTAGGATTAATTGATTAGCAATGACCAACGTTATAGGGCGTAGCCAAACCCTAGTTTTAATCCTTTATCTTGTTTTTTTCGAGAAAACGCAAAAGCTTTGCGTCTCGATGCATACATAGAAAGAAAATGTTATGTACAAGGTCACGAAGGACCACACCCGATTACAACACGACGCGCCTAACTAGGATCCAGTGGCAGCAGCGTCCCCAGGCCCACAGCTCCCACCCTAGGCCACTGCCGAGCCTCCGCCTTTATCAGGTCGAGGAGGGAAGCTCCCGCCCTATGCCACTTGACACGGGGAGGGGCCCAAGCCTTCTAGTTCAGCTTCCAAGTGTCCGAGGTAGTCCCCCCCCCCCCCCCCAAGAAGAGAGCCTCATAGCACGACTTAGAAGAGTATTGTCCATCGGCTATCCATCTCCAACGAAGGACATCCGCTGCGTCCGTGAGCTGGACACCCCAGACCAAGTTCCAAATCTGGATGTACTGCCAAAGGGCCACCAGCCTAGAGCCCCTCGGATGTCCTGGATCCACCGTCGGTCAGCAAGGGCCTCAGCAACCGTTGGGGACCTGCGGGTGCGTTTCGAGGTGAGCAGGTAAAGGGCAGGGGCAAGCTCCGAAATGGCTTAGCCGTCCAACCACCGGTCTTCCCAGAAAAGCGTGGAGGAGCCATTACCGACCACCATCGTGGTCGAGGCAAAGAAGATGCTCCGCTCGGTGGGGGAAAACTGTAGATCGAGCCCACGCCAGGGGCGTTGGGGGGCGTTCCTCATGCGCCAAATCCAACGAGTGCGAAGACTGACAGCCGATTTGGCAAGGTCAGGGATGCTCAGCCCACCGTATTGTAAAGGCCGGCAGCATTTAGCCCAGTTTCCGTGGCAGTGGCCGCCTTGAGCGTTTGCGCGGCCCGACCAAAAGAAGCCGCGTAGGATCTTCTCCACCTGCTTTTGGACCTTTCGGTAGAGGCCTAACACCGTCATCTGGTGGAGGGGAATGGCCGACAGGACCGCCTTGACCAACGTTAGGCGTCCTGCTTTAGTCATCACCCCAGCCTTCCAGGTAGGGAAGCGATCACCGATCTTGTCCAACAGGGGGGTAAAGGCCTCCGGGGAGGGCTTCCGGAGCGCCAAGGGGATCCCTAGGTAAACAACCGGGAAGGGGGCAAGGGGGCAACCCATCGTGTTAGCCGCCTCCAACGCCACCTCGTCCAAGCAGCCGATAGGAGATAGAGAGCATTTGGCAAAATTAGTCTGTAACCCCGATGCCTGCCCAAAAAGGGCGAGGATGTGACAGACCGCGAGCAACTCAGAACGGTCGGGGTGGCAGAAAATGATCGCATCATCAGCATAGAGTGACACCCCCCCGTCGAGAGACGGCGGGGTGCCAACGGCCTAAGGATACCAAGCTCAGAGGCCTTGGAGAAGAGCTGGTTGAGCGTGTCAATCACCAACACAAACAACATGGGCGACAACGGATCTCCTTGGCATAACCCCTTTCGGTGCCAGATTGGCAGGCCCGGCTCCCCGTTCAACAAGACGTGGGTGCTGGCCGTGGACAGAAGGGTGGCGATCCACTCGCGGAATCTAGGCCCAAACCCTGAATGTTGAAGCACCGCAAATAGGAGGGCCCAAGAAACCGAGTCAAAAGCATGGGCAATGTCCAACTTCAACATGGCACGCGGCTCACGGATAAGGATGTCCTTCGTTGTAGATTGTTTGCAAGTCGAGGAGAACCTCCTAGCACGACTTAGAAGAGTACTGTCCATCGGCTGTCCATCTCCAACGAAGGACATCAGACTATTTGTAAGTCGATGAGAACTTGACTATTCAGCACCTATACAATGATGATCGCTATATGTCTTCGTCTTTCCATAATGTGTGTGCAGTTTGTCAATATTTTTATATATGGTATTAATGAACGGTACTCCCTCCGTTGTATAATTCTTGTCTCAAATTTGCCAAAAAATGAATGTATTTATTTCTAAAAAAAGTCTAGATACATGTAATATTTCGACAAGATTATGGAACGGAGAAAGTAATAATTAAGCAGTTGCCCAAGCAGCACAACTGCACAAGGGAGGCGGAGGGAGACCAACGATTTCGTTTCTGAGCAAGAAGGATCTCATCACCAGATCGCTTTTGGCTTTCGCGGCGTGTAATAAATCTGCCCTTGATCTTTCAGCATTCGGTATGGATAAGGAGCGTCTGATCTGAAAACAAGGCAGGCAGATGAGCAGTTTGTATCAGGGAAGCTTGGCATTCCTTCGATCTGTGTATGGAGTTCTTGGAGTTCTTTGGATAAAGAGCGTCTGATAAAAAAAAGGTTCGTGTGATCCAAAAAAAGCCATAAAAGTTGTAGATATATTATGCATCCAAATGGCCGGGACTTTGAGATCCTTCTGAAGCGAATCCTTAAAAAGCGATGTTTCTCCTTCAGCCAATAAGTTCGTCAGGTCCTTTTTCTACTCTGAAATTGGCAGGCCAGTTGTGCTGTACCTCGATGCAGTTCGCACCAAAGAAGCTTAGCTTCCCTTTGAATCTTCGATCTGTCAGCAAAAGCTTCTAACTCCAAGCCATAAAAATAACCAGATCAAACAAGCGTAGTAGAAACCGATCAAGAGCTGCAAATACTGTGGATACACGCCCGCAACGAGTGAAGACAGCCGTAGCCTGGTAGGTGGTCCATGAATGAATTGGACAACGGATGCATGCAGCTGGACCTGGAAAGGAGGACTTGACCAACAATGGTCAAGTCGTCGTCGTCTGGCGATATCATGTGCTGTGTGCGAGTGTAGAGATAAACAGAAACCCACGTGCACTCTGGTTTCTGAGCAGCAGCCGATACGGACACGCGCAGGCGATGCAGATGATACATGAATGCCAAGTTATGGCCTGGTCGCTCTAGCTAGCACGAGGCTGGGGAAAGAAATCAGTAATGCATGGCCAAGTCAAGTCGTCTGGAAAGGGCCCGTACATGGAACAGAGCTGCCGCACGCCTGCACTATTGAGCGTCCTCACCGTTCACACCCACGTGGCGGGGCAACGAAATAATAGAATAATAGGCCCTTCTATTTTTAAGCTCAAACTTCTGAAAATTCTAAAACAGAAAACAGATGCTACGTCTCGTTTTGAATTCTCCGAAAGGCGTAGCTTAGCCAGGTCGCTGGCTCTTAAAGCATCTCCAGTGGATACCGAAAATCCCGAATCGAATAAACGCGAGTTTGTATCGAAAACACGTTTTGCAGTGCGGATTTGATCCGGGCGGAACAGATATCGGAACTCGGAAACTGGCCCGTAAAATGTTTTCGGGCCAGTTTGCGGTATTTGTTCCACTCACGTCCGAGCAAATCGGTAAGAGGAACGGTAAATTATTTCAACAGTTCGACAGTTCGTCGGCTCCTAAAATATTTGTGCATCAATGAAATGTTTGCGCAATGATACGAGCAGAAATCAATCAAGCAACATTGTCTTCTCTTTTGCTAGCACTATTTTCCGACCGAGCCATTTTCCGGCCGAGCTGCAGCGCCATAAGGAGAGTGGTCTCTGTAGGAAAATAAATACTACCGCGGCACCATTGCAGCTGCTACATGCATGCAATCTTGCAAAGTGACGGGCCATAGCACATAGCGGCCTTGCAGCCCCATGGGGGCAGGACAATAAAATCGGGACGTCCGGCTTGTTTCAGACGCTCACAGTCTCACACATCAATTGCAACGAGGTAGAGGAATATAGTCGCGGGGGGTGGGGGTATGATATTAACCCATTTCCTCTAATATTACCCTACCATTAATAGAAGACCGCATAAAAAAAGGCTATTGTAAAATTCAAAGGAACTAGGTTCAATCATCTAGACCTTTCATCTTGCTTTTATAAGAATCTCATTTCCCGGGGCGGACCCAGCCGGGTGGTTGGGTGGGGCCCGCCCATCCAATAATTTTTAAAACTCCCTTTTATTAGTAGAATTATTGATTTTTTTTAGAAAAAATAGGGTCCAATGTATTTGCCCCATCCAAATATTTAAAATGGAGTGTTTACCCTGCCCAATATTGAAAAGCTGGGTCCGCCACTGCTCATTTCCCCAATTATTTTCCCGATCGTCAATTTTTTTTTCCATTTTTAGTTTTTCTCCTATTTCTTAAAGTTTTTTTAATCTAAATGGTATGATACTTTTTCCTAGATTATTATGATATAGTATAATTTACGGATTGATTTTTTTACCCAAAAATTTGGGTGATGCTGACTCAACGATGTTTGTCAATTGACATCACATCCTACACATGGAGGCTACCACGAAATAAGCTGTCATATCAATGCATATTTTTTTTCGATTTTTGTGTGCCGGTAACTCCTTGGCTAACGTTTTTGACAAAAGTAGCTCCGTCTGAAACAAATTGACAAAAGTAGTCTGGCGGAAGGCCCAAAAGCCGCCACGTCGAGCTTTATGCCATCTGAGTGTGCTTCACCAGCTTCATGGGCGGAAAGTGCTTAAATCCAATGCCATTGGAGGAAGGGCTATTTAAGGCCTTTCTGCCTTCGCCATGGTCACGAAGTCGCGCCTCCTGTTCAGTTGGTGGAAGGCGTTACGTGACGCCTTTTGGGCCTTCTGCCAGGCTTTTTTTGGCAATTCGTTTCCAAGTAGGCTACTTTTGTCAAAACCGTCAGTTAGGGGGCTATTGGTGCAAAAATTTCAATTCTTTTTCCTTCCACCTAGGTCATCTTCAATAATTGTATGATAGGTTTTCATAAAATTGTCACCTTGAATTCTTTTGTGATGTAGTATGGATTAAATGAGGAGAGAGTGCAAGGTTGCATGAATAACTTGCATATATCTTATTGAATTGACAAGCCATTATTGCCCTCATTTGGTAGGGCTTCGTAGCACAGTACGATCACGATTATTGGACATGCCGTCCTTCCAAAATCATAAAATCTTGCAACGTGACAGGCCATAGTACATGGCAGCCTTGCAGTCCCGTGGGGCAGGACAATAAAATCGGGACGTCCGGCTTGTTTCAGACGTTCACACAGCCGATCTCACACATCAATTGCAACGATGCAGAGCAATAGTCGTGGGGGCCAAAGCTTTAAAGCTTCCATTTCTCTTCGATCCCCAATTCCCCTTTCATCGATGATATATACACTTCCCCTCCTCTCCTTTTCAAAACACACCGATTCCTCTCTCTTAGATCGGTACTCGGAACGGGAAGGGAGGCTTGCTCATGGAGTCATGGTGGTGGACCTCGTATTAAATTGATCGATCGGTAACACAGGACACGACAATGACTCGACGAGGAACTCGCTTCGTCGTGGTCTCGCGAGAGTTACACATTCAGATATTCTATGCGCACAATCTCAGTGTAACAACGGTACGTTTGTCAAAATGTCTGCGAACCTCGTGGAAAGCTGGCGCTGCAAGATATGAAATATTTAGTTAGAGTAAATTCCTTTTCGGGTGCGATCAGAAGCTAGAGATTCTGTTCTCTAAACAATTTTCGTGTTGGCCGCTTTGCATATAGGATGAGTAGGTACCCAACGGAACGGAAGAAGAGAACTCTGAGAACCAACACACACCAGCAGGCAGCAGCCACCTCTTTTTTTCAGGACACGACGCGGCCTGGTCTCTGTTCGATGGAGTTTTTATCGTCGTCCGTAACGAGGCTGCTGGAGCAACGAATCCGGAGTAAGAATTAACGGTCTCTGGCACGTTTAGATGCAGCGTTTCCGCAGTGTAGGCTCCAGGCTCCTGCAGCAGCAACATGGTATGCCCCCACGACCACGAGCGCACACAGTTGGTAAAGGAAAAGAAAGACGGGAGCTTTGGTGAAAGGTGCCACGTAAAAGGCCAAGCGATAGGCCAGGCATCAGCAGACAGCTATAAACGCATAGTAGATGCAAAGGACCGTCCGAGTTATCACACACAGTGACACAGGCAGCGGTGCCAAGCAACAACGGTGAAAAGGCATGCAAAGGACCGTCGGAGTTCAATCACACGCAAATGGCGGGGCCGAGCAATGATAGCATCCCAACAATCCCTTGCTAAAGTCCAATTATTGGGTCAATTATTACGACTTGTAGCAGTGGGAATAATTTTTTTTTTGAAAGGAGCAGTGGGAATATTTTTACATCATCGCTTACAACATCTCGGAGGCTGAATGTGAACTTCATGCTAAATCAAAATTCTTGAATTTTAACCAAGTGATAGAAAAATCTACCAAGATCTATGAATCTAAATTAATGAATCTAGATTACTTTTATTAAATCCATTATGATATATAATTTTTCATAGTATATGTTTATTTGATATTCTAAATGTTGATATATTTTTCTATAAATTTGATCAAAATTTTAAAAGTTTAACTTAGATAAAGTTATGGCTTCTTACTTTTAGGGACGGATGTAGCAAATTCTTTAAACAAGATTATGGATTTTTGGCTCCCGAGATCCAGTGCACCCTATAGTTCAAACATCATGAAAATCATGTTCTGAAGTTTCAAAAAAATCTGAAATTTTGTTGTTGTGTTAGTATAGATGTATACTAAATATCTGTACATTTTTGTGTAAAGATTCATTGATTTGTGATATGTGACATTTTTCGTAGATCACCGTCGTTGGCCTCTCAGGGTTTTGACTGCGATTTCTCAACCGCTATGTCAACGACGCTTTCCCGACATGGTACGGAGATTCAGAGGATCTTCGCTGACAACGGACCAAGGACTATTTTTCTCTTTCTTTAACGACAGTCTTGTAAAAGTTGGTTGATTTAATATATGGTTTCTCAAAAAAAAATTGACTTATCTTAAACTTTTAAGAGCAGATTCACATTACCACTTGTATGGATGCTTTAATATTTTTTGTCTTTCTAAAATTCAGTTGCATCTTGAACTCTTGATTAGGGGAGTGTGGGGTGTGGCTCGGGTCTATATAGATCTCCTTTCCCCTGCACTCTACCGCCGAGAAGAACTCTTGTGTGCCAACTACCCATCCTTCGCCCCTTCGTCTCCTCCAAATCTCAAACACCCGCAACGCAGTTCTCCCCTTTCGCTCGTCCCCAGCTCTCACCGCCAAATCGGAATCGCAGCCCCAACCGATCTGCATCCAGTGAGCAAGCCCGCCGCCAGCCTCTGCCCTCTGCCCATGGAGCCCGCCGCCATCACCGGGGCACAATGGGTGGTGGGCAAGGCGCTGAGCCCTCTCTCCGACGGCCTGGTGGAGGCGTGGGCGGCCACCTCGGAGCTCGGCCCCAACATCGAGGCCCTCAAGATGGAGCTCCTCTACGCGCAGGCCATGCTTGAGAACGCCCGCGGCAGGGAGATCCCCAGCCAGGCGCTTGGGGAGCTGCTGCAGAGGCTGCGGGGACTGGCGTACGGCGCCGATGACGTGCTGGACGAGCTCGACTACTTCCGCATCCAGGATGAACTCGAGGGCACCTTCGAAGCCGCTGTCGACGACGACGGCCGCGGCTGTTTCCACAACCTCGTCCGCGATGGTCGGCACACGGCCAAAGCTGCCGCCAAGCAGCTCGGGTGCTGCTCCTGCTCTGCTCTGATCCACGACTACAAACCAGAGGACCCCTGCAAGTGCGTGCGCCGGCTCGCTTCACGTGCCCACGCCGTCGGTAAACGATTTCTTTGCTCTTCTCCTCAATTAGTTCGTTGTGATGGTCGAGGTGACGATAATAGGCATGCCCCCAGAGTACCAAAGTTGAAATTTGATAGAGTGGATGTCTCTAGAAAGATGAAGTGTATAGTAGAGCAACTAAAGCCCGTGTGTTCTAAGGTCTCCTCCATCCTTGATCTAGAGTTGTTGGGCTCTGCCGTTGCCAAGCTAGAGTTGTTGGGCTCTGCCGTTGCCAAGCTAGAGTCACTGGGATCTAACCGTGCCATGGGTAATGTTGCTTCTTCAACTACAAGTAGATCCATAACCACCTCACAAGCTTTAGAGCCTAAATTGTATGGGAGGGAACCCGAGAAGAAAACCATTGTTGAGGATATTACAAGGGGTGCATACATTCACAGAGATCTCACCGTTGTTCCTATAGTTGGTCCTGGGGGCATAGGTAAGACGACTCTCACACAGGACATATATAACAGCCAAGAAGTGCAAGACCATTTCCAGATTAGAGTCTGGATTTGTGTATCTCTTGACTTCAGTGTGTATAGGTTGACACAAGAGATTCTCAGCTCCATCCCTAAAGCCGAGGACGAAAAGAACGAAAGAACAGATGATGCGATAAAAAACTTGGACCAACTTCAGAAATTGGTTCAAAGAAGATTAAAAAATAAAAGATTTTTACTTGTTTTGGATGATATATGGAGTTATGGTAACGAAGATGAGTGGAAAAGATTTCTAGTTCCCTTTACAGAAGAGCAGGGAAAAGGTAACATAGTTCTAGCCACAACTCGATTCCTTCATGTAGCTGAAATAGTTAAGAAAGGAGATAAATCGTTACCACTAGAAGGTTTGGGACCGAAAGATTATTGGAGACTTTTTCTAGCGTGTGTATTTGATGAACGTAATCAACAATGTAATGATGGAGAGTTGCTTCAAATAGGGAAAATGATTGTTGAAAAACTGAAGGGTTCTCCGCTTGCAGCAAAAACCGTGGGTAGGTTACTGAGAAAAAACCTAACTGTAGATCATTGGACAAGAGTTCTTGAAAGTAAAGAATGGGAATCACAGACCAGTGATCATGATATTATGCCCGCACTGAAGCTTAGCTATGACTTCCTCCCGTTTCAGCTGCAACAATGCTTTTCGTGCTGGGCATTATTTCCGGAGGATTACAAGTTTGACTGTGAGGAGCTAATTCACTTCTGGATAGGACTAGACATTCTACGTCCAAGTCACACAACCAAAAGAATTGAAGAAATAGGACGCAACAACTTGAACGAGTTAGTTAGTTATGGATTTTTCATCGAAGTAACTGGAAAATCGGACAAACAGTACGTTATGCATGACCTGCTACACGATTTAGCATTAAAGGTTTCCTCACAAGAATGTCTACATTTAGCTTCTTCTAGTCCAAGACCAGTAGAAATTGCACCATCTATCTATCACTTGTCGATTAGTTTGAGCCCAGCCAATAGTGGGGATGGAATTATGGATGAAAAATTTAAGAAAGAACTGGGTAAAATAAAGAACATATTGAAATCTGAGAACCTGCACACTTTGATGTTGTTTGGAGATTATGATGCAAACTTTCTTCGCATATTCAGTGATTTGTTCAAAGATGCAAAAAAATTGCGTGTTGTCCATTTGTCAACAATGTACTACTCTGTGGAGTCTCTGTTGCACAACTTCTCAAAACTTATCCATCTTCGCTACCTACGGCTTGTGCCACAGTTTGGTAGTAAAGAACATTTACCAAGCAGTATATCAAGATTCTATCAATTAAGAGTCCTAGACATAAGGCGTGGTTCTCATAGTTCGCTCAGAGATATGTCCAACCTTGTAAAATTGCGCCATTTCCTTTCTTATAATGTTGAACACCACTCAAACATTTCTAACGTGGGAAAACTAGATAGCTTACAAGAGCTACAGAGATTTGAAGTCAGAAAAGAGAGTAATGGTTTCGAATTAAGGGAGTTGGGTCATCTAGAAGAGCTAGGAGGATCACTTGGCATTTATAATCTTGAGAATGTACAAGCAAGTGAGGCACATGAAGCAAAGCTAATGTATAAAAGACACTTGCAGAAATTAACACTCAGCTGGAACAAAGGCCGATCTAATACAAATCCTGATGTTGAAGATCAAATACTTGAGAGCCTTCGACCACATAGCAATCTTCATGAAGTGTGCATTGATGGACATGGAGGCGTTACTTGTCCAACATGGCTGGGTACAAACCTTTTCACAAAAGGTTTGGAAGCTCTCCGCCTAGATGGTGTAGCTTGGAAATCACTTCCACCTCTTGGAGAGATGTGGCTGATCGACGAGTCTGGCGAAGAGTATTTTGGTTGCATTAGAGGCCTTAACTTTGATAACTTGAGAAGGCTAGAACTCATTGGGCTGCCAAGATTTAGAAAATGGGTAGCAAATGAAGTTTGCCCTTGGTACTTCTCACTTATAGAAGAACTCACCGTGGAGGATTGTCCTGAACTAACGGAGTTACCATTTTCAAATTCTAATTGCTACTCTTCGGAAGGAGATGTGAATGGGACTTGTTTCCCTAGACTAACAACGCTTAAAATTTGGAATTGTGAAAAACTGCTGTCACTGCCTCCTCTTCCTTACGGTCACACTTTGTGCTCTGTTAGTCTGAGACGTGCAGGAAGAGATTTGAAGCGGTTAAGTTACAGTAACACAAATTTGAGCTCTTTTTTGACCATTGAAGGAAATGATGATCTGCCTAAGCTAGATGAAACAGTTTTGGCGTTCCAAAATTTAACCCAACTGCAGGAACTATATATTGCTGATTGCCCACCTCTGGCTGAGAAACACCTTCAAATGCTAACCTCGTTGAAGACCCTTGAAATAGATGTTTCAAGGATTTTGTTCCTGCCGTTAGCAAGAAGTGATGTGAAATGGCAGGTTCCAGTTAACACTCTCATGATTAGTAATTCTGAGGCTAGTGGGAAGGAGCTGACACGTCTACTCTCTCGTTTCCCTGAGCTCTTTAACTTGGAAATACGGGACTGTGAGAAGATAACGCGGTTGGGCATTGAGGTCGAGCAGCAGAAACAAATAGCAGAAGACGTGGTAACAGAGGACGCAGTTGCGGAGCAAGATGAGGAAGAAGATGGGCTGCTGCTTTTGGGCCCCCGTCTCACTGGCTCTCTGCAGGAGTTGTGGATCTCGTCTTGTTCAAAGCTTGTCCTGACTAGTGGGGGAGGTGGGCTCCAAGCCATGTGCTCCCTCACGGAAATAACAATACAAGATTGCCCCAAGTTTCTCTCCGCCTACAAAACCTCGTCTCTCTGTTCCTCTCGACCTTTCCCATCCTCACTGCAGCGCCTATGGCTTGTCGGTCCTATGGAGGGCATGGAGACGCTGGCCCCCCTCTCGAACCTCACCTCTCTGGAGGAATTAAGTCTTGCTAATCTGGGGGAAGATTTAAGATGCGAGGGCCTGTGGCCTCTCCTTGCCCAGGGCCCGCTCAAAGAATTATATGTTTGGAGCCCCAATTTCTTTGCTGGTTGGGATCCCGCCTGGGGGGCGACATCGCAGGAAGAGCAGCCGCTTCTTTCCCCTTCCTCCAAACTGCAGGAACTCTCGACGGACGACATCGCAGGAGTCCTTGCTGCTCCCATCTGCCGCCTCCTCTCGTCCTCCCTCACCAAATTGTCTATTGTATCCAACAAAGTGACGGAGCGCTTCACGAAGGAGCAAGAGAATGCCCTTTCCCTCCTCAGCTCCCTCCAGGAGCTCGAACTTAAATCGTGTGACAAGCTGCGGTGCCTCCCTGCAGGGCTGAACAAGCTCACCAACCTTCACAGGTTACAGATCTGGTCCTGTCCAGCCATCCGGTCGCTGCCCAAGAATGGCCTCCCCAGTTCGCTGCAGGAGTTAGATGTCAGTGGTTGCAAAAACAACGAGCTAACGCAGCGATGCAGACGGTTAAAGGAGACCATCCCAAACATCATATTATAGACTAATCCAAGGTAACAAGCACTTCCTCGTGTTCTTCCCTTCCTCCAACCCGACCATTACCCTTGCTTTTTCCCTTATGCCACGCACAAGTCACTTTCGTTTGTTCGGTTTACCTCGTTGCTTCATAATCTGAACAGTGTGTGTTTCGATCTGCTGTGCAGGGCTCCCTATCTTGGAAGTTGTACATTCCTCTAGCCTTGTAGGACTCCATGTACAGCTCGCGCATGAGATGGCCTTGTCTCCTTGTGTGGTATCATCTTCACGTACATAAACCTGGTAAGTACATCTAAAATGGAGCTTGACTACCACAAAGAAATGTTGACGAAACCATGTAATCCTGGATTAATGGCGTTACAGAGTTTCTTTGTATTCCTTCCTAGATGAAATCTATTGTGTGCTTCCTTTTCCATGTTTTCTCTCCCTTTCTAGTCATGCATTTCTTCTGTACTCTCCGGGCCGATTCTCTCGACTCTCTATTGGCAATAAATAGCTCGCTGCGGCTGTTTCGTAAAAAAAAATCATGTGCTCACCATTTATTTTGGCTTTTTGTGTGCAGGTCTTTATGCTTGTCCTCGTAGCCTTCTAATACTTAGTATTGATACTTGGATTGTGACTCATGAAAACTTGGTGCTCTAGTTCTGAGGCCTGCATTCCAAATGCTGCAAATGTTACTGCAATGTTTATGGCCCTGCTAGTAAGTTCTGGAATTGACTGTATCTTTCAGATACTAGAACGCTGTAATGTTTTAGTTTTCCCATACTTTTTTTTATTCACAAATTTTACTGAACTTTTCCTTTGCAGATCCTTCTAAAATATTGCTATCTTTGTAAAAAACTGTCATGCAGTCTTGGGAATGTGTTGTATTCCTACTGATGTCGAATGCTAGTTGTGCTACCGGCTTACTACTTAGTAAGTTATTTCTGTAGTACTTATTCATGTCACCATTTATGTCTTGATGATTCATGTTTAGTTATACGTTACATTTTTCTTTTCTCCCATTTTGATTCCAAATATAGGAATTTGCTCTGTCCGGGAACATGTGTATTGTTTCCCAGCAAGGCGGTGTATCTCAAGACTTTGAGAAGGACATGTTCATTGATTCCAAATATAGGAATTTGCACTTCTTGTTGAAGGTTGAAGCTATCATAGGCAGGAATGATGGCAGTAATGAACTTTGAGAAGGTACATGACATCGTATAGGCCTGGAATTCCTGCCAAAGAAATAGATATGTTAGAATAATATGCTGCTTTGCTGTCTTGGTTAATTGATCCTAACAGCACATATTCTCAGATTTGCTGTGTGCTTATGTAGCACTTTCTAAAGCCAAATACGCAATATTCACTGCACACAAAGTAATGAAGGTTCTAGCTTGGTCTGCAAAAGCTCTCAAGCGAGTCGACGATGTGCATGCTGTCAGTTTCAGTTGGAGAGAGAAGGTAAGCTTTCTGCAAAAGACCATTTACTCGAGTTTTTTTATTTATTTTGTGTGCTTTCACTTAATAATAGCACCCTCCAGCATGGTACAAACACTGCTGCATTATTCCTGGCAGGGGCAGCTGTAGGAATCTGCCATTTGTCTTGCACCTGGAATTCTGGGAGCTGCACTGGCATTGATTGGATGTTTTGCATGTTGCTGAAGACTGGATTAAGGATGCACTTTGCTACTTGGAAGATATCTGTGACAACAGCAGATAATTCTCTACTTTCAGTCTGCAGGTAATCATTCTTTCCTCTCTTAGTTGTTGATTTAAATTCAAAAGACTCTAGAATAAAACTAAACAGTACAAATAAATATTTAATGCTAGTTCCTTGAGTCAGGTTCAGCTGTCATGCAAAAAATATGAATTACTAGATACTAAAGCGTTAATTATTGTTTACCAACGCAGGGTAGGAAATAATCAAAGAGAAGAATGCAGATTTACAGTTAACGAAAGAATGCTGGCACAAGGAATGGTACAGATCTTTATGCGCAGTTTTGATGCTAGTTTACTTTGGATTGTGCATAGAATTTATTTGGTCGCATTCTAGCCCTCAAACGTCCACATCGCTTAGATGATGAACTTAACTATACCTTTGATAGATATTGCAATCTAACTTGTGAGCATGGTTAGAAAACTCTTTGTCCTTGCCTTTCTAAATTGATAGAAGAAGAGAGTTTTGGGTAACACATGCAATTATTGAGGGTAGAGAATACTTGTCGCTTGATGCTTGATGGGAGCTATTGAGCTAGTGACTTAGGTTCCTGATTTTATTCATATCTCCTATTTAAAACCCCAAGAGTCAAGTGTAATAAGTTGGTGTCACTTGGATTGGTTTTGATAGTTATTTTGTCCCACCAGAGCCATACATAAGAAAAATCGAACAATCATCTCTGCAATCTGAATATTCGGCGAGCTTTGTTGAATTTGATCCATCTAGTTTGAAGCTCTTGAAAGCCTGTTATTTCCTCTGTGTCATTTCATCGCTGCCCTCTTCTGCACTTGCCATTGCATTTCCTACACTGCCGTCTCCAATGGCATAATCCCTTCACTTTATATAAGCCACTCCTCTCTTCTGTGTGTAGAGTTCTAATTCAAATCTACTCTCGCTCTCTTGGGATGTTCATGAGCATCTGTACACTCATTTTATTGAATTCAATAAAGTTCAATAAACTCCCTCCCTGCAGTCCTTTGTCAAGAGAGCTGTCCATCTTGCAGGCACCTCAAAAAAAAAAAACGTCCCAGCAAAACTATAAAAAGGAAAAAATGAAAGAAGAGTGTGCCCGGCAATCAAGAGGCTCCTGATATTTCATAAAGCGAGAGAAGTCCATTAGAGCATACTTCATATCCTTGTGCAATCATCAGTTGATCCCCACTCAGCCACTCTCCATGTGCTATCCATATCAGAGAACAACGACATGCAAGTACCATTCTTTTCTTGTGGGCTTGTTTCCCCTTCTTCCGATGAATGGAACGGCAAGATTTCATCTTACTAGTTCTGGATACTTATTTAACTTTGCAATAACTGAATTTCAGATTTACTTACAACATTTACCCTGCCAAACTACACATAAGCCTCCACACATGTTGTTTTAGTTTTAGGGAGATCTTGGCCAGTGGCCATTGAGGACCAAGATGTGCGATGAGAGTGATTCTAGATCATGACGAGTGACCCCACTAAAAGCTTGCTCTTTGGACAGGTTTTAGCACTTGTGCTTTTTAAAGGAGATCAAAACCGACCAGCGACCTTAGTTTTACTTGTTCATGGTGCCAAAGTCGAGCAATCTAGTGACTTGATGTTAAATACCCTCAATGTTGCATGGTTGTGATACTGTAAACTCTCATAAAACTATCACAAACAATAGAGAGAACTATCGCGTGCTCACCTATTAGACTTGCCTGCTTGATAAAGTGTGGGAAGGTTTGATTCGAAAGCTCTAAAGTGGTACGACGAAGGCTCAAACGAGTGCACTAGAATGCGACCATGTAAATCTGTGCATTATCTGTTGTAAGCTTGCAGGTTTACAAAGCTCACGAACAGCAAAAGACCGCTTCGTCAAATCAACTGCCTGTTACGAAAGTGTCAAGTCCCATTTTGCAACAGAGGAAGCTGCACGATCAAACCAAGTTTCCAGAATCGTGAACCAAATGATGTCATCGGTGATGAGGATTCCACTTACCATCGTTAGTCAGCTGCAGGTTAACCTAGAAATTTATTGCTATAGTTTTAGTCCATGAACTATGTGTTGTGTAAGCCTTCATCTTGTGTCAACTGATGATTCGTCAAACTATTTTGTAATCGAAGAGAGGATTTTACAACTTATCTTATGTACAATGGGTTGCTAACTGGTTTCATCTTTTTTTCCATAATGTGTTAATATAGTAGTCTGCATAGATGGAGAAAAGAAATGGATATTAGCGTGGTGTTCAATTTATTCTGCTTCGTGTTGCGATCAGACAAAAAGCTGCCCAAGGAACACCAAGTGCAGCAAAGGGAGATCATCAACAAAATCAATAATTTCCTTTGTGAGCGTGGTGTTGTCGGTAATGTGGATTAGTCCGCTAGGTTTAAACGCTTTCGTGCTCAAAGCTCCTCAACCAGATGTGGAACACATCACATTATGCCGCGACATCTTTCAGTCAGCACGAAGGGCAGTAGGGTTGTATTTGGTGTGTTGAGATTAAAAGGAGTGGAATGGGATATTGAAACCGGCAGCTCACTTGTCTTTGTGATATCTCCATGCAAATTGTATAAAAAGGGCTTGGAATCCTCTTGTTCTCCTAAGCTGATATCACAGGCATCTCATCTCAGTGTATGGAAATTACTGGGAAACCTTGATGTAGATCACCCACAGAAGTTAAGATTAGCATTGGTAAACTGACCATGGCCACTGATTAAAAAGCATATGTGCGTAAAAGTCTCCGATATACTCCCTCTGTTCCATATTAAGTGACTCAAATTTGCCCAAATATGAATGTATCCATGCCTAAAAAAGAATGAAATAAAAAGTCACTTGACATGGGCACGGAGGGAGTACAAATTGGAAGATATCTGGAGCCGTTAAGCAAGTGAATCAACTGGACGTACAGGAGGACTGAAAAAAAGGTGGAGGCCAATTACATTTTGATATCACGGTCTCACGGAGGCATGCATCAAGTCTGCCTGAAATGCAGAGACTGTTGGGAAGCTGATGATGAATCAAACAGTATACACCATAGAAGCAAACAACAGAACTTGGGATTCCCGTGCTATAAACAAAAGGAAGCACCGTGAGAAAACAATATTATTAATGGCACATGGTGTAAACATCAAAGTGTAAAATTTTAGAGGAAATGGATACATATTTATCACAATGCGAATCGTACATATTCTATCAGTCTTGCAACAAGGCCTGAATATACATAGATATCCTAGTTTTTCTTTGGGTATTCTCTTGCACCAAAGATGGTTGATCCAACTCTAACATTCGTGCTGCCCATTTCAATCTGCACAAACATATACACGCAAACAGAAGTAAACGTCATTAGGCATTGCTATTCAGTGTTTGCATCTCTTAGTTCACTTCTCGTAATCTGTTCCTTACCGCTTGCTCAAAATCAGCAGACATGCCCATGGACAGCTCGCACTGCTCTTCTGGTATACCAAGCTCATCGCATACCTCCTTCCGGCAACTTGACAGTGCCTAAGCATTCAACAAACAGCATACATTATGATGCCAAAAAAAACACTATAAAACATATCAGTCCAACTAAGTTTGTGTCTCATAATATAACCTTGAAATTTTCCGGGGTTGAGGAGTAATCAAGCATCCCAATTGTCATCAAGCCAGAAAATACAAGATTTGGGCAGCTCAATTTGACATGTTTTGCTAATCCCACACACCCTGAGGGATCTACTCCAAATTTTGCTGCAAAATAGTAACAAGGTTTGAGAATTACAGATGTTCACTCTGGTAATGCCACAAAACTCTTCACTTACAAACACTTAACAGTAGCTAAAAACAAATGTGTTGTGTATAAATGTTCAAAACTAAGGACCAAGGTTCTTGCTCTGAGAAATTTCAAATCAAGCCCAAAGTGTTCACATTTGTATTGGTAGGGAAAATTAGAGTACCCACATTCTTCTCCACTTGTGTTGACTTGGACCAAGACCTTAAGAGGCTTTCTCCCCAAATCAGCTACTACCCGATCAAGACGATTAGCAATCTGAAAATAAAATGAACCATGTTACAGATGGAAGATTGACAATCGGATTTGCAACAAGACGAATGCAATTGAGAGAAAAAAATGAACTCCAACACACTGCAAATTTTATTTCCAAATCCTAAGTGACACAATAAAACACTGTTACAGTAAATATGATCAAAAGCAAGCTCAGTATGATTGATTGTACATGTGAAAGGGTGGGCCTAGTTGGAAATAACAACTAAACAAGTTTTACGAGGTTATTGATATGCATGATGCTTGGAAGAGCATATTGTTCCTTGACCAAGCAAAGGATACCCTGTGAAAAAGGTAACTACAATAATGCAATTACCGATGACTGAGAACCTTAAATGTCGGTGCGTAAAGCTAGAAAAAAAATGCAGTTGAACAAACCATAAGAAATGATTCAATTGATCATATACCTTCTCATCATCTACGCTCTCAACCATGTCCAGATTTGGCACACCAGCTGCATGTTAAGAAGAAGAAATGAAGCATTACCTCAATAAGGATCCATAAAGTATACAAGATATCAGGTATCAACTTATATATAGAATTGACAACGCTTAAGAAATAACTATATGTGTTATAAACATATAAGTAAAAGGCATCAACTTCGTTTCATAATGTTTGTAACCAAAACCTTATTCTTGGGATAGTGTAGTACTCCCTCCGTTTCTTTTTATAGGGCGTATAAATTTTTCAGCGTTTTTCTGAAATATAAGGCGCACGCCCCTCCGCCCACCCGCCCACCCGCGATTTGCATGCCGCGCAGCCGCTAGACCACGCGCTGGGCTAACTGAAACATATCAACCGCCCATGCATGCAGCAGATCAAGCCAGTCCATCCATGCGCAAAGGCAGTTAGGCTGGAGAGAGACATGCGGCAGTTGCACGCGGGGAGTACCGAGTGGCTACTTCTCAGTTCGGTTGTGCTCTGCGTTAATATTCGCGCTGAAAAATCTACGCCCTATAAAAAGAAACGGAGGGAGTATAACATAATATACAACTTCTAAGTAGTGGAAAAACCTAATAAACTAGAAGTTGAGACATGAGAGTTGAGAGCGATTATCCCTGCCAAAATATCCAAACAAGAATGCAGACACTAACCTAGGAGGGCTTTGGCTTTATTGCTCTGCAGGTTCCCAATGAAATGCCACTCGATATCCTCTGGAAGCTGCAACAAGAACACCAGCTCAGACAACTAAATGGGTGAAAAAGGATAAGCTCGTTGACTTGAAGATGACTGGTCAATTGTACAATGGTTGGGGTGAAACATGGCCAAATCTTTGAACTTTGATTGGTCATAGAAAATTAAGAAAGTGGCAGATTACAGGATGTTCATATATAGCCATACACCTTAGCAACAGATGTTCAGATGGCCCTACAGAGACTTCTCAGTGAACTGTTAGAACATAAGAACATCACACCATATAGCTATCCAAGCAACAATCTGAAGCAGGAGCAAACATAATCTAGCAACAGATGTTCAGATGGCCCTACAGATAAGATATACGCATGACATGTTTCATGTGCTTTCTCATGTGATGTGACGCCCACAGAACTAACTATCACCAATTACAGCTACCAAATCATCGGTGTAAACTCCGATCGACAGTGAGAGAAAACCTCCTGACATTTATGAGATCACCACTGCGCAACCTAGCATGCACAAGATCCGTTTGCGATGCACAAGCTCGCATCAAGAATGAGCACCTATGGGTCTCCCCGACTCAAATGCTAATTACACAGGCGCGACAACTCTGAAATGAGTTTCACCTAGCAACTTGCTGTCGATTCAGGTTCCAACAGGAAAAGTTCAGAGTTTAACACTTCGGGAGCGTATAATAAACCTGGGGGGCCTTGTCGATGAGCTCCTGGACGTAGTTCTCCCCGAAGCAGCGGTGGCCGGCGTCGTACACGCCGCGAATGACGCCCACGGGCTTGGTCTTGCTCACGGCCACCACGCGCACCGACTCCGGCGCGCGCCCCGACCGCGCCGCCGCTTGCTGCGCGCGCGAGAGAACCGACCGGAGCGCCGCCGCCGCGCCCTCCGCCGCCGCCGCGGACGCCATCGCCGCCGGCCCCGATCCGCCGGCCTCCTCCGTGGCCGTTGCTGCTGCCGCCGCCGTGGTTGGTGGGAGCCCCTGGCGCGCGTATGCGTTGCAGTCGTGTCGTGTGTGGTTAATCTATTTCTGAGGAAATGAGTGCTCGAGGTTGGAATTCTAGACGGTTCTGGGAGTTGTAAGGCAGCCGATCGTTCTTTAAAATTAAGAAAAAATCGTACTCCAACAAATTTACTCCGTACTTATTTTGTCTGTTCTTCAATCCAAATGTTATAAATTTCGTTTGAAAAATTCAACCGGTTGGCAGTTTGGTGTTTTTTTTACAAGAAGGCCAAGGCCGTATATTAAATCAACCAACTTTTACACAACCATCTTTGAAGTAAAAGAAAAATTACATGCAAGTTTTTGTAAATAAGTAGTTGCCTTCCTCCTGCACTCGCCCGTGGCGCGTCGTGAGCGAAGTTCGATGCTGCTTCTGAACCTCCGAACCACGTCGGAGTCAGGAAAACGTTGTTGACGCAGCAGCCGAAAAGACACCGGCAACAATGATATGAGAAATAGATCAACGTCCCGAAGAAGAAAACGCGAAGAGGGTTGGATTGCCATCCCAGATCCGGCCAGACGGACCCGAGAAGACCTACCCACAGAAACTCCACGATGAGAGGTCGAAACTGGCCGAGCCTTGCCAATCGGAAAACGAACCAAAGATCTGAAACACACAGACGACCTGCAAAACACAAACACAAGACCAGATCTACGACTCCAGAAGAGCAGCGACCAACTATCCCACACTCCTCAACGCCACCGGCAGGATCGTCGTCGACAAGGTGGACGAGAAATCGAGAAAACCTCATTCTTGACCCGCACAATGCCACCATCACCACCATAGTGCCGCTGCCAGCTAACCAAACCCTAACTTATGAAAAACTACGATAGCACGAAGTGTAGAGAAGGCAGGGACGTCGTTCCTTGCCGGCGGGCCGGCTGGAACGAGATTGTTCTCGAGGCACTGGTGGCAGCGGCTAGGGCGTGGGCGTTCTGTTTTCTATCAGGGAAGTCTTGAGTTTTATTTCTCTACTTTTGTCGATTTCTCTAGCACTCTAGCCGACCCCAACAGAAAAATTACTTGAGCCGACCCCAACAGAAAGATTACTTCTTTCGATACATAATAAGTGTCTCAGAGTTAGTACTGTGTAAGGATATAAAACATTGTCCCCAACTAAAATTTATCAAACTACGCAAGGTGTTGTTTATTTATCAAAAATAAACCTCACGGCATAATGGCATATATCTTACCAGCCTGCTGCTAGTCTTTCACAAATACAGTACATTCAAACACACCATTATTTGTATTATTTTGTACTGTGAATCGAGATGAATCCGACGCCTTTGAATATAAAATGACACGGTCAAAATGCATACGCTGCTACATTTTTTAGGACGCAACGGTCGATCCCCGCGATTTGATTAGAAGAATAGAATTGTCCCTGTTTATGAGGAATACCGGGCCCAAAAACTGATACAAATACACGGCTTATTCAAGGAAAGCCGTGCGAAAAATCCTGACAAAGAGCATACACAGGAACCGAACAAACAAGCTGCAACAGCAAAGACGAAAACCTGCTCCGCTCCAACAACGCCGAACAGGGAACGGCTCCTTGCGACAGAGAAAGGTAGGCAGAGCGGGGCTTCTTCGACGACCAGAGATAGAAGAGGTTGTCCTGACGGGAGCGGCTCGCGCATCGGCAAGCCCGTGTATCACGAAGTCGCCCACCCTGGTCAGGACTCATACCAGGCCCACCACCGAGAACGAAACTAACTAAAGAACTGTAACATACATGGTGAAAAATGATTCTGTTTTAAATTAAATTTATGAGCAATGGACACGTAGATTCCAATTAGTTACACATCAATTGGATACCTCAAAATAAAATGGAGAAACGTGAATGAGGGCTACAGTTGTGCCAAACTGAAATTATACACTCTCACCATTGCAACAAATAATCAGTAGGAACAGGGAAACTATTATGCTAATAAGGTTACAAAGCATCAATCCGTAGGAACTGGGAAACTATTATGCTAATAAGGTTACAAAGCATCAATTAGAAATGGAAAAATAAATAATGAAAAATCCCATTTTTAACCAGAAATGACATCTGTTTCTTCCAAAAAAGAAAGAAAACTTATGATGAACTTGCACTTATGTTTACTATTCTTTTATAAGAATTGGTGGTTGTGATGGTTCAGTCCTTACTTTCTTCCCCCCCTCAAAAATATCTCTAACAAAATAATACTCCCTCCGTCTCATATTAAGTGACTCCAATTTGCCCAAATATAGATGTATCTACGTCTAAAATCCGTCTAGATACATGTAGTTCTCAAGTACCTCGAAATTAATTTAGACCGTCCGTTTTTGTTGATCCAAGGACACAGATTAGTTGCTACTTCTAAATACTCCAACTTAGATCTATGGAGTATCACGGAGTACTAAGAAAGCGAGGGTAAAAATGTAACAGGGAGAAAAACAGAGACTGCGACCTGGGAGGAAGATGGTGGTGCCATGGCCGCGATGAGAGCAGGCTTGGAGAAGAGCGGCGTGCGCGACCCGAAGGCACGGGCTAGGAAGGCGGCGCAGGGCCCAGTCGACGTGTGCTGAGAGGCGGCGGCCGACGCGGTGAGTGCGGGGAGGCTGCGGGCATGGCCGAGGAGGGCGGCGCGCGGCCAGTTGGCGTTTGTTGGGAGGAGCGGCCGGCGTGCGTGCGGGGAGGCGCGTGTGCTGGGAGGCGGCCGGCGAGGACGAGGACGGTGGCGGTCCTGCCGACGCGTGCTGGGTACTTTTTGTTTTAATTTTACTAATTGTGAAAAGTCCAGAATGCCCTCCTTTAGTACTACATTTAGTCCAAGGGAGTATTGGGTACCGTAGAAGTCACTTAATATGAGACGGAGGGAGTAATAAACTAACTCAAATAGAACAAAGCTCATCCGTAACAAACTAACTTAACCACTTTCCTAAAAAATCTCTAACGAAATCTAGCAAAATATGTATCACTTTTTTGCAAGACACTGAAGATAATGGCGGAGCAATTACTTTGCATATCATACTACACGATCATATGACTAGGCAGATCTATGATCGTTGTGTTATGTAAGAAAAACCATTCATCATCTATCATCAAATGTGATAACAACAAAAATAATAGGAAGCCATAGATAGTCCTGAAAAAAAAATCTGAGCAATGATTTGATTGTAACATACCATGGTTATTGACCCAACCAAAGCATGATGGATGACGCTTAAATGGCTCATTTTCGATGTCCTCATTGAAGTACACTTGGAACTATAGCCAGTGAATAACAGTGTGGCTGGTCTTGATCAATTTTCCATGGGTGCTTACCTTGGATTAACATAAGACTGGACTGTGAGGACAGTCTGTGCGACAGTACAGAAAAGCACAATAACACCAGCCAACGCAGCGACAACCAGCCATGGATTGCTCAAATGGTTGTGTCTCAGCCATGCAACCCACCTGTGCATACGGTTCTGATAAGATACCTCCAGGGCTAAGCACAGATGCTTGAGGTGATGATTCCCGTAGAAATCAAAGACAACGCCTTTCGTCAGCCTGGTAAAGAGCTGTGATATATCTCTGTCGGTGCGCATATGACGCGCGATGACCCCCTTTCGAGCCAGCAGTGCTACGTCATCGGGCATGCTCAAAAGCTTGGACATGAAAACAGTGTAGGCAGTGACATAATTTCCGACTTGCGGACATGTTTGCTCCAGTGCTATCAGGTTCCTGAAAAATACGATGGTTTCTTCATCCACAAACAAGAACGGGATTTCCAGGATACCATCTCTGAGCTTTATATCCAAGAGGGAATGGGGATTATGCTCAGAATATGTTCTCATCTTAAACTCAATTCCAGCTTCATGATACTGTGTTTCTCGACGCCATCGGTTTGGAAAATGGTCATGCTGCGATGAACCTAAATGGCTGAGGTAATCTCGACCCATCTGAAGGAAGTAACGAATATAGTGTTTTGTTGTATGGTGTTCATCCTGGTTAGAACTAGGTCGGAAGTACATATGACACAAGTGTAGCAAATGATCAAAATCTTTTGGCCGACTGGACTCTCGTACTGCTGTTGGATAGAATGACACATACCTTTCTGTATATCGAGCAAAACTTGATTTACACGTAGTAGTTGGTGCCACCTTGTTAGAAATAGCTACCTCATATACTGCCTCGACTATGAAAAACGGAATTTGGTTCTCCAGCAGGAATAGGTTATGTATAACATAAACATCATACCACTGTCCAATCTGCTGAGCATTGTCCGGATATAGGCATTGCCCTGTGTTATGGCCACTGCTCTGTGAGCATAACTCAATCTCAAGCACTGAATTTTCTTCCCTGGAATGCGTATGATTCACAATGTCTTCTCCCACTACAGTGCTCTTCATGGCATTTGACGTCTTCGTGTTTATTTGTTGAATATCATTTACCCCCGTTACTTCTGGATGCCCAGAACTCGAATCTTCTTTAAGTATTTCGGCATGTGATGAACTAGGCATGCCAGTGTGGAGTTCAGGCCTTATAAATTCATTAAATTTCCCAAGGGAGACAAGCACAAAACATCCATCAAGCAAGAGCGTCTGCAAAAAATCCTTCTTATTCATTTTAATATCTCCAGAATAGCACATCCTTGCTCGTTTCTCTAGTCCATTTATGACGGTCAAGTAATCTTTCAAACCCTTCTCACAGTTTAGCTTGAGGACGTAGTCCAAGCGGTTCCATTTTTCTCTCTCTGTAGAAGAAAGTGCTGGAGATCCATGGTGATACGGGCCAATTGACAAAATTATTGGTTCGTAAGAATATCTATCACTCGCACGGATATGCTCATGTATTCTCGGTATCAAGCAGAATTGAGATCCACTGTCATAAACAATATCCGATGAAAAGCAGTTTCTCAGTTCATTTTTCATTGAAATACCGAGTTCCTCTATCTCAATAACAGACATAACGTCTTCCGCTTCAGCCATTTCTTTCTTTACACGAAAAGTTGCTGCATAGTCGCATTGAAGGACAAAATAAAATAAGTTACGATACTGTTGAGGTGTAGATTAGTAAAATCAGTAGTGTAGAGGTGTGTAGTGCAGGGTTCTTGTATGCTTCTAATCTATCTAACTAACTTGATGGCTCGAGCCAAATCTGTGTTAACTGAAACAATAGAAATCTCGAGAGAAAACTGACATGCACCTGACCACCTCCGACACGGCAAAAATATTTGTATGCACAATTTGTGTTCAAGCCAAGAAACAGGACAACTATGGATGGCAGCATAATAGAGAGAACAGTTCCACAATTTTCTCGAAATGAAACCAAGATAATTTGATGCATTTCTGAAGTGCAGCAGAAGACCTGTATGTTATTCGTTCGTATTTGTCCTTTGCAAGACCAGGTTTTCAGAAGGATGGTATCTCTAGTTGAGACAAGAAATGGTTCGTGCGGCGTGTCCTTGCCTAAGTACATCGCATCCACTGAACTGGTTGTGTGTTGTGTTTCAGTGGATGTGATGCGAGTTGCATGCGGGCAATTTCTGTTTTCCAATTGGCAAGTAAATTTCATCATACGGTCTTACCTTTGCTATGACTCCAGGCTTAAAGGCCTTGCTCTTTGGGGGCATCATCTCCCTTGCCTCCGCAGCTAAACCACTACCGCGCGGCACCGTCGCCGACGCTCTCGGCCGCCGCAGCGGACCAGCCTGCGGCCTCCCGATCGCCCTCCACCCGATTCCCGATCCCCCAGGCGTCGCGCCGCCCAGTGCCCTGCGCTGCGCACGTCGTGTCGGTATAAGTCGGCCTGGCAGCCTGGTACAACCCCCATATTTACAAGGCCCGGTCCAGTTATTAGCCACTTACTGCTTCACAATCACAAAGCCCAGGCCCAGATTTGCTGCTTCTTCCTGTGCTTTGCCCTCAAAAAAAGAATCCACGCCATATTGAAAAGTTTGGCCGCACTGCATCCCACGGCGAGATGCAAGGAAGTTTATATGCGTTAAATTAGTGGCCGCGGACGTTCCAACAGCTGGAGATTTTGATTCTCAGTCCTCACATGCTACACGGCGCGACAGCAAAACGAGATCACCGTCAGTAGCCTGCTCTGCTCAACGGAACATACATATGCAAGTCATGTCAGCATGTGGCTGGCTCCTCCTCCTCCTTTCTGCTTCTTCTTCTTCTTGTCCGTTATCTTCGTTTTGTTGTTGGATAAAAAGTCCTCCTTCACATTTAATGAGCCGTCCACTTACCGTTACCAAACATTCCCTCTTTCCGAAAAAAGAAGAACCATTGCTGTCCTCAGAAACACGAGAACACTAGCTTGCCGAACGTTGGTCCAGGACGGGTATAAATCTGGCACCCTTCAAGCTGGTGCACACGGAGCACATATTCCAAGCGATGAAGCACCGTAGAGCAACTCTCCTGGCGGCCATGATTTTCCTGGTGATCTCTTCTGCTGCTAATGCGGGGAGAGACGTTCCAGCAGGCCTCGCCAAGGACAGCCATTTGGGCACCCCGCATGGTACACATTCGTGCCTTTAGTTTGATTTTTCTTCTCCGTACTTCCCAACATACGAATTCGACTCTCTTTCTTGTCCAGAGCAAAACGACGGTCTCTCCGAATCGAAGGGGATCACTGTCCGGGAGCCCATATTCCGTCCTCCTATGAACCCACCCTGTGCCTCCAAGGTCGTAGGAACAAGCGGGGCCGCCAACGAAGAGGAGCTTTGCTAAGAGAGCACAGCAGAGTAAAAGGGCTCCAGTAGTCAAGTAACTACTCCTACAATCAGTTAACCTATTACTGAACTAGAACTAGCAAGCACACGCAAGATATTATATTATCTTCCGTCCAGTGCGCTATGAAGTGTAACGTGTAAAAGACACATGACCGTCTACAAGATCTCGCCCCCACCCTCTCTCGTCATAATATTTTCCGGCCAATACTCTATGAAGTATAAAAAACAGACAACCATGTTCCTCTCTCGCCCAGTTGCCCCTACCCTCACATCTCATGTGAAGCCTCATTCCCTTTTTGAGTCCACAACACTACAGCCACACCGGTTTTCCAATGCCCGGCTCTCTCACGCCACCTCCCTCCCCTCTATTCCGCCCTCCCCCCTCCACACAACCTCCCTCATTCCCCTTCATTGGGGGCCACTCCTGAACTTCCTCAATCTCTCGCATCTCCCCCCGTTCTCCGTTACACCCTTCCAAGATCTCTCCTGTCCACCCGGCCCCGCCAACCACCTGTCTTTCCTCTTTCCTATTTGCATATTCTTTCAGTCTTCCCCCCTCTCTCTCTTTGTTTAAAATTAGTTCGCATGCCTATGGCATAATTTGTTAGGCTAATATTTACATATTTTCATGTATGTTACCACATTTACATAGTTCCGTTGCTAAGATGAACCATAGGTGAGCTAGCACGGATGGATGCGCGGCTTGCCTGCTCCCCGGTGATACTCCTGCCCATGCTCCCGTCTTCATCAACAATTTTGATTTTATTAATAGTAACAGACAAGGATACTATATAGAAGATTTGCTGTGCCCTCTTTTCCCTCCTCGGAAGGACAAGAACTTCTCCTTAAGCTCCAGAAAGAACTATGGGCTTACCTAAAGAAATGAACAGCTAGCTTTGGCCTGCTCATAGAAGCAGAGAATTAACACATCACTGGATAGCATGTTATAGAAATGTATAAGCAACAGGTTGAACTTGCTTGGAATAAGATGGTCAAAGTAAAAAAATATCTATTCAATAACAGTACCCACTGGGAGTAAAACTTATATTATGCTGCAAGGATAAAAAATCTCAAGGCCAAACATTTTTGTTCTCTCAAATCGCTACTGAAGCTCTTAATAACATTTCTCATTATTGTATCTTAATAACACATTTCTAACTATTGTTACCATTGATTCACTCAAAGACTTCACTGTATTTGCCTAGCTCTCCCAGCTTTCCGAATAACTTCATAGTCATCCTGCTCACTATTTGGAGAAAAAAGAACATAAGGCCTAATCACTACAATCTGGTGCACCATGAAACAAAACGCTAGAAGAGAAAGCATCTCAGAAACTGAAATCCTTGCACGCAGCAACATCAAACTTCGATCCAATTCTTCTCACCGTGAATACAACATGTATATTTCTATATTCCCAACAGTGGGCTACCAATTCCAAGTTTCTTTCCAAGAGTGAAGTGAGAGCCTGGTGCAAACCTGCTCACTATTTGGAGAAAAAAGAACCTAAAGAATCTGAAACCAGTGATTTCTGAAATGAACTGTAGAGAAGGTAGAGCACATAGCCCAACCAGTTCTTCCAAGAGCCGCTCCTTTGTGCTTGTTGTTTCTTACTCTGCGCTGAGAGCAAAGAATTTCTCCGTTGATCAGTCACCTAATTACAAATGCTAATTTAATTATACAAACACAAAACTGAAGCTTCAGATGCATCTTCACCGGAAAACCACGCGAACATGAGTCGGACGTGACACAAACAAACTTCAATTGCACAAAATTGAAACAACACATCTGCACCTCATTCAAATCAACTTTAGCTTGAGTACATTTCAACTTTAAGAAGAATATAATCATCAGGTCAATACAAACGATATGACGATAAATATTGTGACTTGGATGATGCGTCGTAGGTTTGGACCGTTATAACAAAAGAACGTCAATGAATACAAATAGGATATTGCACCTTATTTGTATACGAAGCATGCAGAATGGTGAATTCTATACATACTCGATCAATTATTGTTCCAGGACCTGAAAAATTAACCATCATAAGGAGGTTCATATCCTCTGCATTTTGCTGCTCTACTTCAAAGTTCAAACAATAATAACCTAAGAGAGAATATTGTGGATATTATTCAGTGCGTCGATGGTTAAGAAGGGAAGGTGCGGCCGACGTGTGCCCATAAAATTTTCCACATAAAAGCAATGTAAGAAAAATAATTAAGCCATATATACTGCTATTAATGTTGTAACAAAAAAAATTAAAATTGGACTATTCTTTGCCCAGAACACCCATATACTGCTATTAATGTTGTAAGAAAAACATTTAAATTGGACTATTCTTTTCCCAGAACACCCATACGGTTTAATTTAGTGTTGAAAAGTTCAGTGTTAAAAAGTTCAGAACGGTCACATGCACAGGACTGTTATTTGCCCCCAACACCCATATGTGATCTTCCATTGAACAGGACATGAACGTCCTTATGACGGTCACATTATAATTTGCACTTCAAGAAAAAATCACACTTTTCTTCCATGAACAGGACATGATCAAAATCCTTAATATCCTTTGAAAAGCGACCCTCTTGTTGTAAACTTTCAACTTCTGTTTGCTCTTCCATGAATAAAAAGATTCATATGGGAAACAAACTGATTCGCTACCAAAATGACCCTACAAAGGACCCTAACCCTTCACTGCTATATCATGAGAAAATGACCCAGAAAAGAAAATTGGTGCAAATGTTTGTACTCCCTCCGTTCCATAATTCTTATCGAAATATTACATGTATCTAGACGCTTTTTAGGAATAGATACATCCATTTTTGGGCAAATTTAAGACAAGAATTATGGAACGGAGGGAGTACAAGCAAGCCAGAAAACAGGACAGCATCTAAGGCATGCTTCCTTTGATCAAATACGCAGTATTTCTGAATTTGCCATCCTTCTGGGTAAAACATCACCATGCTTGCAGGGTTCTACCACTTCTTATCCGGTGTCTTTTTCAAACAAGAGAAATCATCAGAAATTTAAAATAAAATACTTTATGGTAAAGTGGGAGTGTGCGTCAGGCAATGGTTTCAGTTAAATGTCTCTAATTAGAGCAGTATATGGTAAGGCAGGTGCAGTTGCCACCTAAAGGCAGAATTTATACGACTTCAGTTCTCGACAAAATCAAAAATAAATATATTCAGTAACTGCAAACGAATTGAGGAGAATTCAAATAAACTATCCATGACATTGGGGACTACTAAATCATCTATGATATACACAGAATCAATTCAATCAAAATTCAGAGAAACATAAGGTAAAATCTTATTCTATTTTTAATCATCATATGAACTATAGTAAATTATTCTATTTTCAATCATCATCCATGGCATCCATGCCCAAGTAAACTGAATCGAATTATATAGTTGCATGTAATCAATCGTGAACTACTACTAAATCAAAGACAGCATTAAAACAGAGATAACAAGACAGCGCAAGGAAGAGGAATCACGAACCACCAAATCTGAGACTCACGGACAAGCAATAACAAATGATTTATGGAATCAAACGCAGAATCAGCGATGAAGCAAAGCCTAAAAATTCCGTCAGGACGGCATCACACCGAAACGAATTTCAGAGGCAATTTCAGAAGCAAAGCCTACCATTATATGTATCTCTTCGAAAATTCGTTGAAATTATAGACTGACACATAATGGGAACTCACGGTGTCATGGAATTGAGGACCCGGGGGACTCTGACGGCGGCCGTGGATCGCAGGTGGAGATCGCCGGCGACGGCTGGCAAGTGGGCGTGGCGGGCAGAGGCAGGGCCGAGGAGGGCTTGGTGGGAGGCGGGTCAGAGGAGGGCCTCGGAGGGGAGGAGGCAGCGTCGGCAGCCTCCTCGTCGCGTGCCTCCGACGGCGTGCGCGGATCGTAGGTGGAGATCGTGGCGGCGGCGGGCGAGCGGCGAGTCGGACAGAGGAGGGTCGTGGGGTGGATGAGGCGTCGGCGGCCGCTGGGTGGCGGGGCAGAGGATGGCCGCGGGGGTGGGAGGCGGCGGCGGCCGCAGAGAAGGGAAGGAGATCGCGGCGACCAGGGGCGAGCGGCGAGCCGGGCAGAGGAGGGATAGAGGAGGGCCGTGGGGTGGAGGAGGCGTCGGCGGCTGCTGGGTGTTGGGGCAGAGGAGGGCCGCGGGGGTGGGAGGCGGCGGCGGCCGAAGCGAAGGGAAGGAGATCGCGGCGTTGGAGGCTGTACGGGCGAGGAGAAAAGAAGAAAAACGGTCGGGGGTGGGCCGAAAGATTCTACGCGGGTGGAATTTCAACTCAATAGTTAATCACTACGTGCACACCTTTAACAAGTAATTCATGTTTTGTTAGACTGATTGTGGGGTTATTATTTGTCCGTCTACGTTTAGTTGGGTGAATGTTGGGATGAATATGTTGGTGTCTGTCTAGCTACCTCTGCGATTTTACCAGTTATCCATGCCGAATGCAGCTTCTGCTAGTATGCAGCAGTAGTATAGCACTCAGTCTCAAGATGTGTTTAGTTTTTCAGAGGTACAACTCATGGAGAACAAAAAAAGGAGACCACAGCTGCCACACTGCCTAACCAAGATCTGTACAACGCGACAATAGAGTTTACATTCGCCGCATTCCAGTCGCCTCTTTTCGTCAAATACGCAATCTGTTGGGCCTTCATGAGTTGGAAGCACTCATGTTACACCCCTTGCCTTATGCAATTTGTTTACCTTCTCGATTTTCCCTTGCGACACCCATGATGCTCGATACGTTCCACTCTATATTTCATTCCTATTCTTCATGAGTTGGAAGCACTCATGTGTTATCAGCGACTGATTGGCTGTGAGGCCAAATTGTCTTTTTTTCTTGTCATATTCACAGTTACCTGAATTTCTGATGTTATATTACCTATATTTTAGAAAAAAATTCCTGCCATTGACCTGTTCTTATATTGATCACTCTGACTAATTTGTATGTGGATCTGACAGAACTGATATGTTGATGGTTGTTCTATCTGAGATGTATTTGCGGATTTGTTAAGTTTAGAGTGGTCCTTAGAAGCGCACATATGGTTAAGTCAACGGAAACGGATCTGTTAAACTAGAAAATACTTTCTTCGATTCTAAATTGTTGTCGAAATATTACATGTATCTAGATGTTTTTTAAGAATAGATACATCCATATTTGGGCAAATTTGAGTCAAGAATTTAGGATCAGTAGAAATTATCTTACTATCAATCATCCGTCATTAACTCATAATGGTCGTTAACTAGTGATTTCACTCTTTGAATACTACTCTTGGAATAAATATTCTCATGTAGTCGTATGTAATAACTATATATTATGAGGCTCCGAAACTCTGCTGTCCTGCAACTGCACGTGGTGAGGTCCAGAAGCTCCTTTATCATACAAAATATGTTTGCTCTGTTTCTGTAAATTCAGGAATCCTAGCCTCTGAAGCACGCTTATTGAAATGAAATATCTGGACTATCAAACATGCACATTATTAACTATCTTTGCTGATTATTGTTGTTGCTGATATGTCGTGCCTGCTAAATTGTATATTAACTATTATCGTAGGTAAGATGCTTTGTATTTTTCTTATCTCCATCGTACATTGGCATGTTATGTTTGCTGAGAACCTTACTGATGAATCAAGCAACATTCATATAGTTCTAACAACAAACTTTACCGATTTTGCTTAAACCATTTGTCATTTTTGTTACTCAAAGACTGAAGTTACATGTTATATGCATTAACTTTGATTTATTTATTTATTTGCCTCTGACATAAAACAATCTTATTTTAAGGTTTTTCTTTTCTAAGAACGAAGATATGCGAGCTGAAGAAGAAAGATGGGCCAATCTTTCAAAGCTTCATGCCATTCTGCGTCTATTCGTTCCAAGGGAGATGGAGCAAAATATAGAAAACTGGTTGACACAATTGATTGAAAACGGCGTCACAGGCTCCGAAGACCATGCATCAATAGAAGGTGCAAGGACTGGTGCTGGGAGTTGTGAAGAGGTACAAGCAGAGGTTGCTTTTAATGATGGTGGTGAAGGTATTCCTAAAAACTTGCAATCCAGTCAATATGGCCTGGAAGGTAATAAGGCTAAGAGGCCACGAAGAAGTGATGCACCTGCCTCTCCACTTGAAGAATGCAATAGCTCATTTCAAGCTCCTTCCAGGCCAGCTGTACTTGTGCAAGTGCCAAAGTCAACCTCCTCTGAATTAATCTTCAAGTCACTCAAAGCGATACCTGAGCTAGCCCGTTGTGATTTTCTAAGAGCCTACGGTGCTCTTATCCGCGATGATCGCCAATTTGAATCTCTTATGGCTCTCCCGATGGACATGAGGAAGGATTGGTTGCTCATGGAAATTGGAAAAAGGTAAGGCTTGCTCCTCCATTGCTCCAGCAGCATGGATGTATTTACTTTGCTTGGATGTTGTCCGATGGGGCCTGTCAAACTTAAACTAATGCTCCTGAGTAACTAGTCTTAGCTTATGTTGGAACCATGCGAGATCTGCCATGTATATATGATTCTGATGATGGCCCTTAGTTAGCATGGAGTCTGCTTATTCCTCCGCCGCAGTGTCATTTACTTCTGACTCCTGATAACGTTTGTCTCAGCGATCCCTCTGAAGCTCCAGCCGAGGAGATGGACAGCAAGGCCGAGAACTCGGGAGGCGAGGAGGCTGAAGCTGATCCGGCTCGGCCCGTTCGGAACAGAAGATTGCCGACCCGGCTTGCAGGCCGCGAGTGGATCCGATGAGACCGTGTAACGGCTGCCTTCAGCTAGCGGGTAGGAAGGCTGGCGATTAGGATACGGCAAAGGACCAGGCGGCCATGGCGGCAACGATCTGAGCTCATTGTTGGGAGAGTTTGTATTAGGCTGATAATTCACCCTAGATTCTACCTGTACTGTCGATCTAGACTCAAATATCTCAGTTTGACACGAGTGTTAAATGTGTCGTGGAAAATTGCTCATATGCCAGAGTTTCTGCTACTTATTTATGTGTTGACGCATCTGTTCAACTTTCAGCAGCTTGCAGGTGCTTTTCTGCAAAAAAAAAAAAGAGGCTTGGATTTTCTTTTGACAATTGGTTAGTGAAACAAATGCGCATATTCGGATGATCAGATCTAACTTTGTCGATCGACTTGACGCTACGGTGCCACTTATATTTGTCTCCGTTAGTGGCTGTTAGTGGCCGTTAATCAATAGTGGCAATAGTGGCATTTTAGAGTGAAAAACTGAGTTGCAGTGGGTTTTTTTTTGGAAAGGCTTGTTATTTGAGTGGTATTTTAGAACGTTATGTTTCTCGCAGTTGTATACTATTTGAGTGGTATTTTGGAACGTTATGTTTCTCACAGCTGTACACTCAAATCATTTGTAGACTAGCAAGGTGTCCGTGCCTTACTACGGAACAAAAAAATCACACAAATACACATTGATCAAACGGACATTATAATCGATGAACAAGTACTGACCGGTTGTGACAAATATTGCCTTACCCTTACTTCTCATATATGGCGATCACCATGCATAATGCATGTGAAATTTCAGATGCAAACCAAAAATAGCCTGATGGTATTCCAAAATACTGAAACTCCACTTCAACTTGAAATGAGTTTTTAAAAGCTATAGTTCAACACTGCATGCATAGAAAGTAAGAACACAACTAAACTTGTTTTATAAGACTATCTATTGCCTGATGCACGGTGTCTTCCGCTTCATATCCATTGTACTTGAGCAGGTGTATCAAAAATTGCTTCCTCGCCTAGCTTCGTATGCAGGCATACCAAAACTTTGCTTTCTCACTGCGTACATGATTGATCCAATCGTCACCATCCCATGAGCATCTTGATTGATGTCACCAATATACCACGCCGGAAAGAAAATCATCATTCAGCTGATTTGCGCTGCCTTGATTGCATCGTTTAGGTGAAATAAAATCCTTTGACCTCCCAATGCATATCTCATGGCTTGAATATGCTCAAGGCATGAAGGGATTCCAATATAGAGATGAGTTGATCGGATTTTCTTGAGACTTAAGCTTTATTTACTGCACAAGGTTTGGAGGTTCGCAACCTCTTTTTTATTTCTTTTCTTATGAAACAAATCTTTACTATGGTCCTGAAATGACAAAATCTAAACAGAAAAGGACGACTTCTGCAATATTGAGTTGATATTGTAAAATCAAAGAAGAGTAGAGAACACACTACCTTGGATCATTGTGCCATCATAAAATTAATTATTGATCTTTGTATTTCATAGAGTAATCAGATAAACAGGAAAGGAGCACACAAGATTATATTGACAATTTTGACATCAAAAACCTAAATATTCAGAAAAGGACGACTTCTGCAATATGGAGTTGATAATATAAAATCAAAGAATAGTAGAGAACACACTACCATGGATCATTATGCCATCATAAAATTAATTATTGATCCTTGTATTTCATAGAGTAATCAGATAAACATGAAAGGAGCACGCACGATTATATTGACAATGTTGACATTAAAAACGTAAAGATTTGCTGCTAATATATTTGACCATAGGAATCCGCCTCAACATAACCTGTAGTGTCCTTAGGGTTTCCCTCGGAATCTTCCCTTGATAGATGTAAGAAAAATCATAAATTATGTAATTACTACTAAGAAGTAAAGTGTAGCATAAATAAAAAAACAAGTGACAATGTAAGCATCCAAAGAAAATATATTGAGCAAATACGAAGCTGCTCCTGCATTCAGCCCATGCTCATTACTGTTGTATGCATCATAATTGAGTGATTGAAACTTACATCACTACCAAGAGAGAAGAATTGTGGTTACTTACTCTCATCTTGAGAGGAAAAGAGACTCCTTTTTTCTACTCTGTATTATTCAAACTAAAAAGACACATGAACTAATTTGTATTTGCTAAACAAAAAAGTAGAGGTAGAGATATATGGCTCTGAGCCGAAGATCTATATTTAACACAAGCTTCAGGATACAAATGGGAACATCTTCCTATTTATATATAGTAAAAACTAAAAAGGCAGGCTCAGAAGTGTAAGGAGTAGGCAGTGATTTTCTTGAAATTGCAGGTAGTAGTTCCACATAGCTTAGTAATTGGTTGGACATCAGTTTCTCAATAGCACAGCGAAAAGAAGAATACAGACCTTTATTTCTGGAGTAGATGATTTGGAGGTCTGAGCCAGTCATCAAGAATGTAAAAAAACAAACATGGTGGCAGCCTATTGACCGAATCAAACATGCAGCCTGGTATGATACAAAATGAATACACTTCATGCAAAGGAAATGATTTTGTTCTACCATAAAGAGCATACTGTTTTTTGTAGGCCTTTACCTTGCATTTCTGAACCATTTCATCAGAGTACTTCTGCTCTTGCTCATGCAAAGTCCGGAAATTTTCTACAGTTATGTAAACCTTATGATTTGTCTTGGGGATTCAGGGGCTCAAATGGGCAGGTCAAGATGGCAATATTAGCATCCTCAATTCTCTTTGGCATTTGTGAGTGGCTCATATCTTTGTCAACAGCAATTCCATATATTATCTCAATGTCCTCTTGCTTACGACCAATAGAGACGTACCAAGTTAAAATCAAGAGGTGGTGGATAATTCCCCAACATTGAATTCCTCCGCCCGGCCGCCGGCCGCAGCGTCTCCTCTTCCTCTCTGCTGCAGCCTCATCTCCCCCTCTTATCCTCGCTGCCCCTTTGTTCCTCACCTGAACCCTGTATCAATGGAACTTGCCATGCCAATCCAAATCGATCTGTGCATACTGAAGAGGCGAATAAATTAAGAAGAAGAACTGAGTAGTGCGCAGATGGAGAAGCAGTTTACCTTGCGCTACTCAGAACCGGGATCAAGGGGGCGGTTCAGGGATGGGTCGTTGATAGCCCATGAGCAATGGAAAAGCACGGCGGTTTGGTTGAGAGGAGGGCGTTGATGGGGGGTGGTGAAGGAGATGATAAGATTTGTGAAGAGATGAGATGCGGTTACCGTTGACCGTCGCCATCACCCCTTGCCGACCTGCGACCGCAGTCGTCCACGCCGCTAGGTCAAGAGGTATCTAAATTACGGTCCACAACAAGTGGACGCCTGGACTAAAGTGTGTGTTTACAGTAGTAGAGACGGATGGTCCTGTAAGACTGTTTTTGTTCAGGCTGGAGCTGAACTCAAGATAGCTGGAGCTGGAAAAAGCTAATTTCTGCTGGAGCTAGAAGATTGTAGCTGAACTTGACTTGCTAGCATGGCAGTGAAATTGTGGCTCCACCTGGATGGGAGTGGAATGTCTGTAATGTCCATGTTTGCTGCAAATTTTGATTGAGTGCTAAGTTTGATGATGCAAGGGCATGTACAATGGTTGATAAGACTGTCTTATCTTAGGCATTCCACGTCAATTAGAAAAGACAACAAAATATGTTGTACAATGAGTTATCTTTTAGTGTTCTATCTTAGAATTAATGTTTAGATGAATAAAATTAACTAAATAAATGTTAAGAAAAGGTGAAATCTAGTACAATGATAAATTTGCCTTATCTTTGCCTTATCATTCTTGTGAAGAGATCATCTCTTAATTAAGAGAACGCTTGTGCCTTTTCTTCGTTTCTCTCTCTTCCACATTAGATTTTATCCTATGTGGCATCGCTAAGAGAAGGCTGACATCACCCCATTGTACACGCCCTAAGTGATGTGTCATCTGTATAGCTTCCTTTTCGTGGGGGGCTCTTTTTTTTTTAGAGAGATTCAGTATTTTCCTTTTTGAGCGAAAAGAGAGATTCAGTATTTAGACTCAACTTTTTTGAGAGCGACAACAAGCAGCACAACGCCCATGGGCTAAATTGAGTGGAAGTTTAGGCCCAGAATTCCATCCCACTCCCAAGGATCGATCCAACATCAACATTCCAACCTACCCTAGCATCCTAACATGATAAGAATATATGGCCTAGTAGCCCAGCCACCAAGCCCAAAGCCCACCGAAACACCCGAGCACGAGCAAAGCAGCCCATTGGCGGGAGCAATTACTCGATTCCCCAGGGACCAAACCGCAAAACTGAACTCGGCTTTCCAGTTTCTTTCCCCTTTCTTCCGTTTCATCTCATTTCATACACCCCGCCCGCGCAGCGACAAAGGCCAAGCAAACCCCGCACCATAAATCCCCTCGCCCTAGCTCCAATTCGGCGCGCGATCCGTCCTGCCCTCAGTCCCCCACCCCGAGATCTCGCGAAACCCCACCAGCCCTCCCATGGGGAAGCCGGCGGAGTACGAGGAGGACGAGGAGGAGGAGCTCTCCAGCTCCGGCGAAGCGGAGGAGCAGGAGCAGGAGGAGGAGGAGGGGTCGGGGGGAGGCGAGGAGGAGGCTGAGGAAGAGGAGGAGGAGGAGGGGGAGCAGGCGGAAGGGGGTGGCGAGGAGGAGGAGGTTGACGAGGAGGAGATCGTGGCCGCCACCACGGGCGCCGGCGCCGAGGACGAGGATGAGGATGGAGCGGGCGGGGCGGAGGAGACGGAGTCTACCGACGACGACGACGCCGGCGCTGGGGAGGAGGCCGCAGAGGAAGGCGCCGACGAGGTGCGTGGGGTTGTGTGCTGTTTTCCTTTCCCCTGTGCTTAGTTACCTTGAAGTGATTTTTTTGGCACTTTGAAGTAAATTTGATCCATGTCTATGCTCTTCTTGGTTAGTAGCGGTGATCTAGTCGTCTGGGCTCTAGGAATTTAGCGGTTGTAGATGCATGGGTTCTGGTTATCTGGGGAAACTGTTCCTTGATTGGTCGTTAAGATGTTGTGCGTAGTTTAGAACATCTTCTGAATATCCTTGTTTGTTTTCTGGATCTTGTCTAGACTAGATTTCAGCATAATGTTTAAGCTTTTCTATCTAAGTAGTTTCTTGAGGCAATCTACATAGTCACAGTAGCCAAAGGAGCACTTGAGTACATTGTTACTGTTACTTAATGCTGTGCTGCCTGTCATCTTGGGTTGCAGTCCAGCACTTGAGTGCAGTTTTACTGTTACTTAATGCTGTGTTGCCTGTCATCTTGGATTGCAGTCTGAAGGCGCCACCGGAAATGCTGAGGTTGGGAAACGGGAACGAGCCAAGCTCAGGGAAATGCAAAAGCTCAAGAAGCAGAAGATCCAGGAAATACTGGAGACCCAAAATGCTGCCATTGATGCTGACATGGTATGTTCAATTCTCTTGTTCTTCGTCTTCTAGAGATAAACCTGTGAACATGAATTTCTCATTTTGCGAATTGTTCATGGTTGTTGTATATTCATGTTTGAACAGAACAAGAAGGGGAAGGGACGGCTGAAATACCTCTTGCAGCAGACTGAAATATTTGCTCATTTTGCGAAAGGAAGCCAGTCTGCCGAGAAGAAGACCCGCGGAAGGTAAATATTTGTTCTTTTGAATCTGATAAAAGCTCCTAATTACCATTAAAAGAAGTGGACTGGCAAATGGTAATGCTCTGTTACAGCACTTCTAATAAAATCTTTATTGCATGTGCATATGTACTACCTTTTTTCGGTCTTCGAATCCTAATTGTTATATTGTGCTGCTACTTACTATACAACATTTTAGCTCTTCTCCCACAACATCAAGTTAATTGTTTGCTTACTTTGCCATGTAGTTTGCTGTCCTTTGTGTGCCTTCTCTTTTTTTTGCTAATGTGGTCAGAACCTATAGGGGCCGTCATGCATCAAAGGTGACAGAGGAGGAGGAAGATGAAGAATACCTCAAGGAGGAAGATGGCCTTGATAGCGCAGGAGGAACACGCCTGCTTGCACAACCATCATGTGAGCCTTTGCTTGATGATTATATTGAATCTTTCATTTCACTTGCCAGTTTATATGCCGGTGATGTAAAGATCACCATTTATTTACCCTGGAAGGTTCACTCGTTCCATGGCAAATGATACAGCCAGGTTTGCTCGTTTTATTCGCACTGCTACACCGATGAATTAACTAACATTTTCTACTACATTTTTATTTAGTTCTTTTGCCTTGTCTGTGTCCATACTTGAGAGATCTGGTCCATCTGGATGGTCTGCAGAGTTTTAACCAGCTAGTTTTGGTATAGGTTTTTAATTATTTTTTTCTAATGTAAGCTGTTGCAAGAGAGTTGCAGTAAGTTATATTTCTGTATCCCGTGGTCTTGATACGTTAATGTCTATCACTCTTATTGTGAACCCACGCTTCCGCTTCAGAACAACTCTTGGTATTCTACTGGCACAAAAGAGATGTAGTATCTACCCATTAATTGCTGAGCAGAGTCAGCAGCAGTGATTAGGACATAGGGTCTAGCTGTCGTAGTCAGTTAGTCACCAACCGTAGAAGGTGTGCAACGTATGTTCTTGGCAGTTTTACTCGGACATGGACTGGTTGTAATCCAACTTGGATTCAGATATTCAATTCGCAATTTCTTTTGGAATTTCTTTTACTTGGGCATGGACACAGGTTTTGGAATACTCAAATTCAGGTGTCTGATTTGGCCCAAGTCATTGTGAAAGTCCCTGAATGGGCTTTGTGAAAGTTACGTGCATTGTGCTAGCTCAAGTCGTGGTTCTTCTGTTTTGTTTTGTTTTGGAATATGTGTGCATTGTTGCCAGCATCGAACACCAGTGGTCATGTCCAAATTGACTGTCATTTTTGCAACTGTTTTGGTAGAATTGATTGCCAGTATTCATGTTTCAGTATTGCTGATATCTTTCTTTCCTATCTAAACTTCACAAAAAATGCCTCATCTATGGTTTCAGCATAAACTTTTCTTATTTGTATGTCAACTGATATTCTCATTTGTTCTAATGGCAGGCATAAATGGGAAGATGAGAGATTACCAGTTGGCTGGACTAAATTGGCTCATACGTTTGTATGAAAACGGAATCAATGGGATATTGGCTGATGAGATGGTATGTCTTGTGCTCACCTTGCCTTTTGTAAATACTCTTCATATTTTCTGCCTAATATGATTATGCTTAATTCACCTTCATAAGCTCGTATTTGGCACCACACCTTTTCATTTAGGGTCTTGGAAAAACTCTCCAAACTATCTCACTGCTTGGATATCTGCATGAGTTCAGAGGAATAACTGGTCCTCACATGGTAGTTGCACCGAAGTCTACTCTTGGCAACTGGATGAAGGAAATCGCACGTTTTTGCCCAATTCTGCGTGCCGTCAAGTTCTTAGGAAACCCAGAAGAAAGGGCAAGTCCCAAACTATCTCAGTTGTTATGAACTTCTTGCGGAACATTACTAACATGTTTGCTCTATTTGGCCAGAATCATATACGGGAAAATTTGTTAGCTCCAGGGAAGTTCGATGTCTGCGTTACTAGTTTTGAGATGGCAATAAAAGAAAAAACTGCATTGAGGCGTTTTAGCTGGCGCTACATTATTATTGATGAAGCTCATCGAATAAAAAATGAGAACTCCCTTCTCTCTAAGACTATGAGGCTTTTCAGTACCAATTACCGTCTGCTCATTACAGGCACCCCACTACAGGTATATGAGTATATCAGCATAAAATCTTATTATATTCTTGGTGCTATCTGAATTCTGTACTTCAAATTATGGCGATTGTTTTACTTTACGTGTATTCTAGTTCAAGGTACCATCCTATTTCACTATCACTGATTTCATGATTATGCTGCAGAATAATCTTCATGAGCTTTGGTCTCTTCTCAACTTCTTGTTGCCAGAAATATTTAGCTCTGCAGAGACTTTTGATGAATGGTTCCAAATCTCAGGGGAGAATGATCAACACGAGGTTGTTCAGCAGCTTCATAAGGTAACAGATAGAATATTTACAAATTTATGTTTTCAGCTTTTTGAGAGAAATGTTTATCTTCTCAATTGAAATGACAGCGTGTGGTTTTTTCCTGGCATAATTCATTTGATGTGTCGTTTTCAAGGTTTTACGTCCATTTCTCCTTCGGAGGCTTAAATCTGATGTTGAGAAAGGTTTACCTCCAAAGAAGGAGACTATACTTAAAGTTGGAATGTCTGAGATGCAAAAACAATATTACCGTGCTCTGCTTCAGAAGGATCTGGAAGTTATTAATGCTGGCGGCGAGCGCAAGCGTCTTCTTAACATCGCCATGCAACTTCGCAAGTGCTGCAACCATCCATACTTATTCCAAGGCGCTGAGCCTGGCCCACCTTATACAACTGGGGACCATCTGATTGAGAATGCAGGTATTCTTTGTTATATTATTTGTCATAATTTGTCGGCCATACCACTAGTACTACTGCACATAGCTCACACTGTTGATGCGTTGTACAGGAAAAATGGTTCTGTTAGATAAATTGCTTCCCAAGCTAAAGGCCCGTGACTCCAGAGTACTAATATTCTCCCAGGTACATTTCTCTTTATTTTTCTCCGGCGCCTAGCTTTGGCTGCTTCATACAGCATCAGGACTGTGATAATGATCTGATATCATGAGCTGTGACTGCTTTTTTGATTTTTGGTGCTTCTGCTCATATTTTAAGGAGTTTGGGGCATATCCACTACCCTAATTACCTGTATTTTCCTTCCACCTGAGTATTTGACACAATTACATATCCTGCAGATGACCCGGCTTTTGGATATCTTGGAAGATTATCTGATGTATAGAGGGTATCAGTATTGCCGGATTGATGGGAATACTGGTGGCGATGACCGTGACGCTTCCATTGAAGCTTTCAACAAGCCTGGGAGTGAAAAATTTGTTTTCTTGCTTTCAACTAGGGCAGGTGGTCTTGGGATCAATCTCGCCACTGCTGACATTGTGGTTCTTTATGATAGTGACTGGTATGGTCTTCTCATTTAATCTTGTTTTTAAATTATTATTTGTGTAACCTTGGAGTTTGGGGTTATATTTTCTGTTTTTTCAGGAATCCTCAAGTGGATTTACAAGCTCAAGATCGTGCACATAGAATTGGCCAAAAGAAAGAAGTTCAAGTCTTCCGTTTTTGCACTGAGGTTTTAATTATATTTGAAAACAGAAGGTTAGCAGTGTCTCCTTTTTTTGCATCTTACAGAAAATGTGACATTGCAGTATACTATTGAGGAAAAGGTAATCGAGAGAGCGTATAAGAAGCTTGCTTTAGATGCTTTGGTTATACAGCAAGGTCGATTGGCAGAACAGAAAGGTTGCTTCCTTTTCTTCTGTTTGAATGTAATGCTAAGATTCTTTTGTTAAAGTGGAACAAGTATTAATAATCTTTCTGTTGTTGTGTTCTTTATTAGCTGTCAATAAGGATGAGCTGTTGCAAATGGTGAGGTTTGGTGCTGAAATGGTATTCAGTTCCAAGGATAGCACAATAACAGATGAAGATATTGACCGCATTATCGCTAGAGGAGAAGAGGCAACAGCACAGCTTGATGCAAAAATGAAGAAATTCACAGAAGATGCCATCAAGTTTAAAATGGATGACAGTATGACCTCCCTCCTTTTCCCCATGGCTATGATCCTGCGTTGTATTGTAATTCAGCTCATTCATGTTGTTTCTGTATGCAGCTGCTGAACTGTACGATTTTGATGACGAAAAGGTAACGAGTCAGTGTCATGTTCATGCTGTACCACATATCTGAAGTTTCAGTTCAGTTATCCACTTGATATTGTTACAGTATTTGATCATATTTAGCCAAAAAAAATGGTAATATAATCTCTGATTTTCTGAAGGATGAAGACAAGCCTGACTTCAAAAAGCTAGTGAGCGATAACTGGATAGAACCTCCTAGACGAGAAAGGAAGCGGAAGTATGTTTGATGTCTCTTTGTTATAGTAAATTTTACTTATTTAATTTTGATGACACCAATGTTGGTTTTCTGTAGCTACTCTGAGTCTGAATATTTTAAGCAAGCGCTTCGTCAAGGTGCACCAGCAAAACCTAGGGAACCAAGAATTCCCCGAATGCCAAACTTGTATGCCTTTTTAGTTACTCATTTTCTATTAATTAAGTCTAATTTTCAAATTATTTGTCTTGGTGGTGGTGACAAATATGGTGTTCTCATCTCCTATTGATTTTGTCTATGTCAGGCATGATTTCCAGTTCTTCAACACCCAAAGGCTAAATGAATTGTATGAAAAGGAAGTCAAACATCTTGTGGTAATTTCTCAAGTAGAGCTGTGCTTTCAGATTCACCTACATCGATGTGCTTGTCCAGACTTTGTTCATAACTCACAAGTCATAATTTGTTTTCTTGTACTTATTTGAGAAGTATGTGCTAACCTATACCATATATTTTCTTCCATGTTTTATTTTCAATTTCAATATAGCTTTTTCATTGTCATGTACAACCTGTAGAAATATTAGTTTTCTCAGTGCTAAAAGAGTAATGGGTATATCTTACCTCTTACCCTGATACTCCATGAAACTGATGTATACCCAATGTGCCAGTACTTGGGGATACTCATAGGAGTGTTGCAAAAAAATATTTTGAAGATAAAATAAAATAAATCCCACCTTGATCCTAATGTTTACCTTTGAAAATTTTATCAGCAAGCGAATCAGAAAAAAGATACAATCGGTGATGGTGATGATGAAGGTATTACCAAGTCTTTTATATATCTACTTGCACTGCAACAAGTATCTGATTGTGCTCATGGTTGTATTTATTTATTTATCTATTTATTTATTTATTTAGATCAACTGGAACCTCTGAATGAGGAGGAGCAAGAAGAGAAGGAGCAGCTACTCGAAGAGGTTTGGATATACCAAAGTCTTCATTTGGACCTTGTTTTCCCTTCAAATTTTTTTTATCTTTTGCTGTGAAAATTTTAGGGTTTTTCAACATGGACGAGGAGGGACTTCAACACATTCATTCGAGCTTGTGAGAAATATGGCCGTGACGACATAAAGAATATATCCTCTGAAATGGAGGGGAAAACAGAGGAGGAAGTTCAGCGGTATGCTGAAGTTTTCAAGGAAAGATACACAGAATTGAATGGTATATGCATGAACCTTTTGCATTTCACCATTTTTTGTTCTTACCATTTTTCTTGTTCTTTTTGTATATATTAGTAAATTCATTCCTACTTCGTCCTCTCAAGGGTTTCCTTACCTATGGTGTCTTCTTTATTGCACCAGATTATGACCGAATTATCAAGAACATCGAGAGAGGAGAATCAAGGATCTCTCGTAAGGATGAGATTATGAAATCCATTGCGAAAAAGTTGGACCGCTACAAGAACCCATGGTTGGAGTTAAAAATTCAGTATGGCCAGAACAAAGGGAAGTTGTACAACGAAGAATGTGACCGTTTCATGGTATGCAGTGCCACAATTCTTATCAAATAATTGAACCGTTCGACATGATTAATGAGCTGCTCCTGCTTTACAGTTATGCATGGTGCACAAACTCGGCTATGGAAACTGGGAAGAACTGAAGACGGCCTTCCGCATGTCTCCCTTGTTCCGTTTTGATTGGTTTGTGAAGTCCAGAACTGCCCATGAGCTGTCTAGAAGGTGCGACACTCTCATTCGTCTAGTGGAGAAGGAGAACCAAGAGTATGATGAGCATGAGAGACAGTCCAGGAAAGAAAAGAAGGTTGGTTACTGTTCTCCTACCCACTTCCTTCCCTTCCAAAACTGATTTTGCACTGGTGTCAAACATCCCCTTGCTCTGGTTTATCCTTAACTCCCTTGAGAAGGAAGTGCATGCACATTTCATCAAGAAGAGCCGTCGTCACGCAATTTTTGCTAATCTTCAACTTCATTTCCTTTTCTTTTGTTACTTGCAGAACATGGCATCATCATCAAAGCGTGCTTCGACAAGTGGTGCAGAATTTGACTCTCCCATCCAGAGCACTTCCAAGAGGGGTCGCCGAGATGGCAGTGCAGCCTCTGTAAGTGATCATAAGCTACCTTGTTCTTCCCACTTTTACTGGATGCCGTAGTTATTTGACTAAATCAGGAACTCACTCGCTGCTGCTGCTTGTTAATTTGTCACAGTCAAGGAGAAGGCGGCGGTGATAAGTTGTTCCAGGGGAGCAAACTCATTTGGAGGCTGGCAACAAACCGAAGCCCCAGACCCAGTCGTGCCCCCATCATCTTATCCAGCGCGTTGTACCACCTCAAGTTTGAACTAAGGAAACTTTGTAGTTCTGAATTCTAAATTATTTAGGTTCCAGTGACATGGTTAACTTTGTACCTGTTAAAAAGCCACCGAATGTATATGAAGGATGTGTTAGATTATTGATCTATCTAAATTTCCAGTGACTAGAGTGCACTTTTGCTTGTTCATTGACACTGCCGAGGATCCTGGCACCTGGCCAATGCATAGTGTCCAACAATCAACTGTCACAAAGGTGCACACCCAGAGGAAAATTCTATATTTCTATTCTGAGTTATGTGATCCAACTTTGCAAAATCACGTCTTCCAAACTTTAGAAAATTACAAAAAAATCACGCATATGATAGAATGGATAGAGACATGTTTGCGTAATAGATTCTCTTCGTGAGTTTTCACAACTTTATAGATGTGATATTTTTACCAAGTAACAAGGAATAATCACAAGTCTCCAGGTTTTGATCGTGCTGTTCGTATCTTCTAGGAAAAGTTAATCATTCGCATGACTTGTGTCATCTCAAATACACGACGAAGTTTCCAACACCGGATATGTTATTGTTCTCATTCATTTTTCGTGACAAGATAGTGGTATATATAGCATCTAACAGGCCTGGAGATGGCTGAGCATGACCACTCAAACTATTTGTAGAGTTCATTCTATCTATCTAGATAGCCCAAGGAAAATAAGAACAGAAACAACCAAAACTGATATACTGCCAAGTCTCAGCCCTAACTAAACAGAAAATCGCAGCTCAGATATGGAGCTTATTAAGTTCCAAACTCGCTGTCGCAGCCTTGCTGGTGTCTCTCGTGTTCCTGTGAGCTTCAGGTTCATTTCTAGAGAGGATCCGAACAGCAGGTTGTGCTCCGGCGCTAGAGCTCCCAGCATTTGGCCTAGCTGAGCACACAGGGATGGCAGTTCTGACTGTAACCGGAGCCGCATACCAATGAGGCCGCTGCTCGTAGAACGAACCTGATGTATTCATTGGAGTTGCTGGAGCCTGCATGTGTGGAGACCATAACTCAGGTGATGTCGCCATGCTGAACGGAAGATTACTTCTGTGGATAGGCTCGACGTGCTGAATGGAACTAGGATAACACTCTCGCTGGATAGGTCTTTGTACAACAGATGAACTAACCCGAGTCGATGATGACTTTGGTGGCTGTTCTGTGGGCTTATTTGACTCTTTGCTTTTATTTGGTTCCAACTTCTGCGATACTGAACGTGATGTGGAGCTCGAGGAAGTCTGAGGAGCTCTATTCTCTTCCTCGGGTGCGGCACTACTCTCAGTATATGCATCTTTCCCATTTTCAGGCAGTTCTTGAACCTTACTTGGAGCACCCTTTTCTGAAGTACTAGATGAAGCTGAAGCAGCGTATCGAGAGAAAACCACAGCATCAGGAAGCTCAACCATTTGAGTACACCCTTGCCTCTCACCATGCATTGCGTGAACGGTGACTGGCAATGGACTCCTTGATACATAGGAGGCAGGGTAAGGTGAGAAGTACTGTGGAAGGACAGAAGCAGCTTCACGAAAGCATGGAAGAAGAGCTAAGTTATCTTGGCTAGCTGGCACAGGGAACTGCCCTTGAGGTGGAGGAGGATACATGGAGAGCATTGTTGGTGGTGATGGAAACCTTGTATTGCCCATAACTGGAACCATTGGAAAATGAGGCTTTTGTTGTGTTGGTTGCACCTGGCGCCAATGGTACATTGCTTGCTCTGGTGAAACATTTGAGTACGTCTGATTTTGTAAACGTGACCGCTGAAATGACACGTATGGTTTAGGATGAGATCTTCGGGGTGGCGGGTGGTTATTGCTTTGCTGTTTCTCCTTTTGATGTGCTGACTTGCCTTCATTCGTCTGGTTCAAGCTTTCAAGAGTACGGGCAACTATGACCTGTTCCTGCTCCTCATCATCATGATCCAATGGAGAAGAAGACGCTGCCTCACCAACTCGAGGCACTGTTAGGCACAGTAAATTATAATGGTCAATGAACAAGCTGAGAAATTGGCATTATAGTATGATGCAATTAATACGAAATGTTGCAATGCTCTATGGAGTGTGAACAGGTTAATAAGACCAGCAGTAGCAGATATGCTGACATCATACAATAAAAAAATGAAGGTGGTCGGAAGGCGAGATAATACTCACATTGCTTCAATTCAGACCAGGCAGCCATAGCAGCATTTTTTTGAGCTTGTTTCTTGGTCTTGCCAGGATTACCAGTGAAGATCCTTCCTGCTAACTCCACTGTGCACGTGAACATTGGTGTATGCCCTGGCCCAGACCTAATAGTAGTGTACTCAGGCAGTTTTAAACCGGCCCGATGAGCAGTTTCTTGTAGAAGGTTCTTGTAGATCCCAGTTTCATCCTGTGCAGTGAAACATCATTAGCCACTCACTTTGAGGACGTTTGTTGAGGCTACCTTGTGAAACATGTTCTCATGATAATTGCAGTATAAACCAGAACATAAAAATAGTGTACGTGCAAATTAAGTACTGGTAAGCAGTGTTTATATAATCTCCAGTTGAAATGCTGGAATCTGGATGTCATAAATGAGCTTGGCGTATATAATACAAACTGTGAACATGACAACCTTATACATCTCATCTACTTGGATTTGTTTTTACTGCAATAGCAGGCTACAAAATGGGACAACTGGCAAGTCAACATCAGACATCATAAAAGAATTGAATCTTCCCAACCAATCCACCCTTAACAATAATACTTTGCTTTGACTTATTGCAGTGGGAATTGTCAAGAACAGTGAACTTTTAATATACTCTACCACAGGAGTATCTTAGATAGATCCACGGTACAGATGAAATTTATTGTTCTTTTGACTGAAAGTAAAGGGTGGCTTGCTACTATATCAAGTGCATTTACAATCGCCCATCGGCATTAATAACTACTATGAATTGTACAAAATTGCAGATGGGAAGTTTTAAAGTTGTGACAGCAGATTAAGCAAGTATGGCATGTGAAATGAAGCGTAAGAATTACACGAGCACTTTTTGCAGGAAAAAAATAATAAGCGGAGATGCATATAATGCCTGTCAGTTGCATATTAAGTATTCGAAAATGTCGCTACAATTTTTATTTGTCTCTGTCCACATTAAAATTAGCTCAACAACTTGGCTCCCATAATAAATAACAGCTAATGTGTGCTAGTTCACCTTTCGGTGCCCTAAAGAGGGAAAAAGATTGGAAGGTTACTTTGAATGACAATACTAACAAGCATCTTGTTTGATACTTATGAGTTGTAACATGACACCTGGTTTATGTAAAATCATTTATCAAAAAAAAATTGTCAGTGAAAGATAAAAATATCCTACATGTCTAATTAAATACAGAAGTTATAGAGCTCTAGTGTGAGCATCAAGATACTCTCCACGCAAAAGACATAGCTGATTTGCAGATCAAAGTGCATATGAGAAGCAATTTCTAGGGGTGCCAACAAAACTGACCAGGACTTTTGCAGCAAGTGATGATGAAGGCCCCCTCTTTGACAATTCATTGAGCGCCACCTCAGCTGCCGCGTGCTCTGCCTGCCGCAAGGTGGAACAGAATGTCGGGCTCTCGAACGATTCGCCATTGAAATTAACTGTAGCCTTAAACCGTGGTGCATGATCCGGTCCCTCGCGGATGCAAGCGTAGGAAGGCAGGTTGAAGCAGCTCCTCTGAGCAAGCTCCTGCAGCTGGTTCTTGTACATGCCTGCATCCACCTCAAGAATCAAAGATGCATACAGTAAACTTACATTCACCATTAGAAGCAGGTTCATAAGGCGTAACATGCTCATCATAAACAGAACATTTAACAGTGACACCAAGAAACACATACCTCAGATATGAATGCACCAATCAAGAAGGCTATGAAGCTATGTTCAGAACTGGGAATAGCTTCTGCCCATACTATCTCGTCAGCCCTCTGAAAGCCTTGATATCCTCCTCTTGCTGCAGCAGATAAGACGCCTCCAATAAATAACCACCGCCGTACTCCCAGTCCTGCAGAGGAGCAAGAAAGTCTCGGATCAAATGGGGATCAATTTAACCAAATGTTGGCGCTCCCGGTGGCAATGATACGAACGGGATCACTGCGGTCCTCGAGAGGATTGACTGGTACAGGAGAGCAGTGGGGGCAATGAACCACCCAAGGACGGCAAAGAGCAGCTGATTCAGCTCGCCCAATCAATGCAATGCCTCAGGAAATCTTAGAAAAAAAAAAGGCATCCAAGGGGAAGAAGAAGAACAAACAAATCCAGAAACATGATTTAACACACGCAGAACAAAAACAAAAGGAGCGCATAAAATGATATAAACCCGAGTATTTCGCAACTGGCTAACAACCAAACCGCATCCAATCAGCGACCAAATCCACGGAGGAGAAGCGCCGGAGCCAAGAAACCCAACCGTGCCCCGCACCGGCGAGATCGGCCAAACCCCATCGCCGGCAACCCCCACGCCCAGATCGAAACAAAGAAGCTGAGCAAACTAACCTTGCAACGACGAGCTCCCTCGCAGTCCTTTTCCTCTCTCCCTCTCTCCCTCCAACCGCAGCAGAAAACGATAGCCAGGGAAGAGAAGAACCACCACCGCCACGGCCACCGACGACGACAACAAAATCTCCAGAGATGCTAAATCTTTCTGGTTGCAGCCACCCAGCAGCGACCTCCGGCCGGGGCTTGCCTTTGCTTGCGACTGCGACTTAGCTACTACGCCATTAGGCAGGCTACTAGTGCTACTACGGTAGAAGCGGCCGCCATTAACTACGAGATTTGGGGTGGGGGGAAGAGGCGTGTTGTTGCTTTCCGGCGCTTTTCGTCTGCATCTTCTTGGTCTTGTTTTCTTTCTTTCTTTTTTTTCTTGCATCTACTCCTCGTTTCTGTGTGTGAGTGTCTCTCATGTGCACGCAACGCTGATCATTATTGTCCGCCACGAGGGAGGAGGGCGTCCGTTAACATCACTTAGGACAGTTGATACTTGATTGATTAAAGGCAGCATGCTTGGTTGGTATTAATATTGGCTATGATTATATGGTTACTGATTTAAAAGACAGCGATTGCATTCTTTTAGTTTTAGTTAAGAAATATGTGCGATTTTTTTTCCCTGCCTCGTCTCCCACCGTCAACTTGGTACCGTCAACTTGGAAACGATTGGAGCCACGGATCAACGTCTGACAAGTAGTTTGCGTACATTTTTTTGTGAAGTTTTGTGTCCTTATGGAGCTGTCCTAGCGGTGGAGCCGACGACGTATAGAATAATGGTATCTCGGCCGCATCCCCGTCCTGACGTAGTAAACACGATTTACACCACGGAGCTTGTGAATCTCGCGGTTTGTATTTTCGTTATTTTGGTTGTCTTTCTCATCGGTTCGGCAACGAATCAGCGGTTCGACAACCTGTCTTGCAAGCGTGTGCCCTCCGCCATCACGTTCGACGATCTTAGGTTCTCATCGTTTGGAGTGAGCGACTCATGCGGCTATTCAAAATCTATGAGGTTAGTCAAGTCTGTTCAGGTTTGGTCTTCTTCAGGTTTGGTCTTCTGCAATTTCATCACCAGAGACATGAAGAGATATCAAGATATGGATCTAGCATTTATGTCGAATTTTTTTGACATGACTTTTAGTTTTATCAAAGATTACTAGACTATGGTTATCGTAGGAAATGTTTTTTGGTCTTTTATAAGTGACTTGGAATGCACAAAAAAATACGTTTTTTTTTCTGCCACTATAAAGCCTTTAGATGTGTGTTTGGTTTGTAACCGTGATTATCTCTAGTTAAAATCTAATACTCGTTGTGGTCGCACGGGGCTCCGACACCGGGGATGCGCGGGTACCCCCTTTTTAGGTTCGGCAGTGGGCTACGAGGATCGCTCCGGCGATCGCCGGCGGGACCGATGCGAAGCGTAAGAATACACCAAGAACACATGCACATACTTTTTACCCAGGTTCGGGCCACCTCGCGGTGTAAAACCCTACGTCCTGCTTGTCTGAGCTTGTATTACTGTGAAATCGGCTGTTTACAGGTTGCCGGGGGAAGCCCCCGGGTGGTCTCTTTTTGGCTAAGTGTTCTTTCCTACCTCGGGCTATTGCCAGTGTTGCCCTATGAGTTGGCTCAGCAAACGAACCAACCCGAGCGAAACGAACCGACCCGAAAGCGAACGAACGAAAAACCCACCCTTTGACCGTTGGCGGGGGTCCTCCTTTTATAGCCAAAGGAATACCACAGGTGTCACGGTCCATGGTTTACAAATGGCGAGCACGGACCGTGGGCAGCTCCTCCTCGGTGCGCTGGCATGCATGCATGAGCGCCATCCCCGCGGCTAGGGGTCTAGGGCCTAAAAAATAGGACTGGACAGCCACTGTTCGCCTGACTAGACGGGTAACGCCCTTCCTGTCTGCTCATTAAATGCGCCGTGTGCCTCACTCCTTGCCCTAACAAAACTGCACACTGGGCGCCTATCGCGCGCCCACGTGGCGCCTCTGCTTTGCTTGCTCGGCCCCGCCCTCGCGGCGGGACCCTGCGCCCGGGAACATCTCCTCCCGGCAAGTGCCTTCCCGGGAGGTGCCCAGGCAGGATCATCCCCCGAAGCCCCGCTAGCTCTTCCGGGCTGGTAGCTTGCCGGGCAGCCTGCACATTGCCGCCCGGGGTGAGGCCCTCCCGGAAACTCAGCGATGCGACCCACGCGTCGTGCAGTGGTGGTACCCCGGGTGTGGGCTGGCAACACCCGTTCCTAGGCGAACCCTTCCCTGGTCGGTTGCCGGGCTACACCCCAACTGACGCGTGGGTCCGACTTGCCTCGGGCCGGCGTCTCTTCGCCGTCCCACATACCCCGCCGTTACGGATGGAGTAGTGGGTGCGAGATTTTCACCGTAACCTCCCCTTTAAACGGGGAAGTTAAGGCCACTCTTCGCATTACCCTCCTGATTGGTAATTATCCCAACGCACCCGTAGGGTGCGGAACCGGCCGTTACCAAGCGACGGAGTGTTATAAAGTTTTTACTGCTGCGCTGAGGGGGAAACACTTAGCCCCCAAGCCTTCTTCCTCCAACTTTTTGCATCTTGCGCCCAAAAGCTCTACTAGCCTCCGCCCTCGCTCCCCATGGCGCCCCCACCACAAGGAAGGGAAAGGAAGGGAAGGCCCTGAAGAAACCGGCGGCCAGCAAGAGCGAGGGCGGACGTCTGAGCGCACGGCGAGTCAATGCTCAATCACCTCCCTAGGGACTCCGGGAAGGTCCGACGGCTCCCAAGCGAACACGTCGGCATTCTCCCGGAGGAAAGTGTTGATGGCGCTTTCCTATTCAGTAGTAAGGTTCGCACCGACGGTGACGGTGCGCTTCTTGTTGCCGGCTTGGAGGGGCAGCTTCTTCACCTTGGTGGCCTCCTCCCGGAGCTTCTGGCCCTTGCCGGGGCACGAGCTCGAGCCTGCGCTTCCCCCGGAAAGCTCTTGCGGGGTAGCGTGGGCCTTCTTCATTGCCGGGCCGTCACCCGGCAAGCCTTCGTCTCCGGCAACATCCTCGTCACCGGCGTCGGCTGCGGCGGCGGCCCTGATGACCTCGCCAACGCACCAGGCCGCGTCCTTGAGGTCGCACCTGATGGACAGGACTCCGTACACGGACGGCATCTTCATCACACCGTAGGCGCAATGCGTAGCCGCCATGAACTTGATCAGCGCTGGCCGACCAAGGATCCGGTTGTAGGGCAACGGGGTGTGCGCCACGTCGAACACTATGTGCTCGGTCCAAAACGCTTCCCGGGACCCGAAGGTCACCGGCAGCGTGATGCGCCCCATGGGGCGCACGATCCCGGGGTTCACTCCCCTAAACGGGTCAGTGGGTTTCAGCTGCTTCACCGGCAGCTGGAGTTTCTCCACCAACCTGGCGGATAGGAGGTTTAACCCCGCTCCATTGTCCACCAGCACCTTGGTCACCGTCATGTTGCTGATGATCGGTAAGACCACGAAGGGTATGACCCCGGAACCCAGCTGCCGTGCTGGGTGATCGTCGGTGCTGAAGGTGATCGGCACGTGCGACCACCTCAGCGGCTGCTGTGGCTCTGCGTCCGGCAACAACGCGCACACGTCGCGGGTGAGGCGCTTCACCGCGGCATGAGATGGGAGAGCGTAAGCTCCCCCATGGATGCAGGCGACGTCGCGGGGCTCCTGGAAGCCCGGCTCGTCGCCGCCAGTGCAGTCAGACTCGCGCTGCTCCTCAGCACGAGCCCTGTTCCGTCCCCGGGGAGGGCGATCCCTGCCAACGCGGGCCTGGCCGCGCCCTCCCTGGGCTTCCTCCCTGCCGACGCCGGCAGGCCTCGGCCCCGCCCTGGGGTCGTTCGGGCAATCTCGGGAGACATGCCCGATGTCCCCGCGGTTGAAGCAGGCACCGGCTACTCGGCGCTCCTCGTGGTGTTGTTCGCGCCGCTGCTTGATTCCCTGCAGGATGCGGCAGTCCTGCGCGTCGTGGGTGGAATTGGCGTGGATGGGGCAGCAGGGTGCGTCGCCCTGCTTGCCGCCAGACCCGCCACCGGGCGAGGCCTTCTTTGCAGGCCTCGCAGCAGCAGCCCCCGACTCCGCAGCGAGGACTTGCTTCCCGCTGCGCTTGCGGGAACCCTTCTTCTGCGAACCCTCTCCTGGGCTCGTGGCGGCTTTAGCCGCAAGTTCGGGCACTAAGCGCCCTTCCTCGGCCATGCCGCACTTGTGCGCCAGGGCGTAAAGATCCTGCGTCGTCCGGATCCGATGCGTGCTCAGCTTCTCGTGCATCTTGGGGTCGCGGACGTTGATGGCGAAGGTGTTGACGATGGCGGCAGCCTCCGCCTCCGGGATGGAGTAGGAGAGACTGGAGAAGCGGTTGACGAAGCTCCGCAGCGTCTCTCCCATCTTTTGCACGACAGTGTGCAGCTCCGCCATGGTCCCCGAGAGCTTGTAACCGCCTTGGAACATGCTCACAAACTGCTCGCACAAGTCCGCCCAAGTGGCGATGGACCCAGCAGGCAGGTTGAGCAACCAGGTTCTCGCTGATCCTTTTAGGACCATCGGGAACCAGTTGGCTCTGACCTTGTCGTCGGCGCCGATGGCATGCATCCCCAACGTGTAGGTCAGGAGGAAATCCTTGGGATTCACGGTCCCGTCGTACGTACCGAGCGCCCGCGCTCGGAACTTGCAGGGCCATGTCACCCGCCGCAGCTCGCGCGTGAATGCAGTGCAGCCGTCCTCGGGGCCCATAGGAGCATCTTCCTGCTCCTGCGGGCATTGGCGCTCTACCTCGCGCCGACGCCGGCGCTCCAGGCACCGACGCAGATCCTCCTGCTGGCGGGCATCAAGATGTCGCGCGTGTCACCTCGCGCGACGGTGGGTGATGAGTCCGAGGACCCCTCCGGGTCCCCGCCTCCCGGGCCTCCCTGCGGGGGAGGGTTTTCCCTTGTCGCGAGGCACGGGGCGCGTCTCCGAGCTCCGGGTTCTGCCCGCGGCCGGAGCCTGGCGGGACGCCCTCGCCCTGCGGCTGTAGAGCGGTGAGCGCGAGGAGCGCGTCCACCTCCTCGCCCCATGTCTCGTGCGCCGGCGTGCCCTGCTGCGGTTCGTACCGCACCATGACCCGCGCGGTGTTGATGGCCTCCGCCGAGGTCTGCGCGGGAGGCAGCCGGTTTCCCGAGCGGCTGCCCTCCGCCCTATCCCCAGACGCACCCGGGTGCGCGGGGTGCGACCTCGCCGGCATCGCTCGCGACGCAGTATGCTCGTGGCGCGGCTGACGCTGCGCGCCCTCAGCCCGTGATTCGACTCGCTGGCCGGCGGGGGCGGCACCATGTCCGCTCACACGGCTGGCCCCGGCACTAGGGGCCGTCGGCCCCCTCAGCCGGTTATTTGCTGACGGCCGATGAGGCGGGGCGGCACCATGTCCGCTCACACGGCTGGCCCCGGCACTAGGGGCCGTCGGCCCCCTTAGCCGGTTATTTGCTGACGGCCGATGAGGCGGGGGTGACAGCTGCGATTGCTGCACTCATGAGGGTTCAGGATTTTCCTGAACCCGCGACGCGGGTTGTGCGTCATGCGACCGCGTGTGTGCCGCTGGGGCTTCACGCGGGTCGATCCGAGGGTCACCAGCCTGCTTGGGAGGCATGGTGGTTGGCTCTGTCGTCGAGGAGGACGAGGCCGATATTGGTGTAGACGCCGCCGGCGGCGGCCACCGGGGAGCTCTCCTCACGCAACCCCTACCTAGCGTGCCAGATGTCGTCGCACGGGGCTTCGACACCAGGGCTGCGCGAGCACCCCCTTTTTAGGTTCGGCAGTGGGCTGCGGGGATCGCTCCGGCGATCGCCGGCGGGACCGATGCGAAGCGTAAGAATGCACCAAGAACACATGCACACACTTTTTACCCAGGTTCGGGCCACCTCGCGATGTAAAACCCTACGTCCTGCTTGTCTGAGCTTGTATTACTGTGAAATCGGCTGTTTACAGGTTGCCGGGAGAAGCCCCCGGGTGGTCTCTTTTTGGCTAAGTGTTCTTTCCTACCTCGGGCTATTGCCAGTGTTGCCCTATGAGTTGGCTCAGCAAACGAACCAACGAGCGAAATGAACCAACCCGAAAGCGAACCAACGAAAAACCCACCCTTTGACCGTTGGCGGGTGTCCTCCTTTTATAGCCAAGGGGATATCACAGGTGCCACGGTGTAGGACTCGAAGAGGGACTCGGTGGAAGATATGGTGGCGGCGGGAGATTATGGCGGTGGTGTGGCAGGAAGTTTGGCGGCGGAAGATTGATGAAGGAAACCTGCGTCACACGAAGAACAAGAAAACCAAAAGCAAGTTCGATCTAGTAGAAAAAATCTGAAAAACGATCCAATCTAATCCAACAACTCGACACGATTAATGCAGCAAAGATTCAACAATGCAAATACTAATGTGAAAATTGCAAGGCTCAGATTGGTTCTAGGACAAGGTAACTAATTCTAATTTTTTTTGGCTTTTTCTGGACGATAGGTAAAAACAGATCTAAACTACGGATAAACTGGAAAAATCTCACCGAGCAACCTTAAGCTCTGATACCACGTGATATGGGTCGGGGTGGCCCGATCTTTCGATGAGATTGATAACTCTCGATTTGTGTAGGAGGTGACGTTGACGATCTGACTACGGCCTAGGAGACAACGCCTTAGCAATCGATACACCAACTCTAAAGGGTTATTGATCACGCGGGGGCACGATCAACCTGACCACGAAGGTCTTTGTTCCTGCAAGCAATCGAAAAACAAGCAAGAACAAGATAAATAGCAGATGCAATCTAAAATTGCGAATATACTATATCAAACCAATGTCTCAACGAGACGATAAGTTGGAGTCTTGACGACGGTAAAACAGGTGGTCTAACCGACACACGCGATTACACGAAAGTAGCAAAGATGGCTAAACTTTATCTAATCAAAACCCAAGGCTCCTTGGGGGGGCTCATGGGGTATATAAAGGAGGAGGGAGAGATATTTTCGTCCACCTTGAGTAAGGAGGCCGAAATCCAACTCTATCCCTAACTTTCCTAACAAATTACAACTCTTTAGAAAACAGAAAAACAGATCCGTCAGCTTGTTTTGTCCGTCACGGTCAGCACGAGTCGAATCTCTTGATGGGGCCAGATCCGTTGGAAAGGTCTTGTAATTACCTTTCCAACAAGAACTTGTTTGCTTGATTTGGACATCGGATGCGGCCTGGGTGATTGAAACAATTTCGGGTCTCCTGGCAGCTCGGACCCGAATCGGATTCAACTTTAATTCGTGATATTTTTCTCTAGCAAGCTCCGAATCATGTGCCGTTTGATTTGTTGGAAAGTACACTTGAAATTTTTCCCTCTCAGCTGTATGAATGCTTGATTCTTGTTGGCCCTCTCGTTCGCCTCCATCGTATCTCATCTTGACCTTCGACTTGAAAAGCTCGACAAGATGCCTACGTAATAAAACGAGACCAGATAGTAGTGGCTCCGCCTCTTCATAAATATGACAATGAAAACAATTACTACTTGAATTCACTTGATTATAAATCTTGTCAAATATTATAGAATTGAGGGTACCAAAGGTCGTATCCATGGTTGGCATGTCCATATCAGCCCCGCCCTCGCGGCGGGAACCTGCGCCCGGGAACACCTCCTCCCGGCAAGTGCCTTCCCGGGAGGTGCCCAGGCGGGATCATCCCGGGCTAGTAGCTTGCCTTGCAACCTGCACGTTGCCGCCCGAGATGAGACCCTCCCGGGAACTCAGCGATGCGACCCACGAGTTGTGCAGCGGTGGTACCCCGGGTGCCACCGGTGTGACACTCGCTCCGACCCATATTAATTGTAGAAATATTACATGTATCTTTGGGCACATTTGAGACAATAATATCGGTCGGAGGGAATATGTTTTTGGCAACTAGTAATTGGCCACGCCCAACTCCTTGCAATTTACGTACCCTAGAGGAATCGAAAGAATTTTTTTTAGAAAGAAGGCTTTTCAGCCCTACTTTATTAGAAAGTCGACGAGGTTCTACTAGGGATACCAGTTTACAATAAGGACAACCACCAAACAAACAAACAAAAGGATAAACAGTTCAACGCCCAGCAATCCAGGGTTCCAGCCAGGAAAAAGAGTCTAAAACAGAGCTAACTCAGCCAATCCCACGAGCCTCCGTAGACTGGAAGTTCCTGTAGAGTCGCAATCAAGTGGAGCGTCGGCGCCCGCTTCTTATCCGGTAGGAGGTTCTTCCAGTGCGCCAAGAACGCCATTGCTTTGTAGATGACCTGCATAGGGGAGGCACAAACACGTTGATTGAAGACCATATCATTACGCGTAAGCCAGAGGGTCCATGCAATCGCCGCAAGCAAAGACCACATCTTGTGATTAGCCGCCCACCCCCTACGCCCAACGCAAGCTCATAGAAGTCGTTCTCCGAAAGGGGTGCTCGAGCCCAACCTAAGCAATCGCGGATATAACACCAGCAAAAGAAAGCCACATGGCAAGTAAAGAGCAAATGTTCCGCAGTTCCCGGCTGGCCACACAATCTACAACCTTCGGGACCTTGCCAACCTTTCTTCATCAATTCGTCAGTGACTCGAATTCGACCTTTCAGGCACATCCACGTGAAGATCTGCTGTTTCAGAGGAATAATGGCCTTCCACAAATCCATAATCTGGAGATCGCAGACCCAACGGTGCATCAAGGCATCATAGAGAGATTTAGTGGTGAAATTTTTCTTGGCTGTAAGCTCCCAGCGAGCAATATCAGCCGAAGAGTCCAAAACCACATCAGCCAGGAGAGCATTGAGGGAGTGCCATTCCTCCACTTCCCGCTCACCAAATGATCTCCTAAACGTCAAGTGAATTGTCCGATCAGGCAACACCTCAGCCACCATGGCATGCTGCTGTTCCGAGCAGGCAAACAGCCTAAAGAAGGAAACATTCAAGGGAACCTGTCCCAGCCAGATGTGGGACCAAAAGAAGACACTTTTACCACTATGCACCTCGTAAGCGCTCCCTTGAGCGAACCAGTCATTCACCGAATGAAGTCCCTTCCAGAACTGGGAAGTTTTAGAAGGGGAAGATTGGAAGAACCCCCCGTCTCCTAAATACTTCCTGCGAAGGAGAGTACAACTAAGATCATCATCACCCCTCTCAAGCTTCATGATCCACTTCGAAAGCAACGCTATGTTCCTCACCCTACTGTCCACAAAGCCCAAACCACCAAACTGCTTTGGGACACACAGCTTATCCCAGCTTACCATATGGTACTTTCTTTTTTCTCCGATGCCTTCCCAAAAGAAACGAGCCCGAATCATATCCAGCTTATAATGGATCCCTTCATTAAGCTTATAAAATCCCATCATATACGTTGGCATGTGATCCAAGCAAGAATCGATCAAAACTTTACGTCCCCCAAAGGACAAGCTACCACTTTGCCAGCCCTCTAAGCGTTTTTGAACCTTATCCACAATCCCCTGGAACCTTCCAGCAGAATTTTTGTGGGAGCAACAGGAATCCCCAAATATTTCAGAGGAAAACAGCCCACTTGGCAATTAATCTGATCCGCCAGCAATTTTTGTTCTTCCGGCTCCATCCCAACTCCAAAGACCTCACTTTTTTGGTAATTGATCTTCATACCCGACATTGCCTCATAACAATAGAGCAGAAATTTCACAGTTCTAATTGATCGAGGATCATTATTGATAAAGAGGATCGTGTCGTCAGCGTACTGCAAGTGCGAGATGCCCCCAGGCACCAAGTGTGGAACCAGCCCCTGCAGATGCCCTTTGCACTTAGCTGACTAGAGCATCGCCCCCAACGCATCCCCGACAAGATTGAACAGAAGCGGGGAGAGCGGGTCCCCCTGCCTTAGACCCTTAAACGTTCTGAAATAGCTACCCAATTCAGCACGTGAATTTTTGGCTCCTGGGAGCCAGGACTCTCGATAGAATGGACCAATGAGAATCGTTGCTTTGGGTGGTTCTGTCAGTTCGGCCCGAGTCTTTTTGGCCCAGTATATTGTAGAAAACAGTGACATATACTAGGCCGTCCATGTTTGTTTTGATGGGAGAATTCGAATTTGAATGGAACAACACTAAGGAGCTGTCTCTTGGGCTGGCACAGGAGGTTCCGTTAAACCTGGGCCATATGGAACATGGTAAACCTGGGCCATTTCGAAATTCTTGTACCTGTCTAAAAACCTCGAACATCTCAGATCCACGCAGGCCCGCTGGTTAATGGTGTCACTGGGCAGCGAACTCACTCGTGGGGGAAGTCCTGTTAGAGAGAAAAAAGAAGCTTCGTTCTTGCTATCGTCGTTCTGGAGGAAGTCGTGCCGTTGAAGGAAAGCGGCGATTTCACGACGATGGACAATACTGAAGCATGGTTTCCTATGGAAGATCTGGTGTCGACAGGTGTTTTCAGGTGAGTCCGATTTATGTAGATCTAGTGCTGGAGTGTTTTATCGTTCAGAAATCGTAGAGAAGAAATATGGTCGTTTCATCGATTTTTTCAGCGGATCGAATGTTGGGCTTTGCGGCGTTGGTATAGATGGGGACAGGCTAGAAGGATTTGCGGAAAGAACTACCGCATTACCAATAATGGCGCTTCGACCCCGCGTGATGAATTATGCGCGGATGATGGTGGAAACGCGACGCCGTCAGCCGGGAAATCTTCTCCTGTACCTGATGGTTGGATAAAGAGGTACGTGCTCAGAAGTGGCGATTGTAATAAGTAAGACAACAAAATATTTTACGATTACCCTATTTTCTTCTTGTAGTGTGCTTGCTAGTTATCGTACTGTAGTTCTGCCTGAATAGTATTTGTACTGGATTGAACAATTTGAACAGGGTTCGTGTTGCTGATTCGTCTGAAGAGAGGAAAACGAACCCTGATAAACCAACGGCTTTGGAGAACACCATCAGAAGCTACATTGAGAATAAGAGGCCAATGGTCGTGGATCCGTCTGTTGGAACAACGTTCGATTCACTGGACGAAGCATACAGCTTCTACAATCTTTATTCCTGGGAGATTGGGTTTGGAATCAGATACGGAAAGAGCAGGCTAAATGTTCATAAGAAGAAATGTATGCAGGAAATTTTGTGTGGATGCTCTGTAAGTTTACTGATTTCTGCTAAAGTATTATACAGTGTAACATTTGTGTATCTGAATGTCTGAATTTTCTGAGATGTTTTGGTATCAGGGACAGCCGCTAAAAGACAACAGCAGGTCGACTAGGTGTGGTTGCGGCGCCATGATTCGTTTACTGAGAACAACAGATGGAGGTTGGTACATTTCGGAACACAGGGCAGAGCACAACCACCCCCTGTCATCTACTTGTGGCGAGAAGTTGCACTGGCAGTCGCACCGACATATTGACAGGCATGCAAAGGATCTGGTGGTGCACTTACGTGAAAATAATGTCAGCCTGGGTAAAGTTTATAGTATAATAGGAATTTTTTTGGTGGGATGGAAAGTATTCCGTTCACGAAAAGGTCTTTAAGAAGCCTGTGCGGCAAGATCAGTCGTGAGCAGTCTGACAAAGATGCGATGAAGACAATGGATGTATTTGGGAAGATGATGGACGAGGACCCTGATTTCAAATACACGGTCCAGCTGGATGAGGACAGTCGTATGAAGACACTCCTATGGACTTCTGGAAATTGCATTGACAAGTATGCGTGCTTCGGAGATGTTATCACGTTCGATACAACCTACAGGACTAATCTCTATGATATGCCATTTGGTTTGTCCGTGGGTGTGAACAACCATTTTCAGAGTATAATTTTGGGAGGTGTTCTTATGCGTGACGAGAAGGAAGAGAGTTTTAGATGGGTGTTCAGGGAATTCATGCGATTGGTTGGTGGCAATGAAAACCATCCGAAGACCATCCTGACAGGTACTTATGGCAAATGTCTTGTAAGATTTATTTGGTTTGTAATATAATTTGATAACCTAATTCTTGAAATTTCACTTTACAGATCAGGCAAGAGCTATGGAGCTGGCGATAGCTGAAGAGCTGCCAAACACTAAACATCGCTGGTGCAAATGGCATGTACTGAAGAAAGCGAAAGAATGTCTTGGCGCTGTCTACGGTAAGAGGTCAAGTTTTAGGGCAGAGTTTCATCATCTGGTGTCGGAGCTTTATACGGAGGAGGAGTTCGAGTTGGGTTGGGCATCAATGCTTGAAAAACATGGGTTGCAAAAACAGCCATTTCTGACGCAAATATATGAGGTGAGGCAAAAGTGGGCTATACCATATTTCAGGGATACTTTTTGCGCAAAAATGACCAGCACGCAAAGGAGCGAAAGTGCGAACCATATGTTAAAGGGCTATATTCCTCCGGGTTGCTCTATGCATCTGTTTGTTAAGCAGTATGCGAAACTCCAGTTCGACAGAGACATGGAGGAAAGCTACCAGGAGAAGAGGACAGCGCTGGTAAGTGGTTATTTTATTTCTGCCAACTTCAGATGCATGTGTTCTACAACAAGGAGGATACTGTTCATGCATAATGATGTTTTATTTTTGTAATAGTTTGCAGTCTGGTGTTGTGTTGAAGTCTAATTTGCCTATAGAGAGGCATGCTGGGAAGATCTACACCAGAAATATGTTCGAGCAATTTGGTGAGTGCCTTTACGAGTCAGGTCATTACCTTGTAGACGAGGTGGAGGCAGGGAGGTTGTACACTGCAAGACATTCGAGGTCAGGCTCGCGAGAACAATGGTGCAAGGTTCTGTTCCAGGTCAAGGTTGATCGTGCGTCAGAAGAGTTTGAATGCGAGTGTGGATTTTTTAGCCACGCGGGGCTGCAATGTCCTCATGTGCTTAAGGTAAACTAATGATGCATGTATTGTTTTCCTCAGATTTCGAATTCGTGTGTCAGCTTGCTTATACCGGTGAGACCGCAGGTGCTAATTCACCTTGGTTATGAGGAAATACCCGGGAGGTATATTATGAAAAGGTGGACAAGGGATGCAAGGGACATTCTGCCGAAGCATCTTCGACGGTATCAGAAGGATATAGGTAACAATGGTTTGTTATTTCACAGTTCATGGCTCCGCTGATTGTTGGCGATGGTTGGTGCCTCTAGGTCGTCGATCGGAAGGACAAAGTGGTCAGGGTTTTCGACCCTGTGTTAACGGACAGTAGCAAGGAGATGTATGAGAGGAAGCACATTGAGAACGTCTATTCGCTGCTGGATAATATGGACGAAATAAGCAAATATCTGTCAGATGATTGGTCCTTTATTCTTAATGAATGGGGACCAACATTCAACCGAGGAATGCATCCTCCCGGACCAGTGTGAGCGTGATTTTTTTACTTAATCAAAATTGACTAATAGATATGTTTTTGCACTAATGTGTGCTAAATGTTTGCAGGAAGGATACTGGAGCCGTGGTGTTGCGGTACGCAATTGGGTACGAGGAAATGGCGAGGTTCAGCTGCCGGGTTGGGTAAGCCATAATGTGAAAGTGTATCGACATATTTAATTTTCATTAGCAAATATTTGAATAATCAATGGATAAACTGTACAATGTAACAGGATAACATAGATGAAGAGAAGATAAAGCTGTCATACGACCTTGTAACAATGGGCGAGAATGTGGGGGAGAGACTGGCGTTCGTCTGAATGCGTTCAAGTCCGTCAGCTTTGAATGAAATTACGTAGGGTGTCCAAAAGGTTTATTCCAGCTTTACGAGAGGAGTACGACAAATGTTTGTGGATTGTGTTAGTTCAGTGTCAGCTTACCTAGACTGGGCATGGATGGAATCCAAATTATGTGGAATTTCTAAATTATAGACTGAGTGTTATGTCCCATTCGTTATCGTCTGTTTGTTTAAGTACAATGTTCGTATGATTTTCATTCCACTGAGACAAGTATAATGAAAATCAGGAGTCTGGAAAAAAATGTTTCGTGGTATTCTAATAGCAAAACTATCATCTTACTAGATGAATGTCGGACAGTACGCGATCAGGTGTGCTGTTCCTCTATGCACATGAAATAATGGCTTGTAAATACTCGGACAGTTTAGATTATCGTCGTGAAAAGCTCATCCTCGGTATATGAAAAAAATAGCATATATATTGCTGTGGCATTGTGTGGCCTCTAAGAACTAAGAAATCTGAACGGCAGTGTCACGATTAGAGCACGAAGCAAGTGATATTGAATTTAGTTATATATCAAGAACAGATGAAAAAATACAGGGATGTAGGGAAGCGGAGAGAATACTGGAGTAAAATTCAAATGAGATTGCTAATCAGACCGGTTTATGTTGTCACATAAATGAGCGATCACAGGGGGCGTTAAATTCATTAGATACAGCTCCGTCAGAGGAGATAGTGTATGAAAACTACAAAACATGGAAGGATGATTTTATGGCTTCGAGAGCATCAGCTGGCATCATAGATGAATTCTCTTCTAGGCGCATGACTTCATATAACAAAGTTCGACGATGTTCCTTAAGGGTGTCTTGACATGTTAGAGAAAAATGTGTTGTCAAATGCAGATGAACTGGATTGAGAAACCAATCATTTTTTTAATATCGATATGTTCAACTAAATTTACCTTGCACAGTGGCTTCACTAGTTTTGAGCCATCATAGTGCCGTGCAAAAAAAGATGTGCACACTCCAGACTCTTCACTGATGAGTTATGAAAACAAAGGTCATTGCTCTGTGGCAGTTATTGTTAAAAAATATAAGTAAAAAATAATGTTGCACATTTGACGGACCCTTTAAAATTTTCTGAAATTATGATAGGGAATCGACGAGTCCATCCATCAGTACCACATGACCAATTGTCGTAGAACGCTTTGACACAGACGAACAGTGCTGTGAGAAGCTTGTCCGAAACGAACTGGTGTAGTTTGAGTTGGCGGTTGGAAAAACCGTCAGTACCAGCTGATGGGTCAAGCACGTGGACACACTTCTCTAACATGTCAAAGTGGTAAACGCACCAACAATCCTCAATTTGAGTTGGTATGACATACTGCGAAAATTGTAATAAACAAGTCAGTAGTGGCAGATGTTTAATATATAATTTAAAACTGGTGTAATTTAGAAACATTTTGGTGCGTACCATTCGTGCGGTTACCGGGTTGAATTCCCTTGCATCGCTGATGAATTGGTTGTGGATTGACTGCACTGACAATGGGTCGATGTTTGATAGCACGATAACTTGCTAGCAGGAAAAAACAGATTGGTGGACATTCTGTGAAAGCGGAAAAATCAAAGGATGATAAGTTTGTATCATAAAAAAACAAGAGTAATGGCTAACCGAGAAATCAGGTTCCATAATCTTCCACCACCGCTTTCCTTTAGAATCCTTAGATGAAGCGGCATCGATCTGACCTAAACGTCTCATTAGAAGAGAACACATGTCATCGCAGAGTGGATGTGATCCTACTAGCTGCTGCCTGATTTGAGATCCATCTAGCTTAAGCAACCTAGGATGAACATGAAAAATCCAATTCCTGTTAACATAAGAAAAACATACGTCATATATTGTTGTCTTGGTCAAATATTTGAATGGCTAAGAGTAATATGAAGGTGACCTTGCAAGGACTGACATTGGCGCTCTGGTCATCCAATCAACAATTGCGAGAGTTGCAACAGGAGGAGGTGAGCGGGGGATTGATCCAACAACCCATGGATCTCTGGACATCCTTGACGGTGTCAAAGATGTTTTTGAGAGTGGCGTAGTGGCCTTTTGCCCAAAAAGAATGACACTGCCATCTTGCGGTTGATCACACCATTCTATTATCAAGTTTGAGACAAACTTCCTCATGGAACTTTGTCAAGTCTAGAATTGCTGGGTCGTCTGGTTTTGGAAGCTCGCTGAACAATGCGCCAGTAATCACGTCTGATATGTTGGCGGTTTGCCTTGGCGTGTTTGAAATCGTAGCAGCTTGGCAAGAATCGACGTGGCGTGACAGTTTTAGCTTCTTTGTTATACCTGCAGCAAGGAGAATTCAATGTGTGATGGCTGGAGAAGTACAATATAGAAATCTCTAAATTCTAATTCGAGAAAAAAATTAGATGCTTGCCTGACTTATCGTTTGGGATAGAGCCGTCCGATGACCCGGTAATCTTAGGAAGGTGGTCTAACTTGCGATTGAGTGGGCTATGCCCGGTAGAGCTCTCTGCACATGTTAATGTAAATATTGGGTTTTACCTAGCGAGTGTCATGGGAGGATTTTTTTTTTAAATATATGTACCTACCTTCACACTCGGTGGGTGATTTCCGTGAGGTTGAGAATTGGTTATCTGAGGGAGTAGGCGCATCGCTGTTCAGCATTGGTTGGGGTTGCCGGGGGTGTCTGTTCAGATCACAAATCTCACGCCCTGCAATGGTGCAGCAGCTGCAAGGCTTGCCGTCTGGCGTAAGCAACTTGTCGGCGAAAGCAAACATCTCATCCTGACACTTACGCCTGAACTCGTTCATGAACAACAGAATTCTGGCGTTGTGCTCTTTCAGTAAAACTGGGGTTTTTGTTTGGATCTGACAGTGTGACAGGGAAAACCGATCAACATTGTAAGTTTAAGAATGCAGGGATAATATGCTTGCGGAACTTACGTGCATGGGATGGTTGGCGCGGAGGTGACGAGCAAAATCATTAGGGCCAAGGTTCGTGCATGATGCGGCTGTGTTGCTCTGTGGCGGGTGCGCCAGGTCGTTAGCATGGCGACCAAGACTTCGGTTTGCCGCATGGTTGTTAGATGGCGTGGCCTTGATTGCAATCTTGGCCTGTGAAAAGATAAATAAATCTGTTTATGAGTAATGAGGAACGATAAAAAAAACGATCTGGTATTGTATGTGAAGCAAGAGCGTGGTCACCTGTGCCGATGGCCCTGGAGGAAAAAATGACCCATCGCCACCGTTGACCGAAGAAAGATGATCAACCATTTTCTTAATAGTTTCATAATCGAATAGGCAAATCCGAGGTGACAAATTTCTGGGCTTATTATATACTCCAAGATCTATATGATCGAGGTAAAAAACCTGCATGAGATGATCAGGGAGCGGGTTAGAAAAAATTAAAATTGTGCCGACAAATGAAGATAATTATAGTCCTGCAAGGAAAACATGACAAATGATGTTGTTCAAAACAAGAGATTGAAATACCTGTAGAAACAGATGGCACCCCCCGATGTGAATTGACGTGTGGCCACTTGTGATATCAGACTTCAGTTTGGTTGCTGCTAGAGCGATATGCTTAAGCACGTACTGCCCCCAATTAAAAGATGATACATTTTTTTTGACCAAATTAAAAGATGATACATTTGAAATGCATGCCAGTGTGCCGATCAAATCCAGCGTGACATAATCATGTTTTGCCGTAGGGGCAAGCAAATTGCCAATTACGTATATTAAGAATGATATCTTGAAGCAATCTATTTCTAATTGTGACGACTGCTCGGATATAGGCTTTAGAAGGTAGACCTCGGCGAATTTAAGACTATGGATGCCCTTGTGTCCGGCAATGGCGGACTGACGAGTGTACTCATCAAGTGATTCTGAGAAATTTGTGGACTCTGCTAAAACTGTCTTGGAACCAACTGGTATATCAAAAACCTCGTGGACAGCTTGTGGGGTGAGTTGGAAACTGGAAGAATGATCTATATCAAGTGACATGGTCTGGGTATCTATTCTTTCAAGTAGCCATGCGCTAAAACGAAGGTTTATTTTTGGCAAAAGGTGTAGCTTGTTCATACCATGGAAACCCATCCCAGCAATGATGGATTTTTTGAAATCGTCAAATTGACCTAAAATTGTGCAAACCTTCTGAACAGAAATTCTGGAAGTGAAGGATGGTGTAACTTGGCCAGCCGTCTGGGCCAACGAGTCTTGTTGTTCACTGTCGTCTGCGTCGAAGACGAGAGCTAGATCCTTTCGTGGACAAGCGTCCACCTTTGACACTGTTTATTGATAAACAGAACACGGCGTCAGGAAAGGTTCAGAGATAATATAGGACATGACAAAAGACGAACGTCGTGCAGGTCCATGGCGAGATGAGTATCATGAGACGAAACAAGAGATCACGTTGGTGAGATTTGGACGAAGTGTTAACGTGTGACTGCCCTGGCGATCCTTCTATTGAAGGAGTTTCAATGAAATCTGGTGTTGGTGTCTGGTGGTTGAGGAAGGCGGATTAATGTGAAACGCGCAATTAATGTAGTTGTGGCTGGTGATTTGCACAAGTCTACAAAGGCTGAAGTCGGTCTGCGGTGTGCTCAGAATTAGCGTGCCCCCCTCGGCCTAGACACTCATCGTTCACCAGTTTGGGCGAGTGATTGATCAGTTCGGTATGTCGTCCACCAGCGCTAGGGGAGGCGTGCGCCGGAGAGCTCAGTACGGGAAGCTGCCGCTGATCAAGTGCACGAGCTTCAAGACGCATGTGGTCCGCCAGTTTACAGCTACGACCTGGATGAACAAAGGCTGCGATTTCGTGAAGTGCATGAACCGCAACGTAAGTGTTTAGCAAGATGCATTTTATGATTTATGCGGAAATTAATTAATACTTTATGTCGTACCAGTGGTCCACGGGGTCTCACCGATACGGGACGCGTGGGTTGCCAGTGACAAAGCCCCGTTAAGTTGGCCTCCCGGGAACGATAAGCCCAGGAAGCCTGCCCCAAGGAGACGGTCCTTGGTGAAGACAAAACCAAGAGCCGAAACAGAGGAAGCGCCCGGGAACCCTGGTCCCGGAAAGTGGAAGGAACACCTCCACGGCAACTGGCCGTGTGCGCTAACAAGGAGGGGGCACCCCAGCAACCCGCGCTCGGGCATGCAAGCGGGGCCCGAAGAACAATCAAGACAGGACGAGACGGCGGACATAGTGCATTTAATGCACGGACAGGAGTCACATCAGCAGGGCTAGTCTTGCTCAGCAAGGCTAGGACGTCTACTCTGCAATTCATTTTTTCTATCGTGTACAGTGGCCTGGGCGCTGCATGGCGTCCAGCGTGGATCAACGGCAGTGTAATTCCTGTGGCGATGACACGCGTATAGGAGACGTGTCGCGCTGCATGCATCGGCACCTGTGGTATCCCCTTGTCTATAAAAAGAGGACCAATGCCACCGGTCAAAGGATTCCGCTCGGTTCTGTTCTAGTCATAGCCAGTAGTAGCAAGGAGTATCACTCCGGTAGGCAACAACCTCTCTAAGGAGAGCAAGTAGCTCCCCGGGAACCTCGGGGCATCCTATAAGCCATACACATATTTGTGAATACAACTCCAAGCAGGACGTAGGGTGTTACACCTCCGGGTGGCCGGAACTTGGGTAAATTCACGCGTTGACACTTCGTGTCTCTCGTCACGCCGGCGATCGCTGGAGCAATCGCCTCGCCCTCCACCGAACCAAAAAGGGGGTGCTCGGCATCTCCGGTGCCAGAGACCCGTGCTCCGACATCTGGCGCGCCAGGTAGGGGGGCGTGCAGAGAGCTTCAGGTGACCGCCAGCGTCATCGTCTCCACCACCGGCTTCTTCATCAGCGACATCCTCCACGACTAGCTCGCCATGTCGACCAAGAAGGCAGACGGGCCCCGGGTCAACTTGCGCGACACGCTCGCCATGCGCACTCGATCCCACGATGCCGCACGTGCGTCGCCAGTTCAAGGGGACCAGGGGTCCCCTCCATGACAGCAGCAACAACCGCAACTGTCACCCCCACCTCCTCGGCCGCCGATGGACAACCGACTGAGAGGGCTTGCGGCGCCTAGTGCCAGAGCCAGCCGCGCGAGCGACGTCAACGTCGCACACGCCAACCAGCGAGCCCACTCGCGGGCTAAGGATGCGCAGCGGCAGCTGCGCCACGACCACAGCGTGTCGCGTGCGACGCCAACGGAGTCTCGGCCCTCACATCCGAGGGGACCGGGCGACCGGGCGGAGGGCAGTCGGTCGGAGAACCGGCAGCCTCCCGCCCGAACCCCGGCGGAAGCCATCATTGCTGCGCGTGTTATGGTGCGCTACGAGCCACCGCAAGTCACGCCGGCGCATGACGTGTGGAGTGCGGAGCCGGATGCGCTCCTCGCGCTCGCTGCCCAACAGCCGCAAGGTGAGGGCGGCCCGGCCGGTTCGAGCCGGGGACAGAACCCGGGATGCGAAGACACGCCCCGTGTCTCGTGGCATGGAGAGCACCCTCCACCATCGGGAGGACAAGGAGACGAGGATCCCGAGGGATACTCGGACACGTCATCGACCGTCACGTTAGGTGACACGCGAGGCGTCCTAAACGCCCGCCAGCAGGAAGATCTCCGCCCGCGCTTGCAGCGCCGGCGCCGGCGCGAGGCAGAGCGCCAGCGTCCAGAGGAGCAGGAAGACGCTCCCATGCGCGCCGATGACGGCTGCGCCGCGTTCACTCGCGAGCTGCGCCGGGTGACATGGCCCCGCAAGTTCCAAGCGTCAACGCTCGGGACGTATGACAGGACCGTGAATCCCAAGGACTTCCTCCTGACCTACACATTGGGCATGCACACTATCGGTGCCGACGACAAGGTCAGGGCCAACTGGTTCCCGATGGTCCTCAAGGGATCAACGAGGACTTGGTTGCTCAACCTGTCCTCAAAGGAAGAAGGGCTCTCGAAAACGCGGCGGAAAGCAAGTGCTTGCCGCGGAATCGCAGGCTCCCTAGAGGCCCACCAAGAAGGCGGCGTCAGCGGGAGCATCGGGTAGCAAGCCGGCGGTGGCCGCGCGCTGCCCCATCCATAGCAACGCCACCCACGACGCGCAGGACTGCTGCACTCTCCCCGGCAAGCTAGTCTTAGACGAAAAAGCAAGTAAAGAGCATTGAATATAATAAAGCTTGAGCAAATGAGTTCACAAATAGCATTCGGAATGACAAGAAAAGGCTAACACAAAGAAATTTTAAGGCGCCTTGCGCCACTTGCAAGAAAATGAGGCGCTCCCGGGGCGGCTGCGTCAGCGTCCGGTGCATCCTCGACGCCGGGGGCTTCTCCGGCAACCTCCTCGTCAACGGCTTCGGCTTCATCGACCTTGCCCTGCATCTGCGTCACCATCTCGTCCACCACAGCCTGCACTGCTTCCCGGTGGGTCTTGGCCTCTTCCTCGTCTGACCAGGCGTCTAAGAACGCCTCGAACTGGAAGTCGGGGTGGGCGGAGTGGACCTGGGTAAGGATTTCCCGGTGACCTGCTCGGCTGCAAGGCCGACCTGCCGGTCCCCGAAGGCCGTGATGCAGTTATGCAGGCCGTTCAGCCGGCCACCAAAGTCTGCGAAGAAGGAGGTGAAGCTGCCCATGTTCGCCCCATCGAAGGAGGTCACCGGGATGTCGAACCCCTGCAGCGCCTCCACCGCCGAGTCCGCCAGCTTCTTCAGCCTGGCTACCTTCCCCGTCCTACGGGCCCGCAGCTCGGTGCACACGCCGCTAGCCTCCTGGGCCTGCAGCTTGTGCTCGCGGCACTCGGACTTCAGCCTGCCGATCTCGGACGCCATGTCAAGCTCACCCTGAAGGGACGAGCTGGCATCTTGGGCGGCCTTGAGCTGCCCCGCCAGCTCGCGCTCCCGGGAGTGAACCTGGTCCTGCAGCTCCTTCTCCCGGCGCGCCGGAGCTTCGGCTGCTGTTGCAGCCGCCGTCTCCAGCTCTCCGACCTCGCGGCGGAGGCGCTGGATCTCCATGAAGTAGTTGGACAGTAAGTCCGTCTTCTCCCAGAGACGCTCCTAGAACGAGTCCAGAGCCACCTGGTGCTCGTCCTCTCTCTTGGCGTGCGTGGCCTTCACCAGCTCGAGCTCCCGCTGGTGCTCTTGCTGGAGGTCCCATAGTTGCCGGAGGACCTTGGCCTCCAGCACCCCTTGCACGGCGGGCGCCGCCCTAGCCTGCTGCGCCTGCTGAAGCTCCCCCCGCAACCATTGCAGCTCGGTGCGCCGCTCCTCCGCCTCCCATCGCGCTGCGCCCAGTTCCGCCACCACGTGGGCATGGTGCTGCTACGCGTCGTTGAAAAAAATCGACGAACATCCGCTGCTGCTGCTGGATGTTGTCGATCACTTGGTGCCCTTGCTGGAACACGCTGGGGTCGAAAGTAATCCGACCCCATGAACGCCCGGCGAACTCCCCTGCTCCCAGGCTGAAGGCGGCTCCAGCGGAGGAGGAGGACCCCGCCGCAACCGTCTGTGATCCCGAGGGCGCGTCAGGATTCGACGACGCGACGCGCCTCCGGCTTGGCCGAGCCCCGCCGCTCCTTGCCCGTCCAGAGGGGCGGGCCGGGGGCTCGGGGGCTTCTCTAGGGCGCCGCTGCTTGCTTCGGCTGGCGGAGGCTACCCTATGTCACTTGCCGCAGGCGGCGCCGTCTGTGTGGCGTCGCCTGCGGCAGCAGTCGTGGCCCCGGCAGGCACCGTGGCAGATTGTTGAAGGGCTCCGGCGCAGGCAACCTCCACCGAAGCATCGTCTTTGACCTCGCCAGTGAGGTCGATTACCCGCACCTCGATGAGCGCGAGCGCAGCTGGAGCATCCCCGACAACTGCACGAAGAGCACCTGCGTCAGTCTAGGAGATGGCACGGGTAAGTGAAAGAAATCTTGGAGCTTGCACGTACCTGCCGCCGGGCCGGTGCCCTGCGAACTCGAATCGGGGACCCCTGTGTCCGCAGAGGCAGCTGCCGCCGCAGTGACGGCCGCGTCAGCAGCGTCCTGGTCACCACCGCCCAGCGTCGGGCGGGGTTTCTTGGTAGGGGCGAAGTGCTGGCCTGCCCTCTCTTCCTCGAAGACCTGGGAAATGTAAAAGTAAGCTAAGCAGACATGTAAAATTCGCAAAATCCAGAGCGTTCAGAACAACGTCGAACTCACCCCGCCGGTTTGAGCTTGAGCACACTGTCTACCAGGATGCTCCTCGCCGGGGGGCCGCTACGTGCGGGGGGAACTGGCGGAGCCGGCGGGGTAGCCGGAGCGGCTGTTGCAGCCCCACCGCTGCCGCCGGAGGCCCCAGTCCCCGCATCGGCGTGAGGCTCCTGAGGCTGCGGGCTGACCTCCTGCCTGCTCGCCCGCTCCGCCGTAGACCGCCTCACCAGGGGGACGTCGTCTTCCTCGTCCTCCTCCTCCGACGCGACCCCGCTGTCTTCCGGGGGGGCGACCCCGCGGGCTGTCGGGGGAGCATCGTCGTCGTCGGAGTTGGAGTCTCCTCCGATGCCCAGCGAGGAGTCGTCGGAGTCCGAGTCCTCCGGCCTGGTGGAGCCCTGGTCCTGACCCCCCTTCCCCGAGTTGGCAGCCGGCTCCTTGCCATTGCGGGGCCGGGGCTGTGAGAGGGGGGGGGGTAGGGCTGCGCCGAGGGGTCCTCCATGATCCCCCACTCATCGCAGAGTCGGAGATCCCGGGCTCCCGGGTTCGGGATCACGGTGTGGAGCGGGTGTGCTCCAAGCGGCGGCAACCAGAAGGCTTCGCCCTCACCGGTGATGACCTTCACCCAGAATTGCACCTCTTCCGGCAAGAGCTCTGTGCGTTGCAGCCGGGTTCGGTCGCCCGGCCCAGTGTACATCCATGCCGGACCGGATGCGAGCGCCGCTGCAGGGGAGCCACGCGACTCCTGATGAAGTGGCGCGCCACGTCTGTGTCCGTGAGCCCAGCCTCGTGGAGCGCCCTGATCTTGGCGCAGATTGGGGCCAGCTCCTCGTCCTTCTGGTCGCGGATCGTCCAGTCGTCAGAGCCCTTTGGGGGTCCAAGGGGTTCCTCATGGAATTCCTGGAGCTCGTCGGTGCGCATCCAGCACTAGTCGCGGCGCCACTTGTGCTCGATCTTCTTCTTCCCCAGCCGGATGAACTCCGACTTGAGCCTGTCACGGAACCGGAACACCACGCCCGAGGACAGGAGAGCCTTCGCCTCTGTCCTCGGGTAGTATTAGTGGCGAAACAGAGCCACCGATGGCATCACCCCCACGAACGCTTCACCGAGGTGTTGGAAGACAGCCAATGTGAAGAACGACGTGGGGTGAATTTGGGCCATGATGAGCCCGTAGGTCTCGATGATGGCAGAGAGGAAAAAAGAGTGCGGTGGCACGAACCCGGCTAGCATGAATCTCCCGAAGATCCGGAAGTACTGCGGGTCGCGCTCCGCGCCGACGGGGAGAACCTGCGTCGGCCCGTCTTGGTGGCGAGCGCCAAGACCAGCTTGTCCACCTTCTCACCGTTGTACCCGGGGGGAAGAAGGCGAACTTGGCCCGCATTTCTTCATCCTTCCGGGCTCGGTCCGACAGCTCCTTCTTGCTGGCCTTCTCGCGCTTCTCTCCTTTGCTGGTGCTCCCCTTGGGTTTGTTCTGGCCCTTGGAAGACATCGGCGGGAGTTGGGGAGTGGTTTGGCTGGAGTTGGGGCGTGGAGAGCTTGGGGGCCAATGGCGGAAGTAGGAAGCAATGGGAAGTGCCCGCCGCCAGCCTTGGGTATTTATCGGGGCTGGCGGGCTGCAACTGACACCCGCACGATCGGCAATAAAGTGCCCTAAAGAATCGGGAATTAAGAAGGGTGTGCGCGACGTGGCCTTAACTCTTTGGTGATTATGGGGGATAAGGCATGAATCGTGCGTCCGACCGTTTCGCTCGGGAGAGCGGAACTGCAAATATGGCCCACAAGGCCGGGTGCTAGGGGACTCCCCTTCGGACCCACGCGTCGGATAGGGCGTAGCCCGGCAACCGACCAAGGACAGCACTTACCGGGGGCCCCAAGGCTGCCGGCCCACAGCCGGGGGCTACTATTGTACCAGTGGCCCACGGGGTCCCATTGATACGGGACGCGTGGGTCGCCAATGAGAGCCCCGCCAGGTTGGCCTCCCGGGAACGATAAGTCCGGGAAGTCTGCCCCAAGGAGACGGTCCTTGGTAAAGACAAAGCCAAGAGCCGAAACAGAGGAAGCGCTCGGGAACCCTGGTTCCGGGAAGTGGAACGAACGCCTCCACGGCAACTGGCAGTGTGCGCTAGCCGGGAGGGGGCACCCCAGCAACCCGCGCTCAGGCTTGCAGGCGGGGCCCGCAGAATAGTGAAGACAGGACAAGACAGCGGACGCAGTGCATTTAATGCACCGTCAGGAGTCACATCAGCAGGGCTAGTCTTGCTCAGCAAGGCTAGGACGTCTATTTTACAATTCATTTTTTCTACCGTGTACAGTGGCCTGGGCGCTGCATAACGCCCAGCGTGGATCAATGACAGTGTAATTTCCATGGCGATGACACGCGTATAGGAGACGTGTCGCGCTGCATGCATCGGCACCTGTGGTATCCCCTTATCTATAAAAAGAGGACCAATGCTACCGGTCAAAGGGTTCCGCTCGGTTCTGTTCTAGTCATAAAAAGAGTCATAGCCAGTAGTAACAAGGAGTATCACTCCGGTAGGCAACAAACTCTCTAACGAGAGCAAGTAGCTCCCCGGGAACCCCCGGGGCACCCTGTAAGCCATACACATATCCGTGAATACAACTCTAAGCAGAACGTAGAGTGTTACACCTCCAGGTGATCCGAACCTGGGTAAATTCACGTGTCAACACTTCGTGTCTCTCGTCACGCCGGCGATCGCCGGAGCAATCGCCTCGCCCTCCACCGAACCAAAAAGAGGGTGCTCGGCATCCCCGGTGCCGGAGACCCGTGCTCTCACTTTAACAGCCGCAGGAAGGGGGCTGCGATTTCTGGTACTGGGTCGACAAGTACGTCGCGATTCTGTGTGAAACCGGGACTGTACCTGCCAGATCAACACTGCTGATCCCAACTGGATGGGTGGAGGTCGAAGGGGTAGGGTCTGCGACAGAAATCAATTCAAGTATGTTGCAAGCTGGGGCTGAAGATTTGGGTGAAATAGGAAAGTCGTTGCTGTGCGTTGCGAGAGAAATTTCAGAAATGCTTAAGATTGTAGCATGCGTGCTGATTGTACTAGTTGTTGTTGAGATGTACAAGAATTAAGGGTAGTGTTTTGAGTTGTCTGTATGAGCAATGAACGATGTATGAAACAAGAAATATGGGCGATTTGAAATAATAAAACGATGAGATTTATTCCATCATTACATAAAATGTCTGGGATACAACGATGACGATAGAAATACTAAGAGCATGTACAATGCAAGATGTTTAGGTGGTGTTTAGAAAAAACATAAAATGGAAGCATAATGAGGAACTCAAACTAGATTAACGCTGGACTATCCAGCGGCTACTCTTCATCTGACGAGATGCCGATCACCGTGCGTTCCGCCACTGTAGGATCATGGGGTAACCAATCTTCATAGTGATTTCCTGGGCCGCAAACGCCCTGGACCTCAGAATCTGACAAGACGAACTCGAAGAAATCGTATGGGCGCGATCTCTGTCCTCCCGGGGAGCGAGATCTGCCCGGCGGGACTCGATAGATGCAGAGTGAGAAACAGGATTGCTTCCTGCAGAGCGTGGTTGCTGGTTGGGCGGCGATGCCTGGTAGCGTGAGCGTGATGGGGTCGGGCGCTGGCGACGTGGGGTAGTCGGAGCTCGTCCACGGTGAACGATGGCTCTGGCGCTCCCAGAAAAAGCAGTTCTGGGCATTGCGAAAGATGGTGGGGTGCGTTGGCGACCGCTGCATCAACGAGCCCTAGTCGGCCTGGGTGAGGATGGGAACTCATCGCCCGAGATCCACCAGTACAACGAGTGCTTTGGACCGGACATTGTGGTGTGCTTCTCTGTTATGGGGATGACGATGATGATACATATAAATGACGAGTATGTTGGATTGGTCGCGCATTCTTTCGTGATGACTAACTCGGCCAGGGGAACCATGCACCAGTTCGAGAGAGAAAAAGAAGACCGTGCGATGTGAGGTTTTGGTTATTCGAATTAAAATGCATGGATGAGAGGGCACGAGGAAATATATGAAATAGAAAAAAAACGTACGGAAAATGGAAGTGTGATTTCAGAAATAAGAAAAATGGTAGTGATAATTCGAATAAAAAAAATGATGCGGACTCTTTAGTATCCAAAAATATGGTTCAGGTAAATTTAACATGACAATGTCATATTGTTTGCACACCTCTCTTGGGGTCCAGATAATATGCTTCAGGTAGAATTGAAGTAAACTATAAAAATGGAAATTTATGGTCAATTTCGTTAGTAGGTGTTCCGGCCCAGCTGGTATGTGATAGCAAATAGTGGACCAGCAAATTTTGGGATTTTTCGCCGAACATGTTCATTGTAAAAATATGGCCCAGCAAAAAAGAAGGAATTTCCTGGACCGAACATGTTCCTTTTTAAATGAAGGTCCAGTCACCGCAAATCTTATGCCTGGACCGAACATGTTTCTTCCAAAAAGATGGCCCGTCAAAAAAAAAATTTACGTCGGCCAAATGAAAAATACGAACCAACCTGGGCCAATACAAAAAAATTGCGGTGGTCCACGTACCTCAGGACATGTACAATGGGGTGACGTCAGTCTTCTCTTAACGATGCCACATAAGATAAAATCTGACTTGAAAGAGAGAGAAATGAAGAAAAGGCACAAGCCTTTTTTTAATTAAGAGATGATCTCTTCACAAGAATGATAAGACAAAGATAAGGCAAATTTCACATTGTACTAGATTTTGTCTTTTCTTAGCATTTATTTAGTTAATTTTATTCATCTAAGAATTAATTTTAAGATATAACAATAAGAGATAACTCATTGTACAACATGTTTTGTTGTCTTTTCTAATTGACGTGTCACAGCTAAGATAAGGCAAGGCAGTCTTATCAACCATTGTGCATGCCCTTAGTGAGCCAGCCCATGATAAGGAAGGCCGGAGATGAACCGTTTCAACAATAAAAAACAAATGGGCTCCGGGAATACCGGGCCATACTAAAAGGGGTTGTCTCTATACTATAATGGACCGGCCCACCTGTACTGCCCGATAGGGGAATTAATGGTCCAGATATAGTGATCCCTGACTCTCGAGAGCCAAACTGCATTTTCGCCCAGTTCACCATTAAGATTGATGCAAACTTTCCCAGATTCTACCACCATACAGATCCAACGAATCCATTGCTGGCAGAAGCCCTTTCTCTGCAGCACCTCAATTAAGAAAGGCCATAACACCTTGTCGTATGCCTTCTCGAAATCAAGCTTCAAAGTAATGCCCGACGATTTTGTTCTAGCCAACTCATGTAGCACTTCGTGGAGAATAACAACCCTCTAAAGAATATGCCGACTCGGGATGAACGCAGTCTGCACTTTACTAATGATCCTAGCAGCCACCGGGGTCAGTCTCATCGTAAGCACCTTGGTCATGATCTTAAAGATGACTTGAGCAGACAAATAGGCCTATACCGTCGAAAAGCTGATCCCGGGTCAAACGCCTTTCAGTTTAGGGATCAAAGTGATCACCCCATAGTTCAAACGCCCAAGGTTCAGCCTCCCAGCATGCAGCTCATCCATTAGTTCTTTCACAAGATCCTTCACTTGAGGCCAAAATTCTTTATAATATTGCACCGGGATACCATCCGGCCTAGGCGCCGTATTGGTTTCGGTTCTTTTAATAGCAGCCTCAATTTCCTTCAACGAAAATGGGCGACAGAGCGCCTGATTCTCCTGCTGCGAGACCCGCTCGTCGTCCACCCACACATCCTCAGCGAGATGAACAGAAGCATCCACCTCTCTGCGAAAAAGCTGCTTGTAGTACTGTGTGATATGCTCTCTCAGCTCCTCATTTTCAGTAATCAATCTGGAATCATCTTCAAGGGAAAGGATAGAGGCCTTCCTCTTCCTTCCGTTAGCAATCTTATGGAAATAATCAGTGTTTGCATCGCCCTTGAGCAACCATTGTTCACTCCTCCTCTTCTGCCAATAGACCTCCTCCGCCGCATACACCCCGACCAACTGCGCTTCCACCTCATATCTAATCTTCCAATCAAACCAATCAGACGTAGCAGCATTTAACTCCGCCTGTTTGTCAATCTCTTCAAGTCTGGAAACCAGCTCCATTTTCCTTCTTCTGATCTCACCTCTGCAATTATTTCCCCAACCTCTCATAAACTTCCTCACCGCCCCCTGCTGCAATTTTTAGAAATCAGCAATCTCCTCCTGCCCCCTGACAGGCCACTTCTTAAGGACAACCTCCTTAAAAGAGAGATCCAGAAACCACCCTGGTTCCATGCGAAACTGGTACACTCTCTCCTTCTTAGTTTCACCCAAGTCCACCAACAAGGGATTATGGTCAGACCCAACTCTCACCAAGGTATCAGTAATTGCAAGGGGAAACAAGGTTTCCCAAGAACCATTCATGAACGCCCTGTCCAGAACCTCAAAAGTGGGGTTTTCTTGTTTGTTTGTCCAAGTAAACCTGCATCCCACCCAATGCAGCTCCCTAACTTGCATCATATCAATGGCTGCATTAAACTGCACCATTGCAGTTTTATGCAGCGCACCCTTAGATTTCTCATCACCAAAGCGAATCAAATTGAAATCCCCACCCATCAAAAGAGGCCCTTGAGCCTGCAGAACGTAGTCTATAATTTCGGCCAAAAAAGCAGCTTTTCTGTCATAATGAACAGGCCCATACACATTCAGGACTTCCCATTGAAGCCTAGACAATTTATTTCTGATCACCATACTAGCAAAGAAATCCCCCTGGGATGACGAGATAAACTCAAACAAATCTTCCCTAACTGCAATAAGCAACCCTCCCGAGTGTCCCACAGCTGGTTTAATCTCCCAGAAATACGAAAAAGAACCCTCCTGAGAGTGATTTGGCGGCCCTCGTGCCCGTGAGATTCAGCGTGAAAAGGAGCTTAGGGACAAGTTCGAAAGAGATAGGGATCGCAAGCAGAAGGAGATGGCTTCCAACGTGAAGGATGGTGAGAAGAAGCATCTCTTCGGCCACACGTGTATGGGTTCGGGTCACAGCCAGAAAGAATGCTCAAATCCGATGGTGTGCTATGCGTGCAAGAATCCGGGGCATCTGTCTGGACAGTGCCCTGAGTTGCGCAAGAAGAAGAAGGGGCTTCAGATCTGTGGGAGTGGAGCTGAGGGGAATATGTTCTACTCGCTTCAGGTTGAAATTCCCAAGAACTTCAGTATGCCGACGACGGTGGCGGGAGTGCTTCGAATCCAGAAGGGGATGTGCTCTGTGGAGGCGATTATCCGGGAACTGCGGGTTCTGATTGAGCAACCGTGTGAATGGCGGGTGAAATCGATGGATGAGAAGGCTTTCCTGGTGGAATTTCCCAACAAGCTGACCAGAAGTGGTTTGACTAAGTTCGCTAATGGCTTCTGTTTTGTGACTGATCCTTCGGTGCACGCCATAGTTACAGCTGCAGAGGGGGAATTTGAGAGCTTCGGCGAACTGACAGGGGTGTGGGTGAAGCTCTTTGGCCTTCCTGCATGGGCCAAACTGAGGAGGCTGTGGGGGATCTTTCGTATATGATTGCTGAACCCACGATGATTGATCTGGATTCGCTGGGAGGAAAGAGGCAGAGCCCGGTCAGACTGCGATTGGCATGTCAGTCGCCTAACGAGATTGATGGGCGAAATGAGGTTTACCTGAATGGTAAGGGGGTTAAGCTTGCTTGGGAGGTGGAGAGGAATTCAATTTCATCTGATTCTGAACCAAAGGATAAGCAAACACAGCAGGTGGAGCCAGGGAAAGGGGAAGACAAGCACACCGATGAGAATTCTGAACATGACAAAGAGAACTCTTCGGGTGATCTTCCTTCAGGACAGAATAGCAGATGTGGAGGAGCAGGTTCATCGCTGCCATCTAAGCAAGTTCCGTTGGAGGGGCCTGAAAACGTGGACCTGACACCGCTGGAGTCACCGGGAGGCTGTGGAGCTTTCCTGCAGCCGTGCTCAGGTCTTCCTGAATTGTCTTTCACTGCGCACAAGTAGATCGGCTTTCCAGAGAAAGTGTTAATCTCGACGTCTGACTTGTGGAATGAGGAGGAGGAGGATGGAGCAAAATCCAAGTTGGCGGATGCAGTGCTGCAGGCTCCGACAGGACTGTCAGTGGAGGCGGATACCCAGACGGAGGTGCTTGTGTCTGAGATGTTACCAGTGGCAGAGAAAGGATGGACTACAATCCCAGAGAAGAACAAGAAGGTTAGGTCCCCGGTGCGTGCGACCCGTCAGAGCTAGAGGATTCCGAAGGACGGCATTCCAATGCAGAAGCGAGCGGAGATGCGTGCGAAGCAGAAGGACAACATCCCAGGTACCTTTAATTTTACTGTTTTACAATTTGTTCCCAACTCTGAACTTGCGGATATTGCTCGTGATAGTAAGGTGGTTTTGGGGGGATCTAGTGAGGAAATTGATGCGTGCTTGGATCGATTTAAAGCTAAGGACCTGGCGGAAGCGCAGTTGGCGGTGGTGAGAGCTGAGATTCTGCAGGCTGCTCGGCAGAAGGCTGCCGAGCAATCAGCAACAGGAGACGGTGCCGGAACTGGTGGAATCTGAACCTTGGCATGTCCCGGAGGATGAATGTGGTCATTCTCTGTTGCGTGTTTTTGAGGATCAGCTTGATCGGGTAATGGATTATAAGTCTCCTGGTTCTGTTTTGCGCAAATCTTCTGGGAAGCATAAGGGGTCTTCCCAGAAGAAGAAGAAGAAGAGGGGGCGGAAAACGCGTTTCAAATGAGAGTTCTCTTTTGGAATGTGAGGGGTTTGGGGATGGCGGGTCGGCGGGGGCAGGTCTTGGACATTATTAGACAGAACCAGGTGGTGATCTTTTGTTTTCAAGAAATTGAAAGAATTAGGAGCTGAGGTGTCAAAAAGATTCAAGAACGACTATACATCTGTGATATACTCCCTCCTATTCATATTAATTGTCTCAAATTTGCCCAAATATAGATGTATCTATGCCTAAAAAGCGTCTACATACATGTAAAATTTTGACATTTGATATGGATCGGAGGGAGTACATGATTTTGGTTTGTTCTTCGGTCCGATTAAATTAGATTAATAGCATAGTCCTTTGAGTCGGAAGGAATATACTCCTTCAATCCCATATAAGTGTCACAACGTTGTCTAGATACATATCTCACAACTTTGATACGTATCTAAACGTGTTTTAGTGTGTAGATACATGTGTATCTAGACAAAGTTGCAATACTTAATAGTTAATTGGATCTATGTCATTATAATTTTCACCCGTTGGACATATGCCATTACAAAAACTTGACTCGGAGAAATGCCACTCTAACTTTTTTATACCTCTATTCATGCCATTTTGTCCAATACCATCACATATATTGTCTAAATACGTATATATATAGCTCTATACGAACAGTTTTTTTTTCATCCCAAGTCAAATAGTTATATTCCTCTTCCTCTTATTATCCCCACGCGCTTCTCTATCCTGACCCTAACTTGAATGTTTAAATTTTTATAAATTTCTGAGAAGTTTGAATTTTGGGCCAAATTTGAATGTTTTGAACTTTTATGGCGCCTGGAAGACTCGAATGTACTGATGAACGTTGTAAATAGGGGTATTATGGTAAATACTGTTGTACACGCTGAAATACATGTATTTTATGAACAGTAAATAGTTAGAGGTATAAGAAAGTTAGAGTGACATTTCTCCAAGTCAAGTTTTTGTAATGGCATATTTCCAACCGGTGGAATAGAGAGTGACATAGATCCAATTAACCCTACTTAATATGGGATGAAAGGAGTAATTATTTTTTATCGGTGTTAAACGTAAGAATGAATGTTCTTTATCATCAAAGTTTAAATTATTAGTGTAGGCTACTCACTATGTAACCCTAAAACCTAATAGAACATAGGGTGAGACAAACTGGTTGTCATCCGCGTTTGGGCGGTTGATTTCGGACCGGACACACAATTCTGACCAGGTGAGGAGCCGTCGGCGGCGGCTCGCCCTGGCGCCAGCGGTCTCCCGTGACCCGCGGCTGGCGTGCTGCCTTGATGTCGCGCCCCCGGTCCGTCGTGGCCCGGCCATCCTTCTAAGCACGGGAAACAGATGATCTTCTTCGGCTCCGGCCACGCCCCAAACCCAAAGTTGATCCTCGAGCCTTACCTCTTCTCCACGATCACCTCCTCTCCTCTGTCGCCGGTGCTACTCGGTCGCCAGAGATGAGAGAGCGAGGGAGAATGATCGAGGGAGAGAGAGAGCGACGGGAGGAAGAGATTGGATCGGGAGGAGGAAGAATAAGGGAAGGTAGGTGGAGATAATGGTGGATGGGGTCTTTTTGCGTCAGTTTTGTCCACCGAGAACGAAATGTGCGGGTAGGCACCAAAGAGGTTTTCCGTAGAACATAATCTAAACTATTAAAAACCAACGAAGCACCTACGGAGAGCAATTCAACATGGTTTTGACGTAAGCCGCGTATCAGGTTCTCGGTTCTCCACATCGCCTTAAAAGAACATAAAATAAAATAAAAACAAAGAAATGCTGATAAGTTATACACTTTTTCAGTTGCCCCATTTTCTTCCAATTATATTTCTCTTTGATCACACGGTCTTCTTAATTGTATATCTTTGTTGCTCGCTTGCTTGACACGAGACAAGTTCTAGTGCTAACAAGCAGTGCTACTTAGTATTACCAAAGAGTAATGAGAAAGTATTGCTTTCTTAGCCTCTATCTATCATGTTACAAGATTCGAAGTTCAAATTTAATCTAGACATTGACTTACAAAAAAGACATATTTTGATGTGGATAATATCTTAGAGAGAGAGATATGAAGGTACTATTGGCCGCATAAATGTCTTTTGTTCTTTGTGTTGTGTTTTGAGTTGAAGTTTTGTTATTAGATGTATCGATGTTTAAAAAACGTCTAGATGCATGTAATATTTCGGCAAATAATATGGGTCGGAGAGAGTAGTATATTGGCATCTTTTCTCTCTATTAATGTCAAAAGATCTGGATAGGATTACCACAAGGTACCTAGGGCGCATAAACGCAACTCTGTTGAAGAATCCAAATTCAGGCACTCCTGGTACATGCACATTGTTGTTGCTTCCACACCGGAGATACCTTCTGAACAAGTACTCTGCATTTTAATTGCAGAAATGAATGGAGATCAAATTATAGTATGGCATGGCATATGGCAGCATTCTCATACGCAAGGCCATGAACAGGCTGTTAATGTCAGAGATCAAGTCCTATTTAAACCCTGCCGTGTGGAACTACTAGTTGTAAATAAAAGCTCCAGCATGTTGGCCCAAGGCCAGAGACAGATAAAAATGCTTATACTCAACTGACACATCATTAATGTAATTGCCTAGGACAGGAGCTTTGGTTTTGATGCTCAGTAGCCATAGCATGAAGTACCCCCTTGTGGTATTGTTTATCAGTTAATTCAAGGTTTAACTGTCATTCTTGCTGTGATTGCTCAACTGCAGCTCATCCTTTGCTTGAACTAACTATGAATTGCAGATGTTTCTTGGAAACCACATGGGTGAATGAACTTGATGCAATTTCTATAGATCAGATCAAGTGGGTTACTTAAGCTGTATGTAGATCAACCTCTGTTTATTAGCAATTACCATAGAACGAGTAGCTGAGCAATCAGAAGTTGAAACCATCCCGGCAAAGTTTCATCTTCCTCGACCCTGACATTTGAGCCCACCCATATGTGACTACATTTCATTCCATGTGTCAATAAAGATAACCCAGACCAGCAGCAATCAAAGGGTAAATTTGTGCTGCCCTACAGATAACTTCAATTAAACTGAGTCCTGAACAGAATAAAAGGAAGCTCGAGTATAAATAGCCCAGGCATCGCAGCATAAATTACTGTCATATCCTCAAGCATATAAAGCAGAGGCTAATCAAGTTACAGTTCTGAACCAAATAGAACACCAGATATACCACAAGAAATACATGCCATGATTATTTAGCATCCAGAACAACCCATAATTAGAAAAAGGAAGGCCAAAAGGTAGAGGTGACAAACTCAGCTCAGGTACAGTTTATCCAGTAATACAGTACATTACAAGATTAAAATGGTGCCATATTTTTATACATAAAAGGAACTAAACACGCTAAAGAAAACAAACCAAGGTTTTCTCATGACGCTATCTAGTAGTTTCTGTAATCCACCGAGCCCCCTACAGTTATTAACACCTGAAAAAAGGCCTCGAGTCTCATCCTACATTTGTCAAGTAGAGATCTTATGATAGGTTCATCAAACCACCAGCCTTTCTACTTGCCTTAAAAAAACTCTATGTTATGCTAGGAAGATGCAGATTGCAGAAGGTACCAATTGAGGTTGAAAATGAACACCCAGAGTACCCCCATATAGCATGACGCCCTTAAACAATCTGGACGTAGTCTGGTGTGTCAGACCTTGGACCGGCAATTGTCCGGTACACATACAATTTCTCAACAGGGCTTTCATCCGGAAGTGCATCCAAGGGACATGCTCGTCCAGGATCGTTCATGATCTCCACAGTAAGGCGAGGCATCTTTTGTGCAAGCTGTCGGCATGCGCCCAGGGTCAACGAGCATGACGACATCCAAAGGGATCGCATTGTCTCCAGCTTGGCAGCATTTGCCAGCAACGGCTTATTCCCAAATGGGCAGTCCCTGATCTCCAGCTTCTTTAGGCTCTTGCAGCCTGAGAGGATATAGTGCAGGCCTAGATCGCTGTTCCCAGCGAAGGCTATTGAAAGCATCTCAAGACGATCAGCATGTTCACCGATTGATTTAAATACAAGATCTGTGAGAAGGCCGGAGACAGAGAGGCGCCTAAGGCCCTTGCATGATTCCACAATGGCACTGAAACCTGCATCAAGAGACTGTTGTGTGATGTAATCTGGAGTACGGGGCTCAAGGATGCATAGGCGGAAGCAGGTGAAGTTGGGACGGTTCTTTGCAATTGTAATAAGAGCCTCATTCGTCATCCGCCTGCAGAAGTAGAGGACCGACTCCAACATGGGACAACTGGCAGAAACATCAACAAGACCTCTTTCAGTCAACAAAACTTGCCCAGCACCAAAAGGGTCAGAAGGGAAGACCCGCAACTCTTGTAGTTTACTGCAAGTTGATGCCACGACAGCTAGACCATGGTCCTCAATGAGATCCATGACCTGAAAATCACAGATTAAACTTTAAATGAAAATGTGCAAAGAGCATGAAAAGACATTTAACCATCAGGGAATTAAGATCATAATTCAGTTTTGAAAACTACACTGCTGGAGCAAGTAAATATCTGAAAACATTTTGGCAATCAACAGAGGGGCAGATGATTTATGCCAGTACAGGAATCCTAGCTCACCAAGAGATGATGGTAGTTTCAGTTAAGTCATACAATGCAGCCAACATGATATTACACAACATTCCTGTGCAGAGTGCAGACTATACATATGCATGATAAGACAGCAATTACTGCTAGCCACAAACTCTTGTCACCATGACATCTATGTTTGAATAAAATGATATGTGTAATATTGATTATGCTTTTACAACCTTATACCAATAGAACTCCCGCAACATATTATTAAAAATAACATTTTCAAGTAGCATCTAGGAGATCACAAAAGGTATGAGGTACATCAAAGTGACATTCATGATTCATGCATATAGGTTCTCATGGAATCAAGCATTCATAGCAATATTCTCGCAAAAGGTTTTGAGTGTATTTGCAAAACTCTGTGGATATTAAAGTTGATATCTACTAAAAGCACGAGGAAGAGTTGCATACCCATAATTGCTGCAGATTCTTGCATCTGCTAATAAATTTAATGAGCTCAGGGCCTCGAACAGTAGCATAACTCAGATTAAGTGATGTGAGGCCTTCACATACACCATAAAATGCTGACAGGTAATCTGGAACAGCATCCCAAGCCCCAGATAGCCTTCTCAGGCTTTTACAACCTGCAAATGCTGCTTCAAGCTTTGCAAAGAGATCTGGATGATAATCAGCAGAGAATTTGCCAGTTCCAAGTTCTACTATGTGCGGAGCCTTACGAAGGAGACTAGCAACCTTATCAAGAGGGATTGCATTATTGAGCTTTAGAGTCTTGAGATTGTGACATCTGGTCACTAGCCGCTCAAGTACTGCAAAATTGACCTCCCCATCTAAGCATGAAAAATTAAGAGTTTCCAGAGAAGTGAAGGATTCTGGAAAGCTACTGAGCCAATGACTGGAACAATCCTCAATATAATTCTCTTGAAGGTCAAGTTCTCTCAAATTTCTGCAACATCAAGAGTGGATAGAAGTTAGCACTTGAAGATAGCCGATGAATCATATCTCAGAAGAATTATTAAAACTGGAACAAAGGTAGCCATTAGCACATTACCAATGGTACCATCACTTGAGAAACAAACAGAGCCCATACAAGTATTTGGTGGAAGGAGCAAGGAGATTCATGACAGAAGAAAATAGCTCATACAACTTGGCTATGGCATACAAAATCATGATAAAGTAAAATGGACTGCCACATGATGGGGTATTTAGGGGCTATTTAAGCCCTAGACAGAGGAGGCACGACAGCGTCTTGCCGGCAGTCATGCCTCAAAAGCAGGGGAAAAGAGGATTGTGAGATAGATTGTTTATCCTCTGATTCATTGATAAAGGATACATGCTCTCCTCTGATATTAGCTTAACTCATAAGAAAGCAATCTTTAACATAAGGTAATTAATATTCTCTCTAAGAAGGTAATCATAAAGAGATAAACCTTTGTAATAAACTGCTGCCTAATCCTTGGTGCGCCTCCTATAGGGTTGTAAGCCCATGACATCGATGCATCAAATAAAACATATAATTACCTAACATATTCATTCATTAATTGTTTTACAGATCCATGTATTCTTTTTTCCAGCTACACCACTATGTGTCAAGAAATTTATGCTTATAAAAAATTAAAATTACATTCCCAGTATTTTAGTTGCTATCCAGTGTCTCGTTGAGATGGAACCATCTGGAACAAGTTATATCATTTACTAATAGAGGTGCTACGGAGGAACGACCAGTGTAAACCGGCATACCAAAACGATTATCCTTGACGTAAAGGTTTGCTCTGCATTTTTTTATGCAATGATACTACGAGAATTTCCTTCACCAAAAAGGGACTTGCTAAGATCTCCATTATTTGCAGCCTCAGTATATGATCAGTTTAGGCTAGTCAGACTTTTGTATATCTTGGATCTAGAGCAGGGACCCACTCATCAGACCCAACCACCTCCAAACCACAAAAGTTCCGAGTAAACAAAAATAATATAAACTCAGCAACTCGGACCCAATGATGTAAACTATCAACTCCATCCACACCTCGATATTTAGGCCTTTAATTTGAAAACAAAGTAAATGTTGAATTTATACAGAAAAATATTTTGAGCTAAGGACTAAACAATGCTTGAAGTACATAACTAAAACAATATTTAATTACTATGACATCTCAACCCAAATGAAAAAACTGTGCACCCCTGCCTATGCTGTCAAAATCTTTGAAGGACAATAACCAAACAGAACATGAGAAAAAAGCTTGAGCATAACTGCAAAGTAGGTCAACAGATCAACACAAGGACTCAAAAGTGAATTTACCATTTGCTTTTCTTATATTAAAGGGTGCACCTATAATAAATCTATCAACCATAAACAGTAACAGTGATGTTGAATTCCAAGAGGCCCTAAGTCCAAAGACCCGACAAATTGTACCGGAGGTAAGTGGTTTCAGGTTCAAGACCGACCAACACGCTATTAGTAAAAATAGCTGCAACGTACATCAGAAGCTAGAGCTAAGAGAGGGTCAGGCATTACAATCCAACTCTCCCCCAAGTCTATGCAATTCAATGCCCAGGCTCTATCTAATGAGCTATCCTCACATGTGCAAATATGGCATGATACAATAACCGGAGCACATTTGGTTTTTCTCGAACTCTCTTCTATGTTGGAACATAACATCGGCATATCATCAGTCAAACCTCACTCACTAACCTTTCCTCAGAGCTCAACTATTTCCTATCACTCAAAAGTCAAAATGATCCATATGATGCTGGTTAGGCACATTAAAGTACTAAACAAATGGACCCCTATCAAATTCCTAAGTATCAAATCTTAAAGGTAGGGATCTAGTAAATTATTAATTCTTTTTTTTTCATTGATTCCAGCAAGCTCGACAGCTCGACCAATCACCCTACCAGAGCAAATTTGCTTGTTTCAATGGTCCATTACGTGCGAATATCATGAACATCAGGTTAAAACATCACATTCCCCCACTTAATGAAAGATTGTAGTCATAAGAATCTTCAGCATCCCACAAAAGGGGAAAACCGCTGAACGGGAATCTGCATATTGCAAACATGCTACTTCAGAATCTAAAAGCTCAAATCAGGAGGGTAAGTCCACATACACCCTTGAATGTGGAGTGAAAATGAAAAGGAGAACAGTTCAAGTGAGATCCGGTGCCTCATCATGTGCAAACAATACAATTTTTAAAGTAAAGGTGCATCCAATTGGTTCTAACTAAACCTGAAATAATCCCATCCTTTTGGGAAAAAGATAAAAAGGGATGAATCCATCATTGCTAATGAAATATTTTATATGTCAATCCCACAGATCCGTTCGCAAGACATCAAGCTCTCACAATCCAATCGATCGCAGTACACACATCTGAGGCAAAGCTTCTGCAGGACAAGATAAAAGCTAAATGCAAATCATAGCTCCATGTTTTGGAGAAGACAACCAAGATTTTCCAAGAAATCACTCTTTCGACGCTAGATTAAATAGTGAGCAGCTAAAAGAAAAATACACTTCAGCATCAGGGAAAATAATCGAAAAAACAAGTCCAGCTCACACCAGCAGAGCTAGAAGTTCAGTTTAACGCTCAGAAATAGATCAAATCTGAACTGAAACTTACATCTACCCCAAGTACTACCCAATCAGAAGAAGAAACAAAGCCAGTTGTGTAGCTCAAAATCGTTAAAAGCAACCCATTTTGAGAAAAACTCTGAAAGGTGAAATCAGTTCAGTGGAACAAGAACCGAGTTCAGATCACAAAAGGCACCAAGAAATCTCCCATCTTCAGCTAGAAAGAAGCCGAAAGAAAGCTCAAATCTCCACACAAAGGAAGCAAAGAAGCACCCAAAGCTCCAATGTTTAGCTCAAATCTTGAGTCCCGAGACGCGGCGCCTCACCTGCAACCCTCGGTAATGGCGGCGAGCCCGGCGGTGCTGAATCCCTCGCAGGAGACGAGGCGCAGGACCTGGAAGTTCCTGAAGGAGGCCGCGATCATCTCGAGGCACTCGTCGGTGACGACCATGCGCTTGAAGCTGAGCTCCTCGAGCAGCGGCCAGCCGTCGGCGGCGGCGGCGACCCAGGGCGCGGCCTCGGCGCCCCAGGCGGGCGGGACGAGCCCGAAGTCGGCGAAGTGCGGCTTGCCCTTGACCTCGGCGGCGCGCACGGAGGGGAACCGCTCGACGGCGTCGCGCGGGGACGTGGCGTAGCAGTTGGCGACGGCGAGGCGGCGCCTGGAGCGGCGCTCGGCGCGGAGCCAGCCGCGGCAGGCGCCCGCCGCGGCGCCGCGGTCGGCGGCGGCGGGGAGGAAGGAGAAGGCGTGCTCCCAGACCTCGTCCGGGAGCGAGTGCCACGGAGGCTGCGCGGCGCCGCCGCCGGAGCGCGAGCCGACGCCGCGGCCCATCGGGGCGGCGCTGGCCGTTAGGGGGCCGGGCTGCGTGCGTGTGTCTACCCGGCGGCGGCTGCTGGGACGGGCCGGTGGAGCGCGTGGGGAGGCGGCGGTAGGGAGAGCATCTGGAGAGAGATGCAAGAGAGTCTCTCTTCTCTTCTCTTCTCTTCTCTTCTGGGCTCTGCTCTCTGCCCTTTGGTCTTCTCTCTACTCCTTCTCTCCTCCCTACCTCCCCCTCGGCTCACTCTCTCTCCCCCTCCCTTCCTTTTCTTCTTATTCTGCAGATTGCCATTTTTTCTGTTATTTTTTCTGCTTATTTTTTATGTTATTACATACAATGATTGGGTGTCATTTTGTTTTCATTGAAGACATATCAGTAGTACATTTTTCTTCAAGTCTTATTTATTTTAACCATTTTTACCACATTTTGATAAGTTTATTCAGAGAGGTAGAGAGAGAGAAATGAATTTCCATTTGTTTTCTATGGTGAGCTAGGAATGAGGTAGTAGGGGAGAATGGACAGTGATGGAAGTGGTGGTAGGAGGAGGGTCCCTTGTTTCAGCTGGCGTCTTTGGGATTCCGGGCCATGTATCCAGGATTGTCTGCGTACGCATTCTTGCACGAGCGTCTACGTGGTAACTACCGGTAGTTGTAACCAGTACGTATTTCCTTTTTTTTTGGAGGAACCAGTACGTATTTCCGTTGGCTCTAAAATAAAACTTCATACGATCTAATCGTGAATTTCATTTGTATTTTTGGTGTGAATTGAGCTAAATAGGCGTGGATGCAGTTTGAGATGGCACTTGTAGTTGAATGTATGCGAGGTAGTACTGATTCTTGTTTGAGGTACACTAGTGAAGGGCAGGGTGTGTGTATTATTGTATTTCTTTCGATCCTAAATTTTTGTCGTGGTTTAGTTCAAATGTGATCTAAAACCACGATAATAATTTAGGATAAGATATCATATTTCTAATTTTTAGCCTTTTAGCTCATCTCACAATAAAACACTTCATAATTCAATATATATATTTTCCATCTTTATTATGTCTCGTCATCCTGTTACATGATTGTAGCCTTATCATTCCATAAACACTATTCCAAGATCCAGAAACTTTTACACATCACTATTCGCCCCTACAGGCCTTCGGTTCACCACCGTCCTCCATCATCATCATCCTTTACAGATAAGTTCATTTCACAACTACATTCATGAACACAAAACCTATCTTCTAAAAAAGAAAATACACGAGCCACATTCATTTCATTTTCTTGTGAGTTTTTGCACATTCGGACAGGAGCAATTGGGCCGCAGAAGATCCGGGGGTCTCTTGCGTGTGGTCCCCACGGGGGGAGGAGTGGTCAGTGGGAGCCAATGGCGAGCATGTGGTGGCCGCATGGGCTCTCGCCACTTTTTACTGCTGGTTTTATCAGAGCAACACGTCCAAAAGAGAAGACCAAAGAATGTTACGGAGTAACAACAACGAAGAACACAGTTAACCCCAAAAGATATCACGAGCAAGTTTTACTTTCCCCTTTTTTGACCTGCCTGCCCCCCTCTTCGGTCTTTCACGGCTTCACTTCTCAAATCCCAAATCTCGAGGAGTTTATATTCTTCTTAGCACTTTTTACTGTTGATTGAAAACTTGGAAAAAATCTTACTCGTGCAAGAGGCTGGGTTAATTCCGTCGACATGAGTGGAGGTAAGTAATTACTACACATGCTAAACCTATCATTAGTTCAAAAATCTATGATCTCTTGACTTTGATTTAAATGCTTTCTTCTCTTGTTAAAGTGAATATTTAGTTTTTTTTGCCATTTTTGTTGTAGTAATTCTATTGGAGCTATCCTCCGGTTTGGTGCTAACTCCATTACACCGATATGTTCGTTGCATAACACATATATAGAGTCTACCACATAAGAAGAAGATTTGGCAAAGACTTTATATCTAACGGTGTTAACAACTCATTAAACGGGATCCTTAAAATAGCACTACACTACATTTGCCGGTTGGATACACAAATAAAGGAGCATTGACAAAGTTTATAAACTACAAAGAGAGGGAAAAAAAACTCTCTTGTCACTCTCATTGTTTTCTTTTATAGACGTGTCACTCTCAAATTCTCAATGTTAGTAGTCACCACATTTCATAAAAATAAAGCCCTTTTGACAACGGGTCTATTTACAACGGCATCATCGTTAGTTACTGTTAATAAAAAAACATGCAAATTACCAGGCTGCCCCTAAGATCCTAAAACACCTGTCATCCACCGATAAGCACATCCCGTTCTTATCCCTTGACCTGCCACGTGACAACAAGGCTATTTTACTGCAACCCCTGCAGGAGGCACAAAAATAAACATACCAAGAAGAAGAAGAAAAAAATTAAAGGCTTCGAGAGCAGTGAAAAAATTATATATGTACCGCGGCACGCACGCAGCATCACGGGTCCCAAGCCACTGTTTGTTTACCGCTTGATTAGTATTAACCAGTAAAAAAGGCTTCGAGCCGCGTGAGGTTACGAAGAGGATTATTAGTTTACACCCCGATCCAAATCAAATCGAATCAAATGCGGATGGGAAGGCAGCTGATTAGCTTTAGTTAATTACAGCTGTGATTAGTAGGAGCAGTAAGTAAGTGGTGGTAATTCTATGGCAGTGAAATTTGCTAGGGTGAATTGTAACTAATGAGCCGCCGATTGAAATTAGATCAAGCTGGCTGCGGTTAGATTTTAACATCAAGAGATGGAAACGATCATAAATTTGTGAACAGATCTCTTGCCTTGCACTATTTATTTAGATAAGCTCCATTTAATAGCGCCAATTATTGGAGACAAAATGACCGAAGAAGCTTCCTTGCACGACGCAAATACTTTCTTTTTACCTTTTGTTTGTGACGTACTAGTGTCAAATTCTCTCACGCAAAGTTTTCTTCAAGCTTTGCCCTTGCATTATACCACAATTTTACCCTTTTTCTTTAATTTTCATACCTCGACACATTGGTGTGCTTAATACCACCGTAATTTGACTACAGGGCCTGATTCGTACAAAAATGTGAAATGTAAAAGGCTGGGCCAATAAGCCATCCATCTAACCCCAACAAGAACTTCATTATGCTCCTAAAAAAGTTGGAATCATTCCCTAACCCTAATCCTTGGAGCATTTAGTAGTTAGATCGCCTTCATGGATGGAGAATGGCATGATGCTTGGCTTGCTGCTGCTGCTGCAATCTAGTCTTTTCATGGGAGGGCCCCTCCTCTTTTTCCAATTTTCCTTGGCCGGCAAAAAAGGCTACAGGGAGGCACCACCAGCAGGCTTGGGTACACTGCATCTCGTATCATCACCTCCTGCTCTTGCTCTTGCCCTGCTACTGCAAATGCATCATCTCATGCTACCTCATCATGTACTTCAATCTCTCTATCTATCTCTCCTTTTCTTTTGTTTGCAAACTTTTTTTGAGGAAATTCTGTTTGCAATTATCTCTCAGGCTCCAAACCTGGCTCATGATATTATTATTATTTTTTGAAATTGTCCTCTTACATGATTTTTATTGAAACATCTTCATTTCCATTGAATAAAGAAAAGAAAAATTCATTGGCCTGGGAGTATATTTCTCCATTTCGGTACTTTCACAAAAAAATTGTGCTGTAGAGAGAGAACACAAACGAAAAAAGCAAAGAGGGGAGGAGTGAGCATGATGTGAGGATAGGGGCAGTGGGCCCGGCTGTCCAGATCCGATTGACCAAATCATTTGCCAACTCAAATTACCAAAGCACCCTCCAGATGACGTCACCACTCACCAGCACTGCTCCCCTCTCACTCACTCAGCCTGCTGCTGCTCCTTTGCTTTTTTCCCCGGACCTCCCGCTTTGGCCTGCTGACGCGGTGGACCCGGACGCCTTTTCCAGGCCTGCGTTGGCGAAAACATCATCGACCCGCCCCCAGCTTTTTCCCCCCTCTCTGCTTGCTTATCCTCTCTGTTTCTTTTTTTTTTTCTTACACGACTTATCTTCTCTTTTATTTTGTAAAAAAAATAAGAGTCAGTTTCTCTCTTGGATTAGTAGATGCTTGATGATGCGTGTGGGCTTTGGGGGCGTGGAGAGACGTAAGCCGGTGCAGCAGGCGCACATGCGTTTTTTTTGGTGTTGTTATTACCGGCCGGTAGGTAGGTACCCTGTCCGTGCATCTTGTTCCAATGCGATAAGAAGAAGAAAAAAAGAATGTTCATCCGAATTGATCTCATCTTAAAGGAAAGAGAATGAGGGACGTTGATCCCACTGGCATTTGTTGTTTCGGCCGGAGCACACGAAGCTTGTTTCAAAACTTTATTTAGTTATTTATTTTGTGTCGGTTTTGAATCCGGGAGTTCGAGAAGATTTATACATTATACATATGGTTTTGCTATTTTTCAGCCGACTGAGAAATAACTATTTTCTTAGCCAATGATAATAACCTTTTGATTCAAATATTGAGATTCATGTAAGATTAATGTACCTCCGATTGATAAGAAAATATTGATTGGATGACTATAATTATTGACTGAGAAATAACATTGGGAATTCATAATTCTTGTCAAGGCTATAAATCATGCTTGTTATGAAAAAGGACCATGCCCTGACTGCTAAAAAGTTTTTTGTTTCCCAACGGTTTGGCATGCTAATTAGGAAGCATGCTCACATGGATCAGCGCATGTGAGGTTATATATGAATGTGTTCATGTGTTTGTGTCTTTCTTGCCATAAGAAAGAAACGAGTTGACCAGAAAAGTTCCACGGGATAAGATCCAACAAGGCCATATGCATGCTAGTTGCTACATATAGCAACAGATCCTAACGGATGGCCGAACATCGAGTGGTGTCAAAAAATTCGGCAGGTTAGGCAACGCACGGACCAAAATACCTCCGTCGGCACGCTTTGATGCCACATGTGGATGTCACTTTGGGTTTAACATCTCTGCAGCTTAGGGAACATTTTCAGGTAACAGACACAACCAGCGTGGGGTACTACATACATTGCACCTGCAGGCTGCAGCCACGTTCTTTCCGACAGCTGGAGGGATCCTGGCCGTCCGTTGAAGGGGAAGAGGCTCCGGTTCTCCCCTACGTGTCGATCCATCCGTAGGCTGCAGGAAAAAAAGAGTTAGGAATGTGGATGGACAATGTTTGACAAAACAACACCCACACCTATGGATTTGATGTGAAGGACAGGCGATGAGACGTGCTTACTGTTCAGATGAATCGGCCGTAGCATGTAGGCAATGATCTCTGGACCTGTACTTGAGGTTCGCACATGATGATACAGATGGAGAAATTCTTGCCCAAAAACATTTCAGAGTCTGCATGTGTTTAGATGGATCATGGATTGCCAAAATGGTACTGACATGTGACCTCATTCATTTGTACATACATACCCTCACGAAGAAATCATAAACGACACTTGGGCCTACTAATATGCAATAAACCTGTGAGAACCAAAACCTGGTAAACACACAATCTTCAAGAAAATAAAAATAGCCAACTGATCTCCAAACAAGCATGACAGCATCAGTAGTATTTGTGTAAAAATTAGCAACTTAAATTGCACCATATGTGTTTATTTCATTTCAAGCTCACGTGAATAGATCTCAGGATCCTATCACTCCTCATACTACCTTCTGCGCTTCGACTTCGAGAGTATCGCTGATAGTCTCTCTTTTGCGGTGGTGAAACCCGTGGGTTGCTTCCGAGAACCCCTCTTCCTTTTCCTTCTTCCCGTTTTCCTGCCGGCAAGACGCTGGCGGCGTGTCTCGGGATCTGCCCAACCCCTGCCCCACTCCGAGGAAGAAGAGAAGGATTTTGGGTTACTCATCAGCAGCAACGTAGCGGCATCAGGGTATGCATATAAACCTTCCTCGTCTGGTTGTGAACTCAAAAAGTTTAATCCAGCTCTTGTTGGCTCTGGATGCTGGAGTACAACACGGGGCTGTAAGCGTAACCAATAATTAGTTGAGGGATAAAAAGAAAGTAATGTCCAACAAATAAACAAATGTATTACACTGCCACAACATCAAAGGCGGATACGTGTTTTCAATTAGTGCAGTGTTAAACCCTAATAATTTCTAAATTAATTACTGTGCTTTCATTTATATTTGTTGACATTTTTCCCACAGAAAAGAGTAGGGGAGGCAACATCATATCTGAAGTAAATTGCTTACAATTTCAGCTGCTTCCTGTATGTATCCCATGCCCTCTAATATACGAGCAAGACCTTGCCACCATATCTTGTCGGTCGTGACAAACCTAGGAAACTAGAAGTAATGTTTAAATGTAAGAACATCTCTGAGCACAGAAACACACAAACTCATAGGAATGAAAAGTTAGTGAAATGATAATTCAAGTATGTGTGTTGCTGTGATGTTTACAAAGAGAAGTTCATGTTGACTGCTCCCAGTTTTACAAATTTTAGATATAAATGATGGGAAAATGAATCAGAACACAAACCTTTTCCCTTATATAACTGACCGCAGTTCTGAAATCAGGTATCGCCCCAAAACTTCGCCTTCCAGATTTAGAACGGGACATACTGTTGCAATCCATATCTTCAGTTGCCTGTCCCTGGATGTATGTTCAAGATTTACTTAAGTTCCAATAATATCAAATGGCCAAAAGTACTTTTATAATATAAATTAAAATGTATGTTGCAGAGACCAAAACAAGCTCAATTCGCTTATCCCATCACAGCTCTTTATTCAGAGACATCTGATGGGAAAGGGTATCTTAAAATTGAAACTGCGTAATTGCGGAATATATCCGCAGCACCAAAACGTCATTTGAAGGGATACTTCCTCATGTTTCATCTATTTATCAATATCACCTCAGCTTTATGTTTCTTTCAGGAGTTAAGTAGTCAGACCAGCAGACTATAAGCAAATAAATCCTTGCATGGATATTTTATCTAATAGAATTAAAAAATACAGCACGAAGCCAATGTGCAAAGAGAATTAAAAGTTCTAAAAAAATAATAGTTCTAGTATTCAGAGAATAGCAGGTCCATGGCGACACTTATGCTGCTGCACCTAGAGATGTATTTGGCTTTGGAATGGGATCATTGGATCTTAAGTAAACTATGCTTAACCACATTGGTGCTTTCAGTTATTTCAAACGTTGAATAACCTAGCTACTGCATGTATCGCTAGGGCGATCAACTTAGAATACTTCCTTAAAAAACTTGGAATACTTCCTCAACTACTGAGCGTCATATCCCTTATGGATAGGGATTGAGGTGATACCATGTCACGTGCTTACTTGACCCAGCAAATTGCCACATGACATACCACGTCTTTCTTTTTAAACAGGATCTCTCGTTTGAAAAGTCAAGAAGAAAACTCACAAACTTCTAAAGATGGTATAACAGAAAAGAAAAGGAAATTATAAGCTACTGTATACTGGCAAGCAGACACAATTGTAATGGACATCACATTCATCAGCGGTTCATCACTAGAATAGGATATGGACACATGGCGAATACTCACGGTTTGAGCTCGGAGCACATTCATGAAGACAACTGCTTCGTCCTTGAAATCATGCATTTGAGGAGGGCCATTAATACAGATGTCGCACCTGAGGTGAAAAATGAGCCCAGAGAGACACAGAAATGCTTGACAAAATAAGTTTAAAACGGGGTACATTGATTCATTCCACTGTAAAAAAATGGAAGTTACAAAAACACCCCTTTTTGATCACTGAATATGGGCATCGCCTCGAATGTCAATGCCATGGAAAGTGATGTTCGTTCAAGTTTGGTTTTCATCAGTGATATGGATATTAAAAGGATTCTGTCTACAAGAATGGTTGCCTGATACAAGTAATCAGACAGCAGACGTCTTGGAAACTGTTATACTCCCTCCATCCCAAAATATAGGGCATATAAATTTTGTCATAAGTCTTATTTTGCAATGGAGAAAAAATTATCAACATCTATGTTACCAAATCAGAACACCATGAAACATATTTAATGATGAATCCACTGTATTGATTTGATATTGTAGATGCTGTTTTTTTCTCTATAAACTTGGTCAAATGCTAAGAAGTTGACTTAGGAAAAAGTTCATAGGCCTATATTTTGGAATGGAGAAAGTATGATTTATTTGAAAATTACATTATAGTACTGGTAAATGGAAACTGGAACAAGCCTGTCCTTATTTTATAGAAGGAGAAGAGGCATGGAAAAAGTAGAAAAGTACATTTGACATCCATCAGGACCAAATTCCTCTCCGAAGTACTTTACTAGTATTTTGGCCCTACATGTTGAAGTGTTCAAAGCATACCTGCAATACATAAAATATACATAGCCATTAACCGCTTCTATTTGCTCAAGAATTAATCAACATACATTTGGGCCATTGTCAGAGTCTGAGTTTATGGTTCTGAGACATACTGAAAGCAATCTCGTAGCATCCTATGTGCTGCCTTGGTCTGTTCATCACTTCTTTTGTTAGGAAGGAGTGTTGGTGTTCTCAAAAAATTACAATATAGAGCTGCCAACAAACATTGTAAAAGAAACAAGTGAAATTGTGCAGGGAGGAAATAAAGCAAGCTTCACAATTGCTGATACAAGTAGTGCATGATACCAAAAGCTTTGGGGCCCAATATGTACTTTGGATAAGAAAAAAGACACAACATTTAGCAGATCTCCCTTAAAATCTACTGACAGTAATATAGTTCCGCTATTCAGACAACAGAATAACATGTTTCAGAGCACAACCATATACTATCTACCGCTTACCTTGTAAACCCAAAATTTCAATTCAATCGACCAAATAAGAAATGACCAAAACTAGCATAAAAAAACTTTGAATTCAATTGTCACTACAGAGCTGCAGTTGTGTGGCTAGCACGACGATGACAACATGCTGCCAGGATTCAAGGTCAACTCTACCAGTGCCTTTACCAAAGGAATCACGGCTCCCGTAACATGCATACTGAATGGGAATTCATTCTTAAACATTCAAGCTTCAGAGCTTGGTGCCTTCAGTAGCAGCTTGCAATTCATTCTTCGACATTCAAACTTCAGAATAATTATTTTAATTACATTGACTAGTTTTAGCTTGGCTTATGGAGTTATGCAGCAAACCACTGAACCAGCAAAAAGTATTGAGATAGAAGTTCATTGCTTGGGACCTTGGGGGTTGACCGGCAATCAGAGAATGATGCCTCAAGACTCCAACGGTAATAGATCAATCATTAATTTAAGAACCAGATCAGCTTGGTGGTTCAACCAAAGAAACAGGACCAGAGCCTGGTCTGGTTTGATTAGCCAAGGAGACTGGACAAGGGAAAAAAGAGATGATTTTTTGGGTGCAAAGCAAAACTGAGGATCAAAGACCAGACCTCGCGCAAGATATGTGCCCAAAGTAGGTGGGCTAGCATGACTTTCATGCCATGACAGGCAGAAAATAGATATTAACCCCTAGCTTTTGCATATAGTCACAAAATCAAGTCAATTTTACTCAAAATGTAGTCATTTTCCCCATAATTTGAATAGCAGCGGGACCGGCTGAACAAACAAACCGAAGACATGCCCGGTTCACTCACCAGCCTGGTTTTTACAGTTACGGTTGCAAGCAAACATAAATGATACATGTAAGTACTCCATTCAGCATATGTTTCACCATTTTCTTCAGTAAACCTAAAACCAAGCCAAAGAACATTGAAGAAGTTTGAAGTATAATACGGAGTAACTCACTGCAATCTGACAACTTCCCATCTCTACCAGCGCGGCCAGCTTCCTGATAATATGCTTCCAAGCTCTGGATCAATGAGGGCCAAGAGAACTCAGACAAAAAGTACAAACGCGAGTAAAGGTTAATCCAACGTGGGATGTATTTGAATGCTTGGAGAAGAATGCATTTATATCAGAACAACAAATCATACATTTTTGTTTTGCAAACAGGGACACACACTCACGTGTACACTGAAACCATGTTCACAAGGAAATACAGCACAATGAATGCCAAACTAACCTGCGGGAAACCGTAGTGAATAATTCTCCTGACATTTGATTTGTCAATCCCCATCCCAAATGCTATGGTAGCCACAACCACCTATATAGAGAGGCTTACGCCATTAGTGTAGGGGAGAAACGACTGACGGATTCAAAAAAGTGTGGCAGAGACAAATGAAAAGTTTGTGGTGCCTAAGGAACCGGCATCTCCATTTCGTATAAGTGTATGATATGGAGTTTAAAAGTTCTATAGAAGAATTCGTGGATGTATTACACATAAAGTTATGACAACATGCAAATTTTCAAACTTAAATTTATCCCTGGTATGAATAGTGCAAGAAATATCAAAAGCTGAGAACGATACAGGAGCATGAGCCAAGTAATATCAGGATTCAGAAGAGTCTTCAAACAAAGTCATTTTCTCAAGGATTGGCATAACATAGTAAATAATGTTGGCAAGATTGCACAGGTTCTAATAGATACAGTAGTGTTGAATTTTTTTTAAATGATTAAATCCCTACTCTTCCTAAACAGGTATGTGGTTAAATTGTAGAGAAGTACCATCAAGTGTATCCAATTATCCATATCAACAGCATCACACAATAACTAACGTAAGGAGTGCTAATTACACTGTATGGATGCAACGTTTCATTCTTTTCCCTGGTGATAAACAGTTTTAACTGGCCAAATTAACTCCATATATATGGTTCCGAATTAACACGTTTCCATAAACTGATCTCATGGTTGCCTTCATCTCTCACTTAATCTTAGCCGCAAAATCAAGATCAGTTGTTTAAATAATAAATAAAAAGACTAAAAGTTATTGTAGTGGCTTCAAAGGAGCCTCTAATTAGTATATATAAGATATATTGAAGATGAGTCTTACCAATCAGAAGTTCTCATAACTAAATCAGACTTAAGAAAATGAGTAGTATCAATCATTATCTCTTTCAGGTGTACAAAGTTTGAAACATTAAGTCCCTTACTCATGATGCTATCTCAAAATAAATTTGCACATCAGCTGATGAGAACATGAAAATTGCATCAATAAATGGAGGGGCAACCATCCATAGCATATTCCAGTCATAAGTGAGATGAAACAATAGCAACTGAAAATATTTATTGTTACCTCTAACACATTGGAATGGAACTGCTCATGCACCTGCCTCAAATGCGATCTAGGCATCTGAAAAGAAGAATAAGATAGCTTCAAATAAGGTACAGGACTGCATATATTATTAAGAGAACAGATAATCCGTTTGCAGTTTGCAAACTTTTAAGCTCATTCTTATACAAAATTAGCATGTATACTTAAATGGTCCCAACCCAACCTTTGCATTATATGCTGCAGCTCTAAGGCCAGATTTGCACAAATAGTTGGCTAGTTCCACAGTTTCTTTCCTCGTTGGTACATAAATAATTGTAGGACCTTGATCCAAACTTTCCAGTGAAATAGTTTCATTGGATTGTGCAGGAGATGCAAAGCTCTCAGGTCGAGAACCTTCAAGGAACTCTCCACAAGAAACTACAAGAGAAACTCAAGTGTCAGTCAGAAGTATACATTAGGCTACACAAAGATGAATATAAATCTTCAAAAACACTGCTATCATGAACTCTGAAGTGTCAATAGCCATATCAAGGTTACAAAATGCGTTTCATCAAAAGATCAACGTTCTGAAAACAGGTTTAGGTCAACGTTTTCCTTTAAATGGGTTAAATCATTAAAGCAATACAGTGTCACTCAAAAGCAAGTTGTACAGAAAGTTAATAGACGATTAGTCCATTACCATCAAAATCATCTACTCCTTGATACTGATCCAGCTCATGCTCAGCGTTTTCATTTACCAAAGACATGCCAACTTTTCTTCTCTTAATATCACCATGGTTCGTAGAACCAGCAATTGCATAGTCATCATCTGATGCGCTATCATCCAGAGACTCATATGAACTGCTTTCAGAATCTGGTTCAACTGCATGAAGAATTTTCTGGCCTTTACCACCAAAATTCTTTGAAGCATTATAAATCTCTGTTAGTTCTTGGAAGTCCTTTCCATATGATGAGGCAGAGGTTTTACTGTGCTTTACCTGCCACCAGAAATAGAGAAGGGGAGGGTACCATGAAGTGGAATAAGACAATCAGTAGGCAGTTATTTTTACTGAAACAGTAGGCAGTTTAAAAGACCACAGTTCATCTGCATAGCTCCATAACACATCGTTTCATGTCCTCATGTTATGCTACTCCAAAAGAAAGAATACTTCAATTAAAGGAACTCAAAGTATTTGGATCCTGCTACACCATGTAACAAAATGTACATTCAGATGTGGGTCTACTGTCTAGGCACAAGAAAACATTTGTTTCGTGACAATCATTACAATTTCCTGCACGTGGTTTTAGTGGTTAGTAAGGTCGAAGGATTTCAAATCTATAGTTTGACGCGGCATGCCACAACATAATTCTGTGGCAAGAACATGATATTTTTTTAAAGGGAACCAGCATAATAACAATTCAACAGATTTACTCACATTAAATCGAAGATTCGGTCTGAAAAAAGATGTCAAGACAATCAATGTATCTTCTGACATTTTCAGTGACTTGACAATGTCTTCTCGTACAGGGAAAGTTGCAGTAGCAGTCAATGCCATCAAAGGAATATCATGTTCCAAGAACTTCAAGTTGCTGGAACTGAAATTTTCTCGAAGTACAGACAATCTCCTGTAGGTGGAAAATAATGTGTATATATTAAACACTAGCGCTGGAAAAGGTTGCAAGAAAAGAGAAGACCCTGGTTGGTTCTTAAGGACAAACTAACTATTATCTCACTGGAGTGCATGTCACAAACTAAACTGGTAATGGTGAAAAGCAATGGTAAACACTGGCTTGCACCTTTAAAAGAGGATATCAAACACAAGAGCAGACCTATAGTCAGGTCGGAAATCATGACCCCATTTAGAAACACAATGAACTTCATCAATGGCGAAAAGTGCAATCCCTGGCTTTTCTGCAAGTTTCTTCAACGGCTCCATCAGTCTGCATGACAAGGCGTTTCCGTATTAAGCACAGCAACCCACAAATCAAGTTTAGCGATAAAAAGAAGAATGATTACCATTACCTTAAAACGGTCTCAGGGCAAACATAAACAATCTTATACATGCCAGCCATCGCTTTGCCCTCAACACGATTATCGGGTTGCCCTGATCCAAGGAAGCATGCTGATATCCCATGTTTTGCAAGTTTTAGACACTGATCGTGCATTAGACTAATCAAGGGTGAAATCACCACTACAATCTTCGTGGTCAAAAGAGCTGGGATCTGAAAGCATAGGGACTTCCCTGTCAACATGGTCATATCAGATCATTCTTTTAGCAAATGATGGCTCAAGCCTTGCATCACAATGCATATGGTCCCAAATTATTAAGAAGATCAAAAGATGAGATATTGTATAAAATAGACTACCTGATCCAGTTGCCGCTAGAACAAGACAGTCCTTGTGAGCGAACCAAGCATCCAAGGCTTCCTTTTGGAAGCCCTTCACGGACAAGAAACCAAAATGCTTTCGCAAAACAGCACTAATTTTGTTACTACGGTCAAACCCACCTCTTGGATTCTCTAGCAATGGCTGAGATTCAGGTTTTGATTTAGAACAAATAGCAGCAGTCAATCCAGGGTCAACGGAATCCACTAAACAAGAATATGAGGTACTCGCTTCTTCACCACGAGATTCCCTTTTACTGCAAGTGGTTGAGGAGACATGGTCAGTAATGCTAGACTGCTTAAATCTCCCTCTGGGATTGGCCAATCTAGTTCTCCTGTCAGACGCGCGTGACCCTGAATTAGACGGAACAGAAAGGTCTCTTCCAAATTCCTGACTTGGCTTCCTTTGTCCGCTGCCAGAACCATTCAACACAAACTCCACAACATCAGCACGGTTCGGACCCACAACCCCAATTGCTTCGCTGATCTTGTCGAAGTCAAACCCCATCTCGAGCAACTCGGCGATGACATGATCAGCAGATACATCGCTGCTGACAGCATCGACTTCCATGACTATAATCAGTGAACTGCACTTGACAACCAAGCTCGACACTCGCCAGCTGAAGATCAGATCTTCAAGGTCAAGACAACCAAGCTCGACACTCGCCAGCTGAAGATCAGATCCTCAAGGTCAAGACTCGTTGTTAGGCACGGTGCTCAATACGGCCTCACACCGTCGAACAAAGCATCAAGGTAGGAGAAAGTCTGGTAATGTCCAACGATCTCAAGCACGTCCAAATCCAATGCTAGGAAACAAGTGAACATGCACTAATTTACAGCACGGCCCGTAATCTGTACAGACACGCTTCAGTTGTGCAACTTCTCAATCAGCAAAATTCGTCAGCAACTGGAACACCATCTGCATTAGCAACCGGAACACCAACCAACTCTCTGCGTGAGGGCGACAGGCAGCACTGACGACCCAAACCTGTCAACAAAATCGGAACGCGGCGATGATTAATCTCAACGCAATTGCTTGGAACAGACCCTAATTCCGCCTTACTCGGGCGAGGAAACCAATCACGTCTGCGGCGTTCAACGGTTCGAACCAAACCGATAGGTCTAGAGTCGAATAGGAGCGGCGAGAAGAAATGGCGAGGATTTACCCGTGGAATCGGGCTCCTAGAGGCAGAACCCCAACTTCGCTTCGCGCCCCTCGCCTTCCGCCGTCGGCGCCGCCCACTGTTCGCAGCTCCAGAGAGAGAGAGAGAGATGGGGACGGGGGATTGAGATGGCGAGGGTTTGGTTTCGAATCGCGGGAGGGAAAGGATGAAGAGAGAGTGGCTGGCGTTTCAGCCTCGGCCGACGCTGACATGTGGGACCACGGGAACAGCGGTGCGACGCCCGTCTGCAAGACCCGCATCGCCGTGTTTTCCATCACAAGGCAAAATTGGTCGTCAGTCGTGACGCCGGCGGTCCGTACCTTCATTTATTGAAAATAATAATCCAACTGACTCAAATTTGCGCACATATCTTTATGCCTAAAAAACGTTTAGATACACGTAATATCTCTTTCTAAAGCAAATTATAAAAAAAAATATAAAACCACGTCAGTTAATTCGGGACGAAAAAAAATACTAAATAAAACTAGCCAAATTACGTTAATGGATGATACATTTTGATTTGTGGATAAACTAGCCATGAGAAAAATAAGTACTTCTAAAATGAAAATCATAAGAGGGAAGCAAAAGGGGGGCGGGGGGTGCACGGAGGATCCAAGCCGGATGGTGCGTGATGAAAATTCCGAAAAATTAAACCTCCGCGGGTGGGCCCAGTGTGATGAAGTATTTATGTACCCCGTCGGGAATCCATAGCCCAAACCCTAACCCTCCAGTCCTCCACCGCCGCCGCGCTCACAGATCTAATCGATGGTTCTCCCATCTCTCTCTCTCTCCTTCCATTTCATGCTATCCTGCCGTCCTCCCTCGCCGGTCACCACCTCTTCGCCCCACCACACCCGGGCAGCAAAAGCATATCAGTTTGTGGGAAGTAGATCGCCACCATACCCACCCTCCTGCATCAATTGCTCCGCCCTCATGCCCCTGCCGCCCCGCATCTACCTCCTCCACAAGTGAAGCGTCGCCGTGGCCAAGAAGGAGCAGTAAGACAAGGTCATCACGAGGAGACCCCACGGCACCATCCGGGGAACCTCACAGGGCGTGTTCTCCCCTCCCCCCCCCCCCCCCCACACACCCTTTTCGGTTTTTGTCTCGCTCTCCATGCAGACACTGTCGCGCGCGACGGTGGAGCCGGAGCCTCCAAAGCATGGACGAGACGGACGGGAGCTGGATCTCGGCACAGATCTGGTGTCTTCAGCCTCGGCTATGGCAGGCTGCTACAGAGCAACGATGAAGTAGCTGGTAGGAACATCGACGTGGAATAGCACCAGTGTCAGATCTATCTCTATTGGTGTCGCTGATCCGGTGGATTCTTCTTCTTCGACTCTGTGGTCGCCCTCGTTTTCTCGGCAGGTACGTCTATGATCTCCCACCTTACTTGTTCAGCTATTTCCTTGTGGTACAATTAGATTTATTTGAACAAGAGGACAATACTTGTTGTGTGTTGTTTGATGTAATGTTATTTCCAGCTTTGATGTGTAGATTAAAGCAACTGCCTTCGAAAAAGTAGAAGGATATCAGGGAAGAAGTCCAAGAAAAAGGCCCAATGCATACTGGTTCTAGTAGAGGGTGTAAACCGACAAAGATGAGTTGGACGCTGAAATTTTAAAATATGCATCATGTACGTCATACTTTTGCCTTAACTTATTGTATCTGGTTTTAACTCGTTTGCCATTTCTATTTGTTGTTAAGACAATTTTGTGTGTTTGGACGTGCGTGGATCTGGACAAAAAGGTCGACTATGAGTCCTTTTATTCACTATGGTTTGACATCTACACCACCGGGAAATGACAAAGTATTAAAGAAAAGAAAGTATTTTCAAAACGATACGTACGTATTTGTTGCTAACTCTGTGGTCGCACTCTGACAAATAACTTATTTAGTTTATGCAAATGATATATCAAATTTCATTTCACTATAGGGACACTAGAACCTCCTTGTGCTGTGTAATTTTGGCGAGAAAAAAGACATTCTTCTCGCCAAAATTACACAGCACAAGGTGGTTGCGGTGTCCCCTATAGTTAAATGATTTTTCATATATCACTTGTGTAAAACAAATAAGTTATTCCTCGTAGTGGGACCACAAAAATATATTCTGCAATATCACAATACGAGAGAAACCTTCTAAAGAATAATAAGAAGAACAAATTTATATCATTTTGAAAATATTTTCTTTTCTTTAATACGTTGAAGAACATCTGATTTATTTTTATCAGTCCCAGTGGTATAGATGTAAAACCATACCGAGTTGAACTACTCATAGTTCATCTTTTTGTCCGGATCTACACACGTCAAAACATCCCTACACAAAATGTTTCAGCAGCAAATAAGAATCATAAATTACTCAAAACCAGAGACAAATTAAGAAGTTAAAACAAAAGTAAGACATATGCCATGTATGTTTCAAAAATTTCAGTGTCCAACTCGTGTTTGTTTGTTTAACTGCCCTACTCCCCCTGCTAGAACCAGCATGCATTGGGCATCTTTTATGGGAGATAATTATGGTAGGAGGATAATGCGTTTTTCAAACTTCTTTCCTAATCCGCTTCTACTTGTTCGACGACACTTGCTTCTCCAATCTACATTAGAGCGGCCAATACGGACATCTTTTGTTGGACGAAGGAAATACATGACCTAGCAAACACAAGTCTGTAATATCACCGTTAACTATTAATGCTGCAATATACTGTAGATCATCGGGTTTTTTTTTTGCACAATGGGGCCCATGTACCATTAGTATATCACTAAATCACATGATCCAGTAAACTCAACTCTATAATATCATTGTTAATTATTCATGGTGAAATGCACAATGGCTGCACACCTGCACGTGAAGACATGGGTGGGATCGTCGGACCGACTTCCTTTCGTTCCTGAAGAGCCTCGTCTCCCTCCGACACTCCTTCGTTGTTTCTTTTTGAGTAAAATAAGCTGTGAACTCACGAACTCGGAAAACGCACATTTATATCTCTAAACTAGGACAACTGTGTCATTTTACTCAAAAATGGTTCGTCGAGGTTAAATACACCACGAGGCCGCCACGTCAGCTTCGGCCAGGACCGCGGACTGCTACTCAATTTTCTTAGGATTTCTTTTTGCAAAATCACCATGCGAGCCGCTCGCGAGGGGCAAGGCGGCCGCGCCCAGACGGGAATCCTGGGGCCTTGAGAACCACGCTGTTGCCGCCGTCGCCTCGTCTAAGGTTGCTATTAAGCCCGCAATGCTTAATTTTGACGAGAGGAGGCCGGTGAAGGAGTTGCCGAAGCCGACGTGACGGCCATGTGGCGTGATTAAGCCTCGCCGAACCGTTTTTGGACTAAAGTGACACAATAGTTCCAGTTTAGGGGTTTATATCTTAAACATGCCACCAAAGTAAAATCTGATGCGGCATTTTAATGAAGAAAGAGAGAGGCATGGTATCTTAATCTAGATACAACTCTTAGCGTTAAGAGATCTCTAACGTTAAACCCAATAAAATTCATAATTGCTCTCTCACAAAACATAATAAATGAAAGCATGTTTAGATACGACACTAAGATACAAAGCACTGTAAGAGTTGTATCTAAGTATGTATTTAATGCATAAGATACAATATAAGATATGATGCATTGGGAGTGTCTTTAGGGAGTTAGGGGCTATAAATACCAACAAATCATTTGAGGCTATATTACTTTTAGCAACTAACAGTCGAACCCAAAATTATCTATTATCAACGACAAACATACAATACAGTACTAGTCGAAATGCCCGTGCGTTGCAACGGAGCAACAAAATAAGACGATACACTCGAAGACATGTATCAATTTTTTCTCTATTTGGTCTTTGATGACCACAAAATATCCTTGTCAAAAAAAGTTTCTACCGAAGATTGTCTGTATACTCTGCTCTCTCAGAAGACAAACAATACCTTTGGTCAAAACTGAACTGAATAGTGCTTAACGTGTCGCGTTGCACAAAATGAAGTAACTAATGTCACTGCTGGTAAACGTGTTTTGCGATGGTCTCTTGTCGGTCTCCAGGAGTGTATGGCTTCATGAGCTACCAACGTTTTCTTTTTTTTAGGCAATCATGAGCTAGATACGGATGTTAATCACTGTTACAGTGATCCATAATAATCTAGGAGTAAAAAGCACGAGGGATTTCAACACGAGTGGCGGCACAGCTGAGCGTGTGGAGGGGAAAAAAAGTTCGGGTGTTTTCTAACGTGTGGTGGTATCCCTCGTAATTTTGATGAAAAGACCCATCACCACCGTTTGTAATTTAATATATAGTAATAGAAACATTAACTATACATGATATGGCAACAATATGGATTAGCAAAACATATGCACACTAAGGCAATGCCGATAATTCCATTCTAAACACTAAGGTAATGCCGATAATTCCATTCCTTTAGAACCTTGTCAGAATTATTGTAAATTAATACTAATAAAGACAATAAGAACTGATTACATGCAGAAAAGATGCTTCCTCAAATAGATATTGACAACAATGATAATCTTAAGGGCCTTGTTATTGTAGTAGCTTTAAGACAAGACAAATCATAAGCAGACTCAGTTGTAGCTCATGGTAGGTTTTATGTGACCTGAGTCGCATCAATTGCCCTTATATTATGTTACCTCAGTGCATCAGGTGACAAGGATTTTGGGGAACTAAGCTACTAAATGGTGAAATGCATCTGAAGATACTCACAACTAAAGACCACTATGGAAGTTACAGACACTGTATCTGATAGTTTAAAATTAGGATGAGTGAAAATAACTGAATTGCTGCTGTACAGCAACAACAACAGTTTTTGAATTCAACGTGCGAGTTGGATTGGTTTTGGCGCTGGCTTTTGTTTATGTTCGTGAATTTGATCTCAAATCTGAGATGTGTTTTTCTGGGTTTGGTTGCAGATGATTTCAGAGGCGATTGCTGCCCTGAAGGAGAGGACATCGAATCTGTTCAGTCGAGTTGTTTAGACTTCAACTATCCAGTCAGACTAACGTGTTGTTTGTTACTGCAGAACCTTTCAGAAGATGCTAAAGTATATTAAACACTTTTTTTTGTCCCTGACATATAAGACTAATTTGAGGTTTTAGTTGAGGTTTTACTTGAGGTTTTAGTTGAGATTTTAGTAGAGGTTTTAGTCGACGTTCATGTTTAATTTTAAATTAAGGTTCAGTTTAAAGTTTGAATTCAGGTTTAAGTTTAAGGTTTATCTGCTGCAGTTAAAGTTCAGGTTTAACTGCTGCAGTTAAAGTTCAGGTTATAAGTTTAAATTGACTTTCAGTTTAGAGAAGAGAGATTGAGATTGTACCATCTCATGCTAATCTAATCTAAACAGGTTTAAGTTTAGGTTTAGTTCAGGTTGAGATTGAGGATAGATTGAGATTGAGTGAAGAGATTGAGATTGAGATTGAGAAGAGAGAGGAGAATAGATTGAGATTGAGAGGAGTATAACTGTTCAGTGCATATATGATATAACTGTTCACTGCATATAATGCAGTTTAAATAGCAGAAGGAAACGCTAATGTAATCCATTCACTGCATATAAGAGAAGAGAGAAGATTAAACTGCATCATCAGACTTCTGAGAGAGACGAGAAGAGAGAAGAGAGAAGAGAGAAGAGAGGAGAGATTGAGAGAAGAAAAGAAACAGAAATAGAGATTGAGAGAAGAGAGAAGAGAAGAGAGAAGAGTTAAAGTTCTGGTTTAACTGCATATAAAGTTCAGGTTTAGAGAGAAGAGAGAAGAGAAGAGAAGAGAGGAGAGAAAAGATTGAGAGTGAATAGAGGAGTCAAGGATGCTTAATTAAACACTTCTGCTAAACATGAACATAAAGGAGTATTTTTACAAGGCGTCATATCCTATGAATCCTGGTCATCTGTGTACCCGTGCATCCAACTCTTCACGGCCTTCGGATTGCAATCGTGCGTGCCTACTCAGTTTTAGAAAGTTTTGCATCTAAACGCCCGCTTTCAGCCATTGTTTTGCAAATTACTCCTAAACACTGGAAGCCTTACAAGTGACGACCCTTTTTGCCAGCAATCAATCCATCATCTTCTCCCGCAAGAACAGCGCTGGTTCTCTCGACGGCGACGAGGTCAGCGGACGTGCTAGACGCATCCCAAATAATATCCAACCATGTTCACCGTCGCCGTCGACTCGGAGCGAGCCGCCGCCCCCTGTCCATCCCCATGCTGTCGCCTTCTTGTCGGGCATGACGCCAAGGAAGCCGCCGGCGACGACGTCCCTGCGAGTTCGACGTACTGCCCTCCTCCAGTGGCTTGCTACACACTCGCGCGGGAAGGGAATACAACCTGCAGAGAAACGACGACCACATCCATGAATTGTTTAATGTATCATTTGCAGATTGTCCTCCTCCTTGTCTTGTGAGCTTATCGACTGCAGCTGTTGTCTGTTGGGCGTATGTGTAGCTTTAGGTGTCTTTGTTTAGACTTGAGCTTATGCTTATTTGGCTTCTAGGGGCAACATGCCAACAAGCCTAAACAAACAGCAAACTTGCAGCTAGCAGAAAAGAACAAGCTCTAGCGAGCAGCAGAAGCACCAATTGAGATGCTTCTTGTTCCGGCTGGAGTTGGAGCAAACTCCCACGCCCCAATGCCCTCATCACTTATTCGGTATTTACACCTAAATTGCCACTGAGGCGACCATATCATCCGAACCGTTTTCTCCTCCTTTCCCCTCCCCTCACCGGTCACCACAACTCCCCAACACTCAGATCCAGACCGAGCGGGCGAGCGGCGACGGCCCGACCAGATCAAGCGTCGCCCGGCCGCGCCGACGGCCCGCCTCCGCCGGACCCTGCTTCTCCTCCGCCTCCCGGATTCGCCGAAGCCTCCCCTCCTCCTCCTCCTCCTCCAAGGACGCCGCCGCTTCTTGTTCCACGACCAACGCCACGACGCTGCTTCTTAATTATATTTGTATGTTGAATCCATCTTCATTCCTTGCTCTCTATCTGCCGTGACCATGATTTTTTACGGTACTTAATTATAACTTTAATAATACTCCTTGAAATCAAGCAACGCTTGCTAAATCTAGCCAAAACACACAATCTCGTATAAATCCCATAAATATTAGGTATTTTAAAACAACTCTTAAATTTGGCAGTTGCACTTACATCAACAAACTCAACATTTGATCAAAATTTGCAGCAAGTAGGGCCATTTCAGACATTCTACTGCCATCCAGCTAGAGCCACAGTTTCACTGCTACCCTAAACGAAAAGCAAGCGAGGTTCAGCTCCAGCAGAAAATTAGTTTCTTCCAGCTCCAGCTAGCTTGTTATTAGCTCCAGCCTAAACAAAGGCAGCCTTGGAGTTTAGAGTGTGTATGTACATGGTTGGTGAATTTTGAGAAACGAATGACTGTATTTTTTGTCGTGAGTGGAAATTTCAGATAGAAACAAATTCATATTGCCTTGTTCTTATTGGAAATTGAGGTGTTCCTTATGCGTAATACATGATGGTCTGATATTCTGATGCTCTGGCACACGAGAAACAGAGGGAGGCATGCAGATAAGTGCAGCGCAAAAAGGAGATTGATCTTTGAGATAGCTCTATGGGACTTCTCCATTCAAGTACAGTTCAAGCGTCTGGTTATCCAAGTCGAACCGACAAGGACGTCGTTGCCGGCGGCGGCCTTGGCGTCAGGCCAAAGCACCTCGTTGCTGGCGGCGGCCTTGGCGTCAGGCCAAAGCAAAAAGGTGACGGGCGTGGCCAGGGCTGGACAGAGACCTGGACGTGTGCTGACTTCGTCGCCCGCCGCCGTCGAGAGCTCAAAGTGGGCTTTTAACTGCAAAACTTTCTAAAATTGAGTCGACCGGCACGATTACAATTCGAAGGCTGTAAAGCACCGGATGCACAGATGACCCAGGATTCATAGGATACGACGGCTTTTTACAATGCTAATCTAATCTTTACTTCTGCTACTCACAGGAGTAGTACCATGCTAATCTAATTAAGCACTCGACTACTCCTATACATGTACAGAGACAAAAAGTTTTGATATGTGTTCATTTTACAGTATCTTTACCATGGTACTCCTCCTAGGGAGTATGTTTTGTTGTCTTCTGACATGTGGATTCAGAATGGTACAGGAGTAGTACAACGCTCATCTAATTTTCAGCACTTACTACTGAAAAGCCCTAATCTAAAGGCTTTTGCATTCAGAATACTAAAAGCAAAATCACATCTCAAGGCACAAACTTACATCAATCAGCAAAGCATTCCTAGCAGATTCTCGTAGCAATCAGCAAAGATACTCCATATACAGAAACTCATGCTATACAGAAACTTAGGAGGAGTACAACAATCAGCAAACCTCAACAGAGTAACCTAGGAGTAGAGTACAGCAGTTATCTTGATATGGATTCCAGATATGCTCCACTCCTGTAGATGGTGTTGAATTTTTTTTTAGAAGAACACCCCATATACAGAACCTCATGCTACTCCTATTTGAACCCATCGTATACAGAAAAACAGCCTTTTTTTTCGAAAAGGGGAAAGAGCCCGGCCTCTGCATCAATCGATGCACACAGCCATACAGAAAAACAGCCTATATACACAAACATTCTAGTGACAGAATACACAAAGATTTCAGGCGACAAACTGCTACACATTGGAACGATTGGATGCAGCATACACAAAGATTCTAATGCACGGAGTTGAAACACAAAGCACAATCACATCTCAAGTCTTTTGCATTCAGAAAACACAAAGCAAGATTCTACTCTCGTTGTCGATTGAGGTTGCATTCAGAATACAGAGTAGCGGCTCAAGGTGAAGATTCTAAGGAGTAGGGACAGAATATACAGTGAAGATTACACATGCTCCTCGTTGTCGATTGAGATTACATGCAGTAAAAACACTGAACGGGACAGAGTAAAAACCTCACCTTGAGCCGCTGCTGCTGCTCTTAGTCGCGCCGCCGCCTTGAGCCGCTCCTGCTCCTCTTCTTCTCGCTCCTGCTTCTCCTCGATCCTCGGGCTGCGGCGGAGTACTCCTCAAGCTCCTACGCCGGCGCGCCTGAAGCCACCGGATCCGGCGAGATCCACTTCTTGGACAAAAAGGAGGCGCCCTTTTCTGGTGGGAGAAAAGCGGAGAACAGAGGGGAGCGCGGCGGAGGCAAAGAGAAGGTGGAGCGTAGCAGAATCGAGGGGAGCGCGGGTGAGGAGGCGAGAGGGAGAGCGGCGGAGAAGGGAGAGCCGAAGAGAAAGAAAATGAAGGGGATTTTCGTAAAAAGACCGTCGCGTCATTGCGTGAACAATTTCGGATCGGAGCGGAGGGAGTATATTCCAAACCGGGCCAAGGCCTAGCAGGCAAAAATAGAAACAAAAACCCGAGTGCCCTCCTTTTTCCTCCGGCCTCTGCTGTCCCCTGTGCCCTCCCCGACGCCAAAACCCTAGACGCGGCGGAGGCACCGGAGCTCGACAGGAGCCGGGCACGGGAATCCAGACCAGGGAGGCCGCAGGAGGCCCGTGGTGACTAGGGTCCCGGGAAAGCTGTCACCTGCGCTCGACGGGAACCAGGCAGCGGAGTCCGGAACAGGGGAGCGGGAGGTCGGGCCGCAGGGTCCGTGCGGTGCGGCAGGCACCAAGACTGCGTGGCACGGTCCGTCTCCGACCAAGTCAGAGATCCATTGAGGACTGACCGAGAGGTGAGTTGACATTATTTAACTTGTTTTTATGTTTTATTTACATTAGATTTTATAGTCACGGTTCAAGAAATCGGCCGATTCAGCGATACGATCGGGAGGCCAACGTGTAGATTTATGCGAATTGTTGAAGGCAATCGTCCGGACCGATTTATCAGAAATCGGCCGATTCAACGATCGATCGGGAAGCCAACGTGTAGATTAATGCGAATCCTTGAAGGTATTAACCTCCCGATCCCCGACTAATCCTTCCTATTCCAGATTAATCGCAGCGGTCAGGGAATAACCCCGACCAACGGAAAAAGCTGCTTTCAGTTACGCCCTACCGGGCTCAATTCCCGGCCCAACCCTGCCCGGTCCAGTCCATTCCACCAGGTTGAAAACAATCGAGTGATGAGGACGCGTGCAACAAATCCTGTCGAGACGCGTCGCGGGGCGAACAGCAGGCGGCGGCGGCCAGAACTCGAGGGCGACGGACAGACGGTGCTGCAAATACTGCATCTCCGGCACCTCTAACGTGTTCCGGCGTCCGGTCTCCTCTGTCGCGCAACCAGGAGGCGAACGGCTGCGGCTACGGTGCCGCAACGTCCGCGTCTACGGCTCCCTCCGAGTCTCTGACGGCTGACTTCTCACCAGTTAGAAGATGCTCCTCCTCATCTTTTCCTTCTCATTCTGAGCTCTGATGTTAGTATTGTGAATTCCGACGATTCTTATGATTCAGTGTTTGGCTTCAGGTGAATCTTTGGGTTCCGATTTGACCAGCTCTGCATGTCCCTGTTTTGTTTGTTTTGAGAAGCAAAAAGATTAGCTACTGCAGCTTGGTATCGATGCATAACAAAAGATTCTTTTTTTTTAATGAATCTCGACCATGATCTGTGATCTCTCGATGTTGAGCTCCCATGCTTGCTCAGAGTTCATTTTTGTTTGGAGTTCTTTTAAGTTCCTGTTTTGGGACCTCATAAAACTTCCAGCTCTAGGTGAGGCCGTGGGGCTCCCGCGGGCTGTGGTTTGGGACCTCATAAAACTTTTTTTTTTGAACTCATAAAACTTTTTTTTTTAACTCCGAGTACGGCTGATAGTTTCTACGGTTCAGGCCATGTCCAGTGCAGAGCCGCTTACATCGACGCTAAAACTTCCAGCGCAACCACAGGCGCTTAAGTCCACCTAAACAAAAGCCCACACGCACGTGAATTGCTTCGAAGCGTCCAGAGTCCAAACGAAGCGACGATGCCAGGATTAACGTCCGCAACAACAAAACGGGAAGGATTATTTTCCCTAGCGCCTAGATTAGCGCCAGCGTTGGACATGGCCTGATAAGCTGGCTAAGAGTAAATTACAAAAAACCACCATATTAGTGGTTAGGGTTTCACTTCGGTACCAGTTTACATTTTATTTACTAAAAACCGCCGGATTATAGTAAACGTTCAGTTGCTAGCGAATAACCTCAAAACTGATGAGACGGGCCCACATGTTAGGCCAACATGGCGTGCCACCGTGCCACTGACTTCACTTGAGAAGTTGACCGGCGCCTCTCCCTGCCGATCCTCACCCTGCTCCTCCTCCTCCACTTCCGCATCCTTGTCGCAGCGGGCCTGTTCTTGAATTGAAGTTGTACAAGTACGCTAGCCGCTCGCAGCAATTGAAGCTCCATTTAATCAATCACCACGACTCCATGAATTGAAACTCCTCCATGTGCGGCGCCGCCACCTACTGCTATCGTGTGCGCGTGCAGACGCCGTGGAGTTCCAATGTGGGACCAGATCCAACGGAGGCAAGGGGGAGGAGACGTCGTGGAGTTCCAGTGTGGGACCAGATCCAACGGAGGCAAGGGGGAGGAGTGCCTCTGCCATGCGGATCCCTTGTCCTCTGCATGGCCTAGTCAACGCGGGCGCTCGCCGCCCCCTCGTCTTGTTCGTGCAGATTGACTGGCTGGGAGGAGCGTAGGAGCGTTGCAGCAGGGGCGAGCGGCGGCCCATGGCGAAGAAGATCGAGTGCTTCGTAAACCAGCGCCCCTGCGTCGTGATTCGTGAACCGCTACCGCCCTGCGACCTCGCTGTCGGGAGCCATCCCCAGCGCCGGATCCCCGTTGCGCGCACGAGGCGAGCTTCCTAGCATCGGACCCGACCCCTTCTTCCTCGCGTCCGGATCTCCATGCCGCCGCCAAGGACGGAGTGCACGAGGTTGGGTCGGAACGCGGAGGGCTCGTCCACTAGCCCTTCAAGCCTTCTTCGGCGACCACCGGCTGATGTGCGGATCGGAGCGTGGATGGCTCGGCCGGACTTGGAGAAAAAGGCCGCAGGGCTGGCGCTCGGGCATGCGTCGGCTTCCTCCTCCCGATGGCGGTGCTCGACTGGCTCCCAGCGGGCAGGCAAGTCTGGGAGCTTCCGCGCGTCGGCGGCCAGGATGGCGGCGGCGGCAAGGACGCAGGTCCATGGCCAGACGAGGAGATCGCTATCGTCAGTGTGAGGACGCCGGTGAATGGTCACACTGGCAATCCGCGTTGGCAAGACACGTAGGCCGGACAGTGGGCCATCCTTATTAATTTCGGGCTTACACGCTAGTAACCGAGCGGTTAAACAAATCCGGTAGCTTTACTCAGCTGGCTAATGCTGTCTTATTGCAACAGAAAAAGACTGTGCCCTGGCTGTTTTGTTCGGCCGATTATTTTTTGGAAAAACTGTGTTCTTGCCCCCGGTCCAGCAGTCCAATTGTGATTTTTTTTAGGGAGACAGTAGATCAATCCAATTGTGATTTTGCTCTTGTTTATTATTCGATTTTGTGATTTTACAATTGGTATTTTGAAGTGAAATGCCCCTGGTTTGGATGCCCGTTAGATGGGGCTGGAACAAATGAATTATAAAAATGTACGTAAATGTGTAGATACAAAAGGAAAAAAAATTAGATTGCCCCTTATCCTTATGTTCAGTCACACCCTCATCCCCGACTAGGAGGAAAACGCGTGCGCCTGGTGCGCGCTGGAGGAGCGACGGTGGGAACAGTAAACCAGCAACCTGCTGGAACGGCCACCACACTGGAGGTGCCGGTGGAATGACGACGATCTATGTTGCCGCTCACTGTGTGGAAATGTGGATTTCAGTAGCTATCACTACATCATTGTTCAAATAATGGTTATATTTAGCCCCGTTTGGCAGGGTTACTCGTTTGAGATCCAACTCCTTTCTGCCAACCGGGTAAAATAAAACGGCTTCACTGTTGAAGCCTCCTTAAAATATGCTCTCATAGAGGTTTGGGTTGGGATGCAGCAAAAAAAAAAAGTGGCTTCACCTCGCGTCCTCACCCACATGGACGCGAGAGAGACATGTATCAAGGCGCACAGGCCCAAGCACGGCCCTATGTATCATGCCGGGCTAGCCTGGGCCTGCTACTTGCCGGGCCATGTCATGCTCGTGCAGGGCCAAAATGCCGGGCTTCGGCCCGTGCCAACGGGCCACAGGCTGCATGGCCATCTAATCATCTATACATTATGCATAGGCGTGCGCCCCCACTGGAGCACACGGCATGGGCGCGGCAGCGCGCGACCAACGTGGCACGTGACGTGGGAACCACCAGAGCTCGCGACACAGACGTGGGCGGCCGACGGGGCACGCGGCGTGGGGGCGCGTGGCGGAGACATGCAGGGGCAGGAGCGATTGTCGGGGTGAAGCCCATGAAATTGAGGTAGAAAAAAAAATCTACTCCCTCCATCCAACATCTGTTGCATTTTTTTTTAGACGCTGCTATTGTTGTTTGATGCTGTGCGTTTATGTGTTGGTTCTTGGTAGTAGCTTGGAGGTTGATTAAAATTGATATGTATGTGTCTGCACTATTGACTCAGGAACCATCTGTTATTTTCTCCTGCCTGTTATTTGTCGGGCTTCGGGCTGGGCCTCAGGTTTACGGGCTTTCTGTCGGGCCTGGCTCGGGCTTGAGTTTCAGGGAAAAAATCGGGCTTCAGGCTGGGCTTGGGCTTTAGAATTGATGGTCGGGCTTGCCCAGGTATACTCCCTGTTAGCCCCCCTCGACATCTCTTCACCGGCCACGCCGCTCCCCGTTACACCCGTTAAAAGCTTAAGTCGGTCAAAGAAAGAATTCTCTCATGGAGTGAATGAGCAAAGAAGATGGTACCATGTATGACTAAAGCATTAACCAACTTTCCCTAAAAAAAAGCATTAACCAACTATACAATCAATTCATTATCTGAGAGTTAGGAAGGAGAGTAGACAATTAATGAGCACACACAAATGTATTGTGCTATCAGGTTCATGAAAAAAATTGTCCGACCTACTCAAGCCCATCATCTCCAATGAGGTGGATTTGACACCATAATTCTATTGTACATAACTTGTGTATAATTTGAACCTGGTGTATCATGGGGATGTAGATTACGTATTGACTCTTATTATCGATCACTACACTTGCTTTTGTTACCTTTTTAAAACTAATGTTTGGTGATCATCAAAGAAGACCAAAAAGAGGAAGAAAGAGTTTGATGCATATGTCATTGAATGTATCACTATTTTGTCGTTCCGTTGCAACACACACAGGGAAATTGCGAAATCCTTGTGTTCATCGAAAATTCAATTCTCAAAATGAATAATAAGTGTCACCACAGGAGTTGTCTCAACTATGGCTTAGGGTAGACCATTCTCCTATTTACTTGAACTTTTTATCTTTTCTCGGAATGTGAGAATTTGGAGACAATCTTCGGAAAAACATTTTTTAAAGTGATGTTTGGTGCCCGTCAAAGAAGATGAAAGAGAAAAAAATTGATGCATGTCCTCGAGTGTATCTTTTTCTTTGTGTGTGTGCTCCGTTGCAACGCATGGGCATTTCAGGCTAGTAGAAGAAAAAATAAAAAAGGTGAGTATTATAGTCATTTTGTACCTTTTGTCTACCAGGAGAGCCGTTTTGCCAAATGGGGCACAAAAACAGCTCCAACTCCATCGGGATAGCTGTTCGTGGAATGAAGCCGTGTCAAAATGGGACCTTAATTATGCGAGGAATTTGTTAGAAGCATCCACAATCCCATTGGCTCCTCGCGTGTACCGTATGGTTCAGATTGTTTGGGGATGGATTAATTTTTGTTATACAATATAAATGTATTATTCCAAATTAGGGGTAAAATCACAATCAAATAGGACATTTTGTATAAAAGTTAACACCGTTAGAGGAGGATGACGGAACAGGGGAAAAGTAGTGCTTCGTCTTCAAAATGCAGGGGTAAATTTACAAAGTTAAAAAAAGGGGTAAAACCACCATTTCGGTACAAAACAAGGGTATAAATGCAAGAGCTTCTTTTTTGTGATTGCAAAGTACATCATAGATACTCACAACGTAGAACGCAAACCTTACCCATATGAGCATCTTCGAAGGCTGGACTGACAAATCCTCATGATTGACAAAGTCAGCAAGGTGTCTCGCTATTGACGGAAACATCGTTTACCACTGAAACCACAACGTCGTTAAATCATGGTAAATTCGCTCTCACGAGGAGTCAAACACAGGACTTGGGGTGCTACTAAGGCTCTTGAAACCACTAGTCTATAGGTCCTTGGCGCCACTGCTACCGAAAAGGTCATCAGTAACGGTCGAAAAACCGCATCACTAACGGGCGGGATGACCGTCACTAACTTCCTGCCAGTAATAATGGTCATCATCACTAACGGTTGGAGCGACTGTTAGTGATGATCCCATCATTAGTGGTGGGTGGTCCACCCGTTAGTGATGACGTCCATCATTAGTGTCGGTCATGTTTCCGTACCCATCACTGATGATGAGATATACTTCGTTTTGTAGTAGTGGGCAACTCTAAGTATTGGTTGGGATGAGATAATCTCATATACAAATATTTGCAAACTCCCTCTTGATCTCGAATCTATCTTTGAGATCAATAAATGATATAATTTCTCTAAAAAAATTGTAGGATAAAAATAAGAAAGTACAGATAGATATGCAATTAAAAACTCGTTAAAATCCAAAGAGAAAATAAGGAGAAAGAATGAAAGATACAACATATAGTGTTATTGCCTCACTATATGGATGGCCCAGTGAAAATTCCTTGTGGATCCACAATGGCCGACGAAGAAAATTTTCACATTTGCACTAAAAGACAGTTTCACTGAATACGTTCCTTGTATGTGGATGTAAGAAGTTATGAAAAGAGCTCTTTTACGGTATCCCGAGATGAATATGAACCGTCTATCCATCCAAATCTAATGGCTAATTATATTTGATAATCCAGCACAATTCTACGGAGTGCCATGCATCTCAAAAAACTAGGGAGTACCACAATGCTAGGGGCAAAACCGTAATTAAGTCAGTAGTTTCTTATTTCGCTAATCAGTATTTTTGTAATAGATCTGTACAAGATTGCTAAGGTATCAAGAAAGGATCAAAACTCGTGCTATATCCTAATCCCAAAATAGCGAGATGCATGCGGCGGCCAGGGCAGTGCTCCGGCATTGTACGTGACATGGGAGCGGGGAGCTAGGGATCAAGGACGTTTCAGCCGGATGGTCTGACGTGTAAGGAGATGCCTGAATTTGGTTGGTCGAGGTGAAGCCTGAATAGGAAAGGAAAGTCCAAATTATCCGGTGAAAAATCTAGATTACTAACCTTGTGCTGTTGTGCAAATATCTAAGTTACCCCCAAGAACGAACGAATGGTTAGATTTACTTGGCACCACATCCTGGTTTTTGGGGTACTGTAAAATTCCTCTATGAAAATCACATTTTCCAGATCGGATGTACACTTGTGAACTTCTATAGACACTGTTTGTATAGCCATCACCATTGTCACTCCCATATTAACGCCCTATTGGCATCATATTTCGACCCAAATTTTGAACAATCATCACTTCAGTTATCATCTTAAACAGTCCAGTGATATGTTGATTGTTCCTCAGGGAGCCTTAAAAATTACTATCTTTAAGATGAGTCATGCTATAATTTGTCATGGTTCAAAACCAATATAATTTATCATCATATTTCAACCAAGTTTGGAAACACAACAGAAATCCCAAACCATGAACCTTCAGTGATCTGTCCATCACCTCAGGGAGTCAAGTAATTTTGCTATCTTTAAGATGAATCTTTTAGATTCATATTTCTTTTTTAAAAATCATGCTATAATTTGTCAAATATATGTGCCAAAACATCCCCATTTCACCTGCTTATTAACAGAACAAAGAACTAAATCCACTCTCAGTTCACATTCCAACAAATACCAAGAGAATCATAACAAAACTAAAATTCTTGCTCTGCATGCATTCCCTCCATGGGCATCTAGTCATCATATGCGGGGAACAATTACCTCACCAATTCCATTCGACGCCCAAAAAACAAAAGGAGGGGAAAAAGGGGAAAAGAAAATAAAAACCAATGGGATTGTCCCCTTTCTCTCTCAGATGCTATTTAGCCATGTCCTTCCCCAGGACCAAACTCTGCCACTCTCTGTTATTCTGCCCCCCTTCCTCCTTTAGCCTCCTGGAGCAACCCTTCTAAGCCTTCTTCACTCCTCCAGGTCTCCACACACTTGCAACAACAGTAAGCAAACTCACACACATACACCACCCTTTCTTCCTCCTGACCTCTCTCCATTATTCTCACATCCATGGCAGCTGCTGAAGAAGGCACAGAGCCACTCATGTACCAGGTAAGCAGTTTCAGGGTTCTTCTTGATTAGCAGATGCATATGCAAGATGTGCTCATCTTTGTTTGCTTGCTTTTTTGGTTTCTTATTGCGAAGGATTTTATGACGTTGTCATGGTTTGGGATTGCTGTTTTGTTTTCAGACTTTGGCTCTGAAGGTTAGCATCCACTGCGAGGGATGCAAGAAAAAGGTCAAGAGGGTGCTACAAAGCATAGAAGGTGGGTGTAGATGGAGAAGTAAAAAAACAAGCAAAGCCAAAACACTTTCAAATCTTTGTAAAAGTTTACTAGAAAGGAAGTGACAGGATTTTCAGATTCTCTCTCTGCTTTCTCCAAATAGGATTTCGAAAACTTGAAAAGGTGTCCAGGGTCTATCATTTTTATTTTCTTTATTTTCAAAAGTACTTTGGTTTCTACTTCAGTTTCATAAACGCAAGATCATGTATGCGTTTTAAAAATGGAAGTGATATTTTAGGTGTTCATGGAATGGAAGTCTACCCCTACAGGAGTATTTTGCCATGAAGGGGGCAAAAAAAAAAGCAAAAGGCCTTTGGATAAAGATTTGTTGCAAGCAACAAAATGCGAATACAAATTTTGGCACCATTTGCATTGAATTGCATGCTAAAAAGGAAATGCTGTATCAATTGGTTGTGCACAAGAAAATGCCTATGAGCTGCAAGAAATTTGCAAGAGTTTGCTGTTGCTAATTCCATTGCTCTGTTGCACCAACTGGGCTGCAGGGGTGTACAAGACGGACATAGACGTCCAACAGCACAAGGTCATCGTCACCGGCAACGTCTCCCTGGACGCGCTGGTGAAGAAGCTCGCCAAGACCGGCAAGCACGCCGAGCCATGGCCGGAGCCCGCCGCTCCTCCTCCTCCTCCCTCCGCCGCGGCCAACCCCGGCACCGGCAAGAAGAAGAAGAAAAAGAACAGGAACAAGAACAAGCCCGCCGACCAGCCGCCGCCGCCACCGCTGGAGTGCGGCGGCGGTCCACCGGAGAACCAAGACCACGCGGGCACCTGCGACGAGGCGTCCGACGGCGAGCAGCCTCCCAATTCTGAAGCCGCCGCCGCCGGCAGAGGCGTGCATCCGGTCCCGGCTACCGTCAATTTCAATGGCGGCGGCGGAGGCGGAGGGGGGAAGAAGAAGAAGAAAGGGAGGGGATCAGGCGGCGGCGGCAATGGCGACGGCGGCGGCGGAGCAGTAGCGGAGGCGAGCCCCCCACACGACGCGCCCCCGAACCCCGGCGCTGACGCCGGGGCCTACCCGCCGCCTCACGGCGCGGCCATGGGCATGAGCTACCCGGGCCCGGGGTACTATGCCGGCGGCGGAGGGGGGAACATGGGCATGGCGGCGCCGCCGTACGGCGGGGTGAGCTACAGCACGGCGCACCCGCTGCGGAGCAGCGCGTACTACCACCCGATGATCGGCGCGGCGGGGTACGCGGGCCCGGGCGCCGGGTACTTCTACTCCACGGCGGCGCCGGCGCCGGCGCCCGGGTCGTACTACATGTTCAGCGAGGAGAACGCCAACGCGTGCACCGTCATGTGAGATCAAGACTGCGAGGATCTGATTAGTAGTAGTACGATCCTTTTTTTTTAATAATCTAGAGTGGTTCCCTTGTTGTAAACTGCAGCATTTTGCTTTGTACTACAACAGAAATTACAAATTTGTGTCCTGTCATTTTGTCACTTTTTTTCTTTGTTTACAGCACACAATTTTATCACGTCAGAAAGTAGAGAGGAAGAGCCCGATAGAAAGATGAAAAAAATAATCCAGAGAATACACACCTAAATATTCGACTCATTTGTGCTTGTAGAACTCATGTACAAAAGATTAGTTTTGCACAATGTGTAAATGAAAATGCAAGTTTAGGTTGTAATTTAAAATATGCTATCCCCGGATAGATGCTGGCATGGCAAATCAGGTTTCCTGTGATTGTATATGCGATTTTTTGGCCCGGGCAGTTTTCAAGGAATATATGCTCTATAATTTGACGAGAAAGATGATTCTATTTGCTGGAATAAATAATGATGGACTCCATTTACGGGTCAAGGAAGAATGTCAAACCGATGTCCATGTTATAAGGAGTGTCTCAAGAAATCAATGAAGCTTCTCCATTTTTCAAGAACGAAAATCAAATAATACTGCCAACTAATCAGAGACATAGCCTGATATTTGAACTTGTATTCACTATTCTACTTCTTGTTGTAGTTTAACTGAGTAAAGTTACACTTTTTATTAAGTACATTAAAAAAATATAAACATCTAATTAAAATATTCTTTCATCTAATCACAAGATCGACCGAAGAGAGAAATAAACACTTTTAAATAACAGAGAAAAGATAGTGTTGAAAAAGGAAAACAAAATTTCGACATGAATCAAAGGAGCCTAATTCCAACATGACTTGTTGAGTCAACTCAAGTTGCAAATATGTATAAGATGTAGGCTTTCCAATCAAAATGAGTATGTATGGATTGGAGACAGGAAACGTAGGGCTTGATTCTAGCTATTTAGCACCATCTCATATTTCTTCAGTCTTGAAATATATTTGTTTCAGTGCAAACTTGCACTAAAATAGCGACAAATATTTAGGAACGAAGGGAGTACTACACTTCAAATGATATATTGAATTCACTAATACTGATTGCATTTATTTTACACTTCATTTGAGCAACTTAAGAAACTTGCCAAGATTCGTGTATAAGAGAAGGCAACAATGAGAAGATTTGCTCACACCAGTTACCAATGTTCTTCCATGTATCGAGGCAACACCGGTAGTACCAAACAGCACAAGAAGATCTCAGCCTTTCCTATCAAAGAAATGGAGCAGGGGAGCACTTCTCCATGAGACAGTACGATCCCTTTGTCCTTCCTTTCTTCCTTCCTTTTGGAAGCACTCTAGCTTTGTTTATTCTCTAACCACACACTAATATTCTAGGCTTTGATTAACTGGTCACTTGACCAAACCGAGGCAACTAAGGACAAGCTCATTGCTCGAAGGAAAATGCAAAGGGAATTAAAGCTTTAGTGCTTGTTTTTTTTTTCTGTAACGGTTATAATCCCACAGTGATAGATTTCCTTTTCGGCTGGTTCTTGACAAAAAAGGGATTATCTTTTGCTCTCTAAAAAGGGATTCTCTTTTCGGCTCACCCAAAGGGTAACTAGCAATCCCTGCCGTCCATTTCAAAACTAAGGCCTCCTTTGATTCAAAGAATTTCCATAAGAATTTTGAAGGCTTGAAATCCTTAGGAATTTTTTCCTACGTTGGTCGTTTGATTCGTAGGATTAAATCCTATAGGAATTTTTCGTAAGGATTCATTTGTACTACATTACATAGAAAAATTTACATCCACTCCAACCTCTTGAAAGAAATCCTTTGGTCCAATCAAACAAACTTTGATACAAATTTTGTGGACATGACATTGCAATCCTATATTTTTCCTATTCCTTTACTTTTTCAATCTTACGAATCAAAGAGGCCCTTAAGCGGTGTCGATGTGGCCATACCTTTTAATACAAAATCTAGGTATCTTCTTTAATTTTGAATTTTGATACTTTTGCAGTGTTAATATCGAAAAAAAACTGAACATGTGTTAATATCAAATTTTGATTGGATAAATTAGGAACAATTCCAAAATTCAGACAGTAATCTTGGATAAAATAGTAATTTGCACATATATGTCCGTTTTCTGCCGAGAGGACGACGGTGCAGCCTCGATGGTTTTTGCTCTGGGTCCCTCACTCATCGCACCAATCAACACGAAAAGCATCCGAATTTTTTGATTGGACAGTTTGCGTACATCAAAGAACACCACTTATGTCGTCGTCCTTGAATCAATCACCGGTACGATATGATGCCGCTCATCCTTTTCCCAAGTGAGATGCATCTCTAGCTGCTTGCTACTGTGTTCTCTTCCTGTTCCCTATTGACCGTGACGGATGAATGGATGTATGGAAGGACATATACTCCTACATGGGTGTACCTTGCACATGTTCATGGCCAATTTCAAATTTTGGTGTCCAAAGGGAGAGGAGAAACCTTTATGTCTCTCTCTCTTTCTTTCACTCTCCAAGGCTGACTGATTCTCAGGGCAGGGAGCCACGGTCCTTTCTTTATCTGAAAATTGTAGCATCAGAGCTCAACATATTCTGCGGAAATTTTATAACTCTATGCTCTGATAGCAACATTTCTCATGATTTCTTTTTCTTCTTTTTCTCTTTTGGTAAAAAGAAAGTTGAACCAATTTATTTTGACTGTAATTTCTATATGTTTTGAGGTTATATGAAGACACAAGAACCATCATGTGCAAGTACCCACGTTTTTCGTTAAAGGAAGTTTTTATCGATCTCAAGAGAGTTCAAACCTCTAGTTGGTCCGATCCTTTAACGCATGGTTCTCGACTGCTACCCTTAAGTTGACTCCTTGTATTTCTGGACTGGTCAATAGTACACTCCCAAACAAAAGTACACAAATTATGAGGTCCAAATTATAGTTCCATTTTGAGAATCAAACATGCAGGTCCAAATCTTTTGCTTAGATCTCCATGTTATCCCTCTAGCATATCTAGAAAGTGGAGGAAAAAGAGAATCGAACCGGAGAAGATGTATTGGAGCATGCATGATTCTTTATGCAATTATTCATTCATATCATCAGCTAGCAGTCCACTGGTGCTGGTTGATCCTCTTTACCTAGCTTCATTCTTGTAGCATCTTCTCGATCTCTCCGGCCTTTCCCGGCCGGCCCCATCAACTATCTCAGCCTCCCTCTATCTCTCTATCTCTCTTTCCCTTGAGCAACTGGATTTGGTACATACCGGACATATCCATTCTGTCATTGCTATTCGACCATGGAGAATGAGATGGCTCCATCGATCCATGGACCATTTTGTGATGCCAAGAAGATGCACCGGTACAGTTAAAGTTCAAAAGCCACTCGTTCAAAATATCTCGACCATCTCTTTATCGGAACCTTTCGAGCTCTTTGACAATAAATAACTCGCTGATGGTTGTTTCTCCAGTGGTGCTAGGGCACAACTTGTCAAAATAATCTTGTTTTGACTTGATTTTGCGTCCTTAAACTCTCCTCAATATTGTGTATATGTTGTTGGAACACTGAATTTGCTAAAAAAACAAAGATAGGAGAATACATTAAATTTCCCAGTGTCTGAACCTGTGATGCAACTAATGGTGCTTAAGTAACTGCTTATGCTTTCCTGCTGTGCTGGACCAACTTTGGTTAAGTGCTGGTTGACGGATAACCCATTAGTTGAGTCAGTTATATACTATGCAAATTAGAGTAGTGTGCATGTGTATTTACTAGAAAGCTAGCTACATGCTTTTTGTTGATACAAAACTGAAAATAGATTAGGTGATAGGCGCTAGAGTGGTAGGATTAGGCTACGCCAAAACTTTAACTCGACAGTTGTTTGCTTGAGCTAGTTAGAATGGTTGGATGCATGGGAGTCACCAAGCAATTACTCTCCATAAGTTTAGAGTGACATTTGATTTCGCACTATCCATGATTCATGAGAACTTTCTTTTTTATGTGATTGCATTTGCACCCATTTGTCCTACTTGGTACTACATTTTCCTACCTAGGCCCCATGGATAATCAAGCTTTTCCAATCAGTTTCTGACTATTTTTCCTTTTGTCTAAGTGTATTTTTCCCACAACAGATTATAAATAAGTTTAGCACAACAAAGTTCGGCAATGACAAACTGAATCTTACTAGCTTCGTTCCTAAATATAAAAAATCTGTTTGAACAAGTTTATAGGAAAATCTACCAACATCTACGATATCAAATAAGTATACTATGAAAATTATATCATAACAAATTTAATAAAATTAAATTAGAATTGTAGTTATTGGTAAGTTTTTTTACAAACTTTCTTATATTTAGGAATAGAGTGAGTACATTACACCACTTTAACTCACGCGTACGTCTCCCGAATGAACGATTGAAGGTAGAACATGTACGGTATCTTCCAAAGGATGACATGACACGGCAATTTTATTTTATTTTTCATTTTTTAGGGTAATTTTCTTTTTCATGTCTCTGCGTCTTAAGAATCATGCTATCTTTTTTTTAGCAGCAACAATCATGCTATCAAGAAGCCGAAAAAAAGCCCTTGGAATTAAGAAAAAGGCTTAGAGAAGCACCTTGCACATTCATGGCTCCCTACGTACGGCCCTACCCATCGTCCATTTCAGCCAGTTCCTTCGTACGAGTATTTTGCAAGGTACTCCAATGCTTAGAGAAACACCCTGTGCAAGGTACCCATGGCCCAATGGGCCTTGCTGATCTCATGTCCCCACCCACTCCTCAGCGTACCACTAGATTCGCTCCCCCGCCGATTCGTCTCGTCGCGACACCCAGAGAGAGAAAATCTGGTTGCTACTCCAATGGCGCAGATCATCGACGGCAAGGCCATCGCCGCCGAAATCCGGCGCGACATCGCCGCGGAGGTCGCCGCGCTCTCCTCCGCCCACAACATCGTGAGTCCCCCCATCCCTTCCCCTCCTCCCCCCTCCCGACGCTAGCTTTGGATTGGGGATAGCGACGACCGTGACGCTGATTATTATATTTATATAACTTTTGGCCGCCGCAGGTGCCGGGGCTGGCGGTGGTGATCGTGGGGAGCAGGAAGGACTCGCAGACGTACGTGAGCATGAAGCGCAAGGCCTGCGCCGAGGCCGGCATCCGCTCCGTCGACGTCGACCTCCCCGAGGACACCTCCCAGGCCGCGCTCGTCGCCGAGGTCCACCGCCTCAACGCCGACCCTTCTGTCCACGGTATCCCCGGCTCCCCGCCTCACGATTCGAATCAGCAGGATTTTGATGTTGTAGTTGCCCACTCTTGTGTCAGTCAGACTGCTTGTGCTGTAAACTGTAAATGCAGTCGTCCGGTCATCCCTAGTTGACTTGTTCAGATGGGAGATTTGATAAGTTCGGTCCTAGTGACATCCAAGCTGATGATCCTTAGTGGAGATGCCATTCGTTTTGCTGCTTCGGATCGCCTGGCCCAGATTTGATCTTCAGTGGAATTGACCTGAAAGAACAGAGAGGCTTGATCCACCTGTTTATTTGCTTCCAATTGTTGGAAGTGGAACGTATTTTCACAGGGTGACCCTCTTGGAAGTTCTCGAGTGTCAGGACCTAAAAGTTTAGCCGACAATTGTCTTGATACTCACTGTCGTGTGGGTATTGTGCCTCAATTTTCTGAGGGATCCACTAGATTGGTCATGGAAATTTTAAGTGGTCACTTAGGCGGTCATGGAGTTCAGTTATTTTAAGTTCCATGTGAACAGAACGATAAGTCATAGTTCACATCTCTGCAGTAACTATTGTTCAAGGGAATTATGGCTTCAATGATGCTAGGGATTTTCTGTTCCACTTATGGATTGTCAATCATGCATTCACTTTAGGTACTGGTTAGATTTGTTCTCCTCGTATTAGAATATAAGAGATCTGTTATCGATCACCATCTGTAACTTCTGCCATGGTAGCGAAATCATGAATTTGCTTAAACGGCAAGTACGAGACTGTAGGTCAGAAATTGTAACTTTCGAGGGTTTTTTTTGATATAGTCTATCAGCCTGTCTTTCTAAAATGTGATTGCCATATTTTAACCGTACATATGAGTATTGGTTCAGGACGATGCACTTTCTTTTTGTTATTGAGTAGGCCTCTAGTATCTTTCTGGTTGCTATAAAGCCAATCTGTTTAGTTTCAGGCTCTAGCTAGTACTACTAACAGGTCCATAGTTTCAGGCTTAAATCTAGCCTAGTGTTGGATTATGATTGATTATTTGACTGCAGCAGTCTGATTTTTTCAAATTCTTGTTATCCTATAGTATTACTATTATGTAACAAAGGCATTGACTGTATCATGTGCTTTTACAACAGGCATCCTTGTCCAGCTTCCATTGCCCAAACATATCAATGAGGAACATATATTAAATGAGATTTCCATTGAGAAAGATGTCGATGGTTTTCATCCTCTGAACATTGGGAAGCTTGCAATGAAAGGTAGAGATCCACTGTTCCTACCATGTACACCAAAGGTACTGCAACAATTGACACTGCATTTCCCAACACTGGTTTGACTACCATTTTTGTTTGTAATAATATCCTGGCCATCGTATCATTTTTCACTTTTGAAGGGATGCATGGAGCTCCTGTCACGAAGTGGAATCACTGTGAAAGGAAAACAAGCAGTTGTGGTTGGGCGTAGCAACATTGTCGGTTTACCAGTATCCCTTCTTCTTCTGAAGGCGGATGCCACCGTGTCGATTGTGCATTCACGGACCCCAAATCCTGAAGCCATTGTGCGTCAAGCAGACATTATCATTGCAGCAGCTGGCCAGGCTATGATGGTATGCTCTGCTGCAACAGTTTCAGTTCTGCAGTTCATTGCCCAAAATCTAACTGTGCTGTTTGTTGGTTGTTAGATAAAAGGAGATTGGATCAAGCCTGGTGCTGCGGTCATCGATGTCGGGACAAATTCCATCGATGACCCAACCAGGAAGTCTGGTTACAGGCTCGTCGGCGATGTGGATTTTGCAGAGGCGAGCAAGGTCGCTGGTCACCTGACACCAGTTCCTGGAGGTGTTGGACCAATGACTGTGGCGATGTTGCTGAAGAACACGGTGGATGGCGCAAAGAGGGGTATAGTCCTGTAGATTTTTTTTGATCTTGCCGTGACAAGATGTTGTACGATTTGGTAACGTGAGGCTGGTGTTGTAACTGAGTCCTTACTCAGACAAATTCGTTCTGCATTTTTTATTCTTGCGCTATTTCAAGAACCATTAGTTGCTAGTGTATTTTTTTATAAATAAATGCAGAACCAACGTGGGGTAATGGGGACACTTACTCCTGGTTACCACGAAAAAACTAATTTCAGATGTCGAATTCATTTGGTAAAATAGACATGTTTATGTTCGGGTCACATCTACCTGCGAATTTTCACAGAAGAAACAATTTTGTGTACACAACATATATTTAACTCCTTAAAAAGTTACTTTTACCGAGCAATGTAAATTTTCACCAATGGCGCATAAAATATTTTTAATGAAATGTTCCAGCATACAAATGACAGCATTTATATTTGCAATTATTTTCAAATCACATTTCTATATTATTATTTTGAATCTACTCATCACAGTGAGATGTTCGCTGCTCTCAACCAATGTAGTTCTACTTCAGTTTTTTTAAAGTAATATTCATTTTGCACAGTACTGGAATTCAGGGATTTCATGCAAAGCCAATTCAAAAAATAACTGGTATAAATCAAAGATCATCTTCTGTTGTAGTTCATATCTCAATATTGGCAGTCGACGGATGAAGCTGAGACCAGTGTATCCAAAAGTACATAGACGATCCACATTTTCCTAAGACGTCATCTCTAAGGGCTAGCTAATCTCTGCTTCAGCACCTGAACAAAATCCTTCCTTAGAACCTCCTCTTCCTGGTTGGCCCTGATGTCCTTCAATTTCACCTTTCCATCCTTCAACTCGGACTCACCAACCAGCACCATCCACGGGATGCCTGACTGCATGGCATACTTTATGTGGTTCTGCACCCTTGTAGTGAGCTTGAACTCTGCCTTTATCCCAACACTCCAAAGTTCGCTCACAAGTTCAGCAGCCAATATTAGGTCCTTCCCAAGAATCGACACCAAAACCTCCGTCTCAGTGGCACGGATCACCTGCGATTCAGGAGTCAAGATCAGCTCTGCTATGCTAATGCAAATCATCAATGACGTATTGACAGGGGGATTGAGAAATACCTGATTCTTTTCTTTATCTTGTTGTTGTTGCTCCATGATCGCAAAGACTCTTTCTATTCCAAGACTGACGCCGACAGCAGGTACTTGCTTCTTCTCCCCTTTGATGAAACTACCAACAAGGTTATCATACCTGCCACCAGCCGCAATAGAGCCGACCTAATGTGAAATAGTGTTAGCACATGGAACTTTTGGTCTTTGTTGAGATAGAAAAGTTATGTCATATGCTTTCAAATGAGAAACACAATGGCAAACTTCAGATGTAAGATGATAAATGTAGAATATGCTTTCACATGATAAATAAAAATGTCAAAATCCAGTGGATCAAGCAATGTGCTCATAATGGTGATAAATTGGGTACACTGGAAATATAAAACGAAGAACAGCATATAGGTACGATTGCACAAAAACATAACTAACTGAAAACACCAACAATATAACAAAGATACGTATAAAAATTCCGAACCTGTGTAGCACCCTTGAACACAGCTTCATATATCACACCAGAATAGTAATCAAGGCCTCTAGCAAGGCTTAAATCAAAACTTATCCTGTCTATCGCATTTGCCTTTTCCAGAGCTTTGAATAATATGTCCAGCTCATTCAATGCAACAATAGACCCATTGTTCTCCAGAAACTTGCTACCCTCCTTTCTCAATTCTAGCAAAACTTCTAGTGGTGGTCCTCTTGTCTTTACCAGATTGCCAATTTTTTCAGCAGTTTCATTTGATATACCCTTCTCTTCCACCTAAGTCAGCATTATGTATAATTAGGACTATGAAAAATGAATCCACATCAACATCACCTATAAGAGCACTCATCTGAAACAAAACAAAACAAAACAAAAACAAAAAGGAGTTTTGATGCGTACCAGTTCCTTTTTCACCTCTTCGAATGATAGTTTGTCTAGCTTGTCAATACTCGAGCAAACTGTTCTGAACTTCTCAGGAGGCACACCACATATCTCCAACATTCCATCAAGCAACTTTCTGTGATTTAATTTTATCTCATACATGCCAATATCCAGCTTATCCAGCAATTCAGTCAAAACTTTGATAACCTCAAAATCTGGCTCCATTGGCTCATATACCCCAGCAATGTCAAAGTCACATTGATAGAATTCTCGATATCTTCCTTTTGATGGGTTATCTCTCCTGTATACTTTTGCTATCTGGTATCTCTTCAATGCACTTATGTTATTCATTGCAACATATCGGGCAAATGGGACAGTTAGGTCATACCGCAAAGAGCAAAGCTCACCACCCTGCGGGTTATTTGATGGTAAGAGTTCGAACAATAAAGAGAGCTTTATATAAATAATATGCTACAACAAGGGAGTGATCAAGTTGTTGAATGCCACGAATACTAACAATTCTACTTTAGCATTGTTTCAATCATTATATAAAGAACTGGCACCTGACAAATCAAACATAAAGAGATTTTGTGCAAAATCAATACCTTCCACTAAATTACATAAGAGGACATTAAAACTGTACCTGATCAGCAAGGTCATATATCAACTTTGAGTCTTCACCATATTTGCCCATTAGAGTCTCTCTCAACTCAAATACAGGTGTATCAAGTGCAACAGCACCGTGCATCTTAAATACACCTGTTATTATTGAAAATGCGCGCTCCCTTATGGCCATTTGCTCTTTCCCAAAGTCACGTGTTCCCTGGCAGCAGTAAGGATAAACATTTAGACAGAAAAAATGCACTTTTGCTTGACAGGCTCTTAGGATGCTTCTGAAATTTACTCAATATAGGTAACTGGAGCAGAAAGACAATGTAAATGCAACAACACCATATGCAAACAAATGGTTATTACCTTGGGAATTTTAGGCAATCTCCCTGTTTCATTGCTCTCTACAATCCCCTTCACTTTCTCCACAAGAGACTCCAGTTTAGGACACTTGGGATCAAACAAGATCGAGAGCTCGATTCCCCAATCTGCAATTAGTGCAGAATTCATGCAAGGAACATCCTTTCCCCCTGTAGCATGATCCCTAAGAAGCATCAGTACATCAGAAGTGCCCTTCCCCAACGTTTTCTTCTTGCTTTTTTTGTCACCCTTCCCTTCCTTCCCACCAGCTTGTTTCTTCTCCTGTGAACTGCCTGTTTCATTCTCCACACCAGCTTGTGGCTTCTGAATTGAACTGTCCATTTCAATCACTGCCATCGCCACAGCTGCCTCCCAGGCAAGGAAGTCCCTAAACTTGAGCAAGTGGTTGTTCACCCCCCGCAAGACCGACACAGCATCTGAATCGACCATAACCTTATCAAGCATCCCCTTCAAATCATCAACATTAATGCCTCCCACAAGCTTCTCCTGGAGGTTGGCATCAGCAATGCTCCCTGCACAGAACCTTGCTCGAGCAACGCTCAGCTCGCACATTGCATGCACTGATCTTGCAAGCTGTGTCGCGACCACCATCAAAGCCTTCTCCTTCCCCTCACCAGTTCCAGCGGTACTCCTCTTCCCCAGCTTGACTGGAGCATTGAGCTCGATCCGCACCCTCTTGTGCAGGGCACGCACTGCTTCACGGAAAGCCCCATTCACGGCGGGCACCTCGGCGAACAAGGACCCAGAGGGGCCTCCACCGCTGCTGACTAGCTTGGACCCAAATAGAAGTACCCTGACATCGGCGGCCACATCAGCCTCGTCCTTGTCACAGAGGCCATCGCCGGAGGCGGGAACGTCGAACGCCGCAACGTCCCCACGCGCGGCCTCGCAGGACAGCGCGGCAACGGCGTCAGCGACGCGAACAAGCGGGGCGGCGCAGCAGTCGATCACGGCGGCGAGAGCGACAGCCACCGGCGCGGACGCGGCGGCGACGGAGGCCTCGTCACGGGAGGCGGGGGGCATCGCGGCGGCGAGGTCGAGCGACCCGGCGAGGCCGTTGGCCGTGGCGGCGGTGACGAGTGCGGAGGAGGAGTCGGCGGCCGTGACGAGGAGCTTGTTGAGAAGCACCGCCGCGGCGGCGCGGGACTCGGGCGGCGCCAGAGCGAGGCCACGGAGGGATTCCGGGGTCTCCTGCGGGGAGGGGGCGCGGGTGGAGAGCCTTTGGAGAGCGGAGGCGTCGATGACGGGGTCGGCGAGGCCGAGCGAGAGCGCGTAGACCGCCGCCGGGGACAGCGTGGCGCCCTTGCCGCCGAGCATCACGGCGGCGGCGGCGGGAGGAGTCGCCATGGTAGAGGGTTCTAGTTCCTTGGCTCTCCCACAGATGCAGAACCCTAGAGCGGTAGAGAGGAAGCAAGGAGACCGCTGGATCTGGATGGAGGATGATCTTAACCCTTGAAACAAAGAGCACAAAGAATAAGTTCCGATGGGGGAGTAATTTGACAAGTTTTTTTATTTGCAAAACTCTATGTTAAGTCGATAAAATTTACGAAAGATATTGAAAATTATTTTGTGGCTTCTATTTTATGTTTGCATATGTATGCAACGCTGAGTTAAATTTTGTTTTTGCGAAAAAGCATGTTAAATCAATAGAATTCGCAAAAAAAACATTACTCCCTCCGATTTTAAATTGTTGTCGGAATATTACATGTATCTAGACGCTTTTTAAGAATAGATACATCCATATTTTAACAAATTTGTGTCAAGAATTTAGGATCAGAGGGAGTACAATATTCAAGATACATGGTGAAAAAAACAAATCTGTATGCAACAAATGTTGGAAAAGGGACCTCAACAAAAGAAGGCTGCGGATCGAGTGAGAAATCCACTTTACAATCAAAACTCCATGAAATTCTTTGAAAATGTTCAAAAAGTTCTCTAAAAAATTGTAGATGTCCGGGAAGTGACATTTATTTATTTATTTTCCTGAAAATGAAGCTTTTTTTTATCCCGCAAGTCGTATCGATCCATACAATCACAGAGTATCAGACCTGGACTTTGCGCCAAAACGCACATAGCCAATACTAACATACCACAACTTTATTACATCAAAAGGAAAAAAAACTCCGTTTATGATGGCTGAAAATGTCGACCATTTGCTCTAGGTTGTTGCATGCTATTAAAGCCATCTAGCGATCCACTCTCTCGAGGAGAGAATACCAAGTATGAATACAAGATCGGCATTGGAGAAGTTAAATCCTTGCAATCAAACACATGCGTATTTATGCATAGCCAAATAGCATAACATAAATCTGCAACCCCAACCAAAATAAGGGCTCCCTGTCTATTATTTAGCCCACGTAGCCAGGACCCAAAGATACAACATATCATGACAGGGATAAAGATAGAAGCTATTTGGACCATTGACCATATAGATCAAAAGACATGACACTTGAAAAACATGTGCACAATAATCTTATCCTAATGACATAAACTACACTTAGAGATACCCTTCCAATTCCGTCTTAGCAGGTTGTCTTTAGTTAGAGTAACGCTCTGCCGCAAGAACCAAAGGAAGTGACATTTATACACGTGGAAAATTTGAAGTCCAAACTCAATCGCGTTTTCTAGCTGAAAAAAATAGAATTCAGCAAGAGTAGTGTTTTTTTAATGTTTGGTACTATTCATTTCTGTATTTTTCTTTTTAATTCCTTCTAAACGCAATTGAGTTCTGAGTTAAATTTTGCACGTTTTTAGAACATCATACCACCAACATATGGCATTTTTGTAGGACTTTTTGAAACTTACATGCATGATTTCTATGAATTTTACACCACAATAGTGATTTGCATGTGATATTTTCACAAAAGAAATCAATGGATGCAACAACGGAAAAAGAATATGTGCACAACTTATGCAATGTCTATTCAGAATCATTAGAATATATCATCCTCGTGTGTAGTTAAATATGTCAAAACAACCTATGTACCTTGCAACATGAAAATTCAAAGCCTCGTAGTCGAAATATTTGTCGAGTATGAACCCATTTTTGGTACTACATCCGTTCCAAAATACAATTTGTATTTAATTTTCTTTGCCCAATATTTTGATGATGATTTACTCCATTTACTTATGATTTATGCTACTCAAATCATAAATAAGTATTTTTGAATACAAATATAATGACATCAATTTTATGTCATAATATTTTATATAATATAGACTGGTCCAAGACTTATAAATTAAAGAAAACAAAGTACGTCTTATAACTGAGAGAGCAGTTCATGTATATATCTTCCCAAGTTTAATTGTGCATTACGACAGTTCCTTATCTTTTCCAAAGTGTTTTAAGATTCATCTTTGCTCCATCATGGCAGAAGTGTTTTTTTTATACGTGCACACCGACTTGACACATTTCTCAATTCGAACTTTCGAAGTGTCAATTTGCAGCAGCAGCAGCCGCAACAAAGTGCCAATTTCCTAGGCGAGCTGGAAGAAGCCTCTGGCGACGGTGCCATTGGCGCCGCTTGGCAAGAACCCGCCGGGGACCTGTTCGTTCCGCGACCCATACAGAATCCTCAACGCCTCCGCCGGCGTTCGTCCGTACCCGAGCGAATCGACCCCGGCGCCAAGTATATTGCTCACGGTGCGCCGTTCCGCCCCTTGCCGCCGGTCGAGCACCTTGACGCCCTCGTCCTTGGCGCCGCACCCGGAGAGCCCGTTCCGCCAGTCGGAGATCCGTCTCGTGAACTCCGCCACCGTCCTCCCCTTGTACGGCGCCACCGCCTCGTCCGCCCGCTGGTACAGCAGCAGCCTGATCACCGCCTCCTGCCCCGCCTCCACCGCCAGCATCCCCGCATGCAGCTTCAGACCCAAATCCAGGACCCCAAATCAGCTTTCTGCAATTCATCCATGGTGGGGAATCAAGGAAGAAGGGTTAGGGTTTGGTTTGCTGACGCGTTTGGAGGCGTAGCCCATGAGGTTGGGGGCGATGCCGACGGCGACGGAGGCGGTGACATGGGGGAGGATGTAGGACGCGAGGAGGAAGTTGAGGTCGCCAGCGTAGGCGTCGAAGGGCGGGTCGAGGCGGGCGCCCATGGCGTCGTCCATGACGGCGGCGAAGCGGTCGGCGCTGAGGTCGATGGCGGGCCGCGGGAACCCGCCCATGGACTGGGTGATGGCCCGGATGTGGCCCACCTCCTGGTACCCCAGCTCCGCCGCGATCTCCGTGGTGCGGAAGTCGAGGTTCGCCTTGCGGGCTCCCGTCGGGGCCGGCCCGCCGGCGGAGAGGTTGCGGTCGAGGTAGTCGAGCCCACGGCCCAGCGCGCCGTGGAGGAACCACTCGGCTTCCACGAATTTGGCGTTGAGGAGGAACTGGAGCTGCTCCATGTCGCTCGGGTAGACGGCGATCGCGCCGCGCCGGAGCGGGAGCGTTGGACGGCACCGTGGGTCGTCGTTTTGCGGCACGGCTGCCGCGGTCCCCAGCAGCAGCAGGAGGAAGAAGATGGTGCCGTGCAAGCGAGCCATGGCCGCCATGGTGGTTGTCTTGTGCTAGTGAGTTTGGCTTGGCAGAGGCTGGCTTTGCTCGTTCATGTGTGCGCGCGTATTTGAGTTGAGCTGCGGCTTTGAATATTTGTTTGGTGATGGTTAGCGGGGGTTTAGGTTGGCAGGCAGCGCACGGAATGCTTGTGTTGTGTTGGCCTATGTTTCAACGAACCTGCTACAAGTACGACATCATGCGTATGATTTTCATACCACAATCAGTACTAGCCATCCATCGCATCAGCTGGGCTGGCTACAACCATCCATCGTTGTGTCGTACCAAGTTCGGACACACAAGTGTCGTACGCATAGTGATTTCGATGTTTCAAAACCGGATATGATATGAATATGAATATGCTAACCTAACATAACATGTTTGCATCGCATGTTACACTTATCAATTGGTTCAACACTAGTACATATCTAGAACAGGTAACAAGATGATTATGTCCACGAGTAACCTCTGCAAGGTTAAATAGACAGATAAACAATGGAACACGGCAATTATTTCCCTCAGCAAGTTTGGTTCAATATTGCACTAAGGAGACTACCACAGTTTTTTCATTTCAGCCACCTGACAATCAGGCAACTCCGCTTATTGTGCTTTCATCCTCTGACTTCTCTTCCTCTGCCTGCCTCGAAAGCTCGAGTATCATGTTGGCAGCCGCAGACCACCTTGCTTCTTGCGGGGTCATACGAAGACCACCCTCGATGCTCAAGTCAAAATCCACGCCCCTCAGATGTACACTGGCCTGGAACATTCCTAGAAACACAAGAAGACAAGCCAAAAATGTGCTCATGGCAATGTGTAAGAACCATGAAGAGACAAGAATGATGGTCATTCAAATAGCAGTTCTTGACAAGTAATTGTAACGGCTAGAGGTGATCTTGCAGCAACGCCTACAAGATTACATGTGTTTGCTAACCATCAATCAAACCCAACCGCTAAATAAGACAACCACTTCAACGCACCACAACATGTGGTGGATTGCTATAGGAGAACCAGGAGCTGTAGGGATTCAAATTCATAGACGACAGTCATAAAGTATGTGGCACAAGACTCATTCGTGTGATACTCTTAAGTTCATGCCCATATGGCCCAAGGACCCAATGCTTGTATACGCAGAAAACATAAAACATGAAAGTAAATATTTCCACATACCATCTTCTGAAGGTAGTACTGTATATCTGGGAAGTATCCAGTTGCTGTCACGAGAGATCTCATCTAGCTCCTGCATTAAATAATGTCAAAAGCACATTCCATTTAAAAGTTCTAATACATCAATTATCTTGAGGTTTCTTACCTGACATTTATTGCGTAGGAGGGGTGCCTCCCTCAATTTGATCCTCTTTGTGGTCAAGGTTTGACCGTCACCTCCAGAGCAAGATGAATTGGCAACTTCTGCCATATTTGAGCCCATGTTCTTATATTTGTCTATTATTGATTTCACAATTTGTGTCATCTTCCCTTCTGCATAAGGTAAATAGACTGAGTCCTAGAAATGTAGAAATCTAATACAGTATAAAATAACTTGGAAAATTTTAGTAAACTTTGGACAGACAACTTTTTTGCCACACTCTGTGGCTGACAATTTGTCCACCATGAGAAGTGTGGCATGCCACAGTTTAACACAAATAAATAAATGCATCCACCAAGGTAAGCATGCCCACCATGTTTGCCCCAAAACCTTAATGATTGTACAGTTTGTGATTGTAAACTTTAACCATGTTTAAATGTGAAAAAGCAGAATACCACTCAAGATTGTCTGAATGTCCATATCACATTGAGCACTAAGTTCTGCAAGTATGTGATGCTTGTGAAGCTGAAACAAAGAGAACCGGATGAGTTCAAATCAGCTTATCAAGTAGAACAAGAACTAGGAAACAAGCAACATTGTGTTTCAAGAAAGAAGAGAAAACATAAGATACAAGATCATCCCGCTTTTTCTGAATTGATTGTAGTGAATCATACATCTGATCAATGTTGTTCTCGGTGATGCCTCCTTCAATGAAATTAGAAATACATAGATCAGGATTTCTTTCTTTTGCGGAGAACATAGATTAGGATTTTGGGAGACTAATAATAACAAATTACAAGAAACAAGCTGTCTTGGGTATGATTGTCCAAACCTGACTTTTCTGAAACTCCCCTGTTTTGACCTTCCAAAATAATGTTCTTGGTTACATAATCAATGCTTGGTGCCTGATATAAGAAGCAGTTCTTTAAGTTAAAGCAGAATTAAATGTGTTATGACCGCTAGATCATACGGTTGATGAGGCTAGGCTTGAGAGAACACCATGACAAGAATAGTTTACTTCTTTGGTTAGACTTAAGGGCAACAATCAACATGACAAGATTCATATAGATAAGACAGAAGCATAACATTTATTGTGATTATCAGGTCATCAGCTTTGAAGTTCTTTTATCACCATTTAAGGGGGTGCATATGATCCTATGTGTCCAAGTATTGTAAATTTTCAATATTTTCAAGCTGTAATTTAGCTTACCTTTGTTGGAAAGACATCTGGGGTGATGTCATCACATATAGACTGCCTCTGTGTCTTTTTGTTGTCCATTTGAACATCTAAAGTTAAGTGATTATATCATAACACAAAGAAGGAATGATGGATCAGTAAAATCCAGATGCTGTTAAAGTGACTTACCGGCTTGTAGGACGATTTTTCCTCCACTTGTTGCTGCTGATTCTTTTGTATTTCTAGGCTTAGTTGGTAGTTTTGAAGTATCCACATCAACAGAAATGAGCGGATAATTTTCTCTCACGGGGCTCTCACCATCCCGATCCTCCACGTTCAAAGCCGCTGCGGTCTCGGCTTCATATGTTCTCTTGCTGTTTTTCGTGCCCTTGTCGGTGCTGCAGCTGGTGTTGCTATTGGTAACAACTGATTTTATTGCTTGTTTGTTTTGCTTTGGTGTTGAAATTTTTCTAGTTCCTTTTTGCATCTTGGACTTTCTATTTGCTTCATGTTGTTCCGCTGCAGCATCAGAAGACCATTTCCTGAAACATGTCAAGTGTTATCTTTACCATCATAAAGCCAATCAAAGTTGATGCAACGTGTATGCATAAATAGCTGAGTACAGATCTTATGTTACCTCAAAATCTGCTTATAAGGGAGAATATGATAGTGCTCAACGACAGATGATGTTTTGGGAAATGGACCATTTACAAATAACGGTCCAGTCATACTGTCCAAAGAAGAAAAACCCACAAATGTCAGGAGTTACTATCATTCAGAAACAGAAAAACCTAACAATGATACATCATTAAGCAAAACAGCTCGTTTTAGAGGACAATCAGCACATTTTTTTTTGTAATAGCCATGAGCAATCATATATACATGCCATGAGCAATCATATATACATGGAACACGGTACTGCTAGAGGGAAAAACGGAAGAGCCTTAGCAAAGCAACTAGTACCAACATAGTTTAAAGGGTATCACTTTCCATCAAGATAAAGTTGTTAATCAAAAGGGTTAATCAAACTACCCAACAGGTAAAAGCAAACCTGGATATCAACTCTTGAATAGGAATTTCCCTAAGGTATCTGTTCATGGTTTGCTTATACTCCACAATGAATAACATGGCAGTTGTCCTTTTTGTACTCAATGAGTATGCCAAATCTTCACCGAGAAGACGCAAGTTTGAGCGCTTCATACCTATTAAGACCATAAGTTTACCATAAGGAGAAGAAAGTGCGCCAATCGAGTATTATATACATCCCACTTTTTACATGACTATATTTATATCCCACTTTCAAGCATTCTCTAGGAGCCAATCGATTGCTATCAGCTCATGTATGAGGTAGATTAATCATTGTAGTCTCCCAGATTATTTTTAATGTGCTAGTTTATGAATAACGAAATTAAATCAAATTTCTGTGACTAGTAGGCTAGTAGCTTGTATTACCATAAGGAGAATAGTACAAGTGATTGTATTTGCATTTGCTCATGTTTTGTCCCCGAACTAAATGATTTCAAATGAGTTTAAAGCAAGTGAGAATTGCACTTTTTGGATGTCCTGTGCCATGATGCCCTTATCTTGTTTTCTGTAAAGCAAATAAGCAAGGGGACACCCAAACCCCTTTTTAGGTTCATTAGTAGTTCAAATTTAGGGCATTTGCAATAGAAACTCGTATACATGCTTTTCTACAAACTTAACAGAAAGTAAGATCCACACTAAACAATCTCATTGGAATACTAAAATGGTTAATTCCCCTTATTCTGATAAAAGTGTTAGCAAACGATAGAGACATGTCTCTTTAGATACAAAGGTTGTATAATTGCATCGAAATACTTAAGGATAAGGATTAACAAACTGACAGTTTAATGTCTAATAGAGGAAACACTTGCCAAATCAAATTGAATTAGATATATATCGATATATAAATAATGGGCTGTGATGATAAAAATCCAACCTGTTCTACGATCCACCTCTGTAAATGCTAGTTGCTGAAGCATATACGGACTTTGCAAAGACTGGTTGCTGCCATGTGAATTACCAGCTGATGCAACAATTTTCTTCTCTATCATTGACCAGACACCTTTGGTATCAGAACTATACTCAATCAAACATTTTTTTCTTGTCGGGTCGAGAAGAAGCACAGCAACTTTTGCTATTGGCCACTTTAACATGTCTGGAAAATCTTGACTTCCATAGAGTGCTTCAGCAACCACACAAGCATCCATAGCTGCTTTGTCAGTAACAGAGGGCTTCACATCCTCCCCAGGATTCTTTTCATGGACAATACTAGAGAAGGCAAACAAATCTTCTCCAACAGAGAGTGAAGCACACAGTAAAAATTGTTTGACATCAGCAAAATCAAGCTGTGGAGACAGGTTTCTATGGTAGCAATTGTACAGAATGACAGCTGCGTGAATCTGCAAAACCACATACCAGTGTGATAAGTTAGCAACTAGCCAGCTATACATCACAAGTCTTATATGCACAGAGGAACTGTCTTAAATGTATTTAAGCAGAATGAGAAAAGGAAAATACTAACGAATAGAAAATGCATTGTCTATTATGGGCAGAGCCAAAGCAGTTAAAGAATCAAAGAACATGGGACTTCCTAAGAAAGGTATTCTTCAATATTCTTTTGCTAGTTATTTCAGTTCTTTCCTAAGAAAGGTATTCTTAATATTCTTTTGCTAGTTGTTTCAGTTCTTCTTTACATCAGAAAGCATTAGCTGTTGATGTTTTATTGGGACCTACTCCCTCTTTATCTTTACAAAATGTTGAAGCTATGAAAATGATGAATCTTGCATGCACAAATTTAATTTGGATTATCCTGATAAGTTTTTACCTGACGAGAGTATTTTATCTGAACATGTTGACATGCAATTGGGGAGGCTGATACTGACTCTAATGTTGATGTCTCTTCTGATGACACAATACTTAGATTGTGTCATCAGAAGGAGTGACAGAAGTAAAAACAAAACAAAACTACGTCTAATCTGGAATGTTAGAGGTCTTAAGAAACCCCTACTAAGATCCTTAAAGTTAAAGAATGTATAAAATCTACGCCCGCCCTCCTGTTTGTTTGGTTTATCTGAAACAAAGAACTCTGATTTCTGTATTCGTTTCCTGGAAAATCTGGCTAATTAAGGAGATTTTGATTGGAATTGGCACAGCAGGAGGCATTTTACTTGGAATTGACAATGACATGTTTGAGGTGCGTGCGTTGAAAAAATATTATGTGACGACCACCATTACAAATAAAATAGATTGTTTCCTTTGCAATTTTATTGTTTTTTACGGGTCAACATATGATCATATAAGCAGGAATTCAAAGATGAGTTGCATTCTGTTTTTGCTTTTACCTCGCCTACATTAGTAGGAGGAGATTTCAATTTGGTCAGATTCAACTCTGATAAGAGCAATGGACATATTAATCAAAATTGTATTGTGAAGTTCAATGAGTGCATTGACAGCATGGCATGATTGACAGTTGTGGTCTGATGGAAATTAAATTGGCCAATAGGCAACTCACCTGGGCTAATAACCAGGAAAAATCCAATTATGGTTGCTATTGACAGAATTTTTGTCTCAACATGTTGGGAGGCACATTTTCCTTTATTTGTGATTTCAGCATTAGCTAGGACCACTAGTGAACATACTCCTCTTTTATCGAATCTACTCATATTAACAGACCTTTCAGATTTGAGAAAGTGGTGGTTAGAGGTGGAGGGCTTCCATCAAATGGTTATTAAATCATGGAAAGCTCGTTGTTTCTCTCAGGACCCGTTAGAGGTGTGGCAGTTTAACGTAAGGAGATTTCGGAAAAATGCTAAAGGTTGGTGTATTCATATTGAGGTTGCTAATAAAAAACTTAAGCAAAGCCTGGTGACAGAGTATAAGGACATTATGTCTGAAACCAAACATTTAGAAGATAAGGAAAAACATACTCCCTCCGATCCATATTAATTGTCGAAATATTACATGTATCTGGACGCTTTAGACATAGATACATCCATATTTGGACAAATTTGAGACAATTAATATGGATTGGAGGGAGTAGGATGAAAGAGGTGACGACATAGCTTAATAAACTCTGCTATTTGGAAGAGATAAAAATTAGACAGAGATCAAGAGAAAAATGCAGTATGGAAGGAGATAAGAATACCAAATATTTCTAGGCAGCAGCCAATCAGAGGAGGAAGAAAAAAAAATCTAGCCAAACAGGGGAATATGGCTTAGTCCAGGATACCCCTGGTATTTTAAAAATTGCAATTCAATTAACACAAGTACTTGTTTGGACAGGAGGAGCAACTCGATATTAATCTAGATGACAATTTTTCGTCAGAGCAAGACAAAGTCACAACGGAGGAGAAGTTTGAGTTAGAAAAAGACGTTTCTGAAGAGGATGTTAAGGCAGCTGTTTTTCAGTTCTTATGCTGAAGGAACTCCTGGCCTGATTGCCTCTCTTTCCTCTTCTATAAGACTTTAGGGAATACTATTAAGAAGGATCTTATGGCCTTATTTAGATGTTTTGAACAAGGATCTTTAGGTCTTTATAGATTTTTTGCCATGATTACTCTTCTACCAAAGGAACATGATGCTGTCGCCACTCAAAAGTACAGGCCTATTGCTCTAACTAATTGTGGTATTTTTTTTTACTAAAGCCAGTACTAACAACTGGCTCAGCCCTTGTGCTAATAGGTTAATTAGTCCCATTCAAACTGCTTTCTTATTAGGCGGATATATTCTGGAAAGCGTGGTAGCTGAACATGAAATTATCCATGATACTCACCAATAAAAAATGCCTGGTCTTTTCTTAAACAAGACCATGAAAAAGCCTATGACAGAGTAAGCTGGAAATTTCTTGAAAAAGTTGCTCCTACAGAGAGTTTGGTCCCAAGTGGAGAGGGTGGAGATCAGGGATTTTCTTCATAAAGGTTCAGTTGGTCCTAGGGTGAATGACCTGGACAGTTAGTTTTTGAAACTGGGAAAGGCCTTAGTCAGGGGGATCTTTTTTCTCCCCTCATTTTTAATCTGGTTGCAGGTATCTTCACCAAATGCTTATTTAAAGCTGCCCAAAATAATCGTATCTCTGGTTTGTCGTTAGTCTACAGTGTGCTGATGACACTCTTCTCTTCCTGGAAAATGTTTTAAACAAAGCACACAATCTTAAATGGTATCTCTCTTTGTTTGAACAATTTTCAGGAATGAGAATTAATTTTTACAAGAGTGTTTTACTATGTTTGAAATGTCTGATGAGGCCACTAGGCCCTTTGCCTAGACTCTAGGCTGTAAACTTGGTTCCTGGTCTGTTACTTGGGGGTGCCTCTTCATCACAGTAGGCTCAGGAAAGAGAACTTAAAGATAACTACTGCAGTCTCTAGCTGATATTTGGGAATTGGGATGGTACCTCTTGGAGACTTACTTTCAGTTCAGGAGAGGGTTTAATAATGAACACTTAATGCAAGTTTTGCTTAGGTTTGTATATTTGTACGGGTTAGTACTAATACTTGCATTCGATATTTCAGAAACGATTTGAAAAAGTTGGATTCTCGAATTTTCCAAGTAGATGAGCAAATCAACTCGAACTAAACCAAGCAGCCAAACAAATGTTGCTAATCCTGTTGACAAATTGGCCAGAGGATTAGAGAAACCTGCTAGTGGCTCCTAGCCATCTTGGCGCTCGGCTGCTCTGCCGGTTTGCCTCCTCGCCGTCGACCGCACGCGGGGGACGCCGCCCAGGAGTAGACCCCCTTGGCAGCCTCGCTACCGCCGACCGCGAGACCACGCCGCGCCGCCATCTACGAGGGCTGTGTGTGCCTGTGTCGCCGCCTCCACCGCCGCAATACACAGCCGCGGAAGTCGTTGGGCTTGGCCGATTATTGGGCCTCCAACGTATCCATCTAGGTAGGAAAGGCCCACCACTCGTCCTAAACGCAGCCCACTAAAGACGAAGATGGAAGGCCCACCACTCGTCCTAGACGCAGTCCACCTTCGTCTTCCTCCGCGCGACACCTCCCGTCCAAGTTCCCAACCCCTACGGCTTCCTCGCCGGGCAACCAGTCCGCCACCAAAAGGACATACGGAGTAGCACAAGACAAGCAAGTTTACAAGCAACACCGACCCAACACAACCAAAATCGCGGAAGCAAAATTAATTGCGGAAGCATTTCCAAGCGCATCAATCCGCTCCCGGAGGAATTCCGCCCCCACCACAACCCCAATCCAGCATATACACCACGATGAGATATTGAGATCGAAAACAAAATCAACCCCATGGCCTCAGAAAACCTCACCTGCTGTGCGACGGCTTGCTCCATCTCAGGCGTGATGTCGGCGGCGCGCATCCCCCGCGGAAGCACCGGGAGCACTAGGTACTCCACAAGCATGCTCACCGCCTCCTCCATCTGCACCACCTCTCTGTCGCCCCCTGCCGTCTTCATCTCCTCTGCGACGCCGCCACCCTTCATCGCCGCCACAAAGCACAAGCACGATAATTCGAGTCACTCTGCTTGCCGATCGCGCGCTTGCTAGGGTTTAATTTGTTTGTGGGCTGAACACGCTGCGTTGCGGCGGCCGGTGGTTGCCTCTCTTGCTGCGGGTTTGGGGGTTTTGTATAGAGAGAGAGAGAGGGGGGGGGGGGAACGCGACAAGAAAGGAAGTATGGAGGAAATGGGAAGGGCGTGGCAGGCGAATCTGGCCGTCCATCGCCCTTGCCCCAACCGGATCGCAGCCGTCCAACGCGCTGGTCACGTGGACCAAGTGGCCCAAAACACACAACTGGCAAATGTCGAAGAGGACAGCTAAGTGGAATAATGTTTTTCTTTCTTTCTAAAGGCTGACCAGTGTAGTTCAAAAGAAGAAAACAAAAAGAAAAGATAGCCGGTGCGGTTGTATTTTTTTCTTGTTCTGTCTAGCGCATTTACTCGAGATGATCGAACGATTTTATTGCTATTTACGACACAAAAGATTTCTAGGCTCACGACAATTAATGACACGATATGGTCACACGCTTGTTCGATCGCATGCGTTGGAGCATGATATGCCATGAGTTTAGTTGAACATGGATTGAATTGGCTACAATTTTGTTTCAAAAACTAAAGATGTTTAAACCAAGCGTCGGAATTACAATCCGCCACCGTTGGATCTCTCAAGGCAAGAGTAAAACCAAGTCATATCGGGTCAACACAAGTCAAACCTTTTCAAACGTATTTGAAATTTCGTGAGTGGCCATGACTTTCCATAGAGAATCCATCCACGCATTCACATTCACATTTTGTGAAAGATGATTCTCGAGGGTAGTTACAAAATGGTCCATTTTGGTATGCTAAGGGCATAGAAAGTAGAGTAAAATGCGTCAGAGATCCTAATTTTTTCGAAAAAGTCCCAAATTAGTCCTAATTATTTGAAACTGCACGTTTGCGTTCTAATTGTTTCATAAGTAGTTCAGCGCGGGTCCTACGATGGTTCGGTCGTGTGGCTCCTACCCACGTGGCTATTTGGGCCCACATGTCAGATTCCCAGGTGGACGCATTTTTGCTAAAAGAAAACCCTGCATCTTCTTCCTTCTCCCCCATCAGTCCTTCACTCTCTTTCCCCTCTCCTTCTCTGCTCTCCTCCTCTCTTCTCCATATGCTGTTGGATCATTGCTGTTGGAGCCAGATGCCGGCCTTGATTTTCTTGGAGAGGTGGACAACCTGCTTGTGCGTGAGGAGCTCCTTGCTGACGTAGCCCTGGTGGTAGATCCTGTTCCCGCTCTGCCTCAGCACGGGGCTGACGACGCCATGGCGATGGGCGGCGCACGGCGGCAGAGGGCTACGAGGCACGGGAGCGCAAGGGGATAGAGGGAAACAGACGAGAGGCTCACCGTGAACGCACTTGAGTGGTCGTACGGGAAGGAGGAGCTCGGGATGGTGGAGTTCAACGGCGTCCGGTGGCGCCCGAGACAGAGCGACGAGGCGAGGGCGGCTCGAGGCGAGCTGGGGTTGGGGAAGAGCATCAGTGGCTTCAGGACTTCTTGGCAGATCCGAGGAAGGTGGCGGTGGAGTCCAAAACTCACCGGAGAAGGAGATCAAGCGGCAGCAGTGCATGACCGGACTTGGGGAAGAAGGGCTCGATGGCGGCGATTCCTAGCACCTCAGGTCGATTCCTTCCTCAGGAGAACTTAGCGCGACGAGGCGAAGCTCGGAGGCAAGGTGGTGCGGCTCAGGGAGGTCGATGGCCGCGACGGCGAGAAGCGGCGGTGCGCTGGTGCGCACAGGACGGAGGTTGAGTTGACAAGGCAATGGCGGGGTTTGGCGAGTACGGTGGCCTCCTCGGCGGGGGGCACGACGGCTTCCCGGACTCGCCGGAGGATCCCCTGCTTCACCGCGCACTTCCCCCGCGGACTCAGCCCCTGCCTAATCTCCACCTGCACCGTGAACCTCGCCACCATGCTCATGAACGGCCACGGTGACGACAACAGCTCGTTGGTATCATCGTATTCCTCTCCGCGCCGCTGCCACTAGTCCAAGAGCGCGGAGAACGGGGCGCCACCACTGGGTTTGGAGTCGGGACACGAGGTGTCCTGAGGGTCGGGACGGAGGCGCCGAGGTCGGAGCGCTAGAGGCAGAGGAGGCGCTTGACGAGGCCGTCGGCGAGGAGCGCGTCGAGGACCTCCCTGCGGCAATGGAAGCCGGCACGGAGGGCGAGCATGCGGACGCGCAGGTCGGCGGCACAGAGCAGGGCCACGAGCAGCGGGAGCTCGCTGCGCGCGTGAGCTCGTCCACCAGCGGGGGAGAAGGAAGAAAGAGAGTGAAGGGCTGACGGCGGAGAAGGAAGAAAAAGGCAGGGTGTTTTTAGCAAAAATGTGTCCACCTTGGCACTGGGCCCAAATAGCCACGTCCAGTCAGCCTACAGTGACCGGCCCGGTATGAATTCTAAGCACGTAGGACCCTAGTTGCAGGGCTACCCATCATGCATGCAAGCCAGCACACCGAGGGCAAACTGCCCTAACTCTTTGCTCGCCACTTGTCACCCATGCACCGAGACACCTATGGTATCTCCTTCAGTATAAAAGGAGAACCCCTGCCAACGGTCAAAGGGTTCGGTTCGGTTCATTTTCAGTTCACTACTAGCTCTAGCCAAGAATAGCATGTAACACTTAGCTAAAGAGAGAGAGCACCCAGGGACTCCTCCTGGCAACCTGTAAACCCTTTTTCACTGGTTAATAGCAAACACCGAAGCAGGACGTAGGGTTTTTCACCTTAGGATGGCCCGAACCTGGGTAAACGATCTCGTGTTCATTGTGCTCCAACGCTTGACATTGGCCTCGCCGGTGATCACCGGAGCAATCCCCATCGCCCACTGCCAAACCTAAAAGGGGATTCCCACGCATCCCCGGTGTCAAAGCCCCGTGCTACGACATCTGGCATGCCAGGTAGGGGGCGCGTGAGGAGAGCTCGCCGGTGACCACCGACGCCGTTGGCTGCAGTAGCATCAGCCTCGTCTTCTCCGACAACAGAGCCAGTCGCCATGCCCCCCAAGCGGGCTGGTGACTCTCGGATCGACCAGCGTGGCGCCCCAGCGGCGCACATGCGGTCACACGACGCGCAACCCGAGTCGCAGGCTCAGGAGAACCCAAAACCCTCTCGGGCGCAGCAGTCACAGCTGCCACCCCCACCTCCTCGGCCGTCGGCGGACAACCGGCTGAGGGGGCCAACGGCTCCCAGCGCTGGCGCCAGTCGCGTGGGCGGCCACGATGCCGCCCGCGCCGGCCAGTGAGTTCACTCGCGGGCCGAAGACGCGCAGCGGCAGCTGCGCCATGAACACCCCCCGTCGCGAGCGACGCTGTCGGGATCGCACCCTACTCACCTGGGTGCGTCGGGGGACAGGGCGGAGGGCAGCCAGTCGGAGAATCGACTGCCTCCAGGCCAAACCCCGACAGAAGCCATCATCGCCGCGCGAGTCATGGTGCGGTACGAGCCGCAGCAAGGCATGCCGGCGCACGAGGCGTGGAGAGTAGAGCGGGACGTGCTCCTCGCGCTCGCCGCCCAGCAGCCGCAAGGCTAGGGCGCCCCGGCTGGCTCAGGCCGTGGGCAGAACCCGGGACGCGGAGACACGCCCCGCTCCTCGGGGCAGGGAGAGAACCCTCCCCCGCAGGGAGGGCAAGGAGGCGGGGATCCTGAGGGGTCCTCGGATTCGTCACCAACCGTCACGCGGGGTGACACGCGGGGCGTCTTGAACGCCCGCCAGCAGGAAGATCTCTGCCAGCGCTTGGAGCGCTGGTGCCGGCGCGAAGCAGAGGGCCAATGCCCAGAGGAGCAGGAGGATGCTCCCATGGGCGCCGAGGATGGCTGCACCGCGTTCACCCGCGAGCTGCGCCGGGTGACATGGCCCCGCAAGTTCCGAGCGCCAACGCTCGGGACATACGACGGGTCCGTGAACCCCAAGGATTTCTCCTGACCTACACGTTGGGTATGCACGCCATCGGCGCCGATGACAAGGTCAGGGCTAACTGTTTCCCGATGGTCCTCAAGGGATCAGCGAAAACTTGGCTGCTCAACCTGCCTGTCGGGTCCATAGCCACCTGGTCAGACCTGCGCGAGCAGTTCGTGAGCGCGTCCAGGACGGCTACAAGCGTCCGGGAACCATGGCAGAGCTGCACACCGTGGTGCAGAAGCCAGGAGAGACGCTGTGGAGCTTCGTCAACCGCTTCTCAAGTCTCTCCTACTCCATCCCAGAGGCAGAGGCTGCTGCCATCATCAACACCTTCGCCATCAACGTCCGCAACCCCAAGATGCGGGAGAAGCTGAGCACGTATCGGATCCGGACGACGCAGGAGCTCTACGCCTTGGCTCACAAATGCGCCATGCCCGAGGAGGGGCGCTTAGCGCCCGAACTCGCAGCTAAGGCTGCCGCGAGCCCCGCTGAGGGCTCGCAGAAGAAGAGGTCCCGCGAGCGCAACAGGAAGCAAGTCCTCGCCGCGGAGTCGGGGGCTTCCTCGAGGCCTGCGAAGAAGGCCTCGCCCGCTGGCGGGTCTGGCGGCAAGCCGGGCGACGCGTCCTGCTGCCCCATCAACGCCAACGCTACCCACGACACGCAGGATTGCCGCATCCTGCAGGGTATCAAGCAGAGGTGCGAGCAGCGCCACGAAGAGCGCCGAGCGGCCGGCGCCTGCTTCAACTACGGCGATATCGGGCATCTATCCCGGGATTGCCCAAACGACACAGAGCGGGGCCGAAGCCTGCCGGTAGGGGCGCCGGCAGAGAGGAAGCCTAGGGGGGACGCGGCCAGGCCCGTGCCGGCAGGGAGCGCCCTCCCCGGGGACGAGACAAGGCTCGTGCTGAGGAGCAGCGCGAGTCCGACTGCAGCGGGGGCGACGAGCCCGGCTTCCAGGAGCCTCGCGGCGTTGCCTGCATCCATGGGGGAGCTTACGCTCTCTCATCCCATGCCGCGGTGAAGCGCCTCACCTGGGAGGTGTGTGCGCTGTTGCCGGACGCGGAGGCGCAGCAGCCGCTGAAGTGGTTGCACGTGCCAATCACCTTTAGCGCCGACGCTCACCCTTCCCGGCAGCTGGGTTTAGGGGTTTTACCCTTCGTGGCCTCACCGATCATCAACAACATGACGGTGACCAAGGTGCTGGTGGACAACGGAGCGGGGTTGAACCTCCTGTCCGCTAGGTTGGTGGAGAAACTTCAGCTGCCGCTGGAGCAGTTGAAACCCATTGACCCGTTCCGGGGAGTGAACCCCGGGATCGTGCGCCCCTTGGGGCGCATCACGCTGCCGGTTACCTTCGGGTCCCGGGAAGCGTTCAGGACCGAGCACCTTTTGTTCGACGTGGCACATACCCTGTTGCCCTACAATGGGATCCTTGGTTGGCCGGTGCTGATCAAGTTCATGGCGGTGACTCATTGCGCCTATGGCGTGATGAAGATGCCATCCACGTATGGAGTCCTCTCCATCAGGTGCGATCTCAAGGACGCAGCATGGTGTGTGGGCGAGGTCGTTAGGGCCGCCGCCGCAGCCAATTCTGGTGACGAAGACGTCGCCGGAAGCGAAGGCTCGTTGCCGGGCGATCGCCCCGCAGCGAAGAAGGCCCACGCTACCCCGCAAGAGCTTGTCGGGGGAGGCGCAGGCTCCAGCTCGTGCCCTAGCAAGGGCCAGACGCTCAAGGAGGAGGCCGCCAAGGTGAAGAAGCTGCCCCTCCAAGCCGGCAACAAGGAACGCACCGTCATCGTCGGTCTGAACCTCAATGCCAAATAGGAAAGCGCCCTCATCACTTTCCTCCAGGAGAACGCCGACGTGTTCTCTTGGGAACTGTCGGACCTTCCCGGAGTCCCTAGGGAGGTGATCGAGCATCGACTCGCGGTGCGTCCAGACGCCCGCCCCGTCAAGCAGAAGATCCGCCGGCAAGCACAGGAGCGCAAAGATTGCATCAAGCAAGAAGTGGACAAGCTCAAAGCTGCGGGGGCTATCAGGAAGTACTGTACCCCACTTGGTTAGCTAACCATGTAGTAGTACCCAAGGGGGAGAATAAACTCCGCATGTGTGTAGATTTTACTGATTTTAACCGTGCGTGTCCTAAAGATCCTTTCTGTGTACCTCGCATTGATCAAATTGTAGATTCCACCGCCGGTTGTGATTTGCTGTGTTTTTTGGATGTTTTTTCCGGCTACCATCAAATTAAGATGGCAGTCAAAGACGAGGAAAAAACGGCGTTCATCACCCCGGTTGGCTGTTACTGCTACACGTGCATGTCTTTCGGGTTGAAGAACGCGGGCTCAACATTCCAGCGGGCACTACGCGAATGTTTGGGACCCCAGCTAGGCCGAAACGTTGAGGCCTACATGGACGATATCGTCATCAAGTCGAAGCGCGGGGATTTGCTGATTGATGACCTGCGGGAAACGTTTGATAACCTCCGCAGGATCATGCACCTCCGGTGTAGACTCAGGGCAGCTTTTGGGCTTCTTGGTTTCGCACGGGGGGATTCAAGCCAACCCAAAGAAGATAGAAGCCATCAAGAAAATGGAGGCTCCCCGCAGGGTGAAGGACGTGCAGCGCCTCAATGGCTGCGTAGCCACGCTGGGGCGTTTCATCTCAAGGCTGGGCGAACGCGCCCTGCCTTTCTTCAAGGTGATGAAGAAGAAGGGCCCAATTGACTGGACCCCCGAGGCTAAGGCGGCGTTCCAGGATCTCAAGCAATAACTGAAATTGCCGCCGATCCTCGTCGCCCCCAAGCCGGGCGAGCCGCTGCTACTCTACCTAGAGGCGACTGACCAAGTGGTCAGCTCGGTGTTAGTTGCCGAGAGAGAAGAGGACCTCCCGGGGGCTGAGCTTGCGGGGCAGGGGGCTGAGCCAGCCCCTGCAACCGCCTCGGACCCGGGAACTGCCGTCGAGCCAGCAGCGTCAGCACCGCGCAAGCGGCTCGTGCAGCACCCGGCGTACTTCGTCAGCACGGTGATGTGCGACGCCCGCACGCGGTACCCACAAGTGCATAAGCTCTTGCTGGGGATCCTGCTTGCATCACGCAAGCTGCGCCATTACTTCCAGGTGCACCGTGTCACGGTGGTGTCGGGATTCTACCTCGAGTGAGCCCTCACCAACAGTGAAGCCACCGGAAGGATGGCCAAGTGGAGGATGGAGCTGTCGGAGTTCGATCTGCACTTCACCAACACCAAGAGCATCAAGAGTGCGGCTCTGGCTGATTTTTTGGCAGAGGAGATTTCGACGGGCGTGGAAGAAGAAGAGTCGGAGACCAGCCTGCCCGGCAAGCTGGACGAAGGCCACTGGGTCCTGTACTTCGACGGCGCGTTCAGCCTGCAGGGGGCTGGCACCGGAGTCATCATTGAGTCACCCACGGGGGATCAGCTGAAGTTCGCCATCCAACTCGACTTCTCCATCTCCACCAACAACACGGCTGAGTATGAAGGGTTTCTCGCTGGGTTGCGGGCGGCGATTGCCCTTGATATCAAGCACCTGGTTGTTCGCGGGGAATCCCAGCTCGTGATCAACCAAGTTAACAAGGACTATGACTGCCCGCAGATGGCAGCATACGTGGATGAAGTCCGCAAGCTGGAACGCAAGTACAAGGGTTTGCGATTTGAGCACGTCAAGCGCAAGGATAATTTTGCGGCTGACGAGCTGTCCAAGTTGGCAGCAGAGGGTCGGAAGGTTCCGGCGGAGGTGTTCTGGCACAGGCAGACCGCGCCTTCGGTCGCCCCCAAGCTGGCTGCCGGGGAAGCCCCCCCCCCCCCCCCCCCGGCAACCGAAGGAAACCCCGCAACAACGGAGGTCCATGCCGCCGATATAGCGGCATGCATGAGCAGGGAAACCCCGCCTTGGGCGGTGGATATCGCCTGCTACCTGTAGGGAGAAGCCCTCCCGGAAGATGATGTTGCCGTGGAACATGTGGCCCGGCAAGCCAAGATGTACGCTCGGGTGGACAGGAACCTCTACCGGAGGCGTGCAAACGGAGTGAAGCTCCTCTGCGTGCCCCAGGACGAAGGGCGCGCGCTGCTGGAGGAGATACATCGAGGCACATGCTCACACCATGTGGCCTCCCGGGCTCTAGCCGGCAAGGCTTTCCGGCACGGCTTCTACTGGCCTACGGCGCTAGTTGATGCCGAGCAGCTGGTCAAGACGTGCGAGGCGTGTTAGTTCCATGCGAAGAAGAGCAACCAGCCGTTGCAGGCCCTGCAGGTCATTCCATCCTCCTGGCCGTTCGCGGTCTGGGGGCTGGACATCATCGGCAAGTTGCCGAGATCGGTGGGCGGCTACGAGTATCTGTTCGTGGCCATCGACAAGTTCTCCAAGTGGGTAGAAGTGGAACTGGTGCGGAAGGTGACCGCCCAGGCGCCATCACGTTCTTCAAAGGCATCGTGTGCCGGTTTGGTGTGCCTAACGGCATCATCACTGACAATGGCACACAGTTCACGAGCGCAGCATTCCAAGCCTACTGCGAGAGCATGGGCACCAAGATCCACTTCGCGTCGGTTGCTCACCTGAGGAGCAATGGGCAAGCGGAGAGGGCCAACGCAGAGGTGCTGCGGGGGCTCAAGACGCGAACCTTTGACAAGCTCAAAGGCCACGGGAAGCACTGGATTGAAGAACCCCAACCCGTGCTGTGGTCGATCAGGACCACACCTAGCCGGGCAATGGGGGAAACTCCTTTCGCCCTTGTCTACGGGGCAGAAGCGATTCTGCCCCTTGAGCTCAGGCATGGATCCCCTCGGGTACGCGCGTACGGCAACCATAGCCAACATGAGCAGAGGGTTGACGATCTAAACTTCATCGAAGAACTTCGATGCTGGGCTGTTGTGCGAGCTGCACGCTACCAGCAGGGACTCCGCCGTTACCATGACAGGCGGGTCCGTCCCCGGGAGCTCGAGATCGGAGACCTTGTCCTACGCCGGATACAAGGAACGAAGGCTGGAAACAAGCTGGCTCCGAAATGGTAAGGGCCCTTTCGGGTAGTGCAGGTAACCAGACCGAGGGCTGTCCAGCTGGAAACCGAAGAAGGCTTGCCGGTGCAAAACAGTTGGAACCTTGAGCACTTGCGCAAGTTCTACCCGTAAAGCAGCAGAGCCTGACCCACAGGTGATGCTCCGGTAGCATGCCTCTCGAGCTAGTGTAGCCAGGCAACCGCCAATTGTAAACCGCTAGTTTCTATGAATAAAGATAAGTGATTTCCTTTGAGTTTCAAGTTATCTCGATTATTTGCATGTTTTTTTTCCTGTCTCTTGCTTTAGGTGCACAGAAGTCTCTTTCCATCCTTGGTTGTGAGCAGGGGGCTGCCGGAGCCTTAAAAACAATAACCCGTTGCCGGATCACTCCGGCACGGGGCCATGCCGTTGCTGGGCTCCCCGCAACGCGCATCACGCAGAAGCTGCGTCTTGGAATGGAAGAGTGCTCACACCCAAGTTTGGCATCGACCCTTCTATGCTCGGGGGCTGGGAGGCAGGAGGGTTACCTTTGCTCTGTCTGTGTTGCGTATTTTTTCGTGCATTTCAATTTTTTTTGCAGCATCTTGGGCTCGATAAGAATCTGACATGCAAGACAAGGACGGAATTGCGCGCACTGTGATGCTCGTGGACCACTCACGGGCTGTGTCATTTAGCGGTAGCCAGTAGTGCATGGCGACTGCTTCGAGGTTCTTACCTCACTTCAAGGTTCTTGACGCAGGAGGGTGTCGCCACGGGTGCCGCGGTGACTCGGTGCGCATGGTGGCAAGGCTCTTACCGCACTTCAAGGATCTTGACGCAGGAGGGCGTCGCCACAAGTGCCGCGGTGACTTGGCGCGCATGGGGGCGAGGTTCTCCACCGCGCCTATAAAAGGGCGTGGTGGCCATGGAGCAACTCATAGCGAAGCCAATAAGATAGCTGCGAAGGCGAGGGAGGCCGCAGAGATGCGATGGTGGTGCATGCCATCAGTGCTCAGTGCAGATGGGTGCACTGCCATCGCGTCCTTGCCGCACCCCTCCAGCAGGCGGTTCCAAGGCGAGGGTTGCCGCGGAGACGCTGTGGTGGTGCATTCCATCAGTGCTCAGCGCCGATGGGTGCACTGCCACAGCGCCCCTACCGCATCCCTTCAGCAGGTGTTTCCAAGGTGAGGGTTGCCGCGGAGACGCTGTGGTGATGCCGCCATCAGTGCTTGGTGCCGACGGCGGCCCCGCCACAGCGTTCCTGCCGCATCCCTCCGGCAAGCGTCCCGAGTGCGAGAACAGACAGCTAAGTGCATGATCCTAGCCACCTAGCTTTCTGACACTTAACATTGGCTCGTTGGTGTGGCTCGAGTCCTGCGTGTGGCTGGGGTGTTAGAAGGACGCTTGTGGGGCGAGTGCGCTCCCCATGCGGCTTGCGGGTCCGTCCCGTGGGTGCGTGCTTGGGTGTAGCTATCTCGCAAGCGGAGTGGCTTGCCACTGCTGCTTGACCCCAGGTCGGCACTGCGGGTCCGTCCCGGGTCCCTGGTCCGGTTGAGTGTGTGGCGCGCGAGTCCCCGGCAACACAAGGCATAACACGCGAAGGTCAGAAGATCCACCCCGCGAGTCAATTTCGGGAACAAGAAACAAGTACCAAGTAGAACCAGAAAACGAAATTCATAGAAGCAGTGAACGATTACATAGAGTAATTAAACATCAATTGTTCAACGGCGCCAAGCGCGGTACTTGCAGGATCAAGAACAAAGAAACAAAGATAAAACGAGGACTGGAAGGGGGCTGCGGCGACTAGTTGCCGGGGTCTTCAGCGGGGGGCTCCGCCTCTGGCTCCGGCTTCCTTTGCATCCGGTCCACCACCTCCTCGACGAACTTGCTCACCACCTTGCAGTGAAAAAGAGTAGGGCCGTCCTCGCTGTCCGACCAGGCGTCCAGCAACATCTCGAAGGGGAAGTCCGGGTGGCGGAGGTGCACTCGGGGAAGGATCGTCTCGGCGATCTCCTTGGCGCACGAGGCTATCTCCCCATCGCAGAACTTGGAGATCCACACGTCAAGCGCCCCAAGCTTCCCCACCATGTCGGAGAAGAAGGGGGTCAGGGTGCTGACGTCCGTGCCATCCACCTTCGCGGCCTGCAGCTCGAACCTCGGCAGCACGTCATGCACGGCTTGGGCGATCTCGCCGAGCTTCTCGGTTTCCCTCCGCCGCTGCTCCGCCAACTTGTCATGGTTGCCGCGCGCCAGCACCACCGTGCTCCTGGCCTTGCTGAGGAGTTCCGCGAGCCGCGAGATCTCCGTGGCCTTGGCCACGTTGTCCTCGCCCATCTTGACGAGCTCGCCTCGGGCAGTGGCCAATTCGGACTAGAGTTAGGCGCTCTTTTCCTTGGCGGAATTAAGCTCCTTCTCCCGCCGTGCCAACGCCGCTGCCGCGTCCTCCGCGGCCTTGGTCTGCTCCTCCAACTTGGTGCGCAGCGCCTGGAGCTTGGAGAGGTAGCTGCAGACCAGCTCGCTCTTCTCGTTGAGGCGAGCTTGGGCCGCAGCGAGCACCTCCTTGTGCTCCTTGTTGGTCTTCTCCTGCGCCGCGGCTAGCGAGTCCAGAGCTTGCTGGTGCTCGGCGCGCTGGGCCTCCAGTTGCCGGTGTACCTCCGCCTCGGGGACGACCGGCGCTGCGGCTTCATCCTTGGCCTGCCGGGCCAGGCGCGTCTCCTCCCGTAGCTGGGAGAGCTCTTGCCGCCCCAAGTGATTGGGTCCCAAGTCGCCCCGGCAAGGATGCCGAGGTCTGGGCCGGAGGTAGCGGCAGATGACGACAAGGCCCCTGCCGCCACTGTTTGGCCGGGGGGAGCGTCGTCCACTTGCAGCGGGACCGCCTGTTGCTCCCCTGCCGCAGCCTCCTCCACACCCACACCCATAGGTTCGGGGCTGGTGGAGTTGCCGCGCCCCCGGCAGGAGATGCCTCTTGCTGGGTGCCCGCGAGATCCGCGCCCTCGGCCCGCGTGGCTGGGGGACGCGCCGCCGAGCCCCGCCTCAATAACGACGGTGGGTGCCGCCACCGTCGTGTCCGTCGCGGTGTAGCTTGGCGCAGGAGCCGCCTCAGGCTCCTCCCTCACCTCCGTGTCCTCGACGTCGGAGCTGAGATCGACCACCGCATCACCCGTTTTCGCTGCCGGCGCGGTGTGGGCTGCGACAAAGAAGAGATTAAAACTTAAAGTTGAATGGAGGTACCCGGCGATGAATGCGAGGAAGCTCTGGGTGAGTACCTTGCGGGGCCGCCGTGCTTGCGGGAGGAGCCTCCTCCTCCTCTGTACCGGCTTCTGCTGCCGGGCCGCCCGCCGCGGGATGGATTTTGCCTGCGAATCAAGGAAGCAGTACAGTTGCGGATCAGTGGGCAGAGGAAGAATAAACAATGGAACCAGAAGGGGGATCAGTACCTGTTGCCAACTCTTCCTCCACTAGGATTGGGTCGGCGGCAGACGAGGGGGCGGCATCGCCAGCCGCCACGCTGGCCGGGTCGGCGCTGGCACTGGCCGGGGTGCGCGGCTTCTTGCTTGGCGCAGCGGGTGGCGAGTCGGCCCTCCCCCTCTTGCCGGCTCCCGTCAGGGTGCCGTCCTTCGGGGGGTTGATCTTGAACTCGTAGCCCCGGAAGAGCCCCCGCTTGGGCGGGGCCGCGGGCGCCCGTGGGGTTGCCGCAGCCCCGGTCGCCGCGGAAGCTGCCACGGCGCTTGCGGTCACTACGGAGGTGGCCGCTGCCGCGGGCGCTCTCGATCTTCGCAGGATTAGGGGTGTGTGATACTCCTCCTCCTCCTCCTCCCCTGCCGTGGGGAGGACCGCTCGGGTCCCGGCAACTTGACCCGCCTCGTCGCCGGACGGCTCGAGGTCGGGCCAGCTGAGCTCCGACTGCCCCTCACTCTCCTCGACCACCCGCTTCCCACAGGTTGCGGGTGGAAGGGGTCGCGGGGTCCGAGCGGGGGATTCTGACATCAGCCCCCCCTCGATGCAGGGCGGGTAGCTGCTGATGATCAGGTGCAGCCCCTGGACGCCGGCGTGGAGGGAGGGATCCCCCGGCAGTAGTTCTGTGAAGGGGGCATCTTCGCCGGTGATCCCCTTCACCCACGCCCGAATCGCATCCGGGGCCACGCCCCCGTTCTGGAGGCGGGTGGTGTCCCCGGGCCCTGTGTACATCCACGCGGGGCGGGAGCACAGCCGCAGCGGCGCGATGCGCCAACTGATATAGGTGCGCGCCACGTCGAGGTCAGTGAGCCCCGCTAGCCGCAGGGCCTTGATCCTCTCGACGATGGGGAGGAGCTCGGCGTCGCGGCTGTAACGGTCCCGCCAACTGCCGTTGGTCACCGGCAGCTCGGTGGGCGCGTACATGAACTCCTCGGGCTCCTCCACGCGAACCTAGCACCAGTCCGTGCGCCATTCCTTCTCGATCTTCTTCTCCGACCGGACGATGAACTCTGACTTTATCCGGTCGCGGGCGCGGAACACCACCCCCGATGACATCGCCTCCGCCTGCTCGACGCGCGGGTAGAAGTAGTGCTCGAATAATGCCACCGACGGCATCACTCCGACGAACCCCTCACAGAGGAACTGGAAGACGGCAAGGAGGAAGAGGGAGGTGGGGTGGAGCTGGTACACCTCCAGGAGTGCGTGGAGGAACAAGGAGAATGGAGGCACCAACCCGACGAGGATGAAGCGCGCGAACACCCGGAAGTCGTTCTCCTGGTGCTCGGTGCCGGCGGGGAAGATGAGAGTCTCCCCGTACCCGTTGAACCGCGAGGCAACGGCGTGCTGGACCTTGTCCAGCCCCTCGCCATTGTAGCCGGGCTGGAAGAAGGCGTGCGTGGCCCTCAGCGCCTGCTTCTTCTGGTCCTTCTCCGAGATGGGCTTCTTGGGAGCCTTCTCGCTCTTGCCGGCCACGGAACTCTTGGAGTCTTTCTCTTTCTTGGGAGCGGTGGGAGCCATGGGGAATGTGGGCGGAAGCTAGCAGGATTCGGGTGCGCAAGGAAGCTTGGGGAGGAGGAAGGAACGCTGGGGGGCTAAGTGTTTGCTCCTCAGCGCAGCAGTGGGGTCTTATAACGCCCCGACGCTAAGCAACGGTCACATCCGCACCCTACGTGTGCGCTGGGGATAACTACGCTTCAAGAGGGTAGTGCAGGGCGTGGCCTTAATGACCCGTGTTTAAGGGGGAGATTAGGGCAGAAATCTCGCGCCCACTACTCTGCCCGTAACGGCAGAGTCCCGGGAGCAGCGCATAGACAGGGACCCGAAACGGCTCGGGACCCACGCATTGGTTAAGGGCATAGCCCGGCAACTGACCTGGAAAGATTCCACCCGGGAATAGGTGTTGCCGGCCCACGCCCGGGGGCTACTGTCGCACCAGTGGCACCCGGGGTACCACCGCTGCATGACGCATAGGCCACCTCGCTTGCTCCCCGGAAGGATCGCACGCCGGGCAGCACTGTACAAGCTGTCCGGCAAGTCACCAGCCCGGCAGGGATAGCCGGGCTGCGGGGCTTGCCCTGGAGGGCAGCGAGAGAATTACCGCCTGGGTCCCAGGGAGGTCACTTGCCGGGAAGGGCGCTCCCGGGCGTAGGCACCCGTTACAGGAGCGGGACCAAGCGGGCAGGACAACGACGCCACGTGGCCGCTCGGCGGGCTCCCTGTGCACCAGGCTCGTCAGGGCGAGGAGTGAAGTACAAGCAAACATTAAATGCTCCGACAGAAAGCGGATTCCCCGTCCAGTCAGCCCACAGTGACTGGCCCGTCGGATCATTTTCAGACCATTCTTATCCGTTAGATCATCCTGCCCTCCCACCTGGGCCACTTATACCTATGGGCCGCTACTCCGCCAGAAAATTCCGCGTTTCCTGGTTAAGTGGACCATTTTTACGGCCCATTAAGTTGCACTGTCTGTCGCTCCCTTCTCCCTGGTGTGACGCAGGTGACGCCTCGCCTCCCCTAAAAAAAAGAAAAAAGAAAAGGTGACGCCTCACCTTCCGGAAATGAAGCGGCTCGGCGGCTCGTCGTCTTCGCATGCTGTCCCCTCTTCTCTCGATATTTTTACTCGTCCGTCCCAGCAATTCCCCTCCTCCTCCGCCGTCGCCTTATTCTATCCCCTTCTCTCCCACATTCAAGCCCCCCTCTCTCCCCAGATCGACGCCGGCTGCTGGCTCCGGCAGCGGCCGCAGCGGCGGTGGAATACATCCCGGCGGAGTTAAAGGTGTGGTAGAGCCCGCCACTGCCGCCGATGGGCCATCTGCTACTGCTGCTGCGAGTGGAACATCATCTGCTGCTGCTACTGTTGGGTCGCCATGGTAGCTTCATGGGGGAAGTGGGGACGGGTGGAGGCGGCGCCGGAGGCTAGCTTGTTATCCCTGATCTGGTGGTCGTCCAAGAAGCGGGAGACGATGTTGTTGGTGCCGACGAGCCGAAGCTGAACAAGTGCAGCACACGCATCACGGAGGTGCCGCGGAGTCGCAGTTGGTGCTGTACCGGGTGGTCTTGACGGACGCCGACCTGTTAGAATTTGGTGGGTCCGATCAGCTAAAACCAAGTTTTAATAAATTCTGAAAATCTCTAAAGCCCATTTATTAAGTGGGACGAGGAAGCAGGAATGGGAATAGTCTCACCTTACTAGTTGTTTAGAGTGAGTGAGACTAACATATAAGAGATGTTGCTACTCACCTACTAAGCAAGTGAGTAAGGAAAATCCCCACACGCGCTCCTCCTCCTCCTACTCCTCCTCCTCGCCATGACGCGCGCGCGTCGTGTTTCGTGGATCGAGGTCGAGCCGTGTCGTGTCGGTGCGGGGCCGGGCTTCCTATCTTTTTGTCAAGCGCGCGAGGTATTTTTGACGGACGCGTGCAGATTTTGTGAAGTCGGTTCCTGAACCGAACCGACCTATACCTGTGTGACTATTTATACATCCGTCCTGTCTCTACGATCGATACGCAACACAACCGAGTTAGGATTTCTCTTGCCTCTCGCTCTTGCGCTGTCTTCGTAGTCTACTCCATCCCGAACGCCGCCATGCACTGGCGAACGGGAGAGCAGGTCTCCAGAACCTTTCGCCTTTGCGATCCTGTACGAGAGATGACGAATAAGGTTTTTGGGAAGCGCTCCACGCGACTGCTCGCTTCCGTCACCACAGGTTGTCTACCGTCCAAGTCCAGCGGTGCTACGTGCCACCGTCTTCGTCGCCAGGTACGTCGTCAAGTCCACTCGATCGTCATCACGGCTTCTTCCTCTTCATCGAAACAGTACGTAATCCGTGATCCGATCAACAGTTTAGCTATGATCTGCGAGTTCATATTGCTGTTCGTTGGACTGTTAAATACTTCTAGTACTTTCGAGATGCATGTGCTAGTTGCTACTGTTGTCATGATCTATATTCTGGAATTACTCAGTAAATTATTATTCTCGAAATTGCTTAACTTTGCAACATGACCTCTGCAAGCCGCAGGTCTGGGTCTCCTCCCTCTGGTTCGAAGGCAAGTCTGCAACATGCACGTGCTCGCCTCGCTTCGTCCAGTGTAAAATTGGATCAAGGAAAGAGGCCCTACAACTGAGGAATACAAATTGTCAAATGGCTGTATATTTTTGGATGTGGCAGCATCCACAACCATTTAGATAGCTCTACATTGTCTCCTCTCTATAATTGTATTCACTCCTCATGGTGTTTTCTTGCTGTCTTTACACGTCATTTAATGGTCGCAGTTGTGATTACGCTCTTTGTTTTAGGATCTGCTGCTGCTCAACTTTCTATTGAAAAATTTGTATCTTTTGGTAAACATTGGTGGCCGGTTAGTCCGGTTTGTGTGTTTGAATTATTCAGACAACGGTTTGTAAGCTATTGCTATACAAGTTAAGGAGACTTTCAGGACATCAGAGTAAGCTTCTCGTTTTGCAATATATGCTAAGAGAGTTTGCAGAGGAACATGTAAACTTTCATGCATGTCAGCTGATTTATGTTCATATATTCTGTCGCAGGACCTGCACTACCTCCTGCACTATGGTCTCTTGGTCATTTCAAATTTTATATGAAAAGTTGATGCATGTCCTGCAGGATTTAGGAAGGTTTCAGCAGCCACATCCCCACTACGATCTGAACAAGTTTTTCCACAGACAGTATTATACGTATATCAAACTTTACTGTAAATTTACTTGCAGATGAAAAGGTATGCTATTAGAACGTACCTACAAGGATGATTCTGACAAAAATAAACATGGAGCTAAAGTGAAGTCTGCAATAATTAGTGTTCTGGATGGTTTATGAACCAAACAATCATAACTATCATGCTTGCTTCTTTAAATTTGATAGAAACTGTTGTACTCGATTTCCTTATTTGAAACTGAGTAGATGATATATGCTTCGAACTTCAGATTCTTAATTTTCTTATTTCTGTAGATGCTGTCTGGTCAGATTTGGAATGTAATAAAGTAAAGAACATTGTTCTACCACTCTGTTTATGCTCTTTCTTGGTTGTTAACTATTTTGTCCTATCAACTCAGGCGCTGCTTGAATATGAAAAACACAAAGTTTGAACTGGCCAGTTTAAGCCTCTCTTTATTTTCTTTACTGACCGTCAGGTAAGTGCCATTATGTAATTTTCTAAGGTTATTAAGATGCTTACTTGAAGAATGCATATCAATAATATTTTTAATAGCTTAATATTCATGTTACAAATGTATCCTATTTGAAGCCCAACCACAGAGAAGATTGATGAAAACTGTCTGATAATAATTTGTTTCGGCAGGAACAATGCATGAATGTTCAGTTGCGAAACGTGAAGTCATAGGCAAACAACATCAGAGTTCAAAACTTTTGGCACAAGACTTGGAAGGTAACCTACCGTGGATCTCTTCATATGATCTGATTCAAGTTGTGAGGCGAACTGACAAAGTATGCACCTTTCGGTGCTAACTTAACCTCATCATCATGCCTATTCTCCGCTAGGTTCATGGAAGTTGACATTAGTTTACATCTTATTTCTTTTCACAATTAGCAAGTTCATTGTGTGTAGATTCTCACCGTCCAAGAAAACCTAACAATTGAAATATATTATGTTCTCTTTGGGATTCAAAGTCTTTCAGATGCGTTTTCTAGCAATACTGTTAGGTGAGTGAAATATACTTATGAATTAGAAGGTAAACAAACAACATCTTGTATTAACAGTCCGACCAAAATGGACGGTAGTACCTAGGATTTTACCATATATATTATATATATATGGTAAAATATATATACCTAGGACTAAACAAGAACCTACCTTAAGAGTTCCTATTTACCTTAAACAGGGACTATTCCCAACTACCACCTCTTACCGCCGATGCGGGCGAGCGAGCGTCGGCCTAGCCCGTGGCGGCCGCTCGCGGCACGCTCCTCCCAACGCGCCCCTCGGCTACCACCTTCTTCCCCCGGCGCGGGTGAGCGAGCGGCGGCGGAGGCCGACGCGAGGGAGCCCGCGACGGAATCGGTGCGCTCCTCCCGACGCGGCCGAGCGGACCTTCTTCTCCGGCGCGGGCGAGCGAGCGGCGGCGGAGGCAATCGGTAGTTCTACGATATGTTTTGAACCGCTTGTTGGAATGATGCAAATTGTACGGCATTGGAAAGCTATGAACCAGGCGCAACTTTTTTGTTTATAACGTTTTTGCTAATTCTTAACGGTTTAAGAGCAGTTTGCAAATTACCGTCTGCCGGATTACGACCAAACAAAAAACAGCGGACGGTATTTCTACGATATATTTTGAAGCACTCATCGGAATGATGCAAATGATACAACGTTGGAAAGCTATGAACTAGGCGCAACGTTTTCGTGTATAAAGGTGTTGCTAATTCCTTACGGTTTAAGAGCAGATTTTGAATTACCGTCCGCTGTTCGAAACCGTCAGGAAGTTCACAGGGTATAAACCAGGAAGATATAAGCGGCGGAGGTTTAGAGACTGCCAGGAAGTTTATAGTCTATAAAACGGAAGTTCACTCGTGTATTGATGGAAGTTCAGAACGTTCACGCCCGTAGACCTCCTTGTTCTCTAACGCGGGCAAAAATTATAGTCGACGGAGCTTCAGAGACTGTCATGGAAGTTCACTCGTGTGGTCTATGGAAGTTCAGAACGTTCACGCCCGTAGACCACAGTTATAGGCGTGGTACGCTGGGAAGTTCACGTGTGTTTTTAGGAAGTTCACGAATGCAGATTGAGAAGTTCACTAGCTAATTTTCATGAGAGTTTACTTGTACAGAAGTTCAAATGGCCTATCATGAGAGTTCGCTTGTACAGATTGAGAAGTTCACTAGCTAGTTTTCATGAGAGTTCACTTGTTTAGACTGAGAAGTTCAGATGCCCTTTCATGGGAGTTTCGTTTGTTTAGACTGAGAAATTCACTAGATAGTTTCATGGGAGTTGGCAAATTTTATTTGGGAATTTCACTAGCTGGCACGCTGTAAAAATAGGGGTGTAGTAGCCTTGTTAATCTGGATTTGCAAAACTTCCTTGCCAAAAATCTTATACCGGGGAAGTTCACCGTCTATAAAAATAAGAAGTTCACACTTGTATTTAGGGAAGTTCAGTACATTCACGTCTGGACACCTCCTCCTTCAACGGGGCGGACAAAATATTTACAGCTGATGGAGGTTCAGAGACCATTAGGAAGTTCACCGTCTATAAAACGGAAGTTCACCCGTGTATCGATGAAAGTTCAGAACATGCACGCCGTGTATCGATGAAAGTTCAGAACATGCGCAGGATGTACTGATTTTTCTTCGCGTTTCTCAAAGTTTTTTGGATTTGCGCAAACGATATACGGTTGGAAAGCTACTGAAAATCCGCAGCTTTTTTCATATGTAATGTTTTTCCAAATTCGCCACGGTTTAGGAATAATTTCAAAAATACCAAAATCGGATCAATCTAAAAAGGACAGACGGTATTTTTACGATTGTTTTTGAACCGCTTGTCAGAATGATGCAAGTAATACGGCGTTGGAAAGTTATGAACCAGGCGCACCTTTTTCGTCGATAACGTTTTTGCTAATTATGTACGGTTTAAGATCAGATTTTAAATTACCGTCCGCACAGACCACCCGTACTGCGTGCGCGTACAGAGTATAACGCAGCGAGGGGAAGTTCACATCCGCAGCGAGGGAAGTTCAGTCGTGCAGGCGAGGAAGTTCAGATCGTTCCTTGTTTAATTAAACAGGAACCGATTCCTTTTTATCTTGTAGGTATATATATACTCCCGGACGTAGTTACTCCCACCATTTAACGGGATGCGGGTACAGTAAAAATCAAGTTTTTTTTTGCCAAAAAATCAATATTTCTGTAATTGCCCGGTTCCTTTGTTTGTTTGTTCCGATTTTTTGTGGCTGCTAACCTCTTATACATATATCAATCCGATCAATATTTTCTGCCGATGAGAGAATTGGTCTCTTGCATTAGCGTCCCAAGAATCTGCTATCCATTTTCCTGCTCGCTTTTGGTGCCGATCAATCCGATCAATATTTTCATGGAGATCCATGCATCGAGGTACTTGTGTTGCTGATCCATTGATTTGTTTGAAAGTGCGTCGATCAATCTTTAATCTTGTTTGTTCGTTTGTTAAAGGTGAAACAATACTACGTACTCCGGCAGCCGGTCGGCGGCGTACGCCCGCCCTCGGATTGATCGATGCGTGATTGTACTGCTGCCGCCGACATCAACGACGCTCTACGGCGTACCGCCCACACTGGCGAAGTTCGTTGGCAGCCGAGATCTGATCCAGGGCGTGCAGATCCTCTTGCGTTATTTTCCACCTGCGGATGACGACGCTGCCGGACTACACCAGTGAATACTAGTAGTATATGATTAATTAGCAAGCTAGTTGATGCGCGCAGGCTGCTGGGCAATTCTTTTTTTTCCTGCATGCCTACATCGATCCTTCTATATTTGATACACTACAACGATCAACTATCTCCATACACTGTTCTACATTGATTATCTTTGATTGGTCTCTGCTGTCATGCATGTACTAATGACCCGTACTATTTTTTTGAAACCTACGAACTGTTTTTCTCGAGTATACTATATTCTACCTTCTCATGTACACTACATTCTACCTTCTCATATATACTCCATTCTACCTTCTCATGCATATATACTACCTTCTCGTACTTACTTTTATTCAACATACTACCTTCTGTATACAACTTTGAACCGAATAGTCAGTTTACCACACAAACTCAGTTAGTACTTTGAACTGAATAGTTCCCAAAAGGACTACAAGGCGCATGATGCTTAATGTACCTTAATCTCAAATCTAGAAATTTAATATGCTACCTGAGCCACTGAACCACACCACGCCGCTAGAATGCCTTAATCAAATCCAGAAATTTCATCGTGACTACGTAAAAAGTAGTACATGTTGCTGCAAAAGTACTACTTGATCATCATAGATTAAGAGATGCAACGGTGGTCTTTTTCACCATACGGCCATGAGTCCATCCATGCATACTTCCATCGCTGGCAAAAGAACAGAATGTTCTTCCATGCTGCCCACCCTTCTTAGTTGGTCTCATATATATAACGAAGTACAGCGGCAAACCCATGGCATCGCTGATCCATCCGGCCATGCAACAAGGAGGTTGTTGGCATCGCTAATCCATCCGGCCATGCAACAAGGAGGTTGTTGTACTAGGACGTAATTATCCAGAATATGTAATTAGAAAATCAATTAGTTACTCCCTATTGGATTCTACCACAACCCGCTAACCTGATCAGCTTAGGGACGTGGAGGATCATTGAACGGTAGATGCTTAGGGGGTAATATTTAATTAGAAAATCAATTTGTTACTCCCTATTGGATTCTACCACAACCCGCTAACCCGATCAGCTTAGGGACGTGGAGGATCATTGAACGGGAGATGCTTAGGGGGTAATTAAACCGATCAGCTTAGGGACGTGGAGGAATCATTGTTCCCTAAGCATCTCCCGTTCAATGATTCCTCCACGTCCCTAAGCTGATCGGGTTAGCGGGTTGTGGTAGAATCCAATAGGGAGTAACTAATTAATTTTCTAATTAAATATTCTGGATAATTACGTCCTAGTACAACAAATATATATATATATATATATGTGTGTGTATATATATATATATATGTATATATATATATATATGTGCATATATATATATATATGTATCGATTTCTAATATTCTATCGTTGAAATTGACGGTGGCGGCAACACGCACGATCATGATCTAGTTAGATCCAAAATGGCCTAGATTCAAAAGAATTGCAGCCTCCTCTTGACGATCAGCACACCACCTCGCCGGTGCCAGGCTTCCACGCCGACTTGTGCCCAATGTCACCCTGCAGCCCAGGGAGCTGTGGATGATATCTCCACTGATGTGTTTGATTGTTGGTTATAAAGTGCTATTTCAGACACCCCATATTGCTGTATTTCAAATTAACACATGGTATTCTCGTTAAAATCATGGGAGGAGCTTTGTTATCTGATTGTAAGGTTTTCCAGTGGGTTTACGTCATACACGCGAGGTAACCTTGTTCGGATGAATTATACCCTTTTTAGTTTATACCCCGTTGCAAATCATATATACTCCTTTGAAAAAGTAGTATATACTCCTCTCAAAGAAGCATATATACTTCTTTATAGAGCCGTATATACCACTGACAAAAGAAGGATGCACTTCTAAAAAATCCATATATACTACCGCTGAATATATACTTTTTTAAATGAACCACTTGTATAAATTGCCTCTCGGCAAAACCATATTTTTCCTCCTTGGTGAGTACGTGTGTGTACTCTTTGTTTTTTCTGATCTTGTGTATATGTTCACGAGAGATGAGAGACTTATAGTATGAAGAAGTGGAGTTGTGAGAGGCAATTCCAACACATACACCTAGGAGTATTGAAAACGAGTCAGTCGTGTTTAAGTTGATTTCGTATTGATCACATTATTCCATCCTAATTATGAATATTAAAGTATATATAGAGACCTGCAACAAATATATGAACCCTGACAAAAGGCGGAATTATAAAGACTAAATTGAGAGGTTTAAACACAAAGTGCAAATATACGAAGAGAACTTGTGAGTTTATACACATAGGAGGAAAGGCTTTTTTTGAACAGGATCGGCAGAAAAGCTAACTAACTAGTTACCGTACTGAAGACGGGCGAGTTTCAAATATGTGACAAATACTGCGAGTTGAAGACGGGTGAAATCTACGGTTGCGATCCAGATAATCTCCTCTTCGGTCCTCCAGAAGGCCATGAAGTTCTCTTCGTTGGATTCAGCGTCCGAGACAACAAAACATATTTGGTCTTTCTCAATTACATGGGTAAGTGGTTCTGTGAAGGAGGATTTGGGCGGATCTGGTTCAGCGATGTCTACAACATCGTCGTAATTAACATGTGATCCGAGAGGTTTGTAGTTGTAAGTTTTTCATGTCAAAGCAATCAGAATAGCATGAATGACTTTAGTTGTCTATCTTTTTGTAATAATATCTGGCAAATATTTTGCTCTTCCTGGAGTGACTTGTTTTTTATATATGACATTAAGAAATTTCAAATTTGTAGATGTGCTTTTCTTTACATTTGTGCAGAGTAAATGTAGGTTTAGTTTGCAATTAATATTTGCCTGCCAATTTTCCATTCATTCTTGTGCTCTTGGAATAGATATAGTGACTAGCGATGACTCGTGTTGCTTGGTTTTTCTTGAGTTGGCTACTTATCTTTTAATCTAAGGGATATGGATTTTTTTCATGTACACAATAATGAGTTAATATTACTAACAAAGACCTGATATATCAATTTGTGAACACACTGGTACGAGAGCGAGAGAGAGAGAGAGAGAGAGGGCGCACACACATTAGCTCGCTCACACTTTGTTCTCCACTTTGTTAGGACAACATAGTCATTGGATCTTTTTTACATTTGTCAAGATCTTAGCCATTGGAAGTGTGTATAATGTTTTAGATATTTTCTCAATGGATTTACCTCTATTGATCAGGGAGGCTCGTCTCCACATGGACCCATGAAATACATAGAAGTAGTGACCTTCTAGTATTTAGGTGGAGTGAGAAGATTTAGAGTACTCTATAGTAAGAAATAAATAAAAGTGGGAAACCTTATGTCACACCCTGTATTTTGTACCAATGGAAATAAATAAAAGTTAACATGAATTTTCATTTCGATTAAGCATTTCATGGATTTGAATTTTTCCTTTTGGATTTATTTGAAATTTTCTTTGCATATATTCCCCTTCATGTTTCCAAGTCTTTTCGAAGATTTCAAAATCAGTTTGGTTTACTGCCAAAATACTATTTGATGAAAAGTAAAATTATTTATTTTTAATAAATTCATATTCTGCAAAAATCAACTATACGGAGTGTAGGAAATTTAAGCAACTCAAAAAATCCCCATAAATTCATGGGATCAACTTTACAACATATACAACTCAAATACAAGAAAAAACTTTGGTCCACAGTTCAAATTTTGAGACCATGGACTATTTTGAAATATTTGTAGATTTGAACTTTGAAAGGTTTTCAAACTTTTTGAACTCAGAAAAATATGTGACCACCACCATTAGATGCAAAATGATGCCCTGAATCCAAATATGCAAAAAATATGAAACTGCACAGTACAAAATTTTAGAGCACGTTCAAAGTTGAATTCTGGCCTGTTTACAAGACTAATAAAAATCTTGCCCTAAACACGTCCATTTTACCTGAAATTTTGCCAACATCTAGCCCTTACTCACTTGCATCCACATAAGCCAAAACCTGCTTGGGTACAGATGAAAAACCTCAGAACTGGGACTGGAACAGGATCTTTATTTTGGGGGGAAAGCACCTAGACTAGAACAAATCTGAGCTGCATCTTTGCCCTCTTTCTCTCCCTCAAAATCTCTCACACCCAGCCACGCACCTCAATCTCTGTTCCCAAACTTTGGCCAGTGGGGCCATGGTCCCACTTGGCAGACTCTCGAGCTCCCTTTCATCCAGCGCCATCACTTCTCTCTCTCGCTCTATGAGTCGCTTCTGCCATGCCATTATGGCCCTGGATCCCTGTCTGCTGTCCTTGTCGGGTCGCCGTCGCCAGTACTCAAGCGCGCCACGCCACGGTCGGCATGGTTGCTGCGTGGTGTTCGGCCGGCCGCAACCGAGGCTCGCCTCTCTTCTACTGCTCAGCGTTACAGAGCCTTGTCCATAGGCATGCGCAGCGGCATTGTCACGCTGAAGGAGCTCACCCCTTTCTCCCCCTAGCCGCTTGACCCGCCGTCGAGCACCTCGCAGACAACTCCGGACCGCGCGCCAAAACCAACTCCCCGCCCACTATATCCTGAAGCTTCGAGGCGCCCACGGTTTTGGCCCAGACCAACCTCTGCCGGCCCGGGATTCCAGGATAGACCGAGCCACCGCCGCCATGGGCATGGTCGACCATGCGCCGAGGCTGGGCTCTATAAGGCCTCCCAGGCCTCAGCTTGCAACCCGCACCGCCTCCTATCCCGCTCAATCTCACTCCAGAGCAGTATCACGGCCATCTCGAGCCTTTCTTCTCCAACTCCGGCGAGGTAAGCCGCCACAGCCGCGTCAAAGGTTGCGACGGCCTCCACCCTCATCAGTCCAATTATCCGCACCCGTAGCATCTCCACATTCCACTGATCAAAGAAACTCTGTCAATTTTGACGCAGGACCTCGAACTCGAGTCCGCGCCATAGCACCTCCGCGGCGGCTACTGCTCACGCCATCAACCCTCCTCCGGCCATCCCCGTAGACGAAACCAAGCACCAGGCGAACTTCCTCGAGATCCTGAAGACGCTGGTACGCGCGCTGTCCTCTCCCGATCCGCCTCTCGCCGCCGGTGAGTCCCTCCGCCTCTCCCCTGTCTCCTCTCACCGACAGGTTGTCCCCACCTGTCTGGTTCAACCCGGACGCGCCAAGGGCAGAAGCCCGACTCTTATATTGCAAAGCGGAGTTAAAGAAATACGTCTCTGTACGTGCTCTTAGGTAGTTAGATTAAATATGTTACACAACCCGTTTACCTTGCATGCAAAGCATATTCCAGGAAATGCGCTTCTTACCGGATTTGCTCCACTCGCTTGCAATGCAAGGTCCAAATGGAGCGCCGCCGCCGCTGCCAAGGTCTCGGGTTGGGCCAAACCAGACGCCGTGGGGAAGAAGAATGAGGTGGCAAGTGGTCGGCCCCACATGTCACTACAAGGCGTGCACCCTGGAGCCACGGCCGGTTTTAGTTGCATTAAGTGGTTTTTCGTTGCAATAGTGCAATCGCAACTAATTATTTTCATTGGTAGGCGTGGCAAGAAACATCGATGCTATAAGGTAACGCAACCGAATTTAGGGTGTCGAAATACCACATGCTCTATTGCAACTAAGAGAGGCGTGACAATAGGGTATTATGCAACGATCTTTGCGATGCATAAGTTGTATTGCGGAATTGCTATAGATCTAATGGCAACAACCCATGCTAGTTGTGAAAAAGCATTATTGCGACGCCAGAGTATGGTAGCAATACAGTAATTTGCAACGATATATGGGTGTGGCTAAACCCTCTTGGGTGTTGCTATAGTCGTATAGGATATCACGACGAAATAAGAGGCATGGCTATAGTCCATAGGATATCACAACTAAACAAGAGTCATGGCTATAGTTGTATAGGATATCACAACGAAATAAGACTCGTGGCTAGAGGTATAAAGAATATCGCGACGATCCATAAGAGGTAGCAACATGCCTACATAGTATGGCAATGACACATCGCACGTCGCAACTAGCCTAAAGGGTATTGTCACAGACCATGTGCCGTCGCAACAGGCCTACATGTTGTCACAACGTCATATGACACGTTGCTGTAGGCTGACTGCCTATAACCACGAGGAACATGGCGTCGCTACAGGTGAAGGGCTAACACAACGTTCTAAGAGTCTGGCTATAGGCTCAAAGGATAGTACAACAAAATTATAGTAGTGGCTACAGGCTCAAAGGCTAGGGCAACGAACTCTGGGATGCGAGGCAACAGGCCCAAAGGGCTATGGCAGCGAAATTATAGGAGTGGCTACAGGCGCAAAGGCTAGGGCAACAAACCGAGGGATGCGAGGCAACAGGCCTGAAGGGCTATGGCAACGAAATTATAGGAGTGGCTACAGGCTCAAACAAAAAATGATCACCAATAGCACATCGAAAAAATGTGATGTTGCTATAGGCTCTACATCGCAACGAAATATGGCACGACGTTGTATGATCTAGGACTGGCGCAACGGCATTGTTTTGGATGTTTAACTGGTAATTCAACTGCAATTATACGACCATAATAGAAATGATGCAAAAATATATATTCCACTATTGAAATAAATCCAGCATTCACTCTTACAATCTCATGGACATAACGATCATATCCGTAATAAATACATTGTATATATGAAGCTATGGAACCTAGCAATTACTGTCCACTCATCCAATCGAACATAACATGGCAGCCTTCATGGGATCACCAATCTTGAGTGTTGTGATTGTGGAACATCTAGCCCCATTAGGTTTTCATTGTCCTGTTGAAGAGATACATGAACCAAATAGAACATGTCTTGCAATTAAGCAGCAGCAAAATTTAAAACTGAAGTGGCAATGCAAAGTTTGATTTGCATTAGAAAACACAGTTCTAGTTACCTGATCTTTGAACTTGCTTGCTGATCGCGTTTTAGCACGCTGTAACGCCAAATGCTGTGGAGTAATGTATGTTTGATGTGGCCCCTTAGCTGCTTCCTTAGAGAACGCCAGACCTTTAGCTTTGGAAGATTTAGTATTGCGATTTGTGGGTGGCGTATTTTCTTTTTGTGTCTTGGCAGTGATTGCTGGCTGCTTCTGGCATTTTAAAGTTGTTGGAACAATGTTAGCACTATATATTGAGATGCATATATCCTTGATGCTTGGAAGCATTGTTATATGCCATTACCTGAGGGTGTGTTCCTGTTGTCTTTGCATCATTTATATCCTTAGTCTTTGTAGCTTCAAGTTGCGTTGCATCATTTGTATCCATGGTCTTTGTTTCTTCAAGTCTTGTTGCATCATTTGTAACCTTAGTCTTTGTAGCATCAAGTTTTGTTGCATCATAGGTATCTGTTGTCTTCATAGCTGCAGGGTCTCTTGCCTGAATGGTTGCAGGGGTACTCTACGCTTTAAAACAAGATGGCAGTTATTAAATATCGTATGCTGATTTCAAAATTACATAGCCAGTGCAGATTGTTGGCTCTAACGAAATGCATAAATCCATGATTGTTGCAAACATTTTTCAATTTCATTACCTTCGGCAATGGTTCTTCTGTGTGTTGTCCTGTTTCATGAATGGTTGTAGCTTCATGTTCTGCATTGTTGGTTTCAGGGACACTCTACATGTTTACAAAAAAGGGCAGGCGAGATAGCTTTCATATGGATAGGAGTGGATCACAACCAATTAAATATGTTCATTGCCATAATAAATCAAAGTTGATTACCTTCTGGACAAGTGTTGATAACCCGTGCTGAGCCAACAAAGCACGAACCTCTTGCCTCATTTCTTCTCTAATGGATTTTTTAGGTCTTCCTTCTCTGCTTCCCTTTCAGCAGGTTCCTTTGCAAGCTTTCCTTTTAATATTTCAACCTCGCGGGCTTGTAGTTCCTGTCTTTCTTGAAGGAGTTGGTTTTTGGTTGGATAGGTCGACAAATATCCACGACCATGTAACTTGGTTGTTTTGGTTCCTGCTGTCTCCTTGTATGCAGACTGCAAAACAATGTCTTCCTCACCTGCTGTGAGCTTCATCGTTCTTGATTCTCCTTCCAGCAACTCTTCTGAATCTGCCGCACCCAACTTTTCATGTGCATTTAGTTGAGGGAAAGAAACAAGTGCGTTTCATAATTTTGTTCATGTTGTGAAAGAATATTTAAATTTAAATGTGAAGCAATAATTTGAAGAAATTTGTACTCACGTAAATTCTTTCAGAAACGTCGTTTGACCATTTTCCTTTCTTGCTATGAGTGATTTGCCAAAGTTCCACGGGGTGTGGCTCGACACCATTTTCATCTCTCTACGAAGGCAATATGAACGCTAGTACATATCACTGTTGGTTGAATCTGAAGTTTTAAAAAATGCAACTAATATTTATTTGTTCCCAGCTGCACTGAGAGAAAGGTTTTGAACCCATCACATGTTGGGTCTTCATCTGTTTACGATTAGTGGAGTTTTGGCTGCTAACCCTCTGCAACAAATGAACAATTACTGTTAACCAACAAAAACTGCACGACTGCTTGAGTTCTTAATTTTAGGAAGAAGTTGATGACCTTGAATTTTGAAGATCCAAAGTAGAGGATCAAATAGTGCCACTCCAGAATGTGTAGGTCTTCAGGCGTGTGTCTCATTCTATCATCGTAATTCTTGTACGCCTTGTCGGTAGCACTCAAAGAAGATCGCCATCCTTTGTAGCGTTTTTTGGCAATCTGCAATATTATTTCCTTTGCATCGGCTTTGTTCGCCAGGTCCCATCCACGCTGTACAAAAATGAACAGATGAGAGACCGAATATTTTAAATGATCGAATAAACAGAAACTGATGGACTATGAACATACCATTACATCATTTACTATTTTATTCTTCACGATTTGGGTATATCTTTCTAGCGTTTAACTCCAATTAGTGGAGCAGCTAACCTGGTGTACGTCACCACCTCATCCACGAATGTTCGTGCGTTATCTCCACAGGGACCACCAAGGTTTGGAGAGAATTCAATTGAAAGTTTTTGAGTGTGACTCTTCAATCTCTTTCGTGACGCAGCTAGCCCTTTCAACGTACCTCGTCCGCGTTTGTTGGGAGCTAGATCAAATGAAAGATGCAGAATTGCACTTGCAGATTAATTAATTGTTGAAGAACCAAAAATTGCACTATAGAAATGAGTAAAGATATATTGAGGAAGCTTTAGAAACCTTTTGCCTTATCCTTGTTGTGTCTAGCATGACTTGGCCATTGTTGCGGTGGCATTGTGCTGCTGTCTTTGCTCTCATTGCTCTCTTGGCTGTCGTCATCTACTTGTGTAGGTTCTTTGGTCGGAACACATGTCTTGTAAGCCACTGAATGTTTTTGAAAGAAAAACAGTTAGTACATTCACATATTGTATAATTAAGAAATAAGATCGAAGTACAAAATATTTACTAATTTTCTCCGGAAGCCCTTCTTCCCTTAACCATTCTTCGTATGCTTTGGTTGCTTCTCTCCTGAATTCATCATATAGATCTGTGATGTCCAAACTATACGTCATGAAGAGTGCATCGATAGGTACAAGTAGTTAGTCTACTAAAGCACAGTGTGTAGATAATTATATATATGCATGGTAACACCAAACCTTGTGTTTCCCTCTCGAGAAGCCAATCTTTATAGGCATCTATTGGTTCATCAGAACCAGGAGCATCATCAGCGACATCAGGCGTACCCTCCCTCGGACGCTTAATGGGTGTAATCTGGACATGCTTGTCATGTTGTTCGTCTGCTCTCAGTATAGCCCTGATTTCCTTCTCTTCAGCCAGCTCCGTCATCATTCAGACTGCATCTGCGGGGAAATCAATCGCTACCACAGTTGCTATATCACGGTCATGTCTCTTTTTGTAGTATAGGTAGTCCCTGGCAGAATACCCAAGCTGCTGTTTGAAACCTACCAAGGCTTCAAATGATATGTCGGACTTGTCAATTTGTTCTCGGACGATCCGTTCAGGCAGTCCTGGTGCTCTCATGCAGTGCATGGTTATAGTCCATATATCACCTGACTTGGGTGCCCTATATGTTCACAAAAAAATCATTGATGTAGCACCAATAGAGCCATATTGAATATAATTGTTCTGTACATGGTTTCGAACGTATTCAACAGATTAAGGTTACCTTGAAACAACCTAATATATGGTTAAATTCGTCTCATGAAAAAGATTACAGAATGTTCATCACTATAATGATTTCTGTGTCCTAAATCATCGGTACAGAAAAACAGTAATTGGCGGTATACATGAATCTGTCCTATACGACATACATGAATATGACATGCATTGATGGGAAAAAATTTAGATGATCCATGGATGGGAAAATCGAAAACCTAATGATCGAGCAGACGAATAAATTGAAACGTCACGATCAATCGATTTGAAAACAAAAAGAACAACAATCCAGATAGAGAATCAATTTGCGATAAACTATGGAAAGCGTTTTTATGGCAGATACAAACCTTATGCCTCCTGGGATCATCGGTTCTTCCTCAAATTCGACCTCATGGGTTTGGGCTGTACTAGCTCGTGGGTTGTGTCGGCATCGGTGTTTTTGGAATTGGAGATAGAAGCCATGGATCGAAGCCTTGGTAGCAGAAGCAAGCAGGGCAGAGAGGAGGAACCGAACGCGATGGAGACTTGCCTTCTCGATCGTAATTATCTCGTCTCCTACGGTGCTTGTTTAGCAGGGAAAGTGTTGGGGCGGGGGAGATAATTCGGGGTGGTTATGGATCTTTTATATGGAAAAACCGACGGCAAGTCGTGGGGCCGAAAATTTTCTTGGGCAAGACATGGCGGCAAAGCTTGGTGGGGGAACATTTGGCATCTAAATTTGAAAGAATTTTGCATGGCAATACAAGGCGCGTGGCAAAGATGGCAACACAAAACTGATCTACATTTTCCTCGTGTGGTTGATTCCTTCTCAGTTTAACTACATCTTGATTGGCGAAAAACAAGGGCAAAAATCTTAACGTAATCATAGGAATAGAGGGAGTACTGAAAATTAGGAACAGAGGGAGTATTGAAAAAGCATATGAAAGTAATCATAGGATTAACTGTCCTGAAATGTGCCATTGAGAAGCTGGACCAAATAATTGAAACTTGCAGATTTTTGGATGAGCAACAACTTTGTTTTCAACTCAATTTGTCATATGAACTCTGAGCAATGGCCAAGTTTGATTGACAGAGGATGGAATTGGGGGACTATACTAGCTGTTTTCAACTCAATCTAACAAATTGTCCAGCAATGATTGTAACATCCCAAAATTTCAAACTTTTGCATATGCATAGCATCCATGAGCATCATGCCACAATTGCATATTTGAATTCAAATTTTGAATCTCAAAAGGCTTTAAAAGACTTTGTTTCATTTTGAACCCTAGGGTTTACACCCTTTTTAGCCTTGGATTTTCAAACCAATAGGGTTTATGTATAAAAGGGGTTTAATGCATATCTAAACTATCCCATAATTTTTGGATAATTATTTGGAGTTGAAAACGTATTTTATTTAAATAGATATATAGCCCTAGAGGCATTTATAGGGCAAATGTATTTTTATATATTTTATTTTGAGGGAAACTACTCCCAAAAGTTGTATCATGGTAGAACATGATTTTACAAATTTTCTGGAATTTATTTGGACCAATTTGGAGTTCAATATCAAAAGATATCAAAGAAATAAGAAAAACAGAAAAGAAAAAGGCTAAAAGAAAAAAAAGGAAATGAGCCGGCCCGGCCGTTTTGGGCCGAACCAGCCCACTCACCGCGCGCGCCGCAGCCCAGCGGCCGGCCCAGCCATGCCCTAGCCAGCCCCTGCGACCGACAGGCGGGACCCACCCGTTAGGGGGGGCTTCTTCCCCAACGGGCAGGCGCCCAAATCGCGCCGGCCACCGCGCGCCGCCGCCATCCGCGCCGCTGACTCCGCGCCTCTCTCCACTTTCCAAACACACCGCTATAAAGCCCTCGACCTCCTCTTTCCTTTCCCCTTTTCCACGCTCCCGATTTCACCCCCGGCGCACCGGAATTCTTCGCCGGAATTTGTGCTACCGCCGGCCATCTTCCCCAAGACCGGCCACCCTGCCGGACCGCGTCCGCCCCGAGCGCCGCCTGCCCGAGCACCCACGCCTCTCCTCCCCGAGCCCGTCGCTGCCACCCGCCGCCCCGAGCTGCCCCAGCCGCGCCGCCGCGCCGTTCGCCGTCGACCCCCGCCGCCCGTCGCCCGACCTCCTCGCCCGAGCGCCGACCGCCTGCGCCCGTCCGCCTCCAACCCGCGCCGACCGCCGCGCCCGTTGCCGTCCCTCGCCGCCCCGCACGCTGCCCTGCGCCGCGCCCCAAGCCGCCTGCGCCGCCGTCCACCGCCGTCCGGCGAGCCCGCGTCGCCCGGGTAAAACCCTAAGCGCCAGCCAGTGCCGTGCCGCCACGTGGCAGGTTCATATTTTTTAGTTTTTGTTTTATTTTCGGCCGAAATAAAAGTGCAAATTTGCAGAAAAGCCCCCAATGTTTCAAACCGTCTTAACTTTTAAACCACTTGTCCAAAATTCACGATCCACACCTTTTTGGAATCCTTAGGAAATGTAGAATCTTTTGGCACTGTCCAAATTCAAATTTGAATGATCTAAACTAGGTCAATTTACAGAAAGGCTTTAAATGCCATTTAAATCATAACTAATTATTTAGAAGTCCTTTTTGAATGAAACCAGTGCCCAAAATTTGTTTTATTGTCCTCTGTCCAATGGGACAGAGAAATAAATATTTTGAATTAAATTGTTTTGCAGATGCAAATAAAACCTTGTTTTAAGGTTTAAACCCTAGCTTTTGCCTTTTGTTTTAAACGTAATGCATTAAACTTAAATTACCAATACTTAGGATCAGTTGATCACCCAAATAAAATAAATCCAATCATGACACATGTTGCATCGCATCATAGCATACTTTCTTTTGTCATGTTTGAATTGTGTGTTTATGTATGTGTATGTTTGTTTGTCTCGTATAGTTTTCTCGGAGAGCGAACCTTGCGAGTGTGACGAGTGTTTGAACTCGAACTACTGTGACAAAGGCAAGTTCAGTTTGATCATTTACCCATTATTTTATTGTGCACTAGATTTTATTAGTTGCATTGTCATTATTGTATCTATGCTAGCTATGATTTGTCCTAGTAGTATAGGATACCTTTGCCATGACTTCACCACCAATTGCCATCGTAGTAGTAAAATGCTATGATATGATAATATACGAGGGCGGTATTATTACAATGTGATACTATTGAAATTACAATATGATTTTCCTAGTGTATGGCAAAACAAGTAATTCAATGAACCGTCCTGGGTGGGCTGCTTTGAGTTTTCAGATGTCGTGACGTTAGGTCCATTTCTATGGGGCCCGCTGAGTCGTCTCTCCGTGTGATTCGGGAGCGTACATGGTCGTCTCCCCGTGAGATTCGGGGAGCGCCTGCGTCACAATGTGGGATGCCACCCGGGGTAACCAGAAACTGGACTAGTTTCCTGTTTAGTAGCTTCCAGTACAACCACATGGTAATATGGGCTCTGCCAGGATGGATGTAAGACATATGATCCTGGATCCGAGGGATTGTGCAGATGTAGCCGTGTAGGTGGGAACGTAGGTCCCTCAGGTGGTCTAGATGATTATGGTCTGAAAATTCCTGTAATCGATGCCGTTGCTACTCTACCCTGAGGACAGCAAGGGATTAACACGTCGATTTCTGTGGGGAATGTGTACAACCTCTCGAGAGTGTCAAACTAAGTACTTAGCCGTGTCCCCGGTTACGGACAATTATGAGCAACTAGATATGGGGGGCTGTAAGGAAAGTCTCACTCATTCCAATTTCTTAAATAAAATGAATGGATTGAACTGGGTCGGAGCATTGATGTTTCTACTCAATGTGCCTAGGTTAATAGGAGTATGGGTGTTTCTACCCCGTGTCCAATAGAATTCAAAACTATTTGTTTAAAAAGGATAGGATTGAACAATGATGCTTTTATGCAAATAGCCAAACCCCTCCTAGCCAAATACTGCATGTACCTGATAGGATCTGTTATAACCCTTTGGTGAACTTGCCAATACATTCAATGTATTGACCCCCTAGTGGCTGCAACGTTTAAATGTTGCAGGTTAACCAGGTGAAGAGTGACGTACGAAGAGTTAGGGTTATGAGTTTACATTCCAACATGTTTCGACTGTGGAGTTGTTATGGGGCTTCTACATCTTCTGTTTTCCGCTGCAAGATTTTATCTTCTTCTGAGCTAACCCACGAGGTTATGCAATATGTAAGGTTCTGGATCAATGCGATGTAATATACTTTTGACCTTTGTATCTTGATATTACATCTTGAAACTGTGTGTGCTAGCGAGTCGATCCAGGGACTAGCACTGTAAGCACAGAGATCGAACCCTAGTAAGGGGGAGGATCGCTTCAATGATGTTCTTAGAAGAAAAGAAAAGCTGAACAAGAGGCTAATGTAAATATTCAGGCTTCATATTGAAGTTAATTTGCAGAGAAGCAGAGGTCGCGCGCCGGCAGGTCCAGTCGCCGCATGAGTGCCGGCATGGCGACCTCCACGGCTTCGGATGCGCACGTCGTGGCGTCCACGCGCACCCACGAGCGCGGCCCGCCGCCGCGCTTCTTCAGGCCGTTGACGTCGATGGACACGCCGCTCCCTCCGCCGCCGCCGGCGACGACTCCGACGACGCTGCCGCCACCCGCCGCGGTGAGGCGCGTTAGAGGCGGCGCGGGGTGGGAGGAGGAGGCGGTCCTTGAGGTCGTGGTCCATGGCGGCTGGGGATCTGTGGTGGGGGCGGGGTGTGAGTGGCGTGGTGGGCGAGTCTGCGTAGCGTAGTGAAGGAGCTGAGGTGGTGTGTGTGCGGAGGGGAAGGGATGCCGAACGGCCGCCATGGACTCGGTTTTTTTTTTGACAGCAAACGCTACCCGACTTTATATAACAAGGAAAACAAACACATACAAATACGCCAAAGAAAGGAAACGGAAGGAACTGCAGCCTCCACCAAGAAACAGAGAAGCCCAAAAGAAACTAAAAGTAGGACTAAAACCAAAGTCTTCTCTGCAACCTCCAACGCCACTGAAATCTGATCCCCTCCGCTGTTGCCGGAGTCGTAGGCAGAGGGAACGAGCTCTCGTAGGCCACGCACCAGGCACTGGAGAAGTCCCTCATAGGCCATGGACTCGGGTTGGCATGCCGAAGAGGTGGTGCATTTCCTACCGCAGATTCGCCACATCTCTCCTCCTGTTTCAATAGTTTCTCGATCCATCGGCACGGATCATACTAATCGTCGTACGAGTATGCGATATATTTGCAAGTGTAATAAACACAGGGTTTGTCCATGTGGACACGGTCAAATCTGAGATCGCTAACTGGCAGTTGCCACTAAAGTCTGTTGGAAAATTTAAATTTGTAGAGCCGGTTGCAATCAAATCTTCGTCTCCTAATCGCTGAAATGAACACCTTAGTCTTACTGTTCATGGTTTTAGTGACCTTAAAAATGTATACAAATAGTGATTGTCAGAGTGGTCACGGTCAAGCCTGCTATCGTTGACTAACTATTGCTAAGGGGATTTTTGTATGAGTGGAAATTTACAAGATTGCCGTTTTATTTTGATGGTTTAGACTTCTGATTAGTTTACGCATGAATGACTTATATTCCACAGAGGAAAATCTTCGTTGCTATAGGCTCTATATTTATCTCAAACCATATAGGAACTTTTACTAAAGATTCATTTTACTATATTCTATACATTCTATAGGAAAAATTACATCCACTCCAACCTCTTGGAAGAAATCCTATTTGGTCCAATCAAATAAATTAACTTTGTTCCAAACAAAATCCTATGAATCAAATAGTTGTTGCATGCTCCAGGAATCAACTTTGCTCATATGAATCAACATTGCTCGTTTGATAATGTGGCATGCTTGCATGTTGAGATAAATCCAATAGTTGTGATGATGTCGCATGCTTGCATGTTGAGGCCTCCTGTGATTCAAAGGATTTTCATAGGAATTTTGAAGGCTTGAAATAATCATTAGAAATTTTTCCTATGTTGCTCGTTTGATTCGTAGGATCAAATTATATACTCCCTCCAATCCATACTAATTGTCTCAAATTTGTCATAATATGGATGTATATATGCCTAACAAGCGTCTAGATACATGTAATATTTTAACAACTAATATGAATCGGAGAGAGTAGCTTAAACCCACGTCACAATTTGTCAAAAAAATGACCCAAGGCAGTGACCCAAAATCATAAGGCACCCACGTGAACCCTCCGTCTTATCCCACGGTTTCTTCTTCTTTTTTTTTTCCTGACCACGTTGTTTTTCTCTCACAGAATCGATCCCCAATCTCGTAGAATCCCCAGTCGCACAAAATGCCGCCGCTCGTTTCCCTCACAGAATCCCCAATCTCCCTCCTCAACCAGCACCGCCCGGGGATTGCCAGCCGCTGCCGCCCAGGCCTGCCCCTCTGCTGCCGGGGCCAATTTCGCCGCCTCGAACAGCGCCTGTCGCGGCCACCTCCTCGACCACCGTCGGTGCCTCCTCTTCGCCTCGCTGGCGCCTCCTCAACCAGCACCGCCAGCCTGAGTGCAGGAATGGGGGCATCCGGTTCAGGGGAGAAAGAGGGCAGCGCAGAGCGGCTGTGTGGGAGCGCCAGAGGTAGGCGGTGACGGGAGGAGGTGTCGAGTTCACCGTCGAGTGCGAGCTTCACCGGGGCGCATCGAGCACGGCCCACGGATTCGATTTTGTTTTGTGCTATGTATCGAGATTGTTGTTGTAAAGTAAGAGCCAAAATGCAGATTAGGTCAAGCTATCCCTATGTTTTCAAATCAGGCTAGGTTAATTTGATGTGGATAAGCAATTTTGCATGTACCTAATTGTGCAGGTTCAAGGTTTAATCCCCAATTCGATTCGCCGTGTGCCAATTTAGTTATAGGTTATAGTGAACATTTTTCCTCAAGCAACTGTGTTGAATTAAAAGTTGTACCAAATTAGGCTAAAATTAAATTCCTAAACTTTCTTGAATCATGAGTTGCTAGGCTAATTGCATAGTTAGTTGCTTCTGGGCCACTCAACTATTATTGCTCCATATATAGACTAAAAGTCTGCCTAACATCTGAAACTAGTTCTCTTTTTTCAGTTCTGTTATTTGGTTGTTATCATCAGATCTATATTTTGTTATTTCTTATGCTCAATTTTTGTTGCCTATGTATTAACTACCTAGCCTGATGTTAGCCTTCTCTGGGAATATGTAGGACTTTAGAAGTCCTGTTTTTGTGTGTTGACCAAAAATATAGGTTACCTTGTTCTAATATACAGGAGTGGGAATCTGGTTTTCTCAGTGTTTTTGCTGAAAAAAATAGATCTGTTTTTGCAATATATAGGTTACCTGGTTCTAATATATAGGTTACCTAGTTCTAATATATAGGTTGCCTAGTCTCGTCCATTTCTGAAATTGTCAACTTAAAAACCTTCATAGAAATGCAGAACAGTCTAAGGTGTACACAAAAAATATATGAAAAGCTTAGATCTAAACAGGCCTTTTTTCTTAACCGGCCCTTTTTGCTAGTAGATTGGGCTCTTGCCTCATCGAAATGCAGAACAGTCAATGGTGTACACAAAAAATATATGAAAGGTTTATATGATTAATTAAAAGTAAAGATATCCTTAAAGACTTCAAATTGTCAACTCGAAACTCACAAGAAATGCAAACCAATCTAAGATTTACACAAAAAAATCTTGGTCATCTTCGTCTTGGAAATCGACTGGAGCGACAACTCCATCATCAATGTAGGTGTCGTCAGGATCAAGGTCTTCGTCTGCTATGTTCTCATCACCAGGTTCAGGCATGGGTGAAGCACGCGCATTCTCAATAACTGAAGCATCATCACTGACCCCTTCCACGTCGGTCCTACGCCAAGCTGTCAACTCATCTTGATTATGTTGAACATTCATATGTTCCACTCCTACTACGAGTGAGTCAGCATCGGTATCAGCAACAATATTAGAACTGTCTTCTCCTTCAGGCATTGCAAATAGGTTCCTAGGTTTCAGTCTAAGGACGCTGCACCAATTAGCTCTCTTAGCGGTTTTCACATAACACACCTTCTCTGCCTGTGTGGCCAGGATGTATGGCTCGTCTGCATATCAACGCAAAGTGATATCAATATCGATGATCCCATATTGATCTTTATTGAACCTTCTTGATTTCGTCCTATTTGCTCCAGGAACATCAAACCACTCGCACTCGAACAATACGACTTCCTTCTCGTCAGGAAATTCAAGGGTAATGATTCTTTTAAGAACTCCGTACCACTCCATGCCATCACCCATGACAACAACACCGCTGTTCTGAGTGACTAGGGATTTCTCTAGATCAATGGTCCGAAAGAGAAAGCCATTAATGACACACCTATTGGACACACGAACTCGATGATCTGGACCACGAGATAGATTATATAGATTTTCTTCGACTTCTCCCTGTTCATGCAGTGTCCTAATATGCGGTTACAGTTACATGTGAAATATATTAGTAATATACATAAAAAATTGACAAGGTACAAATGATCCGAGATATATCGCTCACTTTACGTTCAAACCAAGACACAAATTGTTTCTTGTGCCTTTCTTCAACTTTGTGCGTGCTGGTTTTCCTCAATTCAGCCATATGCTGTCTGAAAATTTGTTAATAATCTCCTCAGTTAAATGTATAGTCAGCACATAAATACTAGAAATTTCTAATAATAAAATTTCACATGAAACTTACTCTATCCAATCATTGGTCTCTTCACTGTTTGAAAGTATGTAGTACCTCATCTTCTGCAAGACAGAATCAGGTATAGTCTCGAGACTTACTATGGCACGATCGAAGTCCAATTTCTCAAATACACTTAGCCCAGAAGGTGGTTCATCAGCGCTCTGTACATGACGATCTGCCCTGTTCTCCTTTGTAGAAATGTCATCAAAGAACCGAGAACAGAATGTAGTGCACTCCTCCGAGATATATCCCTCTGCTATTGAACCTTCTGGCAGCGCTTTGTTCCTCACATAGCCTTTCAGTGTACGTAGATACCTTTCTACTGGATACATCCATCTATAGCAAACCGGGCCTCCAAGTCTAGCCTCTTCAGCTACATGAACTGGTAAATGCACCATAATATAAAAAAACGCTGGTGGGAATATCATCTGTAAGCGACAAAGGGTCTCTGAAATCAAACTGCTAAGTTTTTCGAGTTCAGCCACCTCCAGCTCCTTCGAACATATTGAGTTAAAGAAGCTACTGAGCTGGATCAATGGGATCGCTATAACTTCAGGCAATATATGGCGTACCACCAAGGGTATAAGTTTTTGTAACATAACATGGTAGTCATGACTTTTAACTCCAACAAGCTTGCAACCGGCGACGTCAACACATCGCCTAATATTTGAGGCATAACCATCTGGCATCTTCACCTCTTGTAGAAATTTGCACATGATTTGCTTCTTTTCTTTCTCTAAGTAGTACAACCCTGGCGGTAAAGTGTATTTACCATCGGTGATCTCTGGATGCATATCCGTCCTTATACCCATATGTTGCAGATCAAGTCGAGCCTTCTCACCATCCTTAGATTTACCATCTATACCAAGCAATGTCCCCATCAAACTCTCACATATGTTCTTCTCAACATGCATCACATCTAAATTATGGCGTATAAGCAATGATTTCCAATAAGGAAGCTAAAAAAAATACTCTTCTTCCTCCAGTTGTGCCACCTATTATCTTCATCACGCTGCTTCCTCTTCCTTGAACCAATTCTGAAAGTTACTTGCTCGAAACTAGTGTACTGCTACAATACCTCCTCACCATTGAGCGGCACCGGACGCTCCCTGGTTTCATAGCTGTTATTGAAGTTGTCCTTGTTTCTTCGCCACCTGTGGTCCAAGGGCAAAAAATGGCGATGCCCCATGTAGCAATGCTTTGAACCAAATTTTAACCAAAGGTGATCAGTATACTGGTGACAATAAGGACAAGCAAACTTGCCTTTCGTGCTCCAACCAGATAACATCGCATATGCAAGGAAATCGTTTATTGTCCAAAGAAGTAGTGCACGTAGAGTAAAATTCTTCTTCACCTTCGCATCCCATGCTTCAACTCCTTTTTCCCATAGCAATTTAAGCTCATTGATCAGAGGCTGCAAATACACATCAATGTTCATTCCTGGAGATTTAGGCCCAGGTATCAGCATGGACATCATCCAGTAAGATTGTTTCAAGCACAACCAAGGAGGCAGGTTATAAGGAATTAGGATCACCGGCCATGTAGTGTTAAGTCACACTGAGCATCCCAAAAGGATTGAAGCCATCTGATGCAAGTCCCAACCTAACATTACATGGATCCAATGCAAATTCTTTATACTGCTCGTCAACGTGCTTCCATTCAAGTGAGTCGGTTGGGTGCCGCATTTTCCCATCCTGCACTAATTTTTCCTTGTGCCAACGCATATGCAACGATGTGATCTCATTCATATATAATCTTCGCAGACGAGGAACAAGTGAAAAATACCTAAGTATTTTACGAGGAAGCGGCTTCTTTGCTCCATCGGGATCTCTCGTTTTCCACCTACTCTCCCCACATGTTGGACACTCGTCCATATCTTTGTAGGCTCCATGAAATAACACACAGTCATTCACACAAGCATGAATCTTTTCGTAGTCCAGACCAAGATCTCGAACTACTTTTCGAACTTTATCCAAGCTATCTGGAACACAATGTCCTTCTGGGAGCAAAAGACTGAACAAGTGAAGTATCTGCTCCATGCCTTGGTTGCTAATACCGAACATGCACTTAATCTGAAATAGCCTGACAATGAAAGATACTTTGGTAGCCTCCTTGCAACCTGGGTACAATTCTTTCTTCGCTTCTTGCATTAAGTTGAAGAATTTCTTTGCAGACTCATTTGGCTCCTCCTTATCACCACTTCCTGTTATTTTTCCATCTATAGCTCCACTGATTAGTGATGTAAAGAGATCTTTGGTAGAGCTTGAATCGTCTCGTGATTCGGCTTCACTGAAGTCACAATCATCATCCATAGGTTCAGCAACGCGAAGTTTCTGTTTAATAAAATCCTTATCAAACCCTTTTGTCAGCAAGTGCTGTTCAACCTCTGTTTTTGTTATGTACACTAGGCAACGACACCTGCAACATGGACATGCCGTAGTCTGGCCTGGATAGTTCCCTTGAAATTCTTTCTCAATGAATTGCTGGAAACCGGCTTGCCACGCTTCATCTGTATGTGGCAATAGCATCCAACTCCTATCAGCATCGTGTGACATCTTAATTTACAGTTCCTGCAGCGATGGAAAAAGAGCGACCAACTGATTTAACACATGCCAAACAAATGTTTCCCTCTTCTCAAATGAATGAACGTGAATATGTAAATTAACCATATATATATTGACAAACTTATTTGGGTTGATACTTATTCGGGTTGAAACTTGAAAGGGCTGGTCTCTGCAGATTCCTCTTCTAATTTTGTCTGGTAGGTTGAAACTTACTCCGTATTTGGGTTCAAATGGAATAAGTTCATGAGTTATCAGCCATGTGATCAGGAAGGTGAGCCTCTTCCAGGAACCGAGCTAAAAGAGGTAAGGCTTTCTTTCATTACGGATGATGCTTATTATATTTAGCAACACTGCTTATTTGTGGATATTCACGCCTAAAATTGTACTTTGCCCCAGATCTGGAGAGTAGCTCCTACTCCACCGAGTGACAAGTACCAGTATACATACTTCGCGCACAAAATAAATAGCTTTGATATGGATCGAAGTATGTTAATTGTAATTTTGAACTGGTAGATGTAGTTTTCAAATGCTAGGTGTAGTTTTGAATTGCTAGATGTAGTTTTGAATTGCTAGATGTAGTTTTGAACTGCTAGAAGTAATTTACTGATCGTGTGTTCAGAGATTCCCGTCGGAGGAGGCATCATCCCATTTTTGTTGCTTCCTACAAAATTATTGTTCCGTGCTGGTCTTGTGTGTCCAGAGGTTCTTGTTTGAGAAGGGGTCATCTCATTCTGTATGTGTTGGCATGGTTAAAAATCATAGCTTTATTTTTATTGGGGAGTTGGTATTCTTACAGGAGTACCATTTCGTTTGAATATATACAAATGTCATTCACTTAGTTGTCAGGTAGAATTTGAATTGTGTTATACCTGTTTTCATCTATGACATATAGGGCTTGATCATTTGATTTGTGAAGGGAATTTATATCTACTTTTATGCTATGCAGGCATGTGACTATTTTTGCAGCAAAGATATGTCTTCTCATTGCTCTCTACGGGTGAACTATCTTGTACCTGACACTCTGCTGTTAGAGAAGTAATTGCAGTAGTACCTTTGGAACCTGGTTCCAGAAGGTTTCAGTATTTTTGGTCTTTTTTATCTGAACTTTGTGTTTTCCAAACATGGCGAAATGCTATTGGATGTAAAATTGGTTGCTGAGATTTACCCGGCTACAGTAGGAATTGAATTAGAGAAAATTGTAGCAGTAGTTTTAAGTTGCCACTTTCAGTAAGGGAGATGGGAATATATTAGGAGCATCCAGTTTTGACCGAGATGTTCTTTTTGGGGGCGGTTTCAGGTGCTAATTCAAAGTTAAGCTGGCTACATCCAGTCTGGTGGGTACCTGTGAAGCCCTTCTAGTGATTCATGAAGCCCCTTCGATTACATCCTTCGTGAGCTGGGTTCAAAGCTAACTGCTAGTTGAGGCAATTAATTAAAGGTGCTAACAGCTAGTGAAGTCCTGTACGTTTCCATAGGATTTGAGTGGTCCGGGCATTCTATTCAGTTCCTATTCCTACAAATTATAAACCGAACAGGGCTGTAATCATATATTCAAGAACATATATGGATAATCGATCTCATACCTGGGCGTGCGATTGCTGCGGGAGGCGTCGTCTCACGTATCGTACGTGAGTCTGCTTTTCTTCTCTCGATTTTCTGGGTTGATGTTTAACTACAAGCAAGTTTGTCCAATATATATAGATGCAGTACCATGAACAATCCTAATAGGTGTTGGACAAATTATAGTCTGCATCTAGGTATACTAATAGGTGTTGGACACAAATTCTAGTCTGCATCTAGGTATACTCACATGAGCAATCCTAATAGGTGTTGGACACACATTGTATAGTCAGGGTTAGGCAAGTCTGTGTGCGTGTACGTGCTGTTCTGGAAAAATGAACCGGGTGTTGGACCGGACGGGCAACTGGACCGGAGAAAACTTGATGAACCGGGCAGTTTTATTGAAAACCGGCGAACCGGACGGTTTAGGCCAAACCGGCCGGTTCAGCTGCTGTTCTGGAAAAATGAAGACCCACACCTAAAAAATTCACGAGAAGCACGGATCAAACTCACGACCTATCTCTTCCCATGAGGATGCACCTGCTAGCGACCTGAGCTATCAATTCTTGCTTGCTATTGAGGGGAAAACAATTGTTTTAACCTGTTTACATCGTTGCGCCTGTTCTTGAACATTTGTTTCAACTGGGCTGTGCGCCAGTTGGGCTGGGCCAGTTGCGGCCTTCCGGCAAACACGGACGGGAATTGACAGATTGGACCTACCAATTCCAGTTGGGTTGCTTTTTTTAATTTTTATAATATATTTATTTTAAAATATATTATTTTATTATAAATATGTGCTTCCTATCTCAAATTAATGTCATGTTCAGAAACGTGCAACTAATTCATAATTCCGCCGGCACACTGCGCCTGTCTCCGTTATCTCCCCGCCGTTTCTCCACTTGGTGGACACCAGAACCTGATTTGGTCCCATATAAAAAAATGAGTTGGGATTTTTTCTTTTTTTTGCCTTACCAAATAGCGACCGCTTACATGTGTTGCAATAGAACTTCGATTGTTGCAACCCAATAAGAGCATGGTTGCTATATCAAAAACTCTCTTGCATCCATTAAGGGTTCCATTGCTATAAAAAATATGTTTCTGCAACGACTACGTCATGTTGCCATTTCCAATGGCACGTTTGCATCGATTCTGATTTTGGTTGCTATATCCAATAAGCGTTTGCCACCATTCAGCTTTACGTTGCTATTTCTAATGGGTCGTTCGCAACCAGGAAATATTGGTTGCCATAGAAAATCCTTTTGCAGCAAGTACCATTGGCGTTGTTATATGGAATAGGTCCTTCGCAACGCCCAACAATTGTTGCTATACCAAATGCTCTTTTGCAACCCTTACATAACAAGTGGCAATAACTAAGGCAACACAAACATGTATCGGGGCGATATGTCATAATTATCGTAACCCCAATAATTGAAAACACAACAATACAAATCCGTTGCAACATTACCCGCTATTGGAACCACCAGACCCCATATCGCAACCAACACCGAATAATGTTGCAGTATAACCTATCTATTGCATCCGAATTCATCTTGTGGCTAACATTTCCGTGGCATAAGGATGAAAACCTTGTAGTCATGTCTTATTCCTTCCTAACTAAACCACCAGCATGTTCCGATGAGGAAGTTAAAAACTTTGGCCACCTAACAGTTGGTTGTTTTCTGCAACTACCTCCTCAAAGGTGCGGTTTATCTATTGGCGCGCTAATGAACGGTTCACAGAGCAACATCTTTCCTTCGCTGGCTCACTTGTTGTTTGCCACTTTTTTGGAGGTGCAAATAATCCATTGGCCCCACGCCATGCATGGGGTTAATTTTGTTTTCTCATGCGTCATGGTGTGCTTACCTTTTAGGGAAGAAATTCAGCGGGTTCAGTTGCCGCAGATGCCGGATTCGGATCGCTGGAACCTTGCACCTGATGGGAGGTACTCCGCGCGCTCGGCTTATGATGCTCAGCTCCTTGCGTTGATCCCCCAACCAACCCTGAGCAGTATTTGGAAGATCAGGGCCGAAAGGAAGATCAAGTTTTTCCTTTGGTTATAGTGCAAAATCGATTGTGGACGGCTGATAGGCTTAGGTCTAGACGGTGGCCACATGATTGTGCTCCTTTTGTGACCAAGCTCTGGAAGATATCTCTCACCTCTTCCTGAATTGTCCTTTTGCTAAAGAGGTTTGGAGCAATGTGCAGGTGTTTTAGCCCAGGGCTGCGGCCATAGCCCTCTCCTCTGCTTCGGTTAGGAGCTGCTGGATGAGGATTCTAGCTAATGGGAAAATCTGCAGCTGCCAAAGATGGATAATCTGTTAGTGCATACATGTTTTGGCAGATATGGAAGGAGAGATGCAAGAGAACTTTTTAGCAAAATCGTCGCCCGTGACTGTTGTTGTACGTTTAATTAAGGTTTTTATTTATTTATGTGCCTCTCCTTCCTTAACTGTACTCAGAAATACCCAGACCTCATAAGTGTGCTCGCTTCTACACCCGCCCCCTTTGTCGATTCCTCGCAAATGCCCTCATGGAGCACTTCCTAACGGTCACCCCTTTGACTGTTTGCTTCCGACAGGTAGGCCGCGGGCAACGCTGACAGGTGGGGCCAAATAGGTGTTCTGACGTGTGGGGCGACGAGGATGCAGGGCAAGCGGCCAGGGGCTGAACGGGTCCGGTCTCCTTACATGCAGGCCAGGGCGCGGCATGACGGGTGGGGGCGGTCGGCTGAGCTGACATGTGGACCGATGCCAGGAATGACAGGTGGGGGCGGTCGAGGGAGCTGACATGTCGGCGGACGTCCTCTAAAAAAATCATGTGGGCGAACACAAATACTGGCAGGTGGGGTCGGTTGGTTGATTTTAATCTGAAATTTGGTTGTGGCCTTTCCCTTTCCAGGTGGACAAGTGTGCCAAGGTTGGCTGATTTTAATCTGAAATAAATAACAAATAGAAGGAGCAGAAATAATTATGTCAAGTAAGAATATATAACAAATTCAAGACAGTAATTTTATAAAAACTCATTATCCAAAGCAATTTGCATTTTCGCGTACGGGACGCTGCCTCCTCCACCTGCCAGTATTTGCATGCGTCTCGTATGCGTAAGTGCAAATTGATTCATGTAGTAACGCAGTATCTTGGGACCTGAATTTTTGGCCCCCGAGCTACTCATGTCTTGTTATCTGGATCGGAAGTCCCACTGTTCGGTTTGAATGCTGGTGGGCCAGGTTCACTCGGTTGGATTATTGAAATTGGGAATACAGGCCGAGGTGCTCTTGTTCTGGTCCAGTAGCCGGTATTTGGTCCATGGGGGCGATTCTTTTTGTTCTGGCCCATGAAGCGTCTTGTGTGCCAATTAGTTGATTGTCATGCGCCCCGCGCCCCGCGTTTGACTAGTTCTTTTTAATTTGAAAACATGTATCTGTTCGCCCATCATCGCTAAGTTGATTGGCTTCGGCTTGGTCAAAAAAAAAAGTTGATTGGCTTTGGATGGAATTCTGGTACATGTGTAGAGGTTTGGGTTCATTGCGTCATGAAAATAAATATACCTCCCTAGGTTGTGTAGAGGTTTTCTGTTCTTTATTTCTTCACGGCATGAAGACATGTGCCAAACCGAACTGGATGGGGTCGAAATCTCATCCTGTGCCAGAAAGTAGTATTTGTACCAAAGCGTGGAATCCAGTTAATTTCGGCATGGGCCATAAAATATTTCAGACATGGATAAAAAATATATTTGAACCAAAGTGTGAAATCAAGAGTGTGGCCCATGTCGTTATGCACGGACATGACCTCTTCCTTTTGGAATACAAAAGACGGACGAACTCTGAAAAAAAAACATTTTTTCCAACCCAGTCTGATCACAAAAATCTGGCCCATGTCGGTATGCACGATCACGTGCCAAAAAACAACCGTGCCAACCCAAACTGCCGTCCGAAAAAAACACTCAAAGTGTGCCATCGAGAGTCTGGCCCATGTTGCTATGCACGGACAAGGACCTGTAGCTTCCTTGGGATACAAAAGACGGACAAAAAACAATTTTTCCAACCAGGTCCGATAAAAAGAAAAACTGGCCCATGTCGGTATGCGCGATCACAGACCAACCACCCCTGCACACAGATTTGATGACCCATCTTTGTTTAATCGCGGCAATCAAAGATGGTCAAACTAACAGTTGCGACGAAAGACGTCAGACGTGCCATCGGCCCATGTAGGTTCACTGGATCGGGGCCACAAGCGCGTATGCACGTCCGTAACGGTTGGATGGCCCATCTTATTTGGTCACCAACACCGAGAACGGCCCCTGAACGAGTCCCCCGATGGCCCAACTGACCGTGAACAAAACCGGGGAATACATATTGAATGAGGGCTGGGCGGGAGAATACAACTGCGTGGGTCCGACCACGGCTATATCTCAACGCGCGAGTGGCACCCAAGATTGCGCGATGTAAGTAGCTCGGGAGCTGATCGGCATTTTCGAGTATCTTGGACATTCAATGTGGCTCTGATACCAAATGTAGGCGCAAACCCTGGGTAGCTCTCACTCTCACGGACAGAGGTGGAAGAAGAAGGAATGGACAGCAATAAAATTTCTGGCGACGCCCCCAGCGCACACGAAAGCTCTATTCAGCTCAAACTGAAAATCCCCTAATAACAAACTACGGTTACAGGCCTGTTTTATAGCCCTGGGCGATCACTTGCGCACGCACGCACGTTGCCCGATCCGCTCGCCCAGGCCGCGCGCACGATGCGGCCAGCTCGCTCCGCGCCGCGCCGGAGCGGGAGCGTTGGACGGCAGCGTGGGTCGTCGTTTTGCGGTACGGCTGCCACGATCCCCAGCAGCTGCAGGCAGCAGGAGGAAGAAGATGGCGCCGTGACCACGAGACCTGGCCACCATGGTGGTTGTGCTGTGCTAGTGAGAGTTTGGCTTGGCAGAGGCTGACTCTGTTATCATTCATGTGCGCGCGCGTATTTGTGCTGTGGCTTTGGATATCTGGTGATGGTTAGCGGGGGTTTAGGTTGGCAGGAAGCACACGGAATGCTTGTGCCTATGTTTCAAAACCATATGAATAATATATGAATATGAGCAGAATATACATTTGGTTCAGAGTGTGTATTCGCCTTCGATCCAAGCTAGGGAATTTTGCATATGCTTCAAAACAGGATATGCTGCATCGCAGGTTACACTTATCAAGATGATTATGTCCACGAGTAACCTCTGCAAGGTTAAATAGATAGATAAACAATGCAACACGGCAATTGTTTCCATCAGCAAGTTTGGTTCAATGTTGCACTGAGGAGAATACCACAGTTTTTTTCATTTCAGCCACCTGACAATCAGGCAACTCCGCTTATTGTGCTTTCGTCCTCTGACTTCTCTTCCTCTGCCTGCCTCGAAAGCTCGAGTATCATGTTGGCAGCCCCAGACAACCTTGCTTCTTGTGGGGTCATACGAAGACCACCCTCGATGCTCAAGTCAAAATCCACACCCCTCAGATGTACACTGGTCTGGAACATTCCTAGAAACACAAGAAGACAAGCCAAAAATATGTGCTCAGAACAATGTGTAAGAACCATGAAGAGACAAGAATGACGGTCATTCAAATAACAATTCTTGACAAGTAATTGTAACGGCTAGAGGTGATCTTGCAGCAATGCCTATAAGATTACATGTGTTTGCTAACCATCAATCAAACCCTGACGCTAAATAAGACAACCACTTGAACGCACCACAACATGTGGTGGATTACATGTGATACTCTTAAGTTCATGCCCATATGGCCCAAGGACCCAATGCTTGGATACGCAGAAAACATAAAACATGAAAGTAAATATTTCCGCATACCATCTTCCGAAGGTAGTACTGTATATCTGGGAAGTATCCAGTTGCTGTCACGAGAGATCTCATCTAGCTCCTGCATTAACTAATGTCAAAAGCACATTCCATTTAAAAGTTCTAATACATCAACTATCTTGAGGTTTCTTACCTGACATTTATTGCGTAGGAGGGGTGCCTCCCTCAATTTGATCCTCTTTGTGGTCAAGGTTTGACCGTCACCTCCAGAGCAAGATGAATTGACAACTTCTGCCATATTTGAGCCAGTGTTCTTATATTTGTCTATTATTGATTTCACAGTTCGTGTCATCTTCCCTTCTGCATAAGGTAAATAGACTGAGTACTAGAAATGTGGAAATCAAGTACAGTATAAAATAACTTGGAAATTTTTTGTAAACTTTGGACAGACAACTTTTTTGCCACACTCTGTGGCTGACAATTTGTCCACCATGAGAAGTGTGGCATGCCACAGTTTAACACAAATAATTAAATGCGTCCACCAACGAAGCATGCCCACCATGTTTGCCCCAAAACCTTAATGATTGTACAGTTTGTGATTGTAAACTTTAATCATGTTTAAATGTGAAAAGCAGAATACCACTCAAGATTGTCTGAATGTCCATATCACATTGAGCACTACGTTCTGCAAGTATGTGATGCTCGTGAAGCTGAAACAAAGAGAACCGGGTGAGTTCAAATCAGCTTACCAAGTAGAACAAGAACTAGGAAACAAGCAACATTGTCTTTCAAGAAAGAAGAGAAAACATAACATACAAGATCATCCCGCGTTTTCTGAATTGATTGTAGTGAATCATACATCTGATCAATGTTGTTCTCGGTGATGCCTCCTTCAATGAAATTAGAAATACATGGGTCAGGATTATTTTTTTGCGGAGAACATAGATTAGGATTTTGGGAGACAAACAATAACAAATTACAAGAAACAAGCTGTCTTGGGTATGATTGTCCAAACCTGACTTTTCTGAAACTCCCATGTTTTGACCTTCCAAAGTAATGTTCTTGGTTACATAATCAATGCTTGGTGCCTGATATAAGAAGCAGTTCTTTATGTTAAAGCAGAGTTAAATGTGTTATGACCGCTAGATCATACAGTTGATGAGGCTAGGCTTGAGAGAACACCATGCCAAGAATAGTTTACTTCTTTGGTTAGACTTAAGGGAAACAATCAACATGACACAATTCATATAGATACAATAGAAGCATAACATTTATTGTGATTATCGGGTTATCAGCTTTGAAGTTTTTTTATCACCATTTTGGGCTCGCGGTCGGGTTCGATGGGTCAGGGTCTGGTCCGGACACGGTGGACGGCCTAGGCCAGCATGGAGTTGACGTGTACCTGACAGGTGGGCCCCCGCTTGTCAGTTTTCGTGTCAAAACGCAATCAATAGAGAAATCAGTGCGCGGGAGTACAACGGACCGATAAAGTGGTGGTAATTTTGTTTTTTTTTAAATGTGGTTTTCCTAAGCACGTGTCCCAAATGTGGTGGTTTTAAGTAATTTTCTCTACAAATAAAGTAGATGGTTTCCTTTGAACTTTTATTGTTGTTTATGGGTTAGCATATGATCATATAAGCAGGAATTCCTAGAGGAGTTGCATTCTGTTTTTTCTTTTACCTCGCCTACATTAGTAGGAGGAGATTTCAATTTGGTCAGATTCAACTCTGATAAGCTAAGTACGGTGACAGAGTATAACTGTCTGGACATTATGTCTGAAACCAAACATTTACAAGATAAGGAAAAACATAGGATGAAAGAGGTGACGACAGAGCTTAATACACTCTGGTAGTTGGAAGAGATTAAAAATTAGATAGAGATCAAGAGAAAAAGATAGTGTGGAAGGAGATAAGAATACCAAATATTTCTAGGCAGTAGCCAATAAGAGGAGGATGAAGAAAAAAAAATTCTAGCCATACAGGGGAAGATGGCTTAGTCCAGGATACCCCTGGTATTTTAAAAATTGCTATTCAGTTAATACAAGAACTCATTAGGACAGGAGGAGAAACTTGATATTAATCTAGATGACAATTTTTCATCAGAGCAAGACAAAGTCACAGCTGAGGAGAAGTTTGAGTTAGAAAAATACGTTTCTGAAGAGGAAGTTAAGGAAGCTGTTTTTCAGTTCTTATGCCGAATGAGCTCCTGGCCCTGATTGCCTCTCTTCCTCTTCTATCAGACTTTCCAGAATACCATTAAGAAGGATCTTATTGCCTTATTTAGATATTTTGAACAAGGATCTTTAGGTCTTTATAGATTTTTTGCCATCATTACTCTTCTACCAATGGAACATGATGCTGTCACTACTCAAAAGTACAGGCCTACCGCTCTAACTAATTGTAGTATTTTTTTATTTTACTAAAGCCAGTACTAACAACAGGCTCAGCCCTTGTGCTAATAGGTTAAGTAGTCCCAATCAAACTAGACCATGAAAAAGCCTATGACAGAGTAAGCTGGAAATTTCTTGAAAAAAATGCTCCTACAGAGAGGTTTTGGTCCCAAGTGGAGAGGGTGGAGATCAGGGATTTCCTTCATAAAGGTTCAGTTGGTATTAGGGTGAATGACCTGGACAGTCATTTTTGAAACTGGGAAAGGCCTTAGGCAGGGGGATCCTTTTCCTACCGTCATTTTTAATCTGGTTGCAGATGTCTTCACCAAATGCTAATTTAAAGCTGCTCAAAATAATCATATCTATGGTTTGCTTCCCTCTCTAGGCCCTGGGGTTGTCATTAGTCCACAACGTGCTGATGAGACTCTTCTCTTTTGGAAAATGGTTTGAACAAAGCACAGAATCTTAAATGGTACTACCTCCGATCCTAATTGTTGTACTTGTTTTAGTACAAATTTGAACTAAAACAACGAAAATAATTTAGGTTCGGAGGGAGTATCTCTCTTTGTTTGAACAATTTTCAGGAACGAGAATTAATTTTTACAAGAGTGTTTTACTATGTTTCAAATGTCTGATGAGGCCACTAGGCCCTTCGCCTAGACTCTAGGCTGTAAACTTGGTTCCTGGCCTATTACTTGGGGGTTCCTCTTCATCACAGTAGGCTCCGGAAAGAAAACTTACAGCCAGTGATTGGTAAATTCATTAAAACTTCTTAGATCCTGTTTGGCCAGCATTTCTATCTGTTTACTTTCTGTAATTGAGTTCCCAAAACAGACAATTAAAGTGATTAACTCTCAAATGGCACACTTCTCGTGGGATAATAATGAAGGCCGCACGAAATAGCATCTGGCAAACTGGAAATTAGTTAGCATGAAAATAGATTTAGGAGTCCTTATATTCCTAATACTTCCACCGTCCAACAAAGGATGTCTCAACTTTGACTAAATTTGAATGCATCTATACACTAAATCATGTCTAGATACATCAAAAATTTAACAAACTTGAGACATCTTTTGTTGGACGGAGGGAGTATTAGGGATTTAAATATCAGCCTCCTAAATAGCTGGATCAAAAGGTATAATTTGGACCAAAATAAAATTTGTAGAATGATTGTAGACTACATGTGACTCAACATCCCAATGTGCTTTTTTGTAATGAGGTTAATGCTTCTCCTGGAAGGGGGTGATGTGGGCCACAGGCCCAGTAAGGTGGCCTACTTTGGTTTCTGATGGAATGTGGGAAATGACATTTCAGTTAAGTTCTGGGAAGATAACTGCGTTGGAGGTTCTAGCCATGCAATTCAGTTTTGGGAGCTTTATGTGATTTGTAGAGAACATAACAAAACTGTAGTGGTACCACTTCGAGATTTACTTTCAGTTCAGGAGAGGGTTTAATAATGAACACTTAATGCAAGTTTGGAGGGAATTATCCTTTCTAGTTGGCAGTATGTCTTTATCTTCAGAGTCTAATGCAATGATTTGGCAATTGCCCAAATATCTGGGTTCTGGCTTGAAAACAAATAATTCTACCTACTAAACATGCTCTGTGCAGCTTTCTTATGGACAATGTGGAAATTAGGAATGATTTTACTTTCGCTCTGTTACGTGGTCCGGTCTGCAGGTCCTGTGGAGAAGACTGCATCTTACGCTGGGATCTTGGAGACCGCTGTGCCCAAGCACAAAAGTTCAAGTGATGGACCGTTTGCTGAGGCTGCTGGAGAGTGGGCGATGGAAATACCAAGACTAAGCTGGGGATAAAAAGAAAGAAACCGATACCTACGTGCTCGCTGAGGAAGAGCGAGCTCAACCGGGCTGTGTCCAGCGCTGCGATGATCTAGCATTATGTCATGGCTGTAGGAGTTGTTGAAGTATAAGTGGATTGTCTAGCATTATGTCAATGGCTGTAGGAAAATATTATCATAACACGAAGGTAAATTATAGTACACTGGTTAATCCAAAGAAAAGGCTTATTTCCAGTACTCATGTACATAATTGGATTAAATGTTGTATTGATATATGCAAGGTTGAGTAAGAAAAGCCCTATGAGCAGCTGACTCCATTTTTGTCTTCAGTGCATAGAACAGATAGCTTCAGAAACAACTCCACAGAAACCAAATACTACAATATGCTACTAGTAATTGACGACAGTAGCAGGACAAAACCATGCGTGCAAACAAAAGTCAGTAGCAACTTGGGACTAAACGCATGCCGGTGATCTGTTTTGCTTAGGTTGTGTAATTGCACGGGTTAGTACTAATACTTGCATTCTATGTTTCAGAAACGATTTGAAAAGTTGGATTCTCGCTCTTTTCCAAGTACATGAGCAAATCAACTCCAACTAAACCAAGCAGACAAACAAATGTTGCTAATCCTGTTGGCAAATTGGCCAGAGGATTAGAGAAGCTATCTTGTCGCTCGGCTGCTCTGCCGGTTTGCCTCCCCGCCGTCGACCGCACGCGGGGGACGCCACCCAGGAGTAGACCCCCTTGCCAACCTCGCTACCGCCGACCGCGAGCGCGAGACCACGCCGCGCCGCCATCTACGCGGGCTGTGTCGCCGCCGCAACACACGGCCGCGACAGTTGGGCTTGGCCGATTATTGGGCCTCCAACGTATCCATCTAGATCTAGGTAGGGAAGGCCCACCACTCGTCACTAAACGCAGCCCACTAAAGACTGGAAGGCAGGCCTACCACCTTCGTCTTCCTCCGCGCGACACCTCCCGTCCCAAGTTCTCAACCCCCCTACCTACGGCTTTTGCTCGCCGCCTCGCCGGGCAGCCAGTCCGCCACCGAAAGGACTTACGGAGTAGCACAAGACAAGCAAGTTTACAAGCAGCATCCATCAACGCCCACTGCGATCTCCTGCTAGGTTGCTACGCGGCCAGTCCAAGAAGGCGAAGCGCAAGTCAAGTGGGGACCTCATCTAAACATGGTGGGAAATTTGGAAGGAGAGAAACCGTATAATTTTTTAAGGGAAGGCTTTGCTGTCCTTTGAGGTGGCCTTTTTGATTTGGGTGCACATTCAGAGTAGGATACGAGCGTGCTCTTCTGACCCGAAAGATTAGGCATTCTTGTTAGCCTTTTTGTTTCTTTTACTCCCCCTCTCTCTCGGGAACCCTCATTTGGATCTCTTGTACAGACTTTCTACCTCCCTGATCGAATGACGAGATCGACGTCTTTTTCCAAAAAAAAAGTTTACAAGCAGCACGGACCAACCCAACACGACCCGAATCGCGGAAGCATTTCCAAGCGCATCAATCCACTCCCGGCGGTATTCCGCCCCCACCACAACCCCAATCCAGCATACACCCACGATGAGATCGAAAACAAAATCAACCCCATGGCCACAGAAAACCTCACCTGTTGCGCGACGGCTTGCTCCATCTCGGGCGTGACGTCGGCGGCGTGCGTCCCCCGCGGCAACACCGGGAGCACCAGGTACTCCACAAGCATGCCTACCGCCTCCTCCATCTGCACCACCTGATCTCCGCCGCCGCCGCTGCCACACACCGTCTTCATCTCCTCTCCGATGCCAGCGCCACTCTTCATCGCCGCCACAAGCACTATATACTTCGACTCACTCTGCTCGCTGATCGCTCGCTCGCTTGCTAGGGTTTAATTTAATTGTGGGCTCAACACGCTGAGTTGCGGCGGCCGGTGGGTGCCTCCGCCACTGCCGGTTTGGGGGTTTTGTATAGAGAGAGAGGGGGGGGGGGGGGGGGTACGCACGTGGCATGCAAATCTGGCCGTCCGTCGCCCTTGCCCTAGCCGGATCCCGGCTGTCCGACGCGCTGGTCACGTGGACCTAGTGGCCCAAATCACACAATGGGAAAATGTCGAAGAGGACAGCTCAGTGGAATAATGTTTTTTTCTTTCTTCCTAAAGGCTAAGCAATGCAGTTCAAACTTGGTAAAGAAAAGAACCGTTGCAGTTCAAAGAAAGAAAACAAAAGGAAAAGCTAGCCGGTGCAGCTGTATTTTTTTCCTTCTTCTGTCCAGCGCATTTACTCGAGATGATCGAACGATTTTATTGCTATTTACGACACAAAAGATTTCTAGGCTCACGACAATTAATGACATGATATGGTCACGCGCTTGTTCGATCGCATGCGTTGGAGCATGATATGCCATGAGTTTGGTTGTACGTGGATTGAATTGGTACAATTTTATTTCAAAAACTATAGATTTTAAACCAAGCGTCGGAACTACAATCCGTCACCGTTGGATCTCCCGAGGCAAGAGTAAAACCAAGTCATATCTGGTCAACACAAGTCAAACCTTTTCAAACGGATTTGAAATTTCGTGAGTGGCCATGCCTTTCCATGGAGAATCCATCCGTGCATTCACATTCACATTTTGTGAAAGATGATTTTCGAGGGTAGTTGCCAAGTTGTTGGTCTTGATTGCCATGTCATGTCATGCACATACTAGCTAGTTGTCATTTGTTGTTGGCGCCACTTCCGTTGTCGGCGCCACCAACCTGATTGAGACATAAAGCATCCTCCGAATGCAATGAAGCACACCACGCATATCACCCCGAACAAATAGGACAAATTCCTGTACGCTAAGAGTCCAAATAAGCTGAGTACACCCGTATGTGCAATCTGTTGGAAGCCAATGTCTATTTTTCCTTTTAGTCCTTTTCTTGTTGTCCTCGTGAAGCCAGAAACTTCTCGGAACTCGGAACTTGCCAAGACTTGCCGGGACTTGCTGGGACGTGCCGTGAAGTTGGATCTGAATTTCTTGGCTACACGTGCATAAACAAATCTGCTCTTGCCTTTTTTTCTTTTCCTTTTTTTTTCTAGCAATTTGGTACCGAGATGATAAGGGGAGGCCCAATCTTCTCGTTGAGCTCGTTGTGGATGGATGATAACTCGTGAGACGCTAACGAATCTCTGGCTGTTCAGTCGTTGCCAATGCAATAATTCTCAACCCTAGTTGATATTCGCAACACCACACGCTTGCGCACGTAGCTGCCGACCACGAAGCGGTCTGCAATCTACTAATTCCCAATGGAATAATAGATAACACTTGAATCTTCAGTAGCAAAAGCACCAGATTGAAACAAAGTGGTGAAGGTAAATTCCTGATCGAATCAAAGAGGAATATAATTTCAGATGAATGCTTTCAGCAATTCAACGAAAGGTTCCGAATAATCTAAACGTGGTCTAACTCTAACCCTAGGCGTACCCCTTGTATATATAGGCGAGGGGCGGCCAAACACACAAATGGACTCAGACTCAAACTAGGTTCGACTCAAACTCAAACAACCAATCCGAATAGGACTTGGCTTAAACTAGGACTCGCAGGTCCGGGTGCCCCTTAGATGTGTCGGACTCGTCGTAGGCTGTCCTGATGCGTCTCATACTCGTACTTAACTTGTGGTGCAACCTAGGCATATCATCATTGTTGTTGGCTGCCCCTTGCACACAAGACATTCTTCTAACTTGTATCCTTCATCTTCACTTTTGGTGCGCCTGCCTCCCTCTCCTCCCTCGCACATATCTTGATGTTGGATATCAACACTTGAGGATCCGTACCCTCATCATAAATGATAGCAAAAGAAGAAGAACTAAGTACCACATGCTCATTTTTCATCAAATGAATAAGATAGTGCAACACATATTCTTTTTTTTTTGGGGGGTGGGGGAGGGGGGGGGGGTATAGTGCAGCAGAGCTAAAAGCTTAAAAAGGACGCTGGATATGCCAAAGAGATTGGGGCAAAAGGTGCAGCTACTTGGCCCGTGTCTAGGCCGTTCTAGCCTGATTGCTTGCTCGTCTAGGCCGTAGTTGTCGGCTTTGCAACGGAGCTAGCGTTGGGAGCATGTCAACAGGTACAACCGTACGAGACGTTCGCTTGGCAGCAACCGCCGCTGTCGTTTGGTGGGGCATGCCGCTGCTAGTCTCGTACTTTTTTAAATTTGAGATGGGTTTCAAAGAGACAATTGGGCCGTCCTATTTCTTAGGCCCATCCGGACCAAACCAGGCTAGCTGTCGCCGAGGGATGCAAGTGTATACCACTGTCTTTTTTCTTGTTGAGTCGCTGCGACAGTGCGACACTGCGGTGCGGGTAAGCTCCTCTGCTTCCGGAAGAAGGAGACCTTCGGTGGCGCATCTTCGCTTCCAGAAAAGGAGAACTTCGTGTGTGCATCTTCTCCATTCTGCTCGCCCCGCGAGTCCTCGTCCGCCATGAGATACTGTAGAAACCACAACCAAAACGAACCACTCCGCTAGCACTCTCATCTCCCCCTTTGCAGCCACAGCAACCACTCTGGCGGCTTTTCCCCGCCGTCGTCTCCGCCCTGCTCCACCATCGGCGACCCTCCTCCTCCACCACCATGAGGTAAGAACACAGCAAAAAGAAAACCAGTTTTTGGGCTGCTCACCCACTTTGTGCTTTCCAGCCGCCACGCGGGTCACCTCTCCCACCTCGTCTCTGCTTCGGTTCAACTCTTCCCCGTCCAGGTAACAATGATATCCAAAAAAGGTGTCTTTTTTTCTGAACCGCTGCCTCTCAAGCCTCACCTCACCTCCTCTGTGCAGTAATCGCCACCCCGGCCTCCCCTTCGGCTGCTAGTCACTGCCTCAAACTCAGCCACGGTAGGTTCCTTGTCCCGCCTGAACGAGGATTTTTAGCTACTAGCCGCTAACCTCTTTCTTGTGGTGTGCACCCCGACCCCCTCTCCGGCCGCTCTTCCCCTCCATCCTCTGCGCCGGCTCTGTCCCCGCCCAACCAGGTACGTGCAGCCAAAAAAGGAAGCTTTAGGAGGAGGATATGGGTTTAGGGGGTTTTAGGCCACCTCACATGCCGCCGCAGACATGTCGGCGGAGGCGGTGGGCGGGGCGGCCTTCCCGGAGGCGAAGGAGGTGGCGGCGGTTGCGCAGACAGGGCCAGCGGTGTGTCACATTATAGTTTACTTTGTTGGTATATAATTTATGAGACTACCCAGATTGATATTATTGTATTCGTATACAAAAATGCATTATTCTTATAGTTATCGTTTGAATCACAAAAGTCATGTGTTAATTAATTTGCATGCCCCTCATTGTTCAAACTGAGATCGAGGAACTAATATTATTCTTAAAATTATTACTTTGACCACATAAATCACATGTTATAGTTGGTAAAAAAGAGAAATAAGCATATTAAGTAATATTCTTGAAATTATGTTGCCCCCTTATTGTTTAAACTGATGTTTTGCATGCCTGCTAACCAAATTTAATTCTAAAATTCAATATAGGTCCAATTCCAAATGATGTGCTTGACAGGGTGGCCATCAGGATCCGCATTACGAAGGAAGACGGAGTCCCTACTACACTAGGAGGTGAAGATATTGAGATCAAGATAAAAAAAGAGAGAAACAGAGAGCACACACGCATTAGTTAGATATCCTAACTCACTCACACTTTGTTCACCATTGCAAGGGATGATGAGACAAGTTTTTATGTTTATAGGAGTCCTTGGATCTTTTTACATTTGTCGAGATCTTAGCCATTTTAAATGGTTAGATATTTTCTCAATGGATTGGCAAGCCAGGAGGATTGATCGGGGAGGGTCGTCTCAGACATGGACCCATGAAATAAATAGAAGTAGTGACCTTCTAGTATGTAGGTGGAAGTGAGAAGATTTAAAGTACTCCATAATAGGAAATAAATAAAAGTGGGCATCTTATGTCACACACCGTATTTTGTACCAAGTGAAACAAATAAAAGTTAACATGAACTCATTTCGATTAAGCATTTCATGGATTTGAATTTTTTCCTTTTGGACTTATTTGAAATTTTGTTTGCATATCTTCTCCTAAATGTTTTTTTATTTACAAGTCTTTTGAAGATTTCAAAATCAGTTTGGTTTACTGCCAAAATACTATTTGATGAAAGTAAAATTATTAATTTTTAATAAATTCCTATTCTGCCAAAATCAACTATACTGAGTTTAGGCAATTTAAGCAACTCAAAAAATCCCCATAAATTCATGAGATCAACCTTAGAACATATACAACTCAAATATAAGAAAAGTTTTGGTCCTAAGATCAAATTTTGAGAACATGGACTATTTTGAAATATTTGCAGATTTGGACTTTGAAAGGTTTTTGACTTTTTGAACTCAGAAAAATATGTGACCACCACCATTAGATGCAAAATGATGCCCTGAATCCAAATATATATGCAAAAATATGAAACTGCACAGTAAAAATTTTTAGGGCACGTTCAAAGTTGAATTCTGTCCTGTTTACAGGGACTAATCAAAATCTTGCCCTAAACACCTCCATTTTACCTGAAATTTTGTCAGAGTCTAGCCCTTACTCACTTGCGTCCAGATAAGCCAAAACCTGCTTGGGTAAAGATGAAAAACCTCAAAATTGGGCCTGGAACAAAATCTTTTTTTTTGATCGAAAGCACCTAGAACAGATCGGAGACAGCTCCTGTGACATACATTCCCTGCCGTGAGGGTGGCTGACATGTGGGCCTGGACCCAGAGGAGCCGTACATCAGGGGGTCCTCCTCCAACAGATCTGAGCTGCAGCTCTACCCTCTTTCTCTCCCTCAAATCTTACTTGCACCTAGCCATGGACCTCAATCTCTGTCACCAGACTTTGGCAAGTGGGCCAAGGTCCCACTTGGCAGACTCTCGAGCTCCCTTCCATCTTCCCCTGGCTGTGTGGCCGTTGCCGGCCAACCGGCGCCATCTCTTGTCTCTCTCGCTCTGAGTCGCTTCTACGCCATCATGACCCTGGATCCCTGTCTGCTGCCCTTGTCGGTTAACTTTGTGCTCTGGCCCGCTGCCTCGCCGTCGCCCGCACTCAAGCCGCGGTCGGCATGGTTGCTGTGTGGTGTTTGGCCGGCCACCGCACCCGAGCCTCGCCTCTCTTCTACTGCTCAGCGCTACAGAGCCTTGTCCATAGGCATGCGTGTGAGTTCTAAGCCCAATTTGCAATTAGTTTCATCTTCGGTTTCTGTAATAAGGAGATTCATTGTAGTATAAGATGAACTCCAGTAAGAGTAGATTTTCGTAGGATTTTGTGTCCAGTAAGAGTCGGATTGATATCCAGTAAGAGTCTTTGCGTTGAGTCTAAACCGAAGTTGTATTCGGGTAGTGTCGTGTTGGGCAGGGATTCCTGTCGAGTTGGACGCGGAGTCGGTCTCGTTTGTAACCCATATATAAAGGAATACAAAGGCACGGCGAAGGCAGCTTATTGCCAGGAAAATCTCGAGTTCAAATCTCTTCTAATCGATAGCTCTAAAACTCTGTTTGCTGTTCTGTTTTCTGCCGCGGCAGGAAGAAAGCTACCGCGGCAGGACGTGAATCAGGACGTGAATGGAGTCCGTGAGGTTGTTAATAGCAGCCTCTGGGATTTATCAAGAAGGGAGAAGATCACAAAGTATTGAAGTTGAACAGGCGTTGTATGGGCTACGACAAGCGCCAAGGGCATGGAACATCAAACTGGACAACACTTTAACTTCACTCGGGTTTGAGAAGTGCCCTCTAGAACATGCTATGTACAAACGTGGAAAAGGGGCAGATCGGCTTCTAATTGGTGTTTATGTTTATGATCTCTTAATCACTGGTGCAGATGAGAAGAAGATCACAAAGTTTAAGGAGCAGATGAAAGAAAATTTCAAGATGAGTGATCTTGACTTACTTAGCTACTACCTTGGGATCGAGGTACATCAAAGCACTGATGGGATCACACTCTGTCAGAAAGCATATGCTAGAAAGATACTGAGTAGCTGCGGTATGGAGGATTGTAATCCAACACATGCACCAATGGAGCCACGACAGAAGTTAAGCAAGACGAGTGATTCTGAAGCTGTAGATGCCACGGAGTATAGATCGGTTGTGGAAGCCTAAGGTACTTGGTGAACACCCGACCTGATTTGGCATATTCAGTCGGAATCGTGAGTAGGTTCATGGAGGCACCTACTGAAGAACACCTGGCAGCAGTAAAGCATATTCTGCGATATGTAAAAGGTACACTCGCTTGCAATGCAAGGTCCACTCGCTTGCAATGCAAGGTCCAAATGGAGCGCCGCCGCCGCTGCCAAGCTCTCGGGTCGGGCCAAACCGGACGCCGTGGGGAAGAAGAATGAGGTGGCAAGTGGTGGGCCCCACATGTCTTACTCCTTCCTAACTAAACCACCGGCATGTTCCGATGAGGAAGTTAATAACTTGGCCACCTAACAGTTGGTTGTTTTTTGCACCTACCTCCTGAACGTACGGTGCGTTTTATCTATTGGCACGCGAATGAACGGTTCACAGAGCAGCATTTTCCCTTTGCTCCCTCACTTGTTGTTTGCCACTTTTTTGGAGGTGCCAATAAGCCATTGGCCCCACGCCATGCATGGGGTTAATTTTGTTTTCTCATGCATCATGGTGTGCTTACCTTTTTAGGGAAGAAATTCAGCGGGTTCAGTTGCCGCAGACGCCCGCTCGGCTTATGATGCTCAGCTCCTTGCGTTGATCCCCCAACCAACCCTGAGCAGTATTTGGAAGATCAGGGCCGAAAGGAAGATCAAGTTTTTCCTTTGGTTATTAGAGCAAAATCGATTGTGGACGGCTGATAGGCTTAGGTCGAGACGGTGGCCACATGATTGTGCTCCTTTTGTGACCAAGCTCTGGAAGATATCTCTCACCTCTTCCTGAATTGTTCTTTTGCTAAAGAGGTTTGGAGCAATGTGCACATTTTTGAGCCCTGTCCTCTGCTTCGGTTAGGAGCTGCTGGATGAGAGGATTCTAGCTAATGGGAAATCTGCAGCTGCCAAACATGGATACTCTGTTAGTGCATACGTGTTTTGGCAGATATGGAAGGAGAGATATGCAAGAGAACTTTTTAGCAAAATCGTCGCCCATGAGTTTTGTTGTACGTTTAATTAAAGAGAACTTCAGCCTCATTAAGGCGGCTTGTTACATGTAATTTTGGTCTGCCGAGCTGCTTGTAGCCCGGCTTTTTTTCCCTTCTCTTTGGCGATTCCCCACCCCTTTGACCTGTGCTAGGCGTCGGCCGGGTGCACGAAGGGAAATAATCGGGCCCCTAGTGAGCCGTCCGATGACTTTGCGCGCTGCCGTTTGATTCATTGTGTGATTTCCGCGTTTCATCTTAAACGTGCGTCACAACGTATCCTCTTGCTCTACCGCAAGCTAGCTAGAGATCTCGTCGGAGCACCTAGTACGTTGGGTATTCATCCACATAGCAGCTCACGTACGCCCGGAATCACGCGTGCCGCTGCCACGGCTCCAACGCCATCGGGCACCATGCAGCAGCGCCGCCGCCGCCGCCGCGCGTTGGGCACGCCGTGCCCCTGCCCCTGCTGTGGAGGTACCATGCCGCAATATTGCCGCTATAAACCGGCTGCAGCTGCCATGTACCGTTGAGATCAAGCCGTCTGTCCTTTCTCTGTTGGAGCCGCCATCCGCACTCGACGACGTTCCCATTTTTGTCGCCGTCGTGGGAGGCACTGGCGCCGGAGAAGAAAAGGCAAGTGCATTTGATTTTTTTCGATGTTGCAAACAATGTTTCTAGATGCGAGAAGCATGTACTCCGCAGCAAAATATGTTTGTTTTGCTACATACAAAAAAAATATGTTGCGGTGATTCTGGGTATGCTGCGAGGGGATTTTTTTTATGTTGTGAGAGACCAATGTTGCGAAAAAGGCTCCATATGAGATTTTTGATGCTGCGAGAGACAAATGTTGCGAGGAAATGCTGCATACATGATTTTTTATGTTGCGAGGAAATGTTGCATACATGTTTTTGATGTTGTGAGAGACCAATGTTGCGACCGAATGGTGCATAGGTGGTTTTTGATGTTTCGAGGGACCAAAGTTGCGACAAAATGATGCATACGCGATTTTTTATGTTGGAGAGACCAATATTGTGATGAAATTTTCAACATGATTTTTTATGTTGCGACTAGATCCTACATGCGGGATATTTTATGTTGTGATGAATTTTTTAGGGAGAAATATTGTGTTGAGTTTTTTATGTTTTCAAACGTGCAAAAAATATGTCGGATGCGGCCTTTTGATGTTGCGATTATGAAATGGGTGAGATTCATGTTTTTAAAGAAATCCAACGACCAGGGCACTTCGGATGGAGAGGGGACGAGGAATCGGGGAAGAGGGAGGAACCATCAGACGCGAGGAATCTAGAGGTTGCAGAAGACGAAGGACAGAGGCTGCAGCAGAAGGGAGAAGCAAACCAGAACAACCAACCGAGCTTTTTGCTTTTTCAGAAAAGCTGCTTTAGTTTTGAGAGCAAAAAAAATGCTGCTTTTGTCCAAAGCAAAGAAAACCAAATGGACCCTTAATAGTTTGGGGCGCGCTAGGCGTCAGTCCGGCGGCCAGGGGAAAAAAATCGGCCCCCTTCCGCGCCGTCCGATTGGACCTCCCACGTCCATTGGATTCCACAACTCTTCGTCGCAGCATCAACTCTCCCTTGCAGCAACGCATCGTCGATGGGACACAGCGCTGCCTTTAATTTGCAGCAACAATGGCGAGGCGTCACGGCACCATCGAACACCGGTCGCAGCTTTACCCCGCCGGAGCAGCGATGGCGAGGCGTCGAAGCACCGAAGCACCGCCCGCCGGCGAGAGGCGTTGCAGCAACGACAGCGAGGCGTAGCAGCACTGCTGTAGACAGGTCGAAGCACGCCGCACACCGGTCGCAGCACCGTCCCATCGCCAAGGAGGCTGCACTGCCTTGCAGCAGCTACGGCGATGCGTTGAAGCACCGCGGCGCACCGGTCGCAACACCGCCTCGCCGGCGGGAGGCGGCGGCGCCTTGCAGCAGCGGTGCTTGCATCTTTACGGCAGAATATAAGATGGGGGGCAACAGTGACGAGAGGAGAAAAAGAGGAGAATATAAGATTAGAGTGAATGGAGGGGAGAGAGAGGGATAATAATAAAAGAACATGGGTGGGACCCACAGGAGCAACACATCGCAGCAAAACAGCCAAGCGTCAAACGCAAGAGGTGGCTGAACGAGGACGCTATATCCATCGGGCGATATCTATCATTTCCCTACTAGTTTAGAGGTTCACTCTGAATTTAGTGGTAATTCATTTTGAAAGGTCCAGCAAAAACTGGCTTTCTGATGTATTAGCGGGTAGAGATAACTACAGGGTTTGCCCTAAGGCAAGAAGGAGAAAAAAACGCGAAGTGTAAAAAGTGGAAAAACGAAAAAGGAAGGAAAAATCATGGGGGCTCCCAGAAGAGCTTCCTGAGCGCCTTGGCGCCCACAAAAGCCCATTCCTGAGCTTCATCCTTGATGAAGATGGCGATCTGGGGCATGTCGGTGACCTTGTCGTGGAAAACTCTCGAGTTTCGTTCTCGCCAGATGGAGTGGCACACGAGGATGAAGAGGGACCCGAGGCCATTTTGTAAGTTGGTATTGCAATTTTGCATGAGGCGGTCATGGAAGTCTTGGATCGAGATGGCCCCACGGATGGCTGTCGCGAGGGCAGTTCGGCCAGAGCGCAACCTCGCACCATAGCAGGCTGGAATAAGGGCACTCCATGAAGAGGTGGAAGGAGGTTTCTAGGTTGCGGCGACAAAGCGGACAAAAGTAGCAGTTTGGCCAACCCCGCCGCTGAAGCCGATCGGCGCACCAAAGGCGGTCCTGGAACATGAGCCAAGCGAAGAACTTGTGTTTCAGAGGCGCCCACACGCGCCAAACGGCCTGGGGAAGAGATGAGAGCGTGGATCCAATAAAGTGTAGCCTGTAGGCGGAGCTAGATGAGTACGAGCTGTCTGTCGTAAGGATCCAACGAAAGGAATCCGGAATCTCGGGCTCGAGATGAATCGCGTGAAGTTCCCGCCATACAGGGATGAACTCGAGAAGGACGTCAGGAGACAGATCGTGGCGCAAGTCGCGAACCCAATGAGGATCTGTAATAGCTTGGGCAACCAAAATATTCTTGCGGCGGGAGATGGCACGCAGACGTGGGAAGGCAAGCCGAAGCGGTCGCCTACCAAGCCAGTTGGAGTGCCAGAAACTGACGGTGGCGCCGTTACCAACGGTGACGCGAGTAGCAGCAGCAAAGAGGTCACAAGGGCCCCACGGCCGGTCCGGCGTGTGCCACTCGAGCCAGAGTCAGCGAAGACGGAGAGCCCCACCAAAAACATCGAAATTTAGTGTGTAATTCAAAGGCGTGGTGAGTGTGGTCTCACCTTATATTTTTAATGAATGCAAATTAAGGAAGGACGAAAAACGTTCAGGACTGAAAGGAAAAAACAAAACTCCACGTGACTCGCTCGTCGGACGGCCCGGGGGACACAAAGGACAGCCAGAGACGCGGCCTCGTACACCACGTGCTTTCCGTTTCCTCGTCACGTCCGATCCAGACGCGTTCAGTCCCAATTCTAGCGAAGTTCCAAAAGCCCCAACCTGCAGCAACCACAGGCCGCCGCAACGCAGAAACAAACCCTAGCCTAGCGACCGGCGAGCACACGCAGAAACAAATCCTAGCCTAGTATCGTGGTGGCGGAGGAGATGGAGGTGATGAATTTCGACGGTACTTCTGGAGAGGTGGTGCAGATGGAAGAGGCGGTGAGCATGCTGCTGGAGCACCTGGTGGGGCCCGTGCTGCCCCGTGCCGCCACCGACGTCACTCCGGCCGAGATGGAGCGGGCCGTAGCCCGGCAGGTGAGGAACTTCAACGGATCACGCTATGCATCGGGTTAATTTTGTTTTCTCATATATGCATCGTGGTGTGCTGGATTGGGGGTGGAATTGCTTCGGTCTTGATTCAGATTCACTCCTGGTGGAGAACTGATGAGGAACTGATCACGCCATGCATTTTGTTTTCTCATGCATCGTGGTGTGTACGTTCTGGATCCCTGGATATACTGGCGGTGGCATTCCTTCCTTTGGTCTTGATTCACAGTGCCGGAGCTGACATTAAGCTAAGCATTGGGGTGGTGTTTCCGGTGAGATCGTTGGACGTTTTGGGTAGACCAAGCAAGTGAACTTGTGCAAACTAGTACTCCGTTCCCTCGGACCCATAAAAAAGTGTCATTCACTTAGTATAAAATGGGCGACAGTTTTTATGTATCGGAGGGAGTCCTTATTAACCGATACTAGGCTTTATCCTAATCTATACCTGATAACATAAGGATATACTAAGTTGTATTGCATTTACATATTGGTACACTATTACCTAATGTTCTTGTTTGATGTTACCCTACTGGTGTGAGATGTGATACTTTGGACGCTTGGTAATACATTTAAAAAAGAAAAACAAAAGGTTTGGCCACTGTCAAGCAGGACTGCTGTCAAGTCCTACACTTCGATAAAATATTTGCTCATGTTTTCTTACAAGGTGGAATTAATTATGTCTTCTTTTGCATATTTATGCGATGACTTTTTTCTGTTTTCAGTCCGAATCCGCCACTCCCTTCGCGCTCCAATTTATAGTCCGATATAGTGCATGTTCGAATCCGCATCCGGTTATTATCCGCTCTGCTCTGAATCCGACGAAAAAAATATGGAAAGGATATCAAAAGAGTATTTTCGATCCCATACGATCAGTTTACATCCAATCCAATTGCATGTTTGTCTTCACTGGATGCACTTAGTGGGTTCCGTTTAGTAACGAGGTGGTGGCCTTCCATACATAGATATATGGCTATGTTGGAGGTCTAATCGGCCAAGCCCAACTCCGAGGGCGACACAACCCGTGTAGAAGGTGGCACAGCGTGGTCTCGTGGTCGGCGGCAGCGAGGGCGGGTCCAAGCCTGTTCGGCAACCCCGACGTGCGGTTGAAGGCACTGAGGCAAGCTAATAGAGTAGCCGAGCGTTAAGATTTGCTAGAAGCCACTAGTAGGTTTCTCTAATGCTTTACCCGCAAGAAAAAAAGGTTTCTCTAATGCTCTAGCCAATTTGTGTCAACACGAACTAGCAAGGTGACCCGCACATTTCTGCAGCTATATTTTTTGTATGTTGTTGCAGATTTGTTTCACCTATTTATTGTAGGCGACATATCAGGTGAAAACACAAAAGCTTTCAATCATAGCCAGTAGATTCAAATACACGGATAAGATAAAAGTTGAAGGCTCTAATCTGTTTATTGGATATCTAATGGTTAGTATTGGAAGCTTTCAAGTTTTCGTTTGATAGTGGTTTTATTTTTTGCTGGTTATACTTTGTTGCTACTCTTTGTGACATGTTGGCTGTAAAACTCTTTTTAAAACTCAAATTGGATGTGTGCATCGCTCGGAGTCGGGTTATATTCCCCTTTTAGAAAAAAACAAAAACAAAATGTCCTCTTTTTTTTGCATTGAGATGCTATTAAATCATTAGGCACATGTTTAACTCTAGATTTAAACTTTATGTTCATGTTTAGCTAGCTCATGGATTTCTGCTCAAAAGGACAACTTATTTGGGATCCTTACATAGCATGCAAAGCACTTTCTTACATCATAGTTTTAAATAGCCGCTATAGCGTTTGGAGAGGGCTCCCACAAAGCTACACAAATTTAGCACTAAACTAAGAAAAACGCTATTAGCGCCTCTAATCACGCTATAGCGCTAAATTCTGGGATCACTAGCGCACTAAGCCGCCCCTCCGACAAATTTTTTTGGGCTTTTGGCACGGGCGCGGCCTAAAATTCTAGCACATCTCAAACACTGCCTCAGCTCATCGAAGTTTTCTAGATTTGAGCAAAAAAATCATATGAAATGCAGCTATTGTCCCAATATAAGCACCGGTGGCATTACTAGGGTCACGTGCCACCATGCTGGCATTACAAGTGATGTTTCGATCTAAGTGTTCAGGAGTTCCTACAGATGGTCAAGGGGAAGATTTTTTATCATATGATGCCTCATTTATTCATACTTTTGTATGATTTTTAAAAATCTGCTAAATGTCTTAGCGCCACTATAGCTTCGTTATTGCACGTATAGCTTCTGGAGCAGGCAGCCGCTCTAAATAGCTTAACCCAGCCGCTCTAAATAGCTTAACCCGCTATTTCAAACTATGGCTGACATCATCTTGATGTCATGATGATGTCATTACATGCAAATCCTTTGGAATTCATGACAATGTCCCTTTGTGTGTGTGTATATATATATCCATGAAAACATTTGTCACATATTTTTGTTGTGTACAGTTTAATGAAATGTCAATGCATTTTTTATTTGTTAGTATTTTCCTCCTTTGGTAAATACATTTAATACAGTTCCTCTATGCATATAAGACTCGTAATATATAGCTGGGCTAGCTGCTAACTCATCACACTCGTATGTGGCTTTGCAGATTCACACGGCGGTCATTCTGTATAATTACTACCATAGAAGCCTGTCTCCGCAGCTTGCCTTCGCTGATGTCAAACGTTTTTTATTGTGTGCTTCTCACTCTGTTGGAGAAGATCTGTTCCCCTTCTCGAATGTGGTCCATGAAAAGAATCCTGGGGATGATGTGAAGCCCTCTGTTACTGACAGAGCAGCCATGGATGCTTGTGAGATTGCTGAAGCACTCGATGCAAGTCAAGATTTTCCAGAAATGTCATTGTGGCCGATAGCAAAAGTTGCTGTACTTCTTCTCGACCCGACAAGAAAAAAATGTTTGATTGAATATAGCTCTAATCCCAAGGTGTCTGGTCAATCATAGAGAAGGAATTTGATGCATCAGCTGGTAACTCATATAGTAGCAAGCAGTCTTTGGAACTTCCATATGTGATTCAGCAACTAGCATTTACTGAGGTGGAGCGTAGAACAGGTTGGATTTTTATCATCACAACCCTTTATTTTACATATCCATATCTATCTTTTTTAATTTGCCTCTATATATTAGATATTAAACTATCAGTTTGTTAAGTCTCATGCTGAAAAGTATTTCGATGCAACTGTACAACCTTGGTATCTAAAGAGACATGTATTTAAAGTTGGCTCACTTGGATGAGAACAAGGGGAATTAACCATCATAGTATATATCCCATTGAGATTTTTTTAATTAGTGTTGATCTTAGTTTCTCTTAATTTTGTAGAAAAGCATGTTTAATTGCAGGTTACTGTTGCACAGAACATCCAAAAGTGCACTTCTCACTTGCTTTTAAATCATATGGCAGTACTCAGTTCGGGGACAAAACATAAGAAAATCCAATTATAATCACTTGTATTATCTCTCTGGCATGGTGTCTCTCATTCGTTTTGGTTGTGTACAAGCTACCAGCCTACTAGTCACCAAAATTTTATTTAATTTCATCATTCATAAACTAGCACGTCAAAATAACCTGGGACACTACAATAATTAATTCACCTTGTACATAATATCACAGAAATCAATTGGTTCCTACAGAATTTATATATAGTTCTATAAATATAGGCATGTAAAAAGTGGGATATTTGTATGTATAATTTATAGTATTATAGAACTATAAATATATATAGATCTATAATACTGGAATTTTTATTAGTATTTGCACTTTCAGTTTGCTCCTTGTGCATTGTTCTTCTCCCTTATGGTAAACTTATGGTCTTAAAAGGTATGAAGCACGCAAACTTGCATATTCTCGACGAAGATTTGACATACTCATTGAGTACAGAAAGGACAATTACCAAGTTATTCATTGTGGAGTATGAGCAAACAACGAACAGAGAGCTTACGGAAGTTCCTTTACAAGAGTTGGTATCCAGGTTTGCTTTTACCTATTTGGTATGCAGTTCGATGATTGTAGATTACACACCTTTTTATTAACTAACTTTATTATCTTGATGGAAGTGATACCCTTTAAACTATGTTGGTACTACTTGCTTTGCTAAAGCTCTTCCATTTTCCCCTCTCGCAGTACTGTGTTTCATGCATATATATATGATGCTCATTGCATAAAATCGTCTTTTGCTGGTTGTCCTATAAAATGCTAGCTTAATGGTGTATCATATAGCTTTTGCTGTTTCTGAATGATTGTAACCCCTGACATTTTTGGGATTTTCCTGTCTTGACAGTATGAGTGGACCATTATTTGTAAATGATCCATTCCCTAAAACATCACCTGTTGTTGAGCACTATCATATTCTCCCATACAAGAAGAGTTTGCTTCAATTCCTGCACAGGTAAAACAAGATCTATACTAAGCTATTTATGCATAAAAGTTGCGCCAAAACTTGTTGGGTTAATGATGGTAAAGATAACACTTGACATGTTTCAGGGAAAGGCCTTCTGATTATGCAGTACATGAAATAGCTGAAAGCATGGATCAGCAAGAAGCAAAGAACAAGTCCATGATGCAAAAAGGAACTAAAAAAGTGTCAACAGCAAAGCAAAAACAAGCAATCAAATTAGTTGATACCAGTAGCAACAACAGATCCAGCACCAACAAGGGAAACAAACGAACATATGAAGCCATGACTACAGCTGCTGTAACGTGGAAGGTCCGGATGGTGAGAACCCCGTGCGAGAAAATGATCCACTTGTTGTTGATCTGGATACTTCAAAACAAACAACTAAGTACAGAAACATAAAAGAAGCAGCTGCAGCTAGTGGAGGAAAACTCATCTTACAAGCTGGTGAGTCCTGCATTTTAACAAATATCTAGATTTTAGTAATCCATCATTCCTTCTTTCTGTTGTGATATAATCACGTTATTTTAGGTGTTCAAGTGGACAAGGAAAAAACACAGAGCAGTGATATCACCCCGGATGTCTTCCCTACAAAGGTAAGCAAAAGTACAGATTGAAAACATTGAAAAATTGCAATACTCAGAACTACTTGTTATATCAGGCACCAAGTGTTGATCAATAAAATTCAAAGCTGATGACCTGATAATAAAGTTAAATGTTATGCTTTCATATAGTTTTCTCTCGATCCTAGTCTCATCGACCGTATGATCTAGTGGTCATAGCACTTTTACTCTGCTTCAAGTTAAAGAACTACTTGTTGTATCAGGCACCAAGTGTTGGTCATGTAACGGAGAACATTATTTTGGAAGGTCAAAACATGGGAGCTTCAGAAAATTCTGGTTGGGACTGTCCTATCCAAGAAAGCTTGTTTTTCATGATTTGTTATTTTGGTCACCCCTAATCCGTCTATTTTAAATTTTATTGAAGGAGGCATCATGGAGAACAACAATGATCAGATGTATCATTCACTACAATTAATTCAGAAAATGCGGGATGATTTTGTATGTTATGTTATGCCTTCTCTTCTCTTTTTTTCCAAGTCCTTGATAAGCTGATTTGAACTCATCCAATTCTCTCTTTGTTTCAGCTTCACAAGAAACACATACTTGCAGAACGTAGTGCTCAATGTGATATGGACATTCAGACAATCTTGAGTGGTATTCTGTCTTTTTCGCATTTAAACATGGTTAAAATTAACAATTACAAACTCTACAATCACTAAGGTTTTTTTGGCAAACATGGTGGTCATGTTTCTTTAATTATTTATGTGTTAAACTGTGGCATGCCATGGTTTTCATTGTGGGCAAATCGTCCGCCACAGAGTCCAAAGTTTTACCGAATTTTGCCAAGTTATTTCTATATTAGTTTTCCACATTTCTCGTACTCAGCCTATTTACCTTATGCAGAAGGGAAGATGACATCAATTGTGAAATCAATAATGGACAAATATAAGAACAATAGCTCAAATAAGGCAGAAGCAACCACTTCATCTTTGTCTGGAGGTGGCGGTCAAACCTTGACCACAAAGAGGTTGAAATTGAGAGAGGCACCCCTCCTAGGCAAAAAATGTCAGGTAAGAAACCTAAGCCTAATTGATGTATTAGAACTTTAGATGCAATGTGCCTTTTAACACTAGTCAACGCAGGAGCTAGATGACATTTGTCGTGACAGCAACTGGATGCTTCCTAGATATACAGTTCTACCTTCAAAAGATGGTATGTGGAAATATTTACTTTCATCTCTTCTGTTTTCTGAGTAGAAATTGATCATTGGGTCCTTGTGCCTTATATATAGGAATAAACTTTAGAATATCATACGAATGAGTCTGGTGCTACATACTTGTATGATTGTCGCCTATTGAATTCAATTCCAACAGTTCCTGGTTAATTAGATCCTGGCATTGAGATGATAACATACATAGTAATAAGCTGTGCTAATCATGTTGAGGCCAAATGAATTTTCAAGGTGTCACAACAACGGATAAATTTGTGGCTTTGTTCTCATATAGCAAGTCACCACACATATTGGGGTGCGCTGAAGTGTTAGTCTCATTTAGTGTCAGGGCCGGTCTGATTGATGGATAGCAAAGACATATACTTTTGTAGGCATTGTTGCAGATCATCTCTAGCAATTACCATCAATTGTCAATGTCGTAACCCGGGGCTTAGACCCCCTTTTAGGTTCGGCAGAGGGCATCGGGATCGCTTCGGCGATCGCCGGCGAGGCCAATGTCAAGCGTGAGGGAACACAAGATCGTTTTTACCCAGGTTCGGGCCACCCTAAGGTGTAAAACCCTACGTCCTGCTTCTGTGTTTTTATTAACCGATGAACAAGGGTTTACAGGTTGACGGGGGAGTCGCCGGGTGCTCTCTCCTTGCTTTGCTAAGGGCTACTTGCTATTTCTGGCTAAAACTAGTAAGGAACCGAACCCTTTGACCATTGGCGATGGCTCTCCTTTTATACTCAAGGGGATACCACAGGTGCCTCAGTGCATGGGTGACAAACAGCGAGCAAAGAACTCAGGCAGCTTGCCCTCGCTGCGCTGGCTTGCATGCTTGAGGGGTAGCCCTGCAGCTAGGGCTCTAGGTGCCTAGAATTCACAGCGGGCCAGTCACTGTGGGCTGACTGGACGGAAAATCCCCTTTCTGTCGAAGCATTAAATGCTTCCTTGTGCTTCACTCCTTGCCCTGACGAGCCCTGCCAAGCCCTGGCTTGCATGCTTGAGGGGTAGCCGTGCAGTAAGTGGACGGCATCTTCATCACGCCGTAGGCACCATGGGTTGCCGCCATGAACACGAGGTGCTCAGTCCGAAATGCTTCCCGGGACCCGAAGGTAACCGGCAGCGTGATGCGCCCCATGGGGTGCACGATCCCGGGGTTCACTCCCCGAAACGGGTCGGTGGGCTTCAGCTGCTCCAACGGCAGCTGAAGCTTCTCCACCAACTTGGCAGACAGGAGGTTCAACCCCGCTCGGTTGTCCACCAGCACTTTGGTCACCGTCATGTTGTTGATGATCGGCGAGACCATGAAGGGCAGAACCCCTGAACCCAGCTGCCGGACTGGGTGATCGTCGGCGCTGAAGGTGATCGGCATGTGTGACCACTTCAGCGGCTGTTGCGCCCCCACGTCCGGCAACAATGCACACACCTCCCGGGTGAGGCGCTTCACCGCGCTATGGGATGAGATAGCGTAAGCTCCCCCATGGATACAGGCGACGCCGGGGGCTCCTGGAAGCCAGGCTTGTCGCCCCGCTGTAGTCGGACTCGCGCTGCTCCTCAGCGTGAGCCTTGTCTCGTCCCCGGGGAGGCCGCTCCCTGGAGGCACGGGCTTGGCCGCGTCCCCCCTGGGCTTCTTCTCTGCTGGCGTCCCCGCCGGCAGGCTTCGGCCCTGCTCTGGGGTCGTTCGGGCAATCCCGGGAGAGATGCCCGATATCTCCGCAGTTGAAGCAGGCGCCGGCCGCTCGGCGCTGCTCGCGCCTCTGCTTGATACCCTGCAAGATGTGGCAGTCCTGCGCGTCGTGGGGGGCGTTGGCGTGGATGGGGCAGCGGGGCGAGTCGCCCGGCTTGCCGCCAGACCCGCCAGCGGGCGAGGCCTTTTTTGCAGGCCTCGGGGCAGCCCCCGACTCCGCGGCGAGCACTTGCTTCCCGTTACGCTTCCGAGAACCCTTCTTCGGCGAGCCCTCAGCGGGGCTTGCGGCAGCCTTAGCTGCAAGTTTGGGCGCCAAGCGCCCTTCCTCGGCCATGGCACAGTTGTGCGCCAAGGCGTAGAGCTCCTGCGTCGTCCGGATCTGATGCGTGCTCAACTTCTTCCGCATCTTGGGGTCGCGGACATTGATGGCGAAGGTGTTGATGATGGCGGCAGCCTCCGCCTCTGGAATGGAGTAGGAGAGACTGGAGAAGCAGTTGACGAAACTCCGCAACATCTCTCCCGGCTTCTGCACCACGGTGTGCAGCTCTGCCATGGTTCCCGGGCGCCTCCCGGGCGCTTGTAGGCGCCCTGGAACGCGCTCACGAACTGCTCGCGTAGGTCCGCCCAGGAGGCTATGGACCCGGCAGGCAGGTTGAGCAGCCAGGTTCTCGCTGATCCTTTGAGGACCATTGGAAACCAGTTAGTCCTGACCTTGTCGTCGGCGCCAATTGCGTGCATCCCCAATGTGTAGGTCAGGAGGAAATCCTAGGGGTTTACGGACCCGTCGTAAGTCCCAAGCGCAGGCGCTCGGAACTTGCGGGGCCATGTCACCCGTCGCAGCTCGCGGGTGAACGAGGTGCAGCCATCCTCAGCGCCCATGGGAGCATCCTCCTGCTCCTCCGGGCGTTGGCACTCTGCCTCACGCGGGCGCTGGCGCTCCAGGCGCGGGTGGAGGTCTTCTGCCGGCGGGCGTTCAAGACGCCCCGTGCGTCACCCCGCATGACGGTCGGTGACGAATCCAAGGATCCCTCTGGATCCCCGCCTCCTTGCCCTCCCTGCGGGGGAGGGTTTTCAACCTGCCCCGAGACACGGGGCGCGTCTCCACGTCCCGGGTGCTGCCCTCGGCCTGACCCGGCCGGGGCGCCCTCGCCTTCGGCTGCTGGGCGGCGAGCGCAAGGAGCGTGTCTAGCTCCGCCCTTCGTGCCTCGTGCGCCAGCATGCCTTGCTGCGGCTCGTACCGCACCATGAGTCGTGCGGCGATGATGGCTTCTGCTGGGGTTTGGGCTGGAGGCAGTCGATTCTCCGACCTGCTGCCCTCTTCCCTGTCCCCTGACACACCCGGGTGAGTAGGGTGCGACCCCGACGGCGTCGCTCGCGACGCGGTGTGTTCATGGCGCAGCTGCCGCTGTGCGTCTTCGGCCCGCGTGTGAGCTCGCCAGCGGCGCGGGCGGCATCGTGGCCACTCGCACGACTGGCTCCCGGGCTGGGAGCCACTGGCCCCCTCAGCCGGTTGTCCGCCGACGGCCGAGGAGGTGAGGGTGGCAGCTGCGACTGCTGCACCTGAGAGGGTTCAGGGTTCTCCTGAGCCTGCGACGCGGGTTGCGCGTCGTGTGACGGCGTGTGCGCCGCTGGGGCACCACGCAGATCGATCCAAGAGTCACCAGCCCGCTTAGGAGGCATGGTGACCGGTCCTGTCGGCGAAGAAGACGATGCCGATGCAGCTACAGACGATGGCGCCGGCGGTCTCCGGCGAGCTATCCACACGCGACCCCTACCCCGCACGCCAGATGTCGTAGCCTGGGGCTTAGACACCGGGGGTGGGTGGCACCCCCTTTTAGGATCAGCAGAGGGCGTTGGGGATCGCTCCGGCGATCGCCGGCGAGGCCAATGTCAAGCGTGAGGGAACACAAGATCGTTTTTACATAGGTCCGGGCCACCCTGAGGTGTAAAACCCTACGTCCTGCTTCTGTGTTTTTATTAACCGATGAACAAGGGTTTACAGGTTGCCGGGAGAGTCCCCAGGTGCTCTCTCCTTGTTTTGCTAAGTGCTACTTGCTATTTCTGGCTAAAACTAGTAAGGAACCGAACACTTTGACCATTGGCGATGGCCCTCCTTTTATACTGAAGGGGATACCACAGGTGCCTCGGTGCATGGGTGACAAACAGTGAGCAAAGAACTCGGGCAGTTTGCCCTCGCTGCGCTGGCTTGCATGCATGAGGGGTAGCCCTGCAACTAGGGTGTTAGGTGCCTAGAATTCACAGCAGGCCAGTCACCGTGGGCTGACTTGACGGGGAATACCCTTTCTGTCGGAGCATTAAATGCTTCCTTGTGCTTCACTCCTTGCCCTGACGAGCCCTGCACACAGGGAACCCGCCAGGTGGCCACGTGGCGTCGTTGCTCTGTCTGCTTGGTCCCGCCCCTGTAGTAAGTGCCTGTGCCCGGGAACACCCTCCCCAACAAGGGACTTTCCCGGGGGACGCCCAGGCGGGAAATCCCTTGTCGCCTTCGAAGGCAACCCCCGCAGCCCGGCTAGCCCTGCCGGGCTGGTGGCTTGCTCGGCAGCTTGCACGGTGCTGCCCGAGGCGCCATCCTTGCGGGGAGCGGGTGAGGCGACCCACGCGTCATGCAACAGTTCATGGTTAATTAGTTCCTGGCATTGAGATGATAACATACATAGTAATAAGCTGTGCTAACCATGTTGAGGCCAAATGAATTTTCAAGGTGTCACAGCAACGGATAAATTTGTGGCTTTGTTCTCATATAGCAAGTCACCACACATGTTGGGGTGCGTTGAAGTGTTAGTCTCATTTAGTGTCAAGGCCGGTCTGATTGATGGATAGCAAAGACATATACTCTTGTAGGCATTGTTGCGGATCATCTCTAGCCATTACCATCAATTGTTAAGAATTGGATAGATCTCCAGCTAGCAATAACCAGAACTGCGATTTGAATGACCATCATCTTCTCTTTCCATGATTCTTACACATTGTTTTGAGCACTTTTTGACTGGTCATTTTCTTGGTTTTTTAGGAATGTTCGACGCATGCGTAAATCTGAGGGGCTTTGATTTTGACATGAGAATCAATGGCGATCGTTGTATGACCCCGTACGAAGCTAGGTGCTCTGCTGCTGCCCATATGATAGTAGAGCTTCAAAAGAAGGCAGAGAAAGAATAGAAGGCTATGAAAGGTTGCCTCATTAAACTGCTTAAATTGTAAACCGGCAGCTGGCTGAAAAAAACTGAGTTTGTCTAATCACTACAACATTGAACCGATTTTCCTGAGAAAACTAATTTCATTGTTCCCTTGTTTATCTATTCAACCTTGCAGACCTTACTCCACGTGGGAAATAATCGTCTTGTTAGCTAGTCTAGCGTATTTCTCAGTTGTGAAAGTAGATGGTGATGCTGGATTACGGAAGAATGTGCGGAACATATTTATCGAATTTTTAACCAATTGAGAAGTGAAATCTAACACTACAAAGTCGAGGCTACCCTATTGAAAAAAACAGTCGCCCATGTACCTATCCTATTTAAAACATAGGCAGATTTCCCTTTGATCACAGACCAATCCATTTTTGAAGTTTGACTGCATATTCTGTAAGATAAATGTGTTCGAAACACATTCAAATTTCTCTTTCAGTTGAATATGAATCCACATCTGAAATACTCTAGTTGTTTTATTTATCTTGAAAAATATTTCACAGTAAATAGTTTTGCTAAAAATTTCAAAAAAAAATCGATTACACGGAACCTTTTTATTATTTAAGTATCAAACATTGTGAAAATGTTATACAATGGAACTCAAAATGAGAACAAGCTAGGAAAAGAACACACTCCTAGTTATCACGTCTCGTCACCCAAACAGGGTTAAGAATTTCCGTGCAATGTCTCAGAGATCGGTTCCACGCAGTCTGTCTGTGCAGTAGGAACCACCTGGCCCGTAGAATCCTCTGCGAAATATTTTGATCAAGTTGGGTCAACAACAATCGTCGGCAAGTACTCATGGAGGAGGGAGGTAGATATTCGATGACACACGTGTAGATGTTTCTAGCGATGATTCTCGTCGCCAATGTCTTGCTTTTGATGATCATGTTTCTATAGTTTTCTTTCTGGTGTATTTTGCCTCGCCTCGCGTGGTAGAATGTTCTCATATAAATAGAGTGATCCCAGGACACCTTGGCCCAAGGGAGGAGGCGGCGGATCCCCATAGGTCCCAAATGTGGCGATAGCATAGCTATGTCTCGTCGAGCAGAGAGGAAATGGAGGGCCCTGTTGACTATTCCAGCCATACCAGACCCATACCAGACCACCTGCCCTGCTACCGCGACATGAACCCGGTACCGAGTCTAAAATTTCCGCAGCCCAGGCCCCGATACGGGTCTCATGGACCCGCAGGTAGACCCGACCCGCATCAACACAACAATAGTAATGGAGGGAGGAGCATCCGGCGATGTGAATGGGCTCTGGGTTGGGGCAAAAGCCTTGTGGCAGTACCCGGCCGGATCTGGCGAGGAGCTCGCAGTCGGTACCGAATGAAGCTTCTCGTCAGTCTCATGCTCGTCGGTCTCTCTCTCTGTAGTTTCGAAGTAGATATCCATGGCGGGCGGATCGAGATTGGGGATTGGGGACTAGGCCGAGGACGGATGGGGAGTAGCCGGAGGAGATGGTGGCCGGAGATTGCTTGAGGACGAGGCCGGTGGCGGGCCTGACGGTTCCGCTGCTAGTTCCTAGCGGCGGCCGATGGGGAATCAGGACCAGGATAGATGTGTGATCGGGAACATAGAAAGAGAGGCCGAGAGGAGGCGAGGAGCACCACGTCAGTCGTGACTGGCGTGAGGCTGTGAGGAGAGGCGCCAGGTTTCTTAGTGGGCCGGGGCTGCTGGGCCAAATTTCAGTAGTTCTTCAACAGCTGGTAATATACTATAGGACTGTTGGGCCATAATTTTGCAGCGGGGATACGGGTTTCGGGTCCAGGCATACCAGACCCGGACCAGTTAGACCCGACGTGAATGGAAATTTACCAATAGCATACCCGCGGACATTTTTTCTTATCAGACCCGCATCCTAATCGGGTCTAGACCCGTCGGTTTTGCGGGTCTCGGGTATTGCCATCCATACTGCTAACAGATCACCTTGTGAGGTACGCTCTCGCGCACAAGTGCGTGATTGCCGAGGAAGGGCGCTTGGTGCCCGAGCTTGCCGCCAAAGCAGCGGCAAACCCACCTGAGGGTTCCGGGAAGAAGCGCTCCCGGAAACGCGGCAGGAAGCAAGTGCTTACCGCGGAGCCGGGGGCTCCCTAGAGGACCACCATGAAGACGGTGTCGGCAGGAGCATGGGGGAGCAAGCCGGCGGAGGCCGCGCGCTGCCCCATCCACACCAATGCCACCCACGACGCGCAGAACTGCCGCACTCTCCAGACCATCAAGGAGAAGCGCGAGCAGCGCCACGAGGAGCGCCCCGCTGCCGGAGCTTGCTTCAACGGCGGGGACATCGGGCACCTCTCTTGGGACTGCCCGAACAACCCCCGCGGCGGAGCAGGTCGGGGCGCAACCGGCGGCGACAAAGGAGAACCTGCGGGGGGTCGCGGTCAAGCCCGCGGCTACAAGGACCGGCCTCCCCGGGGATGCGACAAGCCTCGCGTTGAACAGCGTGAGGGTGACTGCAGCAACGATGCCGATGAGCCCAGCTTCCAGGAGCCTCGCGACGTTGCCTGCATCCACGGGGGAGCGTACGCTCTCACGTCTCACGCTGCCATGAAGCGGCTTACGCGTGAGGTCTGCGCCCTCCTCCCCAGCGTGGAGGCGCAGCAGCCGTGGAGGTGGTCGCATGTGCCGATCACCTTCGACTCGGATGATCACCCGATCCATCCCTTGGGGTCAGGGATACCCCCCCCCCCCCCCCCCGTGGTGTCGCCGATCATAAACAATGTGACGGTGACTAAGGTACTGGTGGACAGCTGGGCAAGCCTCAACCAGCTGTCCACCAAGCTGGTGGGGAAGCTTCAGCTGCCCCTGGAGCAGATGAAGCCCAACGACCCGTTCCGGGGGATCAACCCCGGAGTGGTGCAGCCCATGGGGCGAATCACGCTCCCGATGACCTTCGGTTCCCGGGAAGCGTTCCGGACTGAGCACATCGTTTTCGATGTAGCTCACACCCCATTGCCATACAATGGGATCATTGGTCAGCCGGCGCTGATCAAATTCATGGCGGCAAGCGTATAGTTGGCAAGTCCCCGGATACGCAAGGCTAAAGCACGAGAAGAACAGAGCCCCTCCCCGGCAAGCTAGTCTTAGACAAAGAAGCAAGTAAAAGTAGCATTGGATATATTGAAGCTTGAGCGAACGAGTTAACGAATAACACTTGTGATGGTAAGGGAAAGCTAACACAAAAAGTTCTAAGGCGCCATGCACCACTTGCAAGAAAAAAAAAAACACAGGCAATCATGCAGGAGGTGCTCCCGGGGCAGCTACGTCGGTGTCAGGAGCATCCTAGGCATCGGGGGCTTCTCCGACAACCTCCTCGTCAGCGGCTTCGTCTTCATCGACCTTGCCCTGCATCCGCGCCACCATCTCGTCCACAACCCCCTGTGCCGCTACCCGGTGGGTCTTGGCCTCTTCCTCGTCCGACCAGGCGTCGAAGACCGACTCGAACGGGAAGTCCGGGTGGGCGGAGTGGACCCGGGTGAGAATTTGCCCGGCGACCTGCTCGGCTGCAAGGCCGACTTGCCGGTCCCCGAAGGCCATAACATAGTTCTGCAGGCCGCTCAGCCGACCAACGAAGTCTGCGAAGAAGGAAGTGAAGCTGCCCATGTCCGCCCCGTCGAAGGAAGCCACAGGGATGTCGAACCCCTGCAGTGCCTCCACCACCGAGTCCGCCAGCTTCTTCAGCCTGGCCACCTCCCTGTCCTGCGGGCCCGCAGCTTGTTGCACGCACCGCGGGCCTCCTGGGCCTGCCGCTTGTGTTCGTCGCACTCGGACTTCAGCCTGCCGATCTCGGATGCCTTCTTGGTGTTGTCGTCGTCGACTAGCGGGAGTTCCTGCCGCACCATGTCGAGCTCGCCCTGAAGGGACGAGCTGGCATCTTGGGCGGCCTTGAGCTGCCCCGCAAGCTCGCACTCCCGGGAGCAAGCCTGGTCCTGCAGCTCCTTCTCCCGGCGCGCTGAGGCTTCGGCTGCTGTTGCAGCCGCTGTCTCCAGCTCTCTGACCTCGCGGCAGAGGCGCTGGATCTCCAGAGAATAGTTGGACAGTAAGTCCGTCTTCTCCCGGAGACGCGCCTGGAACGAGTTCAGAGCCGCTTGGTGCTCCTCCTCGCTCTTGGCGTGTGTGGCCTTCACCAGCTCGAGCTCCCGTTGGTGCTCTTGCTAGAGATCCCACAACTGCTGGAGGACTTCTGCCTCCGGCACCCCTTGCACGATAGGCGTTGCCCCGGCTTGCCGGGCCTGCTGGAGCTCCTCCCGGAGCCGCTGCAGCTCGGTGCGCTGCTGCTCTGCCTCCCGTCGCGCTGCTCCCCGTTCCGCTACCACGCGGGCGTGGTGCTGCTGCGCGTCATTGAAGAAATCGACGAACATCCGCTGTTGCTGCTGGATGTTGTCGATCACGCAGTTTCCCTGCTGGAACATGCTGGGGTTGAAGGCGGCTCCGACGAGCTCATGTCCGCCATGTCCGCCCGGCGAGCTCCCCTGCTCCCGGGCTGAAGGCGGCTCCGACGGAGGAGGAGGACCCTGCCGCAACCGTCTGTGATCCCGAGGGCGCGTCGGGATTTGACACTCCCCCGGCCTGCCAAGCCTTGCCGCTCCTTGCCCGTCCAAAGGGGCGGGCTGGGGGCTCGGGGGCTTCTCCAGAGCACCGCCGCCTGCTTCGGTTGGCGGAGGCTGCTCCGTGTCACCTGCCACAGATGGCGCCCCCTGCGTGGCGTCGCCTGCGGCAGCAGTCACGGCTCTGGCAGGCACTGTGGCCAATGACTGAAGGGGTCGTCGACTTTGCCGGTGAGGTCGATCACCCGCACCTCGGTGGGCGCGGGCGGTGCCGGAACATCCCCGGCAATTGCATGAAGAGCACCTGCGTCAAGTATGGGAGATGGCGCGGATGGGTAAAGGAAATGCTGGAACTCGCACGTACCTGCCACCGGGCTGGTGCCCTGCGACCTCGAATCGGGGACCCTCGAGTCCCCAGCGGCAGCTGCCGCCGTCACAACAGCCGCATCAGCGGCATCTCGGTCGCGACCGCCCGATGTCGGGCAAGGCTTCTTGGTCGGGACTGCCGGCGACGTGCTGGTCTGCCCCCTCTTCCTCGAAGAACTGGAAAATGCAAAAACAGTTAGTCAGGCATGCAAAAAATTCACGAAATCGCAAGTGTTCTGGACATCGTTGAGCTCCGCCCGCCGGTTTGAGCTTGAGCACCCTGTCCGGGAGGATGCTCCTCGCCGGGGGGCCGCTCCGCGTGGGTGGGACTGGCGGAGCCGCCAAAGTAGTCGGGGCAGCTGTTGCAGCCGCGTCGCTGCCGCCGGAGGCCCCAACCCCCGCGTCGCCGTGAGGCTCCTGAGGCTGCGGGCTGGCCTCCTTCCTGCTCGCCCGCTTCGCCGCAGACCGCCTCACCAGGGGGACGTCGTCTTCCTCGGCATCGTCCTCCGACGCAACCCCGCTAGCTGTCGGGGGAGCGTCATCATCATCGTCATTGCCGTCGTCGCTGAAGTCTCCTCCGACACCTAGGGAGGAGTCATCAGAGTCCGAGTCCTCTTGCCTGGCGGAGGCCTGGCCTTGGCCCCCCTTCCTCGAGTCGGCAGCCGACTCCTTGCCCCTGCGGGGCCTGGGCTGCAGGGGGAGGGTTGCGCCATGATCCCCCACTCGTCGCAGAGTGGGAGATCCTGGGCTCCCGGGTTCGGGATCCCGGCGTGGAGCGGGTGCGCTCCAAGCAGGGGCAACCGGTAGGCTTCGTCCTCGCCGGTGATGCCCTTCACCCAGAATTGCACTTCCTCCGGGAGGAGGTCTGTGCGCTACAGCCGGTCCGGTCGCCGGACCCGGTGTACATCCACACCGGATGTGAGTGCTGCTGCAGGGGAGCCACGCGCCTCCCGATGAAGTGGCGCGCCACATCCGTGTCCGTGAGCCCAGCCTCACGGAGCGCCTTGATCTTGGTGCGGATTGGGGCCAGCTCCTCGTCCTTTTGGTCACGGAGCATCCAGTCGTCAGAGCCCTTCGGGTGCCCGAGGGGCTCCTCGTGGAACTCCTGGAACTCGTCCGTGCGCACCCAGCACCAGTCGCGGCACCACTCGTGCTCGATCTTCTTCTTCCCTAACTCGATGAACTCCGACTTGATCCTGTCGCGGAACCGGAACACCACTCCCAAGGATAGGGGAGCCTTCTTCTCCACCCTCAAGTAGTAGTAGTGGCGAAATAAAGCCACCAATGGCATCACCCCCACAGACGCTTCACAAAGGTGTTGGAAGGCAGCCAATGTGAAGAACGACGTGGGGTGAAGTTGCGCCATGATGAGCACGTAGGTCTCCATGATGGCTGGGAGGAAGAAAGAGTGCGGCGGCACGAACCTGGCTAGGATGAATCTCTCGAAGATCCGGAAGTATTGCCGGTCGCGCTCCGCGCCGACGGGGAGAATCCGCGTCGGCCCGTACCCGTTGTGCTTGGTGGCCAGCGCCAAGACCAGCTTGTCTACCCCCTCGTCGTTGTATCCGGGGGGGGGGGGGGGGCGAAGGCGAACTTAGCCCGCATTTCCTCATCCTTCTGGGCTCGGTCCGACAGCTCCTTCTTGCTGACCTTCTCGCGCTTTTCCCCTTTGCTGGTGCTCCACTTGGGACGGTTCTGGCCCTTGGAAGACATCGGCGGAGGTGGGGAGGTGATTTGGTTGGAGTTGGGGCGTGGAGAGCTTGGGAGGAGGCAATGGCAGGAGCAAGAGGCAATGGGGAGTGCCCGCCGCCAACCTTGGGTATTTATCGGTGATGGCGGGCTGCAATGGACACCCCCACGATCGGCAGTAAAGTGCCCTAAAGAACTGGAGATTAAGAGGGGGGTGCGCGATGTGGCCTTAACTCTTTGGTGATTAAGGGGGATAAGGCACGAAATCGTGCGCCCGACCGTTTCGCTCGGAGGAGTGGAACTGTAAATGCGGCCCACAAGGCCGGGTGCCGAGGGACTCCCCTTGAGACCCACGCGTCGGATAGGGCGTAGCCCGGCAACCGACTGAGGGTAGCACTTGCTAGGAGCTTCAAGGCTGCCGGCCCACGCCCGAGGGCTACTGTCGTACCAGTGGCCCACGGGGTCCCAATGATACGGGACGCATGGGTCGCCAGTGACGAAGCCCCGTCAAGAAGGCCTCCCGAGAAGCAATGAGCCCGGGAAGCCTGCCTCGAGGAGACGGTCCTTGGTGAAGGAGAAGCTAAGGGCCAGAATATAAGAAGCCCCCGAGAACCCCGGTCCCGGGAAGCTGAAGAAACGCCTCCCGGCAACTAGCCGGGTGCGCTAGCCGGGAAGGGGCACACCAGCAACCCACGCTCAGGCATGCAGGCGGGGCCCGCAGAACAGTGAAGACAGGACAAGACGGCAGGCGTAGTGCATTTAATGCACCGACAGTAGTCTTATCAGCGGGCCTAGGCTTGCTTAGCAAGGCTAGGGCGGCTACCCTACGAACCATTTTTTCTACCGTGAATAGTGGACCAGGCGCTGCATGGTGTCCAGCATGGATTAGCAGAAATGTATTTCATGTGGCTGTGACACGCATCTAGGAGACGTGTCACGCTGCATGCGTTGGCACGTGTGGTATCCCCTTGTCTATAAAAGGAGAACCGATGCCACCGGTCAAAGGGTTCCGAGAAGTCTTAGTTTGAGCCCTAGTTAGAGCCATCGCCAAGTAGCTCCCCAGGAACTCCTGGGACACCTTGTAAGCAACATACGCAATCATGAATACAACAAAAAAGCAGGATGTAAGGTATTACACCTTCGGATGGCCCGAACCTGGGTAAATTCACGTGTCCACACTTCGTGTCTATCGTCACGTCGGCGATCGCCGGAGTGATCGCCGCGCCCTCCACCGAACCAAAACGGGGGTGCTCGGCATCCCCGATGCCAGAGACCCGTGCTCCGACAGAAGGCTACTGCATGTTGTACGCCGACTACTTCGCCGATGATCCATTGCATGACGATGTGATCTTTCGACGCCATTTCAGAATGTCTCGGAAGCTCTTTTTGAAGATCACCGAGTACCTCGGGGAGTATGACGATTACATCAGATTGAAGAGGGATGTCGTCGACACACTTGGTTTCACATCAATTCAGAAATGCACAGTATCCCTCCGGTTGCTTGCTTATGGAATTCCTGCCGATACACAGGACGACTACCTCCGCATGGAGGAGTCCACAGCCATCGATTGCATGTACAGGTTCTGTAGGGCAATTGTGGCGATGTTTGGAGATCAGTACTTGAGGACACCCACTGCAGAAGACACAGCTCGGATCATGGCACAGAATGCAAAAAGAGGATTCCCAGGTATGCTTGGCAGCATCGACTGTATGCATTGGTCATGGAAGAACTATCCATTTGCACACCAAGGCATGTATAAAAACCACAAAGGATCATGCAGTGTGGTGCTTGAGGCAGTGGCCGATCAGGATCTGTGGATTTGGCATGCCTTCTTCGGTATGGCAGGATCGCACAATGACATCAATGTGTTGCAATGCTCGAATGTATTTGCCAAGCTCGTTGAAGGCACTGCTCCTCCGGTGAACTATGAGATCAATAGCCATGTGTACAACAAGGGATACTACCTGGCAGATATGGCATCTATCCAAGATGGTCGACCTTTGTGAAGACAATCTCAAACGCACCCGCAGGAGGAGCAAGATCTTGGTTTGCGACGCAACAGGAAGCATGCAGGAAGGATGTCGACCGGGCATTTGGTGTGTTGCAGGCTCGATTTGCCATCGTCCGGTACACTTCTCTCACTTGGTCGAAAGATCAGATGTGGGAGGTCATGGCGGCCTATGTGATCATGCACAACATGATCATTGAGAGCGAGCGGGAATGTCCGGTGTTCGACACTGAACCGTATAAACGGATGAGTCCTCTGGCCAATGTTAATCACCAGTTGTCGACCGCCTTTGCTGCTTTCCTCGCCCGGCGGCAAGAATTCGAGACGCTAGTACTCATCAGCAACTTCAAGATGATCTGGTCGAGCATTTGTGGAGGCTCCGAGGAAATGTCTAGTTTTTCTTATTTGTTTGATTGAATTTGTTTGAATTGTGATTCAAAACTTGTCAAATAATGTGCTTGTTTCAATTTGCAATATTTGTAAAATTTGGTTTGGGGAGGCATATGGGGGCGCCGGCTGAAATCTAGCCGGCGCCCCCCCATACGGCCGAAAGAAGTGGCAGGCCGGATGCGAAATGGGGGGGGCGGCTGGTGTTTCTCTAATGGTCATATCCATGGTGATCATGTCCATATCACGTCATGGCGTGCCAGCTCTGATATGTATTGGCTCCCAAGCGCCTCGCAGTCCGGCTAGTCGTCGCACGACTCGTCGGAAGCCATCTGCTCCCTCCCTTCCCTCCTCCGCCGGCCGCCGCACCATGCTTGATCTTCTACTGGCTCTCCACCCTCCACATCGCCGCCGCCAGCGACCAGCTCCAAGTATGAAATCACCAACAGAAGCGCCACATTTCCCTTGTGCTTCTCCGTTTCTAACTCCTATCTGCAGTGTGCTGATTCTTTTGCTTGCTTTGCTTATGGGTCTCCATGGCATTGGATCAGCGGGACATCGTTAACCGCAGAAAGCAGGTTCGTCACCTTTCCCCTGTTCTCTTCTCTGTCGCTCCATGCTGCCGATGGAAGATATCTTCACTGCCACACAAAGTAGTACCAGTGGCGGGTGAAATTCTGCACCAGTGGCGGTGAACAGCCCCGTCACTAAGCACGCGCCACTAGTGTTTCACCCGACCTGTGGCCATCAAGATGCACCGCCATTGGTGCTTCACCCTACCAGTGGCCGTCAACATGCACCGCCACTGGTGTTTACATAGGAAGAAAAAAAATACAGGTTTGCGGTATTCACAATATATCCACAGTATATTACACATTCGCAACATTTACAGTAATTTACACATCCACAGTACACAGATCAATACATGCATCGAATCGTTCAAAGAAAAATACATGCATCGAAAATGAAAAAAAAACAGGCCGCACCAAATCCACAGCAACCCCACGGCCTCCTCGTCTCCAGGGCAGCGCCGTCCTCATCTCCTCAGCGGCACCGTCTTCATCTGGCGGTAGAGAAAAATATGAGCGAGAGAGCAGAGAAAATGAGGGAGAGAACAAAGAGAGAACGGAGAAAGGAGTAAGGTCAGTACCATCTTCCTCTAGGGCAACTCCTCCAAGGAAACATTGGAACACTTGTTCTTTGGATGCTGCTTTGCACAAGATTGCTAGGCTGAGATTGGCATTACCTGGGACCAAAATTCCAGCATCATCCACAACATTGACTCAGCTAAAAGGCGGTGGAATCATGGGCTCTTTTGGGAGATTTTTACGCTTGGAAGTTGGGGTGTCTGAAGGAGAGAAACGCCAAGATTTTTGAGAACATCACCCCCTCTAAGCGCTACTGGAAGCGCCGGCTTAAGGCTGACCTAGAGCTTCTTAATTTTAGACTTGCTAAGGACTCGCAAAAAACACAGCTAGCTTGTTTTGTGTCCACTTTGTAATTTTCCTTTTTGAGGGGCGAATCCCCTCCTTGTTGTACATATGTAACTCTGTAACCCTTTTTGCGTGATTAATACAAATCACAGTAGGAGACTCTCCTACTGTTTTCCCCGGTCAAAAAAAAACTCCACGCCGGCGACCACCACCAAGTGAGAGAGAAAAAGTGAGAGAGGGAGAGAGAAAGAGAGAGAGAGATAGAGAGAGAGAGAATGAAAGAGAGGTAATGAAAGAGAGAAACCGAGAGAGGGAGAGAAAAATGGTACCCGTAGCGGCGGGGCCGGATCCGCCGGCGCTAGGACCAGAGGCGTGGACGTCCGTCAGCGGCGAGGAGGGAGGATGGGGGGCGGTTGACTTCATCGGTGGTGCTTGCTGGGATGGGAGGAAGGAGAGAAGGTAGCAGAGGTAGAGAGAAATGGGGAGGAGGGCGGTGCGAGTAGGCATGGAGGAGGGTGGAGGGTGGCGCAAGGGGCGGTGGAAGAGGAAGGAGGGCGCGCTCGCTAGGAACACGAGAGAAAAGAGATTGGGGGAGAAGGAAGGGGTGGCCACCAAGGGAGAGAAATAGAGAGGAGAGAAATAGGAGGTGGGGCGGGTTTAGTCTCAAAACAGCCACTGTTGACTTGTGTAATTTTGTTTTTCTATTTTTCATATAATTTACAAGTATCTAATATGACTAAATTGGTGTATAAGTTTATAGAGATGGTCTACTTTGTGTTAAAATTGGATAGGTGCCATTTTGAGCCATATTACTTGTACTTGCTTCACAAAATACCCCATTTTTGCATTTATAAAATGCAAAAATCATTTTTGCAAACCAAAAATTTGTAAAGCTATGTTTCGCATGGCAAGATGCACATGGGTGCAAAAATTGGATTCATTATCATGAACTATGGTCTAGAAATGGTCGTGACTTTGGTCATTTGGCTTGAAACTCATAAACATTCATACTTGATAGTCCATTTTGTGAAGGAATTTTTTGAAAAAAATTCAAAATTCAAGTTTACCATTTTTCATGGAAACTAGTACACATAAGAGGACTCCATGCCAAAGAATCGACTTTTTTGACATTTTCTCCATATTTTTTGAATTATTGCAAGACTGGGAGAAAATTGTCGGCACATCTTTCCATAGAAAGGTGTCAAATATTTCAACACCCTCTGTGAATCTTACCTAATTATTACTTGGGTACCTTAAAATGATTTTTTAAATTTTTTACGAACAAACTATCACACACTTGTAGTTCAAATTTGAATTACTTTTGGGAAATCGCTAGAAATTCATTTAAATGTGGAAAAGTATCAATAAAGCTAGAAGATTCAAAACCTTTGGACACAACCAATTAAATATGTTCTAGTTTGTGTGAAAATTGTATAAGTGCCTTTTCGAACCATAAAAATTGTACTTGTTTAAAAATTTACTTCATTTTTTGCATTGGAAAAATAGAAAATCATTTTTTCTGAGAAACACCATGTGATATTATTTTTCAAACATGTTAAGGAATAGAAATGAAGACTTAGTTATGATTTTTGCAAGTTTCAAAAAGAATCACATCGTTCCAATTTTTATGAATTAGTTGTGATTTTTACAAGTTTCTGCAGTCTCCTCGGGGGTCAACACTGGCCGGTCTTGGCTAACAAACCAGCCACTGGTGACCCCCCCATCAGTGCCGGGCTGAAAAACCAGCCAATTTTGAGAGTCACCAGTGGTTGTTACCATGGACGGCCACTGTTGGGGGTTCGCTAGTGGCCATGGACGCGCACAGCCACTGGTGCTAGACCACCTGTGGCGGTGATTCTCTTGTCACCATCTCTATCGCCACTGGTGCTAGAGCACAAGTGGATGTGGCTTCCCACGGCCACTGGTGGAGCACCAGTGGCTGTGATATTTTTGCCTCGCTCGAACAGCCACTGGAGGTCATCCACCAGTACCACATTCTGGCATAGTGCTTGTCCTCCACACATGGAGGGGAGGGAGCGCATGGGAGGAGAGAGATGGCGAACCAGCAACAAAGACGCATTTGGGAGTGAATGTACATATCCGAGCAGGCACGAGGCACCCCACGTCGGCCCTGCAAGTGGGGCTCACTAGCTACAACAAAGGAGATTGACTGAAAAATCTTAAATGGGGTAACTTGTGGAACAACTTTCTTAAATGGGGTAAAAAAAATGGAATTCCCACTAAATGGGGTAAAAAAATGGAATTCCCACTAAATGGAGTAACGGCTGTCAAGAAAATAAAAAATGGAGGTAAGAAGTGGAATTTACTCTTTTTTACGGAATGATAAAACCACACGTCAGTTGTAAGAAAAATGTACGTTCAGTATTAAAAAGAGAGGGAAAAAGCCTCGACGTGGACGACCCTTGATGCGTCCGGGGACACAAGACACAACGGACGTCCTTTCCATGCATTTTCCTCCTCACGTCCGTTCTGGTTCATCAGTTCCAGTTCTAGCTTAAGCAAGCCCCAACCTGCAACAGGCGACGCAACCACCTGCTGCCGCGCGCAATACAGTCAATCAAAACCTGGCCTAGTGATTCCAAGTATCGGAGGAGACGGAAGGTGGCGGCGCAGAAGAGATGGAGGAGGCGGTGAGCATGCTGGTGGAGCACCTGGTGCGGCCGGTGCTACCGAGCTCCGCCGTCGTCACTCCCGAGATGGAGCAGGACGTAGCCCGGCAGGTGAGGAACTTCAACGGATCACGCCATATATGCATGGAGTTAATTTTGTTTTCTCATATATGCATCGTGGTGTGCTAGATTGGGGTGTAATTGCTTTGGTCTTGATTGAGATTCACGCTAGCCCACGGTAGAGAACTGAGGAGGAACTGATCACGCCATGCATTTTGTTTTCTCATGCATCGTGGTGTGCTGGATCCCTGGATATATTGGGGTGGAAATCCTTTGGTCTTATTCAAAGGGGAGGAGCTACCATTAAGCTAGGCATTGGAGTGGTGTTCCCGGTAAGATCGTTGGAGGTTTTGGGTAGAGCATGCAAGTGAACTTGTGCAAAGTAGTACTTCCTCCGATCCATAAAAAATGTCGTCCACTTAGTACAAAATGAAAGAGGTGGTGCAGATGGAGGAGGCGTTGAGCATGTTGGTGGAGCACCTGGTGGGGCCGGTACTACCGCCCGCCGCCGACGTCACTCCCGAAATGGAGCAGGCCGTAGCGCAGCAGGTGAGGAACTCATCACGCCATGCCCATGCTCGGGGTTAATTTTGTTTTCTCATGCATCGTGCCGTGTTGGATGCCTGGATTGGGGTGGAATTTCCTTTGGTCTTGATTCAGATTCACGCCCGGTGGAGATTGATACCTGGAAATGCTAGCTTGCGGCTATGAAGCCTCTATATCAGAATTAAATAGACTAATTACCAAAGGATACATCCAGTTGTGTCGAGCGTTGCATGCTGCCAATTACCCATTCCAGGTGCCACTCGAAAATGGCGAGGCTATGCTGAGATACGGACAACAGCCTACTTTGAAGCCATCTATGCAAGACTTCAGGGCCATAAAAAACATGGATAAACACACTTTTCCATCCTCTGTTGCTTTAGTATCTATCTCTACAAAATTGCCCGAAGATCTCTTCTCCACCTCGGCTTGAAGCTATACAAGATCCTAAAGGTGTTTGCGAGACCACCATATAATTCTTTCATTGCCCTCTGTTTTGCCTTCCATGCTAATCTATAACTAAGTTCTATTTTGTACAGCCTCTCCAAGTATACCTGGAGCTCCTTTGCACTAGTGTTCGGTTTAGCACGCAAAGTCGTAGTTATCTTTTCTGCAAGCCAAAGCTGCGGTTTCATGCTCGTTACTCTCTGAGAGGTAGTCATACATGTATGTTCATATGGGATCTCATTGATCCTTACAGTCCTTCCGTCAGGTTGCCGTCTAGCCATAATGTACCACATGCAAGGCTACATGTTGCCATCGAAACCTTTGCACTTCGCACAAAACTGTCAACTGCTTTTCCTTAAGGTTTTGGCATTAAAATTGCGGTTCATTGTATAGGTATTGAATGACATCCTGAACTCATCCATGTTTGTCCAAATCCCGCCTACTCGAAAATCAGGACGAGCAGCATCTTCGTAAGTTGTAGCCTCTAGGAGCAACTTTGTGTCCACGGTCGTAGAATGCCCTCAAGAAGCACAAGGGGATTGTCCATCATTGGGCAATCCACCATCCGAATTCTCATGCGCGTCATCTATTTCATCTGCCGGAATGCTGAAAAGCCTGGCCATTTGGTTGTCAGACATTGGTTCTATAACTAAATCGGTTCGATGTGCCACTCTAACCATGTTCCAATCGACCGGACCACCTATTTCGGCCATTTGAACATTCCCAGCCACCTGCAACCTATTTGTAGATGTCTACATGTGAGCTACCATACTGGAATCGCTGCCGCAAGAAGGTGCCATAGAAGGAAAAATACTTGGTCTTGCTTTGTTGTGGCGGGCGCATCGCTTGCTGCTGCGCAATTTCGTCAAAAAAAGCTCAGCTCCCGCCAGCAGGGAAATGGCTCCAAAATGTTAGGGTTCATATAGCAAAAAAGGGGGGAGGGGTGCAGATCTCAGTTAGACAGGAGAGAAACAAGCCTGGGGTAAGCGTGGTGCTCTCACCCGGTCCGCCGCTGAGAATGGAATCGCATCAGAGACGGGCCGCTGGGCTGCTTATAAGATCAGAGTACCTAAACTAACCATACCGGTAAGGACTGTTAACCCAAGCTCTCTTAAGGGTATCTCACTTGTAAGTGCCTTAAATGCACATAATCCAGTTCCAGCCAAAAATATGGTGTGCATGATCCATTGCATGCGAACACAATTTCCTCGGGCGACTCACCTTCAGATTTGTGGCCAAGGAGCGATTGGCCCGTTTTGTGGGTACCTTAATTTGCCATTGAGATCATTGGACATTTTTGGTAGAATAATTAGTTTTGTTGGGTCTGTGATGCTTGTTCGTGCATCATTTTAGCTTGAAAACATGCTCGTCCCATATGTGTCCTTGGTGGTCTTGATGGTATACTGCTTCTCTTGGCGCGCGTGAGAGTTACACTTATTTGTAGTCTTCGACAAAAAATGTAAAAAAAAATCCTGAGAACTTTTATTTTTTTGCAGAATAGTGGAATATAAGGCTTTTACACTTGTATTGATTCAAGTAGAACTGGATTGTTACTTTAAGAACATGCACCTGTAGACTAGTTGTCTAGTATTGTATGATTTTGTTTTGGACAATAAACCTGCAAATCTAGGATTCCAATGTCTTCGTCTCGGCTCGATCATAAGCAGTGTACATCCTTATTGTTATGGGTTTACAATTTCTTTTCAAATTTCCCACCGTGTAAGATGTTGTTTCCTTTGGTATATATTCATCACACTCGGCGTATCCATGGAATTAATGTTTGTCACATTTTTTGTTTTTGTACAGTTTAATGACGGAATGTTAAATGCACTCTTTTATTTGTTAGTATTTTCCTCTTTTCTTGTTCTGCTTAAATACATTTAAAACAGTGTTCTCTACACACATATAAAAGCAATTTAATTGTATTTGTTTTCTTGTTTGTATTTTCTTCTTTTCCTTGTTCTGCTTAAATACTATTAAATACCAAATGCATTTGAGCGAGTGGCTCAAACGTGCAAAAGGGGAGCAAGTGTGGATGAGGACAGCTGAGTGGACCTGCAGCCGGCGACGCAACCACCGGCCGCCGCAACGCAGACAAACAAAACCTAACCTAGTGATTCCAAGTATCGGAGGAGATGGACATGGAGGGTACTGGAGAGGTGGTGCAGATGGAGGAGGAGGTGAGCATGCTGGTGGGGCCGGTGCTTCCGCCCGCCGCTGACGTCACTCCCGAGAGGGAGTAGGCCGTAGCGCAGCAGGTGAGGAACTCATCACGCGTCATGCCCATGCTTGGGGTTAATTTTGTTTTCTCATGCATATCCTGCTGTGCTGGATGCTTGGATTGGGGTGGAATTCCTTTGGTCTTGATTCAGATTCACACCCGGTGGAGTGAACTACTCTGTTGTTTGGTAACAAAGAAGTACTATACTACAGCTACACAAAGATGGTACACAAACACAAGAAACAACAATCAAAATGGTTGGCTGGACAGAATAACACAAAAAGCTTGTCTCCGCAGCTTGCCTTCGCTGATGTCAAACATTTTTTATTGTGTGCTTCTCTCTCTGTTGCAGAAGATATGTTCACCTTCTTGAGTATGGTCCATGAAAAGAATCCTGTGGAGGATGTGAAGCCCTCTGTTACTGACAGAGCATGGATGCTTGTGAGATTGTTGAAGCACTTGATGCGAGTCAAGATTTTCCAGAAATGTCATTGTGGCCGATAGCAAAAGTTGCCGTGCTTTTTCCTGACCCGACAAGAAAAAAATGTTTGACTGAATATAGCTCTGATACCCAAGGTGTCTGGTCAATCATAGAGAAGGAATTTGATGCATCAGCTGGTAACTCACATAGCAGCAAGCAGTCTTTGGAACATCCATATGTGCTTAAGCAACTAGCATTTACTGAGGTGGAGCGTTGAACAGGTTGGATTTTTATCATCACAACCCCTAATTTTCCATATCCATATCTATCTATTTCAATTTGCCTCTATATATTAGATACTAAACTATCAGTTTGTTAAGTCTCATGCTGAAGTATTTCGATGCAATTGTACAACCTTGGTATCTAAAGAGACATGTATCTATAGTTTGCTCACTTGGATGAGAATAAGGGGAATTAACCATTATAGAATATATCCCATTGAAATTTTTTAGTGTTGACCTTAGTTTCTGTTAATTTATTTGAACTGTAATGAACCTAAAAAGTGGTTTGGGCGTCCTCTTGCTTAGTTGCTTTGCATAGAAAAGCAAGAGGAAGGGCATTGCACAGAACATCCAAAAAGTGCACTTCTCACTTGCTTTTAACTCATTTCACAGCATTCAGTTCGGGGACAAAACATAAGAAAATCCAAATGTAATCACTTGTATTATTCTCTGGCATTGTGGCTCTCATTTGTTTTGGTTGCGTACAAGCTACTAGCCTACTACTTACTAAAATTGTATTTAATTGCATCATTCACAAACTAGCACGTTAAAATAACCTGGGACTCTACAATGATTAATTCACCTTGTACATGTGCTCAAAGAAATCAATTGGTTCCTAGAGAATGCTATTTATATATAGTTCTGTAAATATAGGCATGTAAAAAGTGGGATATACATACATAATACTTGGTTATGCGTGATTGTAATCTGAACTCTATTGTTTCTTAATACACAGCCCACTTTCAAAAAACAAAGCATTTAAAAGTGGGATATACATATATAATACTTGATTGTTATTTTTATTAAGATTTGCACTTTCTGTTTGCTCCCTGTACATTGTTCCTCTCCCATATGGTAAACTTATGGTCTTAAAAGGTATGGAGCGCTCAAAATTGCATCTTCTCGACAAAGATATGACATACACATTGAGTACAGAAAGGACAACTACCAAGTTATTCATTGTGGGGTATGAAAAAACCATGAACAGAGAACTTACAGAAATTCCTCTACAAGAGTTGATATCCAGGTTCGCTTTTACCTATTAGGCAGTTCGATGATTGTAGATTACACCCCTTTTTATTAACCAACTTTATTATCTAGCTTGATGGATCTTTAAACTATGTTGGTACTAGTTGCTTCGCTAAAGCTCTTTCCATTTTCCCCTCTAGCAGTACTGTGTTTCATGTATATATAATGCTCATTGCATAAAATCGTTTTTTTTTCTTGTTGTCCTCTAAAATGCTTAATGGTGTATCATGTAGCTTTTGCCGTTTCTGAATGATTGTAACTCCTGACATTTTTGGGATTTTCCTCTCTTGACAGTATGAGTGGACAGTTATTTGTAAATGATCCATTCCCTAAAACATCATCTGTTGTTGAGCACTATCATATTCTCCCATATAATTAAGAAGAGTTTGCTTCAATTCCTGCAGAGGTAACATAAGATCTGTACTAAGCTATTTATGCATAAAAGTTGCGCCAGAAGTTGTTGGGTTAATGATGGTACAGATAACACTTGACATGTTTCGGGAAAGCCCTTCTGATTCTGCACTACATGAAATAGCTGAAAGCGTGGAACAGCAAGAAGCAAATAGCAAGTACAAGATGCAAAAAGGAACTAAAAAAGTGTCAACACCAAAGCAAAAGAAACAAGCAATAAAATTAGTTGATACCAATAGCAACAACAGATCCAGCACCAACAAGGGCAGGAAGAACAACAAAAGAACATAGGAAGCCAAGACTACAGCGCTGCTGTCAACGTGGAAGGTCGGGATGGTGACAACCCCGTGAGAGAAAATGATGCACTTATTGTTGTTGGTGTGGATACTTCAAAACAAACAACCAAGTCTAGAAACACAAAGGAAGCAGCTGCAGCAAGTGGAGGACAAATCATCCTACAAGCTGGTGAGTCATTTTAACACTATCTAGATACTGATCCATCATTTCCTTTTTTGTGTTGTGATATAATCACGTTCTTTTAGGTGTTCAAGTGGACAAGAAAAACACACAGGGTGGTGATATCACCCCGGATGTCTTCCCTAAAAAGGTAAGCTAAATAAGTACAGCTTGAAAATATTGAAAAATTACAATACTCGGAACACATTAGGACCTTACCACTTCCATAAGTGATAAAAAATAGAATTCAAAGCTGATGACCTGATAATAAAGTTAAGTGTTATGCTTTGATAGTTTTCTCTCGAGCCTAGTCTCATCAACCATATGATCTAGTGGTCATAGCACATTTACTCTGCTTCAAGTTAAAGAACTACTGGTTGTATCAGGCACAAAGTGCTGATCATGTAACGAAGAACATTGTTTTGGAAGGTCAAAATATGGGAGCTTCAGAAAACTCAGGTTGGGACTGTCCTACCCAAGAAAGCTTGTTTTTCATGATTTGTTATTTTGGTCACCGAAAATCCTAATCTGTCTATTTCAAATTTCATTGAAGGAGGCATTATGGAGAACAACAATGATCAGATGTATGATTCAGTACAATCAATTCAGAAAATGCGGGATGATTTTGTATGTTATATGTTATGCCTTCTCTTCTCTTTTCCAAGTCCTTGATAAGCTGATTCGAACTCATCCAATTCTCTCTTTGTTTCAGGTTCACAAGTAACACATACTTGCAGAACGTGGTGCTGATCAGTGTGATATGGACAGTCAGACAATCTTGAGTGCTATTCTGTCTTTTTCGCATTTAAACATGGTTAAAATTAACAATTACATACTCTACAATCACTAAGGTTTTGTGGCAAACATGGTGCATGTTTCTTTGGTGGACACAAATTTAATTATTTTTGTGTTAAACTGTGGCATGCCATGCTTTTCATGGTGGACAAATCGTCCGCCACAGAGTGTGACGAACAAATCGTCTGCCAAAGTTTCACCAAATTTTGCCAAGTTATTTCTATATTAGTTTTCTACATTGAGAGATAACACACAAGGTAAGCTGTTCCCTACGGTTCCTGATTAGTTCCTTCCATTGCGAGATAACACACGTAGTAGTAAGCTGTGCTAACCATGCCGAGGCCAAAAGAATTTTCAAGGTTTCACAACAACCGATAATTTTTTTTTGTTTTGATCTCATATAGCAATTCACCACACATGTTATGGTGCGTTGAAGTGTTAGTCTAATTTAGCGTCAGGGTCTTATTGATAGTTAGCAAAGACATGAACTCTTGTAGGCATTGTTGCAGATCATCTCTAGCCATTACCATCACTTGTCAAGAATTGGATAGATCACCAGCTAGCAATAACCAGAACTGCGATTTGAATGACCATCATCTTCTCTCTCCATGGTTCTTACACATTGTTTCGAGCACTTTTTGACTGGTCATTTTCTTGGTTTTTCAGGAATGTTCGACGCATGTGTAAATCTGAGGGGCTTTGATTTTGACATGAGAATCAGTGGTGATCGTCGTATGACCCCGTAAGAAGCTAGGTGTGGCTGCCAATATGATAATGGAGCTTCAAAAGAAGGCAGAGGAAGAATAGCGGGCTATGGAAAGTTGCCTAATAATGCTCCTTAAATTGTGAATTGGCAGGTGCTGAAAGAAACTGAGTTAGTCTCATCAGTGCAACGTTGAACCAAATTTCCTGAGAAAAATACTTGTATTTTTGCCTTGTCTATCTATTCGACCTTGCAATGTTTCTCCTCATGGGCAATAATTGTTTTGTTACCCTGTCTAGATAGATATCTAGTGTGTTGCTCGGTCGTGAAAGTAGATGGTAACCGGTGGATTAAAGAAGAAAATGTGAAACATATTTATTGAATTTTGAACCAATTGCGAAGTGCAATGTACGCTACAAATTCGAGTGCTACCAAATTGACAAAGACAGTCGCCCATTTGTTACCTATCCTATTTAAAACATAGGCAGAATTCCCTTCGATCATAGAGCAATCCACACTCGAAGCGAAACTATTTCAAAGTTTGACTATATTTTCAGTGAGATGAATGTGTCTGAAACACGTCTCTTTCAGTTGAAGACAAAAGAGAAACTTCTGTGGGCCATGATGGGCAGCACAACGGTTCAAAATTTCCATGGGCCATGATGGGCCGTATTTTCAGTGGATTTTTCTTCCATTGAAATGGAAATTTCAAATGTGTTTCAAACACATTAATCGTACAAAATATGCAGTCAATCCAAAACTGTTTTGCTTCGAATTTGGACTGGTCTTTGATCAAAGGGTATTCTGCATATGTTCCGAAATAGGATATGCTAACTGTTTTGCAATTTGGCAGCACTCGAATTTGCAGCGTAGATTGCAATTCACAATTTGTATCAAAATTCGATAAATGTGGGTAGCATTTTCTCCTAATACACCGGTCAACCATCTACCTTCACGACAGAGCAACACTACTATCTACCAAGATTAGATAACAAGGTGATTATTGCCCATGACAAGGCAACAAGACAATTATAGGGATGGAACTTAGATTGGTTCAATGTTGTGCTGATGAGACTAGCTCAGCTTTTTCTGTGCCGACCAATTCACAATTTAAGAAGTTTAATTAGGCAACTTTCCATATCCTGCTATTCTTCCTCTGCCCTCTTCCGAAGCTCGATTATCATATTGGCAGCCGCGGAGCACCTTGCTTCGTACGGGGTCATACGACGACCGCCGTTGATTCTCATGTCAAAATCCAAGCCCCTAAGATGTACACAAGCGTTGAACATTCCTGAAAAAAACAAGAAAAGGACCGGTCGAAAAGTGCTGGAAACAATGTGTACGAACCATGAAGAGAGAAGATGATGGTCATTCAAATAGCAGTTCTGGTTATTGCTAGCTGGATATCTATTCTTGACAAGTGTTTGTAATGGCTAGAGGTGATCTGCAGCAATGCCTACAAGTGTACATGTCTTTGCTAACCATCGATAAGACCCTGACATTAAATAAGACTAACACCTCAACGCAACACAACATGTGGTGAATTGCAATATGATATCAAAACCGCAAACTTATCTATTGTTCTGACACCTTGAAAACTATCTTGGCCGCAGCATGGTTAGTGCAGCATACCATGTATGTTATCATCTAAAAGCAAGGAACTAACCTGGGGTCGTAGGGATTGAATTCGATAGACAACAATCACAAAGTACATGGCACAGGACCCAATCATATGCTATTCTAATTTTATACCTATATTGCCCAAGGAGCCAATGGTTGTCAATGCAGAAAATCAAAGAGATAAAAGTAAATATTTCCACATACCATCTGCTACGGAAGGTATTACTGAATATCTGGGGAGTATCCAGTTGCTGCCACGACATATCTCATCTAGCTCCTGCGTTGACTAGTGTCAAAGGCACATGCCATTTAAAATTATAATACATCAATTAGCCTGAGGTTCTTACATGGCATTTATTGCGTAGGCGGAGTGCCTCCCTCAATCTCATCCTCTTTGTCAAGGTTTGACCACCATCTCCATAGCAAGATGAATTGGCAACTTCCGCCATATTTGAGCTAGTTTTCTTATATTTGTCTATTATTGATATCACAGATGGTGTCATTTTCCCTTCTGCACAAGGTAAACATGCTGAGTACTAGAAATGTGAACTAATATAGAACAACTTGCCAAAAACTTCTGGTAGACGATTGGTTCGCCACACTCTGTGACAGACGATTTGTCCACCATGAAAGTGTGCATGCCACAATTTGACACAAAAAATATGTAAGTGTGACAATAAAACATGGCCACGATGTTTGCCACAAAACCGTCATGATTGTACAGTTTGTGATTGTATTTTTTAACCATGGTTAAATGTGAGGAAGGGTAGAATACCACTCAGGATTGTTTGAATGTCCATCTCACATTGGGCACTACGTTCTTCAAGTATGTGTTGCTTGCGAAGCTGAAATAAGGAGAGACTTAATCAGTTTATCAAATAGAATAAGAACTAGGAAACAAGCATCATTGTCTTCAAAAAATAAAAGAGTTGACATAACATACAAGATCATTCCGTATTTTCTGAATTGATTGTAGTGAATCATACATCTGGTCATTCTTGTTCTCCGTGATGCCTCCTTCAATGAAATTTGAAATACATAGATTAGGATTTTTGGGGACCAATAACAAATCATGAGAAAACAAGCTGTCTTGGGTAGGATTATCCCAACCTGATTTTTCTGAAACCCCCATGTTTTGACCTTCCAAATTAGCACTGTTCTCCATTACAGGGTCAAAACTTGGAGCCTGGTACAACAAGTATTTCAAGTTGAAGCAGAGAAAATTGTGTTATGATCACTAGACTAGGCTCAAGAGAGTAACCAAACTATTAAAAGTATAACTACTTCTTTTGGCTGATTGCCTGACCATGGAGGGCGAAGCTCCTCTTTATATAGAGAAGATAGTTAGCCCCTACCAATAGGATATAATCATAACCAATAAAATCATCTTAATTAATGGGATCTTTATCGCTTATTTCATAGGATAAGGTCGGCTTTCTCTTTCCTTATCTAACAAAATGAATCACACAATAACTTGGTGAATCATAAAAGACACAACCATTAGCCAAGACTTGTCTAACTTATGGTGGCAATTTTGTCACCATAGGAAGTGCACTCTGTTACACTTGTCCAAACCCTATATTTTGCGGCAATGTGGTAGCCAACCAAAAGTTGCCCCAAGTTATATGTTACTTACAAGTGTGTAGGAAAACTCAAAAGAATAGACTAAAGCGCAACAATCAACATGACAACATTTGTATAGAATGGAAGCATAACATTTATTGTTATTACCAGGTGTGGACATGATCCTAATGTGTTCTAGTATTGTAATTTTCAATATTTTCATGCTGCAATTTAGCTTACCTTTGTTGAGAATACATCTGGGATAATGTCACCACATATAGACTGCTTCTGTCTTTTTTTCTTGTCCATTTGAACACCTAAAATGAACTGATCTATCAAAACACAGAGGAATAATGGATCAGTAAAATCTAGAAACTACTAGAATGACTCACAGGTTTGTATAACTATATTTCCTCCGCTTGTTCCTCCTGCTATTTCTTTTGTATTTCTAGACTTAGTCGCTAGTTTTGAAGTTTCTGCATCAACAACAATGAGTGAATACTTTTGTCTCAATGGGCTCTCATCATCCTGATCCTCCATGTTGACAGAAGTTGTATTCCTAGAGGCTTTATATATTCTTTTGTTGTTTTTCCTGTGCTTGCTGGTGCTGCAGTTGTTGTTGCTATTGGTATCAATTGATTTTATTGCCTGTCTGTTTTGCTTTGGTGTAGACATTTTCGTAGTTCGTTTTTGCATCTTAGACTTGCTATTCGCTTGCTCTTCCACATTTCCATGTTGACATGATTGTTCGTTTAGTGCAGAATCAGAAGGCCACTTCCTGAAACATGTCAAGTGTTATCTTTACCATCATAAACCCAACAAGTTTCGATCCAACTTTTAGTACAAATCTTCGGTTACCTGTGCAGAAGTTGAAGCAAAATCTGCTTATATGGGAGGATGTGAAAGTACTCAATTACAGAAGATGTTCTAGGAAATAGATCATTTACAAATAAAGGACCACTCATACTGTAAAAAGAGGAAAAACCAAAAAATGTCAGGAATTACTATCACTGAGAACTAGCAAAAGCTAACAATGATACAACATTAAGCAAAACAGCTCGTTTTATGCCTAGTTGAAAAAACCGAACCGGACCGACGGTTTCACCGGAAAAAACCAGAACCGGCGCCTCGGCCGGTCAGTTAAGCAGAAAGGACTGGATAGCAAAGTGAACCGGAAGAAATCCAGTCGAACCAGCAGTTTTGCTTCGAACCGATCAAAAACCGGGAGGCCGGTCCGACCGCTGGAACAAATATTATTCCGCGCGTAGGCAAATAAACTGCAGTCTTCAGGTTTCGAACACAGGACCTCAGTGGTCACGCACTGAGATAGCTAGCCATCTCGTAGTCGTCCACGGAAGTTTGTGTGCTAAAACATAGAACTAACCATACTTGACTAGTAAATTTCTTTATTTCATTACCTATATAAATTATATTTCTTAATTTCCAGTTCAGCTCTTGAACCGATGAACCAATGGTTGGACTGGTGAACCAGTGAGCCGAGAGCCTCCGGTTCGGTCACCGGTCCGGTTTTTTAAACTAGGGTTTTATGGGATAATCGGCCAAAAAAAGGTTTTATTTAATAGTCATGAGCAATCATATATACATGGAATAAGGTACCGCCGGAGGGGCAAAAGGAAGAGCTTTAGCTAAGAAACTAGTACCAACATATTATCCACCAAATGTGTTAATCAGCAAACCACAAAGTTAAAGGGTACCACTTTCCATCAAGTTATACTTGGTTAATCAAAAGGGTTGTAATCTTAAATCATAACTACCTAATAGGTAAAAGAAAACCTGCAAATCAACTCTTCTAGAGGCTTTTCCACATGGTTGCTTTTCATGGTTTGTTCGTACTCCATGACGAATAACTTGGTTGTCGTCCTTTTTGTACTCAATGAGTATGTCAAATCTTCATCGAGAAGACGCAAGTTTGAGCATTTCATACCTTTGAATATCATGAGTTTACCGTAAGGAGAAGAAACAATGTATAGGTGAGCAAACAGAAGTGTACATACTATTAAGAAAATCAAGTATATATACATCTCTTCTACTCCGTCCATGGCTATATTTATAGAACCATATATAAATAGAATTATCTAGCAAAAAATTGGCCGCTACTATCACCTCATGTACCAAGGGAATTAAACATTACAGTATCCCGAGTTATTTTTAATGTGCTAGTTTATGAATGATGAAACTAAATCAAATTTCAGTGACAAGTAGCTTGTACCCAACCAAAACAAATGAGAAGCACAATGCCATGACAGATTTCACAACTGATTATATTTTTAGTTGCTCTTTTTTTGTCCCCGAACAAAATGCTTTTAAACAAGTTAAAAGCAAGTGAGAGGTACATTTTTGGGAAGTTCTGTGTCATGCACTTGTTTTCTCTAAAGTAACTAAGCAAGGTACGACCCAAATCCATTTTTGGGTTCATTAGTATTTAGTAGTTCAAATTTAGGGCATTTGCAATGGTAACTTGTTTACATGATTTGCTACAAAATTAACAGAAACTTTGTCTCAAAACAAATTAATGGAAACTTGGATCCACACTATAAAGTCTCGTTGGGATACTACGATGATCAATTCGCCTTATTTCTATCCAAGTGAGTAAACTATAGAGACATGTCTCTATACATACAAGGGTTGTATAGTTACATCAAAATATTCCAGGATGAAAATTAACAAACTGACAGTTAATTGCCAACTCCAGATAAGTAAATATGGATATATAAATAAAGAGCCGTAATGATAAAATCTAACCTGTTCTACGCTCCACCTCTGTAAACGCTAATTGCTGAAGCATATATGGACCATCCAAAGCACCAAAGGTCCCTTTATTCATCGATTCCTGGCCTGCTGACTGGTTGCAACTTTGTGAATTACTAGCTGCTGCATCAAATTCCTTCTCGATAATTGACCAAACACCTTTGGTATCAGAACTGTACTCAATCAAACATTTTTTTCTTGTTGGGTTGAGAAGAAGCACAGCAACTTTCGCTATTGGCCACGATGACATGTCTGGAAAATGTTTACTTGCATCGAGTGCTTCAGCAATCTCACAAGCTTCCATGGCTGCTTTGTCGGTAGCATAGAGCACATCCTCCCCAGAATTATTTTCACACTCATGGACCGCATACAAGAACGTGAGCAAATCTTCTCCAACAGGGAGAGAAGCGCACATAAAAAATTGGTTGGCATCAGCGAAAGCAAGCTGGGGAGACAGCTTTCTGTGGTAGTAATTGTACAGAACAACAGCTGTGTGAATCTGCAAAACCACATACAAGTGTGACGAGTTAGCAGCTAGCCAGCTATATCTTACAAGTCTTTCATGTAGAGGTTTTAAGTGTATTTAACCAGAAATAGAAAAGAGAAATGCTAAAAGCAAAACATGCATCAAACATTTCATTAAACTGTACACAAACAGAAAATGTGAACATTTCATGGATACACCATCGGACACTGTCATGAATAAGGAAAATACTAACATAATAGGATGGTACATTAGAAAAGGAAACTGTAATCCTATACCCAAAAGGAAGCTGTAGAAAATATGTTTCAGCTAAGACATCAAATGTACCAAACATAAATTTAACTATCGAACGCAAACAAAGTTCATAGGTAAATTTGAGAGACGTCAGTAAATTCATACGCAAATTCGTAGGTCTACTTGATCGCTAAATTGGGACTAAAGCATGCCAAAAATAATTTTGCTCAGCTCATGGATCTGTACAGTACTACAGTTACTTGCATTATAAATTTTTCAGAAATTAATTTGAGAAAGTTGGCATCGCCATTATTCCAAGAATTTCAGCAAGTCAACGACTCGAAATAAACCAAGCAGGCAAACAAAAGTTTTCGTTCCTGTTGACACATTAGCCAGAGAATTAGAGAAACTAAGAACATGCGCTTGCAGCTTTTTATAGACCACCAGGCAAAAAAATCTGGACACAGTTTCTTACAGCTTTTTGCTGTTTCATCTATTTGTGTTTGAGACACCTTTTATTCTTTACAGGCAAAAATGTCCTATGACATGTTGACACTTTTTGTCTAGTACATAGAAAAGATAGCATCAGAGACAAAATCCACCCAGAGCAAGCACAACATGCCAATTGATGACGGTACTTACGCAGGAAAAAGATAGCATGTCACAAATGTACCAAACATACATTTAACTATCGAACGCAAACAAAATTCATAGTTAAATTTGAAAGGCGTCAGTAAATTCTACTGGACCGATAAATTGGGACTAAGGCATGCCAAAAAAAAATGTGTTCAGCTCGTGCATTTGTACAGCGCTACAGTTACTACTGAAACTTGCATTATATATGTTTCAGAAATGATTTCACAAAGTTGTCTTCGCATATGAGCAAGTCAACGGCTCTAAAATAAACCAAGCAGGAAAACAAAAGCTGCTATTCCTGTTGACACATTAGCTAGAGAATTAGAGAGACTATGAACACACGCTTGCAGCTAACCTCTTAATTGACTTAATTGACTGTTAGTGCCCCCACCTTGCCTCCGCGCCGTCGACCGCACGCGGGGGGGACGCGGCCCGCCGCCCAGGCGTGCGCCCCCCCTGCGGCCATGCATCGCCGAACGCGAGGCCACGCCGACGCCGCCATCTCTTTCGCATCGCATCGCATCGCCCTCCGTCTACTCTAGACGCGGGTTGTGTCGCCGCCTCCGCCGCCGCAGACAAATGTGTGCGGAGTGCGGACTGGGAGCGCAAGTGCGGAACACACAGCGGCGGCAAGTTGGGCTTGGCCGGTTGGGCCTCCGACATACTATCAATCTAGGCATGGAAAGCCCACGCCGCGGGGTGCGAGGCCGCATCCGGACTTCCGTGGCCATGCGAATGGCCATCACGTGGGCTGAAACGAGTGGCCCAGACACAAGTGTTGAAGTGCACAACCCATTTTGCACACCTTTTTCCTACTTACACTTTATGTTCCACTCAAAAAATAAATTACACTTTAGGTGTGGCAATTCACACCCGTTGAAAATGCACATGTCCACCATGTTTTTTAGGGAGAAACAATCAGTGATCTACTGCCAAATTATTATTAAAATAAATGTTATGTACAAGGAGAAATAAAATTACAAAAATGCTTCAATCCATGTCCACTATGTGCGAAGCCACTAAACTAAAGTGGATAAGGTCCATAAGTACCAAGAAGAAAAAGTGTTTTTTCCACAATAAATAAGACAATGTGTTACTAATACATTTTCAAGATCGTTGTTTATAAGTCCTATAAGAAACAGGAGTTGTTCCTAAGTCGATCAAGATGGCATGCTAATGTGTGGCTACTTAATTTTCACTGGATAAAGAACCAACTTTTGATGATCGTTGACCTAGAAATAAGAATTTTTCAGTTGTCATACAAATAGACAGTGTATCCCTGTATTACCTGATTAAAACCGCTTGTTGGAAGGAAAATGGGAACAATATCGAACACATGACGAAAGGTAATCACAAGACAATAAAGTACAGTATCAGAATCACAAGAACCAAAGACCGTAGCAAATCCCTTTGCTTTAGCTCTTCATACAAACGAAACCGTCCAGAAGCAAGGGGGCTAAGAGCAATTCTAGCAGATACCGTAAACATGCGATCCGAACTAGCGTTTCGTTTTTGGGCTGTTTTTTTTTTGCCATACCAGTTACAAAATCCAGCCCGTTTACCGAAAACGTAATTCGGTAACCCGAATCGGTTCAACTTCTGCCCCTATATGTAGGGCTCGGGAGGGCGAGTTCGGATTCGCCGCCGCCGCTTTATACCCCCCCTCCCCCCCATCTTCGGCGAGTCCGATCTTCGCTGCAATGGTCCTCTATGGTCGCCGCACAAGTTCGCCGCGGGGCCGGGCTAACCCTAGCGGCAGGAGAGGCGCCACCGCGGAGGAAGAGGCGTCGCATCACCGGTCCATCGGCGCCTTGCGGCGCAATGCTCGCAAGTACGAGCTCCACCGCCACCTAAGCGCCGTTTCGGAGCGTTGGTACCAGCAGTACCTAGCAGACGAAGCGGCGCGGGCGGCAGGCTCCTGGGCCGGCCCACGCGGCCGGCGTGCTCGGTAGGAGGAGGCACAGTGCTCCACCTCCGCTTCCCGCTGCCTCGCCTGGTGGCCGTCCCGGAGGCGTCGCAGGCGCCGTACAACAAGGTGGACGCCTACGAGCGGGTTGTCTCTAGTCAGAGCAATCAACAGCGGTGAAGGCGGCCAGGAGGGAGGCAGAGTTTCAAGCCGACCTTGCGGTGGCTATCCTCCGCTCCAACACCGACCAGTAGCCCCGCCGGTGGCGCCAAGCAGTAGTATTAACTATATGTATGTTTGTTTGTTTCCAGTAGAACTCGGATGAATCTATGTGAATCTATATGTATGTTTGTATGAACGCGCGAATGACATTTTCAAAAAGTTCGGATTTGAGATCGGTAACTGATCTGCGCAAACCGTTGTTGTTCTAAAAATTGGGATTCAGTTGAACCGAACTCGGCCAGTTCTGCTAGAGTTGCTCTAATAAGAGCCAAGCCGTCTCTGGTTCCATTTTCACCGTCACCACTCCTCCGTCGCTAGATCGTCGGCTTTTCTCTTCGTCCGCCGGCAAAGTGTGTAAGAAATTATCTGAACCGTAGTGGACAAATGTTCACAAATGTGTGCGGACTGTGGGAGCAACACACGGCCGCGGTTGGGCCATCCGACGCGCCATCACGGGAACACTGGAGCGAGTGGCCCAGACACACGGAAGTGTTGAAGTGCACAACCCATTTTGCACAGGGTTTTTTACAGTACTTAACGAAACGATTTTTTTGCAGGAACTTCGTACACTATATGTGGCCATTCACAGTTTCACACTCTTTGCAAATGCACATGTCCACTATGTTCAAACCCACCAAACTGAAGTGGATAAGGACTAAGAAAAAAAAGTGTTTTTCCCACAATAAATCAGAAAATGTGTTAATCCATTTTCATGATTACTATTTTCAAATCGTTTGAGAAATTCTAGTGTTTCATACAATTTCTTAAATGTTTGACTACTCAATTTTCATTGGATAAAAAAAGAACTGTTGATGATCGTTGACGTACAAATATGAATTTGTCAATTTACTTACAAATAGCAGACCTGATTATTAAAACCGCTTGTTGGAATTAAGGAAAATGAGGACAATATGGAACACATGACGAAGGTAAGAGTAAACGACACAAAGATTTATAGACAATGAAGTAGAGTATCCGAATCACAAGAACCAAAGACAATACAAAATCCCTTTGCAAATAAAAAGTATTCGAGATACACTTAACAACAACTTCTAAAACAAAGAACATGGAAAAAAGAAGTTGAAAGGAAAGAAGGACAACTAGTATGATAAAAACTACAAGAAAATGATGCAGAGTTTAAAAAAAATCAAGCATGTAAAAAGTGATTCAATAAATTACCGAATTGACAGATGACGGCATTGAACTTGTGTGGTCCAAATTCTCAACAAAATGATTTGTGAGGCTAGCATCTGACTTGACATGTGTAACTGACACTTGATCATAAGAAGCCGGCTTATCACCAGAACCTATATCTTCTTTCATCGCAATTTCTTCTAGTTGCTCATTTTCCACTGGGGCTTCAACAGTGTCTTGTCTTCCTTTGGACGCTACACATTGGCTTTCATCGTAGTCAGAATGAACAACTGGAATATTTCGAGTCCATTCTGACGGACTGTAATTCAGATCCACAATAAGATCAAGTCCCTCCTCCGACTTCACGAAGAATTCGAAGGAAGGAGTTGTATGAATTCCTGGCATTTTAACAAATGGAATGTAAGCTTCATACATATACTAGCTAAGTGTCTCGTGCGTTGTTACGGTTTTCACAATGATTGATATTCAAAACATGCTACTTAGATTGGTAATTATTTCTCTTAATTATTGAATAAAATGTTGTCTTTTTTAGATCATCTTTTTTTTAGAGCAACAATCTGGCATTATCGATTCAAGCGACAAGTACAAAAGATCGATACACGAACGAACACAAATAACAAAGATACTTAACAAAATTAAAAGCTTCATTATAGTCCTTCAAAGTAAACTTTTCTTGATCCATCCTTCGCATCTTGATACTTCTCCACGTATTCATTGACAAACTTGCAGAATATCATGCTTGCACAAGCTGAACTAACCTCGAAGGTTTTGAAAAGCCGCATGAGCCGTCCACCTCAAACGGTGAGAACCTAATATCATTGAACGCACCATGGCCGGAGTAATACCCTTTGCGAGACAAGCTGTAAAACTGCTTCTCCGTCGATGAATACACAAGTAAAAAGACCAGCAACCCGAAAAGACGTGTCTTCAGAACCACTGACTCCATGCCATAGGTTGCAACTTCTACACTAGGACGATGAAGGATCCAGGACACCAATCTTCTAGACGACGGCGTCTCCATCGCCAAGACGCCACCGAGAAAGCACATAAAAACCTAACAAAAGAAGGTAGCATAACTTGATGCCAGACGTTGATCCGTGGTTCCTTTCGTCTCTTAAGGCCAGATCGGCCGTGGGAGACGAGGGGAACCGCTGGAGATTGAAGTTTCTTCGAAGCCGACGGCGGCTAGGGTTTCTCTTAGGAACCGTAACAGACCCAAGAACTCAAACCTTTTTTTTTAGCAAATTTTTCATGACTCTGAGGTTCAGCCCAATCCAGCATTTCGTTCTTTTTCTTTCCGATACTAAAAAAGGATTGAAAAGGGTAAAAAAATTCAATTAATTTCATTGTATTTACATTACGGAATACATCGAAATTAAAACTAAAGGATAAACAGAGTAAAATCAACTAAAGTACCATAAAAAATAGAATTTCATCAGCATCTGGATTTTTTGTTTATATATTATTTATTCTATTCTTTTGTATCTAGCAAAATTGGCCGAATGAAATGAAAATTTCATGTTCGATTTTGAATTAGAGACGTTATAAATAATCAACCAACGTCGACTATAACCCCTAGCCTTCCTAGCTAACGATGCGGGTTCGATTCCCGCTACCCGCTCCATTCTGTATATGTATAAAAGGAGTATTCCATTTGTCTAGACCTGTATAAAAGGAGTATTCTATTTGTCTAGACATCGTAGAGGCCCCACATTATTGGTTTATAGAGAATCAAAGTTGATTTACCAACGAGTCACGAAATGCTATGGTTCTTCCATATGATTTCTGGATTTATTCAGACGTAATTCGTTGAGATTGCGCACCCTTATTTATCCGAAAAAATACTATGAAATATTCTAAAGTGCAGTCGGATAGATCCAACCTATTCTTGAAATAGACAACTCGCACACACTCCCTTTCCAAAAAAAATCAAAACACCAACCACTACAGATAGATTTATTAGATTTGTTGCTAAAATATCGGTATTAAGCCCGAAAAAAAAATCAAGAGCAAGGAAAAGTATTTTGTTTCGGTTCGCCCTGCAGTCGCATATGAAATCGACGGAGGGATAAATTTAGCAACACTTTTCCCACAGGATCTCTTGCAAGAAGAAGATAATCTCCCACTACTTGATAAAAGGATCCTATGACTATCAGTAGAAATGATCTTTCCCTCGCGTTCGACTATAACAGAAACCCTCGAATCTAGAGCTGTTTGGCATTCCAATCTAGTTCCAACAATGAACTTCTCGGACCGAGAAAGCGGAACTGCTTGGCGCTGCATATTAGAACTCATTAAATCCCGATTCGCATCATTGTGCTCAATAAAAGGAATGAGAGAGCCTTGTCGTAAGGGCTTGTTACCGATTTTGGGTTAGGCCCATTATTTTGCATGTTGTGGGCCAAACTTTGCTAATGGGCTTGGGTCAGGTCCAATAATTCTGAGTCGTGGATGAGCGGACAAACAGACACCAACTGTAAATTAATAGGTAGTAATAGATACATGATATTTCACTAGCTTCTCGGCAGTTACAATACGGCAGAAAACGTACCATTTGATGCCACGGCATGACTTGGTTCCGAAGAAATTGTACCGTCTAAGTCAGATGTTGAATCATGAATGTTACTTTTAGGAGAAACTGAAGATAAACTCATTCTTTCACCAAACTCCTGCTTCAAGGTATGGAGGTAGAATTATGCGATGTACATCATGCAACAATTTGTATGAAATAATTGAAACCATGGGACAATTATGAACGAAACCTGACACTGAGATGCACATGTCCATGAATTGGAAACTTGACACTACGAGGATGGATCAAAGGGTCAGGTAAAGAGGTGTTCTGCAGGATGTGGTTGCCGGAGACACGTTAGAGATGAGGGTTTGAGCAAAAGTGTTATTCAATCTCCAAAGAAGTGAGGAAGCCGGAGATAGAGGAAGAAATGACATTCGAGATGGAGGATCAAGAGAGGAGGATGGGAAGCAGGGGTTGGCGGCGGCGAGGAGGCAGGGGGAGGCTGGTTGGTGGTTATCATGTTGTTGGTATTTATAGAGAAAAGGGAAGGAAGCATGTTAGGAACACAAGGCGGTCGCATTTTAATTGGTGTTTTCTTTGTGCCACCTCCTCCAACATGAAGATGTGGAGTATTTTTTACTAGAATTAATTTGGATGGTACATGGAGAGGGGGGGTGGAGGGGATTCTGGGATGTAAATATGCTGGCTTTATTTAATAATGGAATGAAATCATGTCCTTGTGGACCACAACTAAAAATAGAACCTTCGAGGTAACTTCCAGAACACATCCGCGCACCTTTTTTTTAGAACATCACATCCGCGCACCTTATCAGATGTTTGGAGGAGCAGGGATTGATGGTGGGCCAGTTGTTGGGTTGCGTTGTTGGGCCTTTCCTGTGCACCTATCTGTTGGAAATATGCCCTAGAGGCAATAATAAATTTGTTATTATCATATTTCATTGTTCTTGATAAATGTTTATTGCCCATGCTATAATTGTATTGATTGGAAACTCAAATACATGTGTGGATAAATAAACAAATACCGTGTCCCTAATACGACTCTACTAGATTAGCTCGTTGATTAAAGATGGTTAAGGTTTCCTAACCATAGACATGTGTTGTCATTTAATAACGAGGTCATATCATTAAGAGAATGATGTGATGGACAGACCCAAACCTAAACATAGCTTTTGATCGTGTCACTTAAGTTTAAGTTGCTTATGTTTTATTATGTCAAGTATTATTTCTTTAGACCATGAGATCATGCCACTCCCTAGTACCGGAAGAATACTTTGTGGGCATCAACCGTCATCTCGTAACTGGGTGATCATAAAGGTGTTTTTCAGGTATCCCAGAAGGTGCTTGTTGGGTTGTATGGATCAAGACTGGGATTTGTCACTCCTTATGACGGAGAGATATCTCTGGGCCCTCTCGGTAATATAACATCCTAATGAGCTTGCAAGCATGCGACTAATGTGTTTAGTTGCGGGGGTATTATATTACGGAACGAGTAAAGAGAACTTGCCGGTAACGAGATTAAACTAGGTATGGCGATACCGACGATCAAATCTCGGGCAAGTAATATATCGCGAGACAAAGAGAATTGGATACTGGATTAATTGAATCCTCGACATAGTGGTTCAACCGATGAGATCTTCGTGGAATATGTGGGAACTATTATGGACATCCAGGTCCCGCTATTGGTTATTGATATTTGATCATGTCCACATGTTCTCGAACCCGTAGGGTCACACACTTAACGTTTCATGTTGCTTGGGTTAGATGAGATAAATGATGATGATATCGAATTATGATTCGGAGTCTTGGATGGGATCCTAGACGCAACGAGGAGCTCCGGAATGTTCCGGAGATAAAGATTTATATATGGAAAGTTGTTTTCAGGGTTCTGGAAAGTTTGGAATATTTCCCGGTTTTGACCGGGAAGCTTCTAGAAGGTTCCGGAGGGATCCGGAGGGTTCCACCTTGAGGCCCACCTATCCCTGGGCTAAATGGGCCTGTGAGGGAGCACCCTGGCCTTAATGGGCCGAGGGCTAGCCCACAGGGCCCATGCGGCCAGGAGGAGAGTCCTGGCCGCGGGAGAGTCCTGGCCGCATGAGAGTCCTGGTCGCCGGAGAGTCCTGGCCACGGGATAGTCCTGGCCGGCCACGCCTCCTCTACCCCTATATAAATAGAAGGGGGGGCAAGGGAGAGAGACACCCCAAGCTTTCAGTTGGATCTCTCTCCCCTGAGCCCTCCTCTCCTCCTCTTCTCACGCGCACGGCGTAGCCCTGCCCGTGAGAATATTCACCATAGTCACCATGCCGTCGTGCTGCCGGGATCTCGTCTACCTCTCCCTCTCGCTTGCTGGATCGAGGAAGGAGGAGACAACGTGAAGCTGAACGTGTGGATACCAAGGAGGTGCTGTCCGTTCGGCACTGAGATTGATCTCATTGAAAGTTCCACTACACCAACAACGATCTCGTGATCGTAACGCTTAGCGGTCTACGAGGGTATGGTGTTCATGATCCCTCTCGTTACATACATCTAGTATATATATTCTTGGGTTTTCTTCCGCACTTCTCGTAGGAAAAATTTTGTTTCCTATGCAACGAACCCAACACTATCTTGTTTTGCCGCTGGGGATCCGAAGGCCTTTGGCAGCTCAGTTTCGACCGTTGGTGGACAAGGTGGCCAACAAGCCGCAAACTTGGACGGCTCCCCTTCTTTCCTCCGACGGTCATCTAACTCTCGTGCATTCGACCCTCTGCGCCATGTCAATCTATACCATGATGTCCCTGGACCTGCCAGTGAAGACCCTCTGCGCCATGTCAATCTATGCCATGATGTCCCTGGACTTGCCAGTGAAGACTATCATGGACATCGAGAAAAGTTGTTGGGGATTTCTTTAGAGAGGAAGAAAGGAGGCGCGTGGAGGCCACTGCTGGTGGCTAGGGAGGCCGTGCGTACACCCCGTGAATATGGCAGTTTGGGCCTGCCCAATTTAAGGCTTTTGAATGTCACGTTGGGGGGCCCGATTGGAGTGGCTGCGGCGGACTGACCCGACCCGGCCTTGGGCCGAATTTCGGCTACAGATTCCGGCTCAGGCCCTCGACATGTGTGATGTTGCGATCTATATCCAGGTTGGGAATGGAAAAGGTGTTTCGTTCTGGTCTGATTCATGGCTGCCTGGCGGATCGTTGGCAGAGCTGGCCCAATTCTATTTGCGGGGATCTCTAATAGAGCGGCCAGAATCACGGTGGCGGAGGCTTTGGATAATTAATCACGGTTGGCTTCAGGCCATTAGTCCCGAGCTCTCTCTTGAGGCCTGCTCGAGCTTCTTGTTGTGACTGATATGGTGGCCGGCATGAACCTTAACGATGAGGTGGATAAATTCCGGTGGAAATGGTGTGCCAGTGGAACATATACCGCCTTGTCGGCATATGCGGTTTTCTTTCATGGTCAAGAGTATATGGTTGCTGCTACGGAGGTATGGCTCTCAAAGGCACAGAGTAAAGGCCAGTTCTTCATGTGGTTAGCCGTGAGAAGGAGATGTTGGATGGCGGATAGACTGGCCAGGCATGGGATCCCACACCCTGCTCATTGCTCGTTGTGTGATAAGCGGAGACTATGATCACTTGCTCATTGGGTGTTTTTTTGCCGGACAGGTGTGGAACACCTTGCTGAGTGACTGGGAAAGACCGGATTGGTTGCCCTTGGTCGAATCCCTCGCGGGCTGGTGGACAAGCCTTGAGGTTCATGGCAAGAAGGAACAAAGGAATCTAAACACCAGCATCACGCTAGTCTGTTGGTGCCTTTGGAAGCACAGAAATTCGGTGGTGTTTGATGCGGTCACTCTAAGTGGTGTCCGAGTACAGCAGTTGATATGCTTGGAGGGTGCGGCGTGGAGGTGTGCGGGGCTTTTTCATAGAGTTAACTTTTCTTTGCCTAGTTTTAGTTCGGTGGTTTCAGACTGGAGTGTATTAGAGTAGTTGCTTTACTTTCATCATAGGACACGTAACCGCGTTGCGGTATTCTTCTTCAATATATGATACACCTACTTGGATGATTCGAGAAAAAAAAAGCTGAAGAGAAACGTAGCAATTGAAAAATCCCTCCGAACCCCACAGTGCTCTATCGAACGTCAGCAAGGTGCCACCACAATGAAAGGCAGATAATGTGCTTCCACAGAGAAGAGTGGTGGTCGTGCCCATGTCTTGTCCAGAGTATTAAGGTTGCCAATTGTCCCGCGCACTCAAACAAAAGTAACTAAGTGGCTCAAAAATTGAAACAATGTCCATGTGAGCGTGTCATTCTAGACTTCAGTTTTTACTAAAGTTAAGGTGTCTCAAATGGTCAGCTTATAATTTTGCAAAAATATTTATTGACAATAAATCCACCTAAGGTTAGATCCAAAGAATCCTTAACTCTATCGACCGTTATTCTCCCATTACAATTTTTCATGCCATTAACTCTCACACATGGCTGTGTGAAGTAATTATCAGTACCAATCGTATGGACGATTGCTCTGAAGGCTCACAACACTTTTTAAGAAGAAATGCCCATTTTTGCATTTACCTTTAGGATTTTATTAAGTGGGAATAACCAGTATCCACAACGGATTTCTAAAGTACAGGCGAAATTGCTCTGCACAAGACATTCCACGTACGATTTCTTATCAGATACTCTAGCTGTGTCGTTAGATTTGTGTCTTATGTTTGATCGAAGGGTGACGGCTCACCGTCTGACACGGACGAGAAATCGTCGGAGGCATATCAGTTTTGAACTACGGAAGCCCTCGGATCCTGTAACTCATAGAGATGCAACAATTTAAATCTTCGCTCCGCGATCCCGATCATCACGGAGCTTATTTTCATGTTGGACAAGGCAGGCGAGGTCAGCTTCAGGCGACTCCTCAAGGTGCAAATAGAGTCTAGGTCAAGTTTCTCTGGAACCTTGATTTGGTGGCAGCGATTGGGATTCCTTTGGCTCGATGATGGTGACACCATTTCTCCCCTTTTTCACATGAAAGCTTCGTATAGGAGACCCAAAAACTTATTCCACTAACTTGCCCAGGAGGCCAGGATGATGCTATTGTGACGGATGGGGCAGAGTCGCAGAGAAAAGGGAGATGATTCAAGACAAATGCTGAAGCTTCTATTTCAAAATAGAGATAGCTACAGCGTCTTGCGGCCCCTTGGTACGCAGCGCAAGAAACATCGCTCCTCTATATGTGCAGATGATGATGCAATCTTCAGAGGACCGGATGTTCAAGCCACTGCTCAACCATTTCGGCAGTGTAACTAGGCTTCGATCCAACCTGAGTAAAAGCAGTAGTATGCCCATCAGAGGCAAGGATATAGATATGGAACTTGTTTAATTCGTAGCAGCTGTCATGGCCCCGCAAGATATTCTTCTGCACTTGCCTGTGCGGCCGTGCTGTGCATGCCCCTCTCATTTCATCGTATATGGAAACTTTACTTCCAAGTTCCAACCATTGTTGGGCAAATTTAGAAGAGAGATTGCGGAAAGCAGAATCATATTACCTCCAGAGCTGTCTGTCCTCCTGACTTCTTAGATGATCATCTCCCATCCGAAATGGGTTGTGCGACAGATTAAGCTAATTTCGTAATGAAGTTAAATTCTCGGGTTTGTAATGAAGTTACCAATCGAACATTCAGTTTCTTTTCTTCCTTCTGAAGTTTCAGAACTGAATGATGCAAGTTGGACGGAATGAAAAGAGAAGTTATTTCTCCGAACTGAACGAACTCCTTATTAATTGAAAACTGAGTGCCATGCTTTTCTATTGCGGGTAACTGAGTGCTATGCTATTGGCAATTTACGCAGCAAGCCAGCAACATTCCAAATTTTCGTAGTACGCTCCAGTGACCGCAGCGAGAGAACTGGAGTGGCATAACAAAGAACTAAGCCGTCGTAGCTAACATTCCACTAGAAAATAAGAAAAGGCATTACAAAAAACAACGGTCAACCAATCAAAACTGTCAATTCTACTGAATGTAAAAAGATGATAAACACATGATCATTGCACAATGCACGAACAGGAAGAAACTAAGGATGGGATGTCCTCGAAATAGCACTTGAATAGGGTAAACTGTCGCAATACATCTAAGAGCAACCACGAGTTCACAAACCAACAAACATCAGGCAAAACTTAACGGAGGTAGTTCTTGGAACATAATTCTATATCCTTGCAGATAAACTCGGCACTAAACTGATTTAGGCCTTGGCAGCAGCCTGGGCAGCGGCATCCCTCTTCCTCTGCTCCTCAATGATGGTGAGCTTGATACCCTTGCCCTTGGGGAGGCTCACCCATGGCTTGGTGCCCTTGCCAATGGTGAAGACGTTGCCAAGACGGGTGGCAAATTGGTGGCCCTGAGCATCCTCAACGTGGATGGTCTCAAAGGTACCCTTGTGCTTTTCACGGTTCTTGATGACACCAACACGCCCAGTGTTGCGCCCACCAGTAACCATCACAACATTACCGACATCGAACTTGATGAAGTCCACAATCTTGTTGGTCTCCAGGTCGATCTTGATGGTGTCGTTGGCCTTGATGAGGGGGTCAGGGTAGCGGATGGTACGGCCATCATAGGTGTTCAGGTAGGGAATGCCCTTCTGCCCAAACTGGACAGACCTAACCTTGCAAAGCTTGAACTGCACACCAAGAAACACAGATAATCAGCAGAAGAACTTGCATAGTGCATAACTGAACACAGAATAACTCATAATTAAGTTAACCTTCCTAGAATACACAGGTCCCATACATACATAAACAGCAGAAAAACACAAATTGTTTACATAGGTCACAAACACAGAAGGACAAAAGGAATCAGTAGACACTGAAGGATAGGATAAAATGGGACGAAATAACAAAATACATGACATTCAAGCTTGCATGAATATACTTGATATGAATTGTTAGCATTCAGAGACATGTGAATCAAGTTATTATCAAGCACAGTTCCAACATTAACACAAACATTAAGGACAAAACAGATTAGCTAATAAGGTTATGTAGACTACTTGCCCAGCACATAAGTGCTCACACAACGCAAGGTATAACAGGTAGATTGTTGCTTACAGCATGTATTGTACAAAATGATGAAATAAAAAGGCATTCAAGACAGTGCTTGCTGCAATGTACTACTGTTGCATTGTTATAAAAGTACATTGGGAAATAGTAAGAAATTGTCACAGTAGAGTAAGCCTAACCTTAGAATCCTCATCCCTGACAGAGTGGAGGCGGAAACGCCCCTTTGTATCATATAGGAGCCTGTAGTTCTCACCAGTCTTGGGGATGGAAATGATATCTTGATAAACAAAGTAAGCATATTAGCAACTAAAGGCTGACATGTTGAGTTGAAAGACATTTTGCAATTAGAAAGAAGGTTTGAGCTTACCCATGAAACCAGCTGGGTAGGTCTTGTCAGTTCTGACCTTGCCATCAACCAAAATTTGGCGCTGCATGAGGATAGACTGCACCTCACGGTAAGTAAGAGCATACTTCAGCCTATTCCTGAGAATAAGGATCAGAGGCAGGCACTCCCTGGCCTTGTGAGGACCAGAAGAGGGCTTGGGGGCCTGAACGAAAAGAACAATTTAAAAATTAGATGTATGAACAAATTGATAGATGTACAAATGCAAGAGTACAAGATAGAAGAATGTGCACTTACAAATGCTCCACCAAGCTTGTCCAGCATCCAATGCGATGGCGCATTGAGCCTCTTCAGATGCTTCTTCAAACCCCTAGCCTAGTTGACAGGAAATGAGAGAAAATGATTACAACTAAATGAAGACATACATAACAAATCAGTACATTATAATCATAATATGAAAAGGCAAGAGCCCTACCACTCTACTTAGAGAACATAAACATACAGTGGAACTATTGTGAAACAGTTCTGTGCAAGATACCTAACAGCAATTCTTGACATATTCTACAGTAAATTATCTAACACTAGGAGCTTATAATGAAATACACAGAAGCACTGCAAGTAAAACCATGTAGTTTCAGTGATGTGTCTTGATGCATAACCAAGCCTTGTAATGCCTCTAAACATTACAGAACGCTGCATCTTGTAGTCCATACATGGGTCGCTGAAGACTAACACAGGAAAGGGGTCTACCATCTAGAGCACATGAATCAAAGCCAGAGAAATTATCGGGCTAAATTTCACCAACCGTAGAGGTACATATCCAGCAGAGTAACTAGACCGCAACATGCATCAAAAGTTCCTATTTAGGAGCACGGGAAAGGAAAACCCTCGCCTGCTCGCTGCGGCCAATCTACCGCTGAAATCACAAACAGATCTACCGCGACAACAAGAATAGAGACCACCGAATGCATCTAATTCGAGAAGCTCTACATCAGAAAACAGCCAAAGCACCGAACCGGCGGCGCTGCGCCATAGGGGACGAGATCGAACTACTACAGACGAGAGGAAGGAAACGCGGAAGGAGGGGTAGAGATGGGGAAGAGGGTGGCGCTCACCATGGTTGAAAGGTCGGGCTAGGTCGCCGTCCTGCTTCTCTGCTTCGTGCGCCGCCGCCTGGTCTTCTGCCTTCTCTGCGCGCCGCCGCCGGGTTGAGAAAGAGTGGAGGATGCGAGGGGTGGAGAACGCCCGTATATATACTGCAAGGGGTAGGGTTTTAGTTCTAGGGATTTACGGGTTTGCCCCCGCTGGCAGCGGCGGTATTTGAGTTTGGGCTTTGGGTGCGATATTGGGCTTGTCCCAGTAAGGAGCCGCTGCCTGCAGCAGTAGCACGTAAGTGGCCGACCACCCTAAAAAAACGTAAGTGGGCCAACGTTGAACCCACTTAAGCAACGTAATATCTTTTTCTTAAATTTCTTGCAAATAGTTAGCAAGAAAAAAGCCGGTTTTATGTTATGTTAACAACAAAAGTGGTATATAAGGTTTTATTTAAATACATTCCACCATCGCTATGTATATAGAAATGTGTATTCATATCGAACTCATGGGAATGATTCCAAAGAGAAAACAATTTTCAATTTTGTGCCATCAACTATAAGTGTGCTAATTTATTCCAACTAAAAGTTTGCACAACTCAATATATTCCACGAACTTACTTTTGCTTTCTTGTCGAAAAAACACTATAAAGACAAAAAAAACTACACATAGAAATGGTGAAATGTAACATGAAAAGGGTTATAATGAAGATAGCAAAAAGAAATGAGAAAATTTAAAAGAGTAATGAAATAAAAACAAAAGGATGAAGACGGAAAAAAAATAGAAAGGCGGATAGAAGAATTGAGAATAAAAGACCATTAAGCGGGTGTACGTGAAGATCCATCGCTCATGGCCTCACACAACGAGTGAAAAATAGGGTTCCTGCTCGTCGAGAGGTAGCCTGTAACACACTGGTCCACATTTGGTCGATGCCCAAATGCACTCATGGAACCAAATGCACATAAAGTTATTACACCTTTGTCTTCGTCTGGTGTAATTAAGATGGTTAACCTGGAGGCATTATGTTTAGATCACAAGATTTGTATGCTCGATATATCTTTCTCTTTTAACAACGATCTGATTTTATCAATTTATAAAAGAAATTGCACTAGATCATATGATTGCGATGGACATAAGCACCGAAGATCCTTGATCAAAATAAAAGATCCAACATGGTCCTTTGATATCAATACCCCCATCTTTCCCATCTTGACATCTCTCCAAGTATCTCGTGACGAAATTGCAAAACATCATCCTTTCACAAACTAGACTAACCTCTTAAGTTTTGAAAAGATGCATGAGCCGTCCACCTCAAATGTTGGGTCTCTAAGATCGTTGAATTAATGCGCCATGGAAAGCAAGGCAAGTTGTGAAAAATGTAACTCCATCGATGAAATCGACAAGGAAAATCACCCAAAGATGATCCACAACTCGATATATCTAAGCTTCCTACGTGGGACTAATTCCACCAAGTAACTGTTATTGGTCCACATAGGCCTCCACTACAGCAGGCCAGGTACTATGACTGCCCTTCAAGAAGTACACTTTTGGCATCACGCCGCTATTTGACAAATGTCTAGTACTACCACCTATGCTACATGGGTTGTGCCTTGCCATGCGCTCTCCATAGGCTCACGCGATCCAGGGATGCTCTCACAGCACCTATAACACAACGATCAACATTAAATTCAGAGCGTTGATTATCATTCTTACTACATTCAAGTTCACATTTTAGCATGATTGATTTTTTTGCTTGTATCGGGTAAGGCCTAGATTATTATTTTTCTTGGGGAAAAGAGATAATTTTACTTTCTCTGATCAAAATTAATGGTCGTCGCTCCGTTTAGATACGCATGTATCTATATGTGTTTTTGTGTGTAGGTACACGCGTACGTAGACAAAGCTGCGACAATTAATGTAGCGAGGGAGTAATAGATCGGACCAGCTACTGATCATCGCCTTGGTAAGCTATTGCCTTACCAACTAGCTAGTCAGACGCGAGCCCCTCCTTGGGCGGATTTCTCCTTTTGCTCCTCAGCCTACGGGGTATTAGCAACCGTTTCCGGTTGTTGTTCCCCTCCCAAGGGCAGGTCCTTACGCGTTACTCACCTTTTCGCCACTGGAAATACCATTTCACGTTCGACTTGCGTGTGTTAAGCATGCCGCCAACGTTCATCCTGAGCCAGGATCGAACTCTCCATGAGATTCATAGTTGCATTACTTATAGCTTCCTTATTCGTAGACAAAGCGGATTCGGAATTGTCTTTCCTTCCAAGAAAAACTTGGCGAGGGTCGACGAAGCGGAAGTGAGAATGTCGGCTTGAGTAACGAAAACATTGGTGAGAATCCAATGCCCCGAAAACTCAAGGTTTCCTCTGCAAGGTTCGTCCACGGAGGGTGAGTCAGGGCCTAAGATCATGCCGAAAGGCGTAGTCAATGGACAACAGGTCAATATTCTTGTACTACCCCTTGTTGGTACGAAGGGACGGAGGAGGCTAGGTTAGCCAACTCGTTCATTCTATTTAAAAAATCTTCGTTCCAAAACCGTACATGAGGTTTTCATCTCATACGCCTCCTCCCTTCTGTACATAGTATCAAGCGAAATAATCTATAGAATCAAATTAGTTCCGTCTCGTTATGGACTGAAAGGGGCTGGCATTTTTCCAAAATATCTCTAGCCAACCTTCCCGCAAGAGGTTTTACCTAACACCAATGAATTCTAATGTTAGTCACCGGAACATTATAATTTAAAATAGTTAGGACGGCGAGAAGACCTATGAATTGTTCTGATTCATTTCAATAGTAAAGCACAATTAGATTCACACCGGCAAAACTTGCCTTTAAAAATACTACGTTGACTACTCTTTTTTGATTGCAAAGTACCTCTTTATTATGTATTAATGATCGTTACATCTTCGATTAAGAGAGATACAATGCAGGGGGAAGAGACTCAAATCAAGAGTAGACAGGTTGAGATCTAGCTAACCTAATGAGCTCATGAGCAGGTTTATTGATCATAAGAAGTTTGACTTTAACTTTAGGCAAAGCTAAGAGGAGGTAACATTTGCAACACCCAACACCAAACGTATACGGTCCTACTCGACGTCGTATAAACCGGAGGCTACCGTTGTCTCATCTCCGGGACGAGAGAACCATCTGATGATGAGAAGAGCACACGAGTCTTTCCTACTCCATTCCTAGTCACCTCCACTCCAGAAGCTCCTTTAATCCCTCGATCACCTGGCCGAAAACAATGGATAGATTACTGAGCCACCTCGCCACGTGCCGCCTCCGCCCGCCACCTCCTCTGCACACGTGTCCCGGCGCCCAGCGAACCCCGCGCCTACTTAACCACCTCTCGCCGCGACCGCTTCCTCCTCGTTCCCGATCACGCGCAGATCGACTACTGATCTCCCGTCAAATCTCAAAATCTCCGATCGAGTTAACCAATCAATCGAATCAAGAGTAAAGAGGAAAAGCATCCGTCGTCCATGGATTCCACGGCCGCTGTCCAGGATCAAGGCCTGACCCGCCGCGCCGGGAGAGACGCGGACACGGCGCCGGCGCCCAGCCGGGACCACCCGAGGAGCGGCAAGCAGAAGCTGGGCCGGGCGAAGCGCGGGCTGCGGTCGCTGGCCGCCGCCGTGACGCTCTCCGCGGCGCTCACGGCCGCCGCCTTCTACTACGCCTCGTCCGGGACGGGTGGGGCGTCGGTGGCGGTGGCGCGGGCCGGGTCGGTGGCGGCGGAGGCGGTGATGGCGCTGGCGGCGTGGATGGTGTGGGCCGAGGGCGGGCTCCACCGCCGGCCCGGTGCCACGCTGGCCCCGTTCGCGGCCCAGCTGCTCGCGGCGGCGGCGTGGCCCGCCCTGGCGCTGAAGGTCGGGTCCGGGTGGGCCGGGATGGGCTGCTGCGGGGCCATGGCCGCGGGTGCCGCCGCCTGTGTCCGTGGGTTCGGCGCCGTGAACCCCGTCGCCGGTGACCTCGCCAAGCCCTGCGTCGCTTGGGCCGTGCTCCTCGCCGTCATCAACTACAAGATGCTCTAGATGAGACAGAGGGAGATGCTTTTGACGACGGGTGTTGTGGTGTCATGGACACGGACACGCGCTGCGTGTTCTTTCGGCGGGCTTGTGTATCAGTGTATGTAAACGTGGTTTCTCGTATCACAAATACTTTTGTTTTGTTATATACACTGTTTACGGTGTGATATGTACGTACAAATATATGTGATCGTGTTGTTTACGTAGTGCTGCTTTCATTTGCCCGGCTGGGCGAGACTTTTTCTGGGTTGCTCACAGTGTTACTGGACAGCATTGCAATGCCAGTGCCACACTGCCACCTCTCCGAGCACCCAGCTGATGAATGAAACAAATTCATCTCAGCACTCCTTTGGCACTCCTTTGAGGGAAAGGCGTCGTGTTTTCAGCACAAGTCGATCTCAAGTTCTCAACGCTGTGCCCTGTACTACAAATCCAGTTTACCAAAGGCTTGCTAAATATCGTCCTCCAACATTCGCACAAACAAGTTGAAATTCAAATGATGGAATTTGTCTTACGGGCCTGACAAACCTCTTTTACTACGACGTGAGGGAGAACCAGCACGGTAACGATTGATGTACGCCATACCTCAGCAGTAAAATTTCAGACAACCCGGTCCGCAACACGCACATAACAAATCATACTGCACCTTAGAGTGTACCAGTGTGTACCATTCTGACAACAGACGACTGAGTATTCAGAGCAGATGCATCACCAAATTCAGATCAGATGCATCATCACCAAGGCAGAGTACTCCTAAAGACATGAACAGGCCTAGTAACATTAAACACAAGATGAGCAAACACAGACTGGTAAAACCTGACGGCTTACTTATTTCGAACACTCGAATACATATATAATATACACAGAGTGCATCATGCAGGTAGATTCAAAGCATTACATATCACAAAATAGAACTCAAAGCATGCACTGCTATGCAGCAGTAACATTCCACATAACACCCAGTCCACCACAAGACACACAAGACGAATCATACTACACCTTTTAGGATAATCGCTGCAAGAGCTACGAGGAAATATAATTCTTGTCATTTCCAATGTTACTGCGTCGGGATGGGCTGCATCTCCGGGGCTGCAGCAGGTGCAGCATCAGCTGGTGGGTTGGCGAACACCCTCGCAATGCGCTCTGTGGGTACGAGCGGGAGGTAGGTAGCAACTGTGTTGCCACGCTTCGCTCCATCAAGCACAGCAGTGTTGTACTTGGCTGAGAGCTGTGCAGCCGTGGGGAGGACAGCACGGGTCACAGATGGGACAAGCGGGAGGCGGTTCAGGGCAGCCCAGGCTTCGGCTGCCTTGCGCTCAGCCACGGGCTCGTAGCGAGTGTAGAGGTCACGGGCCTTTGGCTCAGCACGGGCAATGGCCGACTTAGCCAGGCCAGTTGCAGTGCCCACAATGCCGGACTTCTGCACCTCAGCTGCTGCAGAGCGAGCATAGGTGGGCGCCTCCTTCACAACAGGTGGGACACGGCGGTCGAGCTCCTGGACAGATTCATCAACCTGCAAGGCAGATAACACACACACAACCATCAGTTACTTGAATACCGGTCTAATGAGTAAGATGATCTTGCCTCACGCTAACCCAATAATAAATCAACTACAAGAACTAGCATCAGTTGAATGCCAATCCACATGCTGATTTTATTCATGGCAGCAACATTTTATAGTCAATAACCCCAATTGCAAGGACAAATGCAAACAGAACCTGGGCATCTTGATTAGAATCATGTCAAGCTTACAGCGCCACAGCTAAAGATCCAACAGACCCATCCTACAAATACGCACAAGGCAGACATGCCCACGCTGATTTTGTATTCATGGCAGCACCATTTTAGTCATCAATTCAATTTCAATCATTTTGCAAAGACAAATGCAAGCAGAGTCTGAACATCTGAACGAAAATCATCTCAATCTTGCCTCATACTACCAGCTAATATCCAGCTAATATCCAACAGAGCAGTCCTACAAATGAGGACGAGGCAGACACATGCCAACTATAAATTAGCCAAGTGCAAATTATACCAACATTTACTACTGCTAATAGGGAGTCTCTTGCAAAATGATTGACACATGGGAATTATACCAACAAGTTGCTTTTCTCTGGTGCTGAAACATGTTATGTGATTAGCAGATGGGAAAAATCCCTTATTCTTAGGTATCAAACTATTATGAAATCATCCATGTGAGAATTAACATGAAACTAGTATGTAACTGAGGCACGTGGTCATCCTAAAGACATGAACAGGATGAAGATGAATCACAAAATTAGACAGGCTAACCCCAATTCCCTTCTCGCAATCGTGCTGATACTATCACAAATCAGGAGCACGGACCAACTAGGGACTAAATTGGATTAAATCATCAACAATAATTTAGTGCTCGAGTTATTGATTGTTCTCACCTTGCGGTCGAGGAACTTGAGGAGACCGAGCGGCACGGCGTGGTAGCGGTCATAGACGGGGCCAACGACGGCCTTCACGGTGCCCTCGACGTGGTCGACGCCGGGGCGGAGGGGCCCCGCGCCCTGCTTGGCGTAGGCGTAGGCCGCGGCCGCCAGCACCAGAGCCTGCGCCGCCGCCTGCTGCACGAACTCCAGGTACCTCAGCCTGTCCTCCTCCTGCTGCTGCTCCTCCGCCGTCCTCTCCACCGGCACCTCCTCCTACGCACACGCCAAAACAAACCCACAGATCAACAAACACCTCCAAAAACAAAAATCGAGAGAAGAGGGTAGCTGTTGAGAGAGATCCTTACGGCGGCGGGGTGGGTGCTGGTCGGGGCGGCGTCGTTGCTGGACTGGGCCATCTCTTCCGCTGGGGGATCGACTGGTCTACGGTGGAACGAACGAGAGGGAACTGAGACGAAGAGCTCTAGAACTTTTTTCGAATCGAGCCGGATCCTTTGCCGATTTCGCTGCTAGGGTTTGACGGTTTTGGTTGGTGAATATGGGAGGGTGGGGAATCGAACCTCTTATAGCGAGAAGACTACACGGAACCGAAAGAACGCGTTATTTATTTTTTCTTAGCTGTTAAGGTATTTTTGAGGCGCCTGTCTGTTTCGCGTCCGCGGGGGTGCTTCTAGAAAGGGGGTGCTCGGCCAGCTCGGGTGAGCGTGAGCTGTAGCTGACGGTGGGGCAGGCTATGTTGGGGCCCCACGTGTCGGTGTGTGGCTGCGGTGCTCCGTGACGTGGAGGCTGTTGGGATGGGACCCAGGCGTCGGTGGGGGACGGCGGGGAGAGCGGCCACACGACGTGACGTTTAGGGCGGTTCTCGCGTTCACGCAGGGCGGTGCGTGTGGTGTGAACGCCATCCATCCGCTGTTTTTTCTCCTTTCCTCTTTTTTTTCCATTCCCATTTATTCTTAATATAATACGAGCGCACTGGAAGTTTCGAGGCGAGGTCCGGAGATCCGTGGTTTTGTGTTGGAGCCCATAGGAGAAGCTGGGGTTTACACAAAGGAAGCTCGTAATCCTCTGCCGACTAGATAAATAAATTAATTATTCTAAAAAAGATAAATAAAATAATTAGTTTATGCATATCAAAAAATTTATTTTACATGCGAAAAAGACACATATGTAATATGTAAAAGTTTCTTAGAAATACAGAGCAACTCAAACATAAAATAATTAGTTTATGCATATCAAAAAATTTATTTTACATGCGAAAAAGACACATATGTAATATGTAAAAGTTTCTTAGAAATACAGAGCAACTCAAACATGATACTAAATCACATCGAGGTTTCTGAACTATCGGACACCATCACTAAAAACGAGCCGATGACACGTCTATGTCACCGCTCCTCTACCAACAGCGGCTTGACCCTGTCGATGACAGCCGAGAAGTCTTGGTGTACGTCCCACTAAAGACCAGCTTCTTGGAGGTGTAGTCGTCGTTGCCAAACTCTTAAATCGATTTGGAGGACCTGACAACATATCTCGCCATCGTGCAAGCGGAAGAAACCCTAACCTTGCCGCCCGAGGAGACGATAGAATTCTACGCTGGTGCTCCGTCAATTCCATCTTGGCGGACAAAGATAAAGAGAATCGAATCCCGGAAGACCCGTCTCGATGATGAAGCGCTGCCTCCGAGAGGACCACACCATCCTCCAGACGTCTACAGACAATATGAAGCACCACCTGAATGAGGCTGAGACGGGGAGACCTTATTCCATACCAACGATGACGTTGCTCTTTGATAAACGAAGATCTTGCAAAAGCTCTAGACGAGAAAAACTGCAACTCTCACCACTTGATCGAGACATTCTTACACACACTCACCGGCGGAGCCCGTGGAGGAGCAAAAAGCCAACGATCTACAATTCTTGGCGGTCCTCCGTGCCGTTTGTAAAACTAAACTTATTTTTTTTAGTTCTCTTTGAGGGTCCTTGAGAACTCCTAGTTTAGAACTGGCGTCGGTTCTTATCTGATTGGGAGCATGAATTTTACTGTTTCTTCCGTTATTGGTAGTGGAACCTGGTATCTACAAGATCGCATTGGGAAAAAAAATTCAAATTCCAATTTAAAACCAAAATTTTGAAGTTTAAAAGCGTGAACCGACGGAGAAAATTGTTGTGCTGATCCAATCGTCTAATTAAGGGCGCAGGTACTCTAAAGCATCTAAATTACACGGTCTTCATGGTAAGAACTTCACATTTTATCAGTTAAGCGAAAACGTTGATAATACATTTTGGGAGGAAGGCGTTTTCGTTGCCAGACTTCTCAAAAGCCACAGTTGCAACAAGGTACCTTGCTCGCTATCGATGAACAGGATCTAACAAAAGGGTTCAGCTTAACTTCGGATGTCGAACCTTTTTTTTGGCGAATCGGGTTGGCCAACCAATATCCTTGGTTCTCCCTGTCCTGACCTTTTAGAAGCACCGCCCTGAATGAGATGACAATGAGTCAATGACGTCTGATGCTCCCCTTATCCAATGAGACCCTGCAGCCTACATCGACTGGCAGCTACTCCGCATGAACTGTGCAAACACAACTTAGCACCTACAGCTTCAATTTAGGTTTCAACATACTTCAATCTATGGAGATGAGGATTTTTCGGTTGATACGGCTCCATTAAAGGTTTCAGGTTAAGGTTTCAACAAAAAGCTGACAATTTCTGAGTATCTTCGAGCTAGTTACATAGCAGTCTAAGATTGGAATCTTAAGCTGGTTTACAACTGATCCCATACTGTTTTTCAACATATTTCAGAGAACTCTCGAGTAGGTTTTAGCTGACATGCCAACTAACGGAACAGTAGAATTCCAAAGCTGCTGCCGGAAGCATTCACTTCGACAGACAATTTCTTAAATGAACTATTACCAGCGAAATGCAATCCATGGCTTCCAGGAGCCAATAAAAAATCAGCAAGGCACCACCAGCACATAACAGAACACCATAATGAACATATCAAATTTCTTCGTCACTCGTGAGAGCCAACACCAGTATGAATACTCACTCCGTGGATGATTTTATACAAATCCACATCACTTATTTCAGGACGAAGGGAGTAGATAGATGGGCTAAAGGATCACGCAGATCTAACAACATTACCCGACTAGTGATCAACACCACACCACACTTTCGTAATTAGATCTCTAGTCCAGAATCTCCTACTTCAGTGCAGATTACCAGTGAGCACGATTGCGTTCTAGAGCAAGCCAATTTCTCAGCATTGCAAAATAAAGACACAAGACCTAACACGAAATGCGATCAATGCTTCTTCTCTCAGCAGCTGGTATAGAACCACCACCATTACCAGCACATAGCAGGTCAGCAGCATACCATAACAAAAAGATACGAGACAACACCCAGTAGTAGATAGATTGATAGAAGGATCATACAGATCTACCAACATTATTCAACTATAGTTCAGATGAATCTAACAACACTCTTCAGCCAAAATTATGATAGGAACAATCTGCGGCGCAGAAACAAAATGGAAATGGATACAGATTATGGTTCAAGAAATTAGGAAAATTGCTAACACAAGGCGATGACGAGATAAGTAAATAGACACTGTTCTTGCCAGGCTAATAAGCAAACGTTGGTTCACCAGGCCGGAAGCTCCGGTAGATGGAAGCTATCACTGGGACAAGACCCAGCAGCGCGATCTGGACCTGCTCCGAGGTGCTTGTCCTGACGGTGATCTGTCCGCTCAATTTGTTGTTCAGCCCAAGACGAACCGCCATCTTCGAACCCCTTCCGATCGAGAACTGCGACTGCAGATTAGCCCCCAGGGCAAGGTCACGGCGCCACTTCATGAGGGACAGGCCCAATGTTGACAAGGACTGGCCAATTGGATAATCTTTATCTTTCAGGCGTGCCTCCAAGTTAGCTCCATATGCGGTATCTCCTTGAGCTCGCATTGCACCCGTGCTCGCCACTAAGGCCAGCCTCTTACCAACAGAGAGCTGGTCCTCAACCTTCAGCCCAGTTGCCACAATGTCACCCAAGAAAGTCACAGAGAATCCTCCGGTAGTCTTGTTCTTCTTGATACTCTTGAATTTGGTCTCACCACGGAGAATATACGCAAGCTGCCGCCCAACAGTCTGGATGTCGAAACCAGCAAGTGATGATGCATCCTCCCCAAGCTTTGCCGACACAGAAGAATCCAAATGGATGCTAAATTCCTTCTTATCCTTGGTGACCTGAACTGCCACAGCAGCCGGGAACTTGCTAAGGAGAGCGAGAGACTCTTCAACACTTACTCCATCATAACCGCAGTCATGATCCCACCCATGCGCATCTAAAACAGGCCTAGCAAGGACAGTAGAGGTTGGCTCCAGAAAGCGGTACCGGTATGTGGGATTGTCACAATCAAATGAAGGAGGCAGCACCATATCAGGTAAGGGAACTGAAACATTTTCTGGAGGAGGATCCTGATCATCTCCTGCTATACTAGCATACCCATAAGAATCCAGATCAGACTTGCCCCTCCTCTTCATCTCCTTTAACCTGCGGAGCTCGTCCTTCCACTGCTTCTTCTGGAGGAGCTTAACCCTGTAGTCGTACTCATCAAAATAAGCATTCTTCTGGTCCTTTGTGAGTCTTGCAAGCTGAGCTTTGGTCAAAGGCTTGAAGGGAGGAAGCTGATCATATTCCTCTTCATCTTCATCTTGTTCTATATCAGAATACTCGTCCAATTCAATATCAGAATCTCCTTCATTACCACCCTGGTCAGGGGAAAGTTTAGGATGAGCTCTCGACTGCAACAGGGAGGATAGCAGGAAAGGAAGTGGCGGGGAGCGGAAGCGGAACCCAAAAAGCTTCCCAGGAGAAGGGTCCTGGAGCTTCAAAAGTGAGTTGGCTTCCGATAATATCTTTGAAGAGTAGCACAAAAGCAGCATCTGATGCCTCCAACTTTGGCCATTTGGAAGCACTTTCTGGCCCTCACGGTTCTTCCGGCAAGAAGGATGGTTCTCAACAAGGGCTACTGGGTTCATCAGACGCATGTCCCCTGCAGCCTGTCTGATGGATTGCTGCACAATGTGGGATCGCTGTGCCATTAACACCTCATATGTCATAGGGGCACCATTGAGGCCTTCAGGAGGAGCAGAAGCAGCATGGGTGAGAGCAACAATGGCGTTGAACCATATGGATGACCCCAGAACAGCAGTGATGGTTTTCAGAAGAGGCAAATCATTGAGATCACGGCTCAGACTATCCAGACGGTCCACGTATAGAACGATATCTGGAGGACATTTCTTGGTATATTTCTTGACAGAGGCCAGAATTTTCCTGTTTGTTCCTTGGTCCATCACGTTGGGTCGAAGGCCTGGTGTATCAATGATCCGTATCTGGACGCCATCTACATTACCAGAAATTTCTCGCACGCTGGTGGTGGCTGCACCAAAAGCATCAGTTTTGGACCTCTCTTCACCGAAAATAGAATTTATAGTTGCACTTTTGCCAACTCCAATCTTTCCTAAAACAAGTATGTTGCACGAGAAACTCAAATCCTCTTTCCCCTCTGCTTCAAGCTGCAAGGCTTTCCTCCGTGCATTATCAAGGCTGAAAGCTCTGTTCGTCTGCCTTCCTTGTCGGATACCCTCAGCAAGGCTCAAACGGTACAGCACTTGTGCTGCTACTGTTTCATCAGGAGTGGCCCCTAATTTATACACGAGACGCAGAAACTTTACCCGGATCAGCTCAACCTTCTCATGCAACTTCTTCTCTTCCTCTGTCATCTCTTCATTAGGTTCAGCAGTCATTGCCAGCTCAGAGGGGTTGAAGAGATTTGACCGGGCAGGTTGGCGAGGGGCTGTTGGCCTCAAAGACGGGGCTGAAGAGCCCAGACCAGCTGGTCTGTCCATGGAGAAGATTCTAGAACCATCTTGGGAAGCAACTGTGATATTTCCATCAGGGGATGCACCAGTTGCCGCTTTCAAAAGGGCAGCCAAGGCAGCAGAATCAAATCCCTTCTCATCGTCATCCTCATTATCGTCGTCATCATCCTCATCCTCAGAATCATCAAGCACAATCTGGCCATCCATGCTATTAGTGTACTCTCTTGAGCTGCTCAAGCCAGACACAGGACTACCACTAGAAGACCCTTCTCCTAGCTCTTTCATGATCTGCTTTGCAGCTTCAGAATTCTCTATGATTGCAACTCTTGCAGGACTCCTGTCAGAGCTTGCCTCATCATAGTCCTCATCGACCTCGTTATCACCACCATCTTCACCAACTGCAGCTAAAACTATCTCATCATCAACAACATGTATGTCACGGTCAAAAGTCTCTATATCATCTTCATACTCCTCGTCACCCAAGTTTTCATCATTAGCCACAGCTATAACTTTCTGAACATCACTAGCTGCAGCTACAACTTTCTCATCATTACTGGCCACTACTTCATGGCTAACAGTCTCCGCAGCACCATTATTCTCCTCGACAACATTGTTTTCCTTGATTGGTTCTGGAGTCAACTCTCTAGACAAGGTAACATCAGCGCCACCAGCAAGAACACTCTGATCCTCCGTAGGGTTCTCTCCATCAATATCATCTGCCTTTTCATTGGCAACTACCTGGCCTTCGGCATTTTGCGCCTTCTCGGTACTTTCCTCGTACACAATGTCTCCACTTGGAGGAGCAAGCTTCTCCAAGCTCCCCAATCCATCAGCATCAGTAACCTGGTTTGGGTCATTTAAATTGTTTATTCTTGACCTACGTAAACACTATTAGTAATAGAATTGGATTGAACATGCCAACTTACCATCGGACTTGCTTCAAAATCTGGCTCTGGCTTTGCCGCTTTGTCTTCCACATTAACATGGTTCTCCAAGCTACTGTCGTCAATAACCTATTTTGGATAATGTGAATTGTCTATATCTCCACTAGTATGCTAATAGCAAGAGAACTAGATTGAACGTTACCACTTACCACTGGACTTCCAGCTATCTCCAGCTCGGTCTTTGCCGCTTCGTCTTCCAAATTAGCATGGTTCTCCAAGCTACTGTTATCAACAACCTGGTTTGGATCATCAGAATTAATTATATCCCCAATAGTGTCAACACTAATAGCAAAATACCAAGATTGAACATGTGCACTTACTACTGGACTTTCATCGTTCTCTGGCTCGGACTTTGAAACCACATTAGTATGGTTCTCCAAGCTACCGCCATCAATAGCCTAATTTGGGTCATTTGAATTGTTTACAATTCCACTAGTATCAACACTATCAGTAACGAAAAGACTGGATTGAACATGCCCACTTACCACTGGACCTGCATCACTTTCTGGCTCTGGATTTGCGGCCTTGTCTTCAACATCAAGCTCCTTCTCCAATGATGCTTCTGGAGCTTCTTCATCTGCCACCACCCCCATCTCAGCAGACAATTCAGCCTCGCCGCCCAATTTGCCATTAGCTTCAGCTAAAGGAGCCACCTTATCCTCTGGTTCTGCCGCCTCCGTGCTCCTGGTGGAAGCCATAACCTCCTCCTTGCTGCCGAAATCACCATCTTCCTCGCCTCCAGTGACCACATCTGCATCCTTCACGCCCTCCAGTTTCTCCTCGGACAATTCAGCATCATCCGCCACCTTGCCCACATCCTCCACCTCCAAAGTTGCACTTTTCTCCAGTTCGTCGCTCAATTCACCTTTCTCTTCACCTACCGGCGCATCAGGGGTAGAGAGGGAAGCATCCCCCTCGCCCAATTTCCCGTTCTCCGACTCCACTACCACCGTCTCAGTAGCCAACGACGCAGCCTTCACATCTCCCACCGCCGATTCCCAGTCTCCTCCGTCCACCTTATCTCCCGCCGCCTCCTCCACCACCTCAATCGCGCTTTCATCTTTCACATCTACCGGCGCTTCCACCCCCTCGCCGTCACCCGCCTCCACCACCCCGTTCTCGCCCTCCGAACCACCAAAACTCTTCCCTGTACCCTCAAATCTAACCTCCTCCGCTTCCCCTCCGCCACCAACCTCTACCTCCGCCGTCCCGACGCTCTTGCTCCCGTCCGCCGCCGCAACTACGCCCCCATCAGCCGCCGGGGGCCGCTCGTCGGCCACGGGCGCGACTCGGGCGTCGGTGGTGGACATGGCTACCACCTCTTGCACCGCCCACAAGCAAAGGAGCCAGAAGCAGCTGTGGAAGCAGTCGGATTCTCCTCGTCGGAGGAGGTGGTGGAAGGGGGGAGGAAGGAGAGGATAAGGTGAGGGTTTTAGGTTAGGCAGGCTCTCCTCTATTTATCTCGTCAGTATAAATAGGTCAATTCGATTTTTTGGGTTTGGTTTGGTGTGTAATTCTGGGACGAGATGGCAGCCAGCCACCGCCAGCGGTGAGATGAGCAAGCAAGCAATGGGCAAACTGGGGATGGCGATAAGGTGTCTTTTTTTTCCAACTGTACTGATCCTAAATTATTGTCGAAATATTATATGTATCTAGACGTTTTTAAAAAATAAATATATTCATATTTGAACAAATTTGAGTCAACAATTTAGAATAAGAGGGAGGGAGTACTTGTTATTTTTTCAATAGTTTGTTGTGTTAAATATATAGGAGGCCATTGGTATAGGCGCACACAAGTACATTTAGACTGTCCAGGAGAAGATAAGAATTCGAGAAGCAACCCAAAAAAGAATTCAAGAAAATAAGAATTGCACATCAATTTGTAGACGTTATTGCCCATATTGAGGGCCAGTTCTTTTCGGCTTCCTGGACCGGCTTCTCAGAGAAGCTGCTCTCTCCTGGCTTTTTGGAAAAGCCGTCACCTAAATTTGATTAGACTACCAAACTAGTTTGGCCTAAATTATTTTGAAAATCTAGCTAAATTTGTGATGCGGCTTTTTTAGGAAGCTAGGTGAGGGCAACTTTTAGAAGAAGCCGGTCATAGAAGCCAAAAAAAAACGCACCCTGAAGCCAAAAGCTGCCGGCAAACTCTAGCGATGTTGATGTGCTCATCCGAAACCTCACAAGATTCATATGGTATAATTCGATTTCCATTTTGTGCTTGGGTGTGGTTTTTTTTCTTGCGTTGATTTTTCTTGTAGTTAGGGAGAATTTCTTATATCTTTTTCTTTTCAAAAGATTGATAAAATATTTGCCAAGACAGGGTTTCATGGTTCGTGACTTTTGCTATTGAAAATCTGCCTACAATTTTGTTTGGTTATGTGCTGAATAGTTTTTTTTTAATATAATGATGGTTCTGTTTTGAAAGTTGAAGTTATGCCAGAATAAACATGTTTTTGGTAAAAAAAAAACATGTTAATTTGACTGTCCTCCTAACGTGATGGGTGAGCTAACAGACGAAGTATTTTTCTAATGTTTTATTTATGTATTTTCATTTCTAAATGTTGAATGCATATCCCTTAAATGTTTGCAGTAAAATGTCATGCATTTGTATATCTGGTACTCCCTCCGATCATTCCCGATACTTATTATGGATTGGAGGGAGTATTTTTTTTTAACAGGGATACTGTTATGAGCAAGTTACGAGCAAATAGTACATGTATCAGCTAGGCATGGGCCACAAAACCTCACATATTCCACATCTCATTGCCATTCCTTTACACGAGTGTGCTAGAATAAAATGGAAAACTAATATTCTAGAGCAGTGAGCGATATTTCTTTTCTTTAAGAAATAGGAAAATATGGTAACTACTCTAGAAATTCAGATATGAATTTTCACCTTTTCATTTTATATTTATCTTTTGAGCAAATTTTCACCCTATGCTTAGAACCCCATGAGAAAAAAGAGAACGCAAACATTTGAACTACATACGGATTACAAAATAGAAAAATATTCAACCATGTTATGTCGTAAGTCAATTATAAACCGTCTTGCGTACTCATACTCTGCTTTTGATATATATCTCCATATGGAAGATGCCTTTCCATTGGATCAAGCAAAGCGTCCAGGGAACATGTACAGAAAGCTGTGTCCAAACATGTCCAGCAGGTTAAAGGAGAAGCATAGGAGCAGCAAGCCCACAACGTCAAATTTATCCCAGATCTCTTCATGTAGTAAGCACTGTATATATATTTTAATGCTTCTTAAACTGAGATGACATAGATTTAAATTCATTACCTAATGAACCAAACAACAAACAAGGTGAGAACCACCCCTCCCAAGAATGGTAGAGTCAAGGGACCATGGCCCACCAACCAAAATTTAAATCAATGTATACTCACATTTACATACGCGATAAGTCTAATAGAAATAATCCGTACAAAGTAAGATTTATGAATTTATCGGACGTGTTTGTGCAAAAGAAAACGAGTATGGTCCAATTGTCCAAACTAGCTTGTGCAGAGTGAGTTACGTGAGAAGCACTAAGCTTGTTTGACTTTGGCAAAAAACATTAAATAACTGACAATTGGGTATTACTAGTGGGCTACCGAACTTCTCCACTATTAGAAAATTGATTTTTCACACGTATCGGTTGGTCCCGATATACATCCAAAACACATTGATATATGAGAGGCAAAGAACTTTTAAGAAAACATAGCAAAAACCTCAAAAAAAATTCTGTGCAAAAATCGTACAATGTGCCTCCTTATGTCATAATGAAATGTCAAATTAGTGTTTATTTCTACATCTCTTATGGCACATATCTGGGATTATACACCTCTTAAGAAGGTATGCCTCGGTGTTGTATATCTACTAGAATGACATGATATGAACATGAAAACTGAAGAAAAGTGATTCCGGAGTAGTAAACTTTTTTACTCCCTCAGTCTCATATTAAGTGACTCAAATTTTCTAAATATGAACGTATCTATAATCAAAAAAACATCTAGATACATGTAATATTATGTTACTTAATATGAGATGGAGGGAGTATTAGATACACATACAACTGCATGATGTCTAATATAAACCGGAATGACTCTGCGTACCATGATCCTTACGATTTCTGTACAAACATGTTTTCTTGTGTTACACGTTACACATGCAAATCTTGTTTCTATGTCTGACTGTGCCTGATTGTAACAAATTCGTACCAGTTCTTATCGTACGCGCGGCATCGCACTGTTCGCGCTATCACATGACACGGAGATACACCGACATGGGCCCGGTATCCTCGTAGTTTAGTTTCAACAAATGCGATAGATGGATGGAACACAACGAAGGATCGATGCAGTAAAATACTGGCTCTGTTTCCTTATAATCGCAAAAAGAAATTAGTGCTACCTATGGAAGACAATACGAATACTGATCAGCATACCAATATGAGCAGGTCTTCTTCCCTTTCTTTTTTTGAGAAACCAATAGGAGCACGTGCACCCACGTGGTCGGGCTTGGCATATTTCGTTCCTACGGGTTTCGATTTGCTACTCCCTCTGTCCGGATTTAATACTCTTATACAAATTCACGTCAGTTAATTCGGGACGGAAGGAGTATTAGAGAGTGCTGTCAGCCGCGTTTGAAATTGTTAGCCATGCGTGCTTAGGCGAAGTCAATCCATCTGCACTGTGTGGACATTTCCTTGCAGTTTCAAGAAAACAAAGAGCTAACGAGATCCCTTTCCGGCACGTAACCGCCCCGGGCGGTTGATTTGATCGCAAAAAAAGGCGTGGTCCCACTCCTTCCTTATCTTCTGCCTCTCTTTCCTTATCTCTTCTTCCTCCTTCCCTCACAGTCCGGATGAGTCCCGATGCTTTTCTCCTCCTTCCCTCACAGCCGCGAGCAGCAGGTGGGGAACCGAAGCCGGCGGCCGACCGCGGCGGCGATGGCGCAGGTGAGTCTAGTCCGAGCCAGAGATGGCGACGCCGCGGCGGCGACAGCGAGGGCGAGGACGGGACCGAGCCGCAGCGGCGGTGACGCGGCAGGGCGTGGCGGTGACGGCGGAGGCGAGGAGGTGATGGTGAAAAGAGGTAAGGCCCCACGAACTCAACTTAGGGTTAGGGGGGAGGGGGTGGCCGGCGCCGGAGAAGATGATGTCGTTTCCAGGCCTAGAGGGATGGTCGGGGCGGTGGCGGCGGCTCGAGTAGGGCGGGGCAGCGAGGCGGCGAGGGAGCGCGCTAGGCGCGGGCGGCGGGAGACAACCGGTTGGGCTGTGCCGACGGGACGGGTCAACGGCGGCGGCTCTCCTCCTTCGCGCAGTGACTTGGTCCGCGTTCACACCGGTCGGAATTCGTCCGCCCGGCGCGGTCGTCCGCCAACTAGTTCTCCCCCTCAGCTAATACCTGGACTACCAGTTAATTCCAGTCCACTTTTTCACCGACCTGTACGTCCCTCGGAGCACACTGTACTACAGTACTACTGCCGCCGGGGGAGAAGAGGAGGAGAAACGGAGGCAAAGACTGCGGTACAAGCTGTAGTACGTACTTCTGCTGGGTGGTGAAGAAGAAGAAGTACAACGCCAATCCCTTCGCATTGCTCCCTCCCTCCATGGCAGGAAAGCTATAAATACACAACCAACCCCCAAAAAGACAACAGCGTGCAAATTTCTGCCATGTCTTCGATCGTACTAACCCTCTTTCAAATCAAAGGGGTAGTGTGATACTGTGATGTGTTGTGGTGAAGAACAGACAGCACATGCGAGGAAGTTCCTGCAGGGTCGAATTGGGAACACATGAGATGGATGGTCCGCTGAGCTCTGAGCTCGAGCTCGGCCATGTGTTCTCAGGTCGCCCCTGTTGGGTCTTCCGTGCCATGGATTGATGATTGCCTCGCCTTCTTCTTCTCGGTTTCTGAAGAGATCAGACTGGTAACTTCTCAGTAAGTGCTCATCATCTTCTATACCCCCTTTCATTTCTTCTAAAAAGTCGGTTGCAATTTTTTAGGGGGAAAACTCGGTTACATTGTTTGGCTGTTTAAGAACACGACGGAGACATGGTTGAATCATCGGTACCCGAGAGTCTGCTCGAGTAAATCGCCATCTATAGAATGCCAAGTTTAGAAAAAGTTTGACTCTGGTTTTATATATTTTCGCCATTTTAAACAATTAAGCTTTCCTGTGTCAGATCAGACGTGTCTTGATCAGGAGCATCATATGGCAATCCTGTTTTGTATATGTACTAATGTTTACTGCGGAGACAGCATCAGGGAAAAGCTCATCATGCCCCCTTGCAGCTGATTTGGTAGGTACCATCAGTAGTGGCAGCCGCCTAAACTTTAGAGCTCTTATCAGGTGACTTTAACTTGAGTTTGGTTTACACTGTTTTAGCCTTCATTGTCCTAAAGCTTGCTAGTGAAAGCAAAATAAAGCACACATACATTTGATGCAGAGCATATTCTTGGGAAACAGTCTAGCCAAATATTCTGATCTCTAAATGTTCCTTACACATAGTGTGAGTCTTATACTGCCTGGTATATTATTACTACCATAAATTTAGACTCCTTTGGTTATGATAGAGCATTTGTTTCTCTCTGATTTGATTGACTGTACAAATGTTAGTGCACTAATATAAACCCTGCTCACTAAGAGTGCAGGAAAAAGCACCCATAGCGAAAAAGGCTATAAACAAAATTGGTTATTAGATACTGCAAAAAAAGGAGCATTTTTATAGTCTAACAGTTCCTTTTTCCAGACAATCCCAGCAGTTCTAAACAGGGCCCAATGGAGCTAAGAGGTGATTTTTAATGGGAAGAATTGCAAATTGGGAACTGCTAAAAGAAGTAGATTTCAGAGAGAATGTGCAAACCACAAAACGATGTACTGCTAAGGACTTGCATGATGGTGAAAGGAATGTACAAAATTCATGGAGGATGGAAAGATTTTTTTTCACTGTAAATAAATGTACCTATACCAAGATGTAAATCTAGATCAGTTAAAAATCAAGAGAAATCAGTTTGGTAGAGAACAGTTTCTGAAGCCAACCCTATAACTGAACAGTTGTTTGAAGAAAAATTCACAATGCAGAAGCGAGGTAAAATTCAAGTAGACCTATATGGTTACAACATTCCTGCTCTGTATTTGCGACTAACTGATGAAAAATGCAGCCTGATTGACCCCAGTTATGCAAGCCTGTGAACACATGATTCAGTCAAGAAAGAAGTTATTTGGAATACTTATTGTGATGTAAGAACTTTGATGGTTCGAATAAGCAAACTTGGGAAAGGTACGAGTCATTCATAAAGAAAACACAAAGGTCGGAAAATATGTAGTTATACCATGAGGTCTCGCTCATCAGTCAAAGGAAGGTGCTGCTTCTTCACAGGCGTCATAAAGCAATGACGGCGATGGTCACGAAGATTCAGATTCTGCTGTGCACATTTTGCCGTCATGTGGACGTTCGTTCAGCAAAATGGGATAGTTGATAGTTTCACTTGAGCAAGTTGTAATTAGTTGCCCGTTTGCTCGGTTTAGCTCTGTGTTTTTTTGTTTCTCTTGGGCTGGGACGTTTCCGTTTCTCCGTGCTACTCTATAAGCTGGCAATCCCAGCACAGCAGTACTACGTCTTTAGCTTTCAATATAAAGCTGGGCAAAAGCCTCCGTTCTAAGCTTCCTCTAAAAAAAAGCCTCCGTTCTAAGAACAATACCATGAGGACTGGAGATCACATATTCGGAGAGCTGCAGTTATCTGGACAAAAATGTTACTCTGCAGGAAATAAAATGGGGGCAGAGCAAATGGCACGTCAGGCAGTGTGATAAGGGGTGGCTCGATCTTCTCAGAGAGCAACGTGGGTAACATGTATAAATCTACAAATCTTCCGACTGTTCACCCGTCGCCGCACGACGAACTTGCAACCTAATGGAAATTCGCAACACCACACACTTGCGCAATAGTCCGCCGACCACAAGCGGTTTCGCAATCTTCCAATTCCCAGCGAAACGACAGATTACGCTCGAACTTTCAGTAGATAAAACACGCTATCGAAACGAATATGGTGTAGATAAAATTCCTGATCGAAACAAAGAGGAATTATATACTTTCAGATGAATGCTTGGAGCAATTCAACAAAAGGTTCTGAATAAGTTAAAACATGATCTAACCCTAACACTAGGCGTAGCCCTTGTATATAAAGGCGAGGGGCAGCTCAAACACACAAACGGACTCAGACTCAGACTCAAACTAGGTTCGACTCAAACTCATACAACCAATCAGAATAGGACTTGGCATAAACAAGGACTCGCAGGTCCGGGCGCCCCTTAGACGTGTCGGGCTCGTCGTAGGCTGTCCTGGTGCGCCTCATACTCGTACTCAACTTGTGGTGGGCAGATTATTCTTGTCGTTGGCTGCCCCTTGCACACAAGTTGCTCTTCTAGCGTTTTATATCCTCCATGTTCATTTGTGGTGTGCCTGCCTCCCTCTCCTCCCTCGCCCATATCTTGATGTTGGATCACAGCACATGATGATCCTCGCACGCGGCCTCGTCTCCTCCACGCTCCACGGTTGCCTCAGCCTCAAACCTGATTACACAAAGATACAAAAACTTAGCCAGTATAAAATTCTCATCAATATAAACATTAGGTGCAGCTAGGAGTGAGTTCACCTGTTGTTCTAATAACTTGGCACGTGCTCGTGTAATTGGTCCAATGCGTAGATCATTGGGTTTATCTTGAACAACAAGATCATCATTAGGCAAAGATGACAAAGGATTAGGGATGCCCTCATCATCCTCCCCCTCTTCAAAAGGCGTCGACCTCGACGCTCCAAGGTCTTCTCCATCATATGACGTCAAATCAGCAACGTCGAATGAATTACTCACGTCAAACTTATCGGTTGGAAGATCTATCTTGTAAGCATTATCATTGATCTTGGCAAGCACCTTGTATGGCCCATCCTCGTGGCAGCAACTTTGACTTACGTTGTTCAGGAAATCTATCCTTGCGAAAATGAACCCATACCAGATCGTCGGGCTGAAAGAGCACTTCTTTTCGCTTTGTATTGACACGTGCATCATTGTACTTGCCCTTCTTCTCTATTGCTTCTTTAGTCTTCTCATGTATCTTCCGAACAAAATCAGCACGCTTGGACGCCTCCATATTAACACGCTCTTGACTTGGAAGTGGCAGCAAATCAAGTGGCGTAATGGGTTTGAAACCATATACCACCTCAAACGGACAGAGCTGCGTTGTTGAATGTACCGCCCTGTTATATGCAAATTCCACATGCGGCAAACACTCCTCCCATGCACGCAGGTTCTTCTTGATCATTGATCACAGCAACGTTGAAAGTGTGCGATTCACCACCTCCGTTTGGCCATCGGTTTGGGGATGACAAGTAGTGCTGAACAGCAACTTCGTTCCTAGCTTCCCCCAAAGCGTCTTCCAAAAATAGCTCATGAACTTCACGTCACGATCAGAAACAATCGTCCTTGGTACTCCATGCAATCTCACGATGTCCCTGAAAAACAGACTAGCAATATGCGACGCATCGTCGTTCTTGTGGCAAGAAATAAAATGTGCCATCTTAGAAAAACGATCCACTACCACAAATATAGAATCATGTCCTCTCCTGGTCTTAGGCAATCCCAACACAAAATCCATGCTAATATCTTCCCATGGAACACTAGGGGCAGGAAGAGGGGTATACAAACCGTGAGGCTTCAGCTTGGACTTAGCCTTATGACAAGTAATACACTTTTTGACAAACCTGTCCACATCACGCCTCATCTTTGGCCAATAAAAATTCTCGTTAAGCATAAGCAAAGTCTTTTCACATCCAAAATGACCCATCAAGCCGCCGGCATGTGATTCCTGCAGCAATAACAAACGCACGGACGACTCAGGTACACAAAGTTTATTAGCTCGAAATCGAAACAAAAACCCATCATGTATGTGAAACTTATCCCATCCTTTCCCATCCTTACAAAGATTATAAGGTGCAGCAAAGTCACGATCAGAAGTATATAAATCACGTAAACTCTCTAATCCAGGAACTTGAACATCCAATTGATTCAAAAGCACAACTTTCCTAGAAAGAGCATCAGCAACCACGTTTTCTTTACCCTTTTTATGCTTAATAATGTAAGGAAAAGATTCAATAAATTCCACCCACTTAGCATGTCGTCGGTTCAACTTAGCTTGGCCTTTCAAATACTTTAAAGCCTCATGAATGTATAATGAACTCTTTAGGCCATAAATAATGTTGCCAAACCTCAAGAACACGAACAAGAGCATATAATTCTTTGTCATAAACAGGATAGTTCAATTGTGCACCATTCAATTTCTCACTAAAATATGCAATCGGACAATCCTCTTGCATCAAAACACCACCAATACCTATTCCACTAGCATCACACTCAATCTCAAATTGTTTAGCGAAATTAGGTAAAACAAGCAAAGGTGCAGCAGTTAAACGATTTTTTAATTCATCAAAAGCATTATCTTGGACTGGTCCCCAAACAAAATCAACACCCTTTTTAGTTAGTTCATTCAATGGGGCAACAATGGTGATGAAATCTTTCACAAAACGTCTATAAAAACCAGCAAGGCCATGAAAACTTCTAACTTGACTAACATTGACAGGAGTAGGCCAATTTTTAATTGCTCCAATTAAATTCATCAACCTCAACCCCATGGGCAGAAACAACATAACCCAAGAAAATGACCCTATCTTTGCAAAATGTGCACTTTTCCATGTTACCAAATAATTTAGCATCACATAACACTTGCAAGACTTGTCTGATATGATCAACATGTTCAGATTCGGTGCGGCTGATCATCAAAATACACAACCACAAATTTGCCTATGAAATGCCTTAAAACATGATTCATTAAACGCATGAAAGTACTAGGTGCATTAGTTAACCCAAAAGGCATGACTATCCACTCATATAAACCGAATTTAGTTTTAAAGGATGTTTTCCACTCATTCCCTTCTTTCATCCTAATTTGATGGTATCCACTACGCAAATCAATTTTAGAGAATATAGCAGCACCACCCAACTCGTCTAACATATCTTTTAAATGCGGAATAGGATGAGATATCGAATAGTGATGTTATTAATCGCTGTACAATCTACACACATGCGCCAAGTACCATCTTTCTTAGGCACTAAAATAACAGGAACGGCACAAGGACTTAAGCTTACGCGAATGTAACCTTTGTCGAGAAGCGTTTGTACTTGTTTCTGAATTTCCTTCGTCTCATCGGGATTTGTACGGTATGGTGGACGATTGGGCAGCGACGCTCCTAGAATCAAGTCAATTTGATGCTCAATCCCTCGCATCGGTGGCAAACCAACGGGGACTTCATCTGGAAACGCATCGCTGAATTCCTGCAAAACATGAGAAACACTAATAGGCAGCGGGGTTATCTCGTTAGTAGAAAGAAGGACACCTTTGCACATAAGCACAAAAGGCTCCAAAGTAGGATCCTCACTGAACTCTCTCAAATCTGATTTGGTGGCTAGCATTACTAAGGAATTCTCTCTCTCACCATTCTGTTTACCACTCAAATTTGGCTTGTGGCACTCACTCACCGAAAGTGGAGTCGCTCGCCTATCTAATCTCTCACGATTTACTTCAACTTTCTGCCGTGATTCATTAACAATTTGTTGTGGTGTCATCGGATGCAATATCACCTCCTTGCCATGCCAATGGAGACTATAAGTGTTAGCTCTCCCATTGTGACGAACATCTCTATCGGATTGCCACGAGCGTCCCAACAGCAAATGACACACGATCATTGGAACCACATCACACTCAACGGTGTCCTTATATGGTCCAATCTGAAACTCAACACGCACCATGTGGCTAATCTTCATCTCGTCGTGATCACTAAGCCACTGAATATAGTATGGATTGGGGTGCGGTAAATACTTCAACTTCAGTTTCGTGCAAAGCTCTTTACTAGTTAGATTGTGACAACTTCCTCCATCGATGATCACCTTGCACGCCTTGTCGTGTCCCACAACGGCCTTGGTTTGAAACAAATTGCAACGCTACTCCTCGGCCGAGCTAGGTACCACACTCAAAACTTTCGGCGTACAAACTATGGTTGGAAGATGTGTAGCATAAGCATAAACAACAGCATGGGGATCCTCCTCATCTTCCTCAAAAACAGATTCGGGATCAACCTCATCATCGGACTCATATTCACCGGTTTCTTCATTCACAAGCATAATCCTCTTATTGGGGCAATCTCGCTGGATATGGCCTCGTTCGCCGCAGGCGTGGCAAATGATATCCCTGTTACGAGCGGTAGAATTAGAGGACGACGCAGAACTAGCAGCGGGCTGCACTGACTTCTTGGCATTAAAAACAGTAGCCTCGGGCTTGGTATTGAAAGTGCCACGTGACCCGGATGCCGTACTAGGAGTAGACGCGCTGCTCACTATCCGTGGTGTAAAACAACCCTTGGCAGCGGTAGTACGTGCAGCAAACTTCGCATCCTCCGCCAACTGAGCCTCCGCTTCACGTGCTTGATGCAGCAACTCCGTGATATCATGGTATTTGAAATGCCGGACAATGCGCTTGACATTGAAGTTCAGACCAGAAAGGAAACGATGCATGGTTTGTTCAGCATCTTCACGCACGCGGGCACGCTGCATAATAAGCTCCATCTCATGATGATAGTCATCCACGGACTTGCTTCAAATTCTGCAACTTATCATAAAGAGAACGGATGTAGTTGCGTGGAATAAAACGCTCACGCATCTCTCGCTTCATGGACAACCAAGTAACAATAGCAGGCAATCCTTCCTCTTCTCATGTTTACACAAGGTTCTCCCACCATAGCAAAGCATAACCATCAAATTCAGAGGACGCCAATTTGATCTTTCTATCTTCGGTGTACTCATGCATGCGCCATAACTTTTCAACATCAGTGGAGCCTTCAAACTTTGGAATTGTAAACTTGGGTCTGCCCAAGCCAACTTCATCACGATGGTGTGGCTGCCTGAAATCACTTTCAACATCATGATGAGCAAATCCACGACCATGCGGACCACCACCACGACCATTGGGAATGTCATGGTGCACTCGGAGATCACGATTGTCTTGCTGAAACCGTTCACGCCGACCGCCATCATCCTCACGATGTGCCTCCTCACGACCATGGACACTCTCGGCATCACCTTGCAACCCTTCCAAAGTGGTTTGAATAGCACCAATGGACCGTTGTAGTGCGTCAACCGACTGCTGCAACGCGGTGATAGATTGATGCGTGTCATTCACGGTCTTCTCGGTATTGTCCACTTTCAGCTCCATGTTCTGCACTTGCTCTGCGAGAGGATCAATTTGAAGGTCGAGTTGATGCTGAAAGTGCATACGAAGTGCTTCATATTGATAGAACTGCACCGGGGCGGTATACGAAGTGCCTCATATTGATAGAACTGCACCGGGGCGGTAGGATCTTGCTTCTTCTCTGTGAGATCGAGATAGGCAATCAGAGGGGGGGTGAATGATTGCGCGGAAGCAAATTAAAACTTTTCCCGAAAGTTCAAACCCTAAATCACCTTTCTGTCCGTGATAGTAAAACAGCCGTAACTTTTGATTGGATGAACCAAAAAATACGTATGAGTATGGAAAAGAAAGGTATTAAAATTATCTAACCAACGCAACAAGAATCAGCTCAATTGGACTTACCAATCAAAAGATATGATCAAAATAGTAACAACTGACAGAAAGTTACGAGGATTAATCTAAAACCAATTTCGAGGAATAACAAGAAAGATGAATTAATCGCAATCTTCTCTTGATCTCGTGATAAACCTGCAACAAAGTATTATGAACTTGTGATGAACCTGCACCAAAGTATTAGAAAGATCTAGCACGAAGATTTCACGAAGATCCGAGAAGAACAGAGATGACACCGCCAACGAATTTCTTTATTGCAACGATGTCGATCGATTACAAAAGATGCAACCATGCATCCAAGAACTCTCCAAAAATTGATCTAGATCCAAAGCTTTGAGTTCCCTCACGTCCTTGCTAAAACCCTAGCTAGGATGCCCTCTATTTATAAGGGAAAATTCGCAACCCTAAACCGAATCCGAATCTAACACGGACTCCTCTGTCCCGGTCAGTATTTTGCCCTGGGGCCCGCATACGACCTCGGATTGAGATCACTCCAAAAGCAAAGTGGTTCGTATCGATGACGCGCACAACTTTCATGTGGATCACTTTTCCATCCGACGCCATCTTGATGATGCTACTGTTTAATCTTTAAACAGCTCTCATCCAGCCACGGCTGGACCTACATATCTTCACCTCGATGTCACTTCATGCCATCAACTCTTCTTGTGATGTCTTCAAAACTCGACCATCACGTATCGAATATCTTCAATACCGTACATCTCCGGTATAAACAACATACGACAAACCGGTGCCCTCCCGGATCATCGTAGCCTTCACTTCCATTGTTCCTTCGCACGAACGTCCCGCATGACCTTGATCCTCGACCTCAGCTTCCCAAGCTTCGTCTCTCGATCCCGTCATCGACCACGTTCTTCTAGCTCCGGCAACACCTGAAAGCGAACACACAAATAACCAGTACGAGCACAAGTCCACGACTTGACTCAGGGTAAGTTTCACACAACTCACGCCATGTTTTCACATAAGAAACTAATGCATCAGCACACCACTAGCAAAGCACTAAGTCCAAACAAGATACATGTCATCACTTAAATATTCATATTATCCGAAGTATCCGCATCAATGTTTCATCTAAAACACTTGCCAATGTTACACATCACATATGATTTCACATTCTCTTCATCGTACTGATCAACGTCTGTAGACATGGTAGACACAAAAACAGCAGCAACCAAGTGTATATATATAGGTGGAAACTCTCAACTCACTCAAAACTGAAAATAACAAGGTATGTTACTGTTCCGAAGTGAATTGAAAAAGCTACTTACCGCTGCGGTGTCTGAAACGCACGTGTGTGTGATCAAGCGAATTTTATGGGTCAAGACTATCACACGACAACTAAGGTGTATAAAGTGGAGCTTGGTTGGGATACCTAACAACACCAAATTTAGAAGGCCTAGTGCTGATCGTATGACTCGACTCACACGGAAAACACACACGGTGGAGATAATTGGGGCAAATGCAACTATATGGAAGAGCTGAAAATATGATATATGTCGGAGGTAAGCTCGTGTTGCAATGCACAAGGAGAGACACTAGCAAAAGCTCAAAGGAAACGGGCACAAGATTGCTCAAACGACAATTGGAAAAAAGCAAATTTTGGATCACAAATTTTCCGCTACAACGGCGGATAGCCAAAAACGATCCTGGAAGTGTAAAAACAGTACAGGCTCGAAAAAATTTCGGAGAGAGTTCCAGACTCTTTCCTTGCGGATAGCCATTTTTTTTTCTCTCCCCTACTCTTTCCTTGCGGCCGAAGCTTTCCGGGAACTCAAATTACTTACAGATCAATTGGATCTATTCGTATGGAAAACAACTCTACAAGAGCAGCTCGTGAGCAAAAAATATACTAGGACTCAAATAGGTTGGCTTACACAAAGAAGGAAAAAGGCTATCACTCGGAAACCAAAACCTACTAGGACTCAGCAACTCGGATCGGCAAACGAAAACCGACCCCAAGCTGAACTTGGATAGAACTCGTTTGGAAAAGGAAAAACCGATCTTGGCTTGTATATGGAGACAACAAACCTGACTTGGAGTAGGACTCGAACCAAAACTGATCTCGGCGACTCCGACTAGAACAAGGAGAAAACCAATCTCGCCGATTGCAAAAGGACTCGGAAACAAGAACCTAGACGATCTACTAAACGGAAGAAAAAGTTACGCAAAGGACGACGACCAGCAACTAAACACAAGTAAAAACGGTGCAACTAAGGCTATGGCAAATCTAACCTAAATTTTTTTGTATGGCTTTTTCTGGATAGGATGAAAAAAAAATCTAAGTACGGGTAAAATTATGCTCACCGAGGAAACACTGGAAATCCGATACCAAGATGATAAGGGGTGGCCCGATTTTCTCAGAGAGCAACATGGGTAACTTGTATGAATCTACAAATCTTCCGGCTGTTCACTCGTCGCCGCACGACGAACTTGCAACCCAATGGAAATTCACAACACCACACACTTGCGCAGTAGTCCGCCGACCACAAGCGGTTTCGCAATCTTCCAATTCCCAGCGAAACGACAGATTACGCTCGAACTTTCAGTAGATAAAACACCCTATCGAAACGAAGATGGTGTAGATAAAATTCCTGATCGAAACAAAGAGGAATTATATACTTTCAGATGAATGCTTAGAGCAATTCAACAAAAGGTTCTGAATAAGCTAAAACGTGGTCTAACCCTAACACTAGGCGTAGCCCTTGTATATAAAGACGAGGGGCAGCCCAAACACACAAACGGACTCAGACTCATACTCAAACTAGGTTCGACTCAAACTCATACAACCAATCAGAATAGGACTTGGCATAAACAAGGACTCGCAGGTCCGGGCGCCCCTTAGACGTGTCGGGCTCGTCGTAGGCTGTCCTGGTGCGCCTCATACTCGTACTCAACTTGGGGTGGGCAGATCATTCTTGTCGTTGGCTGCCCCTTGCACACAAGTTGCTCTTCTAGCATTTTATATCCTCCATGTTCATTTGTGGTGCGCCTGCCTCCCTCTCCTCCCTCGCGCATATCTTGATGTTGGATCACAGCACATGATGATCCTCGCACGCGGCCTCGTCTCCTCCACGCTCCACGGTTGCCTCAGCCTCAAACCTGATTACACAACGATACAAAGACTTAGGCAGTATAAAATTCTCATCAATATAAACATTAGGTGCAGCTAGGAGTGAGTTCACCTGTTGTTCTAATAACTTGGCACGTGCTCGTGTAATTGGTCCAATGCGTAGATCATTGGGTTTATCTTGAACAATAAGATCATCATTAGGCAAAGATGACAAAGGACTAGGGATGCCCTCGTCACAGTGGCTAAATCAAAAGCACTGGAGTAGGATTCCACCGTAGGAAGCACGAATATTGACAGGAAATGTGAGAAAAACAGTTGGGGAAAGCCAAAAGTGGAAACGAACGATGCAAAAACGAAAATCCCAACTACGGTCCTCCTCCTCGACGGACTGCAGCGCCTCCTCTTACTGCCGTCCTCGACGCCTCATCCTCCTCAGCAGCCGCGGCAATGAATATACTGACTGGAGGGAACACGTAGCGCGTTGCGTCCTGTCCATCTAGGCGGCCAAGGATCTGGCCAGAGGTGCCCCTTCGTCCTGTCTCCAACAGAGGGAAGGGATAGGATGAGGCGTGTGAGGAGAGGCGAGAGGAGATGGCGCGAAGGCATGGGATTGAGACGGCGGCATCGGTGGAAGGGGGACAATGGTGGCTGTGGGAACACAGAGGAAGATAGCTTTGTGTTCATATGGATGTATTTAGACATGTTCCGGTGTGTATGTACATGCGAATCTAAAAAAGATGCGACAATTAATTTGTATAGGAAGGAATAATGTTAATTTGTACTCTCTTCGTCCAATAAAAGATGTCTCAAGTTTGTCCAAATTTGGATGTATCTAAACATGACTTAGTGTTCAGATGCATTCAAATTTAGTTAAAGTTAAGACATCCTTTGTTGTAAGGAGTATTAAAAATGTGTTCACCAAGCTTACGCGAGAGATGTCCATGACAACTTTTAATGTTCATCTATATCAAAATTCAGAAATATGATCACCAAGCTTCTGGAATTTTTTGGAACTTTTTGTAAGTACAAGTAAAATAACAGCTTCCAACGTTTTATGATTAATGAAGATAAAAAATAAATAATCAAAGAAAAAGGATGGAAAAAGAGAAAAATGTCTCCCACGACATTGGAAGGAGAGACATGTCGTCTTCACGTTACACATGTAAAATTATACTCCCTCCGTCCCATATTAAGTGACGTAAGTTACATGTATTTAAACGTATTTTAGTATATAGTTACGTTTATTTTTAGACAAATTTGACTCACTTCATATGAGACGGAGGGAGTAGATTTTCTTTGAATCATGTGTAGCTTCATTCAAAGTCGACGTCATGCAAAACCCCCAAGGTGTCCCACGGTCGATCCCTGTGATTCGATTAAAATAAAAGGTTGGAAAACCGGGCCTGAAAACCGATACAATGCACGGCTTATTAAAAAGAAACCATGCGAAAAACCTTGACAAAGAACACACACAAGACAAGATGAAACCACTTCCGCTCCAACGACGCCGAACATGAAGCAAGGGATGGGGTTTTGAGTTTGGACGAGATAACCGAATTGGACAGATTTAGTCCTAAGCAATATACCGGAGATCTTATTACTAGGCCGGCCCAAAATGGACCAACAGGAACAGACGGCCAGACGGGCATGGCGGACACAACTCAGGGGGCCGCGGTGCCTACCTCCAAGAGCCCATTCCGCTCAAAAAACAAAAAAGAAAACCCTCCAGCCCATGGCCCACCTGTCATACTCTCCCGACAACTCCTCCCACTCACTCGCGAAAAGAAACAATAAAAAATCACTCGCTGTGCGACGCGACGCGATGTTCTCGCGGCCTCTAGTCTAGCACCACCGACGACGACGGCGACCCACCGACGGCGAGCCGATCCACGCCGCCGCCACTCCGTTTACCTCCCTGCAGAGCCAGAGCGTGCGTGATCTGGCGCCCTCTCCGGCTCCTCCTCTTCTTCTTCCATGGGGTTGGGAGGCGTGAGAGGGGGCACCGGGGGAGGGGGCGGCACCGGGTCGGGCGAGCGGTGGCGGTGGATCCTCTTCCTCTCGCTCGTCTCCGTATCCTTCCTCTTCTCCTTCCTCTTCCTCGTCATCTCCGCCTACTCCTCCCCGGCCCGCCTCCGCCTCCCGGGGCTCACCACGGCCCGCGCCGCCGCCGGCGCCGGCATCCGCCGCGGCCCCGACGCGCTGCCCTGCCTCGCCTACCTCCTCATCGGCGCCAAGGGCGACGGGCCCCGCCTCCTCCGGCTCCTCCTGGCCGTCTACCACCCCCGCAACCGCTACGTGCTCCACCTCTCCGCCGACGCCTCCCGCGACGAGCGCCGGGACCTCGCTGCCGGTGTCGCCGCCGCCGCGCCCGCCGCCGTCGCCTTCGACAACGTCGCTGTCGTGGGCACGCCCACCGCGGGGACGCCTGTCGGGTCGTCTGGCCTGGCAGGCACGCTGCGCGCCGCCGCCGTCCTGCTTCGCCTCCACCCCGACTGGGACTGGTTCCTCACCCTCAACGCCGCCGACTACCCCCTCGTCACCCAGGACGGTATGGCCAACGCGGATTTGTGTTGGTACTCCTGGATTTTCGTTGCATGGTCTCTAATTGACACGAGATGGCCCCATGTCGGTCTTTCATTTCTCCAATAGTGTTGGGAACGAAATTAATCTTGCCAGCTACATTTTCGTTAATCTTCTAATATCAAATGGAGGAGTGTTCATGCTTAACTGTGACACAAACAAGGTAGCAATTGTTTGCAGCTTACAGACCCTGGGAATTAGTTAGGAACCAAGTGGCTATTGCCCACACACCTCCCTATGGACGAACATTATTGTCTGTTCAAAGTAACGGTAAATTCAGGCCCCTGTTTTTCCCTTGGTTTTGACATATCTGAAGTAGAATAGACAATGTACATTTTGTAACATCAAATGGAGGAGTATTCTTCCATAAGAAAAAATGGAGGAGTGTCTATGCTTAATTGTGACACGAACAAGGTAGCAATTGTTTACAACTTACAGAACCTGGGTATTATTAGGAACCAAGTGGCTATTCCCCACACATATGTAGTGCCATCGCAGTTATTTATTAACCTCCCTACGGATGAACATTATTGTCTGTTTAAAATTTAAACGGTTAAATTCAGGCCCCTGTTTTTCCCTTGGTTTTGATATATCTGAAGTAGAATAGATAATGTACATTTTATAACATGCACTGCGCCTATATGTCAGTTATAAAGCTAACCTCAAATAATGTTGATGATTGTCATGCTATGTATAATTTGTTTGCTAGTATCTAGTATGTGCTGTACCATGCCGAGCGTTGGAGCTGTTTTGTTTTTCGCATGACATCTCCAGTGTATCTTGCACATATATCACTGATATTTTCTTGTTAATTTTTTTTGCATAGTCAAGTGCTTAAGTTCATACTGATTATGGTATTATCTATTGTACATTTTACTCTGTTGTGTTGCAGACTTGATTCATGCCTTATCATATGTTCCAAGGGAATTTAACTTCATTGATCACACTAGTGACATTGGACAGAAAGAGTATGGATCATCTGAACTTGGAGATAATTTTTAGCTGCTAATATTGGTAGTTTTGACAAAACAATTCACTTGCAGATCTGAAAAAGTGCAATCAATGATAGTGGATGCCGGAATATACTTGTCAGGGAGGACCAACTTCTTCCGAGCCACACAGAAACGACCAATTCCTGATGCTTTTAAGTTCTTTACAGGCATTTCTTTCTCTCTGCACTGATTTTCTTTCGCCAGTCTAGATAATTTCCTTATCCTTCTTCATTTCCTTCTTACTAGGTTCTCCATGGGTCATTCTGAACCGACGGTTTATAGAGTACTGTATTCTTGGTTGGGAGAATCTTCCTCGGATTCTTCTCATGTACTTCAACAATGTAATGCTACCTCAGGAAGGATACTTCCACTCAGTCATATGCAACTCACATGACTTCCGTAATTCCACCGTGAACAATGACTTGAGGTTCAAGGTGTGGGAGGATTCACCTCATACAGAGCCCCTTTTTCTTAACATGGAACATTATGATAAGATGGTGCATAGTGGACGGCCTTTTGCAAGGCGGTTTCAGCAGAAAGAGCCATTGCTGAACAAGATTGATGGCAAGCTACTAAGGCGCTTGGGCCACGGACCTGTTCCTGGTGCCTGGTGCTCAGGCAGGAAGAGCTGGTTCACTGACCCATGTTCCCAGTGGAACGACGTGAATGTTGTGAGACCTGGTCCTCAAGCCTTGAAGTTGCAGAAATATATCAATCGGACATTGGAAGAAGCAGATTCTGGCAGAACATCATGCAGGCGGTAGCAGCATCTAATTCTGATAGCCACACATTCTATAGCTGAAAGCTTTGGGATTTTCCATTTCCCCGTGGCGGTCTCTCTGCTGTAGTGCTCTTGCTGAATAAGCAGTTGTTTCCTCCCTGAAGTGAAATTAGCACTTGTTGCGCCAGAATGCAGACACATATATTTATAACTACAGAGGGCTCTTTCTGGATTCCGTTGTCGCCAGTAAACTACCTATAATCTTGCTCCCTTGCTCCCAGAGTCCGGAGCTTCACTTAGTCCTGGCAACATCCATTTGGACCATTTCTGGATACACCATTACATTGAGGACACATGTTAGAGCAGAGGTTTAATAGAAGCCTGTCGGTGGTGTAGTTCATATGTGCTGGTCTTCATATTTGGCAGAATGGGAGAGGAGCAGAGGACCTGATCTCACTGGCAATGCGGCTGCCATTACATATGCTTCTTTTCAGTACTAGAATGAGATTCTAGGTGTCCAATTATTTCTTCTACGTGGTTTTCCATTGCCTACTCTGTTCTGCAAGACTGCAACATCAGTCCACATTGCAAAGTGTGATTGCTTAAGTCCCATTGTGAGTTCATTCATCGCTAATTTCTTCTCAAGCGACACTTTTTTTTTTGCGAGAAATGCAACACTTTAATGCAAAAAAACTTTGCTGTTCATGCTGTTTGACCATGATGTAATTGTGTCGAGATTTTATTTGCCTGGCCCAAGCATTGCAAATGTGGCAGAATTGACTTCAAACAGAGGGAAAGCTCATGATCTGCCAGTCCAAAATTATGATGCAGTTGACGACCTTCAAAAGAAGTTCTAACTTACTACAAGATGGGAGTATGTAGAAATGAATGTGTCAATCAATATGCCAATGGGAACAGATAATGATGCCTTAAACTATCGAATGAAAAAAAAAACAGATGCTGCCACAGGATGAAGGGCCATGCAGTGTTGCAGCACCAGCAGCAGCAGCTTCTGGGCTCCGATTATCATTCCAGCATGACATTGCGGCATGACATTACGTCTGCATCGCTAGTATGGCGGAACATTGTCGGATCACTTAACGTCTTTGGTTCAAAGAAGCTATAGCTAGCCACACAAAACCATTAGTTATGTTATGAACATCGACTGTTTGCTTTTTTTTAGGAATACTGATTACATCGTAGAGAAGCACACTTATGCAAGCACGCACATATGGCTTTTAGAAAACCATAGCCTTGAGATCGGTAAAGTCACCACTCACATCTCGCACATACCACTGAAAGAATAATCTGCTGCACGAAGTGCAAAACATAGAGCACCAAAATTGATGTTTGATCCATGGTGGGTTAGGGATACAACCATTACCCTCATCACTCAATCAATGGTTTGTTCTCGACCGTTTATGATTATGCAAACCCTATTATATACATCTCCAATGAGCTAATACCAGTACCACCACCAGTTCCTCAACCGAGGACAAAATTCTTAAACTGACCGGTATGTGATCAATACGTATGAGGTTTTGTGACGCTCAGGTGGTTTGGTTCCGTGTGGTGGAACCAGCCCACCCAGATTCATGGATGTGTATGAAAAGAAAGTTTAATATAGACTTGTAGCTTTTCCACGCACACTGTGGATGTGAGCTAGGGTAAAAACTAGCAATATAACATGTACCCGCTCCGTTCTAAAATATAGTGCGTATAACTTTTGTTGACTGCCAAACTTGTTAAAGTTTGACCAACTTTATAAAAAAAAACAACATTTAAAGTCTCGAACTAAGATCACTAGATATACCATAAAATATATTTTCATAATGTATTAATTTGAAATAGTACTCCCTCCGTACCGAAATAATTGAAATAAGTGACGTCCTCACTTATTTCGGTATGGAGGGAGTAGATGTTAATAATTTTAGCAGTAAGTTTGGTCAAAAGTTTGACCGCCAACAAAAGTCTTACGCTCTATATTTGAAACGGAGAGAGTATTGATCTTTGACAATGCAAAAGTATGAGACCGTTTAAAAACACAACAAAGCAAAAAACCCTAGATGTAGAGACATCACACAGCATGGCAAATAAAAGCCAAATATATTATAGATAAATCAAAATGGTATAGATACCGAAGAACAAACAAACATAATCCACAATCATTTTTGTTTAAACCGCCTACTTTTACATGTCATTAAAACAAACAAGCGGGTGTGTAATGAGGCATCACGTTACGAGGAAACCCGTTGTGCACGGACTACGGGGCAAAAACCTGACGACACCCAACAAATCACACCATATAATACAACAAGCCTCGAGCAATCGATTGACATCATAATTATGCAACTGATATTCATCAATCTATTGAAACAACCATATGAATTACTTGATGATGATGCTAATGATGACATCAACGCCATCCTCGTCTCCCACAACATCGACTGACCTGAACACATGCGCCTCGAAGCATTCTTCCAGGTCGGGGCACCCTCCACAGAGATTCGTGCACACCACGTCAGCATTGGTCGTCTCCTCGTATTGCTGAATCAGGTCGTCTTTGCAGCCTTCATTGTCGTTGCAGCCGTCATCGTCGCCGCAGCTGTCGTCGTCGTCGCCGCAGCCATCCTCATCCTCGCTGCCGTCATTTTTTTTGCCGCGGAAGACATTGCGGACGTAGGTAAGACTGATCTGGCACAATGTCCGATCACGCGCCCAGAACAAAGGCCCTTCAAACTCCGCGGCACGCGGACGCAGGCAGAACGCGGCGACGGTCCAGCCAAACGGCTCCGGCGCCAGCTTCATCACCACGAGGTAGCGGCCGGCGGTGGTGCCGTCCGAGCCGCGGTCAACCACGACAACGTTGAACCCGGCCTGGAGATGCATGGCGACCCTGTCCCCGGGGAAGACCCCCGTGACGCAGGGCCAGCCGTGCGCCTCGGTGAAGTGGCAGAGGAGCGCCGCCGTGGGGCCCAGGAAGCCGCAGCCCATAGAGGGGCAGCGGCACGGGCCCCGGGCCGCGCCCTCGCGGGGGCGGCGGTCGTAGTAGGACGGCCAAACGTCGCGGCCGTGGCCCCGGCGGGAGCCCCGGACGGCCGCCTTGCCGTGGCAGACGTGGCACCTGTCCGGCGCCAACCCCAGCATGTCGAGGCAGGGCTTGCAGATGACGTGCCCGCCGGCGCACTGCGAGGGGATCGATCGATCAGCATGAATTAATCTAGGTTAGAGATATGGATCGGCTGATTTACCTGGAGCAGCGGCAGCTCATGGAGCGGGAGGAAGCAGATCCCGCAGTCGAGGGAGACGACGTCGTCCTCCGCCGTCAGGTCAGCGACCCTGCCGCTGCCAGCCCACGGCGGCGTCATCACGCAAGGAAGGAGCTTGGCTGGCTGGCTTAATTGGCGAGCGTAGTAGCAGTCGTACTACCTTTGCTGTCTGTCAATCAGTACTCGCGGGTTGCCTTTCCGCCGTATATGTATATCTCTCCCGTCTGTCGCGGATTTCCTTTTCAGCGGATCCTCCTCGGATCAGTACTCCTGGCCTGGGCCTACAGTTTTCCGTTTTCCGTTTTCCTCGCGTGATACGTCATGCGAGCTCCTCGATTTCCGCTGTACAGTTTTTGGACGCTGTGAGAATTAATGTAGATTGTTTTTTTTTTTTTACTTTTTTCTCTATCGTTTTAATTCCCAATTGTTCATGTCATCGCTGGTTCATTTTCACGAATTTATATGCTTCTAAAGGAAGGTAAATCCGGCCACATCAAATTCTACGACTCCATTGCACAATGTATCACACATTTTTTTTCTTCTGTTGTCGCAAATACCATGGAAGAATTACAGACTCGGATGTCTAGTTAGTCTAGTATATTAAGAAAAAAATACGCCGTAGCGTACGTGTCTATTATAAAACGTAATATTTAATTCTCGCAAAGAAACGTAAGTATTTAAAGCTGATTAATATGTATGGCCTTGCTTCGTGATATAGATGGATTGTGTTGATCTAGAAGGTTGCGTATCGACACGGATCGTCCAACGTACTACTCCTTAAACTGGCTCACTGATATATGGGGCCCACCTAATTAGGGGCCCACCGTTTTCCGTTTTCCTTGCGTGATATGTCATGCGAGCCCCTCGATTTCCGCGCTACGGTTTTTGGACGATGTGAGAATGTAGAGCGTCGTCATTGTTTTTCTTTACGTTTTTTCTCTACTATCATTTTAATTCCCGTTGTTCATGCCATCGCTGGTTCATTTTCATGTATTTTTATATGCTTCTAAAGGAAGGTAAATCCGGCCACATCAAATCTCCTACGACTCCATTGCGCAATGTATCACAGATTTTTTTCTTTCTGTTGTTGCAAATACCATGGAAGAATTACAGACTCGGCTATCTAATTAGTCTAGTATATTAAAAAAAATACGCCGTGGCGTACGCGTCTATTTAAAACGTAAGTATTTAATTCTCGCAAAAATGTAAGTATTTAAAGCTGATTAATACGTATGGGCCTTGCTTGATATAGATGTATTGTGCTGATCTAGAAGGTTGCGTATCGACGCGGATCGTCCGACGTACGACTCCTTTACCTGGCTCACTGATATATGGGGCCCACCTAATTAGGGCCCCACCGTTTTCCGTTTTCCTTGCGTGATACGTCATGCGAGCCCCTCGATTTCCGCGCTGCGGTTTTCTGTCATGTTGCCAAATACCTTGGTTTCGCACCAAGTCAAGCTTGGGGACAAAGAGATGCTAGGTGAATTATATGAGATTAGATTAATTGAATCCCGGGAGACAACTATGGAGTTTTTCTTCTGAAAGCTAGGGGGTTAACTACGGAGTTATCTCCCTGATTCCCAAGATTAAAATATGATAAGGTTATCTAGCAATACAGATTCATTATTTATTTGCCTAAGGTGATCACCAAAATGATCTGAAAGTGTTGCCAATCAGATTGACTCCTCCAGCTGCAGGATAACTAGCAGAGCCGAAACTGCTTTCACTCCTAGCAGACATATTATGGAAGGTGTGGTTGTTCTGTAAGAGCCATCGAGGTGTTGTATGAATTAGAAGTAACTAGGAAGGGAAACCATGCTAAATATAGATTTCAAGATGGCCTATAATAAATTTTAATGGCCTTTCCTCACCGAGGTCATGCAGAGAGAGTGGCTCTGCTCTACATGGATCAACTCGATCAGGATGGCAGTTGAATTAGAAAATCCTCCATCAACTTGAATTGAGAAAATGAGGAATATTTCATAACCTTTAAGGGGCTAAGTCAGGGAGATCCTTTATGAAATATCCCCTTTTTTCTTAGGAGATGCCTTGGGGTCAATAATGGTACAAGGATCCAAGGAAGGCTGTTGTTCCATTTAATTCCAAAAGGGGTTTCTCAACTACAGTTATTTAATTCCAAAAAGTTCTTTTAGGGGATTAGAACAATCAACTTTTTGTTATACTGCTATGATGAAATATCAGACTGGAGAGAAACTACCGCAAACTGAAGTATTGGTACAAGATGAGGAGCAAACTAATTAAGAGTACTCTTAATTTTTGTAAGTCAATCTTGGGCTCAATCCAAACATACCATTAAATGGTGTATATATTTATAAAACAATAGATTTATAAGATGAAAAAAAATCCAAAAGAGAAAACAACAAATGCTCTTTGACGAAGGCTTTATTTCGGGGCCTTCGGCAAACAACCCTTTAAAAATTGAAAAAAATGCCCGCTCGATTTGACTGGGCAGATCGGGTCCAGAAGCTTACACCGGGCGTCCCCGGTTTGTCACCCTTACTACCTAAGACGGACCCCAATCAAATCGGGCCCACAGGGCAGAGAGCAGATGTAGTAACCGGGCCCACGGGCCAGGCGAGAGAGCATGTAGGATCAATACGTTTATTTAATCGGAAGTCAACACCACGGACGGAGGAGCCCTTTTATGTTGGTTGAAATCGTTTTAAACTAGCGAGGTGGGACTAAATTTCCAACCTGGTTCACTGAAGCGCAGCGCTGTTGGACGGTGACGCAGGGAAATGGCCTGGCCGGCCCATTATGCGGACGGCAGTGCATCTCTCGTGTTGTAAAGCCGCTGAAGGCCAGGCCTTGGGCAAAGAGTTTGATAAAAAATTTGTGATCATTGCAGCAAAATGATTTTGACCCGCGGGGTAGGGGTAAAAAAAGATGGTTTCCAAAGATAACGCAGTTTCACACGCTGTTAACCACAGCGGGGGAGCGCAGATGTGAGTAGTCTTTGTTGTGGGCCGCTCTTTGCAATTGTCCTGGGGCCATCTTTGCCGGTGGCCCACGGCATATCGGTGCCTTTGTCGAAGGCATGAAGGAAAGCCTTCAGGAAAGTCTGATGCCTTCGACAGTCCTGTATCTGGTGGTGAGTACCCAATATGTTTAACTGACAAGAAGAATTATTTCCTTAAGTACTTGGCATTTATTCCGGTTGCTCCAAAGAAACTGCCAATTTAAAGTCTCAACGGACCAATGACCACGGTAGAAAATCAATTGGACAACTAGCAAGGCTCCAACTTATCATATATATGGGAGTAGGAAAGTGTTGATTGACTCGTGTGTCTAGGTAACGTGCCAACTTATATGATGCGATTCCAAACTACATGAGGGGATTCATTCCAGATTGTACATGGTTAGAGCTCGCTTATTTTGGAAAGGAGTGTTGGATTAAAACGAAGATACCACATGATCAAGTTTTCAAGTGGCACAATTATGAAGATCAGAGAAGTACCGATGCCCGAGCCGCTATCGTTGGGGCAACCTCTTCTGTCTCCGGTCGTCGAAGAAGCCCCGCTCTGCCTACCTTCTTATAGGGCAAGGAGCCGTTCCCTGTTCGGCGTTGTTGGAGCGAAGGAGGTCTTCGTCTTGGCGGTGGCGGTTTGTTTATTCGGTTCTTGTGTATTCTCTTGTTAAGGTTTTTCGCACAACTTTCCTTAAATAAACCGTGCATTTGTATCGGTTTTCGGACCCGGTTTTTCTCATGAACATGGCTAATTCTAGTCTTCTAATCGAATTACGGGGATCGACCGTTGCGTCCTCAAAAAAAAAGTAGAAGGGGTTTAGAATTTAATGGTAGCAGAGTCGAAAATATTAATCTTTGGGCTAATTAGATAATGACGATAGACAGAGTCGAAAATATTAATCTTTGGACTAATTATACCCCGTACCTATATTTCATATCAGAGGCAGGGAGTATAAACGTGCTGCGACTTTGATAGCGCCCTTTTCATCCGGCTTAAGAGACTTGGGCAGGATGAACCGGAAGCAGTCGTTCGGGTCGGGCATCCCACCGATAAATCATCGCTCGCGAGCCTGGAAGCGAACTTCTGGCAGTGTCTGCGGTAGAGATCGCCATCACGAGGCATGTACCGTGAGGCCTCGAGCTTGAGCTTTCACCGGTAACGGCGGCTGTCGACGCACACAACAGATATAGCGTGCCCGATTGATCCCTCGTGCGACGACACCAGAAGCAGGCAGAGGTGGGTGCTGCTGCCGCCGCTGTCGTCGACGACGTCCAGCACGTTGAAGCCGTCGCGGAGCGGGACGCCCTCGATCCACCGCCACCTGGTGATCCTGGTGCACGGCCACCCGTGCGCCGTGCCGGTGACGTGGTCCAGGAGTGCCGCCCTGGAGGAGCTGGCGAATCCGCCGCAGGAGTCGGCGGCGGGGCAGTTGGAGGGCGCATGGGGGGCAGCGCGTGTTCGGAATAAGCATGATACTTTGGCACAGGTTTTTGCTTACTTCCCACCGAATGTGTCCTTCAGGCGTAGCCTTGTTGGACCTAAACTGGTGGCCTGGACGGAGCTCTTGAATCGCCTTGTCAATGTTAATTTGTCCACCGGACGGGATGAGTTTCGTTGGAACCTTCACCCTAGTGGTTTGTTTTCGGTCAAGTCAATGTATCAGGGTTTGGTCAACTCTAACATACCGAATTCTAATGATGGGATTTGGAAGTTAAAGATTCCTCTCAAAATAAAAATATTTTTTGGTTCTTGCGGCGCGGGGTCACTCTAACTAAAGACAACCTGCTAAAGCGGAATTGGATCAGGGTAGCTCAAAGTGCAGTTTCTATCATGAGGATGAGACTATTGTACACCTCTTTTTTCGATGTCATGTCTCTCGATCAGTATGGTCAATAGTACAAATAACTTCTAATCTTTTTCCCCCTCGTGATGTTTCCCATATGTTTGGGTCTTGGTTACGTGGGGTTAATAGTAGATTGACAACACTTATTTTGGTTAGGGCTGCAGCTTTATGTTGAGCAATTTGGTTATGTAGAAATGATCATGTTTTAATTGCAAAAAATTAAGTTCTCTTATGCAGGTGTTATATTCATGCACACTTTGACTCCATACTTGGTCGACGCTACTCAAGCTAGCGGATCGCCAACTGTCTTTGATGGCGTGCATCAAGCTAGAGCAAGTGGTCAGGAACATTTTCAGCCATCATGGGTGGCGGTCTAGTCGCCGAATTGAGTCTACTTAGAGTCGTTATATTTTTTTTGATGTAATAAGTTTGTGGTGTTGTACTTTGGTCGCGTGCATCTCGACACAGAAGCCGAAGGCGTGATATTCTTGGAGCCAACTACGGGGCGACCGTGCCCGGCGAGCTTATTGTGCGGCGCGGTCCTGTCCTTGCGAGCGCACGTCCGCGCAGCCGCGTGCAGTACGGCTTGGCCCAGCAACGCCAGCTCGTTGGCCCAGCAACGCCAGCTCGCATCTCAGCCCAGCTTCAGTAGCTGCTTGGCCATCGCTTTAATGTTTTTTTTTTCAAATTAGACATACTTTTTGCGGTATAGAAAATTGATCTATCTAAAACGTATAAAATTTGTCAAACGTGCAAGTTGTCCTTAAAAACGTAACACTACCGCATATTTCGCAAATTATACTTCAAGTTTAACTTTGCCCATTTGCAATACCTAGTTGCTAGTTTATCTGTTTGTCCTTACTCATTGTATACGCGCTTACTTATTGACTTAATCAGTATTTGCCGATTTAGCTACGTTTGCTTGTCAATTTACCAACCTACTTGTCATCTTACCCACGTCTACTTACCAGTATCCACACCTACTATAGTTAACCGTGTCTATTTATCAGATTAGATTATCCACATATACTTGTCAAGTTAATTGTGGCTACTTACCAAGTTAATTGTCTCTACTTATCAGGTTGAGTGTTATTACTTACCAGATTACCTGTTCCTACTTATCAGGTTAGTATTTCCTACTTACCAGGTTAATTGTTTCTACTTATCAGATTATCTACGTGACATAATACGACTAATAAAAATAAGTCTCATGGTTACACGATATTTGTTTATACCTATCAAATTATTTGTGCATATTTACTAGGTTATCTTCCCCTATTTATTAGTACCTATAAAAAGTACTGTCATGTTTGCCAGGTTATTTTCATCTACCTACCAGATTATTTGTGCATATTTTTCAGATTATCTACATCTGCTTACCAGGATAATTATGACGAATCACATTATCAAACGGATTAAGTTGAGCTCATTAATTCTCTTTCATCGATCTATTTTTAATCGGGTCGACATGAGCAAGTACTGAAAGAAAAGATATGCATTTCATAAGGCGAAGTCTTAGCGAGGATAAGTTTCAAGGAGCATCATACAACAAGTAATACCCAAAATTGAAGAGTCACGTGCCGCACTGGACTATATATAGGGCGACCGTGCCCACGCTAATTAGCGTACGGCGCCCCCACGGTCTTCCCGCGCCCGCGTGCGTCTACGTGGTCTTTCGTATCGTGCCCCATAATCCAGCAGCCTGGCCCAACAACACCAGATTACCCCAAGAGTAGTGCTGGTGCAGCCCGTCCAGCCTCGCTGGCTGATCGTAGTAGAGCACTGAGCACATCGTAGCACCGTCCAGCCTTCTAAATTAGAGATAATTTTTTGCTGCCTATAAAAATTTGATAATAAAGTTCCGTCCTTCTAAATTAGACATATTTATTGAGGTGCATAAAAATTTAATTTGGTGGACAAAATTATGGGCGGCGTGCGCACTCATGTTCTAGCATGCGGCGCCCGTTATCAGCGCTTGCCTCGACAAGGCGACCGTCGAACCCTACTGCTAGCACGCGGCGTCCGTCTGGTCTACCTAAATCCACATGATTTTCTGTTGGAAACTTCTTTATCTCCTAAACAGTGCAGCCGAGTGACGAGTTGTTTTCACCTTAGTTTAATCATCCCAAGATCTACAAATTGATATGTTTAGACAACTTTTCTTTTCGTTAGAATTACCAAGTTATGGTCGCTTGTTTACTGGATTATGCTAACTTATTTATCAGGTTATACTCACTTGTTTACCGAGTTATGCCCATTTGTTTACCATGTTAATATCACTTGTTTATCAGGTTATGTTCACTTGTTGGCCAAGTTTAAAAAATCACTTGGTTACCATGTTAAAAATCACTTGTTTACCGGGTTAAGATCACTTTGTCACCAGGTTATTGTCACTGTTTTACCAACTTAAAATATCACTTGGTTATCAGGTTATCGTCACCGTTTTACCGAATTATTGTCACCGTTTTACCGAGTTATAGTCACTTATTTATCAGGTTAATGCCACTTGATTACCAGGTTATCGCTTGGTCGCCAGCTTATTTTGCATCTAGGAGCTGGCCGGTTGAGGGTGAGCACGCCGCGAGATGTACGCGCCGGCCGAGGCCGCGCCACCATGCCAAATCAACGGCTCGCCAGATCCTAGGCGAACGAATTCGCTGCTCGCCAAAATGCTGGCGCTAAACCAAACGACAGGCAAAGGCGCTAAACCAAACAGCCCCTAAACGCGACGCTCGCACTGGTCGCCGACGGCGGTGCAGCCATTAGCGTATGGGCCGAGTTGGCGGCAGCCAGCAGGTCGAGGAGCTGCAGGGGAAGGCCGTGCATGTAGTGTCGTAGTGGACCTGCTCGGGATGAAGGAGGGTGGCAGTGGGGCGTCAGGCCGGACTTCACGCGCTGCCGCCGCCGCGCTTGCCTCCCGCTCCGCCGTCACGCATGCTTTGTGCGACGCCGCGGCCCGTCGCTACTCCGCCTCCATCCTCCTGCGCCACAGCGCCCGCTCATGCGCAGGATCTGCCCCGCCATGGGTTTTCTTCACCGCCGCCACGGGCGCCCGCGGCGACGCATCGCCGTGCCCTGCTCCGGCCTCGGCCCGAGGGGCTTTGCCGCCACTGCGGCCGCTGCTCCGTCCCCTAACCTCCCTGCCCCGAACACGGCCCACGGGGCTCGCTGCCGCCGCTGCGTGCGCTGCTCCGCCACCGCGACCTCCCTGCTCCGGCCCCGGCCTATGCTGCTGCTCCTCCGTGAGATGGGATGGGGAGGAAAATAGACAGAGGGCGCGGGGGAGAGGTAGCGTCGGAGCTCGCGGCCGCCGCCCCGCGCGCCGCCCGCCCACCCCACGCCGCCGCAGCTCTTCCTAGGCCACCCCGCACGCCGCTGCCCTTTGCGGCCGCCGCTCCGCGAGCCACACGCCGCCGACAAGAGCAATCGGGAGGATGAGATCGGGGGAGGAGGAGAGAGGAGGATCGGGGGAGGAGATCGGGATGAGAATATTCGGGCGTACTGTGCTCTTCTCGATGTCGTTGCACAAATCTCGGAGCGCGCCGCACGCTAAGACAACGCTGGGCACGTCTCCTTCTTAGATTGTCAGGATATTCTTTGGTTGTATCGCTCCATATAATTTGAGATCAATACAAATTTTCATTTTCGAGAAAAAAAGATAGAGACGTGGCCGGCGTGGCGTCGCAGCGTGTTGGGGCATGGGACGCAGATGATGGACTCTATCAGGGTCTCCATGTCGTGGCAACGGCGGTAGCCGCCGCCGTTGTTGTTGTCGCCGGTTGTCGGGGCGCGGCACACGTGGCACTTGTTGGATGATGCGGATGCGGCGGCCAGCTTGTCGCGGCACGGCCGGAAGAGCACGTGCCCCACGGCGCACTGGAAGATGGGCGGCCTCAGCGGGAGCCAGCAGACGCCGCATTCCAGGCCGCGGGCGTCCTCCACCCTCACGTTGGCCAGGGCCTGCCGTTTCGACGCCGGGGGCGCCATCGTATCGTATCTTGGTTCCCTTGCGGGAAATATATACGAGTGTACATAGAGCCAAAGTCTTGGAGCGGCGAGTTTGATTAGTTTCCGTCTTGCCACGTACGTGTGTTTACGTTGGGTCCGATTCGGTTTTTGCCTCCTGCCTCGTTATCTAGCTACCTGTTTTTATTTCCTTTTTATTTTTAACGGAGGCTATCTACCTGAATTTTTTTCTCTCCAAATTTAACCGCTGCGTATGAAGGACAACAAATTAAACCCGGGCTATCTCTGGCAGTTCAAAACAAAGAAAAAGAAAACAGAACGGTGCTCCCTAGCGACCGGCCGATACATAGGGTGGCCAGGTGGTCCATACAGCCCGTATACATATACATTAGTGTATCTTAAATCCACCAAACATGAAAAATCATTCCGAGCAAATAGTCCATCTTTCCGGCCAGTTCTCGTCTTCTTTCTGTTGTGTAGTGTACGCATCACCACATCAGATCGGACCTTGTAGCAGTCTAGCGATCGATCACGAGCAGTTGGCATCGTATCGTATTTTTGCCGAGCAGACGAGCATGAGCAGCTAACATCGCATCATATTTCTCGTCATCATCATCGCTTACTGCCAGCGGACGGCAAACATACGATTCATCAACGCGAGCATGCGACGGGGCAGCAGCTTACACGGAGACGGCGACATTTTCCTCGGTCTTTCATTGAATCGAATTAAGATTTGCACATTGATCGAATTGAAATTATCGCAAAATTGTTCCAATGCCGGGGTTTTCTCTTCCCAAATTCAATACTATTGGTATGTTTGAGGTAAAAAAATTGCTGGTTATAATTTATATTGGGATAAAAGTTTATACATTGAATCACCTTGTCTCAAAAACCTAGATCCGCCACTGTCCCTAGCTAGGAGCTACCTGAACCGAAAAAGGAACGGAAGGATCAGCCCTCCTGTGTTTTCTTGTATCTCTGAGATTTGTGTGTTCAATCGAGTTCAAGTTGGGCCTAAAAAAGAGTTCAAGATGAGCAAATTAATTACCAGCGAGCCTAGATGTGACGATCAAGCACTTATTTTTTACGGGCACTTATCTTTTCCGCTGGCTGATTTTTGGTACTTTTCCTATGTTTTTGAAAGAAAATGAACATAAGATCCAACCTCTTTTTTCCAAACGAATGAAGCAAAAACCATTCCTTAGGATGGCAAGTACACAATCCTATGTTTTCCACTTAGAATCTGCTAGCGAGCAGTCGCCTGAGAAATAGTTTTTCTCGGTCGACGCATGTGGGACGTTGGGTCAGGCATCAAGATTTGTGCAATAAGGAGAAAACTGATAGTTTGAGCAAAATAAATAAGGCAACGTTCACAACTAATTAGAATCATCTTGCTGGTCTGGTGGTCATCTATTGGAGGTCTTGATTGAGGTTTGCTGTTCGATTCTTCATCACGCCAATTTTATGTAAGTATTTTTCTTTTTCTTTCTTCGCTTTATCTTTTTTTGTTTCTATTGTTTTTTTTTATCATCAAACACAAATTTTCACATATTATTTGTGCAACCCTAGCGTATTAACTGATGTTTATTCAGTTGCATTGTAATTTTCTTAGTTGCATCAACGGTGCAAATGTAATTTTAAGAGTTATGCCCCTAATTTAAAAAATAGCACGTGAAAGTTTAGGTGCAACTTTAAAAATAGCAAGTGAAAGTTTAGGTGCAATATAAAAATTGCACGTGAAAGTTTATGTGCGTATATGCTTTCCGATATCAAAAATCATTTGCTAAAAAAAAGCTATCAAAAATCATTACTGAACTTACATGTGTAATACTGGACCAGAATAGAGGGTAATGTGCTTAGTAGAGACAAGATCGACTAAGAATTTGTTAATCACACAGTCAACATAGCCTAGTCATTCCCTTTCCACTTTTACTGTGTTTTGTTTTCCTTTAAACCGAATGAGCCGCTTTTCACACCATCGAATATCGACAAAAACTATAGGAGACCGGGCACACAAAACTAACATATGCCGAAACCTTGATAGTCCCCTCCATGTCCGGCCGAATAGACTTAGGCATGACGAACTGGAAGCGGTCCTCTAGGCCGGGCAGTCGCCACTATCGGTTTCGTCGTTGTGCCGCGAGACGTCGAGCTCGAGGTCGCATCCATCAATGCCGCCTCCGCCAGCGTCCAGGCACACAGGGTAGATGGCGCATCCAAGACGCCGCCCGCTGGACACCACCAGCAGCAGGCAGATAAGGCGCTTGGCGGCATCGTAGGAGTCGCCGACGTCCAGGACGTTGAAGCCGTGGCGGAGCTGGATCACCTGCCAGCGCCGATGCGTGAGCTTGGTTAAGGGCCACCTGTGCACGGAGGGGAAGTGCTGCAGGAGCTTCGCCTTGGAGCCGGCGAAGCAGCAGGCTGTTGCCGGGCAGTGGCATGGCCGGCAGGGGCATGTCTTGACATGGGCTTGCCGGTCGTAGTAGGCTGGCTTTGCGGAGCAGCCCCGGGCGGCGTTGGGGCATGGCACGCGGATGGACGCCAGCAGCTTCTCCAGGCCGTGGTTCCGCCGGTAGGCCCCGTCGTCGTCGACGATCTCGCCGCCGCACACGGGGCATCGCGCCGACGTCTGGACCAGCTTGTCGCGGCACGGCAGGCAGAACACGTGGCCGACTTGACACTGCAAGCAAACATGTATGAGATCGAGATCGAGATGCATCAATGTATGCACGATTTGTTACGGTGTATCGGCAGAGCTAGATGTACGCAAGCAAATTAACATGAGATCGATCGAGGGACAAAGAAGTTTGGTACCTGGAAGATGGGCGGCTTGAGAGGGAGCCAGCAGACGCCGCAATCGAGGGCGTCGGTGTCCTCGACTGTCACGTTCACCAGCGCATTGCGCTTTGACGGCGCAGCCATACCTGCTCTGCACAGGGGACATAGAGGCTTAGGATTCAGTCTATATATGTCAAGTCAGAATCGTCCAGCCATAACAAAATTTTGAGAGAGAAAAAACCCAGCCGGTGCTCAGTAAGTTAGGCAAAAGAAAAATGCTTAAAAGTGACTATGCACTTTCTGCCGTCTTCAGGCGCACACGCTTCAGGGCCGTCCAATGCGAAGCCGACCGCACGATCGATTCCTTACCGGCGCGCCGCTTCTCGGACAAGACTTGAAGCATGTTTTCAAGTGGGGCCCAGCTGCTGGCGTCTTCTTTGGAGGCGCTGCTCAGCTTCCTCCCTTTCCCCCACGGTCCCCACCCTCTTTTCCCGTCTTCATTTTTCTCCTCCCCGCCGGCGCTTCCAGTGGCGATTTCGGGCCGGCGGTCTTGTTCGGCGGCGAGCGGCCCTGAACTCGGAGCTGCGCGTGTGAGGCGCGCGTCGCGGGGTACCACACGAGGGGCGGCGCGGCTGGCGGCGTTTTTCTCCACGGCGACGAAGGGAGCACTCCGGTGAGTTCGAAGGTTTGGGTTGGTCGGAAGGTGGAACTGCATGTTGCGGGGGTAGGTCAGGGGCGCGTACTGTTTTGTGTTTGAGAAGAGATTGGGGGCTCGAGCATCGCATCGTGCTCGACTAGACGGATCGAGCAGCGCTGGGAGATTAATCGAGCATTTTTACCTAAGTAATTTTCCCGTCTAAATCCCGCAGGGTTTGTGCTTGTTTTGCAGTTGTTGGGTTGGATATAAGCGTTCGCGATTTTTTAGGCTGCTGGGGATTTCGATTCCCTCGGAGTAGTTTGCTTTGGGGGGCAAATTCATGCGTGCATTTTCAGTGTGTAGGACACAGGATGTGTTGCCTAACCTAGATGTTGTTTCATGTTGTTTTCTTCAGAATTTTTCCTCCAAAACTTAGGCAAGTTTTTGGTGTGCAATACTCCGTATGAGGTAACTTAGTTCATTGTAGATGGGTTAGCGCCTACAAGGGATTGTAGATGTTATGGAGCCTGTATAGTTCTGTAGATGTTATAGAGCTAATGTCACGCGCCCATTTTTTTCAGATGTGTTTGCCCAGCCTAGATGTTGTTTTTGCTTCAGAAATTTGCCTGGCAAACACATGCAAGCTTTTTTGGTCCAATATGAGCTAACACAGTTCATATTGGAGATGGTACAGAGCCTGCAAGGTTTTTTAAGATGGCAGAGCCTATAGCCTGTGTAGATTGTATAGAGAGTTTGGTTGCTTGCTATTGATAGACTCACTGCAAGCAACATGCTCAGGCGCAAGCATTTCGCTCTTCCCACTGACTGGAATTGTGTGCTTTGCCTGTCCCCTTTGCTTGCCCATTTAGTCAGAGCTGCTGGGCTGAATTGGGCATCTCCTGGGACATGCACCTGCTGCTGCTGAGAGGCGAACGCTGTGTGGAACAGAGGAATATATTGGGAAATTTTTTACCCTCACGGCTTGGGCTATTTGGAAAGAACTCAACGCCAAGATTTTTTACGACACTACAACTTCCATTCCATCTTGGCATGCAAGGCTCAAAGCTGATTTAGAATCGCTGTTTTATAGAACCTCCGAGGAGACTTTTAAACGCAAGTTGTCTCTGATAGTTTCCTTGCTCTAGCTTTTGGGGTTTTCCCCCTTTCTTTTCTTTGCTCCGGCATATAAATTTGTATGTAACCTTGTAGCCCTTTTTGAGTTTATTTAATACAGTAGGAAGCTCTCCTGCTATTTGACCTCGGCAAAAAAAAAAGATTGTATGGAGAGCTAATGTGTGTGTTAGCAGAATATTTTGTTTGCTTGTAGTTTTTGTTGATGTTATATGTTCTATAAGGGCTTTTGTTGCTTGGTTACCAGTGTGTTTTCTGCAGCTGATATCATGAATCCAAACGAAGACGAAGCACCTGGGGGAGCCCTTGAAGAAGATAAATCTGCAGATTTAATTCCTCAACGAGGAAGATGAAAATCACAGGGGGGCCAAATTCTGCTAGCTGAAAATGCAGGAGTAGTCGTTTCAGGGGTCAACAACTTGTTGCGGGTTTGGTGTTTTTGCTCCCCCTGCGCACGCTCAAGTTGCTTTTTTACAAAGCCCCTAGCTAATCATTTTTGTTAATTTGTGTTTGCACTATCTATTTGTTTGTAGGTGCCCGAGAATACTGGGATCAGTGTAGGCGTCCTAGAGGCACAAGACAAGAGGTGACTCCCCTGCCTAAAATAAAAAAATTGGACTCAACCCATGCTTGCACTGGCTTTTCAATATACTCGACCATTCTATGTCCTATATAGGCCCTATAGGTCCCTCGTTTTAATACAGGGGGCATTGAGGATGGCGAGCACATTGAGCACGGCAGGCCACGTATACTGTTCCGTTGGGTTATCAAGGTTAGATCCTCTCACATACTTCCCAAAACCGCCCCAATCTAAGCTAATTTTTATGCAATTTTATATCGGTTTTCTCCCCTAGCAGATAGGGGCTAAGAGCTAAACTCATCGGATTTACTTTGTGATTTTTATTGAGTGAGAGCCTGCAAATGCATACTAGGCAAAGCCTCTTGCAGATCAGATTTAATCTGATGACACAAGCAATTTTTGGGGCTCAAGAGTTAGCTTGCAATTCATTGTGTTCATTTGAGGTTTATTCCTAAATGCTGACACTTGAGTTCTTGGTAGCTTAAATTTGAGTTTTCAAGTTGCATCCTAATCATCATAATTTCAGTTCTGGCGATACTAAGTTGCTTTTACGTCACCCAAGTTTTCTCGGAGTGAAAGTTGCTCCCCTGGCTTAATTTTGAGTTTAGTAGGTGCATCCTAATCAGCATAATTACAGCTCTGGTGGGTGCTAAGCTGTTACAACAAACTTTCTCGGACACAAGTCGCTTCCTAGCTTAATTTTGACTTTAGAATGGCATCACTAAGAAAGCATTAATTTGCGTTTAGAATTGCATCCCTAAGAAAGCATTAACTTTTGAGGTGTAAATTTTGCTTCTCAGTTTAAATTTTGACTTAGAAGTTACATTCCTAAGAAGTATAATTTCAGTTTATGTTGCCAACTAAGTTGCTTTTTACTTCACCAAACTTGTCTAGAATAAAATTTGCTTGTAAGCTTAAATTTTGACTTGACAGTTGCATTCCTAAGAAGCATAATTTTAGTTTATAACACTAAGCTGTATTTACTTGACAAAACTTTTCTGGAGTAAAAGTTGCTTCTCAGCTTAAATATTGATTTAGGAGCCGCATTGCTAAGAAGCATAATTTCAGTTTATAGGTGACACTAAGTTTTGCTTTTTTACTTCACTAAACTTTTCTAGAATAAAAGTTGCTTCCCTAGCTTACATGTTGACTTAGAATTTGCTTATTCTAAGAAGCATAATATCAGGTTATAGTTGACACTAAGTTGTTTTTTCATAGCCCAACTTTTCTGGAGTAAAAGTTGCCTCCTCGCTTATTTTTTGAATTTCAAGTTGCATTCATAAGGAGAATAATTTGTCTGTTTAATCGTTTCTCTTCTCCTTCCTTTTTTGGAGCTTTCTTGCCTTTAAGTAAAGCATGTTTGCCGGATTCTATTTCCTCAGGAAGCTTGCTTTTTTTAGACATGGAAGTACCAAGGTCAAAGAAGTAACAAGAAGCAACAAAACATAAGGTTTGACTATGACAAGATCAAATGTTGATATTAGGGAACAAAAGAATTATGTGTGTTTACTGTTTAGTGGTCTTTTCTCGCAAAGAACAAAGCAGCAGTGAGGATAAAGAGTCACCTAAGTAATCATACGGCTACAGTGCATCTGTTTTCTCTTTTCTGTTTTTGGGCAACATACTTGTAATATCGGAAACGCCGAGCACACCTAAGTGCTTTTTTTGCTTTTCTTTTCTGTGTTTTCCGTATAGTGCACCTTTTGCAATATACACCTTACACCTTTGCAATATAGTGCACCTAACTTTTTTTTTTTTGCTTTTTTGTGTTTTCTGTAGCTAACAGGTGTCCAACACGGGGTTATAGCAGCGTGCTACAACTCTTTACACTTTATCTTGCCACAGTTTTCTCTCCAGCAACTATGACTACGAGATGGATCTACTGGGTGTTTCTCTTTTTTATTTATTTGACTGTTGTTAGATAAACAGTTTTGTGGGGGCACGGATCTCTGTCCCTGTGATTTCTACCAGTTTAGAAGCAACTTTGATTAGGTTTTATCTACTGGGTAGATAAGCAAATTTGTGGTGCATGGATCTCTGTGTCTGTGATTTTTACAAAGCCTCAGGCCATTTTTATCAGCAAAAGTGGTTTTATCTTCATGTACTTGTACTGACTAGAGAAGTGCTATGCTGAAATACCAACAAAATCAGGGTGGTTTGAGGACCTTTTGCTCGCTAGCAATCCCTTAAGCAACTTTGATTGCTACGAAGTAGTAAATCATGGTGTCCAGAAAGTCACTTGGGATGACAGAGGAGAAGATGGGATCGTGGAGGGGATGAGAACGAAAAAGCAAGCAGAGGTCCGCAGAGTTGTTTCTTTTTGCTTGGATAAAGGGCAAGTTCTTTTGGCAGCCTGACATGACAGCCAGATATTTGACGCGCGGAGAATAAGGGGGAAGCGCGAGGGAGTACCCGGGGACCGACACTTTTCTATTTTAGGTAAGAGGGATATGACTTGCCATTTATGGGTGTGCGCCTTGGCCACCCATATAGTGCACGAGCACCCGCAAGCACGAGACAAGCATTGTATTGGAAGAGTAATTCAGAAGAAAAAGCACTAGCACCGTACCACTACAACGACGGCGCGGCAGTAGCAACCGTGGCTCGTGGCGAACGGCGGCGGTAATGTCGATCGATCGGCGACGTGTGGTGGTGCTAGATCGATGCAACCAAAATAGGTCTGTCCTGGGAACAGCGCTTGTCACATGTTATAGGGCGCCGCGCTTGACCTGGGCCGACCGAAGTCCACGCACGGCCAGAAAAGACTCGGGCTTTCACCTCATCGTGCGATTGGAAAAGAAATTGCATCCTTGGCTTCGACGTATTGTATGCGTAAAACTAGTACTGCCCACAAGTCTCGATTTTCAGCCCAGCCCACCGACTCCCGCAGCCCACCGACTCCCGCAGCCCACAGACGTAAGTCGGAGTCCTCACGCCATGGGCTGTGGCCGCCTGTGGGCTGCGGGAGTCGATGGGCTGAGCTGAAAATCTTCTAGGCTTTGGGCTCGCCGAGCAGCCCGAACCGATCCTTCCTGGCTCGGCAGGAAAATAGAAACGAGCCCAAAAAGCAAACTCGGCTCTGGCTTTTGATATACCGGGCTGAGGTCGAGCCCAGGCGAGCCGAGCACGAGCCCAGAAGCTCGGCCGGGCGTCCAGGCTGCCGTGCAACCTCGACGGCGGCGAGGGCCAGGCGACCTTGTTCTCTTCTCTATGCTCGGTGGCTCCAGAGGTAAGGAGACGACATCAACTACGACCTGACGGAGCGAGGGCACCTGGCTTGGTCTCCAGCGTCAGATCCTCCACGCTCAGCAACTCCGGCGTGACGGGGCATGGCATCGGCTTCTGAAGAACCAAGAACTAGTACAACCCATCTCTGAAACCACTGTATCCAAACGGTAGTTTTCAAGTGTAAAGATATATGTACGTTTCGCCGGTGCTCGGTGAAACATACCCGTAATAGTCTTTATCTTTACTGTTCCTTGATTTGCAGTTGGCGTCCGTCCCTCGTACGTCGTCCCAACCTGGAGCGAAAAAAATCAGTGTAAAAAAATGGTTCCCTTCTGCCACCGAGAGCAGAAAAAGGAAACTGCATCCCAGATTATTGTTACCGCTCAGAAAGAGGAAACTCGTCCAGAAAAAGGAAACTGCATTTTCAGATTATTTTCATTCGTCCAAAACAAATAACACTTTCTCAATTCTGCCGATCAGAAAAAGAAAACACGCCAGAACAATCAATTCGGCGCTCGTACAAACTCGCCCACAAATATGATGGCAAATCTCATGTCTCATAACTTTGCAAAGAAGAATAACAAACATGAAAAAACTAAGATGTAGTCTATCCGTTGCAACGCACGGACGCTTAGCTAGTGCTATTAATGGCACGGAAGTTATTACACATAGGCGAGACGAGATCGCAAACAAAGTGACTCTGGTGGAGCCGCATGTTTATTCTCCCGGTCCCGATGTGCCATGGACAGAATTTCAAACACACGTACACATGCTTATATTAACTGATCAAACACATGGGATGAACATATAACACGACGCATTTAGTCCTCCATTATTACTTTATTATTACTCAAGCTATAGCTAGCTTGCTAGCTAGCCCACACGGGGGATCTCGGCGACGGTGTCGATGAAGATGCGAACGCGGTTGGGCCTGAAGTCCGCGGTCACCGGCGTGCCGACGGGCAGGACGATGATGTCTGCATCAGGCTTGTCCTTGAGGATCGCCTTCTTGGCCTCCTCGACGGACAGCCCGACCACCTCCGGCCACGACGTCTTCTTCCCGCCGCCGCAGGCCACACCGTCGACGGAGGAGAAGGAGCTCATCTCGTTCGATTGAAGTAATCGAATCAGCTGACCTTAATTAGTTACCCAGCGCCTGGTGTTGTGTAACGCATTGGTCGATGTAGCGAGGTATTTATAGAATGAGATTATGAGGAGGTAGGTTGGGTGATACTACCGTGTAGTACTACGTGTTCTTCGTCTTTCGTGGGTGCACATGCAATGAAGTTAGTTAGTTTGGTCAAACAAGCAACATATATACTACTGTATACTTAATTCCACCGACGGGGATGGATATAGTAAATTAATCAAGCTGCTGGAGAACGAGACGGGACTAGATCGAGCGAGGAGATAAGGTTTTCTTTCTTTTCCAGGGAGAGAGATTCAATCGATCGAGCATCATAATATTATTTTCTCACGACATTACACTGTTACATAAAGAGCTAGACCAAGAGAGGAGTATCTGCAATGAGCAAATCAGGGCTCAACAGGCTCTGCACTATACACGTACGAGTTTTGGTGTCATTTTGGTAGAAATGTGCGCCTTTTTTTTTTCGCGGTGAGGATCCCCGAACTATTAATAATCACCAACGGCAGTACAAAGAATCCCAAAAGTAATAAAAAAATTATAAATAGGTATTTAGACTACTAGCGACGGTAGCAAGCACTAGAACGAGCCGAAAGCGGGCCACCGTCATTGCCCCTCCATCAGCGGAGCCGGGCAAAACTTGCCAAAAGAGAGCTTATGGTAGTAGATGCTGGGGTAGTTGTCGTGCTAAGGCCTCGAAGAACCAGCGCCTCTGAGAAGCAACCATCACCAAAGATAAGAACCATAGATCGGAAGATGTAGATCTGAAGCCACACGAACAAACACGAAAGCCGATCGAAACCCAAGGGATTCGCCGGAAACCCGAAAAGCGGCCGGATCCCAAGGGATTCGCAGGACACACAGCTCCACCCGCCCTCCGCCGGCGCCAGGCGCACCGCCGGAGCGAAGATAGGGTGGGGAGGGCCTTATTCCAGTTGCAAGACGTCGCCGCCGCCACGACATCTTGAAGAAGACACTAAAAGAACCTAAAACAAAAAACGAGAGGTCCTTCCGCCAGCGAACGGCCGGGATCTGTCGCACCTCCGTGGCCAGAGAAGCCATCGGAGGCTGGGCAGACTGCCGGCGCCGGCGGAGGGAGAAGCCATGCAGCCGCCACCGCCTGGGGATTAGATCGCGTGGGAGCCTGACCTAAGGGCCGAACCGTTTTCTAGCATTGTGCGCCTTGTCTTGACCTGATGCTCCGGAGTTTTTTCATCTTATCGATCCAACTCCACATGCGGAGTTCACCTAGATTTTGTTGATGCTTTGAGCAATCCGGTCGAGGCGCCACAATTCACAAGTCAATCTTCCGGGGTCCGCCGCTGACTATTCATGGCTTTGTGGCAGAACTGCTACATTTTACAGCTGCAGATTTCAAAATCAGATTTTACATTGCTAAGTTGTACGGACACGGCGACACCCATGCACAGCCATACAGTGATACGACGAATGTACAAATATTTTAGAATGCGAATCTCCTATATCTAATTTTTTCTGCCTCCTCCTCCTGCCATGCCATCGTTTTTCCCACCAACGAGTTGTTCCCGCGATTGGTACCGTCGGACCCTTCGCAAGATGGGCTTCACCAGCGGCCAGCCCACCTATGCAGCAGAAAATCCCACTAGATGGGCTTCTCCAGCGCCCGTAGTTGGGCCAAGTTCACAGCCCACCTATGCAGGCATAAAAACAACGCCTCGATCCTGATCCTGATCGCCTCGCGCCGTCTGCCCTCCCCAAGCAACTGCCGTGCTCCCCTAAAAAAAAAAAAAAAGCAACTGTCGTGGCCGTCGCTCGATCCAGAGACGGCTGACGTCTTCCCTCTCCCCTGCCCTGCGATGGCCTATCTATCATTCTCCGCCTCTTCCTTTTTCTCTCCGTATGCTACACAGGGTCTATGACAAGGGCATCTGCGAGAGCTCAGACTACAAGCAGCCATAGCCCTCACGTCGTCATTCTGTTTTTGCTTAGCCTCTGCCGGCGAGCACGGTCTGTGCGACCCTCCGTACGTCATCGGTGGGGAGAACTCTCTTATTGCCGATTTCTACTTGTGCTTCAACTTTATTTCCTTTCCCTCCCCATCCTTAGCAGACAGTTCGAATCATGTTACGGTTACTGCAGTCACATGTTATTGAGCTAGGAGCTATAGTACTTCATTTCTTTTTCTAGCTGCTATTTCGTTTCAGGTCAGCATAAGTTGAAAAGATATTATGAAGAGAAGTCTTATGCCAAATTAATGATATAGATCAGGCTTGCCCACCGTGAAAGAATTATAGGTGAGATGTTTTCTATCAGGTGATTCCTCATCATTATTGCAGTTCTTTTTTCCTTGCAAAAAGATTTTTTTTAGAGAAAAGGAGCGACCTCCCGATTTCATTAATGAAATCAACACAGTTCAAAGTTGTCTAAATGTTCTCAGACTGCCAGGACAACGCCCAGCAGAACCAGAACTCCACCCACGGACCAAATTACAGCTAATTAACAAAGTACCAAAACTTCAGAAATAAAAGATATTGCATTACTTTTAGAGTGAAGACACGTTATTGCCTATACCTACTAATCCTTCTAGGAAAGCTGTTGATTCTCCCGGCTTGCCATGCTGTCACGTGGGGCAAACTTTCTTTAACCATCTTTTTGTGATTAATGGAGTGCACGTTTATTAGTTATGTTAAGAGTAAAGTCCATTTTAAACCCTGTGCTTGTAGAGGTGGACCCAATCGAATCCTGACCTACAAATATCTGAACTTAGCACCCTGAACTTTCTAATCCCGGTCATTCCCGTCCTTAAATGGTTTGCCAAACAAGGATCCATGCTCCCACAGCCACCGAACTGTTCAAAATGAACACTCCAGAACAAAAAAGACAAAAGAGAGACTCGATCTTAATTGATACCAACGAGAGAAATTAACTGGAAGTTGAACTTAACAACGCATCCACACAGGCATAATACCTTCTTCCAGAATTTCGCGGACTTCATGAAATTCACCTCGGCGCCTTCACGCCGGCAGTACTTCATTGGCTCATACTCCATCGGATCTTCACGATACGGCATCGGTGAACGCCTATCTCCCACGGTGCCTCTCCGCCATCGACGACCACCGCTCGACACAGACCCAGATGACATCTCCACTGCTGCCGTCGCCGACTACGGGACGCGAACCCTAGTTTTTTTTCCCAAATTGCAAACTGTTAGTTTCTTATTTCGAAGTGGTAAACCTTCTTATCCAGCGTGGCCTAAACAATCCCAGCTTAGACCCTGCCACGTCAGCAATCCCGAGGCTAATCCTACTTAAGGGCACTAATGACCGGGATTTGAGAGTTCAGGGCGCTAAGTTCAGGGATTTGCAGGTCAGGGTTCGATTGGGTCCACCTCTACAAGCACAGGGTTTAAAATGGACTTTACTCTTATGTTAATCACATTTAAAGAAAGCAATAACAGTGAATGTGTGAGACATTACTTAGTTGGAGGCATCTGCTTTGAATGAATGTTAATCACATTCAATGCAATCACCTTTTTAGGACAATATGTCTCTCTACCACCAGTGTGCTATACCACTCTCACATCCACCATTCGTCTTTGCTTTTTGATTTGGACTAGTTGGTTCTGTGGTAGTACATTAGTTAGTCCATAGGTGGTGGATGACTCCCACAAATGCATGATTAATTTATAGCGAATGATTGCATTTAATGTGATTAACATTCATTTATCATGGCTGCCTCGCTCCAACCAATGCCTTACCCGTTTACTGTGATTTCTTGCATTAGATGTAATTAACATAATTAATAAATGTGCATTCCATGAAACATGAACAAATCGTTAAAAAAAATGCTTGTTCCACTTGACAACAGAAGTGTGCAGTAGCACTATTGATCCCCATCAGATATGAGTGACACATTCATCACATGCCCAATTAAACATGTGTGCAGAGAAGCTATGTAAGCTGTGTGGTCTTACCACACTGACTCTTCTAGCATGAGGTGAATCCATCGTTGTGTACATGGGCGGTGAGATTTGGCGATACTACCCAAATAAAATCGCATGCGTAGGCTTGCACTCAGTAGTTAGACTAGATGGCTTGATATCAAAACATGTCCCATGCATGAAACATGGGAAATGTTATTAGAATTCCTTATTAGGGTCCTCAAGGATGTTTATGGAAATGTTATTAACATTCTTGATTAGGGTCCTGATGGATGTGCATGGAAATGTTATTAACATTCCTGATTAAGGTCCTCATGGATGTGTATGGAAATGTTATTAACATTTTTTATTAGGGTCCTCATGGATATGTATGGAAATGTAATTAACATCTTGATTAGGGTGTCCTCATGAAGGTGTCTGAAAAGAAATCATTGAAATGGGTGCAACAACTCACAATATAGTAACATGTATTTTTTTGACAATGTAAAAAAGTATTAGATAACATAAAAAAGTATATGTCAGTTGAAAATATAAAAAACAATTCAAATCATGCATGATGATGGACTAACACAAGCAAAGAATCCGAGAACTAGAGACATCACACCGCATGGCAAACAAAATCCAAACAGATTTACATAAATCAACATGGTATATATTTTGAAAATCAAATAAACATAATCTACAACCATTGCTCTTATGTCGGTCTACTTCCACAAGTCATTACACGACAACACATGCCAGGAAACCCAATGTGCATGGACTACATGGCAAAAACCTGGTGACACCCAACAAACCTGCACACTTGCTACTACTGCAAGTCTGGAGAATTTGATTGACATCCTAAATCAACTGACGTTCATACATCGATCTACTGCAGCAACCATATAATGAATTACTTGATGACAATGCTAACCCTGACAACGATGCCATCCCCGTTTTCCAAATCATCGACGGACCTGAACACGTGCGCCACGAAGCAATCATCCAGGTCGGGGTACTCTGCACAAAGATTTGTGCACACGACATCCAGATCGGTCAGCTCTTCATAGTCCTGTATCACATCGTCATCGCAGCCGTCATCGTCGAAGACATTGCGCACATAGGTGAGACTGATCTGCCACCAGGTCCTATCTGGCGACCAAAACATTGGCCCATCGAACGCGGGGGCACAAGGCCGCAGGCAGAACTCAGCCAAGGTCCATCAAAAAGGGTCCAATGCCAGCTCCATCACCACCAGGTAGCGGCCAGCGGTGCCATCATTGAAGCTACGGTCAGCGATGACGACTTTGATGTCGGCCTGGAGACTGAGGGCGATTGTGTCCCCCGGGGAAGACCCTCGTGATGCAGGACCAGCCATGCGCGTCAGTGATGGGGTACAGGACCGTGGAGCTGAGAATGTTGAAAAATTAGGTAATTTCGATGAATATTTAATCCAGAAAGACAGTGTGTAAAACATGTAGCACGTTATATCATGCAAACTAGACACATTAAATAGCAACACACAGCAATAAAACTCATCTAATCTCACGGCATGAATAATAGAACTACTAATCAAAATCAACAAGAAAGAGCAGATTACGTACGGTGCTGTGCTCTTTTCTTGTGTTTGTTTGTTGAGGTCGGTGACGAGTCCGGTGGCGTCGATGTTCACGCCGGCAGCAGCAGCAGCCTTGACTAACTCCTGAGCAGCAGCCAGTGCCTGCGCTTGCGCCTGTGCAGCAGCAGTTGCCTGGACTTCGGTTCGGTTTAGGAAACCAAAACCGACTCCGCAATTATCAACGGATTCCGACTGCCAAAAAGATAAGCACGACCCGGCTCGAACTCGATCCACGAAACGTGGCGCGCGCGCGTCGTGACGAGGCGAGGCGAGGCGAGGCGAGCGGAGGAGGAGGAGGAGCGCGCGTAGGGATTTCCCTTGCTCACTTGCTCAAGAGGTGAGAACTAACATACCTTATATATTGGTCCAACTCCCCCTAAACTAGCAATGTGGGATTATTCCCACTTCCTCATCCCACTACATGAATGGGCTTTTGAGATTTTTCAGGAATTAATTTCAGATTGGGCCTTGGGCCTAACCCAAAATTCCAACAATCCCCCACAATATCTCATAAGCACATAAAATTGCCGTTGATCCAAGACTCTGTTTTTGATATACCGGCGTTTCAGTGGAGACCGGTTAAGGTTGAACATCCACCTAAACAAATTGCTTCACTCACGCACAACTGAACAATGGACAAACCTCGAATTGTCGGTTTTCTGTGTTAGAGCTTCACTAAATTGTTGTTTGGTACTGGGCTGCCGAATGCTACCCCGCGGTGTGGAGCATGTAAGTCATTCTCCAGGCCTTTTCATGAGCTTACTAGAGACCACCCAAATCTCATAGACTGCGACCAACAGTCAGGCTCATATAGGTGTGTTATTTAGAGACTACTCTGTAGGACAGTATCTCCCTTGCAAATTAATGCAACGCGTTAGAACACATTAAGTTAAACAACCTACCATACAGTACACGAGAGTAATGCATCGTCAACGAAGTGGGATAAAGAATGTACACTCTCCTCAGTTATCCAATGACTTGTTTCCCAGGTCCTAATTCACGGGATCCCTGATCACATAGGTTGGTTTACCGCCATGGTAACTCACGTGGGTCGCAATCCCATCTCCCTTGATGCAGATTCTATCACATTCCTTGATAGACCCTTTGTAAAGGGATCTGCCAAATTTTTAGCCGTTGGGATATATCCCAATGCTATTATTCCGGAGTTTCTCATTGCTCTGACAGATTTCAGACGTCTCCTGACGTGTCTTGATGACTTCATGTTATCTTTAGAACTGTTCACTTTGACTATCACAGTTTGATTGTCACAGTTCATAAGAATCGCCGGTATTGGTTTTTCAACAATCGGCAAGTCCATCAAGAGCTCACGAAGCCAGTCGGCTTCAACTGTGGATGTATCTAATGCTGAAAGTTCTGCTTCCATTGTTGATCTGGTTAAGATCGTTTGCTTTGCAAGACTTCCATGAAACCGCGCCCCCTCCGAGTGTGAACACATATCCACTCGTGGCCTTTAGCTCGTCAACATCAGATATCCAGTTTGAATCACTATAACCCTCAAGTACCTTGGGATACCCAGTATAGTGTATACCATAGCCCATTGTGCCCTTTAGACAGCGCATGACCCTCTCGAGTGCACTCCAATGATCATCTCCCGGATTCTTATTGAACCGACTCAGTTTGCTCACAGCAAAAGAGATGTCAGGTCTAGTTGCGCTAGCCAAATACATGAGTGAACCAATAACCTGAGAATATCTCAGTTGGTCTCTTCCAATTCTGTTATTCTTTCGAAGCAGAACGCTTGGATCATAAGGAGTTGGAGAAGGTTTACAATCAGCATAGCCGAAACGACTCAAGATCTTCTTCACATAGTGAGATTGCACCAAAATGATCTCACCATTGTCGCCTCTCACGAGCTTGATGTTCAGAGTAATATCAGCTACATGTCAAAGCACTTCGACAAGAAAGTCTTAACCTCTTCAATCACTTTGAGGTTAGTCCCAAATATTAGTATGTCATCGACATACAAGCAAAGTATAACTCCCTCACCCCCACCATGGCGGTAATATACACATTTGTCAGCTTCGTTTACAACAAAGCCGGCAGATGTTAAAATTTTGTCAAACTTCTCATGCCATTGCTTAGGAGCTTGTTTCAGGCCATATAGAGACTTTAATAACTTACACACTTTGCCTTCATGACCCTTTATTACAAATCCATCTGGCTGGTTCATGTAAATTTCCTCGTCCAACTCTCCGTTAAGGAAAGCTGTCTTAACGTCCATTTGATGGACGATCAGACCATATGAGGCAGCCAGTGATAGTAATACTACAGGTGAGTAAGTATCAAAGAAATCTTCATCTTCTTTCTGGGTAAAACCCTTGGCCACAAGTCGCGCCTTGTACTTCTCAATAGTAACATCAGGCCTAAGCTTTTTCTTAAATATCCACTTGCATCCTACAGGTTTGCACCCGTACGGACGGTCAACGACCTCCCACGTACCATTAGCCATGATATAATCCATTTCACTACGAATAGCTTCCTTCCAATAGTCTGCATCCGGAGAAGCAAAGGCCTCATCAATAGTTTTAGGGGTGTCATCTACAAGGTACACAATGAAATCATCACCAAAGGATTTAATAATCCTTTGTCGCTTACCCCTAAGAGGGGCTTCATTGTCATACTCCTCAGGAATCTCATCGCGTGTTTGTTCAAGATTTTCCACTGGGATGGCGGGTTCAGGAGCTACACCATGATCTTGATGTTCCTCTGAACTGACGGGTTCAGCAGGTACATCATGATCCTCTCTAGATGTGCTATGCATATCTCTCATGGGAAATATGTCCTCAAAAAATGTAGCATCCCTGGACTCCATAATTGTACCGACGCTCATGTCAGGTACTCCAGAATTTACAACCAAGAATCTATAGCCGACACTTCGAAATGCGTAGCCAAGAAAGACACAATCAACCGTTTTTGGTCCAAGCTTACGTTTCTTGGTGATTGGCACATTGACTTTCGCCAAACAGCCCCAAGTCCGTAAGTAAGAAAGTGTGAGTCTCTTCTTTTCCCATAGCTCGTATGGGGTGACTTCTTTATCTTTTGTAGGAACACGATTTAGGACATGACACGAAGTCAATAGCGCCTCCCCCCACCATGCCTTGGATAAACCAGCAGTGTCTAACATGGTGTTGACCAAGTCAGTCAGCGTGCGGTTTTTCCTCTCAGCAACCCCGTTTGACTGGGGTGAATAGGGAGGCGTCCTCTCATGGACTATGCCATGTTCCTCACAAAATGAATTAAACTCACTGGAGAAATATTCTCCACCGCGGTCAGACCGCAAACGTTTAATTTTCTTCTCAAGTTGATTCTCTATTTCAGCTTTATAGATCTTAAAATAATGCAATGCTTCATCCTTTGATTTTAATAAATACACATAACAGAATCTAGTCGCATCATCAATGAAAGACATAAAGTAACGTTTTCCACCTTTGGTTAATACACCGTTCATCTCACAAAGATCAGAATGTATAAGCTCTAACGGTGCTAGGTTCCTTTGCTCAGCAGCCTTGTGAGGCTTGCGAGGCTGCTTCGCTTGCACACAAGCTTGGCACTTCGAACTTTTAGCCATAGTGATTTTAGGGATTAAACTCAAATTTGCTAATCGCGTCATGCAACCAAAATTAATGTGACAAAGTCGTGAATGCCAAACATTAGACTCATTATTAATAGAATTGACGCTGTTCACGACCTTATTACAAAAATCCGAAAGGGATAAACGGAACAAACCTCCGCACTCATAACCTTTACCAATAAATTGTCCATACTTAGACACGATAACTTTATTGGACTCAAACACTAACTTAAATCCGTCCTTGCAAAGGAGGGATCCACTAACAAGATTCTTCTGAATGGAGGGCACATGCTGCACGTTCCTCAGCTGCACGATCTTTCCCGAAGTAAACTTCAGATCCACCGTGACAACACCATGAACAGAAGCATGGGCGCCGTTCCCCATCATCACTGAGGAGCTGATGGCCTGGTATGAAGAAAATAAGGAAATATCAGCACACACATGAATAGTTGCGCCTGTATCGACCCACCAATCGGTGGACTGACATACAGAAAATATAGTAAATAAATTACCATACCTGCCTGCATCTTCATTGTTGCCAATGGTCAAATTAGCAAACTTTTGCCGAATCTGTCCTCCTTTGCGCTCCTTGCAGTTACTCGCCCAATGGCCAAGTCCTCCACACACAAAGCAAGGATCCTTGTCCTTGTTGCCTCCTTTCTTCTTCTTGTTGAAAGTGGTAGTGTTCTTTGGACCAGCATTATTGAATGCCTTTCCCTTTCCCTTGTTGTTACTGTTGTTGTCGTTGTTCCTCTGAACCATGTTGGCAGTGGACGTACCCTCTTGTGTGTTGCCTTTGGGGCCAGCATCTTTTGCTCTCGCCTTCTCCTCAAGATCAAGAGTCCCAATCAGTTTCTCCATAGAGATTTCTTGTCTCTTGTGTTTTAGTGAAGTAGCAAAGTTCCTCCACGAGGGAGGAAGCTTGGCGATGATGCCCCCGGCGACAAACTTGTCGGGTAGTGGACACTTGAATTGCTCAAGTTCCTTAGCCATAGTCAATAACTCATGAGCTTGTTCCACTACAGATCGGTTTGCAACCATCTTATAGTCAAAGAACTGCTCCATGACGTACAGCTCACTGCCAGCGTCAGATGCACCAAACTTGGCATCGAGCGCATCCCACAACTCTTTGGCATCCTGATAGTGCAGATAAGCATCAACGAGCTTATCTCCCAGCACACTACAGATCGCACCGACGACTACAACACAAGCCTCAACATACAACTGCTGAGAAGCAATTGTTTGAGTCTTCCCGTGTTGTACCCCCACCATGCGCCCATAGCCACGAGCCACATATGACATTTATACTGCCACCTCTTAAAGTGCAGTCCAGTAAACACAGGTGGTTTCAATGCGACAGCAAATTGAGACATCGAAAATTGCCTACACGAATAAGGTTTTTGGATTGTTGAAAAATTAGGTAATTTCGATGAATATTTAATCCAGAAGGACAGTGTGTAAAACATGTAGCACATTATATCATGCAAACTAGACAAATTAAATAGCAACACACAGCAATAAAACTCATCTAATCTCACGGCATGAATAATAGAACTACTAATCAAAATCAACAAGAAAGAGCAGATTACGTACGGTGCTGTGCTCTTTTCTTGTGTTTGTTTGTTGAGGTCGGTGACGAGTCCGGTGGCGTCGATGTTCACGCCGGCAGCAGCAGCAGCCTTGACTAACTCCTGAGCAGCAGCCAGTGCCTGCGCTTGCGCCTGTGCAGCAGCAGTTGCCTGGGCTTGGAGTTGGGCAGCCTGCTGCTGTGCTTGGAGTTGTGCAGCCTGCTGCTGCTGAGCTAGAGCGGCAGCCTGAGCCGCGGGATCTCCGAGGTCGTCGGCCATTGGTGATGAAGATGCCGACGAAACAGAGACGTGAAGAAGCGAGCAGTCGCGTGAGAACGCTCCGCAAAAACCTTATCGACCGTCTCCCGGGCAGGATCGGCCTGCTCTCCCGGCGATCTGTGCACGCAGTCGACGGGATGAAGTAGCAGTTGGCGGCGAACAACGAGATTGGATCGTGGGCGTGACGGCTAGGGTTTTTGCGTCGTCCGTCCGGAGGCCGGGGTAGTCTTATTATATAGGCACGCAGGCGGACTTCGGTTCGGTTTAGGAAACTCCGCAATTATCGGAATTTGTTACGCGTCCGCAACGGATTCCGACTGCCAAAAAAATAAGCACGATCCGGCTCGAACTCGATCCACGCGCGCGGCGTGGCGAGCGGAGGAGGAAGAGCGCGCGTAGGGATTTCCCTTGCTCACTTGCTCAAGAGGTGAGAACCAACATACCTTATATATTGGTCCAACTCCGCATAAACTAGCAATGTGGGACTATTTCCACTTTCTCATCTCACTACATGAATAGGCTTTTAAGATTTTTCAAGAATTAACTTCAGATTGGGCCTTGGGTCTAACCCAAAATTCCAACGGAGAAAGCCGCAGCCCCTGTCAGGGCAACGGCATGGGCCCCGGGCCACCGGTCGCAAGCGCAGCATTCGGAGTAAGTCCGCTAGAAGTTGCGTGATGTGGCCTCGGCGGGAGCCCGTGATGACCAGACATGGCACCTATGTGGCACCAACCCGCAGCATGGCAAAGCAGGGCGCTCAGCTCACACTCTGAGGGATCAAATCAATAAATCAAGCGAGATCTCAATGGATCAGTATGAATCTAGGGTAGATAGATGGACGGGTCGACTGATTGCTTGATTACCTGGAATAGCAGCAGCTCGGTGAGCGGGAGGTAGCAGATGCCGCAGTGCCTAGGGTGACGGTGTCGACTTCGATTGTCCGCTCCAATTATAGAACTCCATTGCACCATCGCATGGCGGATTTTTTTTTTATTGTTGCAAATACCACGAAGGAATTGTAGACCTGGCTGTCTAATTAGTCTAGTATTTTTTATTTTAAGAAACATATGGGTAGCATACACGTCTATCATAAAACATAAGTACTTATAGCTAATTAACATGTATGACCTTGCTCGATATGAGCGCATTGAGCTCCATAAGGTTCCATAGGGACGTGGATTGTCTGACGGACAACACCTTAAAACAGGGTCACTGATATGTGTGGCCCACATATAAAGGGGCCACATGTCAACGACCTATGCCAGGGTGCGGTGCGTCAGGGGATCTGTGTCCAGTTTGTTTTAATGACTATGGTTCCAATGCCTTTTAAGTCCAAAGTCAATTTTGAATACTACAACCACAATAGCGTCTGCTCCGTGCTTAATGAAAACATGCTGGGACAAGGAATGGTACAAAACTTTCTCGCTTTATGCTGATGCTAGGTTACCTTGGATTGTGCATAGAATTTATTTGGTCGAATTCTAGCCCTCAAATGCCCACATTGCATATGAACTTGACTATACTTTTGAAAGATTTCGCAATCTAATTCGTGAGCATGTTTAGAAAACTCTTAGTCCCTGCCTTGCCAAATTAAAAAAGAAGAGAGTTTTGGGTAACACATGCAATTATTGAAGGTAGAGAATACTCGCGGGTGGATACTTGATGGAAGCCATTGAACTAGTGGCTTAGGTTGCTGATTTTATTCATATCTCCTAATTAAAACCCTAAGAGTCGAGTGTAATAAGTTAGTGTCACTTTGATTGGTTTTGTCAGGAACCACAAGTATGAATCACGACCCAGCGAACTTCGAATCAGGTAACTGTGCCCAAAAGAGATCTACGTTGCAGCCCATGATGAAGACCTGTCGTGGTGTCCTTCAACTAACAATCTCTCTTGGAATCCTACTCCATAGATCCAAGCTTGCTAGCAGAGTGGAGTGTAGATCTAGGACTAAAGTTTGCAGTCAAGGTGGAATCAGGTATGTTGCAATGTAATTTTAAGAACACTCTATCATCCATATGACTACCCTTTCCCGACGATGACCTCTCATTTTCCCTCTACAAATATGCAACCCTTTCAGAGATGAGACGCGTAGATCTAGAATTAAAGCTCGCATCGGTGGTGAATCGGGTATGTAGTAATGTAACTCTAGTACTCTAGTGTCTATATGAAGTGGGATCATGGGAGAATGTGTGAAATGGGTCAATGGGATCATGGGAGAGGATGTTTGTACCATTATTATTAATGATCTGTCATGTGGTGGATCAGGTATATTGTAATATGATTTCAAGAACTCCATCTTTCGTATGAGTACCCTTTCCTTGACGAAGCCCTCTCATTCTTCCTCTACTAAGATCTAACCCTTTCGGAGATGAGGTGTGCAGATCTCGAATTAAAGCTCAATTTTCTTGTAATGTAATTTTACGAACTCAATTTTCCCTATGAGTACCCTTTCCCTGATGATGCGCTCGCATTCTCCTTCTACTAAGATCCAACCCTTATGGAGATGAGGTGTGTAGATCAAGAATTAATTAAAGCTCGCATAATTAATTAAATCTCGCATCGGTCATGAATAGACATGAGTTAATATATGAAGCGGTATCATGCGAGAGAATTAATGGATGCACCATTTTAGCTAAAAAGGTACTTACTTATGATTATGTGTATCACATAAGTGTGGTATAAAAAATGTGTATCACATAAGTTAGACGCATGTTAATGCAGTGATGTTACACTCGTTATATTTTGGAAAAGAGGTAGTACATTATGTGTGCCTACGGAAACAATTGCAGAGAGCTTACATGTGTCGTTCTTGTTATCGCAAATTAATTTCCTTCTATGCCACCATTGCTAAATTGCAGTGTGAAGTGGGACACATGGTTCTTTCAAGGCGCAGAAAGAGGAAATGGGTCCACCTGGCAGTGGGCGCGTGCAGACTCCGTCGGTGAGTGATTTGGGACCGCATGGCCGCGTTGTCACCGTGTTCTACATACACCGTGCAGACACCATCAACGAGTATGAGTCATCATCAGTGGTGGTGATGTCCACAAAGTGCCGACCCAAGCGTGCTTATGAGAGTCCTTGCGGCAGCCATCACCGGGAATCTACTTTTACCGTACCCTGCACTGATCTCTTCGGCGGGTTGCCTTCGTTCGTTTTATAAAAATCCATTCATCCACTCCTTTAATTGGATACTATCAAGATCTTGGTTGGCAATGATATCAATGAACACGTGCAGTCCGAAGCAATCGTCCAGGTCGGGGTACCCTGCACAAAGATTTGTGCACATGACATCCAGATCAGTCTTCTCTTCATAGTGCTGCATCAGGTCGCCATCGCAGCCATCATCGTCATCATCAACATAGACATTGCGCACATAGGTGAGGCTGATCTGGCACCAGGTCCTCTCAGGCGACCGGAACAAGGCCCTGGCGAACGTGGCTGCATTGGGGGTGGGGGGGGGGGGGGGGGGGGGGAGGCGCAGGCAGAACATGACCACAATCCATCCAAAAGGCTCCGGCACCAGCTGCATCACCACCAGGGAGCGGCCGGTGGTGGCGCCATCAGCCACGGTCAACGACGACGACGTTGATGTCGGCCGACTGTGTCCCCCGGGGAGTACCCTCGTGACACAGGGCCAGCCGTGCACATCGGTGATGTGGCAGAGGAGTGCTGCCGTGGAGCCAAGAAAGCCGCAACCTTTGGCAGGGCAGTAGCTTGGGCCCCGGGCCACATGCACACTAGCGAGCACGGCGTTCATAGGAAGTCGGCCGTAGTTCCGCCTTGGCCTCAGCGGGAGCCCAGGACAGCCAGACATGGCATCGATCTGGCGCCACCCCCCAATCAATGCAAACAGGGCGTGCAGATCATGCGCCCGCGGGACACTTCAAGGGATCGAATCGATTAATCAAGTGAAATCTCGACGGATCAGCATGAATCTAGGTAAGATATATAGATGGACGGATCGACTGATCGATCGATTGATTAGCTGGAATAGCGGCATCTCGTTGAGCGGGAGGAAGCAGATGCCTGACCGAGGGTGATGGTGGCATCGTCGATTGTCCACTCAAATTTTAGAAATCCATTGCACATTGCATGGCAGCGTTTTCTTGATGTCACTAATACCACAGAGGAAATATATATAGACCCGGCTATCTAATTAGTCTAGTATTTTTTATTTGAGAAGCATACCAACAGCATATGCATCTATAATAAAACGTAAGTATTTATTGCTAATTAACATGTATGGCCTTCGTCGATATAAGAGCAGTGTGCTCCATAAGGTTTGGGAGCCGCATGTCCACGTTGTCTGTAAGTATTTATTTCTAAAAGGTGCAACGGTGCGGAATATGCTAAAAAAAACTGACATGTGAAAACCGATATTAATTTATTTCTAAAAGGTGCAATTACATTGAATATGGTGAACAATACCAACATCTGAAAAACCATATAATTAATTCTTTTTTTGAATTTTGCCTTGGTTCTTGGTTACTGTACAAAATTGGTCCATTGGAAATAAAATATCTTTTATAAGGCTGACAAGAGAGGATTATGTTGTATATTCAAAAAATATCTTTTGAATATTAAGTTATTCTAGTCCTAATACATGCTGACAAGAGAGGATTATGTGGTATACTTACTCTTGTTATGTTGTTTGTTCCAACGGCAAATTAATCCCGTCCAATTATAGTATGACCATTAGTTAGTACTAAAAATGGATGGTGATTGTTGAAGCATGGCAAGTTTGTTGGTTAATTCTCTGAGCCAATTTTAAGTTTCATTGTTGTCGTAGCATCATTAGTATTCGTCGTCACATGGCGTGCACTCTCACATATGTATATGTATTGATGAACAATAGTGACATTTAAATACAGGCCTTATAAACTGGAGTTTTGAACGAATGGAGTAGAAGTTTAATTTTTTTCAGAAAGGCCTTATAAATGAGAAAGGAGGGGGTAATTAGTATAAAACTTCTGTGAAATACCATTGATATTATTGTATTCATATTGCAAAGTACTCCCTCCGTTTTTTTACGTAGGGCGTGTATTTTTTCTAGCTTTTTACGCAATGTAAGGCGCGCAGGCCCGCTCACCCGCCCGCGCGATTAGCCGGCCGCTCGCCCACGCACTGGCCCGTCGAAGCGTTGGGGCGATTTGCGTCGTAACTGCTGAAAAATCGCTCATGCGGTTGCTCGCTTGGAGAGAAGTTAGCATCTTTCCCGGCTGCATGCAGCAGATCCGGCCGTTGACATGCAGGTGTGCGTGCGTGCGTCTCCGTTCGGTCGTTGAGCTCTGTTAATATTCGCGCTAAAACATGTACGCCTTATATAAAACAACGGAGGGAGTACTTACTTATTATATGTGTATCACACAAGTGTGGTATGAAAAATGTGTCTCACATAAGACAGACACATGTTAATGGAGTAATGTTACCCCTTGTATTTTTGGAAAAGAGGTAGCACCAGGTCATATCAGGCAACCGGAACATTGCGTCTGTGCTCCTATTATCATTCCAGCGTGACATTGCGTCTGCATCACTAGTATGGCGGAACATTGTCACATGATGGACTGACACAAGCAAAGAACCCCAGATGTAGAGACATCACTCCGCATGGCAAATAAACGCCAAACATGTTATAGATAAATCAAAATGGTATAGATACCGAAAAACAAACAAACATAATCCACAATCATTTTTGCTGAAACCGGTCTACTTTTACATGTCATTATAGAACAAACAAGCGGGTGTGAAATGAGGGAAGTTCAACACATTACCAGGAAACCAGCTGTGCATGGACTACGGGGCAAAAAACTGGCGACACCCAACAAATCACACCCTGGAGGCGCATGGCGACCCTGTCCCCGGGGAAGACCCCCGTGACGCAGGGCCAGCCGTGCGCCTCGGGGCCCTTTCAACTCCGCAGCACGCGGACGCAGGCAGAACGCGGCCATGGTAGTGGCCGGCGGTGGCACTGTCGGAGCCACGGTCGACGACAACCACGTTGAAGCCGGCCTGGAGGCGCATGGCAACCCTGTCCCCGGGGAAGACCCCCGTGACGCAGGGCCAGCCATGCGCCTCGGGGACGTGGCAGAGGAGTGCCACCATGGGGCCAAGGAAGCCTCAGCCCGTAGAGGGGCAGCGGCACGGACATCCTCCTCCTTCAAGTCGGTGACCGCGGAGGCGGTGCCGCTGCCAGCTCACGGCGGCGTCATCATGCAAGGGGCTTAGCTGGCTGCTGGCTGGCTTGGCTAGTAGTAGTAATAGTTGTTGTTGTTGCAAATACCATGGTGAAATTATGTACTCGACCGTCTAAACAGTTTAGCATATTATTTTCAAAATACATACGTGGTTGCATACGGGTCTATATTGAAAACGCAAGTATTTAAAGCTAATCATCACCTATGGCCTTACTTGATATAGGTGGATTGTGCTCTAGAAGGTTGCATATTGACGCAGATTGCCCGACGTACAACTTCTTAACATGGGGTCACTGATATGTTGGGCTCACCTATTAGGGGCCCACATTTCAATGGCCTGTATTAGGGTGCGGCACGTCAGGGTCCCCTTTCCAGTTGGGCCCATGCTGCCGCGCCGCTGCCCCGAATCTCCTCTTATCTAACCCTAGAGGGCCAGCACCCTTCACCATGATCACACCTTGATTGTCCCGTCCCCTCCAACCGTGAGGATTCCGCCACCGGATGTTTCTGGCCCGTCCTTGCTGGTGCTCCATCATCCACGAGCAGGAGCCTATGATGCTTGTGGGTATTGTTGTGCACCGTATACCCCCGCCTTTGCAGGGTATTTATAGGCTGATCGAGGGTATGAGGTTGATACTGTCATCTGATGGCTGCATGATCTTGACAGTCCATTTTAAATCTACAACTATTGCCCAAAATGTTTTTCAATTATTGGCTGCAATTAATGATTCCAGACACATGCATAATGTCCTAATACATGCCGACCAGAGAGGATTATGTTGTATACTTACTCTTGTTATGTTGTTTGTTCCAACGGCAAATTAATCCCGTCCAATTATAGTATGACCATTAGTTAGTACTAAAAATGGATGGTGACTGTTGAAGCATGGAAAGTTTGTTGGTTAATTCTCTGACCCAATTTTAAGTTTCATTGTTGTCGTAGGATGATTAGTTTTTGTCGTCACACGGCTTGCACTCTCACATATGTATATATATTAATGAACAGTAGTGATGTTTAAATAAAGGCCTTATAAACCGGAGTTTTGAACGAATCTAGTACAAGTTTAATTTTTTAGAAAGGCCTTATAAACGAGAAAGGAGGGAGTAATTAGTATAAAACTTATGTGAAATACCATTGATAATATTGTATTCATATTGAAAATGACTTAAGTACTTTTTATTATGTGTATCACATAAGTGTGGTATAAAAAATGTGTATCACATAAGTTTTTTTTTTTGACTGGGGAAAACAGCAGGAGAGACTCCTACTACGTTGTATTAGGGGTTAGAACGGTACAAGTTACATTAGCAAGAAAAGAAAACAAAAGATCCAAGGGACAGGCCCCCTTAGATCCCCTAGATCACAATGCTAGCTCCTGCAGGAGAAGCTCAGTTCTGAGGCAGATCCTCCTGGCAGCTGAAGAGAGTGTGGTGTTTTCGAATAGCTTGGCGTTACGCACTTTCCAAAGACCCCAGGCAGCGAGGATAAACACCTCCCAAAACAGCCCTTTACGCCAAGCCAGCTTAGCACGCTGTAAATGTTCCGTTAAGGGTTGATTCATCTGCCAATGAACCCCAAGGATATTCCAGCATTGCTGACTGAAAGGGCAAGCAAAGAATAGATGGTCGAGATTCTCTTCCGGGTGCGCCGGGCAGAGCAAGCAGGACCAGCCAGAAGCAAGGACATAGCGCCTTCATCTCAGCATGTTTCTTGTATTCAGCCTATCCATCATAAGGAGCCAAACAAAAACTTTGTGCTTCATAACACACTTACTTTTCCACAGATGAATCAGGATAGGATGCTCAGGCAACGTGTCGAAATAATGAGCATAAAATCGACTAGCTGTGAAAGGCTTCTGCCAAATATATGTCCAAGAATCATGCTCGCCGTCAGCTGTCAAGGCAACCTGAGACAGTCTATCTAAGGGTCGTGAATTCCTCAAAAGCAAGAGCAGATAAAGGTGCCTGAAGAGAGGGAGCATGGGGTAGAGCAGCAATGAACTCCTTGACTGAGATATCCTCCTGAATGGCAAAAGAAAAAACTCTAGGAAATTCCTCGGAGAGCATATGATTGTTCCATAAGTCTTTCCAGAAAGTGCAGCTATCTCCGGTTGCCACAATGCAGTTTGAAATCCCCCTGTAAATTGGGTTCAGTTTGAGTACATCACGCCACCAAAAGGAACCACATGGAGCAACAGCACGAGGGACATTGGTCGTATAATAGGAATTCCACAAAAGGTGAACCCAAGGAAGGTCACTTTTATTGTAAAATTTGTCCAAATGCTTGAGAAGCAGAGCCTTGTTTTGGATTTTCAGATTGATGACTCCCAAACCACCTCGAGCTTTGGGCCTACACACCAAATCCCATGCCGCCAGGGACAGACACTTCTCGCCAATATCAGATTGTTTGCTCCAGAGAAGGTGGCGACGGGCTTTGTCAACATGCTCCAAGATTTTCGCTGGGATTTCAAGGGAGCACATAGTGTAGGTAGCCAACGAAGAGATAACAGAATTAAGGATTGTGACCCGGCCACCATAGGACAGAAGAGCAGAGGAGTTAGACATATGCCGTTCGATACGATCAACAAGTGGCATGAAATCAGTCAGAGTTGGACGAGTGTCTGTCAATCAGTACTCGGGGTTGCCTTTCCGTGCCGTATATGTATATCTCTCTCCCGTCTGTCGCGGATTTCCTTTTCAGCGGATCCTCCTCGGATCAGTACTCCTGGCCTGGGCCCACAGTTTTCCGTTTTCCGTTTTCCGTTTTCCTCGCGTGATACGTCATGCGAGCTCCTCGATTTCCGTGCTGCAGTTCTTGGACGCTGTGAGAATTAATGTAGATTGTTTTTCTTTACTTTTTTCTCTATCGTTTTAATTCCCAATTGTTCATGTCATGGCTGGTTCATTTTCATGATTTTTTTGCGTGTACATTTTCATGAATTTTTATATGCTTCTAAAGGAAGGTAAATCCGGCCACATAAAATTCTACGACTCCATTGCACAATGTATCACAGATTTTTTTTCTTCTGTTGTTGCAAATACCATGGAAGAATTACAGACTCGGCTGTCTAGTTAGTCTAGTATATTAAAACAAAAATACGCCGTAGCGTACACGTCTATTATAAAAAGTAAGTATTTAATTCTTGCAAAACCGTAAGTATTTAAAGCTGATTAATACGTTTGGGCCTTGCTTGATATAGATGGATTGTGCTGATCTAGAAGGTTGCGTATCGACGCGGATCGTTCAACGTATGACTCCTTAACCTGGCTCACTGATATATGGGGCCCACCGTTTTCCATTTTCCTTGCGTGATACGTCATGCGAGCCCTTCGATTTCCGCGCTGCGGTTTTTGGAGGCTGTGAGAATGTAGAGCGTCGTCATTGTTTTTCTTTACTTTTTTTCTCTACTATCGTTTTAATTCCCGTTGTTCATGCCATCGCTGGTTCATTTTCTTGAATTTTTATATGCTTCTAAAGGAAGGTAAATCCGGCCACATCAAATCTCCTATGACTCCATTGCACAATTTATCACAGATTTTTTTCTTTCTGTTGTTGCAAATACCATGGAAGAATTACAGACTCGGCTGTCTAATTAGTCTAGTATATTAAAAAAAATACGCCGTGGCGTACGCGTCTATTATAAAACGTAAGTATTTAATTCTCGCAAAAAACGTAAGTATTTAAAGCTGATTAATACGTATGGGCCTTGCTTGATATAGATGTATTGTGCTGATCTAGAAGGTTGCGTATCGACGCGGATAGTCCGACGTACGACTCCTTAACCTGGCTCACTGATATATGGGGCCCACCTAATTAGGGCCCCACCGTTTTCTGTTTTCCTTGCATGATACGTCATGCGAGCCCCTCGATTTCCGCGCTGCGGTTTTCCGTCATGTTGCCAAATACCTTGGTTTCGCACCAAGTCAAGCTTGGGGACAAAGAGATGCTAGGTGAATTATATGAGATTAGATTAATTGAATCCCGGGAGACAACTATGGAGTTTTTCTTCTGAAAGCTATGGGGTTAACTACGGAGTTATCTCCCTGATTCCCAAGATTAAAATATGATAATGTTATCTAGCAATACAGATTCATTATTTGTTTGCCTAAGGTGATCACCAAAATGATCTGAAAGTGTTGCCAATCAGATTGACTCCTCCAGCTGCAGGATAACTAGCAGAGCCGAAACTGCTTTCACTCCTAGCAGACATATTATGGAAGGTGTGGTTGTTCTGTAAGAGTCATCGAGGTGTTGTATGAATTAGAAGTAACTAGGAAGGGAAACCATGCTAAATATAGATTTCAAGATGGCCTATGATAAATTTTAATGGCCTTTCCTCACCGAGGTCATGCAGAGAAAGTGGCTCTGCTCTACATGGATCAACTCGATCAGGATGGCAGTTGAATTAGGAAAATCCTCCATCAACTTGAATTGAGAAAATGAGGAATATTTCATAACCTTTAAGGGGCTAAGTTAGGGAGATCCTTTATGAAATATCCCCTTTTTTTTTTCTTAGGAGATGCCTTGGGGTCAATAATGTTACAAGGATCCAAGGAAGGCTGGTGTTCCATTTAATTCCAAAAGGGGTTTCTCAACTACAGTTATTTAATTCCAAAAAGTTCTTTTAGGGGATTAGAACAATCAACTTTTTGTTATACTGCTATGATGAAATATCAGACTGGAGAGAAACTACCGCAAACTGAAGTATTGGTACAAGATGAGGAGCAAACTAATTAAGAGTACTCTTAATTTTTGTAAGTCAATCTTGGGCTCAATCAAAACATACCCTTAAATGGTGTATATATTTATAAAACAGTAGATTTATAAGAAGAAGAAAATCCAAAAGAGAAAACAACAAATGCTCTTTGACGAAGGCTTTATTTCGGGGCCTTCGGCAAACAACCCTTTAAAAATTGAAAAAATGCCCGCTCGATTTGACTGCGCAGATCGGGTCCAGAAGCTTACACCGGGCGTCCCCGGTTTGTCACCCTTACTACCTACGGCGGACCCCAATCAAATCGGGCCCACAGGGCAGAGAGCAGATGCAGTAACCGGGCCCACAGGCCAGGCAAGAGAGCATGTAGGATCAATACGTTTATTTAATCGGAAGTCAACACCACGGACGGAGGAGCCCTTTTATGTTGGTTGAAATCGCTTTAAACTACCGAGGTGGGACTAAATTTCCAACCCGGTTCACTGAAGCGCAGCGCTGTTGGACGGTGACGCAGGGAAATGGCCTGGCTGGCCCATTATGCGGACGGCAGTGCATCTCTCGTGTTGTAAAGCCGCTGAAGGCCAGGCCTTGGGCAAAGAGTTTGATAAAAAAATTGTGATCATTGCGGCAAAATGATTTTGACCCGCGGGGTAGGGGTAAAAAAAAGATGGTTTCCAAAGATAACGCAGTTTCACACGCTGTTAACCACAGCGGGGGAGTGCACATGTGAGTAGTCTTTGTTGTGGGCCGCTCTTTGCAATTGTCCTGGGGCCATCTTTGCCGGTGGCCCACGGCATATCGGTGCCTTTGTCGAAGGCATGAAGGAAAGCCTTCAGGAAAGTCCGATGCCTTCGACAGTCGTGTATCTGGTGGTGAGTACCCAATATGTTTAACTGACAAGAAGAATTATTTCCTTAAGTACTTGGCATTTATTCCGGTTGCTCCAAAGAAACTGCCAATTTAAAGTCTCAACGGACCAGTGACCACGGTAGAAAATCAATTGGACAACTAGCAAGGCTCCAACTTATCATATATATGGGAGTAGGAAAGTGTTGATTGACTCGTGTGTCTAGGTAACGTGCCAACTTATATGATGCGATTCCAAACTACATGAGGGGATTCATTCCAGATTGTACATGGTTAGAGCTCGCTTATTTTGGAAAGGAGTGTTGGATTACAATGAAGATACCACATGATCAAGTTTTCAAGTGGCAGAATTATGAAGATCACAGAAGTATCGATGCGCGAGCCGCTACCGTTGGGGCAACTTCTTCTGTCTCCGGTCGTCGAAGAAGCCCCGCTCTGCCTACCTTATTATAGGGCAAGGAGCCGTTCCCTGTTCGGCGTCGTTGGAGCGAAGGAGGTCTTCGTCTTGGTGGTGGCGGTTTGTTTGTTTGGTTCTTGTGTATTCTCTTGTTAAGGTTTTTCGCACGGCTTTCCTTAAATAACCGTGCATTTGTATCGGTTTTCGGACCCGGTTTTCCTCATAAACATGGCTAATTCTAATCTTCTAATCGAATCACGGGGATCGACCGTTGCGTCCTCAGAAAAAAGTAGGGGGGGTTTAGAATTTAATGGTAGCAGAGTCGAAAATATTAATCTTTGGGCTAATTAGATAATGACGATAGACAGAGTCGAAAATATTAATCTTTGGTCTAATAATACCCTGTACCTATATTTCATATCAGAGGCAGGGAGTATAAACGTGCTGCGACTTTGATAGCGCCCTTTTCATCCGGCTTAAGAGACTTGGAGGAGCTGGCGAATCCGCCGCAGGAGTCGGCGGCGGGGCAGTTGGAGGGCGCATGGGGGGCAGCGCGTGTTCGGAATAAGCATGATACTTTGGCACAGGTTTTTGCTTCCTTCCCACCGAATGTGTCCTTCAGGCGTAGCCTTGTTGGACCTAAACTGGTGGCCTGGACGGAGCTCCTGAATCGCCTTGTCAATGTTAATTTGTCCACCGGACGGGATGAGTTTCTTTGGAACCTTCACCCTAGTGGTTTGTTTTCGGTCAAGTCAATGTATCAGGATTTGGTTAACTCTGACATACCGAATTCTAATGATGGGATTTGGAAGTTAAAGATTCCTCTCAAAATAAAAATATTCCTTTGGTTCTTGCGGCGCGGGGTCACTCTAACTAAAGACAACCTGCTAAAGCGGAATTGGATCAGGGTAGCTCAAAGTGCAGTTTCTGTCATGAGGATGAGACTATTGTACACCTCTTTTTTCGGTGTCATGTCTCTCGACCAGTATGGTCAATAGTCCAAATAGCTTCTAATCTTTTTCCTCCTCTGATGTTTCTCATATGTTTGGGTCTTGGTTACGTGGGGTTAATAATAGATTGAGAGCACTTATTTTGGTTGGGGCTGCAGCTTTATGTTGGACAATTTGGCTATGTAGAAATGATCATATTTTAATTGCAAGAAATTAACTTCTCCTATGTAGGTGTTATATTCATGCACACTTTGGCTCCGTACTTGGTCTACGCTACTCGAGCCAGCGGATCGCCAACTGGCTTTGATGGCGTGCAGCAAACTAGAGCAAGTGGTCAGGGTCATTTTCAGCCATCATGAGTGACGGTCTAGTCGCCAGATTGAGTCTGCTTAGAGTCGTTATATTTCTTTTGATGTAATAAGTTTGTGGTGTGGTACTTTGGCTGTGTGCGTCTCGGTGCAGAGGCCGAAGGTGTGATATTCTTTAGTTGTATCACTCGATATAACGTTGAGATCAATACAAGCTTCCATTTTTGAAAAAAAAGGCTGGAGACGTGGCCAGCATGGCGTCGCAGCCGTGGCCGGCGTTGGGGCAGGGGACGCGGATGATGGAGTCTACCAGGGTCTCCATGTCGTGGCAAAGGCGGTAGCCCTGTTGTTGTTGTCGCCGGTTGTCGGGGCGCGGCACACGTGGCACTTGTTGGATGATGCGGATGCGGCGGCCAGCTTGTCGCGGCACGGCTGGCAGAGCACGTGCCGCACGGCGCACGGGAAGATGGGCGGCCTCAGCGGGAGCCAGCAGACGCCGCATTCCAGGCCGGGCCGTGGACGTCCTCCCCCCTCACGTTGGCCAGGGCCTGCCGCTTCGACGCCGGGGGCCATGTACGAGTGTAGATAGAGCCAAAGTCTTGGAGGCGAGTTTGACTAGTTTCCGTCTTGCCATGTGTGTTTATGTTGTGTCCGATTCGGTTTCTGCCTCGTTATCTAGATACCTGTTTTTATTTCCTTTTTATTTTTAACGGAGGTCGGAGGCTATCTACCTGGATTTTTTTTCTCTCCAAATTTAAGCCCTGCTTATGAAGGACACAACAAATTAAACCTGGGCTACCTCCGGCAGTTCAAAACAAAGAAAAAGTAAAAAGAGCGGTGACCTCTGAGATTTGTGTGTTCAATCGAGTTCAAGTTGGGCCTAAAAAAAAAGAGTTCAAGATGAGCAAATTAGTTATTAGTGAGGCTAGATGTGACGATCAAGCACTTATTTTTTACCGGCACTTATCTTTTCCGCTGGCTGATTTTCGGTATTTTTTTATGTTTTTGGAGAAAATGAACATTAGATCCAACCTGTTTTTTCCATACGAATGAAGCAAAAACCATTCCTTAGGATGGCAAGTACACAATCCTATGTTTTCCACTTCGAATCTGCTAGCGAGCAGTCGCCTGAGAATTAGTTTTTCTCAGTCAACGCATGTGGGAGGTTGGATCAGGCATCAAGATTTGTGCAATAAGGAGAAAACGGATAGTTTGAGAAAAATAAATAAGGCAGCGTTCAGAACTAGTCAGAATCATCTTGCTGGTCTGGTGGTCATCTATTGGAGGTCTTGAGTGAGGTTTGCTGTTCAATTCTTCATCACGCCAATTTTACGTAAGTTTTTTTCTTTTAATTTCTTCACTTTATCTTTTTTGTTTCTGTTGGTTTTTTTTTGTATCATCAAACACAATTTTTCACATATTATTTGTGCAACCCTAGCGTATTAACTTATGTTTATTCAGTTGCATTGTAATTTTCTTAGTTGCATCAACGGTGCAAATGTAATTTTAAGAGTTATGCCCATAATTTAAAAAATAGCACGTGAAAGTTTAGGTGCAACTTTAAAAATACGTATACGTAAGTTTTTTTCTTTTAATTTCTTCACTTTATCTTTTTGTTTCTGTTGGTTTATTTTTGTATCATCAAACACAATTTTTCACATATTATTTGTGCAACCCTAGCGTATTAACTTATGTTTATTCAGTTGCATTGTAATTTTCTTAGTTGCATCAACAGTGCAAATGTAATTTTAAGAGTTATGCCCATAATTTAAAAAATAGCACGTGAAAGTTTAGGTGCAACTTTAAAAATACGTATACGTAAGTTTTTTTCTTTTTATTTCTTCACTTTATCTTTTTTGTTTCTGTTGGTTTTTTTTGTATCATCAAACACAAATTTTCACATATTATTTGTGCAACCCTAGCGTATTAACTGATGTTTATTCAGTTGCATTGTAATTTTCTTAGTTGCATCAACGGTGCAAATGTAATTTTAAGAGTTATGCCCATAATTTAAAAAATAGCACGTGAAAGTTTAGGTGCAACTTTAAAAATAGCAAGTGAAAGTTTAGGTGCAATATAAAAATTGCTCGTGAAAGTTTATGTGCGTATATGCTTTCCGATATCAAAAATCATTTGCTAAAAAAAAGCTATCAAAAATCATTACCAAACTTACATGTGTAATACAGGACCAGAATAGAGGGTAATGTGCTTAGTAGAGACAAGATCGACTAAGAATTTGTTAATCACACAGTCAACATAGCCCTAGTCATTCCCTTTCCACTTTTACTATGTTTTGTTTTCCTTTAAACTGAATGAGCCGCTTTTCACACCATCGAATATCGACAGAAACTATAGGAGACCGAGCACACAAAACTAACATATGCTGAAACCTTGATAGTCCCCTCCATGTCCGGCCGAATCGACTTAGGCATGACGAACTGGAAGCGGTCCTCTAGGCCGGGCAGTCGCCACTATCGGTTTCGTCGTTGTGCCGCGAGACGTCGAGCTCGAGGTCGCATCCATCAATGCCGCCTCCGCCAGCGTCCAGGCACACAGGGTAGATGGCGCATCCAAGACGCCGCCTGCTGGACACCACCAGCAGTAGGCAGATAAGGCGCTTGGCGGCGGCATCGTAGGAGTCGCCGACGTCCAGGACGTTGAAGCCGTGGCGGAGCTGGATCTCCTGCCATCGCCGATGCGTGAGCTTGGTTAAGGGCCACCTGTGCACGGAGGGGAAGTGCTGCAGGAGCTTCGCCATGGAGCCGGCGAAGCCGCAGGCTTTTGCCGGGCAGTGGCATGGTCGGCAGGGGCATGTCTTGACATGGGCTTGCCGGTCGTAGTAGGCTGGCTTTGCGGAGCAGCCCCGGGCGGCATTGGGGCATGGCATGCGGATGGACTCCAGCAGCTTCTCCAGGCCGTGGTTCCACCGGTAGCCCCCGTTGTCGTCGACGATCTCGCCGCGGCACACGGGGCATCGCGCCGACGTCTGGACCAGCTTGTCGCGGCACGGCAGGCAGAACACGTGGCCGACCTGACACTGCAAGCAAACATGTATGAGATCGAGATGTATCAATGTATGCACGGTTTGTTACGGTGTATCGGCAGAGCTAGATGTACACAAGCAAATTAACATGAAATCGATCGAGGGACAAAGAAGTTTGGTACCTGGAAGATGGGCGGCTTGAGAGGGAGCCAGCAGACGCCGCAATGGAGGGCGCCGGTGTCCTCGACTGTCACGTTCACCAGCGCATTGCGCTTTGAAGGCGCAGCCATACCTGCTCTGCACAGGGGACATAGAGGCTTAGGATTCAGTCTATGTCAAGTGAGAATTATTATCGGTGTCTCTTTCTTTGACATCGTCCAGCCATAACAAAACTTTGAGAGAGAAAAACCCAGCTGGTGCTTAGTATAATAAATTAGGCAAAATTAGGAACAAACAAGCATTGTATTGTAAGAGTAATTTCAGAAGAAAAAGCACCAGCCATACAACGACTGCGCTGCGGCAGCTAGCGACCGTGGCACCTGGCAAATGGCGGTGGGTAATGTCAATCGATCGGCGACGTGTGGTGGTGCTAGATCGATGCAAAGGACATGGGACAGCCAAAATATGGATACTAGCAGAGTGTCCGTACGTTGCAACGGAACAAACTAATATATGACATAACCCGATCAAAAAAACTAATAAATGACATAAGAAATGGTCATATTTCATGAGAGCTACCAAACAGTTAACAATTGCAGGTTCAACAATCTAATGCATGGTTGGATTCAGAGAGGTACCATACTACCATTTAATCAACAAGTACCTCGAAGAGGGTCTTTTTATTTTATTTTCATCCTGAAATAGAAGCTCACAACATTTGACAGTCTCTTTGCAACTGCACAGAAGAGCACCAAATCCCATTGCATGTGTTTCCCATCTATGACAGCCTATTACAGAATAGAAGTATAAAAGGAGGTTGTACATTTGTGCAGTATTCTCTGAACGACCAAAGGAATCAAGCTAATCTGTAGCACCTGTTTCTTCCATTGTGAAACATAAATGCACAGCTGAAACATATGAATTTGGACAAAAGAACCATGAGAAAATGCAGACATGAACGAAGGAGAGAGCATCCTGTTTGAAACATACATGTCTTTTTTTTAAGTCTATTATATACCCATGTCTTGCCTGAAGAAACTACTCAATGCAGAATAAAGAAACCAACAGTGATGGTGGCCAGATAAAAAACTTTCAAGCACACATGGTTGTGCGGCATTCACGAACCAATGCATAAACTTCACATGTGAACTCAACGAAAAAATGTTCTCCAAGAAGATCTTTAGTGATACATCAGCTTTCAGTACAGCATTAGCTACGCCATTGACGATGGATTTGGCACCAGAATCTGCATCTCATTGGAAAACTGGAACTTAACCCCATGGAAAGTAGATCTTCGCTAGAAACTTGAAGGTCAGTATGAATAATTCAAAGATAGATAGGACCTTTAAGCAGTTAGCCGCCTGAAATATAGAGAATATTTTTTTAATATCCTGTACTAATGCATTCTCTGTAAATTACAATCACCATACCCAGCCACCCAGGACCATACAACATTAAGTTCTTGGTAATTAGAACTTTTCTTGCCATAGCTACAAAAGACCCGGTAAGAATAAGAGGATGTGGAGGGTGTCGGAGGAGTTGCCTGTTCGACGGAAGGGGCAGATGGTCCGCGCAGGTCGGGGGCTCGGGGTGATGCAGCTTCCTCAAAGTCAGACCCGAGCACTGGGTAGTCGCGGCGCAGCTGTCCGGCCTTTGGACGGAGCAGCGGGTGGACGTCGGCGCGGTGCATTGGCCGGAGAATGGACCGTCAGGGCAGTGCGGCGGGCGGAGGATGGTGGAAGACGAAGCAACGGAGTCAATGACTGACGATGGAAAACTCATGGTTGCCGGCGACCTGCGGGCGGCAAACAGGGCTAGTGATCCAATGTCAAAGATGCGCTAGGGACTGCCGCCAGGAACCGCATAGCCCCGTTCAGACCCCGCCACCCCTTTAGATCCGCCGCATCCCGCTGCGCCCAGACCTCGTCGTCCTTCGGACTGTGCCACAGTTTGGATCTCGCAGCCCCTGACCGGGATGGGGTGCGTGCGACAGAGGCGAGGAGGGGCAGAAGCGGCGGCCTCGAGAGAGGCGAGGAGGGGCAGTGGTGGACGACATGGTAGCTGTAGCGGCGGGACAATCGCTGGGACGGAGGATTGGATGAGGAGGAAAGATTTCGTAGGGATTGTTTTTGTTGTGAGGGGCGTTGGTTTTGTTTTTGTTCGGGAGGGACCGTGGGGTTAGAGTATGGTTTTCTTGACGAGGCTTTTGCCATGCGTGATGGTGAGGGAGGACGGTTTTTTCACGAGGATTATTCCGTTCCGTGCGGGCGCGCGAGGGAAAGGACGTACGAGACCAACGTATGCAAACTGGAAATTAATGAGCAGTAATAGATATGGATCGATCAACGACCCACAGCATGCACACGATTTGATTGGGAGGATTTGTTTCCTTTGGTTACTGTTGAGAAACTTGTCAGATCCAAGTCAGATCATAACCTTTTGCTTTTAAATTCCAATGATGGTCCCTTCATTTGAAAAAAAAAGAGTTTCATTTTGATCTTGCTTGGTTAAAGAATGAAGATTTTTTTCCTAAGGTGGCTGAGATTTGGAATCAACCAGTCACTAAGGATAATATTGTTGATATTATTAATATCAAGCTGAAGAAATTTAAAAAATATTTTAAAGGTTGGAGATCTCACTTGTTTGGAATGAATAGAAAGAAAAGAAATGACCTTAAGGAGGAACTTGCTGCCATTGAACAATGGAAGGAGGTAGCTGTCTTGTCTCCTAACATGTTTGGTAGAAAAGTGGATATTCTTACTGAACTTGATAATCTTGATGCTAATGAGGAGTTAGGTTGGGTCCAGAAATCTCATGAAAACTGGATTTGGAAAGGGATCAAAATACTGCCTACTTCCATAGGGTTGCTAATGGCAGAAGAGAAAAAACACTATTCATAATCTCAAAGATGGGGAGGTTAATATCGAGGGAACTAAAAATCTTTTGGCCATGCTACTTCTTATTATAAAGATCTTTTTGGCCCTGTTTCTGGCAATTTGTTTCATATTGACTCTGATCTTTGGGAAGCTAATGAGATCTTATCTGTTCAAGATAATGATGATCTGACTAAACCTTTTACTATGGAGGAAATTAAACATGCTCTGTTCTCTATGAAACCCGATAAGGCTCTTGGTCCTGACAATATCCCTATTGAATTTTTTCAAGCTGCTTGGCCTATTGTCTCCTCTGATATTTTTAACATGTTCCAAGAATTTCATAAGGGGACTTTGGAGGTACAAAGATTGAATTATGGCATTATTACTTTGCTGCCTAAACTGAGTGGTGCTGATAAGATTTAACAATTTAGACCCATTTGTTTGCTTAAATGTATCTACAAGTGGCTGACTAAATCCCTCACTATTAGATTGGAACCCTATGCTGATAAGCTGATTAGTATTCAACAGAATGCTTTTATTAAAAAAGAAATATTATGGATGGGGTCTTAACCTTGCATGAAGTCATGCATCATATTCATGTTAAGAAAAGAGACTGGTGTGATTTTGAGAAAGTTTATGACAAAGTTAATTGGGATTTTCTACTTTCTTTTTTTTTGAAACCACACACCCTTTTTATTAATGACTTGACACAACTGTTACATCAGTAATAAGGAGAGGGATTTTCTACTTTCTTGTCTTCATCGTAAAGGATTCAATGACAAATGGTGTCATTGGATTGATCAAGTGCTAAGGGGGGGCACTGTTAGTGTTAAGTTGAATGATTATGTGGGTCCTTACTTTGTCAATTACAAGGGGGCGAGACAGGGTGATCCTTTATCTCCCATGTTGTTTAATTTGGCTGCTGAGGTTCTTACTAAAATGGTGTTGAAAGGTCAAAGAAATAATATGTTCACTGGCTTGGCTAGTGACTTGGTTGAGAATGGACTTGCTATATTGCAGTATGCTGATGATACTGTTATCTGTTTACAGCATGATTAGGAGAAAACCATTAACCTAAAGCTGTTGTTGTATATTTTTGAAATGATGTCTGGTTTGAAAATTAACTTTTTCAAGAGTGAAAACTTTCTTATGGGGGGGGGGGGGGGTTGATAATGGGATTGCTTCCTACTATGCTAACTTGTTTGGATGCCAAATTGGTTCTCTTCCTCTAAGGTACCTTGGTGTACCTGTTAGCTTTGCTACTATTAAAAATAAGGAGTGGGATTTTTTGAACACTAAATTTCTTAAAAGATTAGATGCTTGGAAAGGCTGTAGCTTGTCTATGGGTGGTAAGACTGTTTTGCTGAATTCTTGTTGATCCAGTCTTCCCTCTTATCACATGTCAATGTTTTTGTTTAATAAGACCTTTATTGAAAAGCTTGATAAACATAGAAGGAGATTTTTTTGGCAAGGTTCTGGAGATAAGAAAATGTACCATCTTGTTAAATGGTCTAGGGTGTGTAGATCTAGGAATAAAGGAGGTTTGGGTATTAAAGATCTGAGAAAACAAAATATTAGTTTGTTGTGCAAATGGTGGTGGCATCTTGATACAGGACAAGGATTATGGCAAACTATTGTTAAGCAGAAATATCTTTCTCATGCCTCTTTATCTACTGTGAAATCTAAACAAAATGATTCTCCTTGTTGGAAGGCTTTGCTTAAAGTAAAAAATTACTATCTTGCTGGTAAGAAGATTCATTTGGGTTGTGGGAACCTCATGAGATTATGGAGTGATGACTGGGATGAACCAATGGGCTGTTATCTTCTCAGTTTCCTGAACTTTTTCATATTTGCTTATCCCCTGATATTACTATCAAAGAGTTTATTGATGCTGGTCTTGTGGCTCATTTCAGAAAACAACTTAATCCTACTCTGTTGTTACAATGGAGAATGGTTAGGGATAAAGTGGGGGTTTTGCTTTTATCTGATGAGTTGGATCATGTTAGTTGGCTCCATACTAAATCTGGGATCTTCACTGTTAAATCCCTCTATACCTGGCAGGAGAGGTTCATGCATGGGGCACATAACAAGTGGATTTGGAAAGCTAAAATTCCTCTTAAAGTTCAGATTTTCCTGTGGTTGTTGTTTCAAGATGCTGTGCTTACTAGGGATTTCCTGTGCAAAAGAAATTGGAAAGGCTCTCCTTTATGCTCGTTTTGTATTCAACCTGAAAATGCCAAGCATCTGTTCTTCCTTTGTTCTGTCTCTAAGGTGGTTTGGGAAAATGTGGGTTCCCTGTTTGGAACTGCCACTATTCCCAGTTCTGTCTGGCAATATTTTGTGTGGATGCATTCTTTTCTTCCTCATGGTGATCGTTTTTTCGTTATCGGTTTAGTTGCTGTTACTTGGGCTATTTGAAGATGCAGGAATCGTGTGACTTTCCAGAATCATCACTTCCGTTCCCCTTTTGAGATTATCTTCACTGCTTGTGCTTCTGTACTGTCTTGGTCAGGTTTACAGCGGGCCGGTGACAAGGAGCTCTTGAAAGGGAGCTCAGTAGCTGATTGCCAATGCGAAGGAGCTCATGCGCAGTCTTCAGGATGATGCTTCTGTACCTTCTGATGATGGCATTGACGTGGCGCGACTATCTCTCACTCTCTGAAGATGTTTGTTGTGAAGGACTGCTCTCTTTTGTACCTTCTTTTGTTCCCCCTCCCCTGTTGACAATGTGTATCAGACTTTACATTTCCGTTAGCAATAATGGAAAGGGGGGAAAACCCCAGGTGGAATAGATATGGATCGATCGCGATCTCAGCACGGGGAGACAACGCTTGTCGCATGTTATAACGCGCCGCGCTCGACCTGGGTTGGCCCAGGACCGAAGTCCACGCACGGCCAGAAAAGACTCGGGCGGTCGGGCTTGACCTCATCGTGCGATTGGAGAAGAAATTGCATCGTTGGCTAACGAGGGGCAAGGAGTCGGAGTCCTCACGCGATGGGTAGGCTTGTGGGCTGTGTCCGCCTGTGGGCTGCGGGAGTCGATGGGCTGGGCTGCAAATCTTCTAGGCTTTGGGCTCACCGAGCAGCCTGAACCGATCCTTCCTGGCTCGGCAGGAAAATATAAACGAGCCCAAAAAGCAAACTCCGGTGTGAGTGTGTGACGGAGCATGGTAGCGACAGAACTTCAAACACACGTACACATAATTCCTAGTTAGGTGTCCGTGCGTTGCAACGGAGATAACCATCCTATCACTATTTATAACACTCTTATGTGTGTGTGTAAGTATTCCTGGTCCTTGTGACAATGTGGGAATAAAACAAATACTGTAACACAATCGACACGAAGAAAAACATGGGCATGCATGAACTCTCTTGTCTGAATTGCAAATATCTCTCTATACTGAGGCTGACGGAGACATTCACACGAAGATCTTATCGCAGAAGAAGGTAAAGAGGGTGGAGCTATGATGGCAGTGCACTGGCAAAATGCCGACCCGTTCAACACCTGACCTAAGCTTATACCCTCGGCCTGACATCTGATATAACTAAGTAACTAACTGGTGCCACCATAGAGAATGGCTTCACAATCCGAGAGATAGTTTGATGGTAAATTCTAATCATTTTTTACAACACACCATCCAATGCCTTATTAACATACACTTTCACTTCTTACAGGTGCAAGTAGTAGAACCGACGCACATTGCGTAGCAAAATAAAAAATTATGACAAAGCCAACATGTGGCTTGATTAATTTAAGAGGCATCTAAAAATTGATGATATATACAAATTCTAGGTAATTGTCCTGAGAGATAATGACATAATGTCGAAGACGAACAACAAGATAAAATTGTTCCTTGAAAGTTTACATTGTCATATTGACAAAATTTAATGGAAGAATAAAAGGCAACCCGAGCTTATGCATGTAAATTCTTGACTTGCGGATTCAGAAGTGAAAAAACCTCCAACTCTTCAATTTTCAGCCCTAAATATTCCTTTTTTTGTACTTCCTCTGTCCCATATTAAATGACTCAAATTTACTCAAATATAGATGTATCTATACTCAAAAGGCGTCTAGATACATGTAATATTTCGTCACTTAATATGGAACAGAGGGAGTACCATCTTTGCCAGAACTTCTTTTATTTATTTATTTTGAGGGAAAAGAGGATTATATTAGACAGAGGTAACAAAGTCATTACAATCTCTCTGCACTGTATTGACTCTTCTTCATCGTGCCGCACCATGATTCGGCAACTCAGAATACTCTTCAATATTCCGATACAAATATGTTTTCACCATGACTCATACAATGGATCTTGGAATAATTATATGATTCTTGCCATCGAATGTCACATGAAAACTAGTCAAAATAAGGTTCATGGCACACATTGGTAGGTCCATCCGTCTATATCCAAATGAGATAACATCAAGTTCACACTTTAAACTAAGAATACATTGTGATTGCAATAAATTACAAATTCTAAGTGGTGGGATGTACAGCTTCTCTTTAAACAAAATTATTCAACAAAGAAATTAATACGATCTCCACATATAATAAACAGAAAGCTAATGAGACGATAGAGCTAGCCAGCCAGGTGTAATATAAATGCACAATATTGGTTAATAAGATGGTACCACACTAACTTTCCCAATTTTTCTTACTGATTTTACTATGGATCTTTAAGACATGGAGGAACAAAAGAAGACATGAATTCTAGCAGTTAGTTAAAGGCAAAGTACATCAACGAATCATGTAATTAATCTGATACATGACACAATTTTTTAACAATATGCTAATGCAGGGCATGTGTTCAAGAAAAATAGGCTAGACAAACCTCAGGTTCATCAGTTGTCCAGGGAAGTCCTTGAGCAATATGTATGCGCTTTCATCCTCAATAAGCATTTCCTGTACTTCTTTAATAAACTGTTGTTCTTTGGCCCTTCCTATTTGCTGTTAAAAAAGGATTCACAGATCATAATGTATATATCAATATAGGTCATTTTAACTACTGAATCTACTACTACCGACTTGCCCATTAACAAGCAGAACATTAGCCAAAGATTTTGTTGTTCACCTCTGGTCTCAGCTTGAAAGGATGCTGGCTAGTAACCTTGAGCTTTCTATTCCAGCTGCTCCTTAGCGATTCAGATGACTGCAAGACAGCATTCATTTCAGAGAATAGAAGTTAATGTATCCTCCTGTTCCGCCAGCTCCTGCGCTCTCCAACCGACATCCTGCTGTCCCAGCTCGATCTAAAAAAGAGCAACAACTTTCCATCGATTGATCGATATAATGTGTCAACAACAAATAAACACAACCATCTAAAAACAAATAAATACAACTCCTTCTCCTGACTGCTTGTCTGAACAAACTAACCTGTTGCTGTTGCCATCGGGTGAAGTACAACGCCTGCTCGGCTCTATGTCCGGGAAATCAGACGGAACCCCAAAGTTGCTCTCATCCTTCCAAGGCTGCAACCCCGGCAGTGCCCAGGTCTCCTCTCCGGCACGATCGGCATCAGAGGAAGCGTCGGAGATGGAGAGCAGGCTCTCGAAGGCATGGACCAGGTGCTTGATGTGGCCAGCCCCAAAATCTGGCACGCTATTCAATGCATTTGCCATCACTCTGCTCCTAATCGCCCTCACCTTGCTCCTACCCTCCAATTCTGCCACATCCGCCTCGCTTCTTCCGGGCGGCGCAGGCGTGCAGCGCTTCTTCCGGGCGGAGTTGGTGGTCGGAGTCTTCGACTTCGAGTTCGGGTCAGAGTTCTCACAGGCTTGGGAGACGCACGCGCGCAAGGCGGACTTGGACGGGATCTTCACCGCCGCCGTGGTCGATGACTTGGGCGGGGTCTCCGGCGGCGCCGGGGCCGGGAGCTTGGCCGGAGTCTTTGTTGTCACCCCGAGGACCGGTGAGGAGGAGGGCTGGGACGGCGGCGGCGGCTCGATGAGGAGGAGGAGGTCGGTGGCATAACGGTGCGAGTAAAATCAGAGGAGGAAAGCGCGAGCGCGAAGGAGACAGCGGCGGCGGCCGTTTATGCTCCATGGCGGCGGCGGTCTCCGGGGCGGCGGCGCGTGCAGGCGAGGAGCGCGGCGGTGACGGGTCGTCCATAGATCTTGGCCGGTGGAGGCTAAGGCGGCCTGGGCGAGCGGAGGTGATGCAGTGCGCGCAGGAGAAGGAGAGAGAGGGCGGGGGTGGCGGCGAGGTGAGGAGGTGTGAGGGACATCGGGCCCTTTTCCTCACGGAAGGAAGGGTTAGCGATTCTGTCTTTTTTTTTGCATGCATCGTGGTGTGAGGGGGACGGTGTACAAGCCTACCAGCTTACCACGGACGCAACTGTAAATTAAGAAATAGTAAAGATATTAACTGATTAAACACATAGAATGAACATATAACACGACGCATTTATTCCTCCATTATTACTTCATTACTCAAGCTATAGCTAGCTTGCTTGCTAGCCCACACGGGGGATCTGGGCGACGGTGTCGATGAAGATGCGAACGCGGTTGGGCCTCAAGTCCTCGGTCACCGGCGCGCCGACGGGCAGGACGATGATGTCTGCATCAGGCTTGTCCTTGAGGATCGCCTTCTTGGCCTCCTCGACGGACAGCCCGACCACCTCCGGCCACGACGTCTTCTTCCCGCCGCCGCAGGCCACACCGTCGACGGAGGAGAAGGAGCTCATCTCGTTCGATTGAAGTAATCGAATCAGCTGACCTTAATTAGTTACCCAGCGCCTGGTGTTGTGTAACGCATTGGTCGATGTAGCGAGGTATTTATAGAATGAGATTATGAGGAGGTAGGTTGGGTGATACTACCGTGTAGTACTACGTGTTCTTCGTCTTTCGTGGGTGCACATGCAATGAAGTTATAGTTAGTTTGGTCAAACAAGCAACATATATACTACTGTATACTTAATTCCACCGACGGGGATGATATAGTAAATTAATCAAGCAGCTGGAGAACGAGACGGGACTAGATCGAGCGAGGAGATAAGGTTTTCTTTTCCAGGGAGAGAGATTTCAATCGATCGGGCATCATAATATTATTTTCTCATGATATCACACTGTTACATAAAGAGCTAGACCAAGAGAGGAGTATCATGCAATGAGCAAATGAGAGCTCAACAGGCTCTACACTATACACGTACGAGTTTTGGTGTCATTTTGGTGGAAATGTGCGACTTGTCTTTTTTTTTTCCGGAGAGGATCACCGATCTATTAATAATCACCACCAGCAGTACAAAGAATTCCAAAAGTAAAAACATTTAATATAAATAGGTCTTTAAAAAAGAGCCACCGTCCTTGCCCCTCCATCACCAGAGCCAGGCAGAGTTTGCCAAAAGAGAGCTTATGGTAGTAAACGGTGAGGTAGTGGTCGTGCTAAGGCCTCGGAGAACCAGTGCCCCAGAGCAGCAACCATCACCAAATATAAGAACCATAAATCGATCAGAAGATGTAGACCTGAAACCACACGAACAAACACGAAAGCCGATCGAAACCCAAGGGATTCGCTGGAAACCTGAAAAGCCGGTCTGATCCCAAGGGATTTGCTGGACACATAGCTCCACGCGCCCTCCGCTGGCACTAGGCGCATTGCCGGAGCGAAGACAGGATGGGGAGGGCCTTATTCTGGTTGCAAAATGTCACTGCCGCCTCGCCATCTTGAAGTAGACACTAAAAGAACCTAAAACAAAAAAACGAGAGGTCCTTCCGACAGCGAACGGCCGGGGTCTGTCGCACTCCGTGGCCAAAGAAGCCATCGGAGGCTGGACAGACTGCCGGCGCGCCGGCGGAGGGAGAAGCCGTGCAGCAGCCGCCGCCGCCTAGGGATCAGATCGCGTGGGAGCCTGACCTAAGAGCCAAACCGTTTTTTGGTATTGTGCACCTTGTCTTGACATGATGCTCCGGAGTATTTTCATCTTATCGATACAACTTCACATGCGGAGTTCACCTAGATTTTGTTGATGCTTTGAGCAATCGGGTCGAGGCGCAAGACAATTCACAAGTTAATCTTCGGGGGTCCGCCGCTGACTATTCATGGCTTTGTGGCAGAACTGCTACATTGCTAAGTTGTACGGACACGGCAACACGCATGCGCAGCCATATAGTGATACGACGAATATACATACATATAAATATTTTAGAATGCGAATCTCCTATATCTAAATATTTTTCTGCCTCCTCTGCCATGCCATCGTTTTTCCCACCAGCGAGTTGTTCCCGCGATAGGTACCGTCGGACCCTTCGCAAGATGGGTTTCGCCAGCGGCCAGCCAACCTATGCAGCAGATAATCCCAGTAGATGGGCTTCGCCAGCGCCCGTAGTTGGGCCAAGTCCGCAGCCCACCTATGCAGGCATGAAAACAACGCCTCGATCCTGATCCTGATCGTTGCTTTGCCCCCTATCAATCTCCGCCGCTTCCTTTTTCTCTCCGTGTGCTATACACAGCCACAGCTCTCACGCCGTGTGGCAATTTGGTAAAGTGAAGAAAATGACCCCAAGACACGTGGGTAAATGTTACAAACCCTTTGAAAACCTAGTTTAAAATCCGTGGTTCCGTGAAATTTACTCCATTTTGGTAGATGTGCTGATACTCGGGAGTTGTATCTTATTGATACAACTTCGCATGCAAAGTTCACCCAGATTTCATTGACGCTTTGGGCAATCCGGTCGAGGTGCACGGCAATTCAGGTGTCAATTTTCTAGAGTCCGCCAACTATTCATGGCTTTGTGGCAGAAAGCCAGAACTGCTACATTGCACGGCGACACGCACACAAAGTCATACGGGACACGACGAATGTGCATATATAAATATTTTAGAACGCAAACAGGATCGGAGCCAGGAATTCAACATGAGGGGTACGAGTTGGGATTAGGTGGGACGAAATTAAATACTTCATCTATTTTTAAGTGATTTTTAATGAGCTAAGTACTAAGTTTTAAGTAAAATTAATTTCTTGGGGGGGCAAAGGCCCGGGCGCCCCCTTTGTCTCCGTCCCTGAATGCAAATCTTTTATACTCCTATATCTATAAGTAGCAGCTCCCAGTGTTTGATTTTCCTGCTTCCTTCTGCCATGTCATGGTTTTTTCCACCAGCGCCTTGTTCCCAGCGATAGGTACGTATCGTCGCACCCTTCGCAAGATGGGCTTCGCCAGCGCCCAGCCCACCTATGCAGCAGAAAATCCCACTAGATGGGCTTGTCCAGCGCCCGTAGTTGGGCCAAGTTCGCAGCCCACCTATGCGGGCATAAAAACAGCGCCTCGTTCCTGATCCTGATCGCCTCGCGCCGTCTGCCCTTCCTAAGCAACTGCCGTGCTCCCCTAAAAAAAAAGCAACTGCCGTGTGTCGCTCGATCCGGAGAGGGCTGACGTCTTCCCTCTCCCGTGCCCTGCGATCGCCTATCTATTCTCCGCCTCTTCCTTTTTCTCTCGGTGTGGTACATGTCACGGAATCGTTGAACATGTCACTCCCATTTGAGCCGGTATATTATTTTTTTCGGAAAGGAGAAATGCCCCGGACTCGATCGATGCACACAGTCATATATTATTAAAATCATCCATCATCCAAAATCATCCGAAGAACAAGAAGCCAGTTACCAAAGGAAAATTACATATAGTGAAAGAAAAACATCAATATCCTTCCAGCCTAAAACCTGTGCGCCATCCAAACCGGCTGAATAACTCCCGTGCGACCGTCTCCAAACGGTTGCACCCAGAATCCATACATTTCTGAGCCTCCGTCCGAAGCAGTAGGGACCACATACGGAGCCAATGGGACGCCCGAAAAACGACCTGCAAAAAGTTAGCCACTCTCTTGTTATGAAAAAACAAATCATTTCTGCAATTCCATATAGACCAACATATCGCACACGTCCCTATAAGGATGAGCGAGGCAAAAAATTACTCAACACCCCTAAGCCACCGCCCAAACATATTAGTAACACAAGATGGCAGTGGTAAATTAAATGTCACAAAGACGGTTCGCTACACCAAACGCGCCATCGGACACTGGAAAAAAAGATGTTGAATGGTCTCATCTTGATCACAGAAAACACACTTCTTGCTACCACCTCAATTCCTTTTGGCCAAATTATCCTTAGTAAGCACCACCCCCTGACATAAGTACCAAGCAAAAAAAATTATTTTAAGAGGAACTTTAAGTTTTCAAATAACCTTATGACGAAATTGGCAATCATTATCAATAAGCGAGTTGTACAGCGATTTCACCAAATATGACCCAGAAGAATTCAGTCTCCAGGTAAAGGAATCTGCTTGATTCACAAGATTTACAGACTCGAGTTTATGACACAACTCCAACCAATCCACCTGACGATCCCCAACAATTGCTCTACGAAATGCAATATTAGGAGGATCCGCCCCCAACACTTCAGCAACCGGAGCCTTATGTTTAAGAGCAATCCTATAAAGAGATGGAAACTGACGTCTAAGAGGAGAGTCACCAAACCATGTATCTTCCCAAAAACAAACATCAGCTCCACAATTAACCGAAAAAGAAATATGAGGAAAGAAAAACTGACGAATCCGCGGCAATCCCTTCCAAAAAGGTGAATCATAAGCCCTCGTTCGAACTTGGGACAAAGAGCTTGCGTAGAGATATTTATTCCGCAATAACTCCACCCACAACTCCTCACCCAAAAGAATCTTATATAGCCACTTACTCAGCAAACAAATATTTTTAATCTCGAAATTCTCAATCCCCAAACCTCCTTGATCACGAGGCCGGCATAGGATATCCCACTTAGCCAATCTGTATTTTCTTTTTTGTTCATCGCATTGCCAAAAGAATTTCGAACGATAGAAATCCAATCTTTTAACGACCCCTTTTGGAATTTCAAAGAAGGACATCATGAACATAGGCAAGCTAGTTAACACCGAATTAATAAGCGTAAGACGGCCACCACTAGACAAAAGCCTTCCTTTCCAACACCTAAGCTTCTTCTCAAAATGATCCTCGACACCTTTCCATTCTTTATTCATCAACTTACGGTAATGGATCGGAATTTCTAGATAACAAAAAGAAAACGAACCCACCCCGCACCCAAATAATTGAGTATACTGGTCCTCACACTCCTTCGCTTGGCCAAATCAAAATAAGTCGCTTTTATGAAAATTAATCTTAAGCACCGACAGCTGCTCAAAAACGCATAAGAGCAACTTTAAAAATTTAGCTTGTTGGAGATCATGCTCAAGAAAGATCACTGTATCATCAGCGTACTGGAGTATCGACACACCTCCAACTACAAGATGCGGAATAACCCCATTTAATCGACCAATAACCTTAGCCCTCTCTACCAGCACTGCCAACATATCCGCCACAATGTTAAAAAGCACTGGGGACAACGGATCCCCCTGCCTAACGCCCTTCATAGTCTGAAAATAATGCCCAATCTTGTCATTCAATTTGACACCAACACTCCCTCCCTTCACAAAATCATCAATCCAAGCACACCAGTGCTCATCAAAACCTTTCATCCTAAGAGCCTGTTGAAGAAAGGACCATCTAACCTTATCGTAAGCCTTTTCAAAATCAATTTTTAAAATCAGCCCATCTAATTTTCTGGTATGCAACTCATGAACCGTTTCATGTAACACGACCACACCCTCCAAAATGTGCCGCTCAGACATGAAGGCAGACTGCGTAGGTTTAATAACCGAACTAGCCACAACATTAATTCGGTTAGTACAAACTTTCGTGAAAATTTTATAGCAAACATTTAACAGACAGATAGGCCTATATTGCTGAATCTGAGAAGCATCCTCTTTCTTAGGCAACAAAGTGATTATCCCAAAATTTAAACGAAAAATTGGGAGAGATCCAGCATGAAAGTCAGCAAAAAGAGCCATCAAATCATTCTTAATCACCGCCCAAAACTTTTGATAAAACTCCGCCGGGAGACCATCAGGACCCAGAGCCTTATTGGGCTTCATCTGAAAGACCGCCTCACGCACTTCCTCCTCCGAAAACGGCGCAGTAAGAATGGTATTCTCCTCCGGACTAACACGCTCAAGGTCAGCCAACATTGATTCATCCATAGAAACTGTACTAGCCTCTGATGGACTAAACAATTGCTTGTAATAATTGGTGATATACAGTCTCAGCTGTTCATCACCAACAATCGTACCTTTCGACTGCTCAAGCTGAAAAATTTGCTTCTTACGATGCTTCCCATTAGTAACCAAATGAAAGTAACGCGTATTATTATCACCATTACGAACACTATTAACTTTCACCCTCTGTGATCATTTAGACTCATCATCACGATACAAAGCCGCTAACTGATCATCAGCGAGGCGCTTAGCCGCCCAATCATCACAGGACAAGGGACCAAGCTCAGCCCGCACATCTAATTCCTCTACCAATCGCAAATGGCGATCCCTCTCAAGCTTAAAGCCGGTATATTTTGAAATTGACAAACTTACTATTTACGTGTATAATTGTTGAACATGTCACTCCCATTGAAAGAACACCGTCAGATAAACCTTAAAATAAAGTCAACTAAATACAATCACACATGGCAAATTTAGGACTTGATTTGGGTGACTGGTTCCACCACGATGAACAAAACCTACGTTGCGTTGTGAAAAAAGAGAAGAAAAACAGCCAACATCAGAACTTACATAAGGAGAAGCAGTAAACTAAAGTTCGATCGAGGCGGAGATTCCGGTCTCACAACGACGACAAAAAGTAACGATGCTGCCATCGACGGCCACGAGGATCTCTCGTTCAAAATTCGTGTCTTGTGCTTTTTCTTTCGTTCTCTGAACTTTAATCTTTTCGCCATCCGGCAGCCTTGTACATTGTTTCTTCCTGCTAATGTACGAAAGCCAGCCGTTTTTGATAGATCTTCTATCTAAAATAAATAAAAAATCCAAATGCCTGTACTAGGCAACAAGAAACGCTTCCTCTGTTACTTTGCGTGCCACAATAAAAAACAGCTGTTCCCGTTTGCTATTCAACACGTCACATCACGCATCGATTATCTCCCTGTCACATGATCACATCAACCATGAATCAGGTTGAATCACTCGTATGATTCCATTTTACTTTTGGGCAATAACTAGTCTCTGATTTCACTCATCTGCCGGTGCTAGGTGAGCACTCAACGCATCCTGCCGTCTCTGATCTTTTCTGTGCCTTCTGAAACTTGATTGATTGGATACCATTCGCCGTGATATATAAAACCCTGTATACATCTCTCACGTTGTGCTTGACTTACACTTGCAGTGTCCGGTGGGCCACGTGTAGTGCTCGCGCCAGGTGCCATCTGCCCAGACATCAGGGAGATGCCACGTGTGCTGCAACAGCGGTGGCTTCCTGTGTGGAGAAAAATCCATCCGCGTGTCACGCCCCAATAATATGTCATGCCCAAATAGGATGGCACACGCAGGATATGGTTACGGCTGAGTCTTTAACCATTTATTTAGCTTATCCGTTATCAATACCCATATCCAGCGACGGGCAATACTTTTTTTCATATCCGTCGTCCGTTTGGATAGACGGATATCCACGGGTAAAAATAAGTTTAATAAATTTGATCAACAACAACATGTTTCTTTGAAATGACACCTTATTTATCAAAACCACAACAATTTTATCATAAACAATACTATATTAACACATTATAAATAACAACCGCACAATACTATATTACCCGCCGGATACGCCGGAGATGAATAGCCATTGCCATCCCTGGTTTCGGCCCCAATGCCGCCCGGGGCTGCGCCGCCAGGCTAGCCTATTACGACCGCGGGGCCCACCTCCAACTTGCCCGTGCAGGCCATGCCACTGCCCCGCGAAAGCATCTGGCTACGACAGCCCAAGGCGAAGCTGCTTCGTCACTTCACGGCCCTGCACAGGTGGCCTTTAAACAGGCTGACAAAGCGGCGGCGGCCTTCGTCACTTAACGTTTTTGGTACAGCTTTGCCTTTTGCTAATTCTGCCCGGCACCTGGATTTTTCTTCATTTGCCCGTTCAGTTCCTTTTGGATTTGCACAATCATGCAAAGTTTTGCATGGTTGATTTTTCCATTTTCATGGAAATAGAAACAGTGCCCGAAGCCATTTTTTTTTCCTTTCCAAGAGGTGGTTGTGATCTCGGCCTTTGCATCTAAGTACCAAAATTTAGGACTTGACAGGTTCCACCACGATGAACGAAACCTTCGCTACATTGCCACAAGTTGTCAAAAAATAAAAGAAAAACAGCCAACATCACTACTTAACACGTAAGGACAGAGTAAACTAAAGAGCCTCCAGGCGGAGATTACGGTCTCACAACGATGACAGAAAGTAACGATGCTGCCATGGACGGCCACGAGGATCTGTCGTTCAAAACTCTTGTCTTGTGCTTTTTTCGTGGAGTATCTATTTTTCAGTCGTTTAAGAAATAGTTATTTCTCAGTCAACAATCGTAACCCCAATCAAGATTTTATTATCCATCAGATCTACATTAATCTTACGTGAATTTCAATGATGGAATCAAAAGGTTGTTATCATCGACTAAGAAATAGTTATTTTTCAGTCGCCTAAGAAATAGCAAAACCTTCTTCTTTCGTTCTTTTCGCCATCCGGCTGCCCTAAACATTGTGTCTTCCTGTAAATAGATGAAAGCCAGCTCTTTTTGATAGAAGATATAAATCGAAAAGCCAGCACTAGGCAACAAGAAACGCTTCCTTTGTTACTTCGCGTGTCACAATCAATCGCAGCTGTCCCCGTTTGCTATTCAACTCGGTGCATTACGTACGTATCGATCTTCTCCGTGTGACATGAGAACATCAACCGTGAATCACTCGTATGATTCTATTTTATTTTTGCGGAAATAACTAGTCTCTGATTTCACTCGCCTGCCGGTGCCAGGTGAGCACTCTGTCTCTACGCATTCTCTGATCTTTTCTGTGCCTAGCTTGTGAATTCCTGAAATGCTACCGTGAATTGTTTCCTGTTGTCACACAGTGTGTTTAGGCATGGCGGAAATTGCAGGTTCGGCTGTTGTGCAGGAGACGGTGATCTAGCAGGGCCGTGTCTTTCGTTCTCAGCAAGCGCGAGGAGAAGACCGCGAGATGGCGCACACCGAGCTGGAGTTCGCGTTGGAAAGATCCAGCAAGCTGCCCATCACCGACACATCGTTGCTTCGTCGGCGGAGGATGCTGAAGCGCGCCCACGAGGAGTGCCGCCAAGTTCTGTACAGACACAAGCTCGTGATACTCCAAGTTCAAGAGACTGAAGAGACCGACAAGTCAAGGGTAAAACCTCCCTACTCTTTCCCTGCTCCTGGAAAGATCATTCGTGCCGTCAAATCGTATTTCTTCAGTCCGCCGGGCATGGATGAGTTGAGCTGCTCTCGTGTCGTTGGAAGGTTCGAATGGTTCGCGGACAAGGCCGGTAAGTTTGTGAGGGAAGTGGAGTCTGGATGTTCCCTCGCCCACTACAGGTTTATCAACCCTCTCGTCGCGCAACTTCTCCAAGGGAAAAATCTGAAATACGACAAGGCGCAAGGAAACCGGAAGTGTCATCTTATGATCGAACCTGCGCGTTCGGAAGAGCACGGTGTAGTGGCAATGCTATGGCTTCGTACCAAAGATAGCAAGATGCCAACGTCAAGTTTCAACTTAGTTCTGATGCTACGACTATCAGAAAGCACAGATGCAGTTGGGATTGCCACTGATTGTTTGCTGTCGCTCGGGCCTCAGTTCCGGTCGTCGGCTCAAGTTGTAGCTGGAGAATTCGCTGAGATGCCCACAGAAGACGTTTTCCATCACCCTTCAGCAATTGCGGGGATCCCGTTGAAGCTGAACATTTCTGTTGGACTTTATCGCCCCGATCCATTATGTTGCCTAGCAGATGGCCACAGGCCTTTTAATTGTGCTGCTTTTCTTTTCCAAAAGGGGGCTCTCCGGCCTCTGCATCGAAGCGATGCACACAACCAATTTATTGCAAATTTAAAACTTCTCAGTACAACATTCACGAATCACACAAAGTGAAGACAAAAATAAGCCAAATAAAACAAAGATCCTGAAGATAATTCCTATGCATCTTGCAATCTAGCAACAGGCCGCTAGCCAGCCAGGTTGGAGATATCCCGAACGACCGTCTCTAGCCGAGTGCACCCCGAAGTCGAAAGCTCCCGCTTGTCCTCAGGGAGGAGGAGGGACCAAAAGCGGATTAGAGTGGTGGCCTTGAAAATAACCTGCAAAAATGAACAACTCTAACCCTGTTAAAAATAATATCATTTCGACAATTCCAAATAGCCCAACAGACAGCAGACACTCCCACCCGAATGTGAGCCTTAGTCTTTTTGTCAATCCCATTTAACCAATTCCCAAACAAATTAGAAATATTGGTAGGGGGAGGCAAATTAAAGGCAAAGTAAATAATTCGCCACGCGAGTTGGGCATAGGGACAAGTGATGAATAAATGATGAATGGACTCCTCGACGTCACAAAAACAACATTTCATACATCCTGTCCAGTTCCTTTTGATTAGATTATTGTTCGTAAGCAACACTTTTCGGTCAAGAAACCACATAAAAATCTTAACTTTTAGGGGAATTTTTAATTTCCAAAGATAATACCGCGAGAAACCCATAGGGCTATCCATTAAATCTCTGTACATAGATTTAACTGAGAAAACCCCAGAGGAAGTTAACTTCCACCAAAATCTGTCTGGCATGGTGGAAAGATTAACCATCATTAATCGCTGGACTAAGTGCAACCAAGATGTCCACTTATTTCCAGTTAGTAAACGTCTGAACTCAACGTTCAGGGGCACCGTCGATAAAACATCGGCCACAAGAACATTTTTCTGTTGCACAATGTTAAATAATGATGGATATTGAAGCGCAAGAGGACTATCCCCCAACCAAGTATCTTTCCAAAATCGAGTACCACGACCATTCCCTAAAATAAATGTGCCTTTGTTAAAGAACTCATCTTTAACCCCCATTAGGCACTTCCAAAAAGGGGAATCGGCCGGTCGTAACTTGGCTTGGGAGATGGTGTTAGAATGAAGATACTTATTACGAAGGAGCTGCTGCCACAGACCATCTTCATTAAGTAGTTTAAACAACCATTTGCTGAGTAAACACTTATTTTTGAGATCCAACAACTCAATGCCTAGTCCGCCTTGATCTTTAGGGTGACAGATAATATTCCATTTTGTCAATCGATATTTCCGCTTCTGGTTATCAGATTGCCAAAAGAAGCGCGATCTGTAGAAATCCAATCGTTGTCGTACCCCAGCGGGTATTTCAAGAAAGGATAACATAGACATAGTCATGCTCGTAAGTACCGAATTAATCAGGATAAGTCGATCTCCGTATGAGAGTAACTTGCCCTTCCAACTCCCCAACTTGTTCTCAAAACGGTCTTCAACAGCTTTCCATTCCCTATTGAGTAATTTTCTATAATGAATTGGAATCCCCAGATAACGAAATGGGAGAGTTCCACATGCGTGGCCAAAAATCTGTTTATATTCATCCTCACACACTTGAGCCTGACCGAAACAGAAAATTTTACTCTTGTGAAAGTTAATTTTAAGGCCCGACAGCCGTTCAAAACAGCACAAGATCAACTTCATATTAACAACCTTTTCTAAATCATGATCCATAAAATTAATCGTATCGTCAGCATATTGGAGGATAGACACTCCTCCCTCCACCAAATGAGGGATGAGGCCTATCACTTGGCCATCATCTTTAGCCATATCAATAAGAATAGCAAGCATGTCCGCGACAATATTAAAAAAAATCGGGGATAGAGGGTCTCCTTGTCTCAAACCTTTCCGAGTTTGGAAGTAATGACCAATGTCGTCATTAACCTTTACTCCCACACTTCCCCCTTGCACAAATTGGACAATCCACTCGCACCCACTTAGGGTCAAAACCTTTCATCCGCAACGCTTGCTGGAGAAAAGGCCATTTGACCTTGTCATATGCTTTCTCAAAATCAATTTTGAAGAGAACACCATTCATTTTCTTACGATGAAGCTCATGAATGGTCTGATGCAAAACAACCACTCCCTCAAGAATATGACAACCGGGCATAAAGGCCGTTTGAGTCGGTCGAATCACACCTTGGGCGATCCTAGAAATGCGATTTGTACCGACTTTCGTGAAAATCTTAAAGCTAACATTAAGCAAACAAATGGGTTTGTACTGCTGAATCTGGACCGCATTTTCTTTTTTAGGAATAAGGGTAATAACCTCAAAGTTCAACTTAAACAATGGCAGCTCCCCATGTTGAAGTTGGACGAACAGGGCCAACAAGTCAACTTTTATAACCTTCAAAAAACCTGATAGAACTCCGTAAGAAACCCATCAGCCCAGGAGCCTTATTATGCTCCATCTAAAAAATTGCATCATGAACCTCCTTTTCAGTAAAGTCAGCTACCAGAATGTTATTTTCATTTGGCGTAACACGGGTAATTCCCTGATATTCTCTTCCATAAGCGAGAAAGAATTCGAAACCGGTGTTCCAAATAGTTTCTTATAATAATCTGTAATAAAAACACGCAAGTTATCCTGTCCCACAATAATACCTTCATCCTGCTCGAGTTGGAATATTTTTTTCTTACGATGTTTACCATTGGCAACAAGGTGAATTTTTTTTGTATTGCTTCCACCCTCCTGGACATACTTGACTTTTGCCCGTTGCGCCCATTTGGATTCCTCATCCTGACGCAGTTTGGACACAAAATCATTGGCATCACGCAACGCATCTCGCTCAGTAGCAGAGAGCGGAGAGGATTCAGCTTTTATGTTGAGGGTATCAATGATATGAAGCAGACGATCACGCTCTTTCTTATAAATTCCACTTTGATTCTTTGCCCAACCACGAAGGAAGCGACGAAGATGTCTAATTTTATTTTGCCATCTCTCAATGGGCGAGGAGCCTCCACGACATACAGCCCATTCGGCTGCCACTATCTCGTAGAAGCCCTCTTGCCGCAACCAGGATAACTCAAACAAAAATTGAGCTTTATTACCCAGGTGCTCCTGATCCCCGGAATCAAGAAGAAGGCGAGTATGGTCCGAACTCGCACGAGTCAGAGCATGAACCGTCACCAAGGGGAACTTTTGCTCTCAATCAACGCTAGTCAGAACACGATCCAACTTCTCATATGTTGGGATGTCCCGGCGACTCGCCCAGGTATATTGACGGCCCGAGAGAACTATTTCTCTTTAATTGTGCTGCTAACAATATCATTCCATCAGAATTGTCGTACAGATTTGAACAGCAGGTTATGTTACTGTCTTTCCGCTGCTATATTTCAGCGTCCGGGTACAACTTGGAAAGCTCAGCCGACACGAGTGTTGTGAAAGGTTGGCCACCTCTACGACTGACAGTTTTGTTCACGCCGCATTGCTTCCAGGAAGGTTCGGGAAGCAGCTATGTGCTCAGGACAATTGAGGGGCAGGAGGAGGGTACAAGTTTTAGCCTTTACCAGACGTGGGGGATGGCACGAGCAAGGGCAATCGATAGTTTCATTTATCGACCTGACACAACAGAGTATGAAATGCACTGGGACTCGCTACATGGTTTCGCATTATTTATTTTTCAGAAACCGAGCATTGAGAGGGGAAGCGTGCCCAAGACCGGAAGACTGTGGGGTTCTTTATCAAGCCGATCCCAGCTCTAAGCCTATGAGGACTGTTTTCCAGTTCTTCGTGCCTAAGTCTGTTCGTCCAATTTGCAGGGATTCTATCTTTTGTCAGTTTCCCCATATTACAGTGTTAGTCATGCCCAGTGTCATTTAACATTCGATCGAACATGTGCGTACGTAAACTGTATTCTAGGAGTAATTCAGAAGAAAAAGCACTAGCACCGTACAACGACGTGGCTCGTGGCGAACGGTGGCGGGTAATGTCGATCGACCGGCGACGTGTGGTGGTGCTAGATTGATGCAAAGGACATGGGACAGCCAAAATATGTATATGGATCGATCCGATCTCAGAACGGAAGACAGACACAGCGTGCGGCGCTAGGCGCTAGCTAGGTGTCATGGGCCCAGTGGAGATGCCCAAGGCCCAACGACTTCGAAGGCCAAGAGAGTGTCATGCGATGAGCAAATCAGTACGAGTTTTGGTGTCATTTTGGTAGATGTGCGCCTTGTCTTGACCTGATGCTCGGGAGTGGCTTTTTCGTTTAGGATAGTAAAACTGGGCACCTGGGATCACGTCATCAGCCTTCTCGGCGGTCCGATCAGGCGTCTGAGCGAAATCCGACCGTCCATTTCATGGGCTTTCGTCCTATGTGCAGCAGCTGCTCCCAAAGAAAATTGAAACTGGCTGGACCAAGCTCGAGCCTCACTGCGCCCCGTTAGTTGGCCTCGCGACAGAACCCTCGCCACCCATCGCAGCGACCTCCCCGTGCGCTGCCCCTCTCGCCGGCCTCCCTCCGGCCCTCCCTGTGCGCTGCCCCTCCTCTTGCTGCAGCGCCTGCAGCCCAGATATGGAACTGGGAATCCTGGGCCGACTCTGCTTTCCGGCGGCTGGGTCGATCGATCGAGGCGGCTGCCGATGTCTGGATCAACAGAACGGATCCTCGACCGTGCATCATTGGAGAATCTAAGTGGGCGACTTCGTGGGCGAGTGAGTTAATTCGGTCTTCAATCAAGCAATCAATCGTCCGTTTCTGGTAGCATCAACTCCAATGGGGTCCGCTCACCGGCGGCCGACGTGCAGGTGCGTTACTGCCTCCTCCCTCTCGAGCCTATAAATGGTGCTTGCTCCTTCCTTTTGCTCTCCTTCCTTCGGCAACATCACACGACATCTATGGTTCTTGCTTAGGTTAATTTCCTCCCTCACTCCCTCCGGCCCCTTCTCCCCGATAGAACCCTTCTTGCCAATTGATGTTATTTCCCTATCACATATGCAGGTACTGGTTGCTGTGGTCTTTCCAGATTCTGATTGTCTAGGGAATTTTCAAAACCGCATCTGGTATATTGATCCCAAGAATTTTGATATCACCATTTCCAATGGCTGCTGGTCAGGTAAGTTAATTTTCTATGCCAATTATCGCTTCATCTGCTCATGGTTGTTTATGTATGTGCTTGATTCATGAAATAGGGCTTCTTCGGTTTCCTTTGCAGCATTTTATATAGAACAGCGGAGTAAAAATGCAGAAACGTAACGATGGCAATGGTCCTTCACGGAAGGAGAAGATCAGCTAATGGTAATAATGCGGGCAGACCAATCTTTCAAAATCTCCATTTGGATAACCTGTATTTTTCTTGTATTATTTAATCTTCTTGTGTCAATGTTTGTAAGTAGTTTCAGTAATATGTCGATATCTAACATATCAGAACAAGAACAGATCAATTGTATTGCCAACTGCGTGATGCAATTTTTCAATTGTTGGATACTCTCTTGAAGTCAAACAATGTGAATTAAGTAACTTGTACACACTGGAATGATATTTTGGACTCTTTCTTAATTAGATCGGATCAACTTGATCTTTACTACTTTGCTTGTGTCGTGTGCAACTAAACTGAGTCCATACCATCCACATATCTTGAGTTCTCATCCTACGGATTTTTTTTCTATATGCTTTTATTTGATGAGAACTGCTATAGGAAAGCTATTCAAGAACATGGATTAAGCCAAGAAGAAGAAATGCTCCCTTCCAATTTATTGATGTCTCTCCTTCAGAAACTGAGGTTGAATTTTCATTGTGACTTACATCGTGTCACCACTAAAGCATACATGTCCTTTTTACCCTACAGTTGTATCAATTCACTTGACGTACTGAGGAATGTGATTTTGAGTCTTCATTTCATTAAATTAAATGATATATCTAAATTTCTATTTGAGCAAATGATAAGCACTCTGGATTTTTCTTTTGGTTATCTGTTCTGCTACAGATATGTTTGATCTACTTCTGTCAATCGAGCACTTAAATTATTTTCCCCTCCTGCTTATAGTATTTAACTCCTACACTTATTAGAGCATGAGGCAACACTATGTGTTTGAATACGACAAAACAAGAGAGTCCATGTGACGACCAATGGTACCTTCGAGTATGCTTTATCTCAAATTCTGCAGGCATAGGTGTTGCCATCGGTCGCTGGTTAAGGTTTCTCTTTTTTTTTTCTGGCCTCCGCTTTTGACAATTGCGTCTGGGATGCAATAATAGACCTTTGATGCTTATATGGTTAATAGGATGTTTCTGAATTGTTTTCGTTTTTATTTTCAGGAGGTATAGATGAAATCTGATGATGGAAGCATCATGTTGCTTGTTTCAGTATCCACGTGCCTTTAGCCTTTCTTTTTCATTCTGAATGGGAGAATGCATGCTTGTTGGCCATCACGTGCACATCTTCTCAGGTAAAGTAGCTCTATTTACTTTTCCCTCTAATTGTTTATGTTCTCCTTTTTCTGGTAAGGAGGGTAAGTTAAAGCAGAGGATACATAACACAGTGTTGTAAATCAGGGAAAAAGCAGCAGCAGTATGAAAGCATAGGTCTTTTGCCAAGAGGTAAACATGAACCTTGCGAGCTGTTAGTCATGGGAAACATACCTTTCATTGCTAAACTAAAATATACCTTTTGCCTGAGGAATTAGATTCAGTTTTTCTTATAATCTTATGGTAAAGATGCTAATGCATTGCTGATGATTGACCCACTGTGGCGTTTTTAACTATCGTTATGATTACTACAAGTGAGTTCAGGTTTGCAAAATTGATGTATGTTTATTGGAAAATTGTATGATATTCTTTCTCAGTGAATGGTGTTCTCAATCCAGAAGGAAGCTTCTTTGCTGATCGTGTCTCGTCTTTAAATTGAGTGATTAAACTAAGAGAACGATCCTTTACACAATCAGGTTTACTTGGGTGAAAATAGGTATAGCCACTGCATTATTTTTGGGGCATCACTTATCCAGTGAAATTTGTATAATTTATTTTGAAATTGCAAACAAGCCAAGGTTTTGTCAATACCAAGTTGCTCTATTTAAAAAAAGAAACAAAGAAATACAATCTAGCATGCCGTGGAGATGATAAATCAGACTTATGAGATGAAGTTTTGCTGTTAGATGGGCACACCCTGTGCAACTACTTATTTTTATTTGGCTGTTTGCTTTGGATATGACACCTTTCTTTCTATCAAAGCATGCTGATGGATTGTCCTGGTTTCATTTGTCTAATGGAATTTTTTTCCTACCAAAATCAATGCTTCATTATTAGTTCAACATATACTCATATAAGACGCGAGAGGAAGATAAATGTACATATTTCCAGTTGAGCTACAGACCAATATATGGAATTTGTATGTTCTGAGTCGAACATGGCTCTGATTTTCTAGGAAATCACCAGGGAGTAGAGAGTAGTTCCACTTTTATGTTTCATAAAGGTTTGTAAACGCAAAGGGAGGGACGACCATGTGAGTGGAAAGAAGGAATTCTTGGTTTCTTGCCAGTTGTAATTGTACCATTTGATAAAAACAGCCGTGGTTTCTGTTTATCTCGTTTGTTTCAAAAGACTAAACAATGCTCTACTTGCCTTGCAACTTCTGAAAGCAAAGCCAACGGCTTGGCGAAGTCTGGCTTGGCGTTTCTTTTTTTTTTCTATCGGCCAAATGGTTTAGTTTTCACATACCTCTGTCTAAAGTACATGAGAAATTGACCAAATGAATGGTCACACACAATCTATTTGTAACATCTATACACCCAAGAGTCCATAATTTGATTTGCTTCTGACTACATATCTTAAATTCTTTTGCAACAAACCGCCTCGCTATTCTGAAAGTTGGTCGTCTGTTCGTGGGCATTTGTCATATATAGCAGCTCCTCCTAGAGAAAAATGTAAGCTTTCTGGTTAATTTGGCCTTCGGCCTATGGCTAGAGCCGAATGCCAGATGTTTGGACATGTAACGATCGAACTACTTCCTGGAAATCGAGACCACTACCGGTGGAAAAAAAGAACAAAACCGAAGCTTTTCACTTCCGGTTCCTTGAGCCAAATGGGATGTCATGGCCGGGTTGGCTTTCTGGAATTGACAGTTTCATTAAAAGAGTGCCGATCCATCTAAGCCATACCGCAGTTGGGTTGATCAAAAAAGAAAAAGGAAACGTTGTTCCATAGAAACGCCGCCGGCCGCCGGGATTGGTATCGCAGGCATACAAAATTCAGTGGTCACCACTTCATTGTGCTTTCCTTTTGCAAAACCAATAAAACATGGGTTAATTTGATATATGTCAGTGCAATTTTGGAGATTTTGAAAAATGCCACTGTAATTATCATCCTTTGAAAAATGCCACTGCAATTCTCATCCTTCGAAAACGACGAAAAATCTGCATATTTGCAATAATATTTTTCAAAAGATGAAAATTGCTATGCTGTTTTTCAAAATGGCCAAAATTGTTGTGGCATATATCAAATTAACCCATAGAACCTTTATTATTTCTTATATTACTAACAAGTTAACTTCATGCAAATTAAACTTTCCTGTTTCGTGACCTCAAATATTTGTGTTCTCTCTATGGTTGTATTGTCAAAACTGTTGCCGCGCGCCATCAGGATCTGGTCTTATCAATACAACTTTGCATGCAGGGTTCACCCTGATGCCCATCGACCCGGGCAGCCGCCAGCCGCAAACGCTGCCCGCCAGAAAAGGCCTTTATTGGCTCAAGCGGCCCGTTGCTAGAAACTTGCGGCCAATGCGGCCATGCCCGCGAAGCCCAACAAATCTGCTTCGCCCGTGATGCGCAGACTCCAGACATCGAGACACCCTCTCCCTCCTTCCTCTCTTGCGGCCGCCTCGTCGCCTCGGACTGGTTGAGGCTAAGGCTGGGCGCCTCCACGCCGAGGCTGATGGCTGCTGGAGCGCCTGGGCCTCGGTTCGCCGCTGGTGGCTGCCTCCGCCACGCAGGGATGGGTCAGAGGGCGCTGCCGTTTTTGACGGAGAAGGAGGGCAAGGGCATCGGGCCGCCATTGGAGGCTGCGCCATAGGCCGCTGTGGCGCTGTAGGCTGGCCGTAGCCCCGTAGCCACGTGAGGGACTCGTCGCTGGAGGACGCGCGCCGTCGCCGGCCGTTGAGGTCGGGTCGGGGTTGTTCTGATTACAGTGAAGATTGCAACCATCTTCTTCTTCGATTCTAATCAGGCATGAACAGAATCAAAGATTGATTAGAATATCAATCAAATTAGTATGGAAAAATAATCAATGAGGGAAGACTTGATTAGAGAAATCAATCTGATTTTTGCTTCCTGTAAAAGCATGTGTCTGTTCATGCTCCAATCGATTTCCAAAGATTGGTTTCCTCATGTTTGATTTCTCATGTTCTTCTCTGTTTTTCATCTTGTGATTACCAATCATCAACTCACTGGTTCCCAACATGGAGAAACAGATACATGGAGTACTGTGTGCGTGCAGTTTGAAGCAGATTGTATTCACTCGTTTATTCGTTCATGGAGTTGCGGCTGCCCGTGCAGCCTATTGCGGCCGAAGCGGACAAGCCCGCATAGCCCAGTGGGCGAGCCGTTGGCATCCCTCATCCAGATTTTGTTGTTTTGAGCAATCCGGTGGAGGGTTCGCAAGATGGGCTTCGCCAGAGGCCAGCCCACCTATGCAGCAGAAAATCCCACTAGATTGGCTTTTCCCGCGCCCGTAGTTCGGCCAAGTGCACAGCCCACCTATGCAGACATAGAAACAACGCCTCGATCCTGATCCTGATCGCCTCGCGCCATCTGCCCTCCCCAAGCAACTGTCGTGGCCGTCGCTCGATCCAGAGACGACTGTTCCCTCTCGCCTGCCCTGCGATCGCCATGCTTTGCCGCCCTATCAATCTCCGCCTCTTCCTTTTTCTCTCCGTGTGGTCTATGACAAGGGCATCTGCGAGAGCTCAGACTACCTGCCACAGCCCTCACGTCGTCATGCTGCTTTTGCTTCTGCTGCAGCCTGCAGCCTCTGCTGGTGAGCACGGTCTGTGCAACCCTCCGTCCTCGGCGGTGAGAACTCCTGTTGTTGATATTGCTGGTGAGCAGGCCAGCATAAGTGGAAAAGATATTATGAAGAGAAGTCTTCTACCAAATGATATAGATCAGGCTTTCCCACCGTGAAAGAATTATAGGTGAGATGATTTCTATCAGGTGATTCCTCATCATTATTGTGCCGTTCTTTTTTCCTTGCAAAAAGATTTTTTTTAGAGAAAAGGAGCGACCTCCCGATTTCATTAATGAAATCAACACAGTTCAAAGTTGTCTAAATGTTCTCAGACTGCCAGGACAACGCCCAGCAGAACCAGAACTCCACCCACGGACCAAATTACAGCTAATTAACAAAGTACCAAAACTTCAGAAATAATAGGACATCAGAAATAAAAGATATTGCTTTACTTTTAGAGTGAAGAGACGTTATTGCCTATACCTACTAATCCTTCTCGGAAAGCTGTTGATTCTCCCGGCTTGCCATGTTGTCACGTGGGGCAAACTTTCTTTAACCATCTTTTCGTGATTAATGGAGTGCACGTTTATTAGTTATGTTAGGAGTAAAGTTCATTTTAAACCCTGTGCTTGTAGAGGTGGACCCAATCGAATCCTGACCTGCAAATACCTGAACTTAGCACCCTGAACTTTCTAATCCCGGTCATTAGTGCCCTTAAGTGGTTTGCCAAACAGGGATCCATGCTCCCACAGCCACCGAACTGTTCAAAATGAACACTTCAGAACAAAAAAGACAAAAGAGAGACTCGATCTTAATTGATACCAACGAGAGAAATTAACTGGAAGTTGAGCTTATCAACGCATCCCACATGCATAATACCTTCTTCTAGGATTTCGCGGACTTCATGAAATTCACCTCGGCGCCTTCATGCCGGCAGTACTTCGTTGGCTCATACTCCATCGGATCTTCACGATACGGCATCGGCGAACGCCTATCTCCCACGGTGCCTCTCCGCCATCGACGACCACCGCTCGACACAGACCCAGATGACATCTCCACCGCCGTCGCCGCCGACTCCGGGATGCGAATCCTAGTTTTTCCCCGAATTGCAAAGTGTTAGTTTCTTATTTCGAAGCGGTAAACCTTCTTATCCAGCGTGGCCTAAAAAATCCCAGCTTAGACCCTTCCACGTCAGCAATCCCGAGGCTAATCCTACTTAAGGGCACTAATGACCGGGATTTGAGAGTTCAGGGTGCTAAGTTCAGGGATTTGCAGGTCAGGGTTCGATTGGGTCCACCTCTACAAGCGCAGGGTTTAAAATGGACTTTACTCTTATGTTAATCACATTTAAAGAAAGCAATAAGAATGAATGTGTGAGACATTACTTAGTTGGAGGCATCTGCTTTGAATGAATGTTAATCACATTCAATGCAATCACCTTTTAGGACAATATGTCTCCCTACCACCAGTGGGCTATACCACTCTCGCATCCACCATTCCTCTTTGCTTTTTGATTTGGACTAGTTGGTTCTGTGGTAGTTCATTAGTTAGTCCATAGGTGGTGGATGACTCCCACAAATGCATGATTAATTTATAGCGAATGATTGCATTTAATGTGATTAACATTCATTTATCATGGCTGCCTCGCTCCAACCAATGCCTTGCCCGTTTACTGTGATTTCTTGCATTAGATGTAATTAACATAATTAATAAATGTGCATTCCATGAAACATGAACAAATCGTTAAAAAAATGCTTGTTCCACTTGACAACAGAAGTGTGCAGTAGCACTATTGATCCCCATCAGATATGAGTGACACATTCATCACATGCCTAATTAAACATGTGTGCAGAGAAGCTATGTAAGCTGTGTGGTCTTACCACACTGACTCTTCTAGCATGAGGTGAATCCGTCGTTGTGTACATGGGCGGTGAGATTTGGCGATACTACCCAAATAAAATCGCATGCATAGGCTTGCACTCAGTAGTTAGACTAGATGGCTTGATATCAAAACATGTCCCATGCATGAAACATGGGAAATGTTATTAGAATTCCTTATTAGGGTCCTCAAGGATGTTTATGGAAATGTTATTAACATTCTTGATTAGGGTCCTGATGGATGTGTATGGAAATGTTATTAACATTCTTGATTAGGGTGTCCTCGTGAAGGTGTCTGAAAAGAAATCATTGAAATGGGTGCAACAACTCACATTGTATTTATCTAGTATATCCACTCCAGCACTTATGTACCTCCCAAGTCTCGGCATTAGTGTCAGTTTTTAAAATATAGGTTTAGACTTTTTCCATGCACATTGTGGATGTGAACTAGGCAAACTAGCAATATAGTAACATGCATTTTTTTGACAATGTAAAAAAATATTAGATAACATAAAAAAGTATGTGTCAGTTGAAAATATAAAAAACAATTCAAATCGATTGTGTTGACAAACTAGCAATATAGTAACATGCATTTTTTTGACAATGTAAAAAAATATTAGACAACATAAAGAAGTATGTTGACAATGTTTCCACCGATTGTGGTTCCAAAAGAAGGAACAAAAAAGCAGCAATTAAAGAAATGCTTTGCCTATGAGTTGTGTTTTTTGTTGTTTAGTTCGGCTTGTACCGTATGGTAAGTGGTATTCCCTCCGTTCCATAATTCTTGTCGAAATCTTACATGTATCAAGACACCTTTTAGGAATAGATACATCCATTTTTGAATAAGTTTGAGACAAAAATTATGGAACGGAGGGAGTAGTTTGGTGGAGTCTCTGCTTTTTTTTTTGGGTCGACTTTGTTCGCCTTTGCTGCCTGACTTTTATAATATATGATTGTGTGCATCGGTCGACGTAGAGGCTGGGTTATCATCCTTTTCGAAGAAGAAAAAAACATTGACAGACACGTACGACTCATCTGAAACTCGCAATACATGGATCCGGAGGGCTCGGTGTTGCGCGCGCGCACGGCACGTTACCGTCCGATAGTGCACGTTATCGAAATCAGAAATTACTCACTGTCATAGCATGCACGGAGATTTGTTTGCCGGCAATAAATCGTTAACTCAGTTTCCCAACAACGTCCGTATGAATTTTAGCAATAAAGATAAATTATCATCCATGGACGGCGTTTCAGAGTTTTATTATTTAAATGACGACGATATAAATTCGTAAACTTGGTCATGATGGAGTCCTTCGGATACTCCTCTCCTCCCTGTCAAGAGTAAATTCCGCATGCATAGAGAAGGCGAGTAGCTAACTCGCACTAATTGCAAAAGGCCGGCCGGCTAGCTTTATATACGAAGGAAACCTCCCGCCAGTCCGCCTCACAGAAGCGTGGAGCCGCCGCGGTTTGTCCGCCGCCTGGGGCCGCAGCGCGTCGGAGCTCGGAGGTTCTCACGAACGTGACGCTGCGAAACCCCAACGGCGCTGAGATGTTCACGGCTGGGGTGCGGGCGTTGACGTTTTTTCACGTATTCGGTAGCGAAATTAGAACACCATGCTTGCACAAGCTTGACTAACCTCATAAATTTTGAAAACTCTCATGAGCCGTCCATTTCAAAAATGAGAACTTAATATAGTTAAACGCGCCATGGCCAGAAACATACCCTTCGCAACATAAGCTGTGAAACCGCTGCTTCGTCAACGGATCGACAGGAAAAAAAACAAAAACACCAAAATATGAATCCGAGAAACACCGACTCCATGGAGTAAGCTGTGAGGCCTGCACTGGGATGAGGACGGAACACCGACAAGAATCTTATAGTCGACACCATCTCCACATTCAAGACAATACCGCCCAGAACACAAAAACCTAACAACAAAAACAAAACTAGATGCCAAACATCCATGGTGTCCAGTCTGTCAACGCCAAATCTCAGCTACTCGGCAATAGCAGTTGCTGAGCTTTGTGGGTAGAGATGTTTGGTACACTCCGAATGTTTTGTGAAATTTGTGCCATTGCAGTTGCTAAAAATGCGTTCAGATGATTTTGTACACTACAGTGAACATAAACCACTACGAGAAAATTTGTCTTTGCCGGAGGCCTCGGCCTTTGCCGGTGGCCTTTTTTCGGGCATTCGGCAAAGAAGGCTTTGCCGGAGGCAAAATAAAAAGGTCTCCGGCAAAGAATACAAAACGTCTCCGGCAAAGAAGGTGACCACATGTACTTGCCGCTGCGGTAACGGCGAGAAAACAGACTAGATTCTTTGCCGGAAGCCGGCCTCAGGCAAAGAGGTTTTCAAAAAAAAATTCTTTTGTATCCCTTTTCTCTCTAGTTTCAAATTATGATGTAAACCATCACTTTTTGAGTTGAATTTTTTATTGTAATTTCATTTAGCATTGATTACGAGCAATATGAATTAAAATCACCACATTTTATGTAAAATATTTATTTATCATTTTCTAGAGCCGTTTAACAGGGAAAATGAAATAATACTAAAACTTTGTCGAAAAATAGCAATTTTTGTCGTGAAGTCGTATTATGGGCATATAAACTTGAGATAAAAATTTCAAGTTACTACACAAAACTAAAATATATCAAACCTGCCAAATATATACACAAAACAAAAAGAAAAAAAAAAGACAAAAAGTCTTTGCCGGAGGCCAAGCCGCCGGCAAAGAGGTTTGCCAGGTCACCAATCCGGGTGACTGCCCTGCGGATCGATGAAGTTGCTATAATATCTGAGCCGCACATCGCTGTGTCCTTTGCGTTTCTCCTCTGTGCTTCCTTCCCCTGTCTCTCATCTCTCCCCGTGCTCTTCCTCTCTCATCTCTCCCAGCCCCGTGGCCTCCCTCCTCTCTGCTCCTTTCCCCTGGATCTCTCTGGTCGGCGGTGGCGATTGGACTGCGTGGGGAAGCTGTAGCGGCGGTGGCGAGTGGCGGCGTCGACGGGACCGCGCGGGCGGCGGCGGCGAGGCCGCGCGGACAGCAGCGGCGGCGGCGGCGGCCTGCAGGGAGGTCGCTGGGGAGGAGGCAGCAGTGAACGCGGCGCGTGCTGCTGAGTCCCGCGAGCTCCTCTCTCTCCCGCAGGTCCTGCGAGTCTCTCTCTCTCCCGCAGCTTCCTCTCTCTCCTGTGAGTCTCCCGCTCCTCTATTCCGCGAGCTCCTCTCTCTCTCTCTCTCCCTGCAGGCAGCGGCCATGGCGACGAATGGGGGCTGTGCCTCCTCCCCAGCGACGGGATTTAGCAGCCGCTCTTCCTCCTCCCCAGCGGCTCCTCCTCCCCCAGCTCTCTCCCTGCAGGCAGCGGCCATGGCGGCGGAGCAGCGCGACGGAGCAGAAGCAGGAGGCACAAGCAGCGGCAGCGGCCATGGCGGGGCGAGCGGCGGCGGCAGAACAGCAGCCATGGCGGGGCGAGCGGCGGCGGCAGAGCAGCAGCCATGGCGGCGCACGCGGTGGAGCAGCAGCCATTTGCAATTTTTTTAAAGTCCAATAATTACTTTGCCGGAGGTTGGCCTTCGGCAAGGGCCTGCCATGTGGCCTTCCGTCCGCCTGCTTATCCGTTACTTTTCTTTGCCGGAGGCATTCTTTTTCCCTCCGGCAAAGCCTTTGCCGAAGGTGACGAGAAAAAGCCGCCGGCAAAAAAATCTTTACCGGTTGAGCTCCATACCGAAACCCTTTGCCAGCGGCCCCGAGGAAAGTCTCCGGCAAAGCCTTTGCCGAAGGTATTAGTGCAAAACCAGATTTTTCGGTAGCAAACTGTTTCCACGGCTCATAATTTTTTCTTGGATATATAAAAGTATGATCGATTTTTCACTGAGATTTTGAAATAATTCTAAAAGGTCAGGTCAACGTTGTTAACAGAAACTCATTCATTTTTTAGGAGATCTTCTGTTAAAGTTGCTAACATAAACTCCAGTGAACAAATTTTGAAATAATATTCTAAAAACTCTAGTGTCGAAAATTAACATTGTTCATTGGTGCAATTTTGCAGATTTGGATTGATCCGGTGCTCATTTATACCAATGTCGAACGGACAGAAAAATAAAAAAATCTACTTGATGGAAACGACGGCCCTAACCCGGATAGAAGGAATGTCGAAAGGCACAACAGCCGTGGGCACGACGAAGAGCGGGGTGCGGTTGCTCCAAAACCCATCGTACGTAGAGATCGCCGAACGGTACATCGACTTCAGTTTTTTGGTAATGGCGCGCTTCCGAGCAGCAGAGATGCAGTTCCACTGTCGTCCTGAGGGAAGAGCGCGCCGCCGACGCGGACGACTCAACGCCGACAGATGTGGGCTGAATATGTGTGTAGGTAGCACAGATCGTACGGCCAGACGGCTGCCGCTTCACTAAAAGACCCAACAGCAGCGGCAATTAAGTTGCGGGCGGAGGAGCTGCAGACAAGGACGACGTTGAAGCCGTCGCGGAGTTCCGCGTCGAACATCTCCCCTGCGCGGACTTGGTCGGTAGCCGCGAGATCCCAGGCGTGCTGAGAAGTGCAGTGGTCCAGGACCGCGGCCAAGGAGCTCTGGAAGGCGCAGGCGCGCACCGGGCAGCGCGCGTCCGGTGCGTGTCCAGGTCGTAGTAGGCCAGCCGGGCAGCACAGCCGGCGTCAGCATTGTGGCACGGGACGCGGATGGACTCCAGCAGGACGTCCATGGGGAGGCAACGGCTGTAGGGCGCGCCTGCGGGGTGATCCTCCCGGCAAGACGAGCACAGCGCGTGCCCCTCGTTAGACTGCAAGAGTGTACACGTAATAATTAGAACATGTTAGACCATCTCCAATGGCATCCCGGGGATATGGATATATTGATCACAAAATCATTCCCCAATGACATGCATCTCCTAAACCGATAGGCAAAATGTTCTATTTGTCCGAACACGTCCTGTACAGTAGGGTAGCCGTGTGTACGAAGGGGATGGAAGGAACGATGCACGTGAGTACCTCGAAGATGGGCGGCTTGAGTGGGAGGAAACAGAGGCGGCAGTGAAGGCGCGCTCTCGGATGGCCGGGGAACCGCGGAGCGAGGAAACTGCGCCGCACGGTCCCACGCGGCAAAGGAATAGCGGCGGCCGGTGACGACGCGCGCCTCCGTGGACGCCATGTCCATGGTCGAATTAGGCGCGTCCAAGGATCCGTTGAGAGGTCTTTTATGGTACCTTTAAACTGTTGTCAGCCATCCATTTTATTTAATTTGAAGGTCATTGATTTATACCGGTGGTCAAAACAAGAGTGTCAAAACGCAGGAAGGCAAAAATTGTCTGAAAAAAAATCCCGAACAGCTAAAAAAAAATAAAAAAAATCGGCCCAGTCCATCGGCCCAGCAAACCGCGTCACTTCCCTTCATTTTCCGCTTCGTTCCGCCGTCACTCTACCGCCGCCGTCCGCCGGCTTCCCATGGACACCCCGCCGTGGACCTCTGCCTCGGCTTCAGGCGCGTCCGACCCGGACTCCGCGCTCGTCGCGGCCGTGGCGACGCGCTCGTCTAGGCGTCCCGCCTGCCCGCGCCGCCGCCCATGCCCGACTTCCTGGCCGCCCACCTCCCGCGCCTCACTGCCTCCCACCACCCGCGCGTGCTCTCTCTCGCCGCCTCCAGCCCGGGGCTCGCCTTGCCGCTTCCGCTCCTCGCGTAGCCCAGCCTCGTCTCGCCGCCCTCCTGCCTCCCGCTCCTCCCCGTCCTCCCCTACCGCCACCTCTTCCCGCTGCTCCTCTCCTTCGTCCCGCTCGACCCGCTTCTACCAATAGTTCTGTGCATAATCAAGCATTGGCTCATCCCTATTTTAAACATCTTGCAAGAGTGGAGAGACAACCATCATGCCAACAACCAATTTCAAAAAAAAGTTTGAGTTTGAGCGAAGAAAATTTACCAAAGAAGACATGAGAACGGTGCCTGCCTTTGCTGAGCGTGAGAAGGGAGTCGGAGAACAGCCATGCTTGGCTTTCAAGGCAGCAATTCAGAGCCCAAGTTGGTGGTGCATAGATGATCATGTGATGCAAGCCATGGATGACAAGGAAGAACTTCTGGCTGCGAAAATGGCGAGCATCGGCCATGTCCATTGCTGTAGATACTGTGTGCCAATCTTATCTTCTTTCTAGAAGAGGGAAGAAAGACAGTGAATTTTCTCCTCTTTTTAATTAGGATTTAGGGATAGGCGCTTTTGTATATATTACAGCGAGTTCTGCTGTTCGATGCTGCTGCTTGTGTTAACATATCAAACAATCCTCTCAGAGGTGAAGCATTTCTGTTCAAGAGGAAGTTTAAGTTCTGGAGTTCCTTTGCCAGACACCTTTTATGGAATGGTCGTAGTTGTGATGAATTGCTAGTTGTGATGGGTTAGCCGTGGTTTATAATCCTTAACTAGATGATCCCCGTGCGTTGTTGCGGAAACTCAGAACAATCTTTTTACCAAGAATGAAGTTAGAACAAAGGGAAAATGAGCATAAGACATAAATCATTATAAATATCATAAATTTGGTATAATAATATGTGATTGGAAAAAGCCAATCCAAGTAGAAAGTGCATCGTCTGTACATGAGGTAAAAGGACGCCTCATTGTACAGTGAGTAAACAGAACATACATGAAGAAGATTAGAATAGATATGATTTCAAAGTACTCGTAAGAAAACCGTTGAAATTCAACAATGCACAAAGCCTAGATCTTGTAAAGATAAATGTTCCATATATTAGAACAACAAAGACTACATATGTCATACGTGTAGAGCAGAAAACCATCAATTACATACAACCTCAACAAACGTCCAAGATACACAGAGTTTGACATACAAACACTTTCTCAATCTACACAGTACTCCATTTGAATATTTGGCATAAACTTATTAGGTGCTGAGGAGAGAACAAAGCATGACAGAACATGTAATAAAGGACTAGCAAAAGGGGATCCAAAATTCTAAAACGGGGGCAAAAGAAGATTCTGCTTCTGCACCTCAAAATTCGTCACTGCACATGCTTCTCTCTTCTCATTAAATGAGAACCTGCTCAATCGTACAATATGTATGAGATGTCAAAAAAATGTTAACACCACAATGCAAATAGCATCACTGGCCAAAAGGAAGGACTTCATCCTAATTTATATATTAAAAATAAATTCAAGCTTGAGCCAGATAGAACTGTAGAAGCACCAAATGGAGGTTAACTGGAACCAATTAAAGGAGTTGATGATACATATTGCGGCTGTTCGATCAACACACAGTTTAGACGAGTGACTCCGTGCACACAGGTGAGAGGCTACTGTAGAACACCCCGCAAAGCCATAACCTGATGAGATACATACGGTGAGAGGCAGAACAACTCAATTCAATTAAGGAAATACATGGGTGGAGAAAATTGTGTGAGACTACAAAGCAGATAACAATAAACTCCAATGAAGGTGTTGCATCAAAATTCTGGTGCAAAAATCCTTCGAAGCAACTCAACCCCAGATGTATTAGCTCGAATCAGTTATTAATTATACAACAAATATGCATATACAACAAATATGCATATGACATACCGTCAGGACAGATTTCGCTGATATGGATGAAATCAATTCGCACAGAAATCCGAGATAATTCTGCTTGCTGCTGCGTTCGAGCTTCAGAAATACAGATCAATTTTAGAAAGTGGCCTACAAATCCCTGAAGAAAATAAACATAAGATGGGAAAATCCCAAACCTTGGAGTGGCTCCTAGAATCCAGCAGTTGTCGGTAGACGCAGGGGTGAGGACGAACCACGTGGAAGAAGGGACTAAATAGAGCGGTCGCATTAAGACCGACCCAAAGTCCCCACGAATTCAGGTGTGGTGGCTGCTGTTTCGGCCATAAATGAGAGGGGAATGAAGGCTGCGGTTACTTAGCGAGGGTGGAGGTGGAGCGACGGCGGAACAAAGCACAAAATTGGGGGCGGTGGGACACTCACGGTTGGCTGGACAACGCAAGACGGGCTGCACTTGGTGGGCCATCCCAACAATAGCGGGCTGGACGTGACGAGCCAACGAATCAGAAGGTCGTGGTCCGGGCGGGCGCGCACGTCAGGCACGGGCGCGGAATGAACCATTGCAGTGGTCGGCAGCAGCGAAGCCCGGCAGGGACAACACAGCAAGGGGCAGCGCATTGGCGGCGGCCGGGGCGCTCGGAGGCGCGCCATGACAGTGGTCGGCAGCGACGAAGCCCGGCGGGGACGGGCAGCAAGGGACAGCGCATGACGGCGGCGGGGGCGCGTGCATGGTGACGGCAGGCGGGGAGCTCGAGGGCGCGCGCGTGGTGACAGCGGCTGGGGCGCGGCGGGGGAACAAATCTCTCGGCTTGTGGCTTCGTGGTTGGCAGCTCGTCTGTGGCTTGCGTTGTTTTAGCGATGTCCGTGGCTGGCGGTGCTGGACGCGAGTACGCGGGGCCTGTTCGCGGGCTGGCTGCTCTGGACGCAAGATGGGCCGCACGCGGTGGGTTGGACGTGATGGGCTAAATCGAAATTAGAATGGAAATTATATTTGTTTTTTAGAAAAAACGGGAATTAGATGGAAATTTGAAATTAAAAGTTAGTTGAAATGTTGATGTGGATAGACTGCATGTGCAGCTTGCTAAATTTACCGCACTTAGTGGGTTTCAACTTTATAGAGTTTATAGATCTGGTAGTCAGAATTAAAAATGTACTATTTCAGGACAACATAGGAATCCTCAAATTTGTTCTCTTGCATCCGGAAAAATAAATACTACTCAAATATAAGGCTCCTATTGAAATTTGAGCCACACTTTGACCAACAATTATTCGGGTTTTGTCTTTGATTAAATATTTTAAAGTCTACTAAAATATAAAAAAATCTACCAACAAAGTATAAGCCGCTGAGGTGGCGGGATTTCTCGGATCAGTTAAGGTTTTAAAATGCTCCAATAGTCAAGCAATTGTTTTTATACACTAAAGAAAAACAAATGTTAAAATAAATTTATCTTATTCAACCATGAATTCAGATCCATGATTTCTCTGTCAGGAGGAAGGTCTTGGTGCCAAGAGTATCCAAACCACCAATGTTGCCTCATCTGTTAGCTGCTTCGAGAAATCGTTCATGGCCCTCAAAACATGTTGGCTCTCATTCTCAACTCTCAAGGCCAAGTACCAACCACAGACTACCATATACTCTCTCCGTCCTATATTAATTCATATTTGGACAAATTTGAGTCACTTAATATGGAACGGAGGAAGTAGAAGTCAAGTCCTTTCTCGGTTTCCATCCTCAAGGTATGGCATCTTATGGGAAACTCCTGCTTTTAACAAATTATGGATGGTAATATTTCAGTTTGGAGCATGCCTTGGTGTGATAATATAGATGACCTGAATGTTCAGCAACCTGGATTTGTTCATCCCTCGGTATTGAAGGATCTTTGGTGTACAAGTACTAAAACTTGGGATGCAAATCTTATCCGCCTCCTCTTTAGCCCTCAAGCTGCTGTCTCTATTCTTAACACTTCTATTTTTCAGTCTGAAGACCAAGATTTTTTATGCTGGAAGCATAAATCTCGAGGTCTTTGTTCCTCTAAAAGTGCTTATAAGATTTTAGTGCAGGAAGTCTATTCCCATCAGACAGCTTCCTTTTGTGCAAGAGATCTCCATTCTTCGAGCCATTTGGGCATCCAAACAAATGATCCCCAAAATCCAAACCTTCGCTTGGAGACTCATAAGGTATGCTCTTCCGGCAAAAGAAAAGCTGATTGGTTCTCTTCTCCTAGGTTTATCAGGTCTGAACCAATTGTTAGCAACAACCAGAGCATTTGCGTCTGTTATTCTTTACATTCTTAACCAGAGCATTTGCCTTCATCAAGAGGAATCTGAATCTTCAAAGTGGAGCTCTCTTAACAGACAATCTCATCCTTGCTCAGGCAGCAGCTTCAAGACCTCAAGACATCTTCAAGGCCGTTTCAAAAAAAATCTTCAAGGCCACACAGGTCATTGGGAGCTTAACCCCTTCTGGACAGGATCTTTAATGAAACTCAAGGCTCTGACGTCATTCTGCATGTATCTAGAGATTGCAACACTGTGTCTCATAATTTATCTTCTAGAGGCAGGCGTTTAGACAAAGCTTCCAACCCTTCTATAGCCTGCATAAAACTCTGCACACAGAGCTTCCTCTTGCCCTGTTTTACCTGTAATGCAATTCATTATCGTGTTCAATGTCACACTGCACTATGTACTTCGCTTCTGACTTCTGAGAAATAAATTTTGTCTGATCTTCCAAAAAACAGATTTCTCTGTTAGACCAGGTGTCTCATGATGTCCATTAACAAGTACTCCGAAATTGCAAGACCCTCACAAAGAAATTGGTCGCTCTGTCAGCCGGGCCAGATGATTTTATACTGACCGACAAAAATTAGCCGACAACTTCACTGATACACCGAAAGACATAATTAACCATCTTGGCTTTATTTCATAACTGAATCCATATGAACACTTCACTTGGTCGCTCTGTCAGTCAGACGGCCGGTCAGATGGATTTTACAACTTCTTGCAGGGAGCGAGGGGAGCACCGCAGAGGCATTTGTTATGCTGGAAGTTGTAGACATCAAGTCTCTCCATGTTCCCGCCGGCAGGCACCTGGCCGCAGAGCCTGTTGTAGCTGACATTGAAGAACTGCAGGTTCCCCAAATCCGCCACCTGCGCCGGGATTCCGCCGCGGATGGCGTTGTGGCTCACGTCGAGGAAGTAGATCCCGTCGGGAAACACCACCGCCGACAGGTCGAAATCAAGCGCGTTCCGTGAGAGATCTAGGTACTGCAGTTCCTTCCCTTGGCCGAAGAGCCCCGCCGCGCCGCCGCCGGAGCCAGTCAGGCCGTTGCGGGAGAGGTCGAGATGCGCGAATCTGACGGCGGCGAACTCCGCCGGGATGGGGCCCGTGAGGTTGTTGTGGGACATCCAGAGGTAGACCTGGTCCGCGGAGGAGTTATTACCGAGGAGCGCCGCCGGGATGGGGCCCGTGAGGCGGTTGCGGCTGAGGTTGATGCCGGAGAGGCCCGGGACGGTCCCCAACGCCGCCGGGATGTTCCCCGTGAGCGAGTTGAAGGAGAGGTCGAGGAAGGTGAGCTTCTTCAGCGCGGCGAGGAAGGCCGGGACGGGACCGGAGACGGCGGTCCAGGAGACGGTGAGGCTGGAGAGGTTGGAGAGCTTCCCGACCGCCGGCGGTATGGGGCCGGAGAGAGCCGGGAGGTGGTGGAGCACGAGGGTCTCGAGGTGGGCGAGCCCAGCGATGGCGTTGGGGATGGTGCCCGTGAGGTTGGCGTCCTGGAAGACGGCGAGGCTGACGACGCGGCCGGTGGTGGGGGAGCAGTGGATGTTGTACCAGTCGCAGCACGGGGTGGAGGGCGTCCATGACGCGAAGTGGTAGGCGTTGCCGAGGGCGGATTTGACGGCGAGGAGCGCTGATTTGTCGCCTGGGTGGCAGTCCTTGTTGGTTGGGTCCGGGGATGGCTCGGCGGTGGCTGTGGCCGAGAGGAGAGAGCAGAGGAAGAAGACGACGACGAGCTTCCTCATCCTGTAGTGAGTCCAGTATACTTACTCCGGTGTGCGCTGCGTATACGTCCTCCGTGTTTACCCCTGTATGTATATATGTATATATACCGATTTATCAATGCACTTGGACCTAAGAATTTTTGAAGCTATTGGAGTGATATCTAACTAGTCAGAGAAGAAGACCATGGCAGGGATAAGATTCATGATACGGCTGGCTAGCCCTCACACGTGATGTGTTCGGCGAATTGGCTGACATGCCGCATTTGCTGACTAGTAGTAGTACGAATGGATTCAACCCGGAATGGCAGCATCCACACCTCACATGCCGTTATTAGCATGTTTTCGATTGATAAACACACGACAGGGAACGGTTCGGGAATAACCGGTTGTAAAATTTGGGCCTGTATGGTTCGGTTGTAATTAGGTTGAAACAGTTTGGTTCGGTTTGGGTTCAGAATGGAAACAGTTTATGATGGTTTGGTTTGGGCCTAAACAGTTTGGTTTCGGACTGTGTAAACCCATAGGTTTCAAAACTTTTGACGTCTCGGCTTAGCAGAGCTTCACGAGGAATCGATCCCCACAGTAGCTGCCGGTCTCCCTCCCAGATCCGCCGCTAGTACCCCTCCCTAGCTCCGCCGCCACGGTAGCCTGAGTTTTCTTGCTCTTATCCCCTTGCTGCCCCTGCTCGTGACCGGAGCTTCTCCGTTGTCCTCCCGCCGCCGAAGTTGCTCGTTGCTCCCCCTCTTTCTGTCGGCAGGATCAGGTCGTCGTTAATTTTTGTTTGCGGTTAGTTACTTAGAATAGTGTTTTAATTTGACTTTGGTGCTGATCTTTGCTTTCTATTCCGCACGCACCTATCTTTTCAGTACGTCGTCGTCAACTCCCAACATGATTGAGAACATGACAGTGGTGGACGCTGGCGTACTAGACTGCGGCATATGTGCCTTTCCACTGAAGCCACTGGTCTTTCAGTTACACATTACTTCCGTTCCGTAATACAAACTATAAGATATATTTGTTTATTCTTTTGACAAACAATTAGTTTCCTCCTCCCTTTCAAACCGTAAGGCCTATGTCCTAATGCACATTAACCAAGGAGTTCCTAGTGAGGTACTCCATCTCTTTCGGATTGGAAGGCCTATCTCCTAATTCACACTTACCATGAATGCTAGTTAGGTGCAAAGTTAATCATTAACAAAGCATGTCTATACATATGTCTTCTTCAACCATTTGGTTGGTTCCACATTAGGAACCAAAGTTTGCTTGTTCCCAAGACAAATGGCCCTAATAAAAAGTAAAATGATTTCTGAGATAGGCCTTATGAACTTAAAAGGAGGGAGTATTGGACTAATTATTATTTCATTAATGAAGTACTACCTGCGTTCGGGTATATAAGGCATGCGCGTGTTCCAAGATCATCAATTTAACTAACAAAATCTACTCCCTCCGTCCGAAAATAAGTAACTTGGATTTGTGACGTGGATTTGTATAAGAATCTATACAAATCCAAGTCACTTATTTTCAGACGGAGGGGGTATATTATATTACACAGAAAGTATATCATTAGATTCGTAGTCAAATGAACTTTTGAATCATACTCCCTCCATCCCGAATTAACTGACGTGGATTTATATAAATAAGTTAATTCGAGACGGAGGGAGTATATTTTTTATGTCATATAACTTATATTTTGCTAGTTAAATTGTTGATCTTGGAAACGTGCGTGCCTTATAAACCTGAAAGGAGGTAGAAAATATGCACACATGTCCTCTTCGACCATTAGGGCATTTTCAATATATTGTTGTAAGATGCTTGTTGGTAAATTTGCCATGTAGGATGTTTTGGTGATGTGACATATAATAAATGAGGTGGGAGAGTGAGGTTGTATGTGGACATACAATGCTTGCACAAGCTTCAAGCCTTCAAGGTGCAAAGAGAGAGCAACCTTGTTTTTTTCTCTCATCTCCTATTGGACTAGTTAGATAGGCCTTATTGTAATAGTTGTATGATATGTTGTTGGTTGATGAAAGAAAAATTTACACACAAAGTAACATACAAGCTATTGGAGATGCACTTAGTTGGCTACACATTGGAAACCAAAGTTTGCTTGTTCCCTAGACAAATGGGCTTACATACTACTCCCTCCATTCTAAAATGTAGGGCATATAGCTTTTGTTGACTGCAAACTTTCTAAACTTTGACCAAACTTATAGCAAAAGACACCAACATATAAAGTGTCAAACCAAGATACTATGAAAATATATTTCACAATAGATCTAATAATCTTATTTGGCACTGTAGATGTTGATACTTTTTGTTAGAAGCTTGGTCAAACTAAGTTTTAATAGTTATGCGCTCTACATTCTGTGCGGAGGGAGTAAAACTGTAAAAGTGCCTTATAAACCGAAAAGGAGAGAGTAACTAGTACAATATAAAACTTATGTGAAATACCATTGATATTATTGTATTCGTATTAAAAGTACTACTTATGATTATGATTTGTATCACACAAGTCACGCACATGCATCTTAATGGAGTAATGCTACCCCTTGTATTTTGGAAAAGAGGTACTCGCTCCGGCCTGAATTACTTGTCATTGATCTAGTATAACTTTGTACTAAATCTGAGACAAGTAATTCCGGCCGGAAGGAGTAGTACATTTTATGTGCCTACGGAAACAGTAGCGAGCTTACATGTGTTGTGAATCGCAAACTAATTTATATAGATGCTATCCTTTGTTAATTTGCAGTGTGATGTGGGACACCTGGTGTGCTCAAGGTGCAGCAAGACGGAGATGGGTCCACCTGGGAGTATGAAGAGGTGCCATGCCTGCCGGCGCGACCTTCCAGGCGGCTACCGCCGGTGCTTGGGCGTGGAGAACATCCTGAAGTCCCTCAAGGTCCCATGCCCCAATGCTGCATACGGCTGTTCCGCCATGCTACCCTGCAATGACGACGACCATTAAGCGCACCTCCGCCGGGACTGCCGGCATGCGCCATGCCACTGCCCCGCCGACAACTGCACCTTCACCAGCTCCCCATGGGACCTACGGGCGGATGGCCATACACAATTTCAACGAATGCCACAGATGGCATGTTCAAGCTCTCCCTGAACGAGGGCTTCCATGCGATCCATCACTACCGGAGTTCGTGCGTGGAAAAAGACAGGGCCATTCCTGATCAGCTATACTTGTTCCTGCTAAAGGTCGTGCGGGAGTCGCATGGCTGCGTTGTCACCGCATTCTATGTACACCGTGCAGTTGCCGTCGACGAGTCAGCGGTGGCATCAGAGTGCCGGCTCAAGCTTGCTTACGAGAGTCCTTGCGGCAGCTATCGCCAGGAGTCTACTTTCAGTGTGGCCTGCACTGATCTCTTCGGCGGGCTGCCTTCTTCCGACGACTACTTCGAGTTCGTTCTACCAAAATCCATTCATGCACTCTGTCCGGATACTATTGAGATCTCAGTTAGTATTGACATCAATGACTAATCGGAGGCCTCGATCGAATGAAGGGGTATTCTGGTCTAGTTTGAACTGTACCAAATGGTTGCTGGGGCTGGCTTATGCATTATTTTTGGTAGGAAGGAGAACTGAACTGTTACCCGTTTTCATTTTGTGAACCTCTGAGTAACTAATTCTAAGCTTACTCTGCTATGTGGTACCCTGCGCGCCATGTGTGTGATGTACATTTACCTGGTTATGTTGATGCTGTACCCGGTTTGGATGTTATTGGGGAATCTGGCAGTAGTAGGATGTTATGGACGGCATTCCTGAAAATGTGTTTCACTTCACTTGTTGTTCCTGTCTTTTTTGTTTGTTTCATTGTGCTGTTTACCCAACTGCTGTGGAGGAAATTCTACTTATACATTACTCCCTTCGATCATAAATTATTGTCGTAGTTTTAGTTCAAATTTGAATTTGAACTAAAACAACGACAATAATTTAGGATCGGAAGAATAATATATTTTTGTTTGCTATAGTTTCTTCAAAGATGGATTTGCCCTAGACCAAGCACAGGCTTTTCAACCTGAGGCAATAATAGGGAGAAACATACAAGGGCATGTACAATGGTTGATAAGACTGTTTTATCTTAATTGTGACACGTCAATTAGAAAAGACAACAAAATATGTTGTACAACGGGTTATCTCTTATTGTTATATCTTAAAATTAATTCTTAGATGAATAAAATTAACTAAATAAATGCTAAGAAAAGGCAAAATCTAGTACAATGGGAAATTTGCCTTATCTTTGCCTTATCATTCTTGTGAAAAGATCATCTCTTAATTAAGAGAAGACTTGTGACTTTTCTTAATTTCTCTCTTTCACGTCAGATTTTATCCCATGTGGCATCGCTAAAAAAAGGCTGGCGTCATCCCATTATACACGTCCTAATGAGCTAGGTCAGGTGCCTGTATTGTTGGTGCCTGGATTGCAAGCCCACGATTGGCACACCATGTTTGTTTAGTGCAGTACTTCTGGAGACATGATTATTGTGCTTGCAAATCGAAGTGAGTTGCCACCAGTGTAGCAAACAAAGAATCGGATTGAATCCAGTGACAATTTTGACATGGAAGTTAGAAGCTGAAGTTAAGAAAGGAATCAGAAACATTTGGAATCGAGGGGCTTCTACAATTGTGGAGTCGTGGAGAACACTGTATTCTCTTATGCACTACACGTCATCCAGAAACACATGGTATGTAGTCTCATGGAACAAAAGAATGAACCAACAGGAACCTCGCAAACACAGGTGGTGGTGGAGCAAATTGTGCTGCTTCAACGAGGAAACCGTTCAACATCTATCTGTTAGCTGTGTGATGGAGCAAAACTAACGTGTGTTTGTGCTATTTGTTCAAATATAAATTAGAAAGAAGTTTAATTTCTGAATCGACAGAATCGTGTCATTCAAAATTTATTCTATAATCGCTTGTAAAAAATTGATATAAATTAGAAAGAAGTTTGTTAGCAAAACAATATCATAGAAAAATGGGAGAAAAAAGGGGTGTGCCGAACGGGATTACGAGAAGGGAGAACATATGGCCTTAGATAATTATTCATTTTTCTAAAAAGTAAAACTAATTTATACGGGGTTTTCATTCAGTTAGTTAATTTGTTATTTTTTTGTTAGAGATATTTTAGATAGATAAGTAAGCAAGATACGGGCATGGATAAATAAATAAAACAGAGATAAATAGCCTCCCGTCGCCTCGGCCTCGCCGTCCACCACTCCACCTGCAGCTCCGCCGCCCCCGGCCTCCCTAGAAGCCTCCCTTCTCAAACCCTAGATGGCCAACCTCCCTTCGCCACGATCCTCCTGTTAGCCCCGCTCCATCCACTGTGGTGATTCTGCCACCGGTCGTTTTTCTCCGACCCGAGTCTGCTCCTCACATTGTTCCTTTCCGTCCACGAGCTTGCAAAAGGTACAAAATTTCCCGTTGTCACTTTCCGTCATGCCATTGGTTCCAGCTAATTCATTGATGCACGGGAGAGAAGATTTTTTTTCTGTTTGATCCTACGGCAGATCTCATCCCTTGTTAGTTACTGGGACTGTTGGTTAGTACTAACAATGGTTGGTGAAGTATGTGAATTTTGCTGATCAATTATGTCTCTTGTCAGTGACATAACATGATTAGTATTTGGTGCTGAGACTGCTGAATTCTTTTTGTGGGAGAGCAGAGGAACAAGTTCATGCACATTGCTTGATTTCAATGTTAACGAGTATTTACAATAGTTTTAGAATATGGGACGGAGGGAGTTTTATTTTCTTGTAAAAAGCTGCAAGATAGTAAGGAAAGTAGATATGGAGATCCACTCATTCGTCTGTTTCAAACATCAGTTCAATTTTCATGGGTCCTTTCACCATTGATGTGATGAGCTTTTAGCACTCTTTTGTCCCCTTCTCTATCATGCTTGCAATGTCAATGAATTGGAGGTTTTTTCTTTCGTACCTGTAACTTCAGTTAACATATCCAGCACTCTTTGCCCCTGCTCGCTTATTTTGGATCTGATACGCGATGTTCACCGTTACCTAGCCAACCTGCTACTCGTCATTATATAACTTAACTTTTTTCCCGAGAATGTTTGTTATGTACCTTGCATGTATATGTTTATGTTGCATTAGTTTCCACACTTACACCATGATCTATCTCATATTTCCAATTAATTTAATGCCCTTTTATAACTTTTGTCTTGCTAAAGAAAGTCAAGTGTGAAGAATTAATACCATGTGCCACAACTGTAACACATAGCTTTCAAGTTAGAAAATCTAATCGGTGCATACACATAAGCTTCTAATCTAAATAAAAAATTAATACAGTTTCATAGTTCCTCACATCAATTAGTAATTGCATTTTATCTGTATGAATATAATTCGATGTATGTTTGATTGATATGTCTACATAATACTGTATATTCTTCTTTGGTACAGCATCGTCAAGAATACTTTGGTAATTCTTAATCTTGAATTATTTGTTCCTCAATATACGGCATACATAAATGTGATTTGATAATTCTTTATAAGCTACAATTGACTATAGTCACAACTTTTTCACTATTGCTTTGTAATTTTCATGAACAGGTTCAGATTTCCTCTGATAAAACCTCACGTTCCCCTGTTCGGTCCATCAAATGGGTGATATATCCCAAATATAATGTTTTCTCAAGGTACAACTTACTTTCTTGTTTCTTCACTGTGTATTGTGCTGTTTTTACATGTTCAGATGAGTTTTCAATCAACTATGTAAAATTACTTTAGAAGTTTAATTGAAATTTATTTAGTTATATTAAATTAAGGATCTACTGCATAAAATTTCTTCTGTGGATGAGTGGTATTTGTTGAATTTTGATAAACTATATTAAACTTATGATGTAGAATGTCTGAGATGGTAAATCCTTCTGTCAGATGAATAATGCTAGGTAAGATACGAGTTTAATAAATGTATTTTCAAGTTCACTAACAATTATATGATGTGATAGTAGAGTTCACTAATCTCATTTGGTTCACAGCAGTATATAGTTGGTTTCCATGTTTGCAACCTGAACAAGTTAGTGTCAGGTTGACGATAGGAACATGTTACTCTAGATTTATCTTACATTCTTGCATTATACGACAAAAAATATCATTTGTAGTATTAGATGAACTGTGGCATACACATATCAACCTTCTGATTTGTTACATAAGAGATGGGCATCCAATTTCTTACACCGCATATTACAACCTGCTAAAAAGTATTGAGCTAAGTGCAATCATTACATAAGACTATCTAACATTAGATATTTATTTTCTTAGAAAGTGTTGGATTAGTGTTATTTTGTGCTGTATAATTGTTTTTTTCACTTTTGTCTTTACTGATTCAGTCTTATATGGGAAATTCAGACTCATTATATCTTGGCAAGTCAGTTTTTATTGCGCCACTGAACATATTTATCCATCGATCTCTTAGTCCAATGAGCAGCTGGATTATAGTTATAGCTTACTAATCATCGCTCGATGTATTTGCATCGTGAAGCTAAATCCGAGCTCAAGTTCATTTTGATGTTTTTGGGTGCAGGATAAATACCGGTTGTAATACTACAATGGATGTTTTAGTGCACGTACGAGCACTGTTGTATGCTAGACATATCAATCTTCATCCAGAAAATGGTCTCACAATCATCGATAATTCCTATGAACACATTAATTCAAATTAACTTTTCGAAGCCAAATCACCAAACAAATACATTATTGTGCAAGGAACTTTTTAGTTTTGAGCTATGCTCAGGGACAAGAACTTTATCTTCTGTGGCTATTACATTTCTTTTATATTACCCCTATCGCCTACCTGAACTTGCAGTAAGGTTGATCGACAGTTTTGTTTGCACTGCCTGGTGTTAGTTTTACTGTACTACCTGAATGCTTTAACCCAAGAATGTTGCAGCTACATCTTTTCTGACATAACTAAGCTTATCTACATTCTAACTGTTGAAATATTGGTGACATGGGGATTTCTAGAGATTGACATACAAAGCAGCTTCCTTCAGAAAACTCAGTCTTCATAGACCTGTTTCCCAAGAAGGTATACAACATATATCCTTTAATCTCATTTCTCATTCTTTTCCAATGCAACAGATAAATCCTCACACTTCAACTAATGGCGATTTCTATGTTTGCTCTTTATGCAATAATAAAAAAGGCAAAATATCAGGTGAAAACGCCCAACAGGTGAAAACCTGAAAACTTGCAACGGCAGCCGTTGGATCCGATTTGTACGGCTCAGATCGGACGTAGGAATGCAACCTGCCACTTAAACGCAATTTTACGGAAAACCCCTTGACATTTGCGCTAATGCTGAAACTAGGAGGTCAGGGCCCTATGAACTGCTCGTCTCCCCCGATTCGATTTGGTCAAACTCCCTCGATTCGATCCCCACCGGCACCAGCGACCTGGAGACCCAACCCTCGGCGGACGGCGACCAACGGCGGCCCTGCTCCCGTAGCGCGCGACGACGACCTGAATCCTCGGTGGCGTCCCGCGTCACGCTGGAGGCGGCAACGCTGACAGCACGCGTTGGCGGCGGCGGCGGCGGGCGGGACCACACGTGGTGGTGGCGGTGGCGGCGGCGGGCGGGACCACACATGGTGGTGGCGGTGGCGGCTACCTACGCGGCTCCTCGGCCTGTCCTGCGTGACAGAAACTCTGCTACCCGGCGACCCGACGCGGCACCACGCCCCTGTTGTTTGCTGAATCTACTGTCTGCTTGATGTTATCTGAAGCCACGATGTTTGAAGCTGTGTTATCTGAAGTTTATGATGTGCTGAAGCTGTACAGAATTTTTTTGTGACATTGTTTGGTAGCTGAATCAATTCTCTTAGATGGTTTTCTGTACACTGAAGCAATTTGGATGCAAAGAATATTTGCAAGAAGAACTCTTGCAAGAATGTGATTGTAAGGGAATTTTTTTGCTGTACACTGAATCATTTTGGATGTAAAGATTTATAATTGCAGATTTGTTTAGTGAAATCAATGTGACTGTACAAGGATTACTTGAATGAGTGTGAACAGGGAATGTTTGCTGTTTTACTCATTTGCTATTGTCGCCAAAATCTGTGGATTACTTGAATGAATGAATAATGTGCTATTTTTGCCAGAATCCGTGGATTACTTGGATGTAAAAATCTGTTAATAGTGAGGCATGATGCATAGCTGAAAACTAAAATATTTGTTCAGTTCTGAAACAGTTTCATGCAACACCAGAAAAGATGGGCAAAATATAGTTGAATTCTTCACCTTCTTCCATGGTTTCAGATAACACACAGCTAGATAACACACAACTAGGCATGAATGATACAAAGAATGTGAATCTACAGGAATTTTTTGTTCTGTTGCTAAAACACTTCTGACATGAGCTCCTGGATATGTTGGAGCTTCAAAAAAACCCTATAGTTTGACATGAATTGATTAGCATTGTGTGTGAGCATACGTTTGGAGAGAAAAATAAATTTTGTGCATATGACAAATACCTGTATTTCTTAATTTTTGTTAGGACAATTACGGTTGTCATGGAAGCCAACTTGCTTACACTTCTTGCACATTCTAGACACTTTATATTTCTGTCCACCAACATCTTTCTTCCCGTTTCCATTCTTTTTTTGAGTCCCTTCTCCATCCTTATTTTGGTGTCCACCCTTGTCTAAGTGTCCCTTAATTCTTTTGCATCTACCCTTTGTATGGACATCAGTTGGAGGATGAATCTCAACTTGGTTAGAAATAGTACAACCAATGTATGCCTCGAATTCATCTTCTCTACTAGGACAATTTGCAGCAACCTGTTGAGACATGTTTCTTTTCATGTCAAGAAGAGTGTTTCTCAATGCTTCCAATTCTTTAGGAGATTGTTCAGCCAACCTGATTGTGTCATCTAGTGTTTGGTGTATTTCAGAAACCATTTTCCTTTTTTTCAGATCTAAGGAACTGCTTTCATTCTCTTCAAGCAAGTTGCCATAGCTATCATATAGTTCCCTCATGTTGACCGTTTTCTTCCACCTATCCAGAATAAAATGGCTAGGGAGCTCATTCACCTTTGCACCTCTCAAAGCCACTATGATATGTCGACATGGAATTTCACGTGTTTCAAATAACATGCAAGAGCATTGACCACTCATGGATGTTGTGTTAAATTGAACTTGACGAGACTTGGAAGAATGGTCACGACTTATAATCGTGGTTCTCACATCACCTTCACATGATATGTTTTCAATCAAGTAATGATCTCTAGCTGCACACACCTCCTTCTGAAAAGATTTGAAAACAACATGGGTGAATAACAAACTAGCATGCTTCTTAATCTCCCAGGATGTAATCAATGGAGGCGTAGAATTGAAGCATTCATGGTCAGCCTTGAGTTCATTCTGACGTTGTTCTTCTAGGGCTGTACCAATCCTAATCCAAAACTCCACCAAAGCATGTTTGAAACCAATGAAGTGGTTGAAAAAAGAGTTAGCACTCTCTGACCTTGAAGTGGTCCTTAGAATCTCAGCCAAGAATACACCTCTGAAGTATGCTGGTATCCATGATTCACGTATTTCATATCTCCTAGCAAACCATGTGTGGTCCCGGAGTCCAAATTCAGAAAATAACTTCTTCTAGTGTAATCTTCATGCTTTGGTCTTCATCAGTTACTATGAGCCTTGGTGCAACCCCATCCATTGCTTTCAAAAATGTTTCAAACACCCATTTATATGACTCTACCTTCTCACTAACAATCAAGGCGGCACCATAAAAGACAGATGCCATGTGGTGGTTTATTCCCATGAATGGGCAAAAAATCATGTTGTATTGGTTGGTGCTATAAGTAGAGTCAAAAGACCCCATCTCTCCAAACAAAGCATAATTCTTCCTACATATAGCATCAGCCCAGAACACATGTGTGAGCCGTTTCTTATCATCAAGAACGTACTCAAAGAAGAACCCTGGGTTCAATTGCTTCATCTTCATGAGGTTGTCAAGGAACATTTGAGCATCCGAATCCTTGAAAGTACTTCTCATGTCACGATGATAATTCTGCATATCTCTCTTTGTGCACCCCACAAACTCAAATCCACCCTCACCAACACGAAGCAATCGAAATGCCCCAGATGTGCCAATGCTAGCTGCGTGACATGTGAATAGTGTGCTTTTGGCCTTTTCACTGACTTGTCTGTTAGACCTGATTAAATGCTGCTTCCTTGGTGTGACAAATTCATGAGTGTGCTCTTCGTGAAAGTATGATATTTGATATTTGTCATCCTTCGTACGCTTCACGGTTATCATGGCCTCACACCCACATCTAGTGATTTTGCTAACATGTTTTCTTTTCTTCTCTCCATTCAAACTCAGCTTACGTTCCTCCTCTTTCTTTGATCGGAAGCTTGATTTGCGCAAAGAAAGCGCCTCCAGACTACCCCATTATCAATGGTCTCCTTCTTCTGCCCAATTCGAACCGAAAATCCAACATTTTGTGCATAAGCCTTGTAAAACTCTTCAACTGCTTCCATACTATCGAATGCCATACCTACAGCTGGCTTTAATTTTTCATCACATTCTGGTGTACACGATGAATCCTAAAAATTACAACTCCTGTTAGTCATACAAGCTGATAATTATTAGAGAAATTTGTGATAATGATACTCACACAAATTGGGCCACTGGAAGCTCTCTTTTTTGGTGTACTGAAGCTATCCAAAATGATCGGGGGAGGATGCATTTATGTATCATGGCCTCCTTCCTCGTTGCAATCAAGGGTTTCGAAAACCACATTGCAGCCAAGCTAATAAGAAAACAACCATTGCAGTGAGCAATTTGAATCAACTAATGAAGAAGAAAAGCACCATCAAAGAATTCCAATGCTTACCTGTGCACCAGTACCAGGAGTCAGGAGCGTGGAAGGGGACAGAGGCTCATTGATGGTGTTGCTTATGACGAGTGGTAGTGAAGCGCGCTCAGAAGGGTGAGTCACGACCGGCGTAGCGCAATGGCTCACGGCCAGGGCCAGTGGACGTCGGGGGATCACGGACGGGGCCGGTGGAGGTCGGGGGATCATGGCCGGCGTCCAGTGAGTGCTCCCAAACATGGACGGAGGAGGTCCAGTGCTCCCGTATGTGGATGGCGGAAGGGCAGTGCCATACGGGACCAGCGAAGGGCGAGGGATGGAGGCATGCAATCGGCGGGCGCTCCCGAAGGTGGTTGGTGAAGGGACGACGGTCACGTAGGAGGCCTGCTGAGGGCGGGGGATCACGGCTGTAGTACGGAGAGCGCTCCCATCGGTTTCCAGTGAAAGCCTAGAGCGCCGAAACATGGCCGGTGGAGTTCCAGCGCCAGGGGTTGGAGCTTGAGGCTCCATGGCGATCTCACGATCGATCTGGAAGACGGATCGTTTTCCAGTGGCCAATCGTTACCAGCATTAGCGCAAATGTCAGGGGTTTTTCCATAAAACTGTGTTTAAGTGGCAGGTTGCATTCCCACGTCCGATCTGAGCCGTACAAATCGGATCCAACGGCTGCCGTTGCAAGTTTCCAGGTTTTCACCTGTTGGGCGTTTTCACCTGATATTTTGCCAATAAAAAAATCCATCCAATGTATCCATAACACTGTGTTAGGGTCTTGACATTTTCTGCTTATCAGTGGAAACTATTCATGGAAGAAGTAGGCTTGCACTGTCTCGTATTACTCACTTGTTAATGCTAATGCAGAGAAGCCTAATCCTCCAACAGGCTGCAAGTATGTCAGTGTCGGAGGCATCGGGAACCTTGACCAGCAGGAAGAAGATGCGCTTCGTGGTACCGCCGGCAAATCGACCAGTTCGTGCCTGGGAAGAGAGTGAAGATGAATACGACAGCACGTATAACACCCGGGGAGATGACAGCGAGGATGAAAACCAACATGATCAAGAGCACTCAGAATCTGATGGTAATGAAGAGGGACAGGATGAAGAGGACGAGCAGGCAGAGGAAAACCAATATGATCATGAGCTCTCAGATTATCTTGGTGACGAGGAGGAAATGCAGGATGTAAAGGAAGAGCAGGTAGAGGAGGAAAACCAACGCAATCAAGAGCTGTCAGAATCTGATGCTGACGAAGAGAGGCAGGATGCAGAGGAAGAGCAGATGGAGGAACAAAGCCAAAGCAATCAAGAGCACTTAGAATCTGATGCTGACGAGGAGGAGATGCATGATGTAGAGGTAGAGCAGTTAGAGGAAGAAAGCCAAAGCAACCAAGAGCGATCAGAATCTCACGATGACGAGGAGAGTCAGGGTGTAGAGGAGGAGCAGGTGCAGGTGGAGATGGAAAACCAAAGAAATCATGCTCCTTTCGAATCATCTGGTGACGAAGAGGAGGGACAGGACGAAGAGGCTGAGCAGGCAGAGGATGTTCCTGAAGATGGCGGCTTTCAGAAGGGCTCCTCCAAGCCGGCCCTGGCACCACCATTGTCCAAGCGTGCAACGATAGCTAACATGACGCTGGACGAAGATACGCTCGATTGCGGTGTGTGCTTCCTCCCCCTGAAACGACCGATCTTCCAGGTATTCATTTATCTCATTTTTCATCTCTGCTTAATTTAAAAAAAAAGAATTATCCCTGACTAATGTATCTTGATGCTACCATGTTAATTGCAGTGTGACGTGGGTCATGTGGTATGCTCGTCTTGCCGCGACAAGCTGGCTCCGACCCGGCGGTGCCACATGTGCTGCGCCCCCCTAGCTCGTGGCTACCGCCGATGCCATGCCATGGAGCAGCTGGTGGAGTCCATCCGTGGCTCATGCCCCAACGCGCCCTATGGCTGCACTGTCAGGATGGCCTACTATGACCAACATCCCCACCTCCAGGTGTGCCGGCACGCTCCGTGCCACTGCCCGGCAGAGGCATGCGGCTTCGTTGGCTCAACAGAAGCGCTCCTTGACCACTTCGTCGTCGCACACAAGTGGCCGTGCACCACCGGGGTTAAAGTCAGCGTGATGCGCGACGTCGAGCTCCATGACGGCTTAAACGTCGTCTCTGTCGTCCACGACGCCAGACAGTATCTATTCCTGAAGATTGTGGCACGCACGCCATTGGGCCGTGCGATCTCATGCTTGTGCATACATCCTCCTCAGGTCGCCGCTGCCGGCTCCTTGCAGTTGACATCGAAGAATGTGAAGTGGAGGCTGAAGCTCTCCTACTCGCACGACGTCGTTGACGCGGATGACCATTTCTTCCATATACAGAATTGTTCTTTCAGAGTAGCTTGCACTGATCTCTCCGGTGGGATGCCCAATCCCAACGAATGCTTCCAGTTCGTCGTGCCCAGTAGTGTTCAACCAGACGCCGAGGCCACTGTGAAGGTCACGGTCGATTTTAGCATCCTTTAGGTCATCAACCTGTGGTAATTTTTTGTTTTATCAATCACTTGTGTTGGGTGCATGCTTGATGAACTGGGTGGACGAAGAAGTACACTGCTTAGCTGATATTGGCCTATGATCTTCTGGAACTCCTTTTTTTTGGGAGTTGGGCTCATAGGGCAATATTGTAATTGTGAGCAGAGGGGTCTGGGTATAATTTTGGCAAAATATTTATCACAACATATACATTACGTATTTTGTACGTCATTTGTTAGTATTTTGTTTTGCACGCTTGCCATTATTCTTTTTTATAGCCACATTTGCTATTATTCAGTTGCTCAGAAAAAAAAATAGAGCAGCAATTTCTACCTGCAAGATCAACGAATCATATTATTGAGTTATGGTTGGACGAGAGGGACCACTGTTGTACGTATGTTGCTAATTTTTTGTCATGACTAAAAAAAATTTCATCCTTTTTTTGGATGCTATTCAATATTTTGGCAATGTCCATGTTTCTTAGTCCTTTTGTTTTTTGTCAACGTTGGCTAAACATAGATGACTCAAATTCTCAACCAAAATACTCGAGTAGTGTGGTTAGCCAAATTTCGACGGTGCTGACTCGGGTTCATACAGAATACAGCAGCAAAGAGATACGGGTATAAATATGTGAAAAATCGATAACTCTGTTTCCTCTGGATGGAAAATGCTGGAAGCTTGGAATGGCAGATAAACGCGCCGGGCATATCATAGGTTCGATATGCCAATTGGACATAGGGAAGTTGTGCCGCGAATGTTCAGCTGGGCGGGCCAAACATTCCTTTCGATCGACAAAGGTCGTTGGGAGTAGCAAGTACTGTACTGGAGTACTACACTGGAAATCTAGAACACTGCTTGCTGAGCAGAGACCTTTGGTTGACAAGACGGACAACGAGAGTCAAACAGCACAGTAAATGTTGCACGTCACGAGCTTCAATGCGAAGCAATGGTGTCTCGATCTTATTTTCTCTCCGTACTCTGCCCTTTCTCTGGTGTGCTCGTCGGTCAGTTGGTGGTGGAGCCCGCCGGGGAGAAGAAAGCGCGCAATTGTTTTAATCTCTCTCTCTGCTGCTGCTCCACCAAACTTTACCAGCCGCTTGCTCGCCTTTCCCTTTCTTCTTTTCTTTCTTTCTTTCTTTCTTTCTTTCTTCTTCCTCTGTTCCCTGCTCTGCTCACTCCATCAGTCCATCCCATTTCACCTCGCCCCGGCTTGGCTAGCTCCCAGGCATTGCCTCCGCTTCGAGGGCCATGGCGACCCTCAAGGGCGTCGATGACGCCTTCCTCGGCGTCGGGGACAAGCCGTACGTCTCCTTCCCTTGCTCCCCCTCTGGCCTCCTGCTGTTCATTTCTTTTTTGTAGCATCTTTGTTTTCTTAGACTAGATTCCGGGCAATCTTGGATCAGCACTTGAATATGCCTGGCTGATTCTTTCTCTTCCACTCTTATCTTTTTTTAACCCTTAAAATGCAGTTGGTAATTTTGTTTTACCCAGGAGCAGCAATAAAACTGCTCTGCTCACTGGAATCTCTCGTAAGAAACGTAATTGCTCCAGAGTCTCAAATCCGGGATGGAATGGGGGAAATAAATTTCAGCTATATTATTCTTCACTTTACCTCGGTGGTGTAAATGTCAGGTATATATAAATCTAGCTCATGCTATTTTTTTAATTTATTGATTCTAGAGGGTTGGACATCTGGTGCGTTATGGGCAGCAATATAGTTCCAATTGCAAAATCCTTCCATGGCAAGTTCTATACGGGGAACTGCTACATCATACTGAATGTAAGTTTATCTGAAGTAGGCTGCTTCAGCTGTAAAATTGTACATCTAATTACTCTGCCACATCAGTGATTAATTCACATGTTGTGCAATGTCTCAGACAGCTGAGCTTAAGAGCGGAACCCGCCGGCACAATGTGCATTACTGGGTAGGGGAGGAAGCCAAACAGGTGTGCAGCAATTAATGGTCCCTGTTGTCATTCTTGCTTAATGATGCCTTTTGCTTATGGCTTTGCTTGTCCCTATTTTCCATCCTGCATTGTGGTCACCTAGGAAGATTGCTTCATGGCCTCGGACAAGGCTGTCGAGTTGGATGCGGCTCTGGGCTCCCAAGCGGTCCAGTACAGGGAAACGCAAGGCGAAGAATCCGACGAGTTCTTGTCATACTTTAGACCATGCATTATACCAATACAAGGTAGCTTCTCTTCGCACTGGAGTAGATCTGGGGACGAATGTGACAGGACTACGATGTTTCGGTGTGAAGGAGAGCATGTACCTCGAGTCAGAGAGGTAAGAAGTGCTACCTCAAAGATTTTCCTGTGCATCTCAGTTCCTGTCTACGTAAGACGCCTAGCTGGAGCTGTTTTCTGTGCTGTTTGCAGGTTCCATTTTCGCGTTCTTCACTGGATCATAGTGCAGCATTTATAGTGGACACGCCGTCGAAGATCTTTCTTTTCAGTGGTTGTAATTCTAGTATACAGACAAGGGCTAAGGCATTAGATGTCATTAAGCACCTGAGAGAAAACCGACATTGCGGCAGATGTGAGATTGGGACAATAGGTACCGTAATATGAAATTACGTCTTCCATCAGCAAGGATAGAGAGATACTTATTATGTTTATTTTTGCTTGTTAATGATTGTAGAGGATGGAAAGCTTGTTGGTGATTCTGATGCTGGTGAGTTCTGGAACCTATTTGGAGGCTATGCACCTATTCCCCGTGATGTACCAGGCACGGTCAATGGGGAGTCGATGACTACCTCACCCAAGAAACTTTTTTGGTGACTACCCCAGCTTAATTCTGACTCCATTTTTAACCTTGAGTTAGCACATAAATCTATATGGGTAAACCTTCCTGTCTGTAGGATCAACAAAAGAAACCTTGTTCCCATGGAGGCAAATTTGTTAGACAGAGAAATGCTGAACTCTGACAGGAGTTACATACTGGACTGTGGCACTGAAATATTCTTGTGGATAGGGATAACAACACTGGTTTCAGAGAGGAAGACATCAATTACCGCCTTAGAGGTAAGCCCATGGTATTTCCTTTTATTACTGCATATGTGCTAGTTGCTTTATAAACAAACGAAATAAGTCCATTTTACCCCCCTGAACTTATCGCAAAGTCCAAAAATCACCCTGAACTCTGAAACCGGGTATTTAACCCCCCTGAACTTTCAAAACCATGCACCCGACCCCTCTCTGCCTGTTTGAGGCTGTTTTGCTGTGTTGAAGGTGGTTTTGACCCATTTGACCCAGCATCTTCTTCCTCTCCTTCCTCTTCTCTCTCCTGAGCCACCCTCCCCTTCTCTCACGCGCGCCCCCCTCTACGCCTTCCTCTCGCGTGCCGCTCTGCTCCTCCTCTGGCGCCGCCACAGCTACTGCCTTTCACGCCGCCCCCTCTGCTCCTCCCTCTCGCTCGCCTTCTGCTCCCCCTCTCGAGGAAGATCTGCCACGAGCCGCTGGAGGCGGCACCGGCTTGGAGGCGGGTCTTGACGACATCGATCAGGAGCAGCCCGTGTAGGTGAAGGCCCTCGCCGTGGCGCCCGCGCAGGCCCTGATGGTCGCGGACGCGAGCGGGGTTGGCACCTGCTCCTCCGCCTGCGCGGAGCTGCAGGGATGTAGAGCGAGGAGGAGAAGACGGCGGCGTGGGAGGAGGAGACAGGGCGTGTGGTGGAGGAGGAGCGAGGTCCGGTCTGCGAAAAGGGAGGGGAAGTCCTGGAAGCAGCCGCCAGAGGAAGGGAGCACATGGTCAGCTTGGACGACGGCATCTCGGCTGGCCGCCGGTGCCGGCGCCGCCCGCGTGCTAAGAGCAAGAGAGGAGTCAGGCTCGGGGAGGGGATACAGTCGACTGGTCAAACCCACCTTCAACACAACAAAACAGCCAGATACATGGCAGAGGAGGCTTGGGTGACCGGTTTTGGAAGTTCAGGGGACTAAAATGCCCGGTTTCAGAGTTCAGTGTGTTTTTTGGACTTCGCGATAAGTTCAGGGGGGTAAAATGGACTTATGTCTAAACAAACTCAGTAGTGAACTTTCTAAGAGAACACCTTTAAAAAAATTATATTCACTGTGCAGATTATTTTTACTTTTCTTCAGAAAAATACTGCAGAGAAGTTACAAACATACCAGAACAAATGAGGGGTGTTAAAAGGTTTGATTATTGGTACCTACAGTCTTTGCATATGTTTGAAGTAAATTCTTATTTTTACAGGATTATGTACATTGTCAAGGCAGATCATCAATTGGTCGTACTGTTATAGTGACTGAAGGTCATGAAATTGCCGACTTCAAACTGCATTTTCAGCATTGGCCCAAGAACGTTGTGCAAAAGTTATATGAGGCAGGGCGTGAGAAAGTGGCAGGTGGGAGGACCATAGTTGATTTTGTGTACCTATCGGTTCCATCATGGCAAGGTCTAATTTAGAATCATGGCAGCAATTTTCAAACATCAGGGCTACGATGTTGCAGAAATTCCGGAAGATAAATCGCCGCAGCTCATCAGTAGTAATGGTTGTCTAAAGGCAAGTTTTTTACCCAGGTGTGACATATATGCATGATTCTGGCTTGTAAGTTCTAACAGAATAAGATGTACTGCAGGTTTGGCTGGTAGACCGCGGTTGTGCAACCCTCCTTTGCACTGAGGAGCAGGAGCAACTGTACAATGGGGACAGCTATATCATACAGTATAGCTATGCTGAAGATGGAAAAGATTATCATCTGTTCTTTGCTTGGTCTGGACAGAATAGCATACAGGTTCGCTCTTTTCTGAATTTCCTTGCTAAGGACCACTTCACATTTCCAATAACAAAGTACCATTAACAACATGCTGCTGTAGAGATGTTCTGGAGAGACTTATCAGTTCTCTTTATGCACGCGCATGATGTGCTCATCTGTAGTTTGCATGTTACTTAAGTTAGTCTGTGCATTTGGCTGCAGGAAGACAGAGTTGCTACAGTTTCATTGGTGTCAAGCATGGCCGATTCAGTCAAAGGGCATGCAGTTGTCGTGAGCTACTTCACTGATTTTCCTTTGAGCAAATCCCACTAGATCCAGGCATTGTCCAAATAGTATTTACCATGATACTCAGTAGTATCACTCACTTGCAAGTGCAATTTCAGGGGCAAATGTTTGAGGGCAGAGAACCAGAGTTGTTTTTCCTAGTATTCAAGTCATTGGTTATATTCAAGGTACACTTTTGGTGTTGTACGATTTTTGTACTTGAATACTAGTTGAAAAATGGATGCATACTTGGATATGAATACTGGAGTTCATTTTATCTCCATCTTTTTCCAGGGGGGCAGGAGTGCTGCTGCTGCATATATGAACTCTGTTCTACAGAATAGCAATAGAACTGAATGGTATCAGAAAGATGGAACTGCATTATTTAGGGTTCAAGGGCTGAGACATGATTGCATACAAGCCATTCAGGTCAATCTGGTGAGTTTGCGGGGGGATAAAACTGAAACACTGAGATTGTTTGGTCTTCTACTGTTCTAAATAGTCCTCTGGTTACTGGATTACTTACTGAATTGCAGGCCACAAATTCTCTCAATTCCTCGCACTGTTACATTTTACAAGACGGTGCTTCTTTGTTTACCTGGCTAGGAAGCCTTTCTTCACCAGGTGATCATGCTCTACTTGATAGGATGATGAATAAGTTGTGGGTAAGGGTAACATTTTACCATATCGACCTGGTCTAGGAAAATTTTGAATTATTCCCGTTGTGGACTGTATGCCGTGCTATTTTTGCAGCCACTAAAGCAATCATTGTTAGTAAGAGAAGGTTCTGAGCCTGACCACTTCTGGAAAACATTAGGAGGAAGATCAGAATACTCTAAAGAAAAGCTTGTCAAGGGTTGGCCTGCAGATCCACATATGTATACTTGTACTTTCGAACAATGTATGTTGTGTAGTTTTCTACTACCCAGTAGCCTTTTGTGCGTCAAAATGTGTCTAATCCTAACAAATCACTATTTTCAGGTCTGTTCAAGGTTAGTGCTACCTTATGACAAAACACTTGGTTTGCCACAGGAAATCAAGGATGCAGCCAAATTGTGCTTGTTGATTTTTATTGCAAATGTTGTATATATAGTTGATGTCTTTCTGAGATTCCAATCTTCCAGGCAAAGGAGGTGTTCAGCTTCACGCAGGATGATCTTGCAACTGAGGAGACTTTGATTGTGGACTGCAGCGAAGAAATCTACGTCTGGGTCGGACTTCACTCCGGTGTCACGTCCAAGGAGCATGCTCTTGACATCGGCAAGGTCATAGTGTTTCCAAACTTGTGGTCGTAAATGTAATGTAACTAACCTTGCAAGGGGAAAATCTCAATTGGTTTTTACATTACCTGCAGATGTTCCTTCAAGCAGGCATTGGTCAGGATGGACGGCGTTCAATCGACACAACTGTATATGCAGTTGCAGAAGGGGAGGAACCTGCATTTTTCACCACCTTTTTCGACTGGGATAGTTCAAAGCAAGCAGAAGCTGTAAGTGCTAATGAAGTTTACATAAATCGTGGCTTAACTCTACATGATTTTGTAAAACTCATAAATGTGTCTATCGTCTGTCAGTTCGATGGATTCAATACATCCCATGACTAGTTTCTTTTCTGTGTATTACCGGCAATACTTTTCCCCGATGTGCAAGGGTAGGTCGACTAATGGCATACTGTTTCTCTACTTTTTACATGTAGACGTTGGGGAACTCATTTGAGAGGAAGCTCGCGATGCTGAAAGGTCTTTCACCAAAATTGGAAGAGGTTAATTTATTAACTTTTCTCATTAAGTTCATTCAGAATTTTCGTTCAGAAAAACTTGTCTTGCTAAATATTCGTGTGAAGACTAAGGGTTGTGTGTTACACCGTAGTTGAAAACAACTCTCTCGAAATCATGCTCATAAAATTTGGTAAAATCTAAGAGCATATAAGTATATGATTAAACATCCACTAAATTTGTATTGTTACAAAACAAAGTACATTATTCATGTGTATCTACCAAAATTATACCTAACTTTGATAACTTTATGAAGCCATAAATGTCTAATTCCATTTCAATTTTTAAATAAATAAACCGTATCATCCACTTATTGATCCATATCGATTGAAATGTCGGTCATGACGGTCGATACACCTTGTCTATATCGGCCGGTACTTGTAAAAACAAAAAGAAGAAGACTTCATGAGAAGATAAATCATATAAAAAAGAATTAAGCATCAATGACAGGTAGAGAAAGGCAGTGCATCTGAAGCAAGTGGAAGCTAGCGTTAGTGTTGTCTGGATTGGTACAATAATGAGTTGGGTTTAACTGATAAATAAGGGATGTATCCTGTCAAAATGGAAATCTTTTTGAAGATTTGAAAACAACCTTTGAAAAAGCACAAATAAACTTCTGAAAATTTCTCAAGGAAAAAATGTACTATCAGAGAAGAGTACTGTATTACACATCTGCCCGAAATTTCAACATGTAAAATCCCATTTATGAAATACATAAAAGATCAAACTATTGTGAATAGTACCAAAACTTATTTTTACTATTTTAGTTCACTATGGGCAGTTGAATTTTTTTACCTCACAACATACATTGTTTCTCTTAGTTGCATGGTTGTATGGAACACTGTTCCCTAGCAGTAAATCCATCTCAAGAATTTCAGAAACTTGTGCATGTTCTTTTCAAGCAGCATTTTTAGAAGAAAAGAAATCTAATGCCCATTTTCACTGGGTGTGTTCCCTTGGGAGAAAAAGGGGGTGTATTCAGTGAAAATCGATGTCTTTTTCAAAAATTTGGAATGCCTTGTGAAGCACATGATAACATTTGACAAATTGCTTGCTGCTGCTTGCTTGTCGACAGTCGTCGCCGGACACCAGGATCAGCCTGCGCAAGTCACCGTCGAGAAGACCTGCAGCTGCAGGGAGACCATCGGAGCCAGCAGCCACGCCGGAGCAGCAACCGTCAGCAAGGAAGATTGCGTTCGGCTCTGCCGGGAGGTTGGCTAGAGAGAGATCCCCATCAGCGTCCGGACTACTGTCCCCATCGTCAGCATCATCGTCTCCTAAGAGCCGCGTGAACTCCTCGCCGTCGACACCGGCGGTGGCGCGGCGGCTCTTCAGCAGCTCCTCAATGCACGCGGCGGCCGAGGCAGCAGCAGCTGCCTCGCATGTCGCCTCCCCTACGGCCAAAGGATCACGACGACGGTGATAGCAGAGACAGAACTCTGTAATTCGGCTGGGCCGGGCCTTTCGCTGCACGTAGGCCTCACGACGGAGAGGACGGCCCACGGGCCGGCCGGCCGGCTGCATGATGTATATTTGCGTTGCACGCGCGACGACGTACGCGACGTGAAGAAGGCAATCGAGATCCTTTGTGTGTTCTTTTTAATAACCTTTTTAATGCGTGTGTACATGTGTATTTGTCGAAGAGTAATTTTTCGGACAGTAATTTGTGCAGCCGCGTTCCGCAGTCAAAGCCGGATACCGAGTGAATTAACCGTTTCTGGCTCAACTGGTCACGCCGCAGCAAAAGGTAAAGGAGATCATAGTGTACTACTACGTGTAAGGTGGAATTAAGTCGTTTTGATAAAAATAAGTAAATGGTTGTTTTCTTATTTGCCAAACCCCCTCCCAAACCTAAGGGGAGGTCTCCCTAAAAAAAGAGACTTTAGTAAATTCTTAATGAAATCGAAATAACAATATTACTCGTGCTAGATTTGAGGTTATGAACGTTCATTATTGGTTTTATTCGTTCTAGTTTCACTCATGTTTCACAATCAGAAGGAAACATTAATGAAGTTTGAAAATCTTAGTGATTTCAAAGTGAAATCTTAGTGAAACTGGAATTTGAAATATTTAAAATTTACTAAAATTTCAATTCATGTTTCACTAAATTCCAGGAATTTGGGGAGACGCCTCACGGGAAGTCCTATAATATTTTATTTTTATGAGTTCTTTTATTTTATAGCTCTGTCTCTAAGTAGCTCTTCGGTAACACTCTGCAACGCGTCGAGTATTTCGCTCATCTCATCTCTAAAACCCTTTCTTCGTCATGAGGGTAATTACTCGTCCCGTCCTTGCTTAATTTGAATCGTCTCGGGACTTAATTTCGGAACTTAATTAGGCGGAACGTATCTGCTGAATGACGCGAATAGAGTTGACCTCACTTGGACAACATGAGCAGGGTCGACCTCATCAAACTATTTGGCGCATCCCTTAGACATGACATGGCACATGAATTTTCTGTTTACACAAAAATGGCAAAACATCAACATACTATTTGTCGTGTCCCAGCGACTATTTGACTTATCTACCAGAAAACAAAACGATGACATGCTTCCTCATACCGATGATTACGTATACTACTCGTAGAGTGCGTAGACCCTCGCGTCTTCAATCTTTCCTTGTGAGGTTAGATACAATGCAAGTTAGTTCTCGATTTCAGTTTTCATTTTGACCCAAAGGGTGAAATATTCACTAATTTGGAATCGACTGAAATTCACCAACACACATTTTGAACAAACCTGTTTCAAATGGCAAGTTGGTGAAATTTTCGGAACAGTAAATAATCCAATACCTGTGGAAATTGCTTAAATTTACAAAATTGCACTGAAATTTCATTGACCTGCGGTTGTACACTCTAGTACCACGCATTAGTCGTCTGATCTGAGCGGCTTACGGGATAAAGCATTTCAATTTTGGAGTATATGACGAGATTTGGTCCGGACTTGTCTCCGTCGTCAGCATCGTCTCCTAAGAGCAGGACGAGAATGCATGGAAAGGGATCAGGTACCGGCCGGCGACGGTGAGCAGATCGACAGTGATCAGCTCGCTGTGGCTTGTGCAGAGAGAGAGAGAGCCGGGTTATTATGAACAGAATTCGGGCCGGGCCTTTGGCTGCACGTACGCCTCACGGCAGAGAGGACGGCCCACGGCCGGCAGCACGATGTGTTGCATTTGCATTTGCGTTGCGCCACAATCTGACATTTGCCGGATCGCCCACGAGGACGTGCGTAATAGCCTCCTGATTCTGAGTTATTTTGACTCGAATTTGTGCAAATATGAATGTATCTATATAGATACATGTAATATTTCGACAACAATTTAGGATCGGAGGAAATATCTCGATACACGTGCATCCATGCATGTAGTCTTCTTTCTAATCTTTAATTCTGTTTGAGATCCTCTGCGTGTGTTCTTTTTAATAACCTTTTAATACGTGTGCAGTTTGGTAATTCGCCTACTCTTTTCTTCCAAGAAACTTCGTGCTTAACGAAAAGGGCCTCGTGTACGTACGCGTACGTACATACGTTCTTGCTACCCGGAATCGCGTGTCGCCACACTCAGGGATTCCGTCAAAAGAACTGCCGTTTTCTCACAGATCCAGCTAGTAGAGCATACAGTGCGTATCGTGGTCCGCCATTGCCGTCACGTACATACATAGATATCGAACCACAGCGACGACAGACGACACCAGTACCGGAAGCGTGCCGTACGTACGTCAGACTCGCCACTCGCGAACGAATGCCGTCAGAAAAACTGAAATGCTTTATCCCGTAATCCGGCGTCAAAGACGCGCGGCAGTTCTTTCTCACAACAAAATGTACGTATACTGGAGCAAGAAAACCAGAAAGTTCAACGCTGGAGCAAGAAAGTTCGTCCGTACGCGCTGTCACCGGGAATTTCGCGTGGAGCATGAGAAATTGTGTATGGATCGATTTGGAACAACACGTTTACATCTCATCAATTAACACGTTCACGTCTCACTTGTATGCACGTTAATGACACTTTAGTAGTAAAATTTTCAACTATCACTAATGTTCTTTCTGGATTCACTAGAATTTCAATCTAGTCTCCACTCCAACTTCGTAATCAAAACGAGACATTAATAACGTTTGAAAGTATTAGCGATTTCGAAGTGAAATCTTGATGAAACTATAATCTGAAATGTTTAAAATTTCAATCATGTCTCAGGACTTAATGTCTGAACTTAGTTAGGTGGAGCGTATCGGTTGGATGACGTGAATAGAGTTGACCTCGCTTGGACAAAGCGAGCAGGGTCGACCTCATCAAACCTTGGCATATGATTTTTCTATTTATGCCACTAGGAATACTAACGGGGTGGAACACAAAAATGGCAAACCTCATCACACCGCTTGTCGTGTCCCAGCGGCCATATGAACTATCTATCAGAACAAAAACAATGACATACTTCCTCGTACCGATGTTTACGTACACTTGTAGAGTACGTTGACCATCACATCTTTGTTCTTTCTTGTGAGAGGTTAGATACAAGTGAGTTCTCAATTTCAGTTTTCAGTACGACCTAACGGCTAGAAAAGATCCCAATGAGAAATTAAGCTAGCATGCATGGTTTGACATTTCGACGAAATTTTGGTTAAAGTTATGAAAAATTAGGTTATTTTAGTGCCCCCCTAAATTTTAGCCTTCCGTTAAAAAAAATTCCGGTTTGACTTCAATTTGCACCCAGCATAAGAATGGCTTATGTTCCCTAAAAAAATGGCTTATGTAAAATTGCTCTATCCTAAATTCTAATATGTTCCTTTTCTGTTTCGAATGAGAATCGAGAGAGAGATTAGTTTGTGTAGTTTCCATTGGACAAATATATGTTGCGGTATAATTTTGATAAATTGCGGTGATATTTCCAACATCAAAATCTGAAATATATAGTTCCAAAAATTCCTGAATTTTCGATGTTTGCCAAAAATATTTGTCTAAAACGAATTTCTAAACCTTAAAAACCGTGCTAATTACTTCGATCTGCGCATATATATATATATATATATATATATATATATATATATATATATATATATATATATATATATATATATATATATATATATATATATATATATATATATATATATATAATCCAAATGTACTGCACCAGTATATGACAAACGATTGATATAAGAATCGCTCCGACTGTGATAGCTATTAGCTAGCTAACACAGTTGTATCGATCACCGATAAAAAGAACACACAAATGCATACACAGATATATAATCCAAATGTCTGTAAATAAATTATTAAACGGTACAACCAGACAAGTACAGTACTACAACACAGATGGTTTAAGGTTCAGCAGTACAATAAGCGGAAACCACATACACACATACTACAAGTTCAGGTTTCCTCTCACAAGCAAATTATTAAGACACAGTACTTAAATGAAATCCAGCACATGCAAAACACAACAGCAAAGTCGCCTGAAATTATTACCTCGTCTTCCAATAACTCCCAGATCATGCATGCATGCACGGAGATGGAGCAAGCAATGCATGCATGCAGAAGCAGCAGATTCTTACTCAGATTGAAGGGAACCTCGTCAGGTGGTCCTCCAGGTTGAACACCTGATACTGGCCGGGCTCCGCCGCGAACTGCGCCACATTGACCTCCTGGCCGGCAACGCTGCTGGGGCCAACTCCTCCGCCATAGCCATAGCTGCTAAATCCTCCTCCGCCGACTGCATTGTTGCCCATCAGCACACCATCAAGTCTTGCATTGTTGGAGGACGACCCACGGTCCTGTGCCACCTGCTGCTGTGCATACGTTCTGTTGAGGCCCATCTGGTAGTCTTCAGCGGTGAGCAGCGGGTACACGTTGTTGTAGCTAATGTTGTAGTTCATCATCTGCCTCTGCTGCACCTGCTGCTGCGGCACCTGCATGTGAGTGAAGTAGTAGGAGAACTCATCCCCAAGCATTCCTGTAGGACTACCGCTGTTCTCGCCATTGCCCGCTGCCGGGTCCTGCTCTTCTTCCACGGCGTCGACCTGCGGCGCTTGCAGCTGCTGCTCTTCGTTCTCTTGCTCGGGCGGAGGCGGTGGGGAGAGCGAAGCGGCAGTGGAGGATGGCGGTGGAGGGTGGATGGTTTTGATGTAGTGGGCCAGGTAGGACAGCCTGCCGGGTGCAGGCTGCCGCTCGCTGCTTCGCTTCTTGAGGCTGCGCTTGGCATTGAGGCCGCGCCGGGTGGCATTCCAGTGGTTCTTCACGTTGTTCTCGGACCGGCCCGGGAGCCGCCTCGCGATCACCGACCACTTGTTCCCGCATATCTTGTGCGCATTCACCAGCTCCAGGTCCTCTGCCTCGGACCACGGGTCCTTCTGCAAAAGTTCGTACAATAATATTGCAATATGATTGTTAGGAACTGTCACTCTGTCATTGCACCCACACATTCATGATTGGCAGATATGCCATTGCAACAACTGAACGCAACACAATGAGAAATTAATCGAACTAGCAGAAGCCTATGACAAAAGGAACGCACAAATGCATACACCGATATATATGTATAATCCATATACTACTCCTCATTGTGCCACATGCAAATTCCCCATATATCGTCCCACTCTTCAAGCTTGGTTTTCACTTTCAATGAAATTAAAAAAAAAATCAGTGGTTACAGTGGCTACCGAAATAATTCTCTTTCGGTCAAAATATGTATCAATGTTGTATCCACTATTTACATAAACTTCAGACAACATTGTATCAGCAATTTTGCGCAAAAAAAAACATTGTATCATCAAAATCATGTTTTCTAATCAAGTGCAACTAACATTTTTGAATCATAGATTGAATTCACAAAATATCTGTTAAATGTGTATCTGGATTTATAAATCATAGACTGAATTCACAAATCCATGCATATATAAAAATTTCGGTTAGTCGATGGCCATGGAACATCAATCCGCTAATCACAAACAGCGATCCGCTAGTCGTCCAGTGCAACTAACATTTTTGAATCATAGATTGAATTCACAAAATATCTGTTAAATGTGTCCGTTAATTTAGAAATCCACATACATATTGATCTCAATGACTGAATTCAAAAATCCATGCATATATCAAATTTCGGTTAGTCTATGGCATGAAACATCGATCCGCTGGTCTATGGCCATGAAACATCAGTTAGTCCATGGCCATGGATTTCGAAGAGTGTGTTTCCCGCCTCGGCTTAGGCCTAAGTAGCCAATCAGCACAAATTCGTTTAAATAAGCTCAGTGTCATAAATCGGTCTACAATCATGTCGCTCATCGATAGAATTCGCCTTGATAACCGCGTGCACGGTGATGGATCAGACATAGATCCATACATGATACATCAAACAAAGAATTACCCCGACTGCGAACACAAGCATGCCAAGACCTAGGTAAGGCACAAATTAAGATGGAGGTTTGGATGGAGATCATCACCTTGATGTCTGGGTGCAGGTGGTTGATCCACCTCTCCCGACACTGCTTCCCGATCCGTCCAGGGAGGTGCTTCGCGATCAGCGCCCACTTCCGCTCGCCGTGCTGATTGACGGCGGCCTTGAGCATGCTGCAACAGGAAGAAGTATGCATATATGAGCACAAGTAATTAATTGAAGCAGCTAGCCGGCAACCGCAAGGAGAAGAGACAAAGCGACAAAGGAGAACGAAACAAATCAAGTTCTGAATTTGTACGTACTCGTCTTCTTCCTTGGTCCAGGTTCCCTTGAGCTGCTCCACATCCTCGGCGGCCGCCGGCGGGGGCAGGGGCGGGGCCGGCGCAGCCACGGCCGCCACGGGGAGAGCGCCGCCACCGAAGCCGAAGCCGAAGGTCGCGGGAGCAGCCATGGCGCCGTGGCCACCATGAGCGGCAGATCCGGCGTGGGCTTGAGCAGCAGGGTTGATGGGGAAGAACTGGGCGGCGGAAACACCACCGCCAAGGCCAGAGCTCGCGAGGTTGAAGTAGTTGTAGTTCCCGGCGACCGCCCTGTCCATCGCCGCCGCCAGCTCCAGGTCCATGAAGAACTCGTTCCCCGCCGCCATCAGCCCTGGCTTCGAGGTCGGAATTCGAGCAATGGCGACGCGAATTCGATCGGGAGAGGAAGAGAGCACGAGCAAGGGGAGGAAGAAACGGGATACTCGCTGGCGTTTGCTGCCTGGGGCATGGAGCCCCGGCTGATATAGGGAGGAGCGCTGCATCGGGCCGTTCGTTCCGCGGGCCAGCCTTCCGATCTGACGGTCAGGGGATGTTCCTGGGTATAACGTTTCGGATACACTTTTATGCGGGCTCTGGCCTACGGTGGACCGGGTCCATATGGCGTCTGGAGAAGGTGTATGCCGTGAGCTAGAGTGGCCCCCAGCTGTAAGCAAAGGTCATACCTGTGCCAGGCACGCGTGGCTGCCTGGAATTATGCGCCTAATTCCCGGGTAGGGATTTAGAACGTACGCTGGGTTAGCTAGGTGATGACATCTCTAAGTTTAAAAAAAAAAATGGTGATGGCATATCTAGTTATAGGGTGTTTCTTGAAAAAATGTATAAGCAAAGGGGTTTGCGCGTGAATAGCACGGTGCCTTCTAGAAGCTCAAAAGAAAATAGAAAAAAATAATTGCCAATAAGTGCCGCCGTACGTTTTCTCTCTCCTGCGGACGCTGTTGCCAGCTGAGCAGCGGAAAAACAACGCATAATGCAGAGCCAATTTAGAGGCACGTACTAATGATGCGTTATCTGTTGTATTTCTTATTATAGAAGTTCAAGACACGTCACATCTTTCAAATTGAGCGACAGAAATTTTTCACTCTTGGGTTCTTTGCATCGATGAGCTCTTCAAAACGAGACCTGGTATATGTATGTTCCAAGAATAATATTTGAAAAGCAATTTTTTGTGTTGAAAGGAAGCAACTTTAGAATTATGGCTCCCCTGCTAGTTCTACTGGTAACTTTGGATTCTCTACCGGCAACTTTTACACCGTTGTAGATACAATAATGGCTTCTGTGCAAGAAAATTGGCTCATTTCCTAACTCCTTTTTCTCCATTGCATGCACCAATGCAAAAAGTGTTTTTCTCATATACTGGCAAAGTTGGATACATTGCACACAACTTTCACTCACCTTTGGCAACTGCACTCCGTTGTTACATTTTGCAACTCTAGCTACACTGTAGCACTAAGCTCAATAAAGTATTTGGGCTAACAGTGCAGGCAGAAAGTCTGGAACAACAGACAAACAACAGTTGAGAAATGATCCATTGAAATTTCCATCTTACTTTGTTGCATGAAAATGGAAAAGTATTGTGAAGACGGGCCTATAACATTAGCCATCCAGCAGAAAAATTTGGCCATACACATGGCCCAACTTATATTTTAATGTGTGCTGAGAGATTTAGTAAAAATGATCACCGTTGAATGCGTCTCAACCATTTCTGTAGAACATTGTGCTAATAGTAGAAGCACCGTTCTGGCACATGGAGCATCCTAAAAAAGTCGCAAACGTTCATATGGCCCAGGAAACCTACCTGTGCTATAATGGGCCAACCGCATGTTGTATCGTATTCAATAGCATTAATGGGCCTCCACTGGAATGCGTTGTGAATACGGAATCAAATACACACAGATGAGGGGTCTGTGGTCGATCCACATGCCAAGGGTGTTGTCGTAGGAGGGCTATACTTGGGCATACCATGGGCTGGGTTCTGGTAGCGAATCTCAAGCCCCGCCTGAGGCCCAGGTTTCGACTATTGAAAATACTAAATTAGTCATTTTTTGGGACGATTTTTTTACCAAAATTTGAAAACTTTAATTTTATTTATTTTGGGCTTTTCTTGGGCTAAAAATGTATAAACTAGAGACTTGTCCGGGAATTCTTGGGCTAAAAATGTATAAACCAGAAACTTGTCCGGGAAACCATGCAGGTTCTGGGCCGGGCCGGGCGACCCACACACTGACACACACATTGACACACAGTTATGTGTTGAGCCGACCTAGAGCTCGGGCATGTACCATTAGAGCATGTACAATGCAAGGTGCTTAGACAGGTGCTTACGAAAATAAACCAAGCACTTTTTTAAGCACCAGTGCTTATTTGCATAGAGGAGGTGCCAAGTTAGGCATCTGCTTAGTCTAAATAAGCATAAATGTTTAACAAAAACCGGTTAATTTTTCTAAGCACCCACCTAGTCATCTGGCATTGTACATGCTCTTACAACTTTGCGCCTAGGTTGGTGTTTAAACGCTGGGATACAGTAAATCATTTGACAAAGTGTATTGACCCGTTGGTACGAACAAGGATGCTAGATTTTCCGTTTCATTCTCGGAATCGTTACATGCACGTCCATTGACATAAATGGAATCGATCGTTACACGCGCCCGTTGGTATAAATGGAGTAGTTACACGGCCGCCTTGGTAACTTGGTATAAATGGATTATATTATTGCTATGACGTTTTTACCCCAGGAGACACGTGCGGCAGGTAGTGCGATGAATCGAATGAAGTTGAAGTTTCTTGTTTCCATGTACGTACCGACCCGTGTTATCATAATAGTTACTGTACTATCTTGGATAATGAAAAATGGTAGGATAAAATTTGTTAACGACGATGCAACATAACTCTCACTTTTTGAGCATGTATACGACCGGGATGGTTATTTCAATTTGTACTAAAATCATGAGAAGAATTTAGTATGGGAGGGAGCAGTTGTTAGTCTTGTTTTGAAATGCGGCCACCCGGATTGACGACGGGTCCGAGGTTTTTGGGCAAAGAAGTTTCGTGCTTTGCCTTAGCCTAGGCCTTGCAATCCACGGTACTGAACACACTACGACCGTACGACGGGCTGCCGACGTCGGCTCGCACACGCACCCCTAGCGTCCCAAGCAACATTGCTTTCCTTTGTCCGTTTTCTCTCAGAGAAAGGATCAGCAGGTGGATTCCCTGCAAAAAGAAAAAAAAATCAGCAGTCGGATTTCAAGCCGGTTCAGCGCGAACCGGGCTTCCCTTTAGCCCGAACCGAGCACACCAAAGAGGCTCGTCTGGTCTTCGGGCCGAGCTAGGCTCGTCTCGCCGGCAGCCCAGCTCGCGTTCATTCACCAAGTTTCAGTGTGTCTGCAATATCGGGATTTTCAGGTCAGGTAACAATTAAAAAAATCTCTTTGCATATATGTTTGTCATGTTAAAGGCTCATCATGTATCCCCATTTGTAGTGATGGACACCGGCCAATATTGTGCAAACAGAAATGAATGATGGAGGCTTTTGTACACCAAAAAAGAAATCAAGCATTCCGTAAGTTTGATGAGCTTTAATTGACCATGTATTGGGGGGTATTCAATTTCGTGAGTCATATAGGGCGTGTTCGGAAACATCCTAGCTTCACGAAACTTGATCCGGCTTCCCGCAGCCACTCTGGCATCCCGAACGAAACGTTTGTCACTGCTCTGGGTTCAGCTGGGCCGGAAGCCCATTTCTTCGGGCTGGCCTGCTCAAGAATACTGAGATACTTCCTGGGCTACTACTCAAAGAAAAAAAAAATACTTCATGGGATCATGGCTGGAGCCTCGTCATCATCCTGGAATGCAAATCCACTGCTCCAAATCATCAATTGGTCCCAAATCGATTGAAGGACAGAGAAGGAGGAAGTGAATTGATTTCTTCGAGAACAGAGAAGGAGGAATTGAATTGATTGGTCAGTTGGTTTGATGCGTCCATGGGCTGATGCGTTACGACGAGCTCGGGGGAGGAGGAGGTCGGGGACTCGGTGGGCGGATCTGCAGCCGGAGGAGGTCGGGGACCCGGCGGCCGGATCAGCAGCCGGAGGAGGTCGGGGGCCCAACGACCGGATCTGCACCCGGAGGAGGTCCGGGACCCGGCGGCCACACGACCGTGGGAGCTTAGCAGCTGCGGCGGGTTGAAGGGTGTGTTCGGCAGTGGGAGCGCCTCAGGCCGGGGCCAGTGTGGCGGCGATCGGAGTCGAGGATGGAGTCGGCGCGTTGGGCGGCGGCGGAGAGCCCCGGCTCCCGGTGCGTTGGGATGTGAAGTTGGGTGCTCGATATCAATCGAACGAGGCAAGGAAGAAAAGACCGAAGCGAAGCATTTTTCACTTGGTGGTGGCATCCATTCGTAATTTCGCACTGCTCCACGGTTTGCCGATCTGTGAATCGCCGAAAGGGTCGCTCCGCATTTTGTATAGCAAACTGGACCAGCTTCTCGGATCTAGCTTCTTGGAGCTGGCCTGTTCAGCACTGCTCCGCGTCGGATTCCAGGAAGCTGGAGGCTGGACTGCTTCCGAACACACCCATAGTTTCTGAATTACCAATCTTCCAGGCAAGACATTCTGCTTCTCACATAATGATCTTGCAACAGAGGAGACTTTGATAGTGGACTGCGGCGAAGAAATCTACCTCTGTGTCGGACTTACACTCTGGTATCACACATCCAAGGAGCATGCTCTTGACACTGGCAAGGTCTTATTGTTTCCAACTTGTGATTGTAGACGAAACTAACAGTGCAAGGGGGAACTCTCAAAGAGTAAATTGCACAAAATGTTAGACTTAATCTTGTGTGTATATATATACAGAGAGAGAGAGACACACACACATAGGCTGCATAGTTTGTAACGTGGGATTCTGTAAAGGGTTTTGTGAGAAGACAAAAATAAACGGATGACAATCTACGTGGGCCACGTGTCCCACATATATAGTCTTAGGCGGCTGCATGGTAAGATCCGAGAAAACCTGAATTCTTTTCATTAGTTGCCCCTATGCCTTCAGGCTTCCTCTCTCTGTCTTCTCCCGCTTCGACGATGCCCCACTCCCCCACCCCCCACCACCACCCATTGCCGCATCTCTCTCCCTCCCTCTTTCCCTCATATTCCCTATAGCTGGCCAATTAATGGGCTAGCCCGGGCCTGCTTGGCCCATTTATAAGTGGTTGTGCCATGCTGGCCCGCTCCAACGAACCGTAGGGTGTGGGCCAAAAAAGGCCCCATTTCTACAGCCCAAAATAGCTCATGTGCCACTCGGTGGGGCTGGTGGTTCCATGATGTAACCATTATTTAACGAATGAGAAGTCCTACCCGATCAAAAAAAAGTTTGGTCTAGTGGTTAGATTGTGCCACTTGTGGGTTGGTGGTCTTGGGATCGACTCCTGCAGGTAGCCACGACGGGTGAAAGAGGCCCGAGCTTTGTCCTCTTCCCTGTCCAGTACTCCAGCTCTCCTTCGTTACTCTACCCTGCCGCCGTCGCCGCCTCCGACCTCCATCCAAACCTCCTTAGTGTTGGTGCAGGAGGTTCCCAACCTCCTTTGTTATTCCGACGGTCTCCATGATTTTGACGGTGTGTGTGAGTTTTACCTACGAATTTCAGATCAAGAATGATTGGGATGTGATTTTTGTTAGTTCATGACATTCATGTTACAGTTTGGATTTTTTGTTAGTTCTGATTTTTGTTCGTTTGATGCTTATGCAAAAAGTTGGTCCAAACACTCATCTCCTCTAATTCTTGCATCCACTCAGCCTGGAGGTGCAGCCAGTATCCCAGATGCATGCAGCCTAAAGCCATCCAGGGAACCAAACACACCCTATATTTTTTCCTTTCTATTCTCTACTACTCTCTCACACGTGGCCACACAGGTTAGGCAGGTCCTACATGTCACAATGGCATGGCCCAAGGCGGTCTGCGGGCCGGCGCAAGCCCATCTTACTTTTGGGCAGGCCCGCACGTACTGGGCCAAGCATTTCGGACTTTTTGAACAAGACCGGCCTGTTGGCCACCTACCAACCGTCCCCTCCCTTGTTCTCTCTCTTTCCCTCTCCCTCGGGCAGCCGGGGGGCGTCAAGCCACCAACCATCGCGTCGCCGTAGCCTACACCAGGCTCTCCTCGTCATGAGGGCTGCCAGCCATGGGCACCGCCACAACCTGCAGCCTCCTTGATATCGCCGGCTGCCCCACAGCTATATCGTAGTGGAAGTGCCTCTCTGTGCGCATGTCGAGTAAATACAATTAATCTGGTGATTTATTGGAAAGTGACGCTGTTTTTACGACACTGTTGTGTTTTCATGAATTTTTACATACTAGATCGATTGTGAGATAAATTTTTACATATTAGACTGATCAAAAATGTATGCACTGAAAAATGGATTTAATTTATTAAAAGAAAAATATGCTAAAATTAAGATGGGCCGGAGTGGCTCCCCGGGTGCAAGTGGATGGAGCCTGCCTGTATTTTAGCCTGTTTCCGATACACAACTGGATTGGGCCATGTCGGTCTGCCCTGCTTGATCGCGCTACGCTCGGGACGAGAGATGGTGCGCGTGTATGACGGAATCGCTGCCATGTGTAGTCGCCTCCAAAATAAAAGTAGAAGGCACGTTAGGTGCATATAGCCAAGCAAAGATTTGTCTGCGTGTTTTTTCATGTGATTGATCTTGGGACAACGCGAATACAGAAGCACATATACAATTGTTTGGGTAACAAAAATCTGCTCCCCATAATCTTGCACGGGCTGGGCGGAGGGGAGAGAGAGAGGCGGATGCGGCGGATTGGGATCGAAGGTAGAGTGTGCTGCCGTAGTGCGCGAGGTGGGAGAGCCTGCGAAGAGCGCTAGTTGCCGCTGGCTTCTCTGCTTCTTGAAGAGGCTCTGACGCCACGGCGGGTGGCATTCCGGTGGTTTTTGATGGAGTTCTTTGATCGCCCCGGGAGCCTCGTCGTGATCACTGACCACCGGTTCCCGCACGTCCACCAGCTCCAGGTCCTCCGCCTCAATCCACACGTCCTTCTGGAAAATTCATGCAATATTGCAATGTGATCGTTGGTACAAACTGTGATTGGCATATATGGCATTGCAACAACTTTGGCTGTGTGCGTCTCGATCGGCGCAGAGGCCGAAGGTGTGAACTCTTTGGTTGTTTGCTCGATATAACGTTTGAGATTAATATAAGCTTCCATTTCCGAAAAATGGCATTGCAACAACTGATGAAACTCTTAAAGTGTGTACTAACTACATTTGACATTTTCAAATGCATGTGGCCCTAATTTGGAACACATTCAATTTGCCGATCATATTCCTCATCATGAATGCTGAACTGAAAAGAAAATGTGATATGCACAGTTACGTATAGGAATGTGTAACACATAGTTTCTATATCCGATGTTACACATAATAGTTATAATCGTGCTAAGCAAATAATATTGAGTTCTTTTCCCAAAAAAACATAATCATATTGACTTAATTAGAACATAATAGTCATAACATGGTCTAAATAACAAATGTACAAAAACAAAGTCTTAGATAGTCCACAGAATTAATCTATGTGAAAAACACAAATTGATCAAGAAATGATCAATTAATTGAGACTCATACAAAACCGGAAAGAGAGAAAGTAAATAAATTCAGAATTAACTATTATGACTTTGAGAGGGTGCACCCGGACTAAAAATTGACAAAAGTAAACTTCAATAATAAGCAACAACCGGAAATTAGTTGGAAAAAGGGACGCAACTAGTGGTCGAGATGAAAAATATAATTACTGCACTTAGTGACAAGGGTAAAGATATGGAGCACGACCAATCTGTTATCCAGGAATTAATTACCCACTCCGGAATGTTGCACGGCGATCCCAGGGCTGGAACCCATCGCACGGTTGCTCGGTCTTTGATCGTTAAAACCTATCCCAGCGCTGGAAGCCTGGAACTCATCGCATGCTCTCGCGATGTTGGGTTGCAAAATGAATCCCAACGCCTGCTGCTCGCCCTGCCCGTCTAGATCAAAACAATCGGGCGACTGGTTAAGTGCCATGTAGCCGCACAATGGGCCGGATATAATCCTTTTCAAGAATAGCATCCAGGGTGAAACACAGAGAGCAAAATTTGACCATACACATGGCCCAACTTATATTTTAATGTGTGTTGAGACATTTAGTAAAAATAATCCACCGTTGAATGGATCTCAACCATTTCTATAGGACATTGTGCTAACAGTAAAAGCACGGTTCTGGCACATGGAGCATCCTAAAAAAGACACAAACGTTCACATGGCTCAGGAAACCTATACCTATGCTATAATGGGCCAATCGTCTGCTGTATTGTATTCAATATATAGCACTAATGGGCCTCCATTGGAATGCGTTGTGAATACGGAATCAAATACACACAGATGAGGGGTCTGTGGTCGATCCACATGCCAACGGTGTTGTCGTAGGAGGGCTATATTTGGGCATACCATGGGCTGGGTTCCGGTAGCAAATCTCAAGCCCCGCCTAAGGCCTAGGTTTCGACTATTGGAAACACTAAATTAGTCAATTTTTGGGACTATCTTTTTACCAACATTTTAAAAACTTTAGTTTTATTTATTTCGGGTTTTTCTTGGGCTAACAATGTTTAAACCGGAGACTTGTCCAGGAAACCATGCAGGTTCTGGGCTGGGCCGGGCGACCCATATACAGTTATGTTGTGAGCCGACCTAGAGCTCGGGCATGCACCATTACAACTTTACGCCTAGGTTGGTGTTTAAACGCTTGGGGATAATACAGTAAATCATTTGAGAAAGTGTATTGAACCGTTGGTACGAGGATATGCTAGATTTTCCGTTTCATTCTCGGAATCGTTACATGCACGTCCGTTGACATAAATGGAGTCGATCGTTACACGCCCGTTGGTATAAATGGAGTAGTTACACGGCCGCGTTATTGGTAACTAGGTATAAATGGATTATTGCTATCACGTTTTTACCCCAGGAGACACGTGCGGCAAATAGTGCGATGAATCGAATGAAGTTGGAAGTTTCTTGTTTCCATGTACGTACCGACCAGTGTTGTCATAATAGAGTACTATCTAGGATATAATGCAAAATGGTACGATGAATTTTGGTAATGACAATGCAACTCTCACTTTTTGAGCATGTATAGACCGAGCTGGTTTTACGCGAGGAAGTTGGTTTGTTGGATCATTACACATCCGGTGGTATAAGTTGGTTTATTCGGACGGTCTCCATGATTTTGAAGGTGTATGTGAGTTTTTGTATTCATAGTTTACCTACGAATTTCAGATGAGTGAATTCCATTTTTGACCCCCAAGTTTCACTTTTTTGACGGTTTTGATCCCATTTAGTGGGTGTTCCTTTTTTAACCCCATTTAGCGAAACTTGTGCCACTAATGACTCCATTTAAGATTTTTGCCCTAATCCCCTCCGTCCTGACGGGTGGGACCCGCTGCTCAGGCCTGCGTGGCAAGACACGTCGGAGACGTATTCTGAAATGCGCTTTCTGCCGCTGTTTCGGTCCGAACCGAACCAGCAAACCGGGCCAAACCGGGTGCACAACCGGTTGGGCTCGGGACCAGCCCACCGGACTTTAAGTGGTGCCGCCCGACCCTAACACACTCCTGTTGTTCCGCATCCACCCACACCGCTGCATCGCCTAAGGTGAGGGATCGCCGGCGGTGGTGGCCTGGCGGCGGATGAAGCAAGGGCGGCGGCTGTTGGTGCGGAAGCAGTGTCCGCCCTGTGGCTGATTAGGTTGTTCGCAGGCGAGGCCGAGGTGCGTGCGGGCAGGCGATGGCTTGGACCAAGATGCCGGCGCAGAGGAAGCCAAAGGGCTGGGCGCTGCGGCCCAAGGTGTCCTGCAACTCCAGGCCAAATTCGTTGTCATCAAGGACGGTATGTGCTTACTTCCTGTACCCCGTTCCATATTCCATTATCTTGACTCGATCTTGTTGAATTGCCCCATCTCATTCCCTGCTGTGCTGTGACATTTTTGTAGGGTGCGCCTAGCTCGTCCAGTGAGTATAGGCTTCAGGGAATTCTTGCTTCGAGGATGCAGCTGCAGGAAGAAACCGAGGAGAACAAGCAGTAGTTGGTGATGTGTGTGTGGGGTGGAGGGGAGAGAAGTGAATCAGCTGAACAAAGACAAAAATGGTAGTAATAGTACTAGATGGATATATGTGAAGCTTTCATTTTTGTTAGAACTAGTGAATGATCTGGACTGGAGTATGGTATCAGTGGAATAGGAGTTTCAATGTAAAGCTTTTTTTTTTGTCATGAACTGAATGCAATGTAAAGGTGTTGAGACTGACCTTTGATATATGAAATGAAGTGAAGTTGATGCTATATTGTGTGGACCTGATTCTATAAGATTGAGAAATTTGAATGTGAGAAACCAGTCCAGTTTTATTATGCAATTTTGAAGTTAGCTATATTATGTAATGTGAGAAATCTGACCAATTTTTTAAATAACACCACAAAGAACAGTTTTAAATAGGCAATGCATATATTGTCCAGAACACTAATACTTCATATCTTAACATGATTCCCAACACCACATCTCACATAGTGCATTACATGTTCATCACACAGACAAAATATAGCAATTTGTAATTATTTAAACATCGCAGCAAATAGAGACACAAGGCAACCAATTCCTCACTTCTTCATAGCTGCATCTCTAGCTCCTGCATTTGCTCCAATTGTGAACCAAGAGGTTTTCCTTCCACTACTCGATCTTCCAAAAGCTTTGTTCCCTGCATCCACACTGTGGGCAGGTCTTCTTCCTCCTCTTTCAGCATTTGCATTTGAAGATGATGCTTGTGATTCATTTATTTGCATTGCTGCCTTGCCCTTACCCCTGCCCCTAGCTGGAACATTAGGACCTGAAGTTGCTGGTGCACTTGTCCTACCAATACCAGTCCCATTTGCAGCATTTGCATTGCCCCTTCCCCTTGTACTTGTACTTGGAGCATCAGGTGCAGAACTAACATTTGGAGCAGCTGCAGCCTTTGAATTAGAAGCAGCAGCCTTAGTCGTAGCATTGCCCCTTCCCCTTGTACTTGTACTTGGAGCAGCACGTGCAGAACAAACATTTGGAGCAGTTGCAGCCTTTGAATTAGAAGCAGCAGCAGCCTTAGTCATAGCATTGCCCCTTCCCCTTGTACTTGTACTTGGAGCAGTAGGTGGTGAATTGTTTGGCCTCTTTGCATTGCCATCAACATTTACATAGCTTTCTTGGGTGCGAGCTGTCAAAGGCTGCAAGTAATTGAAATGAAAAGAGCATAAGTACCATACGAAAGAAAATAGTGTGTAAACAACTTTGAATTTACAAACTTACCACATCGTTTATTCCTCCTCAAAGCAAGATATGATCTCATAGGTTTTGTCCACATCTCTGTTGCCATCTACATATTTCGAAAGAGCAAAACAGAGTTATCAATTGAAAAAACTGAAAAACAGCAACGTTATTGAAAAAACAGAAACATCAATATTTCCCTCCGTACAAAAATCACCTACTCTTGTACAAGATTCATAAACTAGAGGTTCTTAGCAAACTGAAAATAAAGACAGAACCATACCCGATATTACAGAACCATCACTGAAGCTAAGTACTGAACAAAAAACTAGATGATTGTCTTCATATATTGGAGCCTTTGCCATGACCCAACAAAATAGCGAAGCCTTCCCAACATGACAGAAATTCTTATACTTCAATCAAGTGTGTCTGCCACCAGCCATGGGAAGGTGAAAAACCATAAACTACACACTATGTAGATGCAGAGACAAGAGAGGACAGAAACAGGGGAAGAATGCGAGTATTGACGAACCTGCCGCCACCTGTTTCACCGGCGATCGCCGGAGATCACGAGAGGAAAGATCCACCTCACCGCCTGCAGTTCGCCTGTTCGCCGCCTGCTGGTCACGAGAGGATGGAACGGGCAATTGCGAGATACACGGGAACTGATTGAGGGATAAAAGGAAACGGTTCCAGGAAAAGAAAGAAAGGAAGAAAAGGATTAATGGTGGGTGCGGGAGTATGGTCGGGCTGGTTTGCCTGATTGCCTCGGTGCGCCCGGTTCGGCCCGGTTCGCTGGTTCGGTTTGGCCGGATCGGACCGGAACAGCGGCAGGCGAAGGAAGGCACATTTCAGAATACGCCTCCGACGTGTCTTGCCACGCAGGCCTGCGCAGCGGGTCCCACCCGTCAGGACGGAGGGGATTAGGGCAAAAATCTTAAATGGGGTCATTAGTGGCACAAGTTTCGCTAGATGGGGTTAAAAAAAGGAAAACCCACTAAATGGGGTCAAAACCGTCAAAAAAAAGTGAAACTTGGGGGGTCAAAAATGGCATTAACTCATTTCAGATCGAGAATGATTGGGATGTGATTTTTGTTAGTTCATGACATTCATGTTATAGTTTGGATTTTTGGTTAAGAAAGTTTCCGATTTTTGTTCGTTTGATGCTCATGCAGAAAATTGGTCCAAACACTCATCTCCCCTAATTCTTGCATCCCCTCAGCCTGGAGGTGCAGCCAGTATCCCGGATGCATGCAGCCTAAAGCCACCCAGGGAACCAAACACACCCTATATTTTTTCCTTTCTATTCTCTACTACTCTCTCACACGTGGCCACACAGGTTATGCCGGCGGGTCCCACATGTCACAATGGCACGGCCCAAGGCGGTCCGCGGCCGGCGCAAGCCCATTTTACTTTGGGGCAGGCCTGTAGTGGGCCAAGCATGCCGTGCTTTCGGACTTTTTGAACAAGACTGGCCTGTTGGCCACCTATAATCATCCTCTCCCCTGTTCTCTCTCCCTTGGGCTGCAACGAGCCACCAACCGTCCCCTCCCTTGTTCTCTCTTTCCCTCTCCCTCGGGTAGCAGGGGGGCGCCAAGCCACCAAACATCGCGTCGCCATAGCCTACATGGGGCTTTCCTCGTCCTGAGGGCTGCCAGACACAGGCACCGCCGCAACCTGCAGCCTCCTTGATATCTCCGCCCCGCAGCTATATCGTACAGTGGAAGTGCCTCTCTGTGCGCATGTCAGGTAAATACAATTAATCTGGTGATTTATCGGAAAGTGACGCTGTATTTATGACACTGTTGCGTTTTCTTGAATTTTAACATACTAGATCGATTTTGAGATAATTTTTTACATATTAGACCGATCAAAAATGTATGCACTGAAAAATGGATTTAATTTATTAAAAGAAAAATATGCTAAAATAAGATGGGCTGGAGTGGCTGCCCGGGTGCAAGTGGATGGAGCCTGCCTGTATTTTAGCCTGTTTCCGATACACAACTGGATTGGGCATGGGCCAGGCCGGTCTGGCCTGCTTGATCGCGCTAGGCTAGCTGTTTGTGAGAAACGCGCATGTACCGACGTACGCTCGGGACGAGAGATGGTTCGCGTGTACGAGGGAATCGCTGCCATGCAAAATAAAAGTAGAAGGCACGTCAGGTGCATATAGCCAAGCAAAGATTTGTCTGCGTGTTTTTCATGTGATTGATCCTGGGACAACGCGAATAAAGAAACACATATACAATTGCTTGGGTAACAAAAATCTACTCCTCATAATCTTGCGCGGGCCGGGGCGGACGGGAGAGAGAGGCGGAGGCGGTGGATTTGGATGGAAGGTAGAGTGTGCTGACGTAGTGCGCGAGGTGGGAGAGCCTGTCAAGAGCGCAAGCTGCCGCTGGCTTCTCTGCTTCTTGAGGAGGCGCCATGCAGGGCTCTGAGGCCACGGCAGGTGGCATTCTGGTGGTTCTTGAGGGAGTTCTCTGATCGGCCTGGGAGCCTCTTCGCGATCACTGACCACCAGTTCCCGCACGTCCACGAGCTCCAGGTCCTCCGCCTCAATCCACACGTACTTCTGCAAAATTCATGCAATATTGCAAATGTGATCGTTGGTACAAACTGTGATTGGCATATATGGCATTGCAAGCATTGCAATATTCTGTGGACTGTCGCTCGATATAATGTTTGAGATGAATATAAGCTTTCATTTTCGAAAAATGGCATTGCAACAACTGATGAAACTCTGAAAGTGTGTACTAGCTACATTTGACATTTCCAAATGCATGTGGCCCTAATTTGGAACACATTCAATTTGCTGATCATATTCCTCATCATGAATGCTGAACTTAAAAGAAAATGTGATGTGCACATTTACGTCTAGGAATGTGTAACACATAATTTCTATTTCCGATGTTACACAGAATAGTTATAATCATGCTAAGCAAATAATATTGAGTTCTTTTCCCAAAAAAACATAATCATCTTGAGTTAATTAGAACATAAGAGTCATAACATGGTCTAAATAACAAATGTACAAAAACAAAGTCTTAGATAGTCCACAGAATTAATCTATGTGAAAACAAAAATTGATCCAGAAATGATCAATTAATTGAGACTGATACAAAACCCGAAAGAGAGAAAGTAAATAAATTCAGAAATAACTATTATGACTTTGAGAGGGTGCACCCGGACTAGTGGTCCAGATGAAAAATATAATTACTGCACTTAGTGACGGGGGATCAAGTTCCCAGTAGAATTCCTTTCAAATAAATTAATAATCCGCACACATGCCAGAGTAGCTAGGCAGGGCTAAAAATTTAAGATGAATTAATAATGGCGCCGCCGTCCGGTGCTTGCAGCTGTTCTTCGTCCTCCTGCATGGGCGGAGGCGGAGGGGATAGAGAGGCGGCAGCAGCGGAGGGGGTTGGACGGTAGAGGGTTCTGATGTAGTGCGCAAGGTGGGTGAGCTTGTCTGGATAAGGCAGCCGCTTGCTGCTCCGCTTCTTGAGGAAGCGCCGGGCTTTGAGGCCACGACGGGTGGCATTCCAATGCTTCTTGGCGGAGTTCTCTGACCGGCCTTGGAGCCGCTTGGCGATCACCGACCACCGGTTCCGCATGTCCTGTGCCCGTCCACCAGATCCAGGCCCTGCGTCTCCGTCCACACATACCCTTCTGCAAAAACAAAAAAATCACGCAATATTTGAATTCTAAATAAAGCTAGTGAAATATTCTGATTCTCAATTACATTCTCCGCCCCTAATTTTGAACAAACTCAAAACATTGCATTCTCGTAGTCGCACTCTTCATGCATAGATTTACGTACATATCGATTTTGATGATCATATTCCTCATCATGAATGCTGAACTTAAAAGAAAATGTGATGTGCACATTGACGTATAGGAATGTGTAACACATAATTTCTATATCGGATGTTACACTGAATAGTTATAATCGTGTTAACCAAATCATATTGAGTTCTTTTTCCCAAAAAAACCTAATCATATTGAGTTAATTAGAACATAAGAGTCGTAACCAAGACTTTAAATCGCGCTTGAAACCATTTCGCGGAGTCTTTCGAAAACCTATAAATCCTATAAAGCGCTAGATTGCAGACCTTTAAGACATTTCGCGTTTTGAATATGAAATGACATATATGCCTTGTTCAGTAGGGAAATTCAACATAATTTTGACACAAACACTTAGAGAATAATATCATAAAACCATAATAAGTTGAGGACCAAGACATTTAGCAAGTTCACATGAAAATTAACCATGACAGTTGCAACCTATAGTGCATGAGCGACATAATAATTAACAATCAGAATTTAGATTAAGAAACAAACCATGACACAGTCCTTGACACTTGAAAACACGTTCAGAACGAAGTTCTTAACAACAAAAGGTAATACCGAAACGAAAGAATAAAGGTCAAATGTTTCAGAAACAACTGGAGAAGGCATATCAATGTCATCTGCAGATTTTGAAGACGACCCCTCATCCTGCAGTTCTTGGTCACGAGATTTTTTTTTCATAATTTACCTTGGATTTTGATTCCGATCCAGTGGAGGCCAGAGTGTTATTGTGGACGAAATTGCGGAGTTAGTTTCGCGCGAAATAGCGGCGAAAGAGCTTTCTTATCACGGAATTGTGGGCGTTGCGGCAAAATTCATCATTGCGTCGCGGTAGCCCGCCTAAACCTTGATAGCGCCGCAAAAGCGCTTGAATAGCGCTAGATTTAAAATCTTGGTCGTAACATGGTCTAAAATAACAAATGTATAAAAACAAAGTCTTAGATACATCAACATAATTAATCTATGTGAAAAAGACAAATTGATCAAGAAATGATCAATTAATTGAGACTGATACAAAACAGGAAAGAGAGAAAGTAAATAAGCTCATAAATAACTATTGACTTTGAGAGTGTGCATCCGGGCTAAAAATTGACAAGACTAAACTTGACAAATAAGCAACAACCGGAAATTAGTTGGAAAAAAAGGAAGCAACTAGTGGTCCAGATGAAAAATATAATTACCGCACTTAGTGAGTAGGGTAAAGATATGGAGCACAACCAATCTGTTATCCGGGAATTAATTACCCACTCCGGAATGTTGCACGGCGATCCCAACGCTGGAACCCATCGCACGGTCGCTCGATCTTGGATCGCCAAACGTATCCCAGCGCTGGAAGCCTGGAACTCATCGCATGGTCTGCCGATGTTGGGTTGCAAAACGAATCGCAACGCCTGCTGCTCGCCCTGACGGTCAAGATCAAACAATCAGGCCACTGGTCAAGTGCCTTGTGGCCGCACAATGGGCTGGATATGATCCATTTCAAGAATAGCATGCGTGTTGAAACACAGAGAGCAAAATTTGGCACGCAAGGGCTGATATAATTAATTGCCAGGAATTCAACTAGAAACGCACGGTCGATCGATCATAAATCGGCCTGATCTAGCTAATCGGTATGAATTTATCTAAATAAGCATAGTCGATTATAAATTGTTCTACGACAGAATTCCCCTTGATAAGCACAGTCGATCATACATAGACATAGATCCACATATCCACCAAATAATTGCCTTCATATAAATTAATAATCTGCACACATGCCAGAGTAGCTAGGCAAGGCACAAAATTACGATAAGTTAAGTCGCTGTCCTGTGCTTGCAGCTGGTGATCTTGGTGCTCCTACACAGGCGGAGGTAGAGGTTTCTGCTGTAGTGTGTGAGGTGGGAGAGCCTGCCGGGACAAGGCTGCCACTTGCTGCTTTGCTTCTTGAGGAGGCGCCGGGCTTTGTGGCCACGTCAGGTGGCATTCCAGTGATGCTGGACGGAGTTCTCTGACCATTCTGGGAATCGCTTGGCGATCGCCCACCACCGGTTCCCGCACGTCATATGCGCGTCCGCCAGCTCCTGGATCTCCGCCTCTGTCCACGTCATTCTGCAATAACAAAATCACGCAATATTTGCAATGTAAATAAAGTGAAGCATATATTTCTGATTCTGAATTACATTTTTCGGCCCTAATTTGGATAAAATTACAAATCGATTTTACGTATACCTCATCATGAATGCTGAACTTAAACGAAAATGTTATGTGCACTTTTATGTATAGGAATGTGTGACACATAATTTCTATATCCGATGTTACACACAATATTTATAATCGTGCTTACCTGATCCTATTGAGTTTCTTGTTCCGAGAAAACTAATCATATTGAGTTAAGAAGAGCATATATAAGAATCGCAACATGGACTAAAATAAAAATTTACAAGAACAAAGCCTTAGATACCTCCACATATTCAATCTATGTGAAAAACAAAATTGATCAAGAAATGATGACCTGATACAAAATTGGAAAGAGAGAGTAAATAAATTTAGAAATAATAATTATGTCTTAGAGAGGGTGCGCCCAGACTAAAAATTGACAAGACTAAACTTCGGAGAAGTTTTAGTAAAACTGCAATTCAATTTCCGGATTCGTACAGTGTGCACTTTCATGTACTCAAGTTTTACATAAGAGTGAAAGAACTGTTAGTACATGAACTGGGCAGAGAAGAACCCTTTGGTACACAAAGTCGTAAATCATGCATTTGGCCCGTTAAACTTAGTCGGGGAAAACTTTGGTTCAAATCTCCATTTTGGGGACAAAAGATCGTCGTATATCATTCCCTATCGTTCTCTCATTCCCCACCCGTCTCACCCAAATCGCTTGCTCCTCCTGCGGCGGCAGGTTCTCCCCTATCTATATACACGCCATCTCCACCCATCCCACCACATGCCGAAGAAGCAGGAGTATGGTGCGACGATACGAAAATTTGAAAATATACTTGGAGCGAATGTACAATTTAGTCAACAAACTCAGAAAATGCACACATAAAGCACTAAACCGAAACCAGTATTAGTATAACACTTAGAATCAAAAAGGTTCGGCGTGGTTAATTCCGGCTACGTGACAGTCACGTCGGCTTAGGCCAAGACCGTCAGTTTTTGTTTTGGGGGGAGGGGTGTTTGTAGAATTATGATAACTTTTTGCTAATTTAACATCTACCACCAAATAATTATGTTAATTTTTCTTAAAAAAAACTCGAGAAACTTCAACAGCAACGTACGTTCTTGGTTTAAGTTGACGTGGCTGCCAGGTGACTATTTTATAAGTACAATTTTTTTTTCTCTGCTGTGTCTTTTCAATTCTCGTGTGGAAAACCGTACTCGTAGTGGGTTTTAAGCGCAGAGCCGAGAGCTCACGTGGGCCGTGGCCCTCCGTCTTCCTTCCTCAATTACCACGCCCAAGTGCCCAACGCCTCTTCTCCTTCCCCCATCCTCTCCCACTCCCACCACCCTTCGCTGCATTTCCGTTCCTTCTTCGTCGCGGCCCAAGCAGCCAAGCCAAGAAAGCCATTGTGGCCGAGCACCGAGCACGCGGGCACCAAAACCCCACGCTCCGTTCCGCTCCGCTCCAGGTGAGAATGGATGAAACCATTCTTCTCTCCTTCCCTCGGTACTCCCCCCTCAAGCCAGGCGCAAAACCCTCAAATCCCCTGCTCTTTTTTTCTTTCTAAAAAAGGAAGCAAAATCCCCTACATTTACTCTGGATTTCGGAGGTTCTCTCAAGCAAGTTTATTTATTTTTCGTGTTTGATGATGATTCCTTGCCTAGTTGCTTTCTTCTCTTGTGTCGTCCTTGGTTTGTGCTTAGCCGCGAAATCGCCTTTTTCTTTTCTTTTTCCCCCCGATTTGCTTGCGAGTTTGGTCATGGTATCGTCGATTCCATCTCTTCCCAATCCGTATCTCCATGCGCACTTTAATTTCTTGTTTCCAAAACACCTTTCTTGGTAGTTCGATTCTTGTATTAAATAGATGCAATACGTAACCTTTTTATGCTGCGGCGGTTGTTGGAGGAGAGGAGGGCTGGCAAGAAAGAAACCAACAAATGTAGGAGGATCCGGGGGCCTAAATGTGCCTCCCGTGTTGGTATGCTGAGGCATACGGAATTGTGCTATATTTTGCTTCTTCCTGGCTGCTCTGATGTTCAATTTAGTAGGAGTCTTGGGAACACAAACCCTCATGCATGCTTCACTTACCCCCTGGGCTAATTACTGTAGCTTAATTAGTTGAAGTATCACACTTGTTGTTAAACTTTGTTGGAATATGAATCTTTGTTAGGGTGGGATGGTCTGCCATTTGTGCAGCCCTGCCCATCTGAGTACAAAATACAGATCAGAGTCGTATGCTTTGTTTGATACTGTCTGCAAGAGGCTTGTGGAATGCAGGCCACTGGGCATTGTTTTCTAGTGTTCGCCACTGCTCATGTATATGCTGCATTTGTAGCATTCTGTAATATTGACCACAACCAATTCATGAAACTGCATACCTTCTGCAGTATCACTTGTTAAACCTTGTTGGAACAAAAATCAATGTTAGGGTGGGATTGTTTGCTGTTTGTGTAAAGCTATTAAGATCACATCGCTGTGCAGTGTCGTGTAGACTACATATTATTGTTTTTTTTTCAAGTTTGTGCCATGATGTTAATTTATCCAAGAGGCTTGTATGGAATGTGAAATGAACTTATTGACTTACTCATCTTCTGTTATTTTTTTGAAAAGGAGGACATGCCTCTCGCCTCTGCATACTCACCTTCTGTTGTAGTTCTTGTTTCTTTGTTATTCTAGTACTGACCATTGCTTGTATACTATATACTACTGTCTTGCGCTTTTGGTAAGGTTTACCACACCCAGTTCATGATATCACTTTATTGGCCACGGGCATGTCCTCCCTTTCGGAAAAAGAAAATCACTTTATTAACACATTTGCACTTATTAATTTTCCTCAAGGTTGTTGGGGTTTTCCCTTCACTTCTTCAATGGACTATACCTCTGATGGAGATTCTGAGCTCGAAGCTTATGGCGCCGACACTTACACACTTCTGCTATCAGGAGATATAAAAGTGATGATTGATGAGAGCTTGTACCAATGCCCCTTTTGTTCAGATGGAAAGGATGACTACAACATACATGATCTACTACAACATGCCTTGGGTGTGGGAGCGGCACATGACCGGCAAGCAAAAGAGAAGGTAGACCATCGAGCCCTTGCCAAGCATTTGAAGGATGAATCTGGTAAATCGCCTAGCCCGCTGCTGCAGCCATATGTGAAGGATCCACAGCCTCCTCAACATAACAGAGATGAGCTGTTTGTGTGGCCCTGGATGGGTATCGTAGTCAATGTGCCTCATGAATATGTTGGAAAAAGTGCAAACCGGATGAAGGAGCATTTCTCTTGTTTTCATCCAGTGAAGGTTTATCATGTGTACAGTAAAGGTTACCCTACAGGTAATGCTATTGTTGAGTTTGGGAAGGACTTCACTGGTTTTAAGAATGCACGGGCATTTGACAGTCAATTTGAGATGAAAGGGTACGGGAGAAAGGCCTGGAAGGAAAAGGGGCATGGTGGGCCGGAGCCTTTTGGTTGGATTGCTAGGGCAGAGGATTACTATTCTCCAGGGACAATAGGGGACATTCTGAAAAAAAATGGTGATCTGAAGACGGCCGATGGTGTTGGGATTGAAGAAACAATTAAAAATGAGAAGCTTGTTGCCAGTTTAGCTTGTAAAGTTAATGAAAAGAACATGCGTTTACAAGCAGTTAAAAGTGAGTGTGAGGAGAGGATCATGTCATACAAAAGAATGATGGAGCAGAGGGAACAACAGCTCCAATCATACAGCAAAGGTGCGTGCTAATTTTCTGGTAATTTATGTATGATACATTGTCAATTTCAGTAACTATTTGCATTCACTGGTTTCATTCACTCGTTTCTGCACCATGTTCTTTAAAGATATGTGAGGCTGACATATATTTCAATTTCATGTGTATCAGAAATCCAAAAGATGCGAGACCTTTCTGTTAAACACACACAAAAGATTGCTGATGAGAACAAGAAGCTCCATCTGGATCTCCAGTGTATGAAGCATGAGCTCGATGCAAGGTCCAAACAACTTGATGAGTTGTCTGTGCAGACTGATTACGACAGAAGGAACCTTGAACTTGAGAAGCAAAAGGTGACGCTTTTCATGTTTCTGTATCATATTTTTCAACCAACATGAACTTGGACTACGTAACAGATTGGAAGTTAGTGTGCTGCATAGTGGTTTTCTCCTTGCAGGAATTGTGATCGTTTGGTCATGTATGTTCTACAGTTGTTGATTAGCCATTCCTTCAAAATGAAACTGTTTTGTTGATGATCTTTCTGATTTAAAGAACATCGGTCATCTGCCTTTTCTTCCACATATCATCGAGCAGAACCCTTGGTGTTTGGATTTTTACACACAATGTAATTAAATCAGTCTCCTTGGGTTGGCAACATAGTATCAGAAGAATGCAGAACGAAATCATACAACCTGTATGTGAAACATCATTCAAATTACCTGTGGCTTTTCATGTACAGAACGCAATGAGATCCAACCATCTTATGCTGGCAACATTGGAGGATCAAATAGCTGATGAAAATGTCCTGAAGCTTGTAGAACAACACAAGGTTAGTCTCTGCTCCATTGGTATGGTTATTCATGCTGGTTTATATTCAGTGACATGAGTTTTGTGGATGTCTTGCTGTGTGTAAACTTTCAGAGAGAGAAAGAAACTACTTTAAACAATATTAAGAAGTTGAGCGAACAGTTGCATGAGAAGCATAGACTTGAACTAGACATAAAGCACCTGATGGGAAAATTGCAAGTGATAAAGCAGTTGCCTGGCAACGAAGATTCAGAATCAGGGAAAAGAATAGCTAGACTGACAGAGGAGCTTGCTGAAAAGATTGAGGAGATGGATTATACTGAAACGTACAACCAAGGTCTAGTCATTCAAGAGAACAAGGTTGCTGTTGAGTTGCAAGAAGCTCGGAAACTGGTGATAGATGTATGCTACTTAGAATCATGTATTCATTGTTTTATGAGTATTCAAGTATTGTTCAAGAGTGCACTTCTGGTTGTGAGTACTCATGTTTTATCCAATTGCAGAGTCTACAGCACTTGCCTGGTCCGACCAGTGGCCGATCAGATATAGGCATCAGGATGATTGGTGAGCTTGACTCGGAAGCATTTTTAAATGTGTGCAGGCAAAATTTTCCAGAAGATCATGTGAAAGTTAAAAGTGCGGATCTTTGTAAAAAGTGGGAGAATGAAATTAACAATCCAGAGTGGCATCCTTTTATTGTTGCTGTGGTCAATGGAAAAGAGTTGGTAAGAATTTTTGTTTGTTTGTTACCATAGATATGCCAAACTTGTAGATTATTGTAATTACTCGAGATGTTTTCACTGATTGCTCCTTGCACCATTATATTCACAGAAATAAACTATGTTAGCTGTAAAGCAAAAAATAAATATTGATGGGTTTTAATATCTGCCAAGAAAAATGGGGAATAGACTAGAAATTCTTCCAAAACATTGGACTCCCTGGTTGGTGGGCCCTATATCATAAGTCGTGGCTGAACCATAACCGCTGGATGCTACTGAGATAAAAGGACATTTATGTCCATGCCACTACCAAAGCGCGAATAATGTTTTATTTGATTTAGTTGAAACATGTCACATCTATATGGCTCTTTCTTTTGGCGCACCAAATTGCCAGCAGAGAGTCTTCCTTTCTGTGTTCGAAGTGGGTGCTGTATGCTAGTCTTTTGCATAGATATTACCCTATGATGGTCCCCTACTGCATGATATTATTTTTTTCTTGTCTAATTCACGGGACTTGAGTTTCTGCTGCAATGTCAAAGGAACAGCTTAACAGACTAAATAAGTAAGCATTAGGAAGGGGTTGCAAATTTGCAATGTATTCAGAGTAAATTGGTAATAAGAACAGAGTGTAGTCTTTACCCACTACGCAGCATATGATGGAGCACAGTCTGCTTACTGACTCTAGTCTCCGCAATTGCGAGTGTGAAAGCCTGGTCACTACTTCTGAATTTCTGTGAAAAGCTTCTCCATTTTCTGACATATTAAATGTTCACTAGGATCACTAAGGCTGCAGCTTGTGCATATCCTTGTGTAGGAAGTGATCAGGGAGGATGACAAGAAGCTCCAGGAACTTAAAAGGGTGTACGGTGAGGAAGCCTATGCTGCAGTAGCAACGGCCCTGACTGAGCTGAATGAGCACAGCGGTGGCAGCAGCCGGGTTCCTTTCCCTGAACTGTGGAACTACAAGGAGGGGCGAAAAGCGAAATCCAAGGAGATGGTCCAGCATGTCATCAAGCTGGTCAAAGCGAGCAAGAAATGACGCTGGGGTGACATGATTGGATACCATAGCAATTAGATACTGGAGTACTCCGTTTTATGTTTGTTTTAAGTGTAGTCAAATGGTCACCTGTTGCCTTTTGGTGAAGTGCCTTTTCTTTCCTGCAGGAAGTGAAATCTGAAGCGGCTGCTCACTGTCCATGCAGGCTGCTGGACTTGTTTTATGTTTGACATAAATGTCCTTTTATCTCAATAGCATCCAGCGGTGGTGGTTGCTATTGACATAAAAGGACGACTTCTGAACCATAACCCTGGTTGGTGGGCCCTATATCATAAGTCCTCTCAACTTTTGGAACTGTTAGTGTTCATGGGATGCTAACTTAAGTACTGTATTAGTTCCATTTGGCTATGTGAATGACTATGTTGTTGACTTGTGGAAAGTATTTAGTTCTTTTTTACCTGTGTTGTGTAGATTGCACTTGATTTTTTTGAAGGCACAGGAAATCACTATTTTAACAGCAAGGCAGGAGAGCACTCAGTTGAAGCGGGGGTAACAAAATACAAAAGTTGCATGCATCCTTGATATGAATGTAATGTCTTTGGAGTGGAGGTACAATGATGTATGCATTGCCATTGGAGTTGAAGTGTTCAGCCCAGGCCAGCTCAGGTAACTACACGGAGGTCTCGTTCAGGTATCACTGTATCAGCGACAAAAGATAAACTACAGTAAGGCATTACATCAGGCCAGGCTCAAAAGTAAACAACTCCGGAGGTTCCAGCCGTCTTCGGTTTCTGTAAGCCGAATAGAAGCATCCTGTGACCTGGCCGTATGAATGTTTTCTTTCTCAATACTGTACTACCAGAGCAAAATCACTAGGCATCAGAATTTAACGAAGGTGTTTGCCAGCTTCAACCTATAACCGTCGACGGAAGATTCATACATATGAATAATTCCCCTCATTCGCAGAAAGCATACCTCCTATAACAAACAAGGAAAGGAACATATTATCGAGTACTAGGCTAGTACCAATTCCTCCACATCCATCGCAAAATGGGCATATGAATCTTGTCACTAGTCTTTGAAAATTACTTACAGAAAACCAAAATCAATCAAGCGGCCCATCCCATTTTTCCACCCACCCCCTCACTTTTCTTGTATTATGGGTCTGTCCTCCGCCACGAAGTTCTCCGAGCTCCAGGGTCTATCAAACTCGCTAATTTGGTGAATTTGGATTTTCTGAAAGTAATTACCCTTGAAGTTGTGGTTTTCTGTTACAAACCCCTAAAATTGTGCCTGAATGAAACACTAGCCCCAAAAGGTTTTTTAAATTTATTCCTAGTCTTTTATGAGTGGCTTCACGTTGGGAAACTGACATACTTCGTTGCCTCTATCCTTTTATAGTTGGCACGCATGCATTTCAAATTTTACTCCCTCTGTCCTTTTATACACATAACTATATATTATTTGTCTAATTATCGGTCAAAAGTTGATCTTGAATTAATACGTGCACGTTCACTATAAGAGGACGGCGGAGGGAATACATGAATGAGTGTCTACATCTCAAGTTTCAGAAGCACCCACGAAGGTTTTCGTATTTGGACAGGGGTGCAACAAGTTTATTGCTACAGTAGACATTATATGAGGAATTTGGGACACGTCGACAAATTATGAACCAACATACGTTTGGGAGGCACGTGGAATGTGTGTTGTGGTACCGGGCAGACGACCATCTCACCTACAGGTTATACAATATGTGCGAAGCATACGCACCTCCATGTAGGCACTATGGACGTGGAGGCCGCGATGCATGACCTTCTCCATACCTCCATCACCCACAGACGTCGTCATGGCTATTTATGCAAGCAGTTGCGGATATCACAGGAATGCTTCCGTGAATCCTAGTCTTTAGATAACATCACTTTGAGGCAAAGACAATAATGCCTTTTACTATTCTGAAGTATCCAAAAATTAGACTGTGCATTTTTATGTTGTTTACTTCATCTCATATTATTTATTCTAGTTATTACTAATGGAATGGAATAGGGAACGATTGCTCCCTAATCTTTCGGCGCGACGGGATAAAGATGTCACCTTCACAAATCTAAAGTTGTCATTGTCGCACCAGTGGCACCCGAGGTACCACCGCTGCATGACGCGTGGGCCACCTCGCTTGCTCCCCGGGAGGATCGCACGCCGGGCAGTACCTCGCTAGCTGCCCGGCAAGTCACCAGCACAGCAGGGCTAACCGGGCGGGGGGGGGGGGGGGGGGTTGCCTTGGAGGGTAGCAAGAGAAGTTCCGCGTGAGCGCTTCCCGGGAAGGTTACTTGCCAGGACGGGCGTTCCCGGGCACAGGCGCCCGTAACAGGAGCGGGACTGAGGGGGCAGGACAGCGACGCCATGTGGCCGCTCGACGGGCTCCCCGTGCGCAGGGTTCGTCGGGACAAGGAGTGAAGCACACTCAAGCGTTAAATGCACCGACAGAAAAGGGATTCCCGGTCCAGTCAGCCTGCAGTGACTGGCTCGGTGTAAATCCTAGGCATGTAGGACCCTAGTTGCAGGGCTACCCATCCTGCATGCGAGCCAGCGCGGCAGGGCCGAGCTGCCCCGGCTCTCTGTTCGCCATTTGTCACCCATGCACCGAGGCACCTGTGGTATCCCTTTGGGTATAAAAGGAGGACCCCCACCAACGGTCAAAGGGTTCGGTCCGGTTCGGGTTTAGATGGACTCTCAGTTCACTACTAACTCTAGCCAAGAGTAGCAAGTAGCACTCAGCTAAGAAGAGAGAGAACACCTGGAGACTCCCTCCGGCAACTTGTAAACCCTTGCTCATCGGTTAATAGCAAACTCAGAAGCAGGACGTAGGGTTTACACCTCAGGGTGGCCCGAACCTGGGTAAAAACGATCATGTGTTCATCGTGTCCCAACGCTTGACATTGGCCTGGCCGGCGATCGCCGGAGCGATCCCCGTCGCCCACTACCGAACCTAAAAGACGGTGCTCGCGCATCCCCGGTGTCTGAGCCCCGTGCTACGACATCTGGCGCGCCAGGTAGGGGGCGCGCGTGGATAGTTCGCCGGAGATCGCCATCGCCGTCGCCTGCAGCAGCATCGGCCTCATCTACCCCGACAACAGAGCCAGTCGCCATGCCTCCCAAGCGGGCTGGTGACTCTCGGATCGACCCGCGTGACGCCCCAGCGACGCACACGTGGTCGCACGATGCGCAACCCGCGTCGCGGGCTCAGGAGAACCCTGAGCCCTCTCGGGCGCAGCAGTCGCAGCTGCCACCCCCACCTCCTCGGCCGTCGGCGGACAACCGGCTGAGGGGGCCAGCGGCTCCCAACGCCGGAGCTAGTCGTGCGAGCAGCCACGATGCCGTCCGCGCCGGCGAGCGAGTTCACTCGCGGGCCGGAGATGCGCAGCAGCAACAGCGCCATGAACACACCGCGTCGCAAGCGACGCCGTCAGGATCGCACCCTACTCACCCGGGTGCGCCGGGGGACAGGGCGGAGGGCAGCCGGTCGGAGAATCGACTGCCCCCCGCCCAAACCCCGGCAGAAGCCATCATTGCCGCGCGAGTCATGATGCGGTACGAGCCGCAGCAAGGCACGTCGGCACACGAGGCATGGAGTGCAGAGTTGGACGCGCTCCTCGCACTCGCCGCCCAGCAGCCGCAGGGCGAGAGCGCCCCGGCTGGCTCAGGCCGCGGGCAGAACCCGGGGCGCGGAGACGCACCCCGCGCCTCGGGGCTGGAGAAAACCCTCCCCCGCAGGGAGGGCAAGGAGGCGGGGATCCTGAGGGGTCCTCGGATTCATCACCAACCGTCACACGGGGTGACATGCGCGCCGTCCTGAACGCCCGCCAACAGGAGGATCTCCGCCCGCGCTTGGAGCGCCTGCGCCCGGAGGAGCAGGAGGATGCTCCCATGGGCGCCGAGGACGGCTGCTCAACCTGCCTGCCGGGTCCATAGCCACTTGGGCGGACCTATGCGAGCAGTTCGTGAGCGCGTTTCAGGGCGGCCACAAGCGCCCAGGAACCATGACGGAGCTGCACATCGTGGTGCAGAAGCCAGGAGAGACGCTGCGGAGCTTCGTCAACCGCTTCTCCAGCCTCTTCTACTCCATCCCGGAGGCGGAAGCTGCCGCCATCATCAACACCTTTGCTATCAATGTCCGCGAGCCCAAGATGCGGGAGAAGCTGAGCACACATCAGATCCAGACGACGCAGGAGCTCTACGCCCTTACGCACAAGTGCGCCATGGCCGAGGAGGGGCGCTTAGCACCCGAACTCGCAGCTAAGCGCAACGGGAAACAAATCCTCGCCGCGGAGTCGGGGGCCGCCTCGAGGCCTACGAAGAAGGCCTCGCCCGCCGGCGGGTCTGGCGGTAAGCCGGGCGATGCATCCCGCTGCCCCATCCACGCCAACGCTACCCACGATGCGCAGGATTGCCGCATCCTGCAGGGTATCAAGCAGAGACGCGAGCCGCGCCACGAAGAGCGCCGAGCGGCCGGTGCCTGCTTCAATTGCGGCGACATCGGGCATCTCTCCCGGGATTGCCCCAACGACCCCAGAGCAGGGCCGAAGCCTGCCGGTGGGGACACCGGCAGAGAGGGAGCCCAGGGGGGACGCGGCCAGGCCCGTTCGGGCACGAGGCGCCCTCCCCGGGGACGAGAAAAGGCTCGCGCTGAGGAGCAGGGCGAGTCCGACTGCAGCGGGGGCGACGAGCCTGGCTTCGAGGAGCCCTGCGGCGTCACCTGCATCCATGGGGGAGCTTACGCTCTCCCATCTCATGCCGCGGTGAAGCGCCTCACCCGGGAGGTGTGTGCGCTGTTGCCGGACGCGGAGGAGCAGCAGCCGCTGAAGTGGTCGCACATGCCGATCACCTTCAGCGCCGGCGATCACCCAGCCCGGCAGCTGGGCTCAGGGGTTTTACCCTTCGTGGTCTCACGGATCATCAACAATGTGACGGTGACCAAGGTGCTGGTGGACAACGGAGCGGGGTTGAACCTCCTGTCCGCCAGGTGAGTGGAGAAACTTCAGCTGCCGTTGGAGCAGTTGAAGCCCACTGACGCGTTCCGGGGAGTGAACCCCAGGATTGTGTGTCCCTTGGGGCGCATCACGCTGCCGGTTACCTTCGGGTCCCGGGAAGCGTTCAGGACCGAGCACCTAGTGTTCGATGTGGCGCACACCTCGTTGCCCTACAACGGGATCCTTGGTCGCCGACGCTGATCAAGTTCATGGCGGCGACTCATTGTGCCTACAGCGTGATGAAGATGCCGTCCACGTATGGAGTCCTCTCCATCAGGTGCGATCTCAAGGACGCGGCCTAGTGTGTTGGCGAGGTCGTCAAGGCCGCCGCCGTAGCCGATTCCGGTGACGAGGATGTCGCCGGAAGCGAAGGCTCGTTGCCCGGCGATCGCCCCGCAGCGAAGAAGGCCCGCGCTACCCTGCAAGAGCTTGCCGGGGGAGGCGCAGGCTCGAGCTCGTGCCCCGACAAGGGCCAGAAGCTCAAGGAGGGGGCCGCCAAGGTGAGGAAGCTGCCCCTCCAAGCCGGCAACGAGGAGCGCATCATTTGTTAGGTTCGTTGCATAGGAAACAAAAATTTTCCTACGAGAAGTGCGGAAGAAAACCCAAGAATATATATACTAGATGTATGTAACGAGAGGGATCATGAACACCATACCCTCGTAGACCGCTAAGCGTTACGATCACGAGATCGTTGTTGGTGTAGTGGAACTTTCAATGAGATCAATCTCAGTGCCGAACGGACAGCACCTCCTTGGTATCCACACGTTCAGCTTCACGTTGTCTCCTCCTTCCTCGATCCAGCAAGCGAGAGGGAGAGGTAGACGAGATCCCGGCAGCACGACGGCGTGGTGACTATGGTGAATATTCTCACGGGCAGGGCTACGCCGTGCGCGTGAGAAGAGGAGGAGAGGAGGGCTCAGGGGAGAGAGATCCAACTGAAAGCTTGGGGTGTCTCTCTCCCTTGCCCCCCCTTCTATTTATATAGGGGTAGAGGAGGCGTGGCCGGCCAGGACTATCCCGTGGCCAGGACTCTCATGCGGCCAGGACTCTCCCGCGGCCAGGACTCTCCTCCTGGCCGCATGGGCCCTGTGGGCTAGCCCCTCGGCCCATTAAGGCCAGGGTGCTCCCTCACAGGCCCATTTAGCCCAGGGATAGGTGGGCCTCAAGGTGGAACCCTCCAAATCCCTCCGGAACCTTCTAGAAGCTTCCCGGTCAAAACCGGGAAATATTCCAAACTTTCCAGAACCCTGAAAACAACTTTCCATATATAAATCTTTATCTCCGGAACATTCCGGAGCTCCTCGTTGCGTCTAGGATCCCATCCAAGACTCCGAATCATAATTCGATATCATCATCATTTATCTCATCTAACCCAAGCAACATGAAACGTTAAGTGTGTGACCCTACGGGTTCGAGAATATGTGGACATGATCAAATATCAATAACCAATAGCGGGACCTGGATGTCCATAATAGTTCCCACATATTCCACGAAGATCTCATCGGTTGAACCACTATGTCGAGGATTCAATTAATCCAGTATCCAATTCTCTTTGTCTCGCGATATATTACTTGCCCGAGATTTGATCGTCGGTATCGCCATACCTAGTTTAATCTCGTTACCGGCAAGTTCTCTTTACTCGTTCCGTAATATAATACCCCCGCAACTAAACACATTAGTCGCATGCTTGCAAGCTCATTAGGATGTTATATTACCGAGAGGGCCCAGAGATATCTCTCCGTCACAAGGAGTGACAAATCCCAGTCTTGATCCATACAACCCAACAAGCACCTTCTGGGATACCTGAAAAACATCTTTATGATCACCCAGTTACGAGATGACGGTTGATGCCCACAAAGTATTCTTCCGGTACTAGGGAGTGGCATGATCTCATGGTCTAAAGAAATAATACTTGACATAATAAAACATAAGCAACTTAAACTTAAGTGACACGATCAAAAGCTATGTTTAGGTTTGGGTCTGTCCATCACATCATTCTCCTAATGATATGATCTCGTTATTAAATGACAACACATGTCTATGGTTAGGAAACCTTAACCATCTTTAATCAACGAGCTAATCTAGTAGAGGCGTATTAGGGACACGGTATTTGTTTATTTATCCACACATGTATTTGAGTTTCCAATCAATACAATTATAGCATGGGCAATAAACATTTATCAAGAACAATGAAATATGATAATAACAAATTTATTATTGCCTCTAGGGCATATTTCCAACATCATTACCATCGGTGCGAACCTCAATGCCGAATAGGAAAGCGCCCTCATCACTTTCCTCCGGGAGAATGCCGACGTGTTCGTTTGGGAACCGTTGGACCTCCCCGGAGTCCCAAGGGAGGTGATCGAGCATCAACTCGTGGTGCGTCCGGACGCCCGCCCCGTCAAGCAGAAGATCCGCCGGCAAGCACAGGAACGTAAAGATTTCATCAAGTAAGAAGTGGACAAGCTTAAACCTGCAGGGGCTATCAGGGAAGTACTATACCCCACTTGGTTACCTAACCCTGTAGTAGTACCCAAGGGGGAGGATAAACTTCGCATCTGTGTAGATTTTACTGATCTTAGCCGTGCATGTCCTAAAGATCCTTTCCATGTACCTCGCATTGATCAAATAGTAGATTCCACTGCCGGTTGTGATTTGCTGTGTTTTTTGGATGCTTTTTCTGGCTACCATCAAATTAAGATGGCAGTCGAAGACGAAGAAAAAAACGGCGTTCATCACCCCGGTTGGCTGCTACTGCTACACGTGCATGCCTTTCGGGTTGAAGAACGCGGGCTCAACATTCCAGTGCATTACGCGAGTGTTTGGGATCCCAGCTAGGCCGAAACATTGAGGCCTACATGGACGATATCGTCATCAAATCGAAGCGCGGGGACTCGCTAATTGATGATCTGCGGGAAATGTTCGATAACCTCCGCAGGATCAAGCTCAAGTTGAACCCTGAGAAATGCACCTTTGGTGTAGACTCTGGACAGCTTTTGGGCTTCTTGGTTTTGCACAGGGTGATTCAAGCCAACCCAAAGAAGATAGAAGCTATCGAGAAAATGGAGGCTCCCCGCAGAGTGAAGGACGTGCAGCGCCTCAACGGCTGTGTAGCCGCGCTGGGACGCTTCATCTCGAGGTTGGGCGAACGCGCTCTGCCTTTCTTCAGGATAATGAAGAAGAAGGGCCCAATTCACTAGACCCCTGAGGCTGAGGCGGCATTCCAGGATCTCAAGCGGTACGTGGAGTCGCCGCCGATCCTCGTCGTCCCCAAGCCGGGCGAGCCGCTGCTACTCTACCTAGCGGCGAGTGACCAAGTGGTCAGCTCGGTCCTTGTTGCCGAGAGGGAAGAAGACCCCCCGGGGGCTGAGGTTGCAGGGCAGGGGGCTGAGCTAGCCCCGGCAACCGCCTCGGACCCGGGGACCGCCGTTGAACCGACGGCGTCAACACCGTGCCTCGGACTCGTGCAACATCCTATGTACTTCGTCCGCACAGTGTTACGCGACGCCCGCATGCGGTACCCGCAAGTGCAGAAGCTCTTGCTGGGGATTCTGCTTGCATCACGCAAGTTGCGCCACTATTTCCAGGCGCACCGCGTCACGGTGGTGTCGGGATTCTGCCTCGAGCAAGCCCTTACCAACCGTGAAGCCACCGGAAGGGTGGCCGAATGGAGGATGGAGTTGTCAGAGTTCGACCTGCACTTCACCAACACCAAGAGCATCAAGAGTGCGGCTCTGGCCGATTTCGTTGCGGAGGGGACTTCAACGGGCGTAGAGGAAGAAGAGCCGGAGACCAGCCTACCCGACAAGCTGGACGAAGGCCAGTGGATCCTGTACTTTGACAGCGCGTTCAGCCTGCAGGGAGCTAGCGCCGGAGTTGTCATCTAGTCGACCACAGGAGACCAGCTGAAGTTTGCCATCGAGCTCGACTTCCCCAACTCCACCAACAACACGGCTGAGTACGAACGGTTGCTCCCCGGGTTGCGGGCGGCGATCGCCCTCGATATCAAGCGCCTGGTTGTTCGCGGGGATTCCAAACTCGTGATCAACCAGGTTAACGAGGACTACGGCTGCCCGCTGATGGCAGCGTACGTGGATGAGGTCCGCAAGCTGGAATGCAAGTTCAAGGGTCTGTGGTTCGAGCACGTCAAGCGCAGGGATAACTTCGCGGCTGACGTGCTGTCCAAGTTGGCAGCAGAGCACCGGAAGGTTGCGGCGGTGGTGTTCTGGCACAGGCAGACAACGCCTTCGGTTGCCCCCAAGCCGGTTGCCGAGGAAGCCCCCCCAGCAACCGAAGGAAACCCCGGAGCAGCGGAGGTCCATGCCGCTGATGTAGCGGCATGCATGAGCAGGGAAACCCCGCCTTGGGCGGTAGATATCGCCCGCTACCTGAAGGGGGAAGCCCTCCCGGAAGATGACGCTGCCGCGGAACGCGTAGCCCGGCAAGCCAAGATGTACGCCCTGGTGGACGGGAACCTCTACTGGAGGCGTGCAAATGGAGTGAAACTCCTCTGCGTGCCCCAAGACGAAGGGCGCACACTCCTGGAAGAGATACACCAAGGCACATGTTCCCACCATGTGGCCTCCCGGGCTCTGGCCGACAAGGCTTTCCGGCACGGCTTCTACTGGCCTACGTGCTAGTCGATGCAGAGCAGCTAGTCAAGATGTGCGAGGCGTGCCAGTTCTACGCAAAGAAGAGTAACCAGCCGGCGCAGGCCCTACAAGTCATTCCATCCTCCTGACCGTTCGCGGTTTGGGGGTTTGACATCATCGGCAAGTTGCCAAGAGCGGTTGGCGGCTATGAGTATTTGCTCGTGGCCATCGAAAAGTTCTCTAAGTGGGTGGAAATGGAGCCAGTGCGAAAGGTGACCGCTCAGGCAGCCATCAAATTCTTCAAGGGCATTGTGTGCCGGTTTGGTGTGCCTAATGGCATCATCACCGACAATGGCACACAATTTACGAGCGCCGTGTTCCAAGCCTACTGCGAGGACATGGGCACCAAGATCCACTTCGCTTCTGTTGCTCACTCGAGAAGCAATGAACAGGCGGAGCGAGCCAACGCAGAGGTGCTGCGGGGGCTCAAGACGAGAACCTTTGACAAGCTCAAAGGCCACGGGAAGCACTGGGTCGAAGAACTCCAACCCATGCTGTGGTTGATCAGGACCACACCTAGCCGGACAACGGGTGAAATCCTTTCGCCCTTGTCTATGGGGCAGAAGCGGTGCTGCCCCTCGAGCTCAAGCATGGATCCCCTCGAGTACGCGGGTACAACAACCATAGCCAACACGAGCAGAGGGTTGACGATCTAAACTTCATCGAAGAACTTCGATGCCGGGCTGCTGTGCGGGCTGCACACTACCAGCAGGGACTCCGCCGTTATCATGAAAGGCGGGTCCGTCCCCGGGAGCTCGAGATCGGAGACCTTGTCCTGCGCCGGATACAAGGAACGAAGGCCGGGAACAAGATGGCTCCGAAATGGCAGGGCCCCTTCCGGGTAGTGTAGGTAACCAGGTCGGGGGCTGTCCGGCTTGAAACCGAAGAAGACTTGCCGGTGCAAAATAGTTGGAACCTTGAGCACTTGCGTAAGTTCTACCGTGAAGCGGCGGAGCCCGACCCACAGGTGATGCTCCGGCAGCATGCCTCTTGAACTAGTGTAGCCGGGTAACCCCCGATTGTAAACCACTAGTTTCTATGAATAAAGATAAGTGATTTCCTCTGAGTTTCAAGTTGTCCCGATTATTTGCATGTTTTCTCTTCTGTCTCCTGCTTTAGGTGCACAGAAGTCTCGTTCCATCCTTGGTTGTGAGCAGGGGGCTGCCGGCGCCTCGAAAACAAAAACCCGTTGCCAGATCACTCCGGCACGGGCCCATACCGTTGCCGGGCTCCCCGCAACGCGCATCCCGCAGAAGCTGCGTCCTAGAATGGAAAAGTGCTCACACCCAAGTTTGGCATCGACCCTTCTGTGCCCAGGGGCTGGGAGGCAGAAGGGTTACCTGTGCTCTATCCGTGTTGCGTCTTTTTCGTGCATTTCGAATTTTTTTGCTGCATCTTGGGCTCGGTAAGAATCTGACATGCAGGACAAGGACGGAATCAGGCGCACTATGGTGCTCGTGGACCACTCATGGGCTGTGTCATTTAGCCGCGCCTATAAAAGGGCGTGGTGGCCATGGAGCAACTCAGAGCAAAGCTAAGAAGATAGCTTCCGAGGCGAGGGAGGCCGCTGAGGCACGGTGGTGGTGCATGCCATCAGCGCTCAACGCTGATGGGTGCACTGCCGCCGTGCCCTTGCCGCACCCCTCCAACAGGTTGTTCCGAGGTGAGGGCTGCCGCGGAGACGCTGTGGTGGAGCCTCCATCAGCGCTTGGCGCCGACGGCGGCCCCGCCACAGCGTTCCTGCCTCATCCCTTCGGCGAGCGTTCCAAGTGCGAGAACAGACAACTAAGTGCATGGTCTTGATCACCTAACTTTCTGACGCTTAGCATTGACTCGTTGGTGTGGATTGAGCCCTCCGTGTGGCTGGGGTGTTAGAAGGACGCTTGCGGGGGGAGTGCGCTCGTCGTGCGGCTCGCGGGTCCGTCCCGTGAGTGCATGCTTGGGGATAGCTATCCTGCAAGCGGAGTGGCTCGCCGCCATTACTTGACCCCAGGTCGGCACTGCAGGTCCGTCCCGGATCCCTGGTCCGGTTAAGCGTGTCGCGCGCGCGTCCCCAACAACACAAGGCATAGCACACGAGGGCCAGTAGATCCGCCCCGCGAGTCAATCCCGGGAACAAGAAACAAGTACCAAGTAGAACAGGAAAACAAAGTTCATAAAAAGCAGGGAACGATTACACGAGCTAATAAAACATGAATTGTTCGAACGGCGCCAAGCGCAGTACTTGCAGGAATAAAAAACAAAGACACAAAGATAAAACAAGGACTGGCAGGGGGCGGCGGCGACTAGTTGCCGGGGTCTTCGGCTGGGGACTCCGGCTCTGGCTCCGGCTCCGGCTCCGGCTTCCTCTGCATTTGGTTCGCCACCTCCTCGACGAACCTGCTCACCGCCTTGCAGTGAGTGGGGCCGTCCTCGCTGTCTGACCAGGCGTCTAGCAGCGTCTCGAAGGGGAAGTCCGGGTGGTGGAGGTGCACCCGGGGGAGGATCGTCTCAACGATCTCCCTGGCGCATGAGGCTATCTTCCTCCGTGCCGTCCACCTTCGCGGCCTGCATCTCGAACCTTGGCAGCAGGTCGTGCACGGCCTAGGCGATCCCGTGGAGCTTCTTGGTCTCCCTCCGCCGCTGCTCCGCCAACTTGTCGTGGTTGCCGCGCGCCAGCACCACCGCTTTCTTGGCTTGCGGGAGGAGTTCTCCTCGCCGCGAGATCTCCGTGGCCTTGGCCACGTTGTCCTCACCCAGCTTAACGAGCTTGCCCCGTGCAGTGGCCAATTTGGAGTCGAGTTGGGCGCTCTTCTCCTTGGCGGAGTTGAGCTCCTTCTCCCGCCGTGCCGACGCCGCTGCCGCGTCCCCCGCAGCCTTGGTCTGCTCCTCCGGCTTGGTGCGCAACCCCTGGAGCTGGGAGAGGTAGTTACAGACCAGCTCGTTCTTCTCGTTGAGGCAAGCTTGGGTCGTAGCGAGCACCTCCTCGTGCTCCTTCTTGGCCTTCTCCTGCGCCGCGGCCAGCGAGTTCAGGGCTCGCTGGTGCTCGGCGCGCTGGGCCTCCAGTTGCCGGTGGAGCTCCGCCTCGAGGACAACCGGCGCTGCGGCTTCATCCCTGGCCTGCCGGGCCAGGCGCGTCTCCTCCCGCAGCCGGGAGAGCTCCTGCCGCTCCCTCTCGACGGCCTGCCACACCTCGCCGAGCTGGCCCTTCGCGAGCTCGTGGCGCTCCCTCACCTGGTTGAAGGAGGTGACGAACGCCAGTTGCTGCTCCTTGATGGTGTCAAGGAACTGGTGCCCCTGGTCGTAGATGCTTGGGTCCCAAGTCGGCCCGGCAAGGATGCCAAAATCAGGGCCGGTGGTTGCAGCGGACGACGACGAGGCCCCTGCCGCCACTGTTTGGCCGGGAGGGGCATCGTACCCCTACGGCGGAGCCTCCTGTTGCTCCCCTGCCGCAGCCTCCTCCACACCCGCGCCCACGGGTTGCGGGACTGGTGGAGTTGCTGCGCCCCCGGTAGGAGGCGCCTCCTACTGGGAGACCGCGGGATCCACGTCCTCGGCCTGCACGGCCCGGGACGGACCGCTGAGCTCCGCCTCGGCAGCGACGGTGTGCGCCGACACCGTTGTGTCCGGCGTGGTGGAGCTTGGCGCGGGAGCCTCTTCCGTCTCCTCTCTCGTCCCCGCGTCTTCGACGTTGGAGCCGAGGTCGACCACCGCATTGCCCGCTTCCGTCGTGGGCGCAGTCGGGTCTGCGACAGAGAAAAGAATTAGGATCTAAAAATAAACTAAGTTACCCGGTGATGAACACAAGGAAGCTCTGAACGAGTACCTTGCGGTGTCACCGAGCTTGCGGGAGGAGCCTCCTCCTCCTCCGTCCCAGCCTCTGTTGCCGAGGCACCCGCCACGGGCTGCACTTCGCCTCCGAATCAAGAAAGCAACACGGATGCGGATCAACAGGCAGGAGAAGCGTAAACAATAGAACCAGGGGAGGGGTCAGTACCTGTTGCCGGCTCCTCCACCAGGATTGGGTCGGCGGCAGGCGCAGGGGTGGTGCCATCGGCCCCCGCGCTGCCCCGGTCGGCGCTGGCGCGGGCCCGGGTGCGCGGCTTCTTGCTCGGCGCAGCGGGTGGCGAGTCGGCTCTCACCCTCTTGCCGGCTCCTGTCAGGGTGCCGTCTTTCGGGGGGTTGAGCCTGAACTCGAAGCCCCGGAAGAGTCCCCGCTTGGGCAGGGCCGTGGGCGCCCGTGGGGTTGCCGTGCTCCCGGTTGCCGCGGGAGCCGCCACGGCGCCAGCGGACACTGCAGAGGCGGCCACTGCTGCTTGCGCTCTTGACCTCCGCATGATCAAGGTTGCGTCATCCTCGTCCTCCTCCTCCGCCGAGGGGAGGACCGCTTGGGTCCCGGCAACATGACCCGCCTCGTCGCCGGAGGACTCGAGGTCGGGCCAGCTGAGCTCCGACTCTCCTCCACTGTCCTCGGCCACTCGCTTCCCTCGGGTTGCGGGTGGAGGGGGACGCGGGGCCCGAGCAGGGGAGTCGGACATCAGCCCCCACTCATCGCAGGGTGGGTAGCCGCTGATAATCTTGTGCAACCCCGGTACGCCGGCATGGAGGGAGGGAGCCCCCGGCGGCAGCTCTGTGAAGGGGACGTCTTCGCTGGTGATCCCCTTCACCCACGCCCGGATTGCTTTCGGGGCCACGCCCCCGTGCTGAAGGCGGGTGGTGTCCCCGGGCCCCGCGTACATCCACGTGCGGCGGGAGCGCCGCTGCAGCGGCACGATACGCCAGCTGATGTAGGTCCGCGCCACGTCGAGGTCGGTGAGCCCTGCTAGCCGCTGGGCCTTGATTCTCTCGACGATGGGGAGTAGTTCGGCGTCGCAGCTGTAACGGTTCCGCTAGGTGTCATTGGGCACCGGCAGCTCGATGGGCGTGTCGATGAACTCCTCGGGTTCCACCACACGGACCCAGCACCAGTCCGCGTGCCACTCCTTCTTGATCTTCTTCTCCGACCAGACGATGAACTCCGATTTCATCCAGTCGCGAGCGCGGAAGACCACCCCCGACGACATCGCCCCCGCCTGCTCGATGCGCGGGTAGAAGTAGTGCCGGAATTATGCCACCTACGGCATCACTCCGATGAACCCCTCGCAGAGGAACTAGAAGACGACGAGGAGGAAGAGGGAGGTGGGGTGGAGTTGCGCCACTCGAAGCTGATACGCCTCCATGAGCGCGTGGAGGAACAGGGAGAATGGAGGCACCAGCCCGGCGAGGATGAAGCGCGCGAACACCCGAAAGTCGTTCTCCTGGTACTCGGCGCCGACAGGGAAGATGAGAGTCTCCCCGTACTCATTGAACCGTGAGGCGACGGCATGCCGGACCTTGTCCAGCCCCTCGCCGTTGTAGCTGGGCCGGAAGAAGGCGTGCGTGGCCCTCAGTGCCCGCCTCTTCTGGTCCTTCTCCGAGGCGGGCTTGTTGGGAGCCGTCTCGCTCTTGCTGGCCGCGGGCTTCTTGGAGCCTTTCCCTTTCTTGGGAGCGGTGGGCGCCATGGGGAACGCGGGCGGAAGCTAGCAGGATTCAGGGGCGCAAGGGAGCGTGAGGATGGAGAAGAAAGGCTGGGGGGCTAAGTGTTTACTCCTCGGCGCAGCAGTGGGGTCTTATAGCACCCCGGCGCTAAGCAACGGTCGCATCCGCACCCTACAGATGCGCTGGGGATAACTACACTTCAAGAGGATAGCGCAGGGCGTGGCCTTAACCACCCGTGTTTAAGGGGGAGGTTAGGGCGGAAATCTCGCGCCCACTACTCTGCCCGTAACGGCAGAATCCTTGAAGCAGCGCATAGACGAGGACCCGAAGCGGCTCGGGACCCACGCGGCGGTTAAGGGCGTAGCCCGGCAACCAACCAAGGAAGAGTCCACCCGGGAACAGGCGTTGCCGGCCCACGCCCGGGGGCTACTGTCGCACCAGTTGCACCCGGGGTGCCACCGCTGCATGACGCATGGGCCACCTCGCTTGCAACCCGGGAGGATCGCACCCCGGGCAGCACCCCGCTAGCTGCCCGGCAAGTCACCAGCATGGCAGGGCTAGCCGGGCTGCGGGGGTTGCCTTGGAGGGCAGCAAGAGAAGTCCCGCTTGGGCGCTTCCCGGGAAGGTTACTTGCCGGGACGGGCGTTTCCGGGCGCAGGCACCCGTAACAGGAGCGGGACCGAGTGGACAGGACAGCGACGCCACGTGGCCACTTGGCGTGCTCCCCGTGCGCAGGGTTCGTCAGGACAAGGAGTGAAGCACACTCAAGCATTAAATGCACCGATAGAAAGGGGATTTCCCGTCCAGTCAGCCTACACTGACTGGCCTGGTGTAAATCCTAGGCACGTAGGACCCTAATTGCAGGGGTACCCATCCTGCATGCGAGCCAGCGCAGCAGGGCCGAGCTGCCCCGGCTCCGTGTTCACCATTTGTCACCCATGCATCGAGGCACCTGTGGTATCCCCTTGGGTATAAAAGGAGGCCCCCGCCAATGGTCAAAGGGTTCGGTCCGGTTTGGGTTTAGATGGATTCTTAGTTCACTACTAACTCTAGCCAAGAGTAGCAAGTAGCACTTAGCTAAGAAGAGAGAGAGAGCACTTGGGGACTCCCCCCGGCAACTTGTAAACCCTTGCTCATCGGTAAATAGCAAACTCAGAAGCAGGACGTAGGGTTTTACACCTCAGGGTGGCCCGAACCTGGGTAAAAACGATCCTGTGTTCATCGTGTCCCACCGCTTGACATTGGCCTCGCCGGCGATCGCCGGAGCAATCCCCGTCGTCCACTGCCGAACCTAAAAGGGGGTGCTCGCGCATCCCCGGTGTCTGAGCCCCGTGCTACGATAGTCATCATCACAGAATTAAATTTGTCACCCCATGGAACTAAATGTTCGCTTCCTAGCCTTCTGACGCGATGGGATAATATTGCCACCCGATGCAACATAATTAAGTTGTCGTCCCACATAATTAAATTGTCACCCCATAAGACATGTCCAACCAATCAAATGGCTAGCCGAGTGTTCGCTCTGGGAGACTAAAGAACAAACGTTCACTCGTTATAAATTCTAATTGTTAATTATTGTTGTGCCTTTTTTTGAATTATATGTTACTTAGATTGCTAAAGTCCCTCATGACATGAATATGAGTTACTCATTTCGAGTCTGAGTAAGTACAAAACCTATCATTAGTTTTCGACATAAGAAAGAAAGTCTGGACATAAGGGTGCAAAACTTGTAGTAAAAAGCAGTAATTTGTAGGACCTTAATAGAATAATTAGACTAATTGAATTAGTGGTTGATTGATGATGTAAATTCCTGTGGAGATGTTTAGACAGCCGAAGTGTGCACGTAAAATAACGATTCAGCTAGATTGGGGCTCCATTATAAAAAATTAATAAGTACAAAAGCACTCTGAATTGGGTCACTGGAGATATTAAATCGACCAAAAGTCATACATATCTGAGTACATGGGCGAAGGACAATTTATTTTTGAGGTAGGTCGAACTAATATCCATATTTCATGTATTTTTTTTTAGTTTTTAATAATTTTTATGACATTGTATTTTTCAACGTTTAATATTTGAATATGTGAATTTGTATTAATTTTGGGAATTAATTTAATATTTACGAGTAATCATAAGCAGACGGCTGCAATAAGTCTCATAGAGTAGAAAACAATGACAAATATATGACTTTTTTTGTAAATGCCTCACCAAAATCTGCATGCATTTTTGTGACGATCTTTGTGCTATGTATTTTGGTAATCTAATGTTTCATAGAAGGCTATAACAAATAGATATGAATTGTCAACTCGGATTTTTATAACTATTAATATGTAGTTATATCTTGTTATTGTAGAAACATCTTCATAATTAGATATGTGACATAACAAACGAGACTCTTCTTAGCAAAGATATTTTGTTGCATTAACAACACTAAAAAACGTATAAAATAATATATGTATTGTGTATAAAATAATTGGACCAGGCCGGCCCGAGGCCCCACCTATGCCGTGCCTAGGATTCAACCTCGGGTCTTAGCCAACCCAGCACGGACAGTTCTATATTTCTTTTTTTAGGATTAATACATTTGGCCCATTAACTTTCTCAATTCTGACCCAACCCAACTCATTTTTACATTTGGCCCATCATTTCTACCGGTTTTGGCCCATTTTTTATTTTTTGCTGGGCCCGTTGGGCTTAACAGGCCTAGGCCAGCCCGTCCGGGCTCGATGTTGCACCTGGGCATGGAGGAAGAGTTTTGGTGCCGGCCTGGCCCGGCCCCTCTATTGTCAGGCTTCATCGGGCCGTGCCCGTTTATCCCGAGCCGGGCCAGCCCGTTGGCAAATTATAGTTTGGCCCATCCCGGTGCCGAGCACTCCAGCCCCCCTCGCTCCGTTGCTCATCTTCCTCCTCGCGCGTGCCGCAGACCCCTGCCTCATCTGCCTCGTCTCCCCCTTCGATCCTCTTGCTCCCGACCTCCCATCATGTACCCCACGAACCCTTTAGGTCCCCGTCGTAATCTCCCCCAATTCGTATAGAGGCAAAAATCAAGCCTTGCTCTACTGGTTCCTCCGCCTGTGTGTGAGTAGGTGGCGAGTTAGAGCTATAAATATAGGAAAAGAAGTCAGGCATTACATTGTTATACCATAGCTTCTAGTTCACAAGTTTGTGTGATAGATGTTTTATATTTTTGTTAGCCGATGCGTAGGCTTAAGAGGCATCAGGAGTAGGTAACTTACAGTTTCTTTTCAAGCAACAACGTTCATGCTAGATGTGCCTCCAGATCGGGCTACGTTTCAACGCGCAACCTGCAACCGGTGAAACGTGTGTGGCGGAGGTGAGCGAGTTCGAAGGCCAATCGTGGCACTGGGGAAACGAGGTGGACATCAAGCTCTGAACTCCGGAGACAGCAACACATGTACTCTCTGTTTCAAATTGTACCTGACTTCAGAAACCAAAAACTGAACAAATAGAAATCTTGCCCCTTGGAAACATTAAACAGAAGTTCTGTGATTCAGCACTTATTTTATTTTGCACTTGATCGACATTTTATGTAGTTGATTACGTGCGCAGGCTGCAATAACTTGCCTGGTCTAGATTTCTGGACTCTGTCGATTTCTCTGTTTCTGAATTTTCATTCAAGCAGCTTCCGAGGGAGAGCTCGTGCGTGGAGGTGGCTTTTTCGAGGGAAAGGGAAACGGGGAGCTAAGCAACGGCTTAAATAGAAGGAGAGAGGCAGCAGTCGTGGCTGCGGCAGTTGCCGCCGGTGCTGCCCACGACCAGGTGCACGAGCAGAAGAAGGAGAAGCAGGGGCTGCAGCGTTGCTGGGTCGAGATTGAGAGAGAAATGGGCTGAGTCTAGAGAAGGAAGGAAAGGAGAGATGGGCTGAGAGAAAAAAAAAATTGGCCGTCGTGAGGAGAAGGAAATCAAATACCATTCAAATTTAATGAATTGCAGAGCAAACACAATTATCAAATGTGCTCTAGTAAATATAAGAGACAATTTATAACTAAAGGTTGGACAAGTAGGTTCCTGCAAGAAAAAATTATTTGGTAGCATCTCAGTAGATGAATGTTGGGCTCGTCATACAAGTCCATCGGTTCGGTTGCTCAAATCAACTCAATATATTCGAATTAATTCAAACAAAACTCATAAACAGAATAATCAGCTTAAGTAATGCCTGTTTTCTTACAAGACTGAAAAAGCATAAATTTTGGGATGTTACACTGTGTGTATCTCTTCAAATCAACAAATGAAACATTAGATTATTTCAAGATCTCGTAAAGCCAAAGTTCAGAACCAACTTTTATTTGTCATTCTTGGAGCTACCTCAGAATATATATATTCATTCACTCACTCACTCACATTTATTTGTCTACGTGAGACCCTCCAACCATATCCAAGGACCTGTGGACGAGAGCCCATTTGATGAGGTGCAGTCAAGACTGTAATTAAGTCAACACTATCTTCTGCATTAACTTCAATTGATAATTCCTTCAATTCAGAGTATTCACTTTAGCGTTGAATAAACTATTAGACTACTTTTATATTTGTAATTAGATAATAAATTTTTTTCAGACTATCTGCACTACAAATGTTGTTCAAATCCTGGTTTGGACACCAACTCCTACCTCAACTGAGTAGTCACCAGCAACCCGCGTGCCACCTCCTGTCAATGGAAGGCAAAGAAATGAAAACTGTCTTCTCTGGCCAAAGTATCAACTTTCATGAAATACTCCTGGTAACAGTACTGGCCCTGTTTGTTGGTGCATGGATCCTGATGCCACTCAAGCCTACCTACTTAATCACTGGAGTGCCATGTCAAATGCGAACCGATCCATTCCATAAATTCGAGAAACTAAATGAAAAAAAGAGTCAAAGTTGAGACCATGATCAGTGACATGTTATCTTCTCCATTCCAGCTAGAGTTTCAGAGAGAGATATAGACGTTTTGGTTTATGGACTCCGGGAAATAAATACCTTCAGTGGTGACGCCATACATCTACGTTTTTATTTCCTTTCTTCTTTCTTGGAGGAGCTGATGAAAAATATACTAGCTCGTACCCTATTTAAAATCGAGTGTCCTGATAGGAAGTGTCACTTACATTGTGAACAAAAACCGAAGGAATTCGCAGGCTTTTCAAGCATGACACGGTAATCATGGAGAGCAATTTAAACAATAATGAATGAAGCATGAATACATTGATGCAACTAGTACGAAACAATTGGTGAGCACTTCAACTATTCTTTGTGGAATATTATTGGTAATAACTGTAACTCCGCTAGCTCCGGACAATTTGTGTGTGCAAATAATAGATTGAGTTGAGACCATATGGCATATTTTGAGGAAACATTGTGGCATGCGAAGTCAATCCGCACACGAAGAAGTATTTTGATTCTATTTCTTGAAACTGGATACACATCCATATTTTTCACATTACACAGAATTATTTTCCCTGACTTGAAATTTTTCTTACGTACAACAATAAAACTTAGCAGACTTTGGAAGGCGCTCTGCTGAGGGTGTTCCAGTCAAAATGCATGTGTTTATGTTTTCTTGGCATGTTTTTTGGACAAACGCCTTAATAAGTTATGGTTTTCAGCCATTTTTCTATAAATCCCTAAAATAAAGAAGATTTTGAAGCATTGGTGAAAACTCCCGAAGGGGAGGAGATATTGAGGAATTTCCTCAAAATAGCCTTGAAATGAAAGGAGATTTTGAGGTGTTATTTTTAGAACGCCTTTTAGGGAGTATATCAGATAGAAGACTGGGCTGGGCTTTGGCCAGGATTAGGATCCAGCCCACAAGTGTCTTCATGGCTGGCTGGAATCGGTGTATTCAAGGTAATTATACATCTAGATCCCCATGCTTCAAGACAAGCAAATCATAAACATCCAAGACAAGCAATCATAAACATCCAATCGGGTAAGTAAATCATAAACTTGATCTTATTTTCTACGTAGTAGACAAGCAAAAAATTTCCCACGACAAGAAGCCCTTTCTTTTCTGGTATGTTAATTCCCTACGCCTCTCAATCCCACGTCATCAAAACGCTAGGCAAGCAAGAAGAACGCCTATCTTGAGCTGGATTTCGATCATTGGTGGATTCTGAACTCAAAGTTAACCTGCACGCGTTAATTTGCCATACGAAACTCTCCTGTTCTGCTCTTTCTATAGGTTCCAAGCAACACGCGAAAGAGAAATCTTTCTTCTTACTCTGATTTTTTTTTTGAAAGTGTACTCTGAATTTATCCCTATGTTAATTGGCTGCCACCATCCTTAATTATATTGTCGCAGCACCAGAAGCAGCATCATGGATCATTACATTGAGTCTTTAAACTGCTGCCAGACCTGGTTCGCGACGGAACACTCAAGCAACAGTGGAACTCTATATATGAAGCAACAGTTGAGCTCGCATGGTAACATCTTCGGCAACACACTGAACAGTATTTAGATCCTAGTTACAGAGTTTCAGAGCAGCAGGAAAGAAGAACAAAGGGAAAAGCTTGATTTTCTTTTATTTCAATTCTTTTGTGAAAATGTTCATCGCCTTAAGCAAGTTTCCTCGTACCGGGGACAAGAAGGTCTGGGCTTTAGTTTCTTAACACTGGCTTGCTCATGTATGTCGGTTCCTCCTTGATTGGGCCTCGTCATCTTGTGGCTTATCATGTTCACTGTCCGTGAGAGTGAGCCCGTGACAGTCTACCGTAATCCTTCCAAGTTTTTTCATCAACCTTTGCGTTGGAACGGTATCACGCTCTGCATGATACGCACCAGACTGGTCAAGGAACAGGCCCAGACCGAGTCCCGTGGCCACTCCCGCTTGTGGCCGCGCTTTGAAGGACTCATCAATCAAAGATGTCAGACAAAATATCCCGATGCCTCGCATCCCTACTGTAGAGAATTCGCTGTCCTCGGTCGATTGGAACTGTAATACATGATGTGGTAGATAAAATTTCATTTCTCCTGCGATGTGTCGATGTTCTGCTATTTATAGGGCACAATAGGACCAGTCCTGCCAATTGTATTTTATTTTATTTTCACCCTGGCAAAATGGGACCGATCCTGCCAAATAATACGTGCCTGTGTGTCGTGACTATCTTCTTCCAATTCGAGACCCTTCTCGTGACCTGCATCTATCATGACGGTTAGATCATCTCGAGCCACCCAAAAACTGTCATACTATTGTTGCCAGAAAAGGGAACAAGAAGCAGCTAAGAACAAGAATACAAGTACATTAATTCCAGTAGATTTTCAACGAAAAGACAAGAGGCATATATCTTTCCAGTTTTCAGCTATCGTAGTTACCCAACTTAAGGGATGCAGGTGCCTTCAATTGATAGGAATTCACGATAGTTATTGATTGCTCAAAGTAACGACTTGTATTTTTTATGTACTTTTTGCGAGAGAACGACTTGTATTTTTTCTATTGGAAGCCAGACAGTGTAAGGCACCACCTTAATTTCAAAGATGAAATTTAATTCTATGGGATAATTGAGCAACAACACTCATTAAATTCTTAGATACTACCCAAGATTTGCATCGTCTTCCTTACAAAACATTTGTTGGTACTTGGTACCGGCGGATGCTAAGCTTTCATATTAAAGTTCATACAAACATGCACACATCTTCTATAGTCTACTCCAGAAACACAGGAAGCATGTTGGCCCTCAGCATCCTCACTCTCGTAACGACAAACAACTAGTTTTTGCCGGCTTTCATCCGGTCTCCCTACCATTTTGCGGAGCGTACGTAGCCAACGTGTTGGATGTTCCCGATACCTTCCAACCCTAGGCCTGCACACATAACATTTACATCCGTAACAAAGTGACTCTGGATGTACTCTTGAGTATAATAAGTGGTCTGGAATCAGCATCTTGCCCACTTCGACACAACGACCGAAGGATGCATCTATATATCTGCATATAGTATACACCAACTAAAACATGAAGGTCATCTCCTATGTGCACATTTGTACGTACCTACCTAACGTCCTTTCGAAAATATTTCTCATTAATTGCGGACCTGTTTTGTACTTTGTAGTAAACAAAACCCCTTCCAAAAAAGAAGTAAACAAAACGATACTGTTCACGTGTAGTGGTAAATGAATCGATGCAAATAACAATTTAAATGTGGGCAAATAACCGGTTGAAAAACAAGTTTTTGCATGGTGTTTTCTGCCCGTTCTTTTTAGGATCCTGACTTTTTGCATCTAATATCCTACCAGCATTTTCCAGCTAATTAATATAATAAACACAAAATGCAATGTAACGTAACAAATTATAGGGCTAGTCAAGTTACAAGAGATGACTTGATGGATACTTGAAGTTACACAATCACCCCAAATGCTAGACAAAGTTTTGAGCGCACAAATAATTGTCTTATAATGCGGTCGGCTGGAGGCCCCGATTTGGACTCACCGAAGGATCTTGATCTCTGACCGAGCTTATCAGCCCACAAGTTTGAGTCCAATCAACAACATACTATATAGGTCGCCTGCCACCATGTGTACGTCGATTCGGGTCGTCTCAAAATAGAGATCGAACCCATGGTCTAACTAATGCCTGGTAGCGTTTGACTAGTCTTCTCAACATGAGCCTACACAATTTTTTTAATGGATATGATGGACATACATAAGGGGAAACGTTAGAATTTTCGTGGACAAGAATTAAGAAACATCGATGTCATGCACATATTTCCATTGCCTCTCATCCCTATGCCTGATATTTCTCGGGTACCGTATCATACCGTTACATGCAGACCAGCAAGGTAAAACACACAGTGCACTTCCATTCCTCTACTATGCGACTGCTCCTTGGAAGACGTCTCATATTTATGAGAGGAAAGTTGGTGACACCATGAATAATAGTGTTGTCCTCACAGATTGACAGGTTCTTCAATGTTTTTTTGTGCACGCTGTTAACAACTTTGCATCACATATTTAGGAGTCTGTCTTGCGCAACTTCAGAGTTTGTAACACTGGTAGGGAGAGCAATCCAGGCAGCTCGCGAGCTTGCCAAACTAGCCAGAGTTCACGCTGTTAACAACTTCTGGATGGGGCATGTACCACTCCCAACTGAAGATGATGTGTTTGTTCTGAATGACTCTCTAAACCGCTTTCCCTTAAATCAATGAAATATCCACTTCTCAAAAAAAAAAAAGTTGCTCTGATAGAGGTGAATACGTAGAATTTCTGTTTAACTACTCCCAAATTAAACTCTTCAGGGTTTTCAGGAACTAATTTTGGATTTTTTAACTTAACTCTAGCGCAATTAGTTTGATTCGTTAGGAAACAAAAAAAATGACAAGGGAAAATATTATTCAAATTGCTTCCGATGCAACTTAAATTTGCTTGGATCTGAAGAATTTGTTTCTAACATAGCTTGTTTTGAATGTAGCGAATTATGCTTCCTAGACCCGGGAATTTGCTTCCATGATGAAAGAAATTTGCTTCACACGTGATAGGAATTTGTTTCGGCTGGAAGAACAATATTTGCACCTTCATGATTACACATGGTTCTAAGGAATTGGAGGGGGGTTTCAAATGAAGTGAAAATTTCTTCTGTTGAGTGGAGAATTTGCTTCAAAGGACAAACATTACAAATTGGTAATCAAGTTTGTCCAATCGGGATTATGCCTTGTTTGAGGAACAGAGAACATTACATACGTGTCCTAGTTCGAGAGCTTACTACAGTTTTCTCGAAATGCTCTTGTTTTCTGTGGCGGCCAAAGCAACACGGGGTTCATCAAGGACCCTCGCGTGTCTACCTTAAAGAAATCCTTTCAAGCTTTGGTCAATCTTTGAAGAACTCTACAATTAAGCACGAGAGATCCTAATGCTTCACATGTCTACCGTAGAGGATTTGGGTGACACATTCTTCGGTGGAACAGAAGTATACAAGTGGGTTCATGATGTGGTTTCTCCAACGATGTTCTGCTATTTATAAGCCAGAATTAGACTAGTCCTGCTAATGATATTTTTTCATGAAGTAAATTTTTTACCCATAAATGAATTGGGTCTGCCTCTAGAAGAGGGCCAATCTATAGGTAAAGTTGGGGTTGGACCATGATGGAACCTTCCTGCTGACCCAACCGGGCCCACAGCTTTTCCGCGCAAGCACATTCTCACCATAGTCCCCTCAGAAAAGAGTGAAATACAACGCTACTCTGTAAACTCGAAGAGAATGCGCGATTTAGTCCACGAACTCAGAAAACGCACACATAAAGCCGTAAACCGGTATTAGTGTAACACTTCGGTCGAAAAACTGTTCGGTGGGATCAATTCCGACCACGTGGCTGCCACGTCGGCTTAAGCCAGGACCACGGGTTGTTGCTGGCATTTCTTGGAGTTCTTTTCACAAAAAACTAACGTAATTATAGGAAAAAAATTAACATAATCCTCTGTGGGTTGCTGTTAAATTAGCAAAAAATTAACAAAATTTAACAGCGTTCTAGTTTTTGTCAAGCAAAGCTAAAACAAGCTACGAAATTACAGGTAAAGGCCTCGATCAGTCTGATCGGGCAAACATTGTATCTGGCAAAACAAGAAGATTAAAAGACCAGAGCACTATCCAGCAAACACCAAAAACACCAGATCATAGCTGAATTCAAACAAAGATCACAGTCTTTAGCCTTCTTCATCAGCCACCAAGGCGTCGAAGCGTCAGAGCCCATCCATGACTTCACGAATAAGCTTCCTCAACCACCCTTCTGATCTTGTGGACACCAGCTTCAAGGATTCTTCGTTTTGATTCTTTCTGCAGGATGTTCCAAGAGATAAGAGTATTACACAAGGAGAAGATAATAGCTGAGGGATCACTTGGCATTTGTTGCCCGAAGCAAGCGTTATTTCTAGTACGCCAGATAGTCCAGGCCACTGCTGCTGCCCCTACCAGCATCAACTTCCTTTGACTCCCAGGGAAGGAGCTATACCAGGCCCCAAACAAATCTGTCGAATCATTCAGGGCCCTAGAGAAACCCAGTGCACATAGGACCACATGCCATAAGAATCTGGACACAGAGCATTGGAACAGAAGGTGTTCCACCGACTCCTTCGATGAGCAGAAGTGACACTGATCACATCCTGTCGCTACTACAGAAAACCCCATCCGTGACCCCCCTCCACAATGGCGGTTAAAACGGACCAAAAAACACACCGCCACTGGAGGCCTCTCGAGACATCCACGAGGGCCACCAGTGGCGGTGAATATTGTCCCGAAACAAGTCACTGCCACTGGTGGTCCATCATCAGTGGCGGTGATAACCACCGCCACTGGCGCTGCCCATGGAAACCCTAACAACTACCAATGGCGGGCGTCCAAAAGAACCGCCACTGGTAGACCACCCGATACATGATGGTACTACTCAGTCTCATTGACCTTCCTAGAACCCCTTAAGCACCGCCCGATCACTCGTTTAGAACTCAACCGGAATGGGGAACGCACTGAGCACTGAGTAGTAACCACCGGTAAGTGGGGCGGCGGAATCCCTTTTTATGCTGGTCGGAACTCATGTAAACTAGCGAGGTGGGACTAAAAAGGGGAAACTGGTGGGAGAGCACCAGTGGCGGGCCTAAGGTTACCCGCCACTGGTGAGGCGCTGTGGCGGTTTATTTTTCCGCCAGCTGCTGGAGGTCGCCAGTGGCGGTTTATCCATACACCCGCCACTGGGGACCTTCCTATATATTTGTTCGCAATATTTTTCTACTGTGAATGCATATTTTATTTGCTTGTTTTGATTTCGAAAACAATTAAGAGATATGGATTTTTTTTAAATCTTATTACATGCTATTTTCATTATAAAGGAGAAACAAAAGTTTTTAAGCCCGCCCGGGTCATCTGAGCGTTTTGGGTTCGGGCCCAGCCAGGCGAACCCGGGAGCAGCCTACTACCTACTAGGCCAGAGCGGACCCGGGCCCACGGGGCTGTAATCTGAGCCCACAAAGAACAGTACAGGTACCGGGCCCACGGGCCAGGCGAGGAGCACATGAGACAGGCGAGAGGAATATTTGGAAGCTGATGGGAGAAGGAAGGAAAGCCTTATATACTGGTCGAATCGCTTGTAAACTAGCGAGATGGGACTAAACTCCCACCTCGCCTCGCGCGGAGCCCGCAGAAGGCCACCAGTGGCGGTGATTTCCTAAAACCCTCCACTGGAAGTGGTACCAGTGGCGGTGATTACAGGGAAACCCGCCACCAGAAGAGGGAATCAGTGGCGGTGATTGTCGTGAAACCCGCCACTGGTGCGTGCTACCAAAAAAGGAGACAAATGTTTTTTTAGCCTGCCCGGTCAACTAGGCTGTTTCAGGTTCGGGCCCAGCCAGGGGAGAACCCAGGAGCTGCCTACTACCTACTAGGCCAGAAGAGCACGGGCCCACAAGGCTATAATCCGAGCCCACCAGTGCACACATAGGGTACTGGGCTCACAGGCCAGGCGAACGGGAGTGGACGAGAAAGCGGCATTTGATTTTATTCGGAATCTGCAATGGGAGGGAGAGGAAGCCATTTATACTGGTCGAATTGCTTGTAAACTAGCTATGTGGGACTAAACTAACAACTCGCCTCGCGCGGCAGCCCGCAGAAGTCCACTAGTGGCGGTGATTTCCGGAAACCCGCCACTGGAAGGTGTAGCAATGGCGGTGATTACAGGGAAATCCGCACCGGAAGCGGGCACCAGTGCCGGTGATTTTCCTGAAACCCGCCACTGGTGAATGCTACATGACTTAGGGATTTCCCAAATCTTGTCCAACTCACCGGTGGCGGTGAGTTCTGTGAAACCCACCACTGGTGATGATTTCAGAATGCACTATTATAATCCTATTATATTCTCCGCGTTCCCAAAAAATTTAGCAGTTGTACTTTTGGGTGTATAATAATATTTTTTGTTCTCAATACAAGTTTTAGACATTAACTTATAGTATTTCATACAAATTTCTTTGATTATGTGTGGCTTTGGTGCTAATTTAATTCCATAAAATTCAATTTTCATCAAAATGAGCTGAAACTTGGCATGGGAACACCTCTCAGTCTAATGAAGCCACATGAAAAAAATCAAGCCCAAAGTTGTTATAATGTTACAATTTGGATGTTGGCTTAGAAGGTATCAGAGATATCTACCTAGATGATCCCAATATGCTATTCTTATGGGCTTCATTTGGAATTTTGACACCAAACTTCATATACAGGCATATTGTTGTGTGAGAAGACTCCATGTCAAATATCAGACCATTTTGAGCAATTTTGTAATTTATAACAATTTTTAACCACAGTAAACACTACAAAAGCATAAATATTTCATTTTCAGCAATTTATTTAGCATTGAAATCTTTAGTGAGACAAGAAATAATTATTATACACTTGAAAGTACAGGTGCCATAATTTTCAGAAAGACACAGAATATAATAAGAATATAATACTAGAGCAAAAATATTAACCAGTGGCGGGTATATATAATATCACCGCCAGTGGTGCGTGGAACAGCCATGTGGTAAACCCTCACTGCTGTTCCAATTACCAGTGGCGGGGTTTCCATATACCCTGCACTAGTGGGTCACCAATGGCGCGTATCCGGAAATCCCTGCCACCGGTGGTCTCTTGTACCAGTAACCCTAGGAAGGGTCGCCAGTGGCGGGTATCCACGAAATACCCGCTATTGGTGATGTTCCCTATATATATTATAGAGAGGGACTTAGCCAAAATTTTCGTATCCGAAGCGCGCGTCCTCCCCGACCAGCAGCGCTTCCTCGACCTCCCCGACGACGAAGTGCTGCACAAATCTTGCGCCGCCGCCGCCGCTGCCCTTCTCCCTCGCCTCCCATCCCCTCCCTCGCGCCTCCCTCACCGCTGCCCTTCTCCTCGCCTCCTCGCCGGAACCCTAACCTAGCCGCCGCAGCCATGTCTTCGAAGGACACGAGCGGGGGGTCGCAATGGACGAGGAGGAGCGGGAAGCCCCTCACCCCGCTGCCGGCCGCCGGATCCGGATCCGGCGGCCCCGCCTTGCCGCCGCCCGGCCCGCATCGCCGGGGGTGCGGCCGGGCCGCCTCGACGCCGCCGCCTCCACCGGCCCTGGCCCCGCCTCGTCCGCCGACGCTGACCCCACGGCCACCGCGACCCCTGCGACCGCCTCCACCGCCGACACCACCACCACGGCGGCCGTCCCTGTCCGTGACACCACCACTGCGGCCATCCCCACCGCCGTCACCGCCCCTGCCCAGGTAAGGGTTAGGGTTAGGTTTAATTTTCTGTTAAATGGGTTCAATTTCATGAATTTGCTGTTGTTTAGTGTCAAATTATGGTTCAGTTTGAAAATTTTGGTGTTAAATTGGTTCAATTAGATCAATTTGCTGATGTTTAGTGGTAAAATAAGGTTCAATTTGATTAATTTGCTGCTAAATGGGTTCAATTTGATCAAATTGCTGCTCTTAGTGTCAAATTATGGTTTAATTTGATTAATTTGCTGCTAGTTATGGATTTTTTGATGAAATATGATTGAATTTGATCCTGACCATCGTGTCGGTTGATATGAGGAATGTGGATCCGGCCATCATGTCGGGTCGTTGAGAAGAGTCCGGCCATCGTGCCGAGGGGGTATATGTGGGTGGGAGTTTTTTTTATGCAGGTATAAAATTCGGATAGACTCATTTGTTGTTTTACAGCAATGGTCATGCCGAAATTTTCTTGTTTTACAGCATAGGTCATGCCAAATTTTTCTTTTTTTTTAAATTACTTTTATAAGTGTTGGATAGGAACCTCAGGCTCGCGTTGAAGAGGTGCCTGAGCAGCTACCGGTTGTGGAGGGAGAAGTCGAAGAAGAAGCGGAGGCATCTTCCTCAGGCTCGGAAATTGCCATGAGCGAAGAAGGAGCCGAGGAGTAGCTGAAGGAGCTAACGAGGAAGAAGCCCAGGGTGCGACGTCTCAGGCTACGAAGTCGACTACTCAGTCGAAGTCCAAGCGGGGGGCGAACAAGGTGCCGACGGAGTCGTGGGTCGTCACCAAGCTAAATAAAGAAAACTACCCGGAGGAACCGGTGGAGGCTGTAGAAAGATTCTCGAACACGAAGATGGATCTCGGATCTATCAAAGATGGAGCGAAGTCCCGGAAGCTTTGAAGCAGGACTGTTACGAGGCGGCATGGAAGCGGTTCGTGCCTACCAATGATGAGATCAGGAGACGGTTAGAGTGGCGGATGCACCAAGTCATGAGGAAGGGCCAGAGCACGTGGCAATAAAACTGCAGGAAGCTCATCGGTAAAGACTGGAAGACAGAGGTTAACAAGCACTGGAAGGGGATCTTAGAGGAGGACTTGGAGAGGTTCAAGGTGTGGTTCAGGTCAGATGAATTCAAGGCCAGCCAAAAATGGTACAAGGAGCTTCGTGAGAAAAGGCCCTTCGACCACCACCTCGGCAGTCGTGGACGCCCCGGAAAGGAGAAGGTGTGAGCGAAGGAGGACGCCACATTGGACCAAGCCGGTATACAGCCGAGGGTCCCATCTTTGCTTCGCGGTGAGCGCTCCAGCAAATGGTTGCGGTCGTCCATGACCGCAAATCAGTGGGCGGGCCTGGAGCCTATGTCAGAGAAGCAAGAGGCTGCACTCGTAAGGCCTCGTCCTGACATCTTCTTTTATCGGTTGGGCTTCTTATACTCACATATAAGATTAACACCGAGCATGTTGTTTTTTGTATACAGGTGCAATGGTAGAGTGGGAGTCGGATGGCTCCCACTCGTCTGTCAACCAACAGCGGGATGATGCCATCAGCTATGCTCTGCAACGAAATCAGCACGAGGGCCATATGCGAGGTATCGGTTCCAGGCCCTTTCGCAGGCAGATGGCGAAAGAGCAAGGTTCCCACAAATGCAGAAGGGCGTCCAGCAAAGAATAGAGCTCAAAGGAATTAGATGAGAAGATCCGAGTGTTGGCGAGGGAGGAGCTCAGGAAGCTCATGCGGCATGCAAGGGATCAGCGTGACGTCGACAACTTCATTGATCACGATCACGGTGTTTTCCTGCCGGCGCCCATCCAACCAACCCCAACCACACCGGATCCGTCCCCGCTACCCAATAAGAGCACCTCATGCTCCAGCACCAAGTCCCAACTTGACCCGCTTGGGCCACCCGACAGGAACCTCACGGTAAGCGTCTTCGTGCGCTACGAAAAATAGTGAAATACCACTATCATGCTCCAATTTATTAATGATGTTGCCATGTTTGTCATGCGCAGAAGGGCGTCAAATGCCGGCTACACATGCCGACGGTGGGGAATCCTCTGGGCGCGCGCGGGTTGCTGATGCCACGTACGGCCGTGGTACACCACGTGACCCTACGAGACGACATGGTCATGGTGCAAGTGGACTCCGTGCTCAAGGGCTTCGAGGACGAACCGGTCCCTTATCCTCCGCATGAAGAGGCGACGACCCTAAGGGATTGCGTCAACTCCTACCTCATCTGGCCTAGGAGGTTGCTGGTCCTCGCTACGGAGCCGTCTCCATCTCCGTCGCCCCGCCTCGGTCCGTCTCCACCCGCCCGACGCCTAACGTCTCCGTCGCCGCATGGCGCCTCACCCGGTCCTTTGGACTACGAGCCCGTGGAATGAAACTTCTCACCTGCAGCGGAGTGCAGCGACGACAATGCAGGCCAAAATCCTCCGTCGCCGCCCAAACCTGAAGCCCCGAAGCCATCCGCACCAGGACCCGTCCCTCGGAGAGCCGCAGCACAATCGGCCCCGTTGGAGCGCCGTCCCAGTGCCCCTGCTGGGATGCAGGTCCCCTAGAAACCGGACAGTTCCGATTTCCTGAGACGCAGGAAAAACAAAAGGGGGACAAGCAGCAAGGCAAGCAAGGGCTCCTCCAAGGAGGGAAACAGTCATCTTCTACGAGAAGAAAACCAAAGACCGCGCCGCGGATAGAAGGGATTTGGGAAGAGCGATCAGACATTCTGAAGATGCCCACCCACCCCCGTGTTGGAGATAGATTGCCTGATGTGTCTTATTTCGGGACAGGCAATTCTCCCAATTTTTGTTGTTCCACCCCGGACAACCGATGGTGTCCCAGGATGACCTGTATCGCCTGCCACGGAAGATGCAAGAGTTCCATGAAAAATACATGAATGTGGCATCATCAGGCACAGACCTAACAAATCTGGAAATTAGGGTTCGAATGCCAAAGCATTATGGCTTCTTCGACTCCAATACGGGGGAAATCCAGAAGGAAATTGACGTTACCTTCGACATTGACTTCCTCGACTTGTTTCACCTCTTCAACCGCAAGTGCCTCGAGAACGCCATATTAAGACTGTGGTGTGTACACTACACGAGGGAGGCCTATAAGGTGAAGCAATGTGGGATGGCCGTCGCCGACCCCTTCTCTTCAACGCCACTTTGCTTGGTCCAGACCCATTGTTGGCCGAAAGTAGAAGGTTGGCGATTGAATATCTCACTCAATTCATGTTGAAGCACAAAGACCGCTGTTTTGTATTGATATTGTACCATCTACAGTAAGTCTTTTCAATTCGCGTGAATACATAAATCTTTTTCCGTCGGAAGACTTGCTTGTTATATTATTTGGCTAATACAATGTGCGTCCTTTTGTGAAACAGTGGCCATTGGGTGACAATCGCCATCTGCCTCGATATGGGAGGGGTCACATATTTTGATCCACTGCGACACAAGGGGAATGAACCACAACGCGACTTTGAGCCGATCAAATATGTCATCGACGCAGCCTATCGCAACGCGGTGAAATGGTACGGGATGACTGGCTTCAGCCGCAATCCTGATGCTCCCCTCAAGCACACTTTCAACTTCCCCTGCGAGCAACAGCCTGAAGGATCCGTCTACTGTCGTTACTACTGCGCGCACACTATTCGGCAGATGATAAACAACTTCCAGCCGAAGGGGAAGAAGACCTTCAAAGAAGTGAGAAATTAGTTTCTGGCCAACCCCGAGTTAGGGCACAACTCAGAAATTCTCGTGTACGAGATCCAGAAGGGCATCGACGAAATCGTCAACAAGGAGGTTCTCAAATCGAGCGGGGATTACTACGGCGGCGGGATTGTCGCCAAAAGTGGCTAAATTGTGTGGAACACTTCTTTCAAACACTTTGTATACATGCATGTGACTTGAATGTTTAAGGTTGTGTGGAACTTTGTAATATATTTGCTGCTATTTTGTTTCTTTGGTGCTGTATACTGTGCTGCTGTATTCCTGTTATTTCTGTGCTACAGGAATATTTATTTTTATAAATAATTCATTTATTTTTTTTCGGGAAAAAACCGTACCAGTGACGGTTATACACCACCGCCACTGGAAAAGGTTCCAGTGGCGGTGGAAAAAGATCGCCACTGGAAATGTCTAGTGGTAGGTAATTTGCCCGCCACTAATGTACTCCACGCACTTTTCGGGTGGTGCCGGAGGAATTTACAATGGCGGTTTGTAGGTCTTCGGTCGCAGGTATTTTACCCGCCATTGATGATATCGGTGCAGCAGTGGCGGGTATTTTACCTGCCACCGGTGCTAAAACCTCCAGTGACGCAGAGTTGGTGGCGGGCGTGATCACCGCCACCAACCCCATTTTTTGACCGCCATTGGAGGGGTTTTCTGGAGTAGTGTGTCCAGCCACGACGAATCAGATTATCTTTTGTTAGTGCCATCTCTATAGATCCTCATGTCTACCCCTTGATTAATTTGGTGGTGTTCCTCTCTTGTATTTGTTTCTGCTCAAGTTCCTTTTTTTTTTGCAGGTACAAGTTCTTACGTGGTAGTGGTACATTTTATTCGAGTTTGGTGCTACTACTTTGGTTCAATGGTTGTGCTGGCATAATGAGGCATAACATGCATGAGCATTGAATTCTTTGGTATGTTAATTAATGATTATGTCGGGGTATTAATGCTCTAGTAATCTGCTCTAGCAAGTGTATTGTGCTTGTGAAGTTTGGACATCTTGTTGCTTGTGACCTTCATGCGAAGGGACTGTTATGTTGTACGCATGCACATAAGGTGTTTGTTTATATGCTTCAAGAACTCGCTTGCTGAAATCAGTGGCTTCTGCTGCCCGGCTATACGTACGCTCACAGAGTCACAATCCATCTTTGGAAGTTACAACAACTAGTTATCTAAATATGCTTGTATACTAATCATTGCTGAGAGAGACCACGTACGACACGCAGTACAATTTGCACACACATCACATACACACTCAACTTATTCATAGCTCCCCAGAAATCTTTCATCACTTGTCTCTCTCTGATCGTCTCTCCACCCGGACCCGGTTGCTCGGTCTTAGACTTTCTTGGATGACGCGATGCCGCTGAGGCGGACGGCATTGGTGTAGTCGTGTAGGCTGTGCGACGCGACGCCAGGGATGATCAGGCCGACACACCGGTAGAGCAAGGACGCGAAGCTCTCGCGATACTCGCTGCCGGCCGTCTTCCACAGGAATGCCGCCTTCACCAGGTCGCCCAGCGCGTTGCCGTACTTTGAAAGCAGGTAAAGCGGGTTGACGTAGTTGGGGTTCGGCGCGTCCCCTGCGAGCACCTTGCCGTCATACCACCCGTTGAAGTAGACACATTCCCCTCCGTGCTTGAACATTGACAGGGGCGGCGCATCGAACGGCACCCGGGGCACGATGTCGTACCGGTACACGAAGCGGCCGTATGCCGCTCCCGTCGCCTTCACCACCTTGGCTTGAAAATACTCGGCGAACTTGTCGTCCCCGACGCGCGGCTGGCCATAGGTCACCACGACGGCGAGCCTGTCCAGGATGTCCTTCTCCTCGTGCATCGCGAGGAGCGCCGGGAAGATGACGGCGAGCGCGCCGCCGAGGCTGTGCCCCGTGACGACGATCTGCGCATTGGGGTGCTTCTCGAGCTGCTTCCGGAGCACCTCCCGGAGCTGGTAGTAGGAGAAATGCTTGCCTTGAGGAGGGGCGGGTGGGGCTTCCCGAGGGAAGGCGTCCAAGGCGTCCGTGGCGTCCTCGTCTTGGAGTCCGAGTGCCTTGAGGAAACCGAGGTGAACGTTGCCCATGTCGCCCATGCCCTTCCGCGACACGTCGAAGTCCGTCATCCAGTCTCGCATGTTCAACATCTCCGTGCCACGGAACGCCAACAACACAAACTTGGCGTCCTCCGCCGTGTCTGTCATCACGAACGCCTGCGTCGTCTCGGTATGCCAGTAGTCGTTATTCAGGTACTCTGTAAACAGATAAATTGTCCGTTTGTTAAAAAAAACAAAATGCACTACACACACAGCAACAAGCAGAATCCCTCAAACGGCGATGTACACTTGCCCGAAAATGCAGCAGGCTCTTTAAAAGTATAATCTAGTATGCACTTTCCAAATGCAGTGTACACAACGAGCAACAAATACAGAGACTGCAGAGAAGCCCTTCCAGAAATGCACTATACTCACTCCAAAAGTGCGGTTGGCTCTTAGAAAGATACAGTAAGTTTTGTACGAATAAAAGTGCAGTAGACAGAAAAGGCGGCAGAAAAATGAGTACAAGTAAATTGAATGCAGTAGACACTAGTGTAAAATACAGTGGAGAGAAAAAAAAAGATGAAAGATATGCAAGCATGGTCCAGATTTTTTTTTAAAGATAACCCCAGCATCTGCATCGGTTGACGTGCACTTATGCACACAATCATATTATTAAAACCAGGCAAAGCCAAGCATCGAGCCGAACAACTGTGACCCTAAAACCAAAAAGAACTGGAAGCCAAATGACTCGCAATAGTGACTTCACCAAAATACGTACCGTGTGAAAAAAAAACGAAACAAACAAAAGACACCACTCCTAGGCAACAGGAACGCCAATGATGATGAGTCCAACCGTGAAAATAGATTTTGATTTGGATTCTTCGTGTAAGAGCAGCGACGTTTTGATCTTTGTGTCACTTTATTTTGGGAGGTAGCTCTTCCCAAAGTGTGGGGAGTTCTTACGAACACGCAAGTGCCAAAAGTACGTAACAGGCAGGGATACCTATAAATAAAAAATCTATCAAAATAGTTACCCCTGCGTTCGTAGATTTAAAAGTTATTATCTTTGCCCAACGTAAAACTTTTTGAAAGTTGACCAAATTTATAGAGAAATCTAGCAACATGTGCGACTCTAAATTAGTTTTATTAAATTCATCGTGATAAATATTTTCACAGTTCTATACATATATGATATTCTAGACATTATTACATTTTTCTACAAACCTGGTCAAACTTTAAATTTTTTTGACTTAGAAAAAACTAGGACTTCTTATATTTAGGAATGGAGGAAGCAGCATAGCAGTGTTCGATCTGATTCTTGTGGGTTACCAAAACATGCACACATTTGCGTTTTCCTTCAGTAAAGCATATGGAAGAGAAGAATTTCGTTGTTCCAATACTCACTGTTCCAGCCGTTGTAGAACCCCACGAAATTTAACTGCAAATGATGACACACACACACACACACACACACAAAATTAATACATATATACTCAACAAATAAATGAAGCATATACATATTCAAAATTGCTACTTGTAACACCATTGAGAAAGTGTTATTTCTAAGTCATAAAAATTGTACATTAATTATGAGAACTATAGAGTTGCACAAAAATTATGTGCAATCTTAGATGCTGAAATTCGCAGATGTTCTGTGGCAAACATTTCTAGAACTAAAGTTGCACGTAATTTTGAAAATACTCAACCTATCCAGTTCCCATCAGATAAAAATATTCCACAGCCACCGTTGACTTGGAAAAAAAAAATCTTCTCAACCTTATTATATATATAAGCGCATAATAGATTGCTGCCAACGTGCAATTGTCCCACAAATTGATCTATCCGTAGATTAAATGTTGAGCTGCGTCCACATCTATGTCAAAATTAAACATCATCTTGGTGTACGTATTTATTTAGGCAAAGTATTCGGTGAAAACTCTCATTTGGTGCAAACCGTGCAAACTTCATAAAAACCATGTTTAAAAGTTTCAAAAAATTCTACAAAAATACAATATGTTGGGAGTGTGATGTTCTACACACTTGCAAAATTTCAAGTTCAAAGTCAAAATCATTTGGAATGAATTAAAAAGAAAAATTTACAATGAATAGTGTCAAACATTGAAAGATCACTATTCATGCAGAATTTGTTTTTTTCGCTGCTACCAAACGTCATTGAGTTTGGACTTGAAATTTTACACATATATAAAACAACACTTTCCTAACATATGTCATTTTTTTGAGAATTTTTGGAACTTTTCTCGATGGAGTTTCACAGTTTGCTCCGTAGAGGTGGTTTTCATCGGATATTTCGCCATTTGTATATACACATGCATGTACGTATATGTGTTTAAATTAATTTCTTGTTTATTAATTGTGGACAATTTTATCTGTGTAATTACCTTCCAGCAATTGATAACGACATCCTCGACGCGGGCCGCATTCTCGTATGCCATCTCAGCCGCCATGACAGTGAGATCAATGATGGAGTACTCTTGCTGGACGAGGGGCGCTGCCTGTGCAGCAGCGAGCCCGCCGCTCTCGAGGTCTGCAGCCTCGCCAAATAGACTGGCGGCGTTGAGGAAATTTAGCCGCGACAGGCACCCGTCAGAGGCGAACCCTGGCGATGTCGGCCTCAGCTCCGTTCTCCCGTCGATCATCTTCGTCATGGTCCGGTAGTTGGGCGCCTCTCGGTTCGGGATCACCAGCCTGCCTGCATTAATTAACGTGTCCTCATCACCCATCCGCTCAATATGTATGATATTATCATCAGAACATGCTACGTTTGGTTTATGAGAAGGACTGATCGCTGCCGCTTAATTTACTGCGCGAAATTTCACTAATCCCTCCAATTGATATTAATTGTCTCAAATTTGTCCAAATATAGATGTATTTATGCTTAAAAGGCGTCTATATACATCTAGTATTGGATAATTAATATGGATCGGAGGGAGTAGTAAACCCCAAATGGTTTGAGATGTCATCATCCTGCCGCTTCTTCGATCATGGCGTTCTGTCGTCCCTGAAAATAAACTTACCTCCCCGCAGTCATTCGCGGATTCTCCATGCATGCGTGGCTGGCTTCCTTGCATGTTATCAGAATCCACAAAAAAAATTATTTCAGGTAATTAGACACGTGCGGATATGTATTGGTACAATTTTGTGACTCAAATCATGTATCATGTTTACCAAACTTAAGTTATACTATATACGTGTAACTATGTACACATGTCCATTTTGATCAGTTTTGTTATGCCTCATTTCATGTTGATCATAGAGTTACGCAGATCAAAATTATGACAAGCATATATGTGTAGTCGATCATGTGTGTAATCTGCAGGGCGCAATTAATTTTACGGTTTTGCTATTTCTTAGACGACTGAGAAATAACTATTTCTCAATCGATAATAACAACCTTTTGATTCAATCACTGAGATTCATGTAAGATTATTGTAGGCCCGATGGATAAAAAAATCTTGATTGGATGGTTACGATTGTTGACTGAGAAATAACTATTTCTTAGACGACTGAGAAATAGACACTCTCTTAATTTTACGTGGAACAGGTGAGAATATATAGTTGCACTTACATCTGAAGGTGTTCCATACTATGCCGAGCAAGCCGCCGTTGAGCGCGACGAGATTGAAGAGGAACTCGAGGGCGGCGCCGATGAGCGTGGCCGGGTAGTAGGCTTTGCCGAGGAGATACACGATGAACTGGCCGAGCGCGAAGAGGAAGCCGGCCGGCGCGTCGCCGAGGTCGCGCGCCGTCTGGTCGCTGGCGTCGACGAAGGCGTAGCTGGTGAGCGGCCGCCGCAGGAGCAGCATCGACAGGATGTCGATGAGCCTCACCTTCTCTCGCCTGATGATCAGCTTCTCATGCCCCATCTTCTGACGACCACCAGCCGCCACGGCCACCATTTCCAAATTAACTTGTGTTTGTGAAATTGTGAGTGAACAATATTTGATCAATGCTCAAGACACGATATATCTGTGCTATATGGCGTGGAGAAGAGTGCCTTTTATAGGAGGTAGACAGAGTGCAGGCCGACCGGGTGCATGATGCTTGCATGGGATCGGTCGATGGATGGCTGGTCTCGTCCGGCCGGCAGCGTGGATCACGCTTTGGGGGTTCAATGATTGATAGGTTAGAGGCAGTAGTACAATTAAGGGTCTTTACTACGTACTTACCTGTAGGGCCGGTGCATGATGCATACATGTGCTCGTGTATCACATTTCAGGTGTGGACGTGGGGTAGCTGTACTGTGCCATGACAGAACACCTGGCCTCTTATTTTACGACTCTGTGTACTGAATTTTGTGACTTCCATTACCAAAAGTCTTGCTAGGCAGGCTAGCAGATGGAAATTAGAATATTGAGATCGTATTAATTTGTGAATAGTTTGAATAAGCGCATCAAAAATAGTGGAATTTATATACTCGAAAATAAAATAACTCATATAAGTACAATGGTCGTGTCTCTAAAATGGATTTAATACATGATTTTTTTAGCATTAAATATGAGGTGTACAATGATAAAATGACAACTCTTAACTGAGTTTTAGTCAGAGTAAGAGTCTGACTCTTTGCGAAGAGTCAGATCTCATCTATCTCTTATATTTCTATTTCTTAGGCATCAACAAATTTCAAATAATAATCGATTCAGAGTTGATTTTTATGGATGCCCTAACAGCTCTTTTGCCCTCCAGCCGGGAGGCGGTACGTTACGTACCCTCTTGTCGATTGCCTAATAGACGTTGCTCCAGTGCTTAATCTTATGTATTCTACCTAGCATATATGCATGCCATATTGACATCAATTTACTACTGGCAAATCTAGAGGGATATTATCCTTTTTCCTTGCCTCATGCATGCCACTTCGTTATGTGCGGTTGTGACAAAGCTTGTGTTCATTTTGTATTACATATATGGTTTATATGTTGGAAATCAGCCCAAATCCTCTCTCGCAAGCAACAACGACGATCAGCTGGCAAGCTGATTGATTCCGGCCAGACGCGCACGTACAGCAGCAACGCTATGCAAATCGATTAGCAAAGCAGTGCAGTACTCACGTCAAACCACACACGCACCGGAAAACAGATTGGAGTTTGTGGATAGCCAAAGGCTCGTGTCGAGCCTTGCCTTTTTCTTTTTTTTCTTTCTGGGTTTTAACGTTTACAGAGCATACATGCGTATATATACGCGGCAACCTGCAAACCGAATCTAACTAGGTAACTGAATACGAACTGGACTAAGAGATCAACCTATAATCCGTTGAATCTCTTTACAAATTGTATACCGACTCAACATTGATCTAAACCAGAAAGTGACTCTAATTCGGATCGATCTTAACTTACATTGTAATGTTCCTAGGAGAAGCAGTAGGCATGTGACCGCGTTATGTATACTCCATCTTCCTCTGTGATCTATGTATTACCTCACCAAAAAGATGTCCTTTATTTCGGTTTTGTCCTCGTCCATCTTCTCCTCTACTGCTAATTAAGACGGAAGGACCTCCACAAAAAATGAACTTCCAACCACTCTAATTTATGCATGGATTAAGACATGCAAAGTGGTCCTCAAACAGGTTAAACACACTTTGTACGGAGTCTTGACATTTCATACACCTTTCCATCCTTTGTGTAAGATCATATTGCTTGTGCATAGTAAACTTGTAGATGATGCCACACGTATGGTGCTGCGGAACAAAAGTTAATAGTCACAGAAGAGCAGGTCCGTTCCTAGAGTTTTGGGGGCCCGAGGTGAACTCTATGAATCACACCAATCGTCAGATTGAGTCATTTAAATGATGAGAATATTGGCATAAAAATATAGTGAAGTCTAAACAAATTAATCCAGAAATTACATGTTGATTGGTGATTGTTTTACTTTGCTTATATGTTCCTGGCAATCAGAAAGCTAATTATTTGATGATCATAGAAAGGGCCTTCGGTGTGTGACGAAAAGTTGGAACTAAATTGGAATGTGTGTGTGCAGACCAAGGTTTTAGCTGAGTTTTTTTTTCTTGGTTACAGAGGTAACCAAAAATTTAGAGCTCGGGCTGGGGGCGAAGCAGTCAGGCAGCGGCTCGTTGTTGATCGGTGTGGGTCAGACCAGGCTAGAGTCTGGAACAGATAGGACGATGGTAGGAATGAAAAGACCAAAGTATCATTTTGCTATCAACCGTTGATGTCTTTGGTACTCCTAGTTATTTTTTGGAGTACCGGAGTACCGTAAAATTTCTTAAAATTTACCGGATGGTTACGGGACAAATTTAAATAAAATATTTGAATTTAACTTTTTTAGTGCTAATACAAAATCTGAACGCTTGATAGACACAATTCCGCTGCTATCTCAGCAGTAAGGCACCAGGTCAAGTCACGCAGCTCGCCTGTTCCCGGGTCAACTCCTCGGAGTTCACATTTTTAGTGTTAATATATATTTCAAACTTTCGTGGAAAAAAATGCTAGATGGGGAATCAAACACGGCCAAATAGGATGAGTAGTATGCTTGGGTAGTGGCTCTCATGATAACATCTACAAAACTAGGAAAAAGGTAATTTTCGAAGATGATGAAATTACAAATTCAAATCAGTGCATAAATCAACAAGAAAAATAGTTTTAATAATTGATGCACAATCTACCTCTAGGACGATGTAATACTCTTTGCTCAATGTAACATCAAACAGCACCAAATTTGAGAGAGAAAGAGAGAGAGAAAACAGAGGGGTCTACCGATTGGGCGATTGGAGCAGTTGCATCAAACAACGATTGAGAGAGAGAGATAGGGGCTACCGATAGGGGCTGCTTCTGACAAACAATGAACTGCTCACTTCTCTGAAGATTGGAGAAATTAGGAGACTGCGAGTCGGGGACGGGCGACGTCTAGTGGCAGCGCTGCGCCCATCTCTCTGACTCTCGAGACAGAGGCAGGCCTCGGGGCAGCCTGGGCCGGCTGGGCAAGGGCCAAGGCAGATTCACAGTGGGCTGGCTGGTCAAGGGCCAAGGCCCAAGCCTAGCATTATATAGGGCCAAAATAAATCCCAGGACCCAGGCCGTGGCCTGGGCTGAGCTGCCTGGGGCGTGGCTCCGCCAGGAGCTGCTGGCCCTTCAAATTAAGTGGTCCTCGAATTAACAGAGCAGTGCGTTGTTCGAAGTCTTGACAGTTCATAGCTTTGCATCCGATCCTTTGTGTAAAAATAGATTTTGCTTTTGCATAAACTTCTAGACGACGCCACAGGTGTACTGCTGTGGAATATTAAGTACTAGTCATGGAAGAGATCTGCGAAAATTGTTCTTTTTTTTGTAGTAAAAAGACGATGATCAGTGTCTCCAAGAAAAATTGTAAGCATGCATGCACTTATGTGCCCTCATCCATGCATGTTTCTTATATGCATAAATTACAATGACTTTGATAATGATGTGGATGAAGAAGTCAAGAAAAATACTTACTAGGGAGCAATTGTATGTGAAGTTTGCTGTTTCTGATATAGGTGTAACCATTATCTAAGGAAATTAAGAAAAATGTAGTCAAATATTTGATAATTTAACAATCGATACATTTACAAACCTATTATATTTAGTCATCTTATAAAGATCTCAATTGACCGTGATTGTCTATCGTCTTCAAGCGGCATCACTTACTGATTTTGCACATACCATTGCTATAAGGATTTTTTGAGTGATGTGAGATAATAAATATGATATACAATAATTTTTATGTTGTATATTTTTAAAAGTATGTAGAGTTGCATGTGGAATATATATGCCAATCTAATAGAAGAATGAAAGAGCCAATTAGTAGCGGCGGTCCATCACCACCTCCTATCGGAAAAAAAAAACTCCTTATTTCTTTCTAACATGAACAACATATCTACTGCAACAAACTGAGATGGTAATGACGTTTGCCACCAAAGTTGAAGATATTATTAATAGAAAAAAGCTAATATATCATAGTTTTTTTAGTCTAATTTGTCTATAACAAGTATTTTAATTTGTATTATCAGTAGCAACGCACGGGTATTTAGCTAGTCTAACAGAAGATCTGACGTCCCACGATGTTAGATAAGTTAGGTCCGAATCAAAACTGTGCCACTTCATAAGCAAAACCACAAGAACTAAAGTGCACACACACACACACACGGTTTCACAAGGGCCGGGATTAATTTTTCTTGTTTTTTCTTAGGACTGCTTTTTTTAGGAATGATTATATTTCTTGTTAATTTTGGAGTTTATTTAAAGACCTGTTTCGGCATATATTGCTAAACTGTATTTTTCCAAACTCAAAACTAATTTAGCCTGTGGGCCGTTGGCACAGTATAGAATTTTAGGCGAGCTAGTGCAAGGATGGCCTCTACCTGCCACCCAACCAGAACACAGATACATCACCTTTTTTTTTTTGCTAGCTTAACGATTTACATGAACCATTCTAAAGGCTCCTCTGCAAAGGTTCATGGCTCTGTCTGTAAAAAAAAAGTGCATCGCTCTGGCATATTGTAGCCGGTGGACCAGTACCGCACCGTGTGCGTTATCGATCGATGCAATCAATCGATCCGGTCGCGCGTTTTGTGGCACAAGAATAAAGGGTCATGCGCGTCCGTTTCAGTAATAGAGGAGAATGCGATTCTCACTGTCCCTCTCTCTCAGGAGGAGGTCTGCCAGGCTGTGTTCCGGATCGAACATAATAAGGCATTTGGTTTGGTGGAATTTCCAGAGATTTTAGGAAGTTATCAAAGAGGATCTCGTGGTTCTCTCTGCTGATTTCGTACGGGAGTTCTATAGATTTTTAGGCTTAATTTTGGAATTATCCCCATGTTTCTGAAGAAAGAACATGATTCCCAAATCCAACAGCGTATACTATTTTGTCTTTTAAATGCGTGCTATGAGATTTTTTACGAAGGTGTGTATCAATCATATTAATGATGTGGCTAGTTCTTGTGTACAAGCTCTTGATTTGGAGATGCTTTTGTATGTCTTCGAGGAGTTGTCTAGTTTGAAGATTAAATTTCATAAGATTGAAATTTTCTGATTCGGACAAGCTAAAGAAGCCAAGGACTAGTACAATCATTTGATGGGTGTAGGGTCAGTTCATTTCCCTTTTTATCATCGCAAGTTTATGCGTATAAAAGGCGTCGAGAATCGCTTTGAGAAAAAAAATTGAGCAGCTACAAAGGTGAACTCCTTTGCAGTGACGAAAATGTCCACGGCCAGTCAAAAAGGAAAAAGTTGACCCTGAGAGCTTGGGCTGAGTACGTGCATCCAGTGATCGAGCGCTGGTGGGCTGGTCTAAGGCCTGTACCTCTCTCGCCAACCTAAGCCCAAACATCCGCCGTCGGCATCATGGCCGACGTGTTCGTGGCGCTGCTCGACCTGGTCATGGCCGCCGTGAGCGCTGCAGCCAGGTGCACCGGCGGCGTAAGCTGCGCATACCCCGGGGAGGAGGAGGAACGCTTTGTAAACTCCGGATTAATTTGTGCAGCCGAACACTTTGTTCAATTCTAGATTTTAGAGGATGGAGTGCAGAATCGGGATTGGAGAGACGGATCGATTTGGGGATTTCTGGGAGCAAGAGTCACATATCTGGAAGGAATCCATACTTGAGAGTCACAACAAAGTTAAGTAGCTATCCAGCAGTCCAGCTCAAATGATCATTACATTCAAATAGGCTTGGATTCATTAATCATCGCTGAGCGCGAGCAGCAGAACAAGGGAACATACGAACACACGCACGCCTTCCACTACACTTTTGCACACACAAGAGTACAATAAGCAAGACACCCACAACATAATTCAACAAACTTATTCATAATCTCTCCAGTCCAGAGAGAGATCTCATCCCTTGATCCGGTCGCCCTCCCATCTTAATTCATTCACACTTGCTTGGGTTCAATGCGGCCAAGGCGGACGGAGTTGACGTAGTCCCTGGGGCTATGCGAAGCCAGACCCGGAACAAGCAAACCAGAAGCCCGGTACAACAGAGAAACAGCCCCCTCACGGTAATCCTTCCCCGCCTTCGCCCAAAGAAACGCCCCCTTCACAAGATCCCCAATCGCATTCCCATACATGGACAACACGAACCTCGGGTCAAAGTAATTCGGGTTGGGCGCGTCCCCGGCCAGCACCTTCCCATCATACCACCCATCATAGTACACACAGGTGCCTCCATGCCTGAACTCGGCCAGCTTGGCCAGGTCAAACGGCACCCGGGGCACGATGTCATACCTATAAACCACACGGTGGAACGGCACCGGCACCGTGCCATTCTGCTTCGCCTCCACCTCGGCCTTGAAAAAGTTGACGAACGTCTCGTTCCCGACACGCGGCTGGCCGAAGGTCTGCACGGCGCCGATCCGGCCAACGACGTCCTTCTCGTCGTACAACGCCAGCAACGCCGGGAACACGACGGCGAGGGCGCCGCCGAGGCTGTGGCCCGTGACGACGAGCCGGGCGTTGGGGTGCTTCTTGAGCTCTTCGCGGAGCGTGTCGCGGAGCTGGTAGTAGGCGAGGTGCTTGCCGGCAGGGGTGGCGCCGTTGGGGACGTCCTTGGGGAAGGCCCGCTCGATGCTCTTGCCGTCTTCTTCTTGGAGGCCGAGCGCCTTGAGGAACCCCGCGTGGACGAAGCCCATCCTGCCCATGCCGATCCAGGAGAGGTTCACGTCCGTTGACCAGTCCTGCATGTTGAATGGCTCCGTGCCACGGAAGGCCAGGATGACCACGTTGGCGTCCTCTGCCTTGTCCGTTATCACGAATGCCTGTGTCCCGTCCAGATTCAGGTACTCTGCAGCATATATGTGTGGACACGTTATATTTGACATGTTTGTTAATTACAGTAATCTCGAATAGAGTTTAATAGATCTCTTGCTAAACTTACTGTTCCAGCCGTTGAAGAACCCCACGAAATTGAACTGCATGTGCAAATCATGACACACACACAAAGTTAGTGCATTGTACTAGAAATAGAAATCGACATATATATGCATGGACTAGCTTAGCATTAATAGAGATACTCTCAGCATACACATCGATCTAGGATTCTAGGGATGGAGCCATGGATGAGGCTAGCTTGCATGCATCATGTACTCACTGTTGAAGGATCCGATCGAGCAGAGATCTACAGGGACCGTAGTAGACGAAAAGCTTGTCTCCAGGGATTGGTCCATGCACGCATAGAAAAAGGCAATGCATGTGTACTTGTCCCAAAATGCATGATTGTCTGCTGCGGTTGAGCCAGAGAGTTTTTACGGTACCTTAGTACTCCGTTGTTAGGAAAGGGAGTACCATGCAAATCAATCCGTTGGATTAAAAGGGTAATTTAGACTTTTGCGCTTTCCTAATAAAGGACAAAACTGGCTTTTATGTGGACCCAATGAACAGGTAGAATCCCTTCGTCGTCATCACGCTCATATTGCCGCCTGCTACTCCTGGCGGTGTGCCCGCCGGCCGCCGCGGCCTTCCCGATCGAGGCGCACCTGATGAACTCCACAATCACATCGCGTCGCCTCATCCCCATGCATCTCCATCGCGTGCAAGCCACCGTAAGTGAAAATAAATCTATGTTCCAATACCTAGAACTAGTTCGTCAAAAAAACACCTAGAACTGAGGACAGAACGTTCAAGAACTGGCTAGCAAATAAATCGAAATTGACATCAAGTAAACAACAAACTGGTTCACTTGCGTTGCCGTGGAATATTAGTGGAGATAAGAAAGCTCGTTGGCCATCAGAGGGAGGCAGGCCACTGTGGTGGTGTGCGGGTGGCAGAGGATCCACGCATGGGCGACGGCTGTGTGCCGGCGGCGGACGATCCAGGCATGCAGGCCGTGGTGGTGTGCGGGCGGCGGAGGATCCAGGGAACTCAGGGTCCCTCGCAGATACCATCTCCATCACACAGTCCCTCTACCCATCGATCTCCGAAGCCAAAAGCCGTCAGTGACCATGAGATTGATCTGGTGTAGCCGTCCCCTTCCTAAACAGTGTTCACTGCCCTCTGAATTTACGAGTTTACCCCTGTAAGCTAGGTACTCCCTGGTTTTCGTACATTGTACTCTTGCTCAATCGAAATGGAGTACGAGTTAAGCTGATCCGTTAGATTGAACGAATTGAATGGTCTGAATTTATTAAAGGGTACTGTAAAAGAGCTCTTGAGCTAGCAGTGTTGCCCATGCATGTCGTCCTCTTTCTATCGTTTCTATTCGTCCACTTGTAATCCACTTGTCACGTTTCCTCAAGAAAAATCCACTTGTCTCCCCATATTTAATTATTAATGATTATTGTGCATGTTTCTGTGTTCACGTTGCCGACTCATTACAAGATCATTAATATTTATGTAATATAGTTAATTACCTTCCACACGTTCTTGACAACGTTCTCAATGTAGGCAGCGTTCTCGTAGGCGAGCTTGGCGGCCATGGCGGTGACCTCAAGGACGAGGTACTGCCGCAGGACCAGGGGCTCCGCCTCCGCGGCACGCCGGCAGCCGCTCTCCAGGTCGGCGATCTCGCCGGAGACCACGACGTCGAGCACCTGCAGTTGCCGGATGTCGCCGGCGGCCATTTGGGGCGGCGCCGGCTTCAGCTCCGTCCTCCCGTCGATCATCCCGATCATTGTCCGGAAGTTGGGCGCCTCCCGGTTCAGTGGGATCACCAGCCTACCTGCATGTGCCATCCGTTCAATAAATATTGCCATGCATGCGTTCTTGCTATGTTTGGTTTCATCAGCTATCAATTCAGGGTTGGTACTTGAGTGCACAACTCTATCACAGTCGACTTCAATAATTGACCATGCAAACGTACATACTTTGCATGCCATACTGTAAGACAAATTAATGTCTAAGATGGCACATGCGTTGATCATGACAAACAATTAGATGATGGAAACAGAAATGAGAAACCTGACATGGGCATGGTCGTGAAACCCATGTGATGTTCGTGTATTCAAAAACATTGGCTATGAATTTTTTATGAAAATTAATTTAAAGCGTTAACAGTGTCTTTTAAGAAAAGTTGTGATGTTAATTTTCACAGTTTTTTATGAGTCGTCACTGCACATGACCTGTGTAAGTAATAATCACACAAAAAAGATTGATTGCCTGCGTCTGATCTCTCTATCATATGAAAAATTGGATTGCGTTTTCCCATTATTTGCTTGTTTTGCATGGAGATACCGGTCAGTTTTGCCAGCGTTAGATCTTCTTCCAACAGTTTCTTTTAACAATACTGAGAAACTGAAACAACCTTTTCTTAAGCATGACATACAAAAACCAAATCTTCAAATATAAATATATGATACCCCCTCAAACCACAATTTTTTTTTGTGAAGAAAAAATAGTTTTTCAATTAAACTTGCACATGCACACTTTTGAAACCAGCAATTTTAGTAGAAAAATGTGCAAGTGCAATCCGGTACGTTTTTATGTACTCGTTTGTTTTATGTACTGTGAACATTAGTCATAGCAAATACTTAGTACACAGAGACGAAACACACACAGACAAATAACCATAAAGAAGAAAGATTTAAAGACAATAAAAACATACTCACTCATGCACACATGATGTAACTAAACATAAACATACATAAAGAAGGAATTAATTAACACACAAAATACACACACTTGGATAAATTAATTAACACTGAAACACAAAAGAGAACCATGTAAATAATATTTCATCAAAATTAACTTTGTAGCACAAAAACATAGGAATATAATCACAATCTAGGACAAACAACATAGTTTTAGACTAAATAAAACAATAGCTAAAAAGACAAAAAAAACTGCAAATAAAAAGAAGCAGAGAAAAATACATATACGTTCCAAACTTACCTCGTGCTGTCATTCTTCATGCATACACGCCGCCTTCATATGTTATCGATCAACATTCTTAATTTTTGTTCTTTTATTATTTGATTTCCGTTAGACAACCATGTGTATATATCAGTGCGTGACTCATATTAAGTCATGTTGAACAAATTTTGTACACCTTTGCTTCAGTTCGTATATATTATATGTCCTCATCTCAAGTTTGATGGCATGACTTAATTGTAAGTATACGTCCTTTTTGTAATTAATTAATAAATATATGTATGTTTATGTGCATTGTGTGTGTACGTACATCTGAAGATGTTCCATATGATGCCCAGCAACCCGCCGTTGAGTGCGAAGAAGTTGAGGAGGATCTCGATGGCGGCGCCGATGATCCTGGCAGGCCAGTAGGCGGCGGCGAGGGCCTTCTGGATGATCTCGGTGAGCGCGACGAATATGTCGCCTGGCGTGTTGCCGGCGTCGAGCACGGTCTGGTCGCCGGCGTCGACGAAGGCGTAGCTGGTGAGGGGCCGACGCAGGAACAGGAGTGACAGGATGTCGATGAACCGGACCTTCTCCGACCTGATGATCAGTTTCTCCTCCCCCATTTTGGGGCGACCAGCCGCCACCATGATCGCCGGCCCCTGGGGAGCTTCTTCCTAGCTTAGCTTAGCTACTTGTGATGTGGGTTTTGTGTGTGTGACACAGTGTGACAGTGCTATATCAGGAAGACCACTATTAGTGAAGGATGGATCGATCAGCTCGAGGCACGATGCTACACCGTGGAGAAGGGTGCCTTTTATAGGGCTTTGGAGGGAGACAGACAGGACCGGGTCAGGACGGGCTGGGGCTGGGCTGGGCTTGGGTCATGAATGATTGATTGGCTAGAGGTAGATGGCTTAGCTAGGGTTTACGTGTACTGTGGGGTCACAGCAGCGCGTGGATCACGTTGCATGTTTTCACCACACGTGGTTTACTGACTTCTATTAGCAGCAGCGGGGTCTAGATTGAGATTGAGATTGTGTTTGATTAACCACCCCTCGGGCCTCGGTGACCAATTATTGCTTTCCAGTCCAGATCTGTAGTGCAGTAGTGCATTGCCATGTATACTTTGACCGTCAAATCAGAAACCAACATAGTATTCAAACGGAAAATGCAGTCCTAAGCTCTGCTTCGATGTGTTACAAGAAAATAAAGGTGAGTTGAAGACATGGCATTTTGTGCTACATATCTTGAGCAGAGTGGAGGGCACTACGCACTACGCAATTGTTGAAACCACCTGAAATATTTCCAAATTAATGAGCGTTGTAGAGCTAGGATGAGTTATGATCGAACATTCGAACCTGTGGATTTTTGTTTAAGAAAAGTCAGTTTTTTAATATTGTGCACAAGTATCTAATTTAGTTGTAATTTAGTATACTTATTGAAGAAGCAATACAGCATATTATTTCTGGCAAATTTTGTATAGAAAATTTTCAGATTCTATAGAACTTAAAGTTGCACATCTGATCTAATATAGGAGTATAGATTATCGATCTATCTATTTCCGCGGGAGCAGTGTACTGTCTTCTTACTAACAAGTCCTTACTGACAAGTCCTTAGTTCTAAAAATAAGGACCTTAGATGCATGTCGATCGATGTGTTTTTAGTTTGCAATCAAAGACAGAATTTCTGTCATTTAATATGTGCAATAGACCTTCCACTCACCTTACCCATGGAATAAGACATGCAAAGTGGACCTTGGAAAAGGTAATGAGAAGACTTGTATGAAGTCTTGACATTTCACACTCCTTTTCATCTTGTGTTCAGAAATCAGAATCAGAATATATTTGCACTAGCTTCTGCGTAAATTCCTATGTTGCCGATAGTCTTGTCGTCTTAGTTTGGGTCAACCCTTCGGTACCCATGTGTTTACACACGATGGTGCATTAATCAATTGGTAAACTCAGACGGAGAATTTTATATATATAGTTACCTGTCATAACAATGTAAGTGTGTAATTCATGCGCAGACTAACGTGTCTTTCCAAAGAAGTTTAGGTCATTTTTTAATTTACTGTCGTACATGTAGATCGACATGGATCGGGGCTTAGCTTATCAACTTTCTTGATTAGCCAACTACATGAATATATTACATGGACATTTGTCATCGGTAGATAGCTAGTATGCTATCGTTCTAACCTGCTTCTACGTAAGCCAGAAGGGACTATTCAAGCAATAATTGCAGGTTGCTTGTCCCGTTGCCAGTGCCCAGTAGTACGCACGAATCACGAATGTGATGCTGAAAATCGATCATGGTCCAAAAGCTGATGCATGCCAAGTGGCTATGTATGCACAATATGGTTTCTGGTACGGGACTGAATATTTAAAATTTTGCACAATTTAGGTAAATGCTATTGAAAGTCTTTTGTGTGTTTGTGCTTGCTCGGGTGTATGTAAAGGACAAGCAGCGCGAGCTAGATTATATTTCTTCACACGTACACAGCGTGATCAATGGTGTCATGTCTCTATCTCGCGTTTCATAGATGTATTGATTTTATAATGTAGAGTAAATTTCACAAAATCGCAGTACGGTTTTTGTGGCAGTCGTGTTCCTGAACTATAGCTAACGAAAAACAATATGCAGAACCACATTTTTTTAGTCAAATTGTCTCAGTCAGTCCGAAAGACCGAAACCAAGTGGTTTGGCGATTTTTCTTAATTTTTTTAGGGGGGGCCTGCCTATCAGACGCCACGTCAGCCCCAAAACCTTTTGTATCGGAAGCCACCACGAAGGGTGCCAGAATACTTAGGAAACCACAAGTCTTATGGCAACCATCAGTGGTGGTTCTCTATTCAGAAAACGCCACTAAAATCCATGGCCTACCCGAATAGTTTATGAAATACCTACCAAACCCTACCAGCCGCAAGTCACTCGACACTTCTCCCATTCCCCTCTTTCCGCTGCCACTCCCCTTATCTCGATATGATGCACAGCGGCCACCGTTGAAAACGGTCGAGCCATTGCTGGAGGGTGTGTTGGGCCATGTGCGGAGCTTTTTGAAGCCAAGCCAAAGAGCTCCGCTGTGTGAGTTTGAGAGGCTAGTTGAGTCTGTCTCGGTTTTGGTCATGGAGTCTAGCTACGATTGCTACCAGTACGTGTATATATACACATGCAGACCATGGCTTGTAATAAGGTTGTGGGATTTGAGATATTGAGAAGAAATAAAAAAAAAGAAAGGCACGACAAGTGCCTCTGGCCAAATAAATTCCCGATCGTGTGCGTCTTCATGTGATTGATCTTTGGGCAAACCCAACATTTCGTATCAGAGCCAGGTTAAAAATTTGAAGACGCGCTTGCCCCGGGGAGGCGATGTGCTAGCGCCTCGGGGAGGGCAACGGTGGCGGAACGGCCCTGCGCCCGTGGATCAGATTGGACGATCTACGGCTGCGCGGTGGAGCAGCGTGCGGCGGATTGAATAGGGCGATCTAAGGCCGTGCGCGGAGAGGTGTTTAGCAGATTGGATCAAGTTGTCATCGAGGTGGGCCAATCTTCCAGTAACAGGAGATCATAATACTGATCGCCGGAAAGTACTTGGCATCAGGGCAAACTATCGTCGGCAAGCTCGTTGAGGAGTTATGTGTGTCCAGATCGGAGTCTGTGAGTCGTGGTTGTGTCCAAGTGCTTGTCGGTGCGAGGCTCTATTGCAATGGAAGCATGTCACGGTCAAAGGTTGTCCGGTATGGTGTGTGATCGAAGCAAGAGATAGACGTGCGTGCAGACGAGGTGGCATGTGGTCATCTGCGTGTCTCGGCGAGAAGATCAAGCTTGGCGTGTAGTGGGATCATTATCAGTTTAGTTGAGTTTCTGCGTGAGATTAATTGTGCGTCTAATCTGCACGTAGCACGCGAGACGTGTCCGCGTGGGCTGGTAGTCCGGATCAGGCATTGAGTTGAGTCGACGAGTCGTGAAGCTGAAGAGAGCCAAGATCAGGGAGAGCGCTGAAGACAGCAACTTCAAGATTAGGGGGAGATTGTTAGAGTAATCTTCAGTACGAGTCCTAATAGGATTAGGAGTGTTGACCGTGTGTGAGTTTGAGAGGCTAGTTGAGTCTGTCTCTGTTTTGGTCATGGAGTCTAGCTAGGATTGCTACCAGTACGTGTATATATACACAGGCAGACCATGTCTTGTAATAAGGTCGTGGGATTTGAGATATTGAGAAGAAGAAAAAAAAGGCACGACAAGTGCTTCTGGCCAAATAAATTCCCGATCGTGTGCATCTCAATGTGATTGATCTTTGAGCAAACCCAACACCGGCCACGTGGCCCAACAAACTATTTTGGCCATGGACGTCCGGGAGGAGGAGGCACGAATTGGGATTGAGGCGGACGATGAGGAAGGAGGGCAACGGGGGATCGAGCATCGTCCAGCGGCGCCCCTCTCGACGAGCAGGTTTCCTTCCTTACTAGCATGCTCATACTACTCAGGTCTGGTGCCTCTATTTCATTGTTGCTAATCTTTTTCTTGGTGCAGATCCCGAGGCTGCCTCCACCCCTCATACCCTACTTAGATCTGCCGCCGTCCAGGATAGCGGTTGCGCCTCCGGGATGATGCGTGCAGTTACACCACTCCTCACTCCCCCCTACAAATCCGCTGCTGGGACCAGCAGTTCCTCCCCTCTGCTGCCGGATCTCGCGCTGTCGGGTCTGCTTCTACCCTTGCCGTCTCCATGGCACTGCAGTACATTGAGCCACAACGCGACAGGATGATTATAGTAACGGGCGAAAAATAACATCACGGGCGGGCAGGCCGTCCGCCACTAACTTTCTGCCAGTGATGTGTGACTAGATGAAAAGACCACCATTAATGTGTGTTTGTGTGAATTTTGCTATTTTCACACTGAACTATTAGTGACGGGTCTCCCGCGCCAGTGACTAATGAGTAGTCATTAGTGACGGGTCCTGCGCGCTCGTCACTGATGTTGTGTTATCAGTGACAGGCGCGAAAGGCCCGGCACTGATGACTCGTCACATATGCACTGTTTTGTAGTAGTGGGAGGAGCGTGGCTCCGACGACAGATCCGATTTAGAACCGCCACCAAAAGTATCATAGAACCGCCACTAGGGCTGTTTTTGGACAGCCACTAGCTAGTGGGCCATTCTGTAGTAGTGATCGTGTTGCTTCTCAAAATGCCAGACCGTACTTAAACATTCTCACTACTATAGACTGACTCATCTTAGAAGAGTAAATGGTGTCATAATAGATCGACCAGTATAGGTAAACATTATATAATCCTTTTTTAATCTATAGATCCTTCGTGACATATATTAAGGAAACTTCTTAGGCTTGAAATTAACATCCGGGGACAGGCATTAATGCGATATCAGCTTGTTTGGAAGACATCGACATGGCACTCTTGATGCTCTTTGCTTTATCCTTCAAAAGCTAGAGTCGACTTTCAAACTTGTTTTCTAAATATATACCTTGTCTCTGTGTGACCCCTTCATTACAAGTTTACAACTCCCTTGATCCATCAAATTAGAGTACTGCATTGTGGAGACAAAATAAGCAAGGCAAATGAAGATTAGTAGATGCATGAATTGACATGATAGTCATACCAACCTAGATAAGTTATTAATTAATACTAGAGGAGGGAGGGAGAGAGAGAGAAGAGGTGCTAGAACGAAGATACGTTAGATCTAATGATGTGATATATCTTCAGTTAATAAAATGGCACCTGATGTTGATATCTCTGCCAGTTAACTTCAGATAAGATTGTCAAAGTTGTACGTTCGTGTACGTACCAACCGCAACATAAATTATATATTGAACTATAACTAGTTAATTAACATAGTTCGATCCTAATTAAGGACGACGTACGTGTTGCTAATCATGTGCAAGTGGATGGGATCAGCGTTCAGCTATAGCTACATATATCACATGTGCACACAGCATTTATATAGTTAACTCCCTTTGGAACTAAGGTCTTGACACAAGAGAAGCGCTAGCTTGTTTACTAATCCCTGTTGGCTGTTGACAGGGACATGCATGGATGCATGCCGCTTGTCCCAAAATGCCATGCACAAAAGTCCTTAAAAAAGGTTATACAAAAGTAGTGCTAAAGCTAGTTTCTTCTCCACCGAGTCTTGTGAGAGAGCTCTTTCACTGTACCTGAATGAATGCGGGCCATCAATTTTCTTTCATCCAAGAGTCTAGATTAAGTGGTAGATGAACAAAAACGGATTGGTCTGCGGTTCTCCAATCTCAGCTAGAGTCGAGTCCTAACCAGAGTTGCGCGTCTATGCTTGACGCACATATGAAAAGTCTACACTGCCCTTGCATGATACTCCATTTAGACCAGATGTAGTATGTACGAAATCCGGCGGATGCACGATCAAGAATGACACCGAGGCACGATATTTGGTAACGAGGTTCGGCTGAAGCCTACATCCCGGGGCATGACTACGGGCACTCCTTTCCTCATAAGTCCGCAACAATGGTCACCCTGGGCGCCGGCACAAGCCGCCGGCTCTCCCTGCGAGTCTATTGCTATTATGTTTTCATAGTCTTTTTGGCTACCCCACGGTGACTTTATATATTAGGCCCGGCTTATACGTGTTCGACTCCAACACCTAACCCTCCGCTAATTCCAAGTCCAACTGTAACCCTACTCGTACACATATTCGACACATATCTCAACAAACTCCACCTTGACGAATATGTCCCTCGCCACCTTAAAGCCGTCATGCACGAACCTCCGTGTACCTTGGACTTGAAACATCAATCATGAGCTCCACTGCTACTTCCTTGAAATCACATGACTTCACCTGCAATCGTAGTCCCTTCCTTTTCATTAACAGTCAATGCTCTCGCGAAAAATAAGTTTCTCCACACCCTCGCCTTGTGTTCCTAACTTCCCGGAGTATCCACTCAACGCCATCACACACCGATCATAAAGTCACCATATCAACAACACCGATGTATTGTCACCCTGGTTTCCTCTTCCTTGATCTATGTGAAAATTGAACAACTCACATGTTAGCTGCCACATATAAGAGTTACCTGAACTGATCATCCTCGCCATCGTTGACTGTCCTCATGAAATTTGAAAGAATGTTGCCGTCGCCCTTGAGTCACCTTGAGTCAAATTCACAATGGTCTCATCCTTTTCGGATAGTCATTTACATGCCCACGGCTATAGCACTCCGCCTCCTTCTGCATCCCATCGCCTGCACTTTGCCATGTGCATCGAACATCACAGAATATACGACCATGTGCTCTCTAAGCCTTTGACAATCCGGAGTTTCCAAAAACACTTTCTCAGATTCTCCATGACCGACTCTTGTCCATATCACTTCAGACCTTCAGGCCATCCCGATAGACCCGGTCACCAACTTGAACCTGGTACTCGTCAACACTGCTTCAGCACCCTTGCACACATGTCAAACCACTGTCTGACCGCATATGTCCTGATCCGTTGCTATGTCCCGTGCTTAGTGCACACCTCGCCGCTATTACCGCGTCGAGCATCCGCAATCTTGGGCAAGATCTACCGGGTAGCTAACCCACACCATCTCGGACCCCACTGCAGATCCATCAGTCATATCCGACCGATGTCGAGTTCCACGCCTCCTTCCAGACCCTGAGCTCCAACCTGGATCCACGTGCCTCTCGCCTTCCCTGCTGATATAAGCTCCGACTCTCCGCAAGCTTACGCCGTAGCCTCCCCATCAGCCCGAGTGGAATCTTCCGTGAGACCCCAACTCCCCTTCAACATGACTCCTTGGTAGATGATCAGTCCACCCTGCGCCCTGCCGACTTCAAGATCTCATGCGCACATCATTTTGAACCAGCCCGCGCACTGCTTGTCAAAGCACGCACCCCTCAGGCATGCGCCACGTGTTGCCACGCCACATAATTCGGACACCATCAGCCCTCACGCTCCTATGTCGTTGTCGCCGATTTCACCGTCCTCTTCTGTTCTGACCGATATTCCCGTTGATCCGTCAGATTGTCGTCTGACCCCAGCCGAACTTGTCCGGCTGCAACCGTGCTCCACCTTGCGCCGTGTCAGCCCCACACCAAATGTATTGCTTGACGCGTTGTAGACACACGATCCTCACGACTCGCTCCAGGTTATCCCAACCTTATGGCACGGCGCCATCCACGCCAATACATGCTTCAAGCCTCTCTTCAAACCTGACCCGAAAAATTATTCCGCGCAAAACTGAACCGACAGATACCTTTTACACTTTTTTTCTCGTCACATTTGCTAGCAGCTTCTCCGCGTATGCACGTAGATCTTTTCCGTCGATCTTGCGGTGGACTTCAGCAACTCCACGCCGCACCGAAGCATCTGCGTCTGCGCTGCCGCACCGCAGACCGTCGGCCGCCCTGCGCTTGCTGTCCCGCCTGCTGCATCACGCGCTTGCACACCTGCCCTTGGCTCTGCCCCGCCGCATCAGAGCCTGTCGGTCGCTAAAGCTAAGCCCTCCTGCTGCAACGTGCCTGCACCTAATCGGATTTCTCCGACCTGCCACGCATACCTCACGCGCGCCACCTGACCTAGCCAGCCCCGTACTAATCGGACTCTAATCAGACCTCTGATCTCCGCTGCCTGCTCCCTTTCTCTCGTGAAACCGACCACAACCTGGCTTTTTCCTTCTTTGGAATCCGAACCAATCTCCTAGCTAAACACTGTATGTGTGCTGCCTTTTTTTCTTATAATTTTTTTTTCTAGGCCACGTTGCTGTAACACGAGAAGTCCTTCTGCTTTGGGAAAACCGGTAAGTACTCTGCTAGCTCTCTTTTGCGGTTCGCGGGTGCTGCGCCATGTTGCCGCCGTCGTTCGCTGCCGCACACGCCCCTCAGCAGAGCCCGCACACGTGCCACGCGTCTGCGTCTCGCGCTGCTGCCTGCTCGTGCTCTGCCCGATCGATCCGATCGACCGCTGATTGTACGTGCCGCCTCCCGGCTCCCGCTGCTTCCTCGCTGCGCGCGGCTACGAATCTTCGATCGAGCGCACGGGCGAATCTTGTCCACTGCAGCCATCCAACGGTCCAGACCACCTGCCTGAGGTGTCCGACACCACCGATCGGAAATCCGATCGCCACTGTACTCCACCTTACGTCGAACCCGAGGTTTCCGGCACCGTCGAGCATGATTCTCGCACTTTCAACAAGATCTTCCACATCCATCAACCTCGTTCTGATACCACTTGTTATGAAATCCGACGGATGCACGATCAAAGATGACACCGAAGCACGATATTTGGTAACGAGGTTCGGCCGAATCCTACATTCTCGAGGCATGACTACGGACGCTCCTCCCCTCATAATTCCGCAACACTGGTCACCCTGGGTGCCGGCACAAGCCGACGGCTCTCCCTGCGAGCCTATTGCTATTATGTTGTCATAGTCTCTTTGACTACCCCACGGTGCCTTTATATATTAGGTCCGGATTATACGTGTTCGACTCCAACACTTAACCCTTCGCTAATTCTAAGTTTCACTGTAACCCTATTCTACACGTATCTCAACATAGTATTAAGTACCGTAAAATTTGTCTTGTGAAATAGACGTGTGAACGGAGTTTGAAGTTGAACACCCAGACTAGCTACCTGCCATCTTTTTGTTAGCTTCACGATTATGTTTCACAGATACATTATGTTTCACATCACCTTTTTTGTTAGCTTCACGATTACTAAAAGAATACCCAAATCCCTAGCTAGATTTGCTGCAGAAGTCCTTTTAGCTAAGCACACGAGGATCATGCATGCATGCACACACTCTGTCCGTCTCCTCTCTGCAAAGGTGCATATGGCTCTGTCGTCGACCATATGTACACTGGCTGGAGGAGAGCTGGGCCAATCATGTCCGGTGGCTTTCTCGATCGATCGTATGGCCAGTGTGGACCAGGACCAGGACCGAACCGTCAATGCTCAGAAGCATCCCGAGATTGACGTTCCTGAGCATGCGTAAGTGAGATCGATGGATTGATCCATGCCAATCATCTCTCCCGTTTTATTTTATTTTATTAGATGAGGAATATACTATAATGATAGCACTGTGCATATAACTCTGTATATTTTGGCAATATATAATTTGCAGTGGATCAATTGATTTACTGTTCTTCCCTATAAATTTATTGAGGAATAAAACAACAAGGACACCAGGCTAGTTATATACTTCATCCGTCCCTCGCTAAATATAAGATGTTTCTAGCTTTGCCATAGCAGTTAATAGTCAACACAATGCCTTTTCCTCTCTTTTTTCCCTAATTATGGTATATATCTTTATAGAATATTATTTGACATTGTAAATATTAGTATAAATTTGGTTAAACTCTTTATAATTTCTTGACTTGGAACAAAATTATAACATCCCGTCACAATATTTTACAGAGTAAATTACAGAAAACCACCACATTAGTGGCTAGGGTTTCACATAGGTACCAATTTACGTTTTAGTTGCAAAAAACCACCGGATTAGCGTAATCCTTCGCTCGCTAGCGTCTAAGCCCGTTTCTGACGAGGCGGGTCTACCGGTCAGGCCAACGTGGCGTCCAACTTGGCGTGCATCTCTCTCTGTGTTCCCGATCTAAAATCTGCAGAGGTAAAGGCCGAGGGGCTCTCACGGGCCATGGCCACCGGAGAGCCGCACGGCGAGCAGCGGCGCAGCGGGCGCAAGAGGAGGTGTGCCGGAGCAGCGGCGTGCGGCGAGCAGGGATGCGGCGCAGCGGTGGGGAGAGGAGGCGCGCCGGAGCAGCGGCGTGCGGCGAGCAGGGATGCGCCGCAGCGGTGGGGAGAGGAGGCGCGCCGGAGCAGAGGCGCGCGGCAAGTAGGGGTGCGGCTCAACAGGAGCGAGCTGCACGCATGGCGCGAGCAGGGGCGCCTCGGAGCAGCTGCGCGCGGCGCAGCGGGGTCGAGCAGGCGATGTGCCCCGGGCGATGTCGTAGACCTCCTTGTTAGCGGGATGGCGGAGGAGATGGTGACCACCGGGACCGTCTGCCGTACAACCAGAGCGTGAACTGGCGCGGGCACTCGCCTGTGGCTGACGGGCTGCAGCAAGGCGTGGACGGCGGCAAGGTGAAGTCCACCAAGGCCGCCCCTACCGGAATTTGACGGGCGATGCGACGTCTCGCGCCGGTCGGACTCCGGGCGGAGGCGGCCGTGGCAGCGCCGGCGAGGAGGGAGAGAGCAGCGGGTCGCGTGGGTCCGAGCGGCGCGCGAGTCGGAGCAGCAGAGCGGCGGCGGCGCACGCGGGGGTCGACGGCTAGGCTGCTTCGGAGAGGGAGGAGTGCTTCGATGGCTAGGCTGCTTCGGGTCGCGCGGGTCGGCGACCAGGCCTGGATCTTGGCGTCGACAGCGTCGTGGAGAGGGTGGAGCGCGTCGGGAACTCGGCCACGAGCTGAGGAGGAGGGTGTCGAGAGCGCCGCCTTGGCCACCGGAGAGCCGCGCGGCGGCGCGGCGGGGCTGCTTGAGCGGCGGCTCTACATGGCTGTGTGGGGACACAGACAGGGAGGAAGGAGAAAGTCAAACGATGGTTTCAGTCAGTTGCCAAGCCGGACCCCACGTTGGCCTGACTAGTGGAACCACCTTGTTAGAAACATGTTTAACTGCTAGCTAGCGAGCGAGAGGTTAACGAAATCCGGTGGTTTTAGTCACCAAAATATGAACCGGTACCTATGTGAAACTTTAGCCACTAATGTGGTGGTTTTTTGTAATTTACTCGTATTTCACGTGTGGAAGGAGTAATATCTTACTCCATCCGTCCCATATTAAGTGTCGCAATTAGGGACACTTAATATGGGACGGAAGGAGTATCCCAGCAGCACAGGGTGACATGATACAAAGAGCGCAAATAGAGCAGATCGAGTTGCGCTTCATTTTAGCTTCTCCTCTCCTCATGCAGATCTGGCATTACCGGCCCCCTTCTTGTCCCTTTCCATCCATCACCGCCTTTTATTACCACCTCTATTCATGCAGACAGCAGTAGAAATGTGGAGCACCCCGACAATGCGAACCTTCTGGCTTTTGACACTGACGGTTGGCTAACATAGCAAATAGTCGCAGCGCTATTTTCTACGGTTTTGCTATTTTTTATTCTCTGTTCAACGAAGGATGTCTTGATTTTGACTAAATTTAAATGCATCTATACACTAAGTCATGTCTAGATACATTCAAATTTTAACAAATTTGAGACATTTTTTGTTGGACGGATGGAGTATTATAAATCATGATCACACTTGATTTTTCCAGTTCGAATTAATAGCGTACTGATTCATAGTATATGCACAGATGAGAATTTTGTTTTGGAATTTTTGAAAATTGTACTACTATATCAATTAAGATAAAGAGGCCACTAGAGCTTCGAAGCCTAAAGCAGTTAGCAAAGAGATTTAGCTTCTACTCCCTCCGTCCATAATTCTTGTGTCAAATTTGACAAGAATTATGAAACGGAGTGAGTACCTTCTAAGAGTTAATAGAGTACATGTGGCAAGACATCATTCTTGGTATTACTACTGTTACATAAATCCGAAATAAACCAAGAAAACTTTGTTAATTACTCAAATCATAAACAAATTAATTTTCATGCAGCTAGCGGGTGCAGCGATGCAAAAGATGCATTCAGCATAGTCAGCATGCATGTGCACGCGCATTCTAGCAGGCCCCAATTAACAGACTACAGCGCTTGCTGCAGGTACGTACTCTTCGTACAGGACGAAAAATGGGTCATTATTCATATATATCTCCATGATCTGTTGATCGATTTGCAGGCTGCCTGTAGGATACGGTCGATCGATCATTGTCGCGTACCGAAGCAGGTCTGTTGAATTATATTTTTCTTTTCCTGATAATGCTCCCAGCCAAAAAAGACCACCGCAAGAGAGAAACGGATTTTTTTTTAGGGGGGGAGACAGCACCAGGTCTACCGGAAGCTTCGTTTCGAACAAGAACGCCGAAATAGCCCAGGGCCCGGCAGGACAGGGTAATTATGCTTTTTCCGCATAGATGGGCTGGGCCTCTTAAGATGGGCCGAAAGACAGCGATCTTCGTCGTTTGTTTCCATCAACGATCTTTTCAGTAATTTGGCCCATCAAAGAACCCATCATCCTCGGCTATTTTTTTTCTAAATAATACGATTTTTTAATTATTTTTAAAAATAATACGCGTTTTTTAAAAATATTAAAAATAATACGGCCTCGACCTGGGCGAGGCCGAATGGGCCCAGTCGGCCTGGCCCAAGCCGATTAGGGCCAGTCGGCCTCGGCCAGGCCGCCTGCAGGCCGCCTGCTCCTCCCGCGGGGCCCTCCACGAGGCAGTCGGCCTGGGCCAGGCCCACTGAATCCCAGTCGGCTTCGCCCAGGCCGACTGGCCCAGTTGGTTTCGTCCAGGCCGACTGGATTCAGTCGGTTTGGGCCAGGCCGATTCGAAGTAATTCCATTTTTTGTCTCGGATCCTTGCGGTCTTTTGAACTAAAATAGATTCGGAGTAATTTCATTTTTTGTTTCGTATCCTTGCGGTCTTTTGAACTAAAATACTCGACAACTTGGATAAAAGTAACACGCCGAATCCGATTGGAAGTAATTAGGCTTCGCCGCTAGTTCGTTGCATGATCAACGCATACACGGCCGAGGCCCATTTTTTGTCTCGAATTCTTGTGGTTTTTTGAACTAAAAGACTTGACAACTTGGATAAAGAGTAACATACATCGATAATTTGCTGGACAATTTTTGTGTCGATTCTTTGCGGTTTGTTTGAACTGGACTTGACATTTGGATAAATTTGGATAAATTAACATACATCGATAATGTGATGGTTACGGAACCAAGGCACGACTAAATTAACATACATCGATAATATCGCAATTGGACAGAATTAAAGATAGCAAATACAATTGAAACACAGTACTAGCACTACTGAGTCCACTTAGGCCATTTTCTGCTCGTATCGCCACGTTCTTCTGCAGCCTTTGCCACGGCGGCCCTTTCTCTTTGCCTCTCCCTTTCTGCCTCACGAGCATTCTTGCGCCTTCGTTCCTCCTCTTGCATCTCAAGCGCTTTCTTCCTGTTTTTCCTTAGTGCTTCGTCAATCCAACGACGTTGTTCCTCCCTATGCTCTTTCATCTCTCTCTCTTGCTCCTCTTTCTCCTGGGCTGCAGCTTTTTCCGCACGCTCCTCCACGTGGAAACGCTGCCATGCATTTCGAGACCTTGTTTTGATCTCTTCCACCGCCCAATCCGGCATCTCCGTGTCAATCCAACGATACCACATGCATAGGGGTGGAGGAGACTACAAAAAAGTCTACTGTTACAAATCTGATATGACACAGAAAACATGTTTTAGAACACCTAAATGTGCTTACCGGAGGCTCGTCGTATGGCGAAACCGGGACAGGTGGTTCATACTCATAGTTCGCGCACATGAAAAACCTCATGCCTAGCTTATTAGAAAAATCTGTCACCTCCTTCACCTTGCATAGATTGCCGCACCAACACTTGAGATGTTCCACCCCCCGAGGCAACATCGCATCTTTCATCCTCCTCGGCCTCTCGTCCTGGTCCGAACAAGGCAAACTCATTGGGGGACACTGGAATAATGGAAAAAACAGTAGTGGAAAGGATGCTTGGATGACTATCGGAGATGAGGTATTTATAGGCTCTCAAACTCATTCTCCCGCCACCGTTTCCCGCCTGGTTTTCCCGCCACTGTTTCCCGCCTCGTTTTCTGGCCACCGTTTCCCGCCTCGTTTTCCCGCCAGCATTTCCCGCCTCCTTTTCCCGCCACCATTTCCCGCCTTTTTTCCCGCCACCGTTTCCCATCTATTTGTATCTTCTGTAACTATAAAAAACCGTCCATGGTATTGAAGTGTAGTCTCACCATTTCGTCTGGGAAGATGTCGTCCGGCTTCCCAGATGATCGTAGATTTTGGTCAGGTATGTCCCGTGAGCTATTGTGGTTAGCCGGTGATTTCAAGGTAGACAATAGGATAGTTCCATGGGACGAACTCATTAGTAGTGACACCCTACTAACTGAGCTGAGCCACCAATTATATAGGTGCAATTTCCCATTGAGGACTTCTGCAGATATACGGCAAGAACTGCTAAGGTTGCACGAAAAGTGGAAGAAGCACAGTGAAGGTAAGAGTGAGTCATACCTACAATGGGCTAGAAAACATCCATTGTTATGGGTTGAAGAGGAGGAATCCGATGAAGATATCTTCATGCCAAGCAAAACGGGTAAGAGTTCTTCATCGTCCAAGAGGAAGAGTACTGCACCGTCGAAGCGAAAGAGCACATCATCGTCCAAGGGGAAGAGTACATCATCGTCCGATGAAGATATCTTCATGCCAAGCAAAACGGGTAAGAGTTCTTCATCGTCCAAGGGGAAGAGTACTGCACCGTCGAAGGGAAAGAGCACATCATTGTCTAAGGGCAAGAGCACTTCATCTTCGTAAGGCTAGAGTTAGGTTATCTTATTTTAAGTTGTCAGTTTTAATTTCAGTCTTTCTATTGCATATATATTTCAGTCCTGCCGTTTTTTATTTGCAAATGTAACTTGAATAAGAATGCGAAAAATAGTAACATGTCTCTCTCATACATAGGTAGAAATATGTCTCATACATAGGTAGAAATATGTCTCATACATAGGTCCTACATGCAAATATCAGGCACGACGTCTGGGACGGCGTTCCGAGGGTGCCTGTGGCGTCGTCCAGCCATACCTATGAGGTGGCAGAACGTTGCGCGGAGGAATCACGGACCCATCCTCACAATACTGTGTATCCTCCTGTGTGGGGTCTGGTGGTGGAGTACTGAACATCCAGCTGTGTCGGGCAGAATAGTCCTCTCCTTGAGCGTGATCCTGCTCACTACCCCACGAGGGTTCGGACAACGACGACTGATGCCCGTAGGCTCCTGCATGTGGGAAAGTACTTAGCATTAGAATTGTGTAGCGGTCATGGTAATGAACACAATAGAAAGAAATATACATACCCTGTGGCTGGGTCTGTGGACGAAACTCGAAGTTCATCCTGGGACTCTGCTGGTGCTGCCACGCCGAACCTCCAGCCTGAAAAGAGGTATGCTGGTGCTGCCACGCCGAACCTCCAGTCTCAAAAGAGGGCTGCTGCTGGTGCCAATAGTTGAAAGAAGACTGCGCCTGGTGCCACGACGAACCTCCGGCCTGCTCAGGAGGTGGTGGCTTGGGCGTCGGCTGCTCTGGTAGACGTGGACGCAGATGGTGTCGGGGGTGCGGTGCTTCCTACTGACGTGGCCGCTGCTGGTGCGTGGAGTGACGAGGGGGCCGTACGGACACCTAGTGGTGAACGACGTCTGAAGTGCGGGTGCACGTGATAGCCGCGTAAACAGAGCGTAGCTTCTCCTCCATTCGTCTAAGCCAGGACTGGTGCGGCTCCCGTGGTAGTAGAAGTGGACCGATCGAAAGCGAACGTCCATACACAGCGAACTTGGCCTGTAAATCCTGTGTCAACCGAGCCTGCAATTGGCACGAAGAGTATTACATATATATGGCAAAGTACGTAACAAACACATGCATTATGTTAAGAGAAGATACTTACAGCGTGCTGTCTAGAGCCTGAAGTAGACTGGTTAGGGTACATATCTTGCAAACTCGGCTCGGCTATCTCCTGGGGGTGAGAGTGCTGAATGATGCTCAATCGGGTAGCTGTCATGTACCTCTGCAAATATCCGTTGAATAGATCGAGATCAAAGGCCTCCAATGGCCAAACCCGTGTCGTCGCAGTCTCCCACTCTGTGACGTACGACTGAACCCTCTGCAGCCACTGAGTCTAGGTCCTGGTACTTCCCTTCCTGGTAAACCTGAGATCGCAATAGAAAATTGAACACTTAAATTATGGACAATTCTGGACAACAATCATAAATTGGAGAACTGCACATACCTGTGGATGATCTGTGGAAGTGGATCCTCCGTCGGTGGAGGAACGACCAATTGACGTGCCCCAAACTGCCTCATGACCCTCTGCTGGGCCATCTCCTCCACGCAGACGTTGAAGATGATCTTTGATTTTGTCATCCAGTAAGCGTAATCTCTCGTGCAGACCGTGGACGCCAGGGTATCTATCCTCGATGGCGTCCTGTGTGTACGGCTCCCAGACAACCGCCTCAGAGTGCAACACGTCGACTGCTCGTTGAATGATGGGTAGCAATTCCTGACCTGATCGTGTGCAAAGCGTCTTTGTAAAAAAAAAGAAGTTAGCTTCATTAATGGTTTATGTAAACTAATGTATGAATTTCAGATTCGACATACCTTGCTACGTGTCCAAATTGTCGCGAAAGTAGGCAGGTCGATGTGTTCTAAGTCAAACAACTCCTGCTCAGGGTTAGGGTGATCACCCGTAACGTCTGGTCGGCCGATAGAAAACCTCTCCCACGACAAGAGCCGCAACAATAAAGGACATCCAAGCAGGACTGACTTGGGCGACAGCAAGCTGGCAAGCGTTGCACATACCTCGGTACGTAGCTACTAAGACGGCCGAACCCCAACTCCTCTGTGTGATGTCGTCACCACAAGTTGCATTCGCGATCTCCACTGCAATAGGGATGTAGCGTGCGCTAATGGTGGTGACGTGGTTCTCGGTGAACATCACCTTCCCGAGAAGCCACATTATATATGCCTCAAGGCTCCGAGTGATCTGAGGCTCAGTCATTTGGGTCTCTGGATATCCAAACTTCTGAATCTGCATGCAACAAAAACCAAGTGTTAGTAAACCCATGCAAGTATCTGAGGTATGCTCTTAGATATATTAACTTAAAACACATCGATCTAACCTGGTAATTGAGCAACCAATCTAGCTTAGGTCCGTGAGCCTCCGAGGTGAGTGGGCCAGCTCCGTCAAGAATACCTTGAAAACGTAGGGCACAAATTAACACATAGTTCCACATAGAGTACAAATTAAAACACAGGGCACAAATTAACACATACCTTGAAAGCGTAGTGCCATACCCTCCTGCCAATCAGCTGGTGCCTGCAACGGTCCTACGGGATCACCCACCAATGGTAGTCCCAACAGCATCGACACATCCTGGAGAGTAGGAGCCATCTCTCCCCAGCGAAAGTGAAACGTGTGTGTTTTGGGCCTCCATCTGTCCACTAAGCAGCTCAGGAGCGAGTGGTCAATTTGTAGCCTTGTAGAGTTGAAGCCTCGTCGCTCGCTCTCTACCATTTCCGCACGAGTTGCCTCAGTAAGTCATGCGAAAGGTAAAAGGCCAGCCCACTTCAAACTGCATAAATAAAATGGACATGCAAATGATGAATAAATAAAATGTACATGCAAGGGATGAATAAATATAATGGACATGCAAGGGATTATTGAATAAATACCGCTGAATCCAGGCAGAGTGTATCATCCAATTTTCCTTAGGAGTGCGCGTGACAAGGGGCTCGACACTCCCAGGATGCGCCACCAATCGAGCAGCCCGATGCTTACTCTCAATCTCCGGAGATAGCAATGATACTCTCTCCATTTTGTACCTGCAACATTTATAAACATAGTTAGACATACAAACTAAAGTTAAGCATAGTTAAACTGAGAGTACATATTAAAACATAGTTGAACAAAGCGTACAAATTAACACACAGTTCCACACAGAGTACAAATTAAAACAGAAGGCACAAATTAACACTTAATTTCACAGAGTACAAAATAAAACTTAGTTCCACATAGAGTACATATTAAAACATAGAGCACAAATTAACACATAGTTTCACATATGCATGATAAGCCTAAGTTCTTCCTCTCCCTCGTCGTCCACGTCTCCCTCTTCCACGGGCAGTAGCTCCACCAGTACCGAAAGTTGGACAATAAGTGTTCCTGTGGCCAAAATGGTTGCATAGAAAACATTATCGTGATGGTCCTACGACTTCAGATTCATCCATATCATTTCGGATGCGCCTGGACGGGCATCTGCCTCTGCCTGTCCGCAGTAGCCCGGGGTCAGGGATGTCCGCAGTTACCTTGTTGAAATTTCCCATTGCACGAAACCCTAGCATCTCACCCGTCCATGTGCTAAGCACAGACTCTTTCAGGTAATAGGGAGACACAAATGAGATTGCGTCCATCCCTAGCTGCCCGCAAGCAGCAAGTACATGTGAGCAAGAAAGGTGAAGCAACTTTGGTTTGCTGCAGGTGCACTCACACGTTGGCCACGCTTCATTTCCAATCTTCACCTCCTGTGTCCTCAATTCATTTCCAACGCCGAACTTGTCAGTTGGCAAGCGCACCTCAAACCTGTGTTCTTGATTACCGATGGCGATGATAGTATGAGACCTAGCTTTTTCCATCTTCTCATCCATGTACTTCATAATCTTTTCACAGTACGGTGTATTTGGGTTGTTCATGATATGCATTCAGCTATCTGGCGTCTATCTCTGAAATACTTCACCGTGCCATGGAAAATACCCTCGACGATGGCTGTAAGTGGTAAAGCCCTATTTCCCCTCAGGACAAAGTTGTATGTTTCTGCCAGGTTAGTAGTCATGACGCCGTACCTAGCGCCATGTGTGTCGTGCAGCAAAGACCACCGCTCCAGAGGCTCGTGCTCTATCCACTACTGAAAGTTTTTAATCTGCCTCCCAACCCTTCTCCTAGTGCCGGGTGGGTCAAACCCTGGCAAGTCACAAAGCCCAACAGGTTCTTCCTCAGATGGTCCTGTTCCAACTGCTGTATGTGTAGCCACTGCTGCTACATGTGCTGCTACCGCTGCGTTTCGTGCCGCTGTCCTCTCCCTAACATGTTTCTTCGTGAACTCATCAAGATAACCACGTATCCTACTGTACTTCCATTGTTGGTTCTGTTTGCAGAGTTTCTTGAATAGATTCATAAGTGACTTGTTCCTGAACTGCGAGAAGAAGTTGGCCCACAAATGCCGCATGCACCAACGACTCTGCATGTCCTGCCATGGAGTCTGTTCATCAGGCCCAGGGTTTGTCAGTGTCCTTATCACACTGAGTATGCCTGCATGTCTGTCATGAAGGATGCACACATTCAGCTTATCATGCACAACTGCTCTCTTGAGCTGCCTGAAAAACCATAACCAACTTTCAGTGTTCTCACCCTCCACGAAAGCAAATGCGAGCGGAACAATTTGATTGTTGCCGTCTTGACCAATGGCGGTCAAGATCTGCCCCCTGTATTTGCCAATGAGAAAAGTGCCATCTACCCATAACACCAGTCGACAATGATGGAAAGCTTGGACGCATACACCGAAAGTGAAGAACAGTTGTTGCAGCACCTCACAGTTGGATACTCTGGGTGCAGGAAGTGTTGGATGTCAACATAGGTGCCTGAATTACGGGCTTGCAGTGTATGGAGGAGGCGGACAACAGAGTCGTACAAGTCGAAAAACGAACCAAATCTTTTCTCAAGAGCCCTCTGCTTAGCCCTTCAAGCCTTGCCATACGAAATGTTGTACTTAATATGATGGCCTTCACTTCCATTGCTTTGCTCTCCACTATCTCCGTGTAAAGCAATCGAGCAAGAAGCATCGACGAGAGGTTACGATGGTCTTGAGGGATACTGGGAATGACACATGTGTGCAACACCAAGTCACTCACAACCCAATCTGTGTCGTACTTAGGAACATAGCCATGCACCCTCCCTGGACAATCTATTTGTTCGCACTCCATTGTCAGATATTTTTCTGAAGAGACTGTTGTTTTAAAAACCCTTTGCGTGGACATTGCCCAAGCAACTATGGCATCCTGCAGATGTTTCTTGTCAGGAAATCTGGCACCCTTCGCAATGTTGTTCTGATGATATTGCCATGCAGAGTCGTGCCCATCGTTGGGTCATAGCTAAAGAGAAGTGCTGATTCCATGATGCAGGAATCGGCACCTCCTCTTCGTCCGACTCATGAGACTCATCGTCATAAGAATTACGACCATCTGTATCTCATCCTCCATCTGGTTCTGCAAGTGACCATCTTCTTCGTCCGCATCTGCCTCGCCAGTGTACTCATCCTCTCCTACTGCCCCGGAGCTCTGGCTTGATTCATAACCACCACCTCCAGCATTCGACACAGAGTTTGCATTGGACAAGTCATAACTTGATTCACCCTCGCCTTTAGCTGGATTGGTCTCATGAGCGACAACCTGGATTAAGGCGACAGGTGTACTTTCCCTTTTCTCGCAACTTTCTAACCAGCGCACCCACTTTGATGTCCGGTCTATCGGCCTCAAAACCCAAAAAATATTTGAACTTGACTTGGTCCACAATGCTTGCACACGGACGGTGTATGTTTCAGGATTGAGCGCTAAACATCCTACCAACCATTCCTGCAACTGACTAAACTTCCATGTTTGAGGGGCCGTTAGATCCAACTCCACATACTTAAACTGACTCAGATCAGTTCCGTGCTCGGTTGTTAAGACAGTACCGGAACCGTAGTAAAAAACAACTTCACTACACCGGACATCTCTGATGCCTAAAAAAATGTTTAGACGCCTCAAATACTAAGCAGTACGGCATATAAAAAATGTTTAGACACGTCAAATACTAAGCAGTACGGCATATAAAAAATGTTTAGACGCCTCAAATACTAAGCACCACGGCATATAAAAAATGTTTAGACGCCTCAAATACTAAGCACCACGGCATAAAAAAAAATGTTTAGACGCGTTTAATACTAAGCACCACGGCATATTAAAAATGTTTAGACGCGTCTAATACTAAGCACTACGGCATATAAAAAATGTTTAGATGCGTCAAATACTAAGCACTACGGCATATAAAAAATATTAATACGCGTCAAATACTAAACAGTACGGCATATTAAAAATATTAATACGCGTCAAATACTAAGCAGTACGACATCAAAAAAAAATCTATTCTATCAAAACATATTACTACCGGCCATAATATTTAGACGCATCAAATACTAAGCAGTACGACATTAACAGTTGTCCAAAATAATGAGCACTACCAAACACTAAAACATACTTCTATATATACATACACACGTATCCTCATAAACATATACATTATAGGATAAATATGTGAGAGATTAGGATTTATCCTTGAAGCGTGTGAACCCCAACCTCGAGCAGCCTCACAGTCACCGGATGAGCACCACCACCACCTCCAAACTCTTCCAAACCACCACCATTGCCCCAACTTAGCAACACGAAATTAGCTCAAAATGTTCAACGAAAAGAGTAGATCAAGGTGTCATTGGGTGCTAAATAGCAAGGGGATGCAGTTTTGTGGGTTAAACGGGATCAAAACTCACTCATTTTGGCTAGAAATTGGGGGCATTTTTGAGGAAGAAGAAGAGGAGAAGAAGAACAGAAGGTGCAGGGCAGGAAGAAGAAGAGGGCTCGGGGGCTTTGCCTGGGCTCGCGCGATGGGAAGGGAGGAAAGGAAAGGAAAAGAGAAAAAGGAGATTCTCCCGGCCCATGAGAGGCCCGTCGGCCACGACGAAGCCGATTGGGTTTCAGTCGGCCTGGGCTAGGCCAACTGCCTCGTGGGAGCTCCGCGGGCTGAGTAGGCGGCCTGCAGTCGGCCTAGCCGAGGCCGACTGGCCCTAATCGGGTTGGGCCAGGCCGACTGGACCCATTCGGTCTCGCCCAGTTTTTGATATTTTTGAAAAACGCGTATTATTTTTGAAAATAATTAAAGAAATCGTATTATTTAAAAAAAAATAGCTCATCCTCGCCCAAACGCGGTATGACCCATTCGGCCGCCTTGCGGCAGGGCGCGACGTGGGGGTGGGACGTCAACTCCCACGCCGGCGCACTCAAAGCCGCCGCCGCCCGCCGCTCCACGCCCCACGTCAAGTCCCTCCATGCGGTGCTCCTCAAGCTCGGCCTCTCGGCGTCCGCCATCCTGGCCACTTCGCTCGCGCTCCGCTGCGAGCTCCCGTGCTACGCCCGCGCACTGTTCGACGAAATGCCTCGGCGGGACATCGTCTCCTGGACGTCCCTCGTCACGGGCCACGCGCACCAGGTCCTGCACGGAGGACTCTCTCGCCCTGATGCGGCTCATGGTGGCATCTGGTGTTGCGCCCAACGGGTACACGCTGTCCGGCGGGTTGCTCGCGTGCGCAGGTGTTGGCGAGGCTGCTCTTGCCATCGGGAAGGAGATTCATGCCAGGGTTTTCAAGATGAGTTCGTATGGACTGGTTGGTTCGGTTGTGGAGAACGGGGTTCTTGACATGTACGCCCGAGTCAGGAGCACTGACTATGCAAGGAGTGTTTAGGGTGATGTTGGTGAGGCCGTGAGGGGCATTGTTGCATGGAACTCGATGATGGCTGGGTGTCTTAGGACTTAGGAGTGGGCAAGCTGAGGAGGCTCTGGGGTTGTTTGCGTCGATGGTTTCTTATGGGGTTTGCGCAGATGGCTTCTCTTATGCCATAATTGTGGATGCGTGTGGCAAGCTGGCGTTGTTGAAGCTGGGGATGCAGGTGCATGCACGTGTCATTGGTGGCGGATTTGAGTCAGATTTGGTTGTCAGCAACTCCTTGTTGGATATGTATGCAAAGTGTGGGTGCGTTGATTCAGCAGAGCTTGTCTTCAAGTTGGCACTGTCACTCGATGTTTTGTGGACTACGATGATCTCAGCTTATGGCAAGTTTGGCCGTGCACAAGATGCTGTTTGTATGTTTGATAGGATGGCATATTTGGGCGTAAAAAGAGATGGGCTAACATATCTTGCGGTGTTGTCAGCTTGTAGCCATGGCGGACTTCTCCGAGAAGGTTGGCACTACTTCAAGTTTCTTTTTGATGGACAGAGCTCGGTTAAGCTGCAACCTGAGCACTAGGGTTGCATGGCAGATCTAATTTGCAGGAGAGGTAACTTAGAGGAAGCTCTTGAATTCATTGAAGGTATGCCATTTGAATCCAGTATTGCTGCTTGGAGTGCATTACGCAATTCATGTCGAATCTATGGGGATGCTAAGTTGGGCGAGCTTGCAGTTTCCCGTCTACTCGAGCGTGATCCGGAGAATCACAGCAATTGGGTTGCTCTACAAGCATACGTGCATTGGAGAGCGACTGGCAGAAAACCTGGATGATCATGGAGAACATGAACTTACAGCCGTGTGAACAAAGAGCCTGGATGTAGTTGGGTCGACTTGCATGATGGAGTTCATATCTTTCTAAAGGCTGACTAGTCTCACCCTGAATTGCTCAATATACTGCAGACTCTTGATTATTTGAAGGATGATATATTGGTAATACCTTCATAAGAACCATGAGATGGACAATTTCTTGTGATGCTCTTAAGTCACAGCTACTTCAAATCTTGCCGAACAGCGTAATGTTGTCCTAGTTGATGGTTTTCCTTAGAACTAGTGCCATAGAGTTGACTGGGAGATGAAAGTTTGTCCTTGCGGATTGGGAATTGCAGTAAGAGTACGCCTTAAGGTAATATTCAGATATTCTTGGCTGACCTGCTTATGAGCATTTATGGAATATGCTATATGTAATGGTTTTCATGATGACACTTTCATCGACCATCGAGAAGCTCCCTTTTGTGTTTAATTGTTGATAAGATGGATCAGGATGTATTATTCACTTAATTAAAATAGTCAGATTCCATGCAATAAAAATAGTTAAATTTTAAGAAGAGTTTAATATTTGTCATTTTACAAATGCATGCCCTCGCATAACAGAAGAAAAAACTTGCATTCATGGCCTTAGAAGCTGGGAGATAATAATTCCGTCCCATCCTGGTCTTATCTTTGTCTTCCTATTTTTAGGTATCTGTTTTAGTTTTTTGTATGTAACATATGGAAGGAATTTTAGGCCTTGTTTGGTGCTAGTGTTTTGCATTGTTTTTAGGGTATTATCCACTCCAAATTAGAAAACACTAGAAACCTCAAATGGTTGTTTGGTAGGGAGGGATTGGAGGGGATTATCCCTAATTTCCCCCACAAAACACTTCATTTTTGTACCAATTAAAACCACTTCTCATACTAGTGTTTTGGGGTGAAAGGGTTTTTGAGAGTTTTGGGTGAACACACAACCCCCAAATACCAAAACACTAGTCGCTAAAATATACAATAGTGCCAAACAAGGCCTTAGCGGTTTTCATTTGGCTGTATGACCATAATGGACTGATCTCTGTTTTTTCCACTTCATTTTGTTCTGAAGGAATGGTGGCTTGCTGTGTATATATGAGATGCAGAAATGAAACAGAAGATACAAGACAAAAGCAGTACAAGAAAAATTATCATATCTATCCTGGTCCTACTCTTGAACTCTAGTCCATTGAAGTGACCACACCCACCAGTTACGACATTGCACGAGAACATCAGCATTCTGAGGAAGGAAAAGAAAAAAAAAAGAAATGCTGTGATAAAGAACCTGGATGGTATTCAACTGAAGGACCTGTGTCAGCAAGATAGCAAGTGTTCCGCTGCCTCTTAACAGTAAGCCATTTTGCTAGAAAACACATTAATCTTTCAATTCAAACAGTGTTTATATTTCTTTCAGCAGTTTTTGTTGTATATCTTGAAAATGTTAGACATCAGGACACGAACTACATATATGAGATACATACTGCTGAACAAAAATAGTGAAGAATTTAGGCAGAATACTTGTGCTTTGCTTTACTTCAGTGAGTGTCAGACTGTGCATGTTAGACTCCATGATTCCAATACATTTTTTATCTGAGGACCAAACTTCTATCTATGCTGAAGAACCATAGCAGTCAGGCTTGCAATGGCATATTTGCTATTAGACCCCTTAATGTCTGGTGATACCAATTTCTCTGATGTCAAAGCATAATATTCCTATCACAAGATTTTGCACTCAAGTGACTCAAAATCTCCACAGTTCAGAGGATGATTTCAACTTTGACATTTTTTACAGTTCATTTACGAAGATAGAATTGCACTTCCAAGACATGTTCGGAGCCACAGAAAAAGACCACTTATTATACTTTAAGAATAAATTACCATTATTGTATAGTACTTGTGCGCGGCATGGTAGCTTATTTGTAGTCACAAGAACTACAACTGATTTCAATCTCAAAGGCTGAAATTGATTCTGGGACCATACACACAGCAGGCAAGCTAGACGCAAGCCGGTTAAATGTGTTCGATAAACGAAGTATCCAGAACTACACAGGTAACTTTAAACTCAGAATCAAAACTAAAGTTGTGACCCTATGCACACCAGGCAAGACCGTAAGGCGCTAGTTTAGTTAAATGTGTCAAACAATTGAAGCAACATGAACACTCAAGCAGTCATATACCCGAAATTTGAGAATTCCTTTAGTCTCAAATTGAATAGTCTACGTACATGAAAACTGCCCTACAAAATAGCTACGGATAGATACTCACATGCCTCATGGTCATGGTGACAGCCATCTCACTCAACTGCGAAAATGGCCTGATGGCAAGCAAATCAAGCAGTCAATCACTCTACCTATATCAGCAGCAGGCACGCCATGCAAAGCAGCACACCAGATGGTACCAACAAGAAATTTAAATGATATTGCCCTTAGTTTCAGAGGATAGATAGAACAGTACATTCGGAGAGGTAAATGGTTCTGCAGATTATTGCATGGTGTCCCCTCACCAGGTCAGTACCTGGCTGGTACATATGTACCAACTATAAACTCAAGCTATCACTTGTCCTTTCTATTGGTTGATAAATAAATGAAAAGAGACGAGGGGGCAAGAAAGTGTTTGTAGCTGAAGAGAGGAGTTAAAGAGAAATGGGCATGGGAGGCACAGAGATAGGTAGTTCATCGACAAGACAAGCGATAAGTGTATCCCATTCATGAATTACCCTTTGAATTCTACGCAGTGATACTCTGCAAATCTGATTAGCCACTTGCTGTAATGATTCATCTTCAAGTCGGCGGTATCCTTGCCAAACTTAAGCCAGCTAAAATTAGTGCGACAAGAAAATTTCCACGTTGCCAAGATGACAAAGACAATCTGCGGAAGGTTTATGTCAGGATTGAGCGCGTTTAGTAAGCTAGTGAGTAATCCCTGACGGTGAAAAAATGGATTTCTAGAGAGTTGTCAATTGATTTACAGAGTACAAGCTATAGTTTTCCTTTGTGCGTCTGCTTGACCATCATTCACACTCTATGCACGAGTAAAAGCATATTGTTGCCCCAGAGCAGCTGAAACAATTGCAGAGGCTAACTGACGACCACTGTACGGAATAATCTTTGCTAGTACCTGTGGAAGTTGATTCTATAGACCTTAATTTATGTTAAACGCTGTCGCTAAACCTATGAAAGCATGGTCTTTTACGCTGGTTTGTATTTTTTTTGTTTTCTTTCTTACATGCTCTGTTTCTCCTGAAACAAAAAGAGAGAAATGTGTTGCTACATCTGACTTTATGCATCTTAAATTCAAGGCGCCTTTTCTTTTTGACAGACCATGATATATTTATGGTCCTTAATTTCAGAGGATAGGTAAAACAATAGACATGCAAGTAAATGGTTCTGCAGAAATATTTGTGTCGCCGCACCAGCCCAGCACCCGGCTGATATAAAGACGCAAATTACAAAGTTCACCTATTGGGTGTAGTTTATATTTGCCGATAGATGATGAAGATAGACTGAGGGAGCAAAAGTGAGCAAAGCGGAAGAAGGGGAGAGGATAGGGTCACCCTGTCTTGCTAATGAGTCATTGCAAGTTTTCCACGTAGACCGTCTAAGTGTTTTGCAGTTTTTTTTCTTTCTTTTTTTTGTGAGGTGAAGTGTTTTGCAGTTGCCATGAGAGAAATGGGCATGGGAGGCACTGCGATGAATAGATCACCAAAAAGAAGTTCTGCGTCACGCCTTCACGAGTCATCTTGGGCCTGGGCTTGACAACTGGCCCAGCTAGCCCAGCTGGTCCACCCGTGGTCCAAGAGGGTCGACCCAAAAGGGTGCTCAACCCTAACTCTCGGTGTCGACCAAGGCTGGCGGACCAGGGGCAGCAAGAAGATAGTACTTGAGGAGAGACGCAAACTTCAGCAGTGCATCAAATTAGAATAGACTGAATTCCCTTTTTTACTCTCAAGTTCCACTTTTTTTAAGTTTTGATCCCATTTAGTGGGATTTTCATATTTTGAGCCCATTTAGCAAAATTTGTGCCACCATTGACAAAAGATTCGTTTCCCTGAGATCCCGTTTAGTGGGAGTGACTTGAGATTGAATTAAGGGCCTAACAGATCACAGGCCTGATCGCAAGCGCAAAGCTGCGCACTGATTGTCCTGCAGGGCGCGATGCTAGCTAGCCAGACTTGTATTGCCTGCTCGCCAGCCTGAGCAGCATCAGTGGCAAGAGGATGGTCTCAAGGAACGGCTGGTCGCCCACCGGACAGTAGATCAGCGGCTATCAAGGAGCGGCTGTGCCGGCGCCATAATTGCTGAGTTAATTGCCGTGTGCTTCTGGTTTCTTGCAGGTTGACTAAAGACAGGATGCACTGTTAGAACTTAGAACCAAATCCGTCCAGGATCTGTTATTTCGTAACAGTTTCATACGAGTTACGTACTCCCTCCATTCCTTGAGACCATCAATTATTTAGGATTTAGTGGAAATTTTAAACTAAAACCATGACAAGTATCTAGGAACGAGAGAGTAGTTGGTAAGTAATAACAAGGTTGTCATAAAATTGGTTCCTCATGCCGAATTGGTTCTATTCTAGTATATTGTTATTGAGCACAACATGCTTGCTCGTGTCCCGCCTCAGTATCATAGGGTTTGGTGCAGTTCGTGTGATCGAGAATGAGAAATTGTCAATGCAATAATTTATTTGAAGAGCAAGCTATTATTGGGTTTGGCTTGACTTAAAATTTGGCTTGCCAAATAATTGATCATGATTTTGCTCGCTCATGAGTTGGCTAATTTTGATAAAAAAATCAATAAGTTGGCAAAAAGGAATTGGCGTGCCAAATGGTTTGGTGTCCAACCAAACAAGACCAAAAATTTCCACAATCAATGGGTTAATCCATCGGCTGGCCGTCATCTTCTTTTCAAACAAGACAAAATTGCGGCCCTTCGGCGAGCACAGGCTTTGCAGAAGACCTGTGAATAGGACTTCGGCAAAGACGGCTTCACTGTGAATTATTTAGACAAAGCACCTTTGACGAAGGCAAGAAAAGAGGCCTCCGGCCGGCAAAGGTCATTTTGCCTTTGCTGAAATGCGGCAGTGATGGTCTTTTACGCTGGTTCTTAATTTTTGTTTTGTTGCTTACATGCTCTTTTTCTCCTGAAATTTGTATTTCAAGAAAAAAAAGAAATGTGTTTATGCATCTGACAGTATGCATCTTAAATTCAAGGAGTACTATATTGTACTGTTATTGTGGTATGTACAACTGCAAGACCAACAAGAAGTTTAAGTGATACGTGCATGGACCTTTTTCTTTTTCACAGACCACGATATATATATGGTCCTTAATTTCAGAGTTAGGTAGAACAATACATATGCAAGTAAATGGTTCTGCAGAAATATTTTGTGTCCCTGCGCCAACTCACCACCCGGCTGATATAAATACACAAATTAGAAAGTTCACCTATTTGGTGTAGCTTATATTGGCCCATAGATAAATGCAAATAGACTGAGACAGCAAAAAAGTGAGCGAAGAAGGGGAGTTGAGATCTAATGAATCATTGCAAGTTACCACATAGACCGTCCAAGTGTTTTGCAGTTTGCGAGGAGTGAAATGGGCATGGGAGGCACTATGATGAATAGATCAGGAGTCAACAAAAATGATCGTGTCACACCTTCTGCAGTCGGCATTGGCCTGGGCTTCACAGCTGGCCCAACTAGCCAAGCCGGTCCACCTGTGGTCCAGGAGGGTCAACCCATGATGCTGAATCCTAACTCTCGTTATGATCCTGCGGTGTGGACCAAGGATGGCAGGGCCGCAGGCCCACCAAGAAGACCGGCAAGGCGGCAAGAGATAGGTTGCCTGAAGAATATAGATGCCCACCGCCTTCCGGTCTTCGTTAGAATAGGATTTGTATCTAAGCTGTCTGACTTTTAATTAAAAATAAGTTAATTACTCAACCGTTCTTGTATTTTAAGATTCAAAATAGATGAATTTTTTTGTAAAATGAGATCGATAGTAATCCTGATGTTCTGATTCGTCAAATTAGATTTAACCATTTTAATTCAAAATCAAGTAACTCAGATATAACCATGCCCGTTAGAATAACTTTGAAGAACTCTAGTTTTCCCTGTCCCTTTGCTTCTATCCGTCTCTGTAATCCTCCGCCTCTTCCCTCTATCAAACCATATCGGATCGAGTGACTTGAGATCGAAGTGCGTCGTGGTGACCCCCGATGTTCCTCAACCGAGAAATCAGCAGCTGCGCACGGATTGTCCAGCAGGGCGCGATGCGAGCCAGACTTGTATTGCCTGCTCGCCAGTCTGAGCAGCATCAGTGGCAAGAGGATGGTCTCAAGGAACGGCTGGTCGCCCACCGGACAGTAGATCAGCGGCTATCAAGGAGCGGCTGTGCCGGAGCCATAATTGCTGACTTGCCGTGCTTCTGGTTTCTTGCAGGTTGACTAAGACGTACAGTAGGATGCACCTTTGGAACTTAGAACCAAAACCAGCCAGGATCTGTTATTTCGTAACAGTTTCTTACGAGTTATTTGGTAAGTATAACAGGGTTATTGTCATCAAATTGGTTCCTCATGCCGAATTGGTTCTATTCTAGTAATATATTGTTATCGAGCACAACCATGCTTGCTCGTGTCCCGCCTCCGTGTCATATGGTTTGGTGCAGTTCGCGTGATCGAGAATGAGAAATTGTCAATGCAATATAAGGCATATGAGTGTACCTTTTTTGAGTACTCACCTTTTTTTCAACTGTGTCAGGTTTCAGCAATGTACAGACTGTTAAAATAGTTCTCGAACCATGATTTTCTTGCACCTCAACATCTCCATGGTTGCTCGACTGAAACCGGTAAGGGTACTACTAATACGGGAATAAGGGAGTGTTATGTACTGTCTGCATGAAGTTAGATGTAGTCTGAATCTTAAAATTTCTAAACACTGTATATCAATTGTCTCCACTTCTTTTGTCCCTGCACATTTAGGCTGAAGCTGAAAATTCGTAGTACTGCAATTACCAGCAAGAAGTTTAAATGATATTGCCCTTAGTTTCGGTGGATAGATAGAACCGTACATCTGAAAGTAAATGGTTCTGCAGAATATTGGTGTCCCTGCACCAGCTCACTACCTGGCCGATACATATAAAACAACTATAAATTGAAGCTATCACTTGTCACTTAGATTTGTTAAGTGTTCGTAGCAGAAGAGAGGAGTTGAAGAGAAATGGGCATGGGAGGCACCGAGATAAATAGGTCGTCCACAAGACGAGCGATAAGTGTATCCCATTTAAGAATTACCCTTTGAATTCTTTCCAGTCATACTTTGCAAGTCTTATTAACCACTTGCTGAAAGTATACATCTTCAAGCCAGTAGTACCACGAAGCTTTTTACTTGCCAAACTTAAAGGAAGTTTAAGTTATGGCAAGAAGAAATTTTCCACATTACCAAGAATAAACTACAAAAGGTTTCTTCTCTATCTGTATTGAGTTCTTTTAGTAAGCTAGTGTGTGCTACTCAGTCTGAATAATCCCTGCTAGTGAAAAAAAAAGAATCCGAAAACAGTTGATTAAGATTTATATTGTACAAGCTATAATTTCCTACATGCGTCTTATGACCATCATTCACACTGTATAGTAGAAGGAATAAAAACTTAGACCAGCTGAACTCCTTGTGGTGGGCAAACGTCTCATTGACAATCATATCACTATGTGGAACAATCTTTACTAACACAAAAAAGATAAAGAGGCCCTCAAATCCTACGAGGAAACAAAACATCTCGCCTTCGATTTGGTGGCCCCTGTTTTAGTTACGAAACCATCACCGTCCGATATAAGGTCGTGATCTCGGCATCTGCGCGGTGACCTCCTGCACCTCCACTGTAACATCCCAAATTTTTTCAAAACCTTTCATAATGCATTGCATTTCATGAGCATCATATCACTTCTGCATTTCACCACATTCAAAACCATGAACTTAAACTCAAAAAAAATCAAATAACCAAGTTTCTTTTTATTTGAGCCTTGCTTTTGCATTTCTTTTGCCAATTGGATTTTGACCCATGAGGGTGATGTCAATAAAGGTGGTTTAACGCATGGATAATGCTACCCTATATTTTGGTATTTGTTTTTGGTTTTGAAACACTAAATTTTATTAGTTATAAAGCCATAAACGCAATTTTATAGGAAAAAGTATTTTTATATATTTTATTTTGAGGAAATTCTTGTCCCAAAAGTTGAATCATATGAAGATATGATTTTAAATTTTTTGTTGCATTTTATTTGATTCGATTTGGAGCTTTGAATCAAAAGTTTAGTTCAAAATCAGAAAATGAAAAAGGGAAAAAAAAGAAAAGAACCGGACCGACCCTTACTGGGCCGGCCCACTTACCGAGCAGCGGGCGCAGCCCAATTCGGCGCGCGCCCGAGCCACAGTCGCTGCTAGGCGGGCCCCACCTGTCAGCTTCGTCCTCCTCCTTCAACGGCCAGGCCGCTTTCCACGCGCAGGCCGCGTCCACGCCGGGCACGATCTCCACCCGCGTCCCTCTCGCCCACGACCCCCATCTCCGCCGACCGCGTCCTTTTAAAACCCTTCACCCCCGCAGTCCAGCCTCTCTCCTCTCTCGCTCAATTTCGCTGCCAGGCTGCCCAAATTTCTCACCGGAGAAGCTTCGGACACCGTGGTCCTTTTTGGTCGCCGCCGACTAGCCGGTGAACTCTAGCCGCCGCTTTTTGGTGCTTCTTTCTCCTCTCTTCTTTGAGCACCTCGTGACGCGCTCCTTTTCTTTTCTTGTGCCCCGTAGCGCCAAGACCGCCGACGACCGAAGCTCACCGTCGCCGCCGCCGGGAACCCAAGCTCCACCGCTCGTCTCTGGCCACCCCGAGGAAGAGCTCGACCGCCAGGAGGACCGCCTCGACCGCCAGGAAGGAATTGATGGGAATGTTCACAAGCCAAACAACTTTCAGAAAGGGCACGTGAACCACATTGACGTGGAAGAGATCACCGAGGAAAAAGGTAAGGTGATCGGTACGTTTTCCGTAAATACCTTTCAAGCACTCATACTTTTCGATACCGGTGCATCACATTCCTTCATATCAAGAGTGTTTGTCAGCAAACATAAGCTACCTACCAGTACCTTGACCGACCCCATGAGAGTGAAATCACCTGTGGGAGCCATGATAGCGGCTTATGGATGCCGCCTATTGTCCTTAGATATTGGGAAGCATATTTTCCCCACCGACCTTGTCGTGTTAGAAACACAAGGATTGGACGTCATTCTAGGGATGGATTGGTTAGCTAAATATGAGGGGATCATAGATTGTGTCAGGAGGACAATTACCCTTACCACCCCAGAAAAGAAGCGAATCCGCTTCAAGTCAACCTATGAACTTAGAAGACCCAAGGTAAATTCTGTTAAGGGGGTTAGCCTAGAGGATTTACCGATAGTGAAAGAATATCCAGATGTGTTTCCAGAGGAACTACCTGGCATGCCACCTGACCGTGATGTGGAGTTCATTATTGAGTTAATGCCAAGAAGTGGACCTATAGCCAAAAGACCGTATAAGATGACCGTGGATGAGTTGAAGGAACTGAAGAAGCAACTCGCAGAGCAACTGGCTAAAGGTTTTATTCGCCCTAGTTCATCACCTTGGGGAGCACTTGTTCTATTTGTTGAAAAGAAGGACAAGAGCCAACGGATGTGCATAGATTATCGTTCACTAAATGAGGTGACGATAAAGAACAAGTACCCCTTACCTATAATCAATGATCTATTCGATCAATTGGAGGGAGCTTGTGTCTTTTCTAAGATCGATCTTCGATCAGGGTACTTTCAGCTGAAAATCCGAGAAGCAGACATACCCAAAACAGCCTTCACCACTAGATATGGGTTGTATGAGTACACCGTGATGCCATTTGGATTAACCAATGCTCCAGCGTACTTCATGAATATGATGAACAAGGTATTCATGGAATATTTGGACAAGTTTGTCGTGGTGTTCATTGATGATATTTTGATTTACTCCAAGAGCAAAGAAGAACATGAGCAACATCTGCGATTGATTTTAGAGAAGCTTAGAGAGCACAAGCTGTATGCCAAATTCAGCAAGTGTGAATTTTGGCTGTCGGAAGTCAGTTTCCTAGGACACATTGTGTTAGGAGCAGGAGTTGCTGTCGACCCAGCTAAAGTAGCAGCGGTAACAGAATGGGAAACCCCTAAGAACGTCTGTGATGTTCGCAGTTTCTTAGGACTTGCCTAATACTACAGGAGGTTCATCGAGAACTTTTCCAAGATAGCAAGGCCCATGACGGAACTCTTGAAGAAGGAGAAGAAATTTGAGTGGACTAGTGTCTGCACTAGTTCTGTGTTTGCCCAATAGAATGTGAAGAAAGTTTTCAAGAGTTGAAGAAAAGACTAGTGTCTGCACCAGTTCTGTGTTTGCCCAATATACAGGAAGATTTCCAAGTGTATTGTGACGCCTCGCGTCTAGAATTGGGCTGTGTTTTGATGCAAGGAGGGAGAGTTGTGGCATACGCCTCGCGACAACTTAAGAGTCACGAAAAGAATTACCCCAGTCAAGATTTGGAATTAGCATCGGCAGTGCACGCACTCAAGACCTGGAGGCACTATCTCGTGGGAAAGCATCGTGAATTATTCACCGACCACAAGAGCATTAAATATATATTCACGCAAAAGGAGCTGAACATGAGACAAAGAAGGTGGTTGGAACTAATCAAGGACTATAATTTGAATTTGCAATACCACCCAGGCAAGGCTAACATGGTGGCCGATGCGTTGAGCCGCAAGGGCTACGTAAATGGACTTACAGCCGGAGTGTTACCCTCGGAATTGTGCGAACAATTCAAGGAACTCAGATTGGAGATGGTCCCGGAAGGTTACCTAGCTAACCTAGAGGTACAACCCACACTGTTCGACAAGATTAGAGAAGCCCAAAAAACTGATACAGAGATTGCACAAATAAAAGCTAATATGGCCGAAAACAAAGCTGAAGGATTTCGTGAGGATGAATAAGGAACTATTTGGTTTAAGAAGCGTATTTGTGTACCCCAGGACCCTGAGATCAGAAAACTGATATTTCAAGAGGCTCACGATTCACCATACTCCATTAACCCCGGGAACACAAAAATGTACATGGATCTAAAGGAAAGGTTCTGGTGGACTGGATTGAAGCGAGATATCGCAGAATATATTGCTGTGCGTGATGTTTGTAACAGAGTCAAGGCTAAACATCAGAAACCAGCTGGACTATTACAACCACTGCCAGTGCCATACTGGAAATGGGACAAAGTAGGCATGGACTTCATCACCGGATTGCCGAGGACAAAGTCTAGCTATGATTCGATATGGGTAGTAGTCGACCGTTTGGCCAAAGTTGCTCACTTCATACCTGTGAAGACCACTTATACAAGTGGTTAGTTGGCCAAACACTACATGTCTAGAATTGTATGTCTACATGGAGTCCCTAAGCAGATCGTTTCAGACAGAGGTACTCAGTTTACATCAAGATTTTGGGGACAATTGCATGAGACTCTAGGCACGAGGCTAGAGTTTAGCACAGGGTTCCATCCATAGACAGATGGACAAACCGAAAGGGTGAACCAAATTCTTGAGGATATGTTGAGAGCTTGCGCTCTAGATTATGGCTCTAGTTGGGATGAGAACTTACCGTACGCAGAATTCTCGTACAATAATAGTTTTCAATCAAGCATTGGAATGGCACCATTTGAAGCTTTGTATGGCAAGAAAAGCAGGAGACCTCTATTATGTGATGGTGTGGGACACCGAAACTTATTTGGTCCTGACATGGTAAAAGATGCCGAGGAAAAGGTCAGACTGATTCGAGACAGAGTCAAGATAGCTCAATCCAGGCAGAAGAGCTATGCAGATTCCAAGCGTAGAGAGGTCACCTATGAGATTGGTGACAAAGTGTACCTCACAGTTTCGCCAATACGTGGATTTAAGAGGTTCGGAATCAAGGGAAAATTGGCGCCGCGTTTCATTGGACCCTACAAAATTTTGGCACGCCAAGGAGAAGTGGCTTACAAGCTGGAGTTACCGGAAGTGTTGACAAGCGTCCACAATGTGTTCCATGTGTCGCAGCTGAAGAGATGACTCCCGGAATTAGCTAATACACCGTTGAGGGATACAATCCCACTTGAGGAAGTCGAGCTACAAAGCGACCTTACTTATGAAGAGAAGCCAATCAGGATCTTGGATACTGCAGAGAGGCATACTCGCACCAAGACGGTCAAATTTTGCAAGGTACAATGGAATCATCACACCGAAGAGGAAGCTACATGGGAGCGTGAACGGGATCTCCGAGAAGACCACCCACACATTTTTGCTAGCCATCAAGAATCTCGAGGACGAGATTCATCTTAAGGGGGTTAGGTCTGTAACATCCCAAATTTATTCAAAACCTTTCATAATGCATTGCATTTCATGAGCATCATATCACTTCTGCATTTCACCACATTCAAAACCATGAACTTAAACTCAGATAAATCCAATAACCAAGTTTCTTTTTATTTGAGACTTGTTTTTGCATTTCTTTTGCCAATTGGATTTTGACTCATGAGGGTGATGTCAATAAAGGTGTTTTAACGCATGGATAATGCTACCCCATATTTTGGTATTTGTTTTTGGTTTTGAAACACTATAAATTGTATTAGTTATAAAGCCCTAAAGGCAATTTTATAGGCAAAAATATTTTTATATATTTTATTTTGAGGGAATTTTTGTCCCAGAAGTTGAATCATATGAAGATACGATTTTAAAATTTTTGTTGCATTTTATTTGACTCAATTTGGAGCTTTGAATCAAAAGTTTATTTCAAAACCAGAAAATGAAAAAGGGAAAAAGAAAAAAAAAAGAACCGGACCGACCCTTACTAGGCCGGCCCACTTACCGAGCAGCGGGCGCAGCCCAACTCCACGCGCTCCCGAGGCGCAGTTGCTGCCAGGTGGGCCCCACCTGTCAGCTTCGTCCTCCTCCTTCAACGGCCAGGCCGCTTTCCACGCGCAGGCCGCGTCCACGCCGGGCACGATCTCCACCCGCGTCCCTCTCGCCCACGACCCCCATCTCTGCAACCGACCGCGTCCTTTTAAAATGCTTCACCCCCGCAGTCCAGCCCCTCTCCTCTCTCGCTCAATTTTGCCGCCAGGCTGCCCAAATTTCTCACCGGAGAAGCTTCGGACACCGCCGTCTTTTTTGGTCGCCGCCGACTAGCCGGTGAACTCTAGCCGCCGCTTTTTGGTGCTTCTTTCTCCTCTCTTCTTTGCGCACCTCGTGACGCGCTCCTTTTCTTTTGTTGTGCCCCGTAGTGCCAAGACCGCCGACGACCGAAGCTCACCGTCGCCTCCGCTGGGAACCCGTGCTCCACCGCTCGTCTCCGGCCACCCCGAGGAAGAGCCCGACCGCCAGGAGGACCGCCTCGACTCGCCGCCCCTTCCCCGCTGTTTCCCGAGCTCCAAGGATCACCGAACATCCACGCCGCCGCTTCTCGCACCGCCGTCGCCGGAACCCTAGCGCCGCCGCCAGAGGTAAGGCCGACACTCCCGGTCCGTGCGATCTCCTTCCGATGGTCGAGATTAGACCACTTAAACGAAAGGGTACCCGTAGATCTGAGCCGTCCGTTTTAAGTGAATCTGACGCCTGCCTTTTATTTCCTTCCCGAACCGGTATCAACCAATCAGGAGCTGCCACGTGTCACCTTTTTAATGAAAAGATTATTTCCTGGCCGAATTAAAATGTAAATCTTGCAGAAACATCCCTGGTTATTCAAATATCATAACTTTTAAACCGTTTGGCCAAAATTGATGTTCTGCACCTTTCTGGAATTCTCATGGCATGTAGATTCTTTTGGCACTATTCAATTTAGAATTTTAATAACTTTAACAGAACCAAATTACAGAATGTTTAACTATGGTTTATAATTCATGTTAAATGTTTTAAAACCATTTTGAACCTGTTATCATTTCGAAAAATGTCTAAAGTATACTCCCTGTCTAGTAGGATCAGAGGTGGAATTATTTTGTAAATTAATCTTGCGGTACCAAACTATCTTGTTCCATGCTTTCCAAAAATCCTTTAAGCATTTATTAAACCCTACCTTTGGTTCATGCACAATAAGTGACTCTTTAATATTTCATAATCTGGACAATCCTTTGAAAAGTTCTTTAAAACAGAAACTAAAGTTGTTAATACTAAAACCAAGCTAGGTGTGCATCATCCTAACTATTGCATCATGGCATATTCTTTGTATTGAATCGCATATTTATGTGTATGTGTACTTGTTTGTTTTAGATTGTTTGGAGTGTGAACCTTGTTGTTGCGAAGAGTGCAAAAACTACCACCGCTTTGAACAAGGCAAGTCACTTTGATCATTTCCCTAATATTTTTACTATGCACTAGATGTTTTATTAGTTGCATTAGGAATATTATTTGTATCTCTATGCTAGCTATAAATTCCAGGTAGTGTAGTTTTTATCCGTGCCATTACCTTGCTACCAAATTGCCATCGTCTGTAGTTGAGTGCTATGCTGTGGTAGTATCCTGGGGGAATTTACTACATCATGATAATATTGTGGTTATGGTGAAAAGCTGTGTTTTACTTATAGAGTATGGCAAAACAACTTAATTTTAATGAACCATCCTGGGTGGGCGGCTTTGAGATTTTGGATGTTATGCGGCGTCAGGTCCATGTCTATGGGTCCATTTCTATGAGTCGTCTCTCCATGTTTATTGGAGCGCCTGCGTCGCAAATGTGGAATGCCACCCGGGGTAACTAGAGACTAGACTAATTTCCTGTTTAGTAGCTTCCAGTACAACCACATGGTAATACGGGCTCTTCCAAGATTGAGTAAGCTGTTTGAACCTGAGACCGAAGTGATCGTGATGATGTAGCCGCGTAGGTGGGAGCGGGTCCCTCGGTATGGGTCTGGGGGATTACTTCTGAAAGTCTTGTAATCGATGCCGTTGCTACTGTACCCTGAGGACAGCAAGGGATTAACACGTCGGTTTCTTGTGGGTAAAGTGTACAACCTCTCGATAGTGTCAAACTAAGTACTTAGCCGTGTCCCCGGTCATGGACATTTATGAGCAGTTAGATTAGGGAGCTGTAAGGAGAGTCTCGCTCACTCTAATTTCTTAATTAAAATGAATGGTTGAACTTGGGATAGGAGCATTGATGTGTCTACTTAATGTCCATACTTTAATAGCAGCATTGGTCTGTCTACCCAATGTCCAATAGTGATAAAACTATTTTGTTAAAATGAAAGACTAAACAATGGAGCTTTTACGCAAATAATCTAAACTCCACCTTGCCATAAATATGCATGTACTTGGTAGGTGCTGTTATATGAAATTGTGATATTGCCAATACATTCAATGTATTGCCCCTAGTGGCTGCATCGTTTAATGATGCAGGAAGTTCTGACGAATAGTGAGGGTACGTTTTGGTCTTTGGGTTACGCGCCTACATTTCAACATTCTATCACTGTGGTGTTGATGTAGCTCTTGTATCTTCGTTTTCCGCTACAGAACTTTTCGTTTATTTCCAGCTCACACACGTGGTTATGCGAGTTTGTAAGCATTCTTAAATTCTAGATATTGTGTTGTAATATTTTGATATTATATCTTGAAACTGTGTGTGCTAGTGAGTCGATACAGAGACTAACACTTAAGCAAAGAGATCGAACCCTCTTATAAGCGCGGTCGCTTCATCCACGCACATGACAGGCCCACACGTTTTAGTTTCCTACGTATATGTATTGCTCCCATGGTAACAAGTGTTTTTTTTTACAGAAAACAAAGCAGGATGCGCCGGTCTAAGAGATCTAAAACAACTTTTGATGTGCCTCTCTGTAGTCTTAAGTAACGAAGTGTTAGTAGTTTTCACGCGTTAGAGGTGTAAAACTTCTCGGATGTGTCAGATATATTTGTTGCCGCGGCCTCCCAGTTGTTGCCTTTGACGTTTTTTATAAGACGTGTCAGAGGTGTGTATATATCTGGTCTGACGCTTTTTAACGCGGCGTGAGAGGTCAGGTTGCAGCTGTGACGGTTTCCGTAGTAGTGCAATGGCCTACCACTCTCAAACGAAAAGCGATTCATTATTGTTGTAACAGCATTTGGATAAGTCTCATTTTGGGGAGCCCTTAGCTTCGTGGACACGAGATCATTGCTAGCCAGCCACTTTGTAGCGTACGCCGTGTGATTATTTTCCTGATACCTCCTACTCCTATACCACCAGACGGAGAGGCAGTGTACCTCGAGGATATCTCTCAGCAGGAAGCGCTACAAGGCTGGCAAGCCAACCTTGTTACCCAGATATTTTTTGATGTATTAACACAGAGAAGAGCGGCGAGACTAAAGTACAACACTAGACTAGAAGATGGACATGAGTATATATACACAGACGGAGGAAGCGAACATTGGGGGAAGATACTGATGGAAATTGATTTCAAGATTGCACTTCGCAATCACGAGAATATTGATATAACACGATTGGGGACAAGTAATATGGGTCGGAGGGAGTAGGTCTTAAAAAAACAATAAAAGATAGGTTAGAACATGTATGTACATACTTCCCTGTTCCTTAAAACAGCTGATATAAATCCGTGCACTTCAACCCGATCTGGCACTCATCGGGAAAGGAATCGAATCCACGGCCGTACCCACTGTCTCCTAGGCGCGGCCACGGCTCGTCCCCTCTTCTGTTTCCCAGCCACGACCGTCTCCTCCTAGGGCTAAATTACACGAGGAGATGGCAAATTGTTAGAAGAAGCTGATGAGACAGACTGCGAGAGAAAATGGTGACGGCGCCTAGGGCATAGTAGAGAGAAGGAAAGATGATGGCCAAGTGTAGAATGGGAGATGCAGGGGAGAAGGCGCCTCGATGCCTTTCTTCTGTGAGCCTGACTGAGCGAAAGAGATGGCCAAACAGGCCAGATTGATGAGTCATCGAGTCATGGGCTACTGGCCAATTTTGCAGTTGGTCTTTATTTATGTTTTTACAGCGGGGTTCATCCGTTAATCCTTATTGCATCAACAAAGAGTTCGCATTTTGCTAAAGAAAAATCAAAGAGTCCACATATTATATACTAAAAATAATATTTATCTAATTTAAATATTAACTGGGCAACCCGGCCATCGGGTATCCATGGGTATAACCCATACCTTACCCATGACTAATCGGGCGTCATGCGAGCCATCGGGTATACTCATGGACGTAAACGTCGACCCATATCCTACCCATTTGGGTCGGATATCCACTGGCGAGTTGCCACATTTAATACTTGCCGGCCATATAAGACGGACTCCAGCCACCATGCAGAGATGGGACTACGAGCAGATAGATAGCCGAGACGCCAACGACGTCAAGTCGTTTGAACTGCCTACAAGTCAGATCCGCCGAACAACTCGAGCAAATAATTGGAAAAAATTTACGCGTGCACTACCAGTTCATTAATTAGGCTTGATTTAATCTAATATTGATAAGCTCCTTCAGAAAACCAGCAAAATCAGAATAGCCATACTCAACAAAATAATCAAATGTCTATACTCATAAACGAACATCCAGCTGCCAAAATATAAATTTGTTGCCCTTTCTAACTCTTTATTTTAACGGGTGAAGTGATATAGTAGAGAGAACTAAAAAAATTACGTGATTCCATCTCAAAACTTCTTTGACCGGGTGATGTTATATAATTTTCAGAAGGAAGTGTATTGTTCTATTTTGAGAGACTAGAGTATAGAGACACAATCTTCGAAAGAACCTTTTTCAAAGAGATATTTGGTGATCGTTAAAGAAGAACAAAGAGAGATTTTGATGCATGTTTGAACGTATAATTTTATTTTGTTGTTCCGTTGCAATGCACGGTCATTTCATCTAGTACAAGCAATATTCGCAGCCCCTATATATCAAGGAGCTCACCGAGCATACTGTTTGTACTAGTAATATATTGAGACTCCCCTCAAATAAAAAAAACTAATATTTGAGACGACCCAGAAATTGGATGGTGAGCAGGCAACAAGAAGGCTGCTTTTATATTACACACAAAAAAGTTATATTGGGTATAACTTCAATATTTGCAAGGGGCATGGGCTTGAGGGGCATTGGGAAGAAATGTTCTTCGCCATTGGTTATCCCAGCGGTTGTCACTATCGACAAGTGCTCTTCCATTCAACAATTCGGCATTAATCTGATTTATTTGGTCGGAATAGTTCAAACTATACCTGGGCAAAGCTCGGGCCGGGCTTCATAAAAGCCCGACGTTCAAACCTGAAGCCCGAGCCCAGTCCGGCCCAAAACCCCGAAAATATGCCATTTAAACATTAAAATAATTATTTTAGGAATAAATAAATGAATTTTTATACCTATTTTTCTAAAAATACCCTTTTTTGGTATTTCGGGCTTTTTCGGGCTTTCGGGCCGGGTTTGGGACTGGAAACTGAGGCCCGAGTCCGGCCCGGGACGTCGGGCTTCGGGCCGGGCCACCTATGCCCAGGTATAGTTCAAACTCAAGAAGCCGGCAAGCAGACGCTTCGCCTTGCGCTGCAAATCCCTCCTGCATAATTTTCTCTGCATGCATGGGTTAGCTTAGGAGCAATTTTATTTTTTGAGCACACCGCGGACGAGACCTAGCGAGCTCAATTACTATAACTCAAAACTCCCTTCTTGAGTTCTTGGTCGTCTTAGAACCAATACACAAAAATGACACGGTTGGGTCTCAGTTCTTTGATTAAGATTACATGAACAATAGACTCCAATTTGCGCACTTTTAGCACTACTGAATTTTATAACTTGATCGGACCGCTTCTGTCGAGATCTCGGATAGTAGTTGAATTAAATCCGTCATCATTTTTTTTGACCGGGTCGTCATGATATATATATTTCCAGGCACTTATTTGATATAGTGTATATTTTTATAAACTTGGTCAAATTTTAAGAAGTTTGTTTTCATACAAAGTTAGAAGAGTTAGAAGTAGTAAATAAAAAACTATCCAAAATTATGTTAACATCAAAGTTATTTACCCCTAGTGCAATAGCACCAGCAATCTGTCGAACTCGTTATCAAAGCGTGCTATTGTGACTTCATAATAGAAATATTTAAGAAATATGCATGTCAAAATGCGCAACGGGTACAACAAAGAACAAAGAATGTGCCAAAAAAAATACATAGCCGAGAAAAGTTATGTGCTCACGCTTCAATTTCACATGCTCAATGCATGCATGTTTTAATTTAGAGTAAATGTCATGCAAAACGAACAATTAGGATTTGGTATCAAATAACCAAACTTTTGGGAAAATAATAATATAACAACAACTATTTGGGTAATTACGATGGGGAACATTAATTGTGAGATCTAGGGCCTTCGATAGTAAATTAAACCGGCCGGTCAATCATGCTGAAACCGGCTTGAATTTGTATATATTCATTTTTGTTGTTTGAAAACCACAATAAGAAAAATATTTTGTTGTCACGGAACATAATTTGTATTCAATTTCAGAAAATATAACATGGCCTCGGGATGCCTTTGTATCGTACAAGGTTGTGGGTGCAATGCAAGCTTACAGATAGGCATGAGAAGGACCGGGAACACGGTCTCCGGCTGCATCAGCTTACCAATGAACCCTCGTTCCAGACCGCTTGATGCCATTGAGCGGCCGAGCAGAGTTTGATCTTCTGAGTTTTTCTTGTGAGAAGATCTAGTTTTGTATACTATTAGTTACCAGCTTGCATGTAATGTCTAATTCTCCTAGTTCACCGTCATCCTGAGTTCCTGATTCGGCAACTCCTTCACCTCAATTTGTTTCACTAATTTTTTGCAAGAACAATTATTGTAAGCAAAAGTCAGGAGTCTTCTTAAAAGGATTGGAAGCTACATATGTGTATGTAGAAAGGTCTCTCGAACTGAAGAATCTAAAGATGCAAAATAAAAACCTACTACCTTGGATTCGAAATAAGTGTTGCAGTTCTGAATTAGGCATGAAGCAGGCTTAGTTCAAAACTTACACACTTATTTTGGATCGGAGAGGGAGTAGAAAAGAATCTAAAGATACCATTTTGCTTACTCAGATATTTTTCTTAAACATCTACATATATGCTTATATATAAGTTTGTGCTTAATAAAGGCGTTCTGTAGTGGGTTTTTGTCCTCCTCGAATCGACGCAAAGTATTCATAAGCGCCAGCATGTAAACCTGAAAAGAATCGATCAATTAATATCTTTTTTTTAGAATCGATCAATTAATATCTGAGTAAGCAAAATTAAAATGTGTAGTGGGTTTGTGGGCTCGTTTCGGCCTTCAGGGCTGGGCCCGAAGAAAATCTGCAGCCCATGGTCACCAGTTCACAAGGTCACGGCCCAGTCCACTATCTCCCAGCCTCCCAGCATTGGAGCAGGTCCTGGGAGCTCGCCGCGGGAGCTGGTGGTCCGCCTGCATTCCTCTACTGCGCGCCAGTTCGCCGGCCGGCGCGAGCTGTACTGTGCCACGGCCCACAGCCGAGCCCAAGCCCAAGCCCTCGCTGGCAGCCACAGAACGAGCCGGCTCGGCTAGCTGACGGCGAGCTTGGGCTGGGCTCTCATGTCCACCCTGACATGGCCCTGCAGTTCGGAGACCATTTCTAAGATTTATTTGAGCATATTGATGAACTCCATCCAAACAACAGTGCACACGATCTGTTCTCGAGTGTTCCCCGTATGTATGTATCAGACGGTTGGAATTTACGTTCTACAATGCAGAATTGCAGACTACAACCCACACAGGAAAATTTTCTGCCGGCACGTTATGTGATTCATGAACTAGCTAAACATCGCCTCGTGGAGAGGCCGGGGCAATTCCCTTTCCAAAAAGAAAAATCATGTTTTTATTTTTCCTACTCTATGCTATGCGGGATTTGTCTAACTGCTATTCTGATTTTGAGCTCGAAAACAGTACTACTTATTACTTCTACTAGTCATTCTTTTTAATCTTAGTCATCCTCTCTTCATATATTTCTCAGTGAATGAAGTGGGGAGAAAACATATAGCATCTCTTGTCTTTTTATATGCTACTAGACGCAGAAAAAAAATGACAAGAGTTATATGTTGCAGAGCACTTAATGCTCTTGGTCAAGCACCGAGGGCGGGCTATATATATAACCAGCTATTAGCTGCAACAATGTAAAGGGGTAAGGAAAAAAATGATTTGTGGGATATGTGAACAACAGATTTTAATTTTTAATATCTGACGGTTGCAAGTTCTTAAAAGCGCTGATCTATGTCACAAGATTATGTGTACGCAAATCATAGGGTCACAAGAATAATGGGTATTGGAGGTCTCGGGAGAGAGTCCCTTGGTTTCTCAGCATACCATTGGGCTGAACCAGTATACACATCTTCCTGGAATGACACAGTGCGCCATAGGCTTCCCTTTCGATGTCACCATACAACTGCTAGTACGAGCTTCCTTTGCCATTTAAGTGCGCTTCACATGTTCCTTTTATCTTTCTGGAGGCTGATTCATCTTGACCAGGCCCAGGTGCCCATTCCGTAGTGTTGTCCACTCCATAGAACTGGAAAACTGGTGTTTCCCGGAGTTCTTGGTACAAGCAAAGGCGTCTCTGCAACCAAAACAATCCATCATTGTCGGTGTGATACAAAATCAGAATTTTAAGTACTCAATTTGTAAGAGTCTAGTGCTATTAATTCAATTCTATGACAACATAAATTGCAAGAGTAATAATTCTTTTGGTTTTCTATTTGGGCTCAAACTACTTATATCCAGTAGTATTAAGGAAGGACACAACAAGCAACGAAGCCCAAAATTAATGGCACCAGGATGGGTTCTTCTGCTGGCCCTTGTTACAGGATACACTTGCAGAAAGCTAAGCATCACTAGTTTCAAAAAAAAAAAAACTAAGCATCAGAATTCACTACAACATAGCACATCTTACAAATACAAGAAGCATTCCGAGGCAGATGAAATCAAATCTGCATAGCTTTAGAAAACTAAATGTAAAACACCATATGGACAAGCATGGAATTGCATTTGCATTATCACGATTAGACATATTCAGTTTGTAAGACGGCCGGTGCCAATTCCTGTCTTTTGTTTGATTTGCTACAGGAGATGGGCTGAAAAACTGCAAGCAAGTTGGGGCTCCTGATTAGGCTTTGTGGTGGCTATATCGACCCAAAGAGATGGAGAAGCTACACTACAAGTTGGGGTTATGTATGTGTATTCCTTTTTATTAATTGGAGTTTCAACCATGGTGTTTGTTTTCCATTAGGCCTCGTTTGTTTCCAGAGATCCCTGCCGGTATAGCAGGGGATTGGAGGGAAATTGAACCATAGTCCCAGCATTGCCCCTTGATCCCCACCGGGCTGGGCACAACTGAACTAAGCCTTGCCGGGAATTTCAGCTAGAAAAGGAAGATAGAAACAGGTTCACCAAATAAACAGGCACGGATACTGAGGGCTAAAAACAATGTATAGTACAACCTATAACTAAATTCGGATGTGTTTTACTTTCTCTCCTCTTCGTAGTCCCTTGTATCCTCAAATTAAGGAGAAAATTATTTGATGTTTTGTTGACGCCAAGTTGGTCCCGGCTTCTGCTGTTAGGCAAAGGTGTGATTGGTTAAACATAGTACCAAGCTTCCTTATTAATTGCTTACAACAGGATTGTAATTCTGGTATATTTTCCTGAATGAAAGCTCCTGATTTGCAAGATACATCTCCTAAGGTTTCTTTTTTGCTGGACGATGGTTGTGCTTGAGTGACCGTTTTGCTCTAGGTAGATGCAGTACTGTTGTTCTACTTAGCCCTTCTAATTATATGCTTCATGGATGTCCTCTTAACGACAGGTTTTAAATCTCGGTGTTCTATACTGGAGGCCGAGCGGGTTGGAGCGGTGGCAGAGTATTCCTGTCATGGTTGCATGCAGGTGATAAACATTGTCATTGCTGCTGCTTCATTATTCATTATCCATGATAATGGTGGGAATCGCTCAATAAATTGAGCAAAAAATTGAAAAAAGCTCAAGACAGTCTCAAAGTGTGGTGTCTGTGAGCATAGTAATAACCCAGAGGTAACCGAGCCGAAGACATGGAGCAGGTGTCACTTTCTTTAAGTATCGCCTCCATGTGTCTTGGTAATAAAAAACAACTTAGAAAAGAAAATTGGAAGACGTATTTTAAATTTTAGGGCTGCGTGCACATGCCGCACTTACTAGTATATAACCAGGTATCGACTGAGTTGTATAAATGAGATGGACTGTCTGTATACCATAGGGTAGTTGAATAATGAATTAGAAAGCAAATAATTTTGCAGAAGTTTTATAATTTCTGAGAACATGGACCGACCATTGAGCAACCGCTTTGTGTGTGAAATGTATTCACAGATGTCTATATAACTCGGTGACCATGAATGCATAGTTTGATCGCTAAGAAAATATAGAAAAAGAGACAACACAGGTGAGGATAACTGAAACCACGGGCTGATTAGTTTTTTCTTTTCCTCATGGATTCATGAAAATTTCTGACTATGACACTTAAAAAGTGTGTTTCTATTGGATGCATTTGCTAGTGAAATGGGCATTGGGGACATTGGGATACTTAATCCTTCATAATACCCATATAAAGTTAGATCAAGACATCAACTACGTATTGATTCAATTTGTACTATATTAGAGACAACTAAACGGGCAGACTCCGGGCGATCTCAGGCTATCTACGTTGACTTCCATTCGATCTGAAAGCAGAAATTGTTTCAGGCCGTCCGATGTTGTCTCCAAGGGACGCTGCTCCGCCAAAAAAATTGACAGGCTTCTGGTTGATTGTGCCGTTTTGGCCCAGCAGCTATGCAGCGATGGTCACCCCGTTCACCTAATATATTCATAACTAACCCCTGTAGGCTTAAGATCAAATCCGTATAGGAGTTTATTTTCGGTTCAAGTCCTAGTCGGTTTAGGAGTTGTTTTTCTAGTCGTATTCAGCTAGAGTAGTACTTGTTTGATTCGGTCTGCAGCTGGCCGTGTATAAAAGGATGGGCATGCGTGCTCTGTAAGCTCAATCCCAGAGAAAATAAGAAATAGAAAAAGGCAAGGCTCGACACGAGCCTTTGGCTATCCAAATCAATCATCACGTGTGTGTGCTTGACGTGAGTAGTAGTGCTGCTTGCTTTTCTAATCGATCTGGTTTAGCTTTGCTTGTTGTACGTGCACGTCTCGCCGGAACCAATCAGGTTGCTGATTGTTGTTATTGCTTGCGAGAGAAAGAGCTAGGATCTGGGCTGATTTCCAACATTTGGTATCAGAGCCAAGGTTAATCTGGCAAAGCGGTCTCAAGTACACGGGAGCTATGCCGACGGATGCGGGGACGTCGGGAGCCGCGGCTGGAAGAAACTCAGCACTGGCGACGTTTCCAAGGCTCGATCGCAGCAACTACAACATGTGGGCAATGAAGATGGAGGTGGCTATGGAATCTCAAGAGATCTGGGACGCAGTCGACCCTGGCGGCAACACGTACGCCAAAGGAGCGGCGAACTATCGCATTGATCGCCTGGCGTTGGCGGCCATCCATGCGGCTGTGCCGAATGATGTGCTACAATACCTGAAGGGGAAGAAATCTGCGAAGGATGCATGGGATACGATCAAGACCCTGCATCAAGGACACGAGCGTGTCCGGGAGGCAAACCTTCAAACCTTGCTGAAGAATTATGAGAGTTTGAAGATGGGAGAAGACGAGGCGGTCGACGCGTTCGCAGCGCGTGTAACGATGCTCATTAACGGGATCCGCGACCTAGGCGAGACACTCTCCGAGATCTCTGTGGTCAGGCGGTTCCTACGCGCGGCATCACCAAAGTATATCCAGATCGTAACCTCAATCGAGCGGTGTGTCGATCTGAAGACCCTCACGTTGGAGGACTTGGTGGGGCGCTACAAGGCGCACGATGAAGGACTCCGGATGGTGTTCGGAGACGGCAAAGATGACGAGCATCTGATGATGACCCGTGCGCAGTGGTTTGCTATGGCCGCAAGGAAAACTGGCGATTCGTCATCGTCCAGTGGAAGAAGAGATCAAGCTAAAGGAGGAGGTCGAGCACAAGCAAAGAAAGCTCCTCAAGGTACCGAGGAGAAAGGTGCGGCCCCCAAGAAAAAGTTTGATCGCAAGAAGGTTAGGTGCATCAACTGTGGAATATACGGGCATTTCAAGTCGGAGTGCCGAAAGCCACAGAAAGAGAAAGCATATATGGCCAGGGAAGAAGATGATGATCCGGCGCTGCTGATGGTAGAGATGTGCGAGCTGATGGAAGAAGGTCAAGAGGAAGTCATCGAGGAGAAGTCTGAGTCCGTAACCCTTGTTGAAAAGAAAGTCTATCTACATGATAAAGCAAGAGTGAAGGCGGGCAATGTGTGGTACCTTGACACGGGCGCTAGCAATCACATGACTGGCGACAAAACCCAATTCGCAGAGCTTAACCTAGCCGTGGGTGGCTCGGTGCGTTTTGGAGGTGGTTCCACGATGGCGATACAAGGGCGAGGCACAGTTCTTTTCGAGACAAGATTTGGCGATCACAAGGTACTAACCGACGTATATTATATCCCCAAGCTGAAAAGCAATATAATCAGTCTTGGTCAACTCGAGGAAAGAGGATGTAAAATCGTGTTAAAGGATGGGTACTTGTGGGGCTACGACCGACAACGCAAGCTACTGATGAAGGTCAAGAGGGCAAAGAATCGCTTGTATATTCTTGACCTAGACAGAACAGAGCCGATCTGTTTGTTAGCCGGTCTTAATGATCCAGCATGGAGGTGGCACGCTCGCTACGGGCACTTGAATTTTCACTCGCTTCGACAACTCGGCCAGAAGGACATGGTGGTTGGGATGCCGACGGTGGATCATGTTGAACAAGTGTGCGATGGCTGCCTAGTAGGAAAGCAACGGCGAGCGCCGTTTCCCAAAGAAGCATAAGTACCGGGCAGAGAAGTTACTAGATTTGTTTCACGGTGATCTGTGTGGCCTAGTTTCACCTGCAACCCTAGCCGGCAATCGCTATTTTCTACTCGTGGTAGATGACTACAGTCAGTACATGTGGGTTGTGCTGCTTAAAACGAAAGATCAAACGTTTCAAGCATTCAAGTAGATCAAGATTGCTGCTGAAGTAGAAGCAGAGGCAAAGTTGAAGGCTTTTCGGACTGACCGAGGAGGAGAATTTATCTCACATGAGTTTGCTGCATATTGTGAGGAACATGGCATCAAGCGTTTTCTGACAGCCCCATACACACCACAGCAAAACGGTGTTGTTGAAAGAAGGAACCAAACCGTGGTAGCAATGGCTCAAAGCATGATGAAGAGCAAAGGCTTGCCGGGGAGGTTTTGGGAGAAGTGGTGACTACAGCGGTATACTTGCTAAACCGTGCACCGATGAAAAGTGTCATTGGCATGACACCCTATGAAGCTTGGTGTGGAAGAAAACCTTCGGTCGATCACCTTCGTACTTTTGGGTGCATGGCACATGTGAAGAATGTTTCTGGACATGTGGGAAAGCTGGAAGACCGGAGTAAGCCGATGATCTTGATGGGTTATGAAGCAGGCTTGAAGGGACATTCGAAGGCTTATCGTGTGTACGATCCACAAACAAGAAAAGTTCACGTGGCACGTGACGTCGTCTTTGAAGAAGAGAGGGCATGGGATTGGTCCTCAAACAAAGAAGAGAATCAACAAAATTCGGATGATATGTTTGTTGTATCTTACCCTGTCCCTGAGCAGGCAGGTCATAACCATGGAGAAGGCCACGGCCATGACACAGGTGGCGGAGATCCACCAGGAACGCCGCAGTGCCGCGGCGCTGCACCGGTGTTCAACTTCAGTAGAGCACCGGCCTCATCCTCTGCCGCGGCAGGATACGCGGCAGGAATCTCTCCCGCGGCAGGATCCGCGGCAGAAAATTCTGCCACGGCAGAAATCGCGGCAGGAAGATCTGCGTCTGCCACGACGCGAGAGACGGCAGAAAATCCCTCTGCCGCGGCAGGAGCAAGTGAAGGGGAGGATGCAGCAGCCGGCGGAGACGCTGAAACTTCTACCACGGCAGCAACCTCTCAAAGGGCATCGACGATGGTACGATCGCCGGTGGAGACTCGGTCGCGGACTCGACGACCGACGCCCGAACGACTTTGACCTCTATCGGAGTTGTACCCTTCTCCAAAGAAGTTGATCTGCAAGACGAAGACGGTCAAGATGAAGCGCACAGCGAGGGAAAGGTGCTTGCTAAGTACCGAAGAACCAACCTCGTTTGAAGAAGCTAGCGAGGAAGAAAGTTGGTGCAAGGCTATGGAGGAGGAGATGGGGTCAATCCAAGATAACAAGACATGGAGCTTGGTTGATCTCCCTGCCGGGCATAAACCCATAGGCCTCAAGTGGGTATTCAAAGTGAAGAAAGACTCCAATGGCAATGTGGTAAAACACAAAGCACGCTTGGTAGCAAAGGGCTATGTGCAGCAACAAGGCGTTGATTTTGAGGAAGTGTTCGCTCCAGTCGCAAGGATGGAATCGGTACGGTTGCTGATTGCTTTGGCCGCTCAAGAATCCTGGAAGCTGCATCATATGGATGTGAAATCAGCGTTCTTGAACGGTGACCTACAAGAAGAAGTATATGTACAATAACCTCAGGTTTCGTCGAGGGGGGAGCGGAACATAAGGTGTTGCGACTGCACAAGGCATTGTACGGGCTACGGCAAGCACCGAGGGCATGGAACACCAAGCTGGACGCTACACTGGTGTCCCTTGGATTTGAGAAGAGTCCATTGGAGCATGCTATGTACAAACGAGGTGATGGGAAGGAACGGCTCCTAGTTGGAGTATATGTTGATGATCTGTTGATCACGGGTGCAGATGAGAGGGAGATTGCAAGATTCAAGAAGCAGATGCTAGATCTTTTCAAGATGAGTGACCTTGTTTTGTTGAGCTACTACCTCGGGATAGAAGTATGTTAGCGAGGAGACTCAATAACTTTGTGTCAAGAAGCTTATGCAAGGAAGATCCTTGAGAAGTGCGGCATGGAAGAGTGCAATGCTACCTCAGCACCGATGGAAGCAAGACATAAATTGAGCAAACACAGCAAAGCAGATCCTGTTGATAGTACCGAATATAGAAGTATTGTGGGAAGTCTGAGATACTTGGTGAATACAAGGCCAGATTTGGCATACTTCGGTTGGGATCGTTAGTCGATTCATGGAGAACCCCACAACAAAACACTTTGCAGCGGTGAAGATGATTTTGCGGTACATCAAAGGAACCCTGAATTATGGGTGTGTTTACTCAAAGAAGAAAGAGGAGAAGACACAACTAGTCGGGTAGAGTGACAGTGATATGGCCGGCGACGTTGATGACCGTAAAAGTACTTCGGGCCTGGCGTTTTTCCTAGGTGGAAATATTGTGAGCTGGATGTCACAGAAGCAGAAGGTTGTGGCTCTATCCTCGTGTGAAGCTGAATACATTGCAGCAGCTACCGCAGCATGCCAGGGAGTGTGGCTAGAGCGATTGCTGGCTGATCTACTAAACCGAGAATCAGAAAAGTTTGAGTTGAAGATCGACAACAAGTCCACTATATCTCTGTGTAAGAATCAGGTGTTTCATGATAGAAGTAAACATATCGACACCCGGTTTCATTCCATACGAGGATGTGTGGAAGAAGGCAAGCTTGATGTTGATTACATCAGTACAGATGAGCAGCTGGCGGACATATTGATGAAGTCTCTTGGAAGAGTGAAATTTCAAGAGATGAGGAAGAAGATCGGCGTCGACTTCATCAAGTAGAAGTACATTTTGATCTTAGGGGGAAAATGTAGGCTTAAGATCAAATCCGTATGGGAGTTTATTTTCGGTTCAAGTCCTAGTCAGTTTAGGAGTTGTTTTTCTAGTCGTTTTCAGCTAGAATGGTACTTGTTTGATTCGGTCTGCAGCTGTCCGTGTATAAAAGGATGGGCATACGTGCTCTGTAAGCTCAATCTCAGAGAAAATAAGAAATAGAAAAAGACAAGGCTCGACACGAGCCTTTGGCTATCCAAATCAATCATCGCGTGTGTGTGCTTGCTGTGAGTAGTAGTGTTGCTTGTTTTTCTAATCGATCTGGTTTAGCTTTGCTTGTTGTACGTGCACGTCTCACCGGAACCAATCAGGTTGCTGATCGTTGTTGTTGCTTGCGAGAGAAAGAGCTAGGATCTGGGCTGATTTCCAACAACCCCACAAGGATGTATAGCAACCATGTGTCCTGGAGTATTTTTAAGTAAAGAAAGAGCTTTATTAATTATGTTTATCTCGTCTGCACATCGACCTATCTCCTAATCATCGTAGCCAAATCAGAGTTCTCAGTTGAGAATAGAAATAGAGCATGCCCCTCGATGTCTCGACTAGCCCTTGAAATTGTCTAAATTTCCTTTAAACAAAGGCGCTACTTTTTTTGGAAATTCTATTTTTTACGTAATTCAGCTGTGTGTGCTCTGAATGTGTTGACTGGATCTCAACGTTGTGTCATTGCAGAGAGACCTGATATATTCCTGTAGGTACATAAATATATTGTCCATTGTCTTATGGAAGAAAAGGAACATTCATATATATGAATTGATCAGGATCAGAGGTAAAAGTGTAGCAAACAGTGAATCAGGGACTAGTGAATAACTAGCAGTAGTAGTAGTCTGGAAGGCGCGGACCAGGTGGCAGCTGGAAGCTAAGGTTGAATATGTCTGCATTGCCGAAGCTGTGAACAAATCGCCACAAGAGCTGGGATGTTGTTCGGTTATCTGCATGATCAACTTGAGCAGGAACGTGCAAACGCAAGTCGACCCGTGTAACAGTGTCTGACTGACGAGCTTCGATCTCAATGGTGTTCTGCCCTTCAGTGCCCTGGCAGTAGAGATTGGCCAGCACGAGGGTGGTGAGCACTTCTGGGTAGCGGAGACATAGGGTTAGAGGGACGTTGGAGCCGGAAGGTGCGTCGGTGAAAGTAGAGAGATCACGACGCCGTCGATGATCAGGGTTGCGAGATCATAACAAGTTCTTGAGTTGCCAGACTGTTGGTAGTACTTATTAGTAAAGGTAGAAGTATAGCAGGGTGGAAATGTAAATTATCTTGTACTTATCTAGCTCTGAGAAGGAATGGAGGTGTGTGTGTTCCAGAGATTCCAGAAATATCCAACGTCCTCTCGAGTTGCAACATGGTATCAGAGCGGATCGGCGGGCCGGCGGCGGCGGCGGAGTTCCGGCCGGCGGTGGCGGCGGTGGACGCGTGAATCGGGCGAGCAGGGGACGAAGGAAGGTAGTCGCGGGCCAGACGGAGTCGCGTGAGTTCGTGAGTTGGGAGCAGAGCCGAGTCGCGTGAGTTGGGAGCAGAGCGTGTGAGGCCGCTGAGCTTGGCGGGCAGCTTGCGTGAGAGGAGCCCGAAGCAGAAAGGCAGCGGCGCTGCTTCTTAGCGGCAGCCCGTGCGAGCAAGAAGAAGGCGAGCCTGGAGCGAGCGGCTGCCCACGGGCGGACTGTAAGGCGATTGGTGCGATTTCCTGGTTTGGCGGCAAGTGGAGGTAGCAGAAGGAGAGAGAAGGTTCAATGCGCTTGAGGTGGAAGAGAAAGCCGTGCTGTGTGTGAGGATAGTGTTGCAGACAAGGTATATAAATTGCAGGAGAACAGAGTGCCACAGAGAAGGTAATTGGTGAGGCAGTTGGGCAGTGAGTTGAATTTGCTGTGGAGACCTGAAGTGAAGAGGAACAATATGCTATTTGGAGCAAATCGCAAGCAGGGGGAGAATTCAAGGTTTGGAATGAACCTAAGAAACAAGAATTGGTTTGGATACAATCAACCTGTGCAATGGCAGAATTGGTATAGCAAAAGACGTGTTGTTGGTACTGAGAAGTCCTGGCGACGAGATGGGGATTGGCTGTGTCCAAATGCAAACTGTGGAAATGTAAATTTTGCTTTCCGCGAAATCTGTAATCTTTGTGGAGTTACACAACCAGCTGGTGATAGTGGAACCACACAGCTTGTGAGTGTGAGAATGACTGCAGAAGATATGGTGAAGTGGCACTGGTTTAAGAAGATGAGTTCGAGTGAAAACTTCTCAAAGGAGGCACCTGTTTCTGCTGGTCCTTGGACTAATGCTTCTAACTCTGCAAGTGGTGATCGACCATGGTTAATTGATTCCGGTGCATCAAGACATATGGTGGGATCCTATGAGAACTTCTCAAAATATACACCTAATGTGATTGGGCAGGATGTGAAGTTGGCAGATGGCAGATGGCTCCACCCAAGCTCCACCCAAGCTATTTCTCTTTCATCTGTTTTACATGTTCCCTCATTCCCAATGAATCTATTATCTATCAGCTGTATTACAAAGGAACTTAATTGTGCTGCAGTTTTCTTCCCAACATGGTGTTTGTTTCTACAACATGGGACCTAGAAAATCCTTGGGACAGGAATTATGCGAGGTGGTCTGTACTACTTGGATGATAATATGGCACCTATGGCTGCTGCTGTTCTGTCTCGGTCACCATTGGAAGAATTTCTTCTTCTTCATCGCAGGCTAGGACATATGTCCTTTGTTACTTTGGGTAAACTTTATCCTAGTCTCTTCAATAAGATTGATAAGGAAAAGTTGGTATGTGATGCTTGTGAGTTTGGAAAGAATATTAGAAGTTCCTACCTATTATCTGATAACAGAAGTGCAGTACCCTTTGTGACTATACATTCTGATGTTTGGGGCCCTAGTGGAGTAGCTTCAATTAATGGCTATCGTTATTTCGTGACCTTCATTGATTTCTGCACAAGAACGACTTGGTTATATGTGTTGAAAAATAAAAGTGATGTGTTTGAGTGCTTCATTGATTTCCATAAGTTGGTTGTGAACCAGTATAATGCTCGTGTAAAAATCTTTCGCACGGATAATGGCACAGAGTATGTGAACAAGTTTTTTGGAGAATATTTGTCAAACTGTGGCATTATTCATGAAACCACTTGTCCAGGTACTTCTGAGCAAAATGGTTTAGCAGAGCGAAAGAATAGACATCTATTAGAAGTCACTCGTTGCTTAATGATGGCCATGAATGTTCCTAAATTTTTATGGTCCCAGGCTGTAATGACAGCAGCTTACTTGATAAATCAAATGCCATCAAGGGTGCTTAATTATAGAACACCGATAGAATGCTTAACTGGAAATACAACATATGTGGTCCCTCCAAAGGTATTTGGGTGTGTATGCTTTGTAAGAGATCACAGACCATTTGTTGGGAAATTAGATCCAAGAGCAGTAAAATGTGTGTTTGTTGGGTATTCCGGTAAACAAAAGGGCTAAAAATGCTGGTGTCCGTCAGAGAGGAGAATGTTTGTGAGTATGGATGTTACCTTTAGGGCAAATGAATCTTTTTATGGAGAACCTACTGATTTAACCGAAGTGTTTCCTGAGTTGTTTATTGATGATAGCGCAGACGGAGATGGAGATTCCGGGACAGGGGGAGATGACAGTAGAGAAGATAGTGATGCAATATCACAAAAGATGATAGTTGGAGTTATACCTATGGAAGATGTTCATGATGATATGGGTGTGATAGATGCAGGGCAAGACCAGGTGCAGGGGGAGCAACAAGATGGATCGAATGAGGTTGTGCAGCGGTCAAGGTATGATGAGCAAAATCTTCAGGTGTATTCACGAAGACAACGTCCTGAAGAAGTGGTTCCATTGAGACATGATGACGAGGCTCAAGAAATTCCAGTTGTACAAACCCAAGAAGAAGGTTCTCCTGGAGGGACGCAATCTGACATGCATGGCTCACCCTCTTCAAGTGATGGTACACTCTCTCCTCCACATGATGATTTAGATCTTCCTATAGCTCTAAGAAAACAACCTCGCACTTCTGCTGGAAAATTACCATCATACCTGTCCCAGTATGATGTCTCTAATTATGTTTCATATTCATCTATGGGCCCTCAATACAAAGCGTACATAGCTGCACTAGACTCTACTCTACCTATACCACGTGATTGGCAGGAGGCGAAACAATATCCAGAGTGGAGAAAAGCAATGATAGAGGAGATGACGGCACTTGATAAAAACAACACTTGGGTACTTGCTACTCTTCCTCCTAACAAAAGGGTTGTTGGTTGTAAATGGGTCTTTAGGTATAAAGCCAGACTGGTGGCAAAGGGTTATAGTCAAACCTATGGTGTGGATTATGATGAGACATTTGCTCCGGTGGCAAAAATGAACACAATTAGAACTTTAGTCTCAATAGCTGCAAACAAAAAATGGAAACTCTTCTAGATGGATGTCAAAAATACTTTCTTACATGGTGATTTACAGGAAGAAGTCTATATGGAGATACCCCCTGGTTTTGGCACCCAAGAGACTATTGGAAAGGTATGTAAATTAAAGAAGTCATTATATGGGCTGAAACAGTCTCCTGGAGCATGTTTTGGGAGATTCAAAAAGGAAGTATGCTCAATGGGATATAAGCAGAGCAGTGCTGATCATACATTATTTTTTAAGCATCACCTGGGAAAAATTACTATTCTTGCAGTATATGTGGATGACATAGTGATTACAGGTGATGATCAGGTGGAAATGAATTGGTTGAAGAAGGCATTGGCGAAAGCCTTTGAAATTAAAGATCTAGGTTGCCTCCATTATTTCCTTGGGATTGAGGTTGCTTATGGATCAGAAGGCATATATCTTTCTCACCGGAAATATATCTTGGATTTACTTAATGAAGTGGGATTGCTACACTGTAAACCAGCAACCACACCAGTTGAGCAAAACCACCAAGTAATGGCTGATGTTGGTGAACCTGTAGATAAACATCAGTATCAATGATTAGTTGGCCGACTAATATACCTATCACATACTAGACCAGATATAGCATATGCAGTCAGCATAGTTAGCCGGTACATGCATGATCCGCGATCAGGCCACTTGAATGCCGTAAACAGAATCTTGCGCTATCTCAAAGGTTGTCCAGGGAAAGGAATTTTATTCTCTGATCATGGGCATCTGGGAATTGAGGGCTATACTGATGCTGACTGGGCTGGGTGCTTAGACGATAGAAGGTCAACATCAGGTTATTGTATGTTTGTTGGAGGTAATCTCGTGAGTTGGAGGAGTAAGAAGCAGAGTGTTGTAGCACGGTCCACCGCAGAAGCAGAGTTTAGATCAATGGCGTCAGGCTTGTGTGAGGCAATGTGGCTGAGAATTTTGTTGAGTGAACTTGGGTTGTATGATAGTGCTCCTCTTCGACTATATTGTGACAATCAGGCTACAATTAATCTAGTGAATAACCCAGTCCATCATGATAGAACAAAGCATATTGAGATAGATAGACATTTCATTCGAGAGAAGTTAGAGCAGGGAGCACTCCATATTAGCTTTGTGAAATCAGGAGATCAACTTGCTGATGTATTAACCAAAGGAGTTAGTGTTGTATCCTTTGAAAAATTGTGTAGCAAGATGGGGCTCATAAATATATTTGCCCCATCTTGAGGGGGAGTGTTGGCAGTACTTATTAGTAAAGGTAGAAGTATAGCAGGGTGGAAATGTAAATTCTCTTGTACTTATCTAGCTCTGAGAAGGAATGGAGGTGTGTGTGTTCCAGAGATTCCAGAAATATCCAACGTCCTCTCGAGTTGCAACACAGACATATATATTCTTGTATTGTCTTTGGCATAAGAGAAGGAGTTCTCCTGGAAGAGTGTTTGAAGACATGTGTGGAAAAAGAATGTTCAAAAGTACATGTAACTGGAACTGAATGCGTGTATCATTCAACATTGCCACATACTCCTATATAGAACTACTAACAGAGTTGTATAAATGAGATCGACTGTCCAGTCCAGAGGGTAGCTGAATAATGAATTAGAAAGCGAATAATAATTTTGCAGGAAATTTAAAATTTCTGACAACATGAAGCGATCCCATTGCACCAGCGTTTTGTGTGTGAAATCTATTCACAGATGTCTATATAACTCGGTGATGATGAATGCATAGTTTGGTAACTAAGGAAATGTAGAAAAAGAGACAAGTGAGGAAAAGCAGAAACCAGGAGCTCATTAGTTTATTCTCTTCCTCATTGAGGCATACAAGCTTTTGACTATGACGATTGAAAAGTGTGTTCCTATTGGATGCATTTGCCAGTGATGAAATGGCATTGGAGGCATTGGGATACTTAATGCTTCTTTATATCCATATATAATTAGATACAACCTACTTCCGTGTATTGATTCAGATCAGTCGTTGTACTTCCACACATCTTCAAGTGGATAGAAGGAGGATTAAGATGCGGTCAACACGAAGATGAAGATTTGGAAGTTGAATACCTGGAGTCCATCCGATAGTGGAGATCGATGTCCTTGGTTTGCTTTTGGTGGTGAAAAAACAAATTGTCTAAGTGCTGAGCTTTTGGCCACACTTGGTGCCGTCTATAATAACCTACTTCGCTAGCTCTACCATTCAATTTGATACTCCTAAATTAGGCTTTTGGTGTGTTCTCGTTAGCCGCTGCGTGGCAAGTGTGTGCCGAATTTTTTGGTGTGCCATTGTGGGTGAATTCAGTTCCATCATCTCCTGATAGTGGAATCCAATCAAAAGATCATTTGGAAAAACATGTATCAATTCAAATAATATATTCAAAACTAACCCGGATGGTCTTCATCTCCTTATCGAAATGAAGCACGCAGCAGAAAGGGAACTTTGTACTGTATTTAATTTCTTTTTCCGCAAGGAGGCTGATTTGAACCCAATACCAGCAGCCACCAGGATACACGTACTGGCACTCTGGCAGATATACTACTTCTCAACTTTCTAAATTTTCTTTTAAACAAAGAGGGTCATTTTTTTCTACTGGTTTTGGGAATTCTATTTCTTCTAATAAATCAGGCAGCGTGCAATCCCATTGTCTAGACTGGACGTTGTGTTGTTGGAGAGACCAGATATATTTAATATCAGCCTGATACATTAATATCAGTATGAATTATTCAGTATCAGAGGTACACGTGTAGCAAAAACTGGAGTCGAATACTAGTGAATAACTAGCAGTAGTAGTCCGGTAGACGCGGACGAGGTGGCAGCTGGAAGCTAAGGTTTGTTAGTGTTAATCTCTTGAGTTTGAGTCTAACTAGGACCATGGAAGTGCTAGTGTGAGTTATGTTCGGATTGTAACCAGGTTTGGTGTTGAGTCCGAGGCATACAAGAATTAGTATTAGCGAGTTAGAGGTTAACTAGTATTGTTAGCTTTTGGTTTGATTCGGTTTGGACAACTAGTCCGTGCAGGTCCAGGAGTCTAAGTAGAACGTGTGGGCTGCTGGCCGTGTATATATACACGGGCATAGCCGTATCTTGTATCAAGGTTGTGAAGCTTGTAAGAGATATTGAGATAAAAAATAAAAAAGGGCACGACAAGTGTCTCTGGTCAAATAAATTTTCTGATCGTGTGCGTCTTCATGTGATTGAACTTTGGGCAAACCCAACATTTGGTATTAGAGCGAGGTCCAAGATTTGAAGACGCGCTTGTCCTGGGAAGACGATGTGCTAGCGCCTCGAGGCGGGCAATCAGCGGCGGAGCGGTGTCCGCAGATCAGAGCGGGTAAAGGTGGCGGAGCAGCGTCCGTGGATCGGATCGGTAATTGGTGGCTGTGCGCGGAGCAGCGTTCAGCGGATTGGAAATCGGGCAATCATTGCTGTGCCGTGGAGCGACGTTCAGCAGATCAAATAGGACTATCATCACAGTGGACCGATCTCCCAATAACGGGAGATCATCCTGATCGTCGGAAAGTACTCGACATCGGGTCAAACTGCGTATGTACGTCCAGGTTAGCGTCTGTGTGTCCTGGTGGTGTCCAAGTGCTCATCTGTGTGAGACTATGTTGCAGTGAAAGTGCGTCACGGTCGAAGGGCTGTCCGGTGAGGTGTATCACTAAGGGCGAAGACGTGCGTGCAGACAAGGTGGCGGGCGGTCATCTGTGTGTCTCGGCGAGCAGACAGAAGCTCAAGAGTATTGTGAGGCGGCGTACCAGTGAAGGTGAGTCTCTTCAATGAGGCCATATCTCTACGTGGAGTTATGGGTTTAGCTAGCACGTATTGCGTTAGGAGTGTACGGTGTAGTGCACAGGGTTAGCGTGGCTGGGAGTCAAAAACATGCGTTGAGCTGAGTCGACTAGTCGTGAAGCTGCAGAAAGTCAAGATCAGGGGAAACACAGAAGACAGGTCAAAATTAGAGGGAAATTGTTAGTGTTAATCTTGAGTTTGAGTCTAACTAGGATCACGGACGTGAGTTATGTTCGGATTGTAACCAGGTTTGGTGTAGAGTCCGAGGCATACAAGAATTAGTATTAGCGAGTTAGAGGTTAACTAGTATTGTTAGCTTTTGGTTTGATTCGGCTTGGACAACTAGTCCGTGCAGGTCTAGGAGTCTAAGCAGAACGCGTGGGCTGCTGGCCGTGTATATATACACGGGCATAGCCCGTACCTCGTATCAAGGTTGTGAAGCTTGCGAGAGATATTGAGATAAGAAATAAAAAAAACATGACAAATGTCCTTGCCAAATAAATTTTCTTATCGTGTGCGTCTTTATGTGATTGCTCTTTAGGCAAACCCAACAAGGTTGTCTGCATTGCCGAAGCTGTGAACGAATCGCCAGAAGAGCTGGCATGTTGTTCCGTCATCTGCATGATCAACTTGAGCAGGAACGTGCAAACGCAGGTCTACCCGTCTAACACTGTCCGGCGATTTGAGCGACAGGGAACGGATAGGCCCCTTGTAGGCGAAGCGTTGCAGCGCTGGAGCTTCGATCTCCATGGTGTTTCGCCCAGCAGTGCCCTGGAAGTAGAGATCGGCCAGCACGAGGGTGGTGAGCACGTCTGGACAACGGAGACATAGGGACCTTGGAGCCGGAGAGTGTGTCGGTGAAGGTAGATAGAGCATGACACCGTCCAGGATCAGGGTTGCGAGCAGGGGCGTGGCGTCGATCACAGCCTGGAGTATGTGCAGTCGCACGGCACAGAGCCGCAGCCGGAGCTCGGTGAGGTTCGGGAACGGCGACGGGCTGATGCTGGTTGGCCTATCATGGAATGGCAAGTCCATGCACTTGCTGAGGTGAAGCTTGCGGAGGGAGGCCATGGATGGCAGGGTGCCGATGTCGAGTTCGTAGAGGTAGATGGACATGTCTGTGTATGGCCCGTAGAAGAGACCGACCCGGAGCTCCTCCACATGGCCGGCCACCGACGGGCTGCGCAGCAGGGCCCCGATCCTTCCAGCCATGTTCTGCTTGGCATAGCACATGTCTTCGTCGCAGGACCTGGAATGGCAGTGATTAGGGTCGTATTCACGTACACAAGCCTGAGAAGAGAAAGAAGGAGGTTACTCAGACCGTCCACTCCTCCCCCAAGTATGACGTCAAGGGCGGGATGGTCTTTGGCCAATGCCGGGCTTGCATTGCATATTCTCTTGACACTTCTTGATATACCATATATGCCTGCTCTCGCGCCTCCGCTTTAGCTTGTTCTATTATTTCAGCAGAAGCGAGTAGCTTTTTCTGGACCCTGCTTCGCTTCGGAGCAGGCGGGAAATAATCATCCCAGCAGGCCCCTTCGCTTTCCCCTAGTACACGGCCCGTGTGCTTCGCCTTTTACAAACCGGCGGTCACAGCTGACTCCCACCTCTTGCTTTGCACGGAGTCGGCGGATGTTTCTGACCTCTTGCTCTCCTCCCATTTGTGGGCATTTTCCTGTTACCATATAAGACAGGACCAACGTGAATATATATGGATCATTATTGTCATAATTAACGTCGAAAACAAATTAATGCACGTGAACCCTTACTGTAAATTTTTTAACAGGCGGTTGCATTGGTTCAATGCCCGCCCAATCCTCTGGTGTCATGTGCTGACGTGCATATTCTCTAGCACATTTATCCTCCAGAATGTTATGCACTGGAGGCACCCTGCCTGCCGCCTCAAGAATTTAGTCCCGTTTGCGCCAGACCTTCCTCTTCCCCTCTTTCCCTGCACTCCCTAGTCTGTGGTTCAACGGCTTCCTCGCGCGCAACGCCCTCATACGTTCAATCTTCGCAATGAAGGCAGGGTCAGACGATTCCTTATTGAATTTTTCCCATTCGGCCTCATCAGTTATCGACGGCTATTTCTTCTTGATGATCTCATAGGGTTTGTCCATCCACTTTCTAGCGGTGGTTTTCCAAGTAGCAAGACCATTCCGCACTGCTATGTTGATGGACGCTCGGAATCGCTCGCGCCACTCGTCAGTGACTTGGAACCTCCTTTCAACGTCCGTCATGCACGTGTTTCTAACGACTTCGAAGATGTCATTCCACTCGTCGGCGATCTTGCAATATTTACGTGCAACGGATCCACAGGTGGTTGCGAAGGCCTTCTGTGCCCTCTCAGGCGACTCCGGGCGGCCTCTGTCAGAGTGTCGGGTGACCACGTAGCAAAACTCTTTCAAGTTGTGGCTCCCCTTTGGCGTCTTCTTCCTTGGCTTCTTAGCCGTAGAAGCAGTTGGCTGCGGGGGTTACTCTCTTCCACCCATCGCTCGTTGTCTTGCTCTTCTGAACGAGAGCTATGATCGCCAGAGCTAGGATCGCCGCCAGAGCTGGCCATTTGCTCTCCCGATGAATACTCTTCATCGACACGATACACCTCCTCAGGAGCTACGTCCTCAAGAACTGATTTTTGGCTACTCTTGCCCATTTCGTACCTATGCCATCAAAACCATCAAATATATATCTGCTGAAAATTTCGGCATGACCTATGGTATAAAACTAGCAAATTTTGTCTACTAGGAGCTCGAAACCTGCATAAAAAACCCACCCGCATTTGTACCCCCTCGGCACGATGGCCGACCCCTTCTCCAATGACCCGACACGAAGGTCGGGCCCATAATTCAATAAACAGCAACATATGTATATGACAACAAGATCAATAAACAGCAACATATGTATAAAAATCTACTAACCAACACCTATACAGCAGCAAGATCAATAAACAGCAACATATAAGATCTCTAATATATATGACAGCCACATATAAACAACCTAATTACACTAATAGCAGCAGTAATATATATATGACAGCAACATATAAACAACCTAATTACACTAACAGCAACAGGCTGGTTCTATTGCAGTGCACGAATGTATAATTAAAAGCAATTCTGTACAGAAAGCTAAGGGATGCATAACACAATGAAGATAATTCTGTACATAAAAACACTAACCTAAATTACTCTAACACTAACCTAAATTCGGGTTATTACTGTAACGTACACTAACCTAAATTACTGTAACGTATACTAACCTAAGTTTGGTATCCAACACCATTATACAAATCATCTATTGATTGAAAGAAACATCACAGTAGCAAAACCAAACCAGATTATCGAACTAATTTGATGGGCAAATCAAATCAGCAAGCAACTAGAGAGAGAGAGAGAGACGGGGGGAGAGAGAGATGCAAACCTAGGTTCATCGGCGGCGGGCTCCGAGCGAGGACAGGGAGGCGCAGGCTCGGGGCGGAGGAGGAAGACGGCGCGGAGACATCGGGCTCGGCGACGCGTGGTCGAGGCGGGGGCGTCGGGCTCGGCAGCGGCGGCGCTCGGGGCGAGGACGACGAGGCGTGGGCTCGGGGCAGAGGAGGAAGACGACGCAGGGGCGTCGGGCTGGGCGGCGCGTGGTCGAGGCAGGGGTGGCGGGGGCCTCTGGGTGCGGTGGCAGCGCTCGGGGCGAGGACGACGAGGCGCGGGCTCGGGGCAGAGGAGGAAGACGGGGCGGGGGCGAGGACGAGGAGGTCGACGGCGGTGGCGGAATGAAAATCCGGCAAGGCTTCGCCCGCACTCGGTTAGAGCCCACTGCTGGTCGGCTGTGAAGCGACGCGCAGGTGAGAAGAATAACGGGCTAGGGTTTCGGTTCTTCTTTTTATATGCCGAAGTACATCAGTGGCGGTCGCCTTCACACGCGACCGTTACTGATGCACATCTATACATCAGTAACGGGCGAGCCACAACGCGACCGTTACTGATGATCTACTATCAGTAATGGTCGGGTAAGTAGGCAACCGTTACTGATGTATAGATGCACATCACTTCTTCCCCATCGTCTTCGCCAGCTCTGGCGTTTTTCTTCTTGTATCTCGATGCACCGCATATGTGGCAGCTCTCATGGTTCTCGTACTCTCTAATGTATACCATGCAGTCGTTTGGACATGAATGATGTTTCACGCAATTTAATCCAAGCGGGCATGTAATCTTCTTCGCCTCGTATGTGCTCTTGGGTAACTTATTTGGCTGTGGAAAAACCGAAGCAAGGTAACTCAACAAGTCCGTGAAGCCCTTGTCTGACCAGCATGATGCTGCCTTCAGCCTCAAAAGTTTGATATTTACTTCGAGCACATTGTTTTCTTCGCCAGCTCCATCATACAAGGGTATGTTTGCACCCTCCAACAATTTTTTGAACTGAGCACACTTTGGCTCATCTTCGGGGTCCTCCAGCTGGTCCCGTAGGTACGGGTCATCTAGCATTTCGGCAATCCTGCCACGTGGAGGTTCTTCACCTTCCACATTAGCCTCCTCATCGACCCTTTTTTCTTCCTCAGAATCATTCGCCAGATAATACCGCAGGACATGATCATCTTCGCTACCGCTACCGACATCAACCGCATCCTCCCCGTCACAAGTCCAGTGTGAATAACCTTCCACAAAACCCGATGCCAGCACGTGCATCTGAACAACTTCAGGTTTCATCATGCATGTGTTTCCACATTTGTGACATGGAAAACACATCATCACAAGTCCTTTTCGTTCCATATCACCTTTCGCGACTCCAAAACAGACCGTCCATTCGGTTATCCATCGAGCATTGATTCTTTCCGTGGCGGACACTCAAGAACGGTCTTTCGATCTACAACACAATACACAAGAAAACACAAAGCAAAATAGTTAGCCTAATAATTAAGAAGGAGATTAAGGTGTTAATTAACCGGGGTCAAGGGGCTAACTAAAAATTTGAAATTGGGGACATTCGGAGAGAAATTGGAGACTGGCGAGAAAGATCGGGAGGAGAGAGCTCGCAAGGGAGAGGGAAGTTCAGGGCGACGACGAGGAGGCCGCATTTTGGCCGGTGGCCAGAGCTCACAAATTTGAAATTGGGGAACTTCGGAGAGAAATTGGAGGCTGGCGAGAAAGATCGGGAGGGAGAGAGAGCTCGCAAGTGAGAGGGAAGCTTCGGTCTTGAAAAACGGAGCTCACTGGCCGCCGTCCTTTGGAGCTCAAAAAATGGAGCTCGCCGGAGGCCGGGGCCGGATATGGAGATGGGGGGCGCCGTCGGCCAGGGGAGAGAGGAGGAAGGGAGAGGGAGGAAGGGGCTACCTGGCTCGCCGGTGGCCATGGCGGATTTGGGCAGCGCTCCGCCGTTGCCGGAGAAGAAGGGGCCGCAGTTGGTCCGTTACGACGCGCAGCGCGACCAGCTGCGGCTCTGCTCAGCGTATTTAAACCGCGACGATCATCAGTGGCGGTCGGGACTTGGGCGACCGTTACTGATAATAGGGTATACATCAGTAACGGTCGCTTTATACCGGTCCGTTACTGATGTGCCACACATCAGTAACGGTCGGGCCACGAGCGACCGTTACTGATATGTATTACACATCAGTGGGGGGCAAGATAGGGCGACCGCCACTGATGTCTCTCGCGAGGAATGATGGTACATCAGTGGCGGTCGCCTCGCACGACCGTCATTGATGTATGGTTGGGCGAGGACGAGCAGACCCCGCTCTGTTCATCAGTAACGGTCGCGACCCCGACCGACACTGATGTTATTCATGAGTAACGGTCGCCCCGGACCCGTTACCGATGTGCCGTGAGATATAGACCGTTTTGTAGTAGTGTTACCCTTTGAATTGTCGGTAGAAATGACAGCTTTACCAATACCATCGGACTTATCTTTCGGTTGGTAGGTACCGTTCCTTTTCTCCTTATTCTGCAGTTTAAAACAATCCTCAATAACATGATTATCTTTCTTACAATACCTGCAGAACTTATCTTTTCCCCTGGACTTTGAACGGGCTTTTTTTCGTCCCTGCTCTTATCTCGGTTGCCGTACTTGTTATTTCTTTGCTCGGTCCTACCACGAACCTGCAGAGCTTCAGCCTTGGAAGATGACCCATCGTTCTGCATCATAGACTTCATCTTCTCCTTTTGTGCCTCTTGGACCTCAGCAAGCGTTAGTGTATCATGGCTCAAAAGAATTGAATCACGGAAATTTGTAAAGGAACTAGGCAACGAGCATAAGAGTAAAAGGGCTAAATCCTCATCATCATATTTTATTTCTGAAGACTACAAGTTAGAAACGGTTTCCCTAAACACGGTCATATGAGATATTACCGATCCACGTTCTTCGAGCTTATGAGAGAACAACTTCATCTTACTTGCATCTTACTAGTTAGATCTTTTGTCATGTAGATCGATTTCAGTTTCTGCCACACGACTGCGGCGGATTTCTCCTCCAAGACTTACTACAAAATATTATTGGACATATGAAGTTGAAACAAAGACAAAGCCTTACTATCTTTGCGTTTCTATTCGTCAGTCCACTCCTTTGCATCCTTCTTCCCGAAGGAGTCAAGTGCTTCATCCAGATCTGAACTTTGGGCGAGAATCGCCCGTATAATCTTCACTTGCCACGATGAGAACCGTGTGGTGTAGGCCAGCTGCGGCAGATCGAGCTTCAAGGAAGACATGTCGCAAACACTAGGAGGAACCTGGGGCTCTGATACCACTTGTTATGAATGCAACAAGAAAAACGAAGAAGAAATCATAACACAAGGACACACGGATTTAACGTGGAAAAACCTCTCAAACAATGAGAGGATAAAACCAATGGCGCCAGCCAGCGAAATTTCACTATATGGAGAGTGTTTACACAACGTGGGGGATGTTTCATGATCAACTTGTCCCAAACGGGCGGCTTACAAGGGATATAAATAACATGAGCATTAGGTCAAAAACAGATCCGTATCGAGGACCCCCGGAAGTTCTGGGTGCAGGGTGGGAAGTTCCGTAATTTCCTCCGAAAGTAACAGAGAACACTCGGAGATATAGCCGGATGTATGGGCCAGAGGAAGTTCCTGGGAATGCCTTCTTAAGAACTAGTGGATTCCCCGAGAGTTCCTGATAACTGGATAGATAGAAGTTAGAAACAAATATTGAAAGTGACTTGCCTTTCCTGTCTAATATGTGTAAATAATTAAGCATTAACAATATGCATTGGTATATGTACATGGACCTTTGTCGATATAATTCAACACCCGAGAAAGTATACCGTCAAAAAACATTCGTTAAAAATAGACAAAATGACATATATTATTTGAGGGTATAAGACATTGTGTCGATTAGTAGGGATGAGACCCGGTTGTGTATATTCTCTCCCATGTTTTAATGGCATCTTACAACTACCATTTTCAATTCTATATTTTCAGCGGCCACCATCTGCAAATAATCAAAATTACCATCCACAAAGAATAGCAGTACTATGCAATAGCAAATTTGGTATATGAAGCGACCGCCCTCGTACACGGGTTCGATCTCTGTGCTTTTAGTGCTAGTTCCTGGATCGAGTCACTAGCACACACAGTTTCAAGATGTAATATCATGGAACAAAGATTCTCAAGTATTACAACGCATCATCCAGAATTTAAGAGTACTTAAAAACTCGCATAACCCTATGGGTTAGCTGGAATTAAAACAATAGTTCAACAGCGGAAAACGAAAGATACAAGGGCTACATCAACACCATGGTGAGAGCATGTTGGAATGTAGGCCCGTAACCCAAAGACCAGAGCGTAACCTTACTCTTCGTCGGAGCTTCCTGCATCATTAAACAATGCAGCCACTAGGGTCAATACATTGAATGTATTGGCAAGATCACTAGAAGTTATATCAGAACCTACCAAGTATATGCATAATCTGGCAAGGTGGGGTTCACGCTATTTGCAAGGTAGAGTAGCAACGGCGTCGATTACGAGATTTTCAGAAATAATTCCCTAAACCACGAGAGAATCACGCTCCCCCTACACAGGCTACCTCAGTACAATTCCTCGGGTCTAGGTTCATACAACATACTCTATTCTTGCCAGAGCTCATTTAGCATTGTGGTTGTACTGGAAGCTACTAAAAAGGAACTAGTCCAGTCTTGGTTACCCCAAGTGGCATTCCACATTTGCGACGCAAGCGCTCCCATAGACATGGAGAGATGACTCATAGAAATGGACCCATAAAAATGGGCCTGACGCCACATAACATCAAAATCCTCAAAGCCGCCCACCCATGATGGTTCATTAAATTAATTGTTTTGCCTTACTCCAATAAAACATCTCATTTCTCCATAGACATAACAATATCATAATGTAGTAATTTCCCCCACGATACTACCATAGCTTAGCATTCAACTACAAACGATGGCAAATTGGTAGCAAGGTAATGGCAAGGGTAAAACTATACTACCTGAGATTTATAGCTAGCATAGAGGTACAAATAATATTTCTAATGCAACTAATAAAGCAACTAGTGCATAGTAAAAAAATTTGGAAAATGATCAAAGTGAACTTGCCTTGTCCAAGGTTGTGGTAGTTCTCACACTCTTCGCAACAACAAGGTTCACAATCCACACAATCTAAAATAAAAGAATACACACACACACACACATAAACATGCTATTCAATACAAAAACATGCCATGATGCAAAAGTCATGAAGATGCACACTAAGGTTGGTTTTAAACTTAACATGTTTAGCTTCTGTTTTAAAGAACTTCACAAAAGGTTTGGACAGATTATAAATTAATAAAGGGGTAATTACTTTGTATGAAACAGAGATGAGCCTTAATTAAAAGGTTATTTGATTTTTGTAAAGCATGAAGCAAGATTAAATTTGTGTGGCAATATTATTTAAAAAATAATTTCCCTTCTGGTCCTAATGGACAGAGAGTATACTCAAAACATTTTTCAACATGTTAACATGTTCAAAACTAGTTTGAAATAATTCATATGAATTTTAAACCCTAATTAAGCATTCTGCAATTTGCTTCTGTCAATGTTGTTCAAAGGAAAAACTTAAACTATGCCAAAAGATTCTACACATTGTGAGGATTCCAGAAAGGTGGAGAACTTCAAATTTGGTCAAACGGTTTAAAAGATATGATAATTTGAAGTTCCAAGGGCTTTTCTGCAAAACTGCTAATTATTTCGGCCGGGAATTAAGTTTTAATTTTATAAGGCGACACGTGGCGCTATCCTACTGGTCGGTACCGGTTCGGGATTGGAATAAAAGGCAGCCGTCGGATCCACATAAAACGGAAGTCCCAGATCTACCGATACCCCTTCACTTAAGTGTTCTAATCTCAACCGTGGAAAGGAGATCGGACGGTCGGGGAGCATCTGCCTTACCTCCGGCGGCGGCGCTAGGGTTCTGACGACGGCGGCGGTGCGGGAAACAGCGGCGTGGGCGTTTCGGTGATCCTCGGAGCTCGGGAATCGACGGCGGAGGTGCGGCTCCGCGAGACGAACTCGAAGGCGGCGGCGGTTTTCCTCGAGGGCGATGGGAACGACGCCTAGGACGACGGGAAGAGGCGGCGCCGGCGGTGAGCTTCAGGCGGGTCGGGTCTTGGCGCTACGGGGCACAACAAAAGAAAAGGTGCGCGTCACGGGGTGCGCAAAGAAGAGAGGAGAAGGAAGCACTAAAAAGTGACAGTTAGAGTTCACCAGCTAGTCGGCAGTGACCAAAAAAGACGGCGGTGACCGAAGCTTCTCCGGCGAGGAATTTGGGCAGCCTAGCGGCAAAATTGAGCGAGATAGGAGAGGGACTGGACTGCGGGGCTGAGAGGCTTTAAGATGACGCGGTCGGTTGCGGAGATGGGGGTCGTGGGCGAGAGGGACTCGGAGTGGAGGCGCGGGTGCGTGCGTGCGGGTCGTGGCCGGGAAAAACGCTGGGCGGTTGGAGTTTGAGTCAGAAGCTGACATGCGGGACCCGCCCATCAGAGCCTCGGGCGGCTCGGGCGCTGGGCCGCGGCCTGGCTCGGCGCGCTAGGTAGGTGGGCCGGTTCGGCCCATTTGGCCGGGCCGGCCGCTATTTCATTTTTTTTCTTCTTTTCCTTTTCTTTTTCTATTTTCTGTTTTTTAATACAAATTTTGATTCGAAGCTCCAATGCAATCCAAATAAATTGCAACAAAAATTGTAAAATCATATTTTCATATGATTCAACTTTTGGGACAAGAATTCCCTCAAAATAAAATATTTAAAAATACTTTTGCCTATAAACTAGCCTTTAGGGCTTTTTAGATATTAAAATAATTAGTGTTTCAAATCAAATTTGAAAGCCAATAAATGGGATAGCTTTATAAATGCATTAAACCCCTTTTTTTATGCCTAAGCCCTCATGGGTTAAAATACAATTAACCAAAAGTAGGAAAAGGGCCAGATTCAAATAAAAGCATTTTTGTTAAAGGGTTTTTCTGAGCTAAACTTTAGGGTTTTAAATGTGATTAAATGCAAAGGTGACATGATGCTTATGAAATGCAATGCATACGAAGGGTTTTGAAAATTTGGGATGTTACAGTATCCCATACAAAATCTTGCAGCAATTCATTAACAGTTTCACAGAGTTCGGTATAGCATGAACATATGTAAAAGAAGAGACATGACAATGCACTGAAACAACAAATTAGCAGCTTACCTTTTAGGCTAGGTACTCCTCTGATCTCTCCACCCGCGGCTGCTGTCTCTCTTTCTTGCGTCCCTAGTCTGCTGCCTGCGCGCCTGCTACTCTTCTTCCTCACGTTCTCCTCGGTCGCTTGCTGCTCCGCTCCATCACGGTCGTGCGCCTGCCCTCCATTTTTCCCATGTGACGGTCTTCGTCCCCTCCCAATGCGGCTGCGGCGGATACCAGTGCCGAGGTGTCCACAGTGCCCCAGCCCGAGCTCCCCGTGCGGCAGCGCCCCGAACTCGTCTCCCACATCGGTGGCGCCCCTCCCCTCCTCCGTTTTTCCCCATCGGCCGCGCCAATCCCCTTCTCCATCTCCCCTGCAGCCGCGCCCCTCCCGTGTCATCCATTTTCCCCATCAGCGGTGCCCCTTCCCTCATTCATCTTCCCCCGCGGCGGCGCCCTCTCCCCTCCTCGAGCTCCCCCACGGCAGCCAAATCGGCCTGAAGAATGCGAAGATAATGCAGTGAAGCACATGTGGATTGTGTACCTTCTTACTTGCAGGAGATGAGCCCGTGGGCGGCGGGGACGGCGCTCGGCGGCGGCCGGGGATGAGCCCGTGGGCAGCGGTGATGGCTCTCGGCGGTGGCAGGGGCTGAGCCCGTGGACGGCAGGGATGGAGCTCGGCCGCGGCTGGTGCAGCACGCAGGGGCGACGGGGGCACTGTGCGGCAGCGCGAGGCGGCGGCTAGCGCATCGCGGAAGGGTTTAGGGAAATTTAGCGGAAATTAGAGCGACCAGCTGACGTGGGAAATTAAAAAATGGGATGCTGACGTGGACAACCTGCATGTGCAGCTTGCTAAAATTAACTGCACTTAGTGGGCTTCAACTTTATAGAGTTTATAGATTTGGATTACAACTTAAACAATATTTTCATTAAATTTATGCTGAACTTTGGCCAAAAAGTTGTCTGGACCCTAGTTGCTGCAATATTTGGCTTCTTACCCATTCGATCTTCAGTGCGAGCATAAGTATGCATACAAATATAAGCATTTTTTAAGGGATATAAGCATATATATGATACACCCAATTGTTCAAAAAAAAACTTATAATACACTTGTACAATTATATGGGCCGAGGCACTTCCACAAGACAAGGGCCTCTAGCCGGACCTCCGGGCCAGCCTTGTCCTTCACTGGAGTAAACGAACCTCACACATATACATCATACAACAGGTAATTAACAAGACATAATCGTATCGATCCTTCAATTCTCCAGGAAAGAAAACAAAAAAAATGAAGTTTTGGCTTTCCTATATATCTAGGCCTGACATGTCGTCGATCGTGTATTCTGTTGCATGCATCATGTACAAATAACATGTTGGCTTTGCTTCCTCTTCCCCGGTGGCCGGCCGGACTAGCGTGCACCAAACCTGCATGTAAATCAATCAACAACAAATGCATTTTGGGATAATTAATTAACATTACAAATTTTGATAGAGAATGTGGGTGAAATGTGGGCAAGTTAAGTACGTACCCGAACCAGCCGTTCCAGCCGCCGCCGGCCCTCCGGGGCTGATGGTGCGGCCGGTAGCCGTCCATGAGGTCCATCCGGATGTGCGCCGTCGCCGTGGCCGCCAGCAGCAGGAGAATCGCGGCGACCACGACGACGCGCGCGCTCGTTGTCGACCTCGCCAGCGCCATCGCCATCCTCTCCGGTGTCTGATCGGCCCCTCTCCGCCCTTCCCTCTCTCCTACATATAGTCATCACCCCGGAATGCTAAGCATGGACGGGCCGTGGGGCGCTTCTTGCGCTGGAACGTTCGCTTGCCTATATTTGCTCTAGCATGCGGTTCACATGCATGGGCATGGCGCGGTTCGTTAACTAGTGCATATAATCGATGTTATATGTTATACTACAAAAGAATTAATGGTCCAAGCTTGAGTTTTGACAATCATAAATATTCGTCACGTTCAGTTAACATGTATGCACCTAGATCTACGACGTCAAGATTTTTGTTGTGCAATACTATCATCTGAAGAAAGACCTTTCTCCGACACAAAAAAATTCTGGCTTACAAACTACTACTCCCTCCGATTAAAATTTTGTCGTTGTTCTAGTTCAAATTCTTGTTCAAATTTGAACTAGAACAACGACACAAATTTAGTATCGGAGGGAGTATAGGTGTACTCACCACTTGTCCCATTCATCCCTATATCTATGTGTCTATTAATTCTTACTTACGCTTTCAAGAAAATCGTGACATGGTTTAACCGGAGATGCATGGGTTCTTGTGACTTGTGATATCCACAAACTTCTCACTCCAACACTGGTTCTTGTGACTTGTGATAGCCACAAACTTGTTGTTTAGTGTTTCATCATGTTTATTTCATTGTGTCTTTGAGTCGTTCAGGTAGCAAGCTATGGCAGTGCACACGCAGAGAAGTGTTCACGTGTGCACCATGCAAGCTAAGTGAGTATAGTTCTTTAGTTAGTTGAATTAATTAGTCCTGTAAATATGGATGCATGTGTGGGCATCAATAGGATAAGTACCATGCTTGTACGTGTGCTGTGATGACCGAGTTGCATGGCTGTTAGAGAGTTGAGGTGTGGACCGAGTAATAATCAGCAAAGATGAGTGAAGACGCAGGCTGAATCGTCCAGGCTAGTGGAGAGCAATTAGCGGATCACGACAGTAGTGTGTGCAAGAGAACAAGAGAAAAGTCAGAGGTGTGTCGCCAAGAGAGCTCTGTGTGTTCTTGTGTTGTGTGTATGTTTGTGTGAGTCTTCTTGTACCTTGGGCCAAATCTGTCAACCAGGGTGAGGAAGTAGCTTATGACAGGTCGACGGGAAAAGGAAGTTGAGGGGTCCTAGTTAAGCATGGGAAATTTGGGAACTGAACTTATGCGACAGGGTACTGCACATTTATTGTTGTTTCCCAGAAAATTAGAAGCAAGCGGTAGGTAAGAAAACAAAAACATCACTCGATCACCTTTGATGCTTTTGACATTTCTCTAATTCTCTTGCTATATAGTGATGATATCCCTGTCCAATCTATTGAAGGCTAGCTATATAAACCAACCTCAAGTCACGTCAATATACCCACTACTACCTGCCTTGTTTGAAAAGAGTTTGTAACAAGTAGATGCGTTGATTAGCAATTCGGATTCTGAATAATTGGATGAAGTGAGTTGTAAACTAGACATGTGAGGTATCGGGAGAGCGAACTGCACCACCGGATCAAAAGAAGTCACGAGAGAAGGAACTGTGGTGGTAAACATCATTATCACCACACCTTTTCGTTAAGAGGATCCGGACGAGAGCTGCATAGAAGTCATGCGCCGTTAGACTAAGGACAAGCAGATTCCATTTTTTCTTGTTTCCTAGTTCAATTTTTTATATTGTTGTGAAATCATAAGTGATGTGTAACATTGACAAGTGTTTAGATGAAACGTTGATGTGGATACTTTGAATAATATGGATATTTATGTGATGACATGTATCTTGTTTGGACTTAGTGTTTTGTTAGTGGTGTGCTGATCCATTAGTTTCTTATGTGAACACATCGCGTGAGTTGTGTGAAACTTACCCTGAGTCAAGTCGTGGACTTGTGATCGTACTGGTTAAGGAGGAAACTAGGTAAGAACTTGGTAAAAGCGAAGATCGCCCATAATATAGTAACAAAGTTAATTTTGTATTGCAAAAATGTTGTAACATGGTACTCCCTCCGTCCAACAAAAGATGTCTCAAATTTGTCAAAATTTGGATGTATCTAGACATGACTTAGTATATAAATGCATTCAAATTTAGTCAAATTTGAGACATCCTTTATTGGACGGAGAGAGTATCAGAGTTTCATAGTGAGCACTTCGAAGCTTTGACAAAATCCAAAAAAAAAAACTTGGACGAACTATGAAGTAAATCAATTTTGTAGGCCGATTAATGTCTTTCCTTGACACATAATATATCCCCCTGGGGTGTTTTCTTACAAATATTATGTGTGAGTGACCGGTTGTCCCATTCATGCCTATCTCTGCGTCTGCTCTTACTTCAAATTTGTAGCTATGCCTGCCATGGTTTTACCGGAGATGTGTTCTGTGATATCCACAATGTTCACCATGGTGCAACCCCGTGGTGGGGAAGATAGCATAGGGTCCAGAAATGCATATGGTCTAGTGTTGTCAATAAGTTTGGCAATCGGCTGATGGGTCTTATTAGGAGCCTCTGGCGGTCGTTGATTCTGGTCGGGACGATTGGGCTCTCTTGGTAGCTAGCTGTATATATTGTTTCTGATAAGATGGTTTCCCAACAGTAGGTCCAGAGAGCTGTTTTTTTTTATTTTGGCGAGAGCTCTTTCCTTTTTCTGTTTTGTTGGTGATGCTGCTTGGATTGTTCAACACGAGAAAACACTCCGGAGGAGGGGTGGAGTGTATCTCTACGCACCAGGGTAAGAAAAGGGAGAGATATAGCGTGTGTATATGTATGCGGGTGTGCCAGTGTATCGAGATACACAAATAAAAATGCAGGAAAAGTATTTTATTAATCTCAAGGATAAACAAATACAATTCCCGAACGTGTTGCGCTCCGTGGCCAACTAGCGCGGCCAGCCTGACTATGGCGATTGCGGTCTCCTGGTCCCCGGGGCCTCGGAAGGCTCCCGGTTAATTACTCCCGCGGGTTGCGCCGCGAGATACCTCCGATTAAGCCACGTGATCGTCGTCTTTGGTCTTCGCTTCAAGTTCCCGTGCATGAAGAAGAGGTGATGTGTGTGTGTCGGCGGTAGAGTCCGTGTCCTCGTCGGTACACGCGCCGCAGGTAGCATGGCCTTTGCTCCGGCCATGCCCGCCTGCCGTCATGCCTTGTCGGTCTTGAACGGTATAGATGGGTTGTAGTTGTAGTAGCACGGGTCCTCTTCACTTGGACTTTTTGACGATCAGCAACTTCATCGGGTAGGTGATGGGTGTCCCGTGGGAGTTTGTGATTGGTGGAGACCGGCACTGATTTAAAACCGGCACGCGCACTTGTCGGCGTGGTTGGCGCAGCCAGCGATGACACCTTCAGTCGGACGCCGAGTTGACACGGCGGTCATCGTAGGTGTCGGCGCGCCTTCTCGTCTTGGTCGAACCGCAAAGTAATGGGCGCAGCACCTCGTCGTCTTCACGCGACGCCTTAGGGACTGCACGCCGGCAAGTCCGTTGAGCATGATGACGAGCTCCATCTGCCACGGCCCTTGATGACGTGCCTGCCGATGAACCCTTCCTCCGCCCAGCTTGATGACGACTTGTCGTTGATGACTTGATGGTGATGGCTTGATGATAGGCCCCGTCGGCGCCGTGGTAGGCTGCAGGAGTCGTCTAGCTCCATCCACCATGGTGTCGACGTCGTGTAGTTGTTGATGGCGACAGGCTGCAGCTGTTGGCAAGCTCCATCCTCTGTGATGCTGACGTCGTGTTGTTGTTGACGGTGACGGGCTGCAGCTGATGGCGAGCTCCATCCTCCATGACGCCGAGATGCCGCGAGCCACACGCTGACGAGCTCGACGAAGGGCAGTGACGCTAATCTTCAATGCTCGACGGACAAACCTTTGGGCTGCTTGCTGGTAACTCCGGCCATGCGACCGTCGCCTCCGCCTCAACTCCAGTCGTGCAGGGAAGAGATGTTGGGAGAGAGAGAGAGGACGAGAGGGAGAGAGGACGCGAGGGAGAGAGAGTCGGCTATGATCCTCACCATTAGAGAAAAGGGCCATGAACGCTAGCTTGCTTCACGTCAACCTCCTGAACAGCTTCTTGCTTGTTCCTCCGTCCCTCCTGGACGTGGCCTTCTTGATGTTTCTTCTTTTGTTTTCTCTTCAGTCTGGCTTCTGTGTGAATTGCGTTTCACCTGCGTCGGCGAGTGTGTCTTCCGTCCAGGTGACTGCGTCTCCTTCCTGAGCGTTGACGTCTGCGCCTTTTATAGGCAGCAACTAACAGACGCGTGCGGGAATGGATAGCGATGACCTCCGTTGTCCTCGGCAGAAGTCATGCGGGAGGTCTTATCTCTTTTACCGACTAGCTAAATAATCTCGGCCTGATCTGTTCTCCCGGCTGGTACATGTATATCTTTTTCTCGTTGGATCGATGGATAGTTAGCCGGCCGTTGAGACAGACGAGCAACAACACGGCACATATCACTGCATGTAAGTGTACAAATACGGCAGGTATGTACAAGTCCTCCAGCCGCATACGATCGTACATAAACTTCTCCATAGCTGGCTACGCGTACGTGTTTGTACGTACAGCATGCACATGCAGCTCTGGCTTTTTTCTTGAGTTTGCTTGAGGTGATTAATACTATGATACAGATCAATCAATACGTGCAAGAACACACTAATCAATTGATCCTTAGCAAGTACGCATCAAAAATGAGAGCATGCATGCATGCTGCTTCTCAACCAGTACCACATACTTACGTACGTTCATATGGCTTATACTTCAAACTCACCAATTTTCAATGAACAAAAATCCATCGAACATGGATAAGTGCATCTTAAGCTATGCCCATGTGTTTTGGTCCTGTACGGTTGCATGTCTATAAGTTCGAGAATCTCCCGTTCCAAAAAAGTGCATGGTAGCGATCATGTCAGACTAGCGGGCGGGAACAACGTAGCGAAGGTGAGTGATACAATCCTGCATGGAAAAACAAGTGTCCCGTTTTCGATTGCACTTCGCACCATCATGATCCGACACCTCCAGCTCTGACCTCCTCCCCCAGCATATGAGCACCTACCCGGTGTCAAACTCATATCTTCCCCAGCGACCGACATTATCAATCTTCAAATGCGTAAATTAATGTCGAGACTTGTTCTTCAGCGATAGCACAACAATGAGTTGTACTTTTTAACTACTTATATGACTAATATAAATTAAGCCTCGAAAAGTAATTAATGAATACAATCATAAATAAATCATACGACATAAATCATGTAGCGAAAGCTTGTATTTGGACAATCATAATAAAGCTTATGCTTCGGAATGGAAAGAGAACCAAAGGTCCAATTAATATGCTTTACCAATATCCGCTTTACAGCATGATATTTTCTATCAGTACAAGATTATCTTCTGGAGAAGACCTTTCGCTACATAGGCACAGTCACGCCAATTTTCTGTGAGGGTACGTGGGTCTTTGCCGACACACAATGTGTCACTTTGCGGGTTACATTTCCGACTATAGCTATGACAGTGATTTAGTCACCATCGTCAAGAGAACCCTTGTCCCATTCATCCTTCTCTCTGCGTCGATCTTTTCTTATGTACCGTTTTTAGGGACCAGTCCACATATTTGGTTATTTCCACGACATGGTGCTGACTAATTAGGTAATTTCGATGAATATTTAATCCAGAAAAACAATGTGCAAAACATGTAGCATATTATATCATGCAAACTAAACAAATTAAATAGCAACGCACAGCAATAAAACTCATCTAATTTCATGGCATGAATAATAGAACTACTAATCAAAATCAACAAAAAAGAGCAGATTACGTACGGTGCTGTATTCTTTTCTTGTGTTTGTTTGTTGAGGTCGGTGATGAGTCCGGTGGCGTCGATGTTCACGCCGGCAGCAGCAACAGCAGCCTTGACTACCTCCTCAGCAGCAGCCAGCGCCTGCGCTTGCGCCTGTGCAGCAGCAGTTGCCTAGGCTTGGAGTTGGGCAGCCTACTGCTGTGCTTGGAGTTGTGCAGCCTGCTGCTGTTGAGCTAGAGCGGCAGCCTGAGCCGCGGGATCTCCGAGGTCGTCGGCCATTGGTGATGAAGATGCCGACGAAACAGCGACGTGAAGAAGCGAGCAGTCGCGTGGAACGTTCCCCAAAAACCTTATTGACCGTCTCCCGGGCAGGATCTCGATGGTCGGGGTTCCGGAGGCCTGCTCTCCCGGCGATCCGTGCACGCAGTCGACGGGATGGAGTAGCAGTTGGCAGCGAACAACGAGACTGGATCGTTCCGTCCGGAGGCCGAGGTCGTCTTATTATATAGGCACGCAGGCGGACTTCAGTTCGGTTTAGGAAACCAAAACCGACTCCGTAATTATCAGGATTTGTTACGCGTTTGCAACGGATTCCGACTGCCAAAAAGATAAGCACGACCCGGCACGACTCGGCTCGAACTCGATCGACGAAATGCGGCGCGCGTGGCGTGGCGAGGCGAGCGGAGGAGGAGGAGGAGCGCGCGTGGGGATTTTCCTTGCTCAGTTGCTCAAGAGGTGAGAACCAACATACCTTATATATTGGTCCAACTCCCCCTAAACTAGCAAGGTGGGACTATTCCCACTTCCTCATCCCACTACATGAATCGGCTTTTGAGATTTTCCAGAAATTAATTTCAGATTGGGCCTTGGGCCTAACCCAAATTTCTAACAAACCCCCACAATATCTCATAAGCACATAAAATTGCCGTTGATTCAAAACTCTGTTTTTGATATACCAGCGTTTCAGTGGAGACCGGTTAAGGTTGAACATCCACCTAAACAAATAGCTTCACTCACGCACAACTGAACAATGGACAAACCTTGAATTGTCAATTTTCTGTGTTAGAGCTTCACTAAATTTTTGTCTGGTACTGGGCTGCCGAATGCTACCCCGCGGTGTGGAGCATATAAGTCATTCTCCAGGCCTTTTCATGAGCTTACTAGAGACCACCCAAATCTCATAGACTGCGACCAACAGTCAGGCTCATATAGGTGTGTTATTTAGAGACTACTCTGTAGGATAGTATCTCCCTTGCAAATTAATGCAACGCGTTAGAACACATTAAGTTAAACAACCTACCATACAGTACACGAGAGTAATGCATCGTCAACGGAGTGGGATAAAGAATGTACACTCTCCTCAGTTATCCAATGACTTGTTTCCCAGGTCCTAATTCACGGGATCTCCGATCACATAGGTTGGTTTACCGCCATGGTAACTCACGTGGGTCGCAACCCCATCTCCCTTGATGCAGATTCTATCACATTCCTTGATAGACCCTTTGTAAACGGATCTGCCAGATTTTTAGCCGTTGGGATATATCCCAATGCTATTATTCCGGAATTTCTCATTGCTCTTACAGATTTCAGACGTCTCCTGACATGTCTTGATGACTTCATGTTATCTTTAGAACTGCTCACTTTGACTATCACAATTTGATTGTCACAGTTCATAAGAATCGCCGGTATTGGTTTTTCAACAATCGGCAAGTCCATCAAGAGCTCACGAAGCCAGTCGGCTTCAACCGTGGATGTATTTAATGCTGAAAGTTCTGCTTCAATCGTTGATCTGGTTAAGATCGTTTGCTTGCAAGACTTCCATAAAACAGCGCCCCCTCCGAGTGTGAACACATATCCACTCGTGGCCTTTAGCTCATTAACATTAGATATCCAGTTTGAATCACTATAACCCTCAAGTACCTTGGGGTACCCAGTATAGTGTATATCATAGCTCATTGTGCCCTTTAGATAGCGCATGACCCTCTCGAGTGCACTCCAATGATCATCTCCCGGATTCTTATTGAATCGACTCAGTTTGCTCACAGCAAAAGAGATGTCAGGTCTAGTTGCGCTAGCCAAATACATGAGTGAACCAATAATCTGAGAATATCTCAGTTGGTCTCTTCCAATTATGTAATTCTTTCGAATCAGAACGCTTGGATCATAAGGAGTTGGAGAAGGTTTACAATCAGCATAGCCGAAATGACTTAAGATCTTCTCCACATAGTGAGATTGCAACAAAGTGATCTCACCATTGTCGCCTCTCACGAGCTTGATGTTCAGAATAACATCAGCTACACCAAGGTCTTTCATCTCAAAGCACTTCGACAAGAAAGTCTTAACCTTCTTCAATCACTTTGAGGTTAGTTCTAATTATTAGTATGTCATCGACATACAAACAAAGTATAACTCCCTCACCCCCACCATGGCGGTAGTATACACATTTGTCAGCTTCGTTTACAACAAAGCCGACAGATGTTAAAGTTTTGTCAAACTTCTCATGCCATTGCTTAGGAGCTTATTTCAGGCCATATAGAGACTTTAATAACTTACACACTTTGCCTTCATGACCCTTTATTACAATGTGAATTATGTAAATTTCCTCGTCCAACTCTCCGTTAAGGAAAGCTGTCTTAGCGTCCATTTGATGGACGATCAGACCATATGAGACAGCCAGTGATAGTAATAATCTGATTGTAGTCAATCGAGCTACAGGTGAGTAAGTATCAAAGAAATTTTCACCTTCTTTCTGGGTAAAACCCTTGGCCACAAGCCGCGCCTTGTACTTCTCAATAGTACCATCAGGCCTAAACTTTTTCTTGAATATCCACTTGCATCCTACAGGTTTGCACCCGTACGGACGGTCAACGACCTCCCAAGTACCATTAGCCATGATAGAATTCATCTCACTACGAATGGCTTCCTTCCAATAGTCTGCATCCGAAGATGCAAATGCCTCATTAATGGTTTTAGGGGTGTCATCCACAAGATACATAATGAAATCATCACCAAAGAATTTAGCAATCCTTTGTCGCTTAACCCTAATAGGGGCTTCATTGTCATACTCCTCAGGAATCTCATCAAGTGTTTGTTCAAGATTTTACACTAGGATGGCGGGTTCAGGAGCTACACCATGATCCTGATGTTCCTCTGAACTGACGGGTTCAGCAGGTACATCATGATCCTCTCTAGATGTGCTATGCATATCTCTCATGGGAAATATGTCCTCAAAGAATGTAGCATCCCTGGACTCCATAATTGTACCGACGCTCATGTCAGGTACTCCAGAATTTACAACCAAGAATCTATAGCCAACACTCCGAAGTGCGTAGCCAAGAAAGACACAATCAATGGTTTTTGGTCCAAGCTTACGTTTCTTGGTAATTGGCACATTGACTTTCGCCAAACAACCCAAGTCCGTAAGTAAGAAAGTGTGAGTCTTCTTTTCCCATAGCTCGTATGGGGTGAATTATTTATCTTTTGCGGGAACACGATTTAAGACATGACATGAAGTCAATAGCGCCCCCCCCACCATGCCTCGGATAAACCAGCAGTGTCTAACATGGCGTCGACCAAGTCAGTCAGCGTGCGGTTTTTCCTCTCAGGAACCCTGTTTGACTGGGGCGAATAGGGAGGCATCCTCTCATGGACTATGCCATGTTCCTCACAAAATGAATTAAACTCACTGGAGAAATATTCTCCACCGCGGTCAGACCGCAAACGTTTAATTTTCTTCTCAAGTTGATTCTCGACTTCAGCTTTATAGATCTTAAAATAATGCAATGCTTCATCCTTTGATTTTAATAAATACACATAACAGAATCTAGTCGCATCATCAATGAAAGTCATAAAGTAACGTTTTCCACCTTTGGTTAGTACACCGTTCATCTCACAAAGATCAGAATGTATGAGCTCTAACGGTGCTAGGTTCCTCTCCTTAGCAGCCTTGAGAGGCTTGCGAGGCTGCTTCGCTTGCACACAAGCTTGGCACTTCGAACCTTTAGCCATAGTGATTTTAGGGATTAAACTCAGATTTGCTAATCGCGTCATGCAACCAAAATTAATGTGACAAAGTCGTGAATGCCAAACATTAGACCCATTATTAATAGAATTGATGCTGTTCACGTCCTTATTACAAAAATCCGAAAGGGATAAGCGGAACAAGCCTCCGCACTCAGAACCGTTATCAATAAATTGTCCATACTTAGACACAATAACTTTAACACTAACTTAAATCCGTCCTTGCAAAGGAGGGATCAACTAACAAGATTCTTCTAAATGGAGGGCACATGCTGCACGTTCCTCAGCTGCACGATCTTTTCCGAAGTAAACTTCAGATCCACCGTGCCAACACCATGAACAGAAGCATGGGCGCCGTTCCCCATCGTCACGAGGAGCTGATGGCCTGATATGAAGAAAACAAGAAAATATCAGCACACACATGAATAGTTGCACCTGTATCGACACACCAATAGTGGACTGATATACAGAAAATACAGTAAATAAATTACCGTACCTGCCTGCATCTTCATTATTGCCAATGGTCAGATTAGCAAACTTTTTGCCGAATCTGTCCTCCTTTGCGCTCCTTGCAGTTACTCGCCCAGTGGTCAAGTCCTCCGCACACAAGGCAAGGATCCTTGTCCTTGTTGCCTCCTTTCTTCTTCTTCTTCTTGAAAGTGGTAGTGTTCTTTGGACCAGCATTGTTGAATGCTTTTCCCTTTCCCTTGTTGTTACTGTTGTTGTGGTTGTTACTTTGAACCATGTTGGCAGTGGACGTATCCTCTTGTGTGTTGCCTTTGGGGCCAGCATCTTTTGCTCTTGCCTTCTCCTCAACATCAAGAGTCCCAATCAGGTTCTCCACAGAGATTTCTTGTCTCTTGTGTTTTAGTGAAGTAGCAAAGTTCCTCCACGAGGGAGGAAGCTTGGCGATGATGCCCTCGGCGACAAACTTGTCGGGTAGTGGACACTTGAATTGCTCAAGTTCCTTAGCCATAGTCAGTAAATCATGAGCTTGTTCCACTACAGATCGGTTTGCAACCATCTTATAGTCAAAGAATTGCTCCATGACGTACAGCTCACCGCCAGCGTCAGATGCGCCAAACTTAGCATCGAGAGCATCCCGCAACTCTTTGGCATCCTGATAGTGCAGATAAGCATCAACGAGCTTATCTCCCAGCACACTACAGATCGCACCGACGACTACAACACAAGCCTCAACATACAGCCGCTGAGAAGCAATTGTTTGAGTCTTCCCGTGTTATACCGCCCACCATGCGCCCATAGCCACGAGCCACATATGACATTTATACTGCCACCTCATAAAGTGCAGTCCAGTAAACACAGGAGGTTTCAATACGACAGCAAATTGAGACATCGAAAATTGCCTACACGAATAAGGTTTTTGGATTGCTGAGTAATTAGGTAATTTCGATGAATATTTAATCTAGAAAAACAATGTGTAAAACATGTAGCATATTATATCATGCAAACTAGACAAATTAAATAACAACGCACAACAATAAAACTCATCTAATTTCATGGCATGAATAATAGAACTACTAATCAAAATCAACAAGAAAGAGCAAATTACGTACGGTGCTGTACTCTTTTCTTGTGTTTGTTTGTTGAGGTCGGTGATGCGTCCGGTGGCGTCGATGTTGACGCCAACAGCAGCAGCAGCAGCCTTGACTACCTCCTGAGTAGCAGCCAGCGTCTGCACTTGCGCCTGTGCAGCAGCAGTTGCCTAGGCTTGGAGTTGTGCAGCCTGCTGCTGCTGAGCTAGAGCGGCAGCCTGAGCCGCGGGATCTCCGAGGTCGTCGGCCATTGGTGATGAAGATGCCGACGAAACAGGGACGTGAAGAAGCGAGCAGTCGCGTGGAACGTTCCCCAAAAACCTTATCGACCGTCTCCCAGGCAGGATCTCGAAGGTCGGGGTTCCGGAGGCCTGCTCTCTCGGCGATCTGTGCACGCAGTCGACGGGATGGAGTAGCAGTTGGCAGCGAACAACGAGACTGGATCGTTCCGTCCGGAGGCCGCGGTCGTCTTATTATATAGGCACGCAGGCGGACTTCGGTTCGGTTTAGGAAATCAAAACCGACTCCGCATTTATCAGAATTTGTTACGCGTCCGCAACGGATTCCGACTGCCAAAAAGATAAGCACAGGTCGAACTTGATCCACGAAATGCAGCACGCGTCGCTCGCGTCGAGGCGAGCGGAGGAGGAGGAGGAGGAGCGCGTGTGGGGATTTCCCTTGCTCACTTGCTGAAGAGGTGAGAACCAACATACCTTATATATTGGTCCAACTCCCCCTAAACTAATAAGGTGGGATTATTCCCACTTCCTCATCCCACTACATGAATGGGCTTTTAAGATTTTCCAGGAATTAATTTCAGATTGGGCCTTGGGCCTAACCCAAAATTCCAACACATGGTACCTCAAAACATTACAAGCACGCGTAGGTAAAATCAAAACAAAAAACATCACTTTTCTCTTATGTAGGTGTATCCCTGTCCTGCATTCAAGGGTGCCATCTATATAAACCACCACAAATCACCTCAATACATCCACTGCTACCATTATTGTTTACTGCAAGAGATGTGTTGACTAGAGATCCGAGTTCCGGTCGCTCAGACCAAAAGATGTGCTTATTTGCCTCCGGCAAAGGCTTTGCCGGCGGCTTTCTGTTGGGGCCTCCGCCAAAGGCCGTCGGTACCAAGACCTGCCGGTAAAACCTTCTTTGCCGGAGGCTTTTTCACGGGCCCTTTGGTAAAGCCTTTGCCGGAGGCTTTTTACAGCGCCCGGCAAAGAAAAGTAGCTGACGGCAAGAAACGGCACAGCATGGCTTTGCCGGCGGCCAACCTTCGGCAAAGAAACTCCAAACAAAAAAAAAGAAATAGCAGACTCAACAATTTCTTTGCCGTCGAATACAGCCGTCGGCAAAGAAAATAAAACGTACTAAAAAAAATGAACGCCGCCGGTTGGCCGCCGCTGCTGATTGCACGTGCTTGCCCCGGCCGCTGCTGCTGCTTGCAGCTGCTTGTGGGCAGCCGCTGCTGCACGCTGCTTGCCGGCAGCTCCTGCTGCATGCGTTCGCTCGCCCCGGACGTCGCTGCTGCGCTCGCTCGCCCCGGCCGCCGCTGCTGCGCTGCTTTCCGGCCGCAACCGCTGCTCCTCGCCCCGCAGCCCTGGGGCCACTCCTCCTTGCCGTTCCTCCTTGTGCCGCCGCAGCTTCTGGCAGAAGAAAGAGAGGAGGTAACAAGAGGGAGGGAGAGCGGAGGGAACCGGCTGCACGCGCCGCTCCTACCCAGCTCGCCGCGCGCTGCTCCTGCCCAGCCCGCTGCGCACCGCCACACCTCACCAGACGCCGCGTACCGCTGCCCTCGCCGCGCGCCGTCGCGCCCCGCTGCTGCCGCCCGGCCTGGTGGCTTGCCTGCCGCCTCCGGCTACCTGTGCCTCATCCCGCCACGCGCCGCGCCTGGAGGAAGAACGGAGGAGGGAGAGAGAGAGAGAGAAAGAGAGAGAGAGAGAGAGAGAGAGAGAGAGAGAGAAAGAGAGAGAGAGAGAGAGAGGCGGAGGACCGGCTGTGCTGCAGAGGTCGCTGGCGTGGGGATTAATGCGGATAGAGAGGAGATAAGAGAGAAGGCAAAAAGATAAGGTTGTGGGAGAGAAGTCAAGGAGATAAGAGGAGAGGAGAGAGATGAATGGCTCAGACCAAGCCATGTCACCGATCCGTGGCACGGTTACGCTGATCGGTGACATGGCAAATATGCCTTTTCCGGAGGCTAGGCTAGGCCTCCGGCAAAGACTAGTGTCTTTGCCGGAGGCCGGCCTCCGGCAAAGGCATATTTTTGGGGGTTTTTCGTTTGTATACTTAGCAAATGTTTTTTCCGGTTTAATTTTTTTATTTTCACTTGTAATTTTTATCCCATGTTTACATACCAATGAACTGACGTCACGCCAAAAATCATTAATTTTTGATAAAGAAGGCTTTGCCGGAGGCCCGAGAAAAAGCCTCCGGCAAAGTGAGTTTTTCCCGTAGTGTCGACTTTCCGAAGCTAAGTGGCCTGCACGTTGTCGTGCTCGAATGATACAACCTTGTATGCCCAGTGAGTTCCGTCGTCGGTTGCACTAATTCGCAGCATCTTCCGATTGGAGGATAGACGGATGGGCTCTACATAACGTAGTCGATCATCACTTCAACTTATATTAAGTCTTGACCTGGGCTGCACTATGGCGCGACCAACGCTAGATATTCACATCGCGCGTAGGACTCAGGCCAGGTAGAACAAGTATTGCATGCATGCACATGTAATAAAAATCTAAAATTGGAATGTTTTAACTTTTAAACCATATACCCAATTTACATTCTGTATTCAAGGTTAGCTTTGTCTGGAGGAGATCTTCGAAACTAGATCTCATGTTAATATATTTCTCCAACTTTCTTCTATCTTAAAATTTACAATCGGATAATCTATCAAGTTGCCGATCATGTTAGTAACAAATTATCATGTGGTCTTTCTGAATTAAAGTTACCGTCTGTCAAAATTTACCATCGGATAATCTATCAAGTTGCCAGTCATGTTACTAACAAATTAGCATGGGGTCTTTTTGAATTAAAGTTATCGTCTGTTGTAGTAAAATAATTAAAACCTGGGCCGGACCATAAATCCTACATGGCAACAACCAAGTCAACATTCCCTAAGATTAGGTCAACATGCCAATGAGGCACGGTCATTCCAACTAGACGCTGGTTAAAGGGAGTCAACAAGTCAAGCCTCCAAAGCCATGGTCAAATTAAGAGGTGGAAAGGCTTGAGCAAGGGCCAAGAAAGGAGAAGAGGGGGCTAAATGCAAAAGAGCAAAAGGTGTAGGAATGGTGCTTTTTGTCCATGATGGACCATGAAACGATTCCTACTTTTTCCACTTGGTGCATACAAAAGCTATGAACCAAGAAACGCATTTTACCACTTTTCTCCCCCCACGCCCCTCAAAGGTAGCCATGGTCTTTTGTCATGGACCCCTAGGCTATAAATTCCCCCACCCCATGGGGGCATGTACCATTCACTCTCAACTTGAATAAACTCAAGGAGAGATGGCTAGAGCCTCTTTGAGAAGCTCTAGTTTTGAGATTTCGGGAAGACGTGTTCGGCCTGAACTCGAAGGAGACGAGAATTGGGTTAGAGTTCTGAGGGTATCCCAAGGATCTCTTGCTAAGTGGTTTGGGAAGACGTGATCGTCCCAAACACTTTGGCTAACAACCTCCTCGAAGCCTCTCCTAGCATAGGACTAAGTCGTATCCGTAGGATCGACCGAACCTATTCAAAAAATATTGACATGTCAAACTTGTCCAAGCGTATGGCGACCTTCGCTATAAGTTTGCATGCACTTGTGCCATCGAGCATTGGCATCCCTTACTCTTGTTGTTGTCCAGAATAACAACACCGTTCAATAGTATATGAAGTTAACATCCAATAGTATATGAAGTTTGCACCGTGCCAACAATAAGTTACCACATGGTAATTACTTATTTCAAACACTACTACAAAACGGTCTATACGTAACGACACATTAGTAACGGGTCCGGCGTGACCGTTACTGATGAATAACATCAGTGTCGGTCGCGGCCGTGACCGTTACTGATGAACAGAACGGGGTCTGCCCGTCCCCGCCCAGCCATACATCAGTGGCGGTCACGCGAGCCGACCGCCACTGACGAACCATCATACCTCGCGAGAGACATCAGTGGCGGTCGCTTATGCGTCGACCGTTACTGGTGAGTGATACATCAGTAACGGTCGACACGACGCGCCCGCCACTAATGAACAGAGCATATCAGTAACGGTCGTTTGAGGCCGGACCGTTACTAATGTGTGGTACATCTATAGCGGGCTGGTGTTCAGCGACCGTCACTGATGTCGCCCCTGTTATCCGTAACGGTCGTCCATGTCGCGACCGACACTGATGAGCGGCACGGTTTAAATACACTGCACAGAGCCGCAGCTGGTCGTGCTGCGCGTCTCCACCGAGACCACGTGCGGCCCTTCTCCTCCAAATCCGGCGGAGCCCTGCCGGATTTCCCCATGGCGGCTGATGGGACCGGCAGCAGGTATCCCCTCCCTCCCTCTCCCTTCTTCCCCTCTTCCCCGGCCGGCCCCCATCTCCATATCCGGCTGCCGGACTCCGGCGAGCTCCATTTTTGAAGCTCCGGCCGCCGGCGGCCGGTGAGCTCCATTTTTCGAGCCCCAAGCTTTCCTCTCACTTGCGAGCTCTCTCTCCCTCCCGATCTCTCTCGCTGGCCTCCAATTTATCTCCGAAGTTCCCCAATTTCAAAATTTTGAGCTTCGGTCGTCGGCCAAAATGCGGCCTCCTCGTCGTCGCCCGGAGCTTCCCTCTCGCTTGCGGGCTCTCTCTCCCTCCCGATGTTTCTTGCCGGCCTCCAATTTCTCTCTGAATGTCTATAATTTTGAATGTCTATAATTTCAAATTATTAGTTAGCTTCGGTTAATTAACACCTTAATCCCTTGTCAATGATTAGGTAACTATTTTATTTTATTTTTTTCTTGTGTATTGTGTTGTAGATCGAAGGACCGTTCTTGGATGTACGCCAAGGAAAGAATCAATGCTCGATGGAAAACCGAATGGACGGTCTTTTTTGGAGTCGCGAAAGGTGATATGGAACGGAAAGGACTTTTGATGATGCGCTGTCCATGTCGCAAAGGTGGAAACACATGCATGATGAAGCCTGAAGATGTTCAGATGCATGTGCTGGCATTGGGTTTTGTGGAAGGCTATTCTCGCTGGACTTGTGACGGGGAGGATGCGGTTGATGTCGGAAGCGGTAACGAAGATGATGATGTCCTGCGGTATGATCTGACGAATGATTCCGAGGAAGAAACAAGGGTCGATGAGGAGGCTAATGTGGAAGGTGAAGGAGCTCCACGTGGCAGGATTGCCGAAATGCTAGATGACTCGTACCTACGGGACCAGCTGGACGACCCCGAAGATGAGGCAGAGTCTGCTCAGTTTAAAAAATTGCTGGAGGACGCAAACGCCCTTGTATGATGGAGCTGGTGAAGAAAACAACGTGCTCGAAGTGACGCTCGAACTTTTGAGGCTGAAGGCAGCATCATGCTGGTCAGACAAGGGCTTCACGGGCTTATTGAGTTACCTTGCTTCAGTTTTTCCATGGCCAAACATGTTTCCCAAGAGCACATACGAGGCGAAGAAGATTACATGCCCGCTCGGATTGGATTGCGTGAAACATCATTCATGTCCAAACGACTGTATGGTATACATTGGAGAGTACGAGAACCTTGAGAGCTGCCACATATGCGGTGCATCGAGATACAAGAAGAAAAACACCAGAGCTGGCGAAGACGATGGGGAAGAAGTGATGAAGGGCAGGCCGGCAAAGACTGTCTGGTATGTTACAGCAGGTGGCCGAGTTGAACGTTGGATGCAGAACATTAAGGACGCGAGTTATCTCGTCCATCACGATCCAGCGCAGGCTGCATTCGATCCTGACGGGCACTATCGTGTGGAGGAACCTGGGGTCCTAAGACATCCTGCCAATGGGACTCAGTGGAGGAACTTCGACACGGCATTTTCGGATTTCGGGGCAGGGCTCAGAAACCTGAGGTTCGGTCTCAGCACTGACGGGATAAATCCTTTCGGAAACATGAACAACAAGCACACCACATGGCCAGTGATCTTGTTTGTCTACAACCTTCCTCCATGGTTAATCATGAAGAGAAAGTACATCCACATGTGCATGCTCATACAGAGTCCAAAGCAGCCGGGAGCTGACCTAAATGTGTATCTGCAGCTAGTGAAGGATGAATTGAAGCAGCTTTGGAACCCTGGCAAAGTGGTTTGGGACGCAAACAGGAGGGAGTACTTCACGACGGGAGCAGCGCTTCTGACCTGCGTGCATGACTACCCCGCGAATGGAAATACTTCATACCAGGTGACACATGGGTACAAGGCCTGTACAAAGTGCGGGGAAATCACGACATCGGAGAAGTTGCCCGCTTCATCCAAAATTGTGTACATGGGCCACCAAAAGTGGTTGGATGCTAAAGACCCTTGGAGGGATGATAAGGAAAGGTTCAATGGGAATACGGAGCACGGGACAGCGCCGAACGAGAAGTCTGGTATGCAAATCCTCGAAATTGTGAACGATCTTGAGGTTGTCCCCGAAAAGATTCTGCGAAGAAATATAAGGAACCTGAAGGCGTCGTGTGGAAAAGGAGGCCCGTATTCTGAGACCTGGAGTACTGGGCACATTTAGAATGCCGCCACAGCATAGATGTCATGCACGTAGAGAAAAATGTATGCGACAACGTGCTGGGGTTGCTGATGAACATTCCAGAGAAGACGAAAGATGTCATGCACGTGGAGAAAAATGTATGTCACGCACAGAGTAGCCAGAAACCAGTTCTTGATCGGGAGGAGGTAGATCGTGTCGATGAAGAGTCTTCATCGGGAGAGCAAATTGCCCGCTCTGGCTCAGGTAGCTCTCGTTCAGAAGAGCGCGACAACGAGCGACGGGTGGAAGAGAGTAACCCACAGCCTTCTGAAACTCCCGCTAAGAAGCAAAGGAAGAAGACGCCGAGGGGGAGCCACAACTTGAAGGAGTTCTGTTACGTGGTCACCCGACGCTCTGAAAGAGGCTGCCCGGAGTCGCCTGAGAGGGCACAGAAGGCCTTTGCAACGACCTGTGAAGCCGTTGCACGCAAGTATTGCAAGATCACCGACGAGTGGAGTGACATCTCCCAAGTCGTTAGAGACACGTGCATCGCGGACGTTGCAAGGAGGTTCCAAGTCACCGACGAGTGGCGCGAGCGATTCCTAGCAGCCGTCAACACAGCAGTCCGCAATGGACTTGCTAATTGGAAAACCACCGCTAGAAGGTGGATGGACAAACCGTACGAGATCATCAAGAAGAAATGGACGTCGGTAACTGATGAGGCCGAATGGGAAAAGTTCAAGAAGGAATCGTCTGACGCTGCCTTCATTGCGAAGAGTGAACGCATGAGGACGCTGCGTTTAAGGAAGCCCTTGAACCACAGGCTAGGGAGTGCAGGGAAAGAGTGGAAGAAGAAGGTCTGGCGCAAGCAGGACCAAATTCTCGAGGCGGCAAGCAGGGTCCAGTGCATGACATGCTGGAGGACCAACATGCTAGAGAATATGCACGTCAGCACATGACACCTGAGCAGAGGGCGGGCATTGAGCCAATGCAGCCGCCTCCGGAGGAAGGCGTGGATATGCTAGGCGGTTGTCCAAACTAACGAATTATGTGACCTAGGAGCTTGGTATCTCTCTACAACCAGCCCCGACCCTCTATGACTCCATCTCCCTCCGCCCACAAAGGTACGTCTCATTCGCCGCTCAGCCTTTCCCCTAGGATACTTCCTCCTGTCGATGCCGGCGGAGATGAAGAGCGCGCAATGTCGATGCCTGCATAGCTCAAAGATAGCCAGACCACAGGGTCGGCACAGGCTGGAAGCGTCCCTCCCACCTTCTCTCTCTTGGGTGCCGTTGAGTCCATGTGTGGCCGCAAGATCGATGACAACCTACACCCCAGGTTACAGCCCAGCTCCTAGCATGGACAACCCCCCCGCTAGCCAACCTTCCCCAAGCGAGGGCAGCCGGGATAACGATCAGGATCCGAGTGACAATATCCTTGTAAGCAATCTTTTCAAACTCTTTTTCAATCCTTACCTTCATGAATAAATATCTTACACAGATATGCCTTCTTCTTGTAACGCGCAGGCACCGGTGAAGTGTCGTATCCATGTTGACAAGCCTGGGAAGCTGTAACAACCCAATTTTCAAAACTCTTCATATGCATTGCATATCATGAGCATCATGTCACCCTTGCATTTAATCACCTTGAAAACCCTGAAATTTACCCAGAAAACCTCTATTCAAAAATGTTTTTATTTGAATTTGGGCTTTGATCTTACCCATGAGGGTATTGGTTTAAAAAGGGATTTAATGCATATATAAAGCTATCCCATAAGTTGACTTTTGAAACTATTTTGAAAAATAATTTATTTTGATAGCCTAAGGGCCCTAAAAGCAATTTTATAGGCAAATGTATTTTTAAATATTTTATTTTGAGGAAATTCTTGTTCCGAAAGTTAGATCATATGAAAATATGATTTTACAAATTTTTTTGCAATTTATTTGAAGTGATTTGGAGCTTCGAATCAATTTTGAGGTTCAAAAACAGAAAATAGAAAAAAAAAACTAACCGAACCGGACCGACCGGCTCCGCCCAGCCTGAGCTGCCGAACACCCCACTGACCGGTGGGACCCCCCGCAGTCGTCTTCCCCAACCGTCCAGGCGAGATTCCCGGCCACAACGCCCGCAAGCACGCCCATGCCTCCACTCCGATTTCTTCGCGTACACAACTCCAAATCCGAAACCGAGCGCGTCACCTCGAGCCCCTCTCTTTTCTCCTCAGTTTCCCCCAACTTCCCCGCTCGATTTTGCTCTCGTTTCACCATGATTTCTCGCCGGAGTTGTTCCCTGCCGTCGCCGTTCTTTGCGTTTTCGCCGCCGTTCCGGTGAGTCTCTCCCCGCGCCGACCCCCTACCCTCTCTCCTCTCCTCGTTCCGAACCCCGTGACGCATGCGCTTTAGTTTTCAGAGCCCCGCACCGCCATCCGCCTACGCCCACACGTCGCCGGCCGCTGCCGCTCCACCCCGCCCGCGCGCCGTCTACCTCCCGCGCCGCTCGGCCGCGCCCCGCGCCGCCTCCGCCACCCCGACTCGCGCCCGAGCCCCCGCCTGCCGCTCCGCCCGGGGAAAACCCTAAATCCGGGCCCACCGTGCGCTGCCACGTGGCAAAGTGTTTTTATTTTCTTTTTTTGGCCGAGATAGATGATGCACTTTTGTAGAAAAGCCCCTAGAACTTCAAAGCATCATAACTTTTAAACTGTTTGTCCAAAAATTATGATCCACACCTTTCTGGAATCATCACAGCTTGTAGAATATTTTGGCACTGTCTAATTTCAATTTTGAACAACTTAGTCAGAAGCAAATTACAGAATGTTTGAATATGGTTTAAATTTCAAGTGAATTGTTTCAAAATGGTTTTGAGCATGTTAGCTTGCTGTAAAATTATTGGAGCATGTTCTCTGTCCATTAGGACCAGAAGAGAAATTATTTCGTGAACAATAATGGCATACAAGTTTAAATCTTGTTCTATGTTTCAAAACCACACAATCTTTTAATTTAAACCCTATCCTTGTTTCATGCATATTAATTACCTCTTTGTTAATGTGTAATTTGCCCAAACCTTTTGAAAAACTTTTCAAAACAGAAACAAAACTTGTTACATTAAAAGTAACCAAGTGTGCATTAACATAGCATATGCATCATGGCATGATTTTTGCATTGAATGTTGTGTTTATTGTGTGCATGTTTCTTTTATTTTAGATTGTGTGGAGTGTATTCCTTGTTGCGAAGAGTGCGAGAACTATCACAACCTTGGACAAGGCAAGTTCACTTTGATCATATCCCATTATTATTGTTGTTTTAAAATACTTATGCATTAGTGTTGTTGGTAGAGATGCACTGATAGGACTATTACTCGTACCTCTATGCTAGCTATAAATCCCAAGTAGTATAGTTTACCCTCGCCATTACCTTGCCACCAAATTGCCATCGATTTTAGTTGAATGCCAGGCTATGATAGTATCGTGGGGGAAATAACTACATTATGATATTGTTATGCCGTTGGCTATATGAAATGTTTTTGTTAGATGTAAGGCAAAACAACTAATTCAATGAACCATCCTGGGTGGGCTGCTTTGAGGATTTTGAGGATTAGCGGCGTCAGGTCCATTTCTATGGGTCCCTCTGAGTCGAGTTCCTGTGGATTCAGGAATGGATCGTCCATGGACGTCTCTCCCGTGGATTCGGGGAGCGCCTACGTTGCAAATGTGGAATTCCACTTGGGGTAACCGAGACTGCATTAGTTTCCTATTTAGTAGCTTCCAGTACAACCACAATGCTATATGGGCTCTGACGAGACAAGAGTAAGTTGTATGAACCTAGACCCGAGGAATTGTACTGAGGTAGCCGTGTAGGGGGAGCGTGATTCTCTCGTGGTTTAGGGAATTACCTCCTAAAATCTCGTAATCGATGTGCTACTCTACCCTGAGGACAGCAAGGGATTAACACGTCGGTTTCTTGTGGGGAATGTGTACAAACTCTCGAGAGTGTCAAAACTAAGTACTTAGCCGTGTCCCCGGCAACGGACAATTTGAGCAATTAGATGTGGAGCTGTAAGGAAAGTCTCACTCATTCCAATTTCTTAAATAAAATGAATGGTTTGAACAGGGTAGGAGCACTTGATGAATCCACTCAATGTGCTCTAGGTTAATAGGAGCATCGGTGCTTCTACCCGGTGTAACATTCCTTTGTAGTAGGGTAAATTATGTTCCTTAGTTAACATTATTATAACATTCCTATATGTGAGTCGATCCAAGGACTAGCACTAAAGCATAGAGATCGAACCCATGTACGGGCGCGGTCGCTTCAGAAGCCTGTAGGCGCCATTGGCCGCCTGATGCCCAGACAATCACCGCCACTGGTGCACGGCATTCTCATGAACGACGCACAAGTGAGTGTGATGGTGGATTCCGTCGTCGAGGAGCATCGGGATTATGCTATCCCGCTACCTCCGGAGGAAGGCGTGGATATCCTAGGCGGTTGTCCAAACTACCGAATTATGTGACCTAGGAGCTTGGTATCTCTCTACAACCAGCGCCGACCCTCTATGACTCCATCTCCCTCCGCCCACAAAGGTACTTCTCATTCGCCGCTCGGCCTTTCCCCTAGGATACTTCCTACTGTCGATGCCGGCGGATATGAAGAGCGCGCAATATCGATGCCTGCACAGCTCAAAGATAGCCAGACTACAGGGTCGGTATAGGCTGGAAGCGTCCCTCCCACCTTCTCTCTCTTGGGTGCCGCTGAGTCCATGGGTGGCCGCAAGATCGATGACAAGTACAAGGTAGAGGAGCAGAAGGCATGGGACAGTAAGAGGAGGCATAAAAAGAGGGGGCGCGGCGGCAAGACCATCAAGGAGTCCTCCAATGTCACTCAAGATGAGATGCACCATGTGCCTCACATAACTGGAGTCTGGGAGGACAATAGGCCTCACATTCTCATCAAGAACCCATATCAAAAGACCAGAGATTCGAAGACGGATCCTATTTTGTGGCTAGGGAGTTCGACCAGGTGCTTCTTTACTATCCTGGAAGACCGATGGTCACCGAAGATTCCCTGCGTGCCTTGTCCAGAGAGATGCAAGAGTTTCATCAGTTGTACATGCAAGCATCAGCTGGTTCTCAACAGCATGCCAACAGATCAATGTTACAATCCCAAAAGACTGGCTTTTTTGACCAAGAAACCAGGAACATTCAGGAACGTCCTATCACCTTTGGTGTGGATTTCAACGAACTGTTCCACCTCTTCAACTGCCAAAAGCATGATATCAACCTCTTAAGGCTGTGGTCTGCCTACCAAATAAGAGAACTGCGGCGATTGGAGGTAAAAAAGTAGCCATTTTAGACCCCGCGATGTTCAACTACGGTGATATCGGTCTTGAGCCTAAAAAGGATGCCTCAAGAACCATGAAATCTAAATACTTGGTGGCATGTCTCAAGAAATACGCGGACGACGACTTCATTCTCTTCTTCCTTAATTTGGAGTAAGTTCAATTTTATATATGGAACCGTTTGCTTTTTCTAATTTAGTCTTTCTTATACACCCTTAGATACTAAAGTTTGTTTCTTTTGAAAACAGAGACCATTGGGTGACAATACTCATTTGTTTGCCTTGGTCCGCGATGTATTACTTTGATTCACTACTTCCGAAGAAGGATGTTCGAGGTAGGTTCTGGAAACCCATCAAATCACTCATTAACACTGCCTGAAAAGTGGCGACTAAGGGGAAACTAGCTGGTAAAGGCTATAACGACGAGCCTCACCACAACCACAGATTCCCTTACCAGTAACAGCCGTCAGGTAGTGTGTTCTGTGGCTACTACTGCTGTCACATCCTTATGAAGAATGCCATTATGTTCAAGCCTGAGTGGAAGGGGTTAGTCGCGGCGATGGAAGAGTACTGGCGGCCCCGAATGACAATGGGACACCGACCTAAATGGGTCGTCTATAACATTCAAAGGGAGTTCGCCCATCTCATAAACAATGAGGTCATCAAGCCTAGTGGGGACTTCTTCGAACGCGTGGAACAAGTCGTGTCTAGGGTTCACCCACGACAATAGATTTATTTGTATTCTTTATATGCTTTCATGAAATTTTGACACTTTGTAATTATGTTTCTATGGAATTTTGACAGTTTGTAATCAATGTCGTGAAGTGAGATACATTTGTATTCTTTATATGCTTTATATGATGCGGCTTATATACATTTGTATACTTTAAATGATGTGATGTGATGTGATGCGGCTTTATATGTATTTTTCTACGATGAGATACATTTTTCTGTGATGAGATACATTCTGTATATAATTTGTTGTGCTGTATATAATTTGCTGTGTATTTACTGGTTTTTAATTATTATTTTAAATACCGAAAATGTATCAGTGTCGGTCGCTGGACCAACACTGATGCGGAGACGCGACCGTTATTGATGTATATATACATCAGTAACGGTCCGGGAAATGCGACCGCCACTGATGTATATATACATCAGTAACGGTCAGTGCGACCGTTACTGATGATTGTACATCAGTAACGGTCCGGGCGACCGTTACTGATGATGGGTATCATCAGTAACACGAAGTTAGTAACGGTGCCCCGACCGTTACTGATATGATTTTTCGACCGTTACTGATAACCGTTTCTGTAGTAGTGAAAGTATGATTTCTTCAAAGTTATGTGGATTCCCTGATGGCCATCAAGTCTTACCCGCATGGGGATCTTGCGAAAGGAAAGCAGCCGTGTGCTAGCCTGATATGCATGAAGAGCTAGGGGAAGAAACGTTGGATTCAACCTGACTGCCTCATGCCATGGAGACCGCCAGATGAAGGCTCAGTTTAAGCTGAATGTTGATGCTTCCTTCAGATATGAAGATGGCACTGCATGTACAGGTATGAACCTTCCTGAAAACGATGGCATGTCGCTCCCTACAAGGGTGCTTCGACCAGCTTGATGCCGAGCTTGCTGCCTGCGAGGAGGGTCTCGATCTGGCCTTGCATTGGACAGACCTGCCAATCGTGCTGGAGTCGGACTGTTAAGAAGCTATCGGTTTAATCAATCAGCCTGGTGAGAACAGGTCTTTTTTTTCGAAAAGGGGAACGTCTGCGCATCGTATTAAGGAGATTTGGAGACTGATTAATGGAAACTGGGATGTCGTAGTTCTGAAAGCTTCACGCAATCAGAACTGCGCTAGCCATAGCTTAGCTAATTTAGGTCGTCTTGAGCACCGCATCGACTTCTGGTTTGCGGAGTGTGCCCGAAGAAATCGAAGCTGTGGTAATCAACGATTTTAATCACACTTAAGTTCCAATGATATCCCTTTTTCTCCGCAAAAAAAACTAAATACTTTGACGTTAATTGCTAAAATGCTCTAACTTACCGTTTCTATTTGATAAAGTGCCCTAATTCCATAATTTATTCTAATTTAGGCTCCATTTGGCGTTGCGGTGGATTATCGTAATTCCGTTTTTTCATAATTTCGTTTTTTCCTCCCGCTTTTCATTATTTTCGTGTTTGGCTACCAACATTTTCCTATTTTTATGTGTATTTTTTTCATAACAGATTATAAAATAAGTTTAGCGCAGATTCCCAAAATTCTTCCTCAACGTCCAGGACAGAGAGCGGGAGTTCTCCATGCATCTTGTTTTTCAGGGGGGCGGCGGCAAGGGCAACGTTAGCAACAGGCGTGCGGAGACGATGACCAGGAAACGCGTCGGTGGCGTCAAGGGCGTCCCCGGCTTGCGGGTTGCGGCGCTTTTGCCCCTCTCGACGACTCGACCTCTCCCTCGATTAGATATGTTTGGCGCAGACGAGTTCCCCAACCGGGCTACCTAGCTGGGCTGCGTGCACCAAAGCCCAAATTTGTTCTGATATATGGGCTACTCTTTTTTTTGCTACGACCTGGGCCATGGCCCGGGCTGCCTGGGGCCCAGCTCCGCCTTATCTCCGCCTCTATTGCTACCTACACTTTCAAGAAAAAGCCTGATATGATTTTATTATCGCCAGATGTGTATATCCACAATATTCTAAAAGAAAAAGATGTATATGTTCAACATGGTGTAATCCCATGGGATCTGAACTTATGAGACATTTTTGTTGTTCTCCACCTAAAGCGGTAGGTAAGAAAATAAAGGGTGAAGCTTCTGACCTTTCGCTTCCTACAGAGGGCTGGCTGGCTGGCTATATAAACCAATCTCAAGTCACCTGCCTTGTTTAAAAAGAGTTTGTAAGATGTGTTGATTAGCTATCCAAATTCTGGCCACTCGGGTGAAAAGATGTGTTGACATGTACCCTCGATCTAAGCGCCCAAAAAATCAGTTCAGGCCTCCTTGTAAATTAGACATGTGAGGTATCAGGAGAGTACACTAAATCGTTAAGCAGGTGCTTCGGTGCTTTCAGAGAAAAAAAATCCACACGAACTTTAAAGCAAAAGGGAAGGTCGTGATTAAGTGAGCTGATCTCCTTTTTTGGTTAACGAACGTCATCTACTTGGATCTAAATTCCAGGACTTTCGTGGGCCGGACCCAGGATCCATACCCACACATCACATATTCAAATTCACAGCCCGAAGCCCTTCTCGTCATCATCCTCGCCGCTGAGCCTTCCACCGCCTCTACGTCGTGATCCTCGTTGGGTGAGACACCCAACGCGGCCAACTAAAATTCCTGATGTTCTAAAAAATATATATATATGTCCCCGATCCAAGACTCGCCGGCCCGCTGGCCTGGTGATCAAAGCCGGCCGGCCGGGTGCTGGACGCGAAATTATTGATTGAGGTGGATCTGGCGGCGCGGTGCTACTCGTGAGACATGACGTGGCCAGCGTTGACGGCCGTATCTATGAAGGACATTTGCTGACAGACGTAGAGCAGCGCCAATTTTCTGCAGCATAGGTCTTTGCGGATGCATAATGTGTAGGTTTGTGGGGTACTCATCTAGCGATCACTTGTCCCATAATTCATCCCTATCTATGTTCCTACGTACTATTTCCCACGTGCTACTTTGAAGAACTTCTCATGACATGGTCTTGCAGGAGATGTCCTTCATTAATTTTAATTTACAAGTACGTGGTAGGTAAGATCAAAACAAAAAACCGCACTTCTCTTACTATATATAGAGGTATCCTTGTCCGAAGGGCCGCCGGCTATATAAAATAACCACACCTCAAGTCAATACACCAATTGCTACCATGATCGTTTACAAAGTGTTTGTAAAAAGGAGAATAGGGATCTGTGTTCCGGTCAATCGCATGAAAAGATGTGCTTATATGTACCTCTAGCTGCTAGGATAGTTAACACCTCATTGTAAATTAGACATGTGAGACATTGGGGGAGTAAATTGCAGCAGGAGGTTGAGAAAACGTATGCAACAGTGTTTAGCTGGTACCCGGGGTGATCGTCGTGTAACTTAGTTCTGATGATTCTCTTTCAATCCTTCAATATGCTGACGATGCAATCATGTTCATGGACTATAATTTGGAGAAAGAAAAACATTAAGCTTCTACATTTGCTTTCGAGAAGATCTTAGAGGATTAAAAATAAACTTCCTAAAAATGAGCTTTTTTGCTTCAACAGAGCGCAAACCATTGAATCACAATACACTAAGTTGTTTGGTCGTAGGGTTGGACAGTTACCTATTCAATATTTCAGGATCTCTATGACTCTATCCACTATCGGAAGCGTCGGAATGGTGAATGGAAGGGAGTTGAATAAAGGCTGGAAAAAAGATTGAGTAGTTGGAAAGACAAGCTTCTCTTGTCAGGAGGTAGGCTTGTTCTGATTAACTCGGTCTGTCCAGCATGGTCATGTATCTTTTTTTGAGATTACACCGAGAGTGCTTCACCGACTTGATTAAGCACCCCCTAGCTAGCTAAGTGGAGTGCGATTTGTTAACTAAGAAATGAGGGGGCCGGTCAGGCTATATATCCAAGATCTGGATGGTACGAATATCATCTTACGTATTTTTGGTATTTTCGGTTTCTTACTAAGGACGGGATGCGATAAACCCTCATCCGAAATAAATATGCTGGGTCCAAGGCGCCGTCCAAGCTGGAGTGCAAAATTGGCGATTCTCACTTTTGGGCCGAGTAAATGAAGGTGTAGCGGAAATTTTTCCTGTTTGACACATTCACAACAAGAATGGTATGTATGGATTGTAATAGGATATCTGGTTGGACCATACACCGCTGCGGAAGCAGCACCAGGGCTCTTCAATATCATGAGCAACAAACATTGCAGAATTGCAGATGTTCTGGGTAGTTCACCCTCAGGTATTTCGTTCTGAAGGGATTTGCTTGGATCGAGATTGGATGCCTAGGATGATCTCCTTCATCGGTTGGAGCATGCTACCCGCCCTGTGCCTGAGCTTGATTTATTTCGAGGGGGTCTGCATCAGAATGGACAGTTCTCGGTTAAATCCATGTATTTGGTTCTTGTCTATAGTGATGTTCCAGTTATGAATAAGTGTCATCTCTCTAGACTCATGGTGCCTTTAAAAAAAACTCTTTAGTTTCTTAAGCGAGTAAGTCATATTAAACAAGGATAATCTGAAAACGAAGAATTGGCAGGACAGTTCGCATTGTAGTTTTTTATCGTCACGAGGAAACAATTAGACACATGTTTTTGATTATCTGGCTGCACACGGAGCACGGTCGGCTATTCAGGGGAGGGTTGAGGGGTGAACTGGGGAAATTATGCAACAGAGTCCACATATTTAGTTGTTTCCACGTGGTACCTGAAAATTTAACAAGTATAGTAAGATCAAAACTATGACATTACTTTTCTCTTATTTGGCCAGAGATATATATCCTTCGGGATGGCAATGGCTACCTATTACCCGCGTACCCGACGGGTAAATCCCCATTAAGGTATGGGTTTAGGTCAGAATTTTAACCCGCGGTACATAAATGGGAAAAACTCCATACCCATCGGGTAGAGCGGGTATGGGAATACATAACCCATACCCGTGTACCTGTTTACCCGTGTAATAAACTCGCATATGGGTGTGTCTTGGCAGATAAGAGAGACTCACAATGTGTTGCACTTTTAATCGCCATTTTTAATGATATATGTTCTTTTTATGTGCTATTGTTGTTTATAGTATGCTAATGTAGTATTGTTTATGACAAGATTATTGCGATTTTAAGAAATATGATGCGTTTCTATGGAACATGTTGTTGTTGATCAAGTTTTATTATGGACATTTTATACCCGCGGGTACCCGTCAACCTTGACGGGTTACGGGTACGAGAAAAACTTGTACCCGTTCCCGGGTATGGGTACGGGTAATGGTTAAGCTCAAAAGACGCGGGTAAGGGTATGGGAAGGCTCCACCCGTACCCATACCCTGCAGGTGCCATCCCTATATATCCTTGTACGTCCTGCATTGAAGGCCGGCTATATAAACCAACAACAAAAGATGTGCTGATTAGAGATCAGAGTTCTGGTGGCCCAGATGAAAATATGTGCTTATATAGACCAAATATTAGGATATTAGTTGACGCCTCATTGTAAATTAGGCATGCGAGACAACGGGAGAGTAAATTGCAGGACAGGACCGAAAATAGCTACTCTGCCGTGTTGAGCTGGTACATCATGGTAATCTGTTCCGGCATACAGGCTCCAATGATACAATCCTGCATGCCCGGGATGCGTCCACATCGATCCCGCCCTCTCTCTTCATTTCTCTGTTCGCTTGGAGGCCGACATGCAACCTTTTGTCAATCCGCCAGTAGATTTTAGTCACCAAAATGAGGGACATTGAGACGGCTTGCTACATTTTCAATTGAATGTAACTAGGAGTTGATAATTGGAGCATGCATGTCTTGATGGCCTCAGCACTTCAACATTTTGTTTACAACATGGACTTTCAATCCCGCATGGAAAAAATTATTATTATTGTTTGAACAGGAAGGTAAAATCACCTGGCCTATGCATCCTCGATCAGATGCGTGGAGCCATATTTTTATCAAAAAGATTCCAGACATCAGATCCAAAAGAACCGGTTTGGAAAAATAAAAACTAGAGCATCTTCTTTTGACTGGTCTCGCGACAAACATCTTCATTACCCTTTTCCCGGCGGGTAAATGCCCATTAGAGTACAGGTTTGGGCCAGACTTTTACTCACGGGTACGTAAATGGGAAAACAAATTCATACACATCGAGTAGAGTGGGAACGGGTATGGAAATACATAACCCGTACCCGTGTACCCGTTTGCCCATCTAATAAACTAGAATACGGATGTGATCTTAGCGGAAAAGATCATGATGTGCCACAGTTTCTATCGTTATGTGTTGCCATTTTTAACGACTTATTGTATTATTTATGTGTTGTTGTTATTTACAGTGTGCTAATGTAGTGTTGTTTATGACAGGATTGATGCAGTTTTTGAGAAATATGTTGTTGTTCCTAAAGGATATGTTGTTGTTTACAACTATGTGATCCAATTTTAACATGGATATTTTACTTGCGGGTACGGATAGACGGGTGATGGGTATGGAAAAAGTTTAAACCATTGGCAGGTATGAATACAGGGTAACGGATAAACTATTAAACCATGTCTTGCTCACCGTGTGACACCACCCTCCCGCATAGCCTAGGAGAAAATAGTTTCCTATGGAGAAATGCAACAAGGGGAAAGAGTCAAGGGGTCCAAAGCATGGGAATTTGTCTTTTGTAATTTTATGTGACATCCACAGATTTGGTTGTTTTCACCATACGCTATGCTCTGGTTGTTTGGTTCCTTGTGATGTAACCAACCCACACATGTTTTAGTCCTATACTTGGCATGGGTACTTACATTTACCTGCATTTAACCAACGTTGTTCTTTCAATGGTAGATGATGTATCCCTGATCAACAGTCAACAGCGAGAGGCCTGTGATGATTTTGTCAATCACTCAAGACCTGCTGGCTCAGTCTCTCAGCGGTGCTCACAAGTAAGACCCTGCCGACTCAGTCTCTCAGCGGTGCTCACAGGTAAGTTGCGCTCGTTCATAGGGGTGATTGTACTGGCCTATGGTTAATTCATCAATATCTCGAGACCTGCTGGTTCAATCTCTCGAGACCTGCCGGTTCAGTCTCTCACATGTGCTCGTAGGGATAGAACGTGCATGTGTACGTTCATATGGGGTGTGTGTGCCCGCGTGTTTGTGAACACCTGTGTTTGGACTGTGTTCTTTTTTTTAAGTTGTACTAAACCCAAGATCCTTAATATGAATTTGGTACGTGGGGTAGATAAGATTAAAAAAACGTCCCACTTTTCTCTATGTACGTCCAGCATTGAAGGCAGTCTATATATAGCAACCACAAGTCACCTCAATAAATCCATTGCTACCATGGATGTTTATAACAAGAGATGTGCTGAGTAGAGATCTGAATTCCGGTGGCCCAGATGAAGAGATGTGCTTATATTTACCTCCAAATGCTTGGATATTAGTTGACGCGCCTCACGTAAATTAGGCATGCGAGACATTGAGAGTAAATTGCAGGAGAGCACCGAAAATAGCTACATGGCAGTGATGAGTAGGTACATCGTGGTCATTGTCGTGCTCGATGTTAGCATAATCTTGAGTACGTATGAGTCCTAATAGGATTAGGAGTGCTGGCCGTGTGTCAGTTTAGGATTAGTTACTAAAGTAATAGTTAGAGTTGGACTAGGACAAGTATATGTTTGAGTCCTAATCAGTTTTGGTTTTGTTTCTGTGGTTCGTGCTAGCTACGTGCGTGTATATATATACATGTGTATGTGGCGGGTTTGTACCAAGCTTGTTCCGTGGGATTTGAAAAGAATAAAAAAATTAATAGAGGTCACGATACGCGTCATTGGTCAAATAATTGTGTGATCATTTCTGCGTGTTCGTGTTCATGTGATTAAACTTTGGGCAAACCCAACACTCGATTGATGCAATCCTGTATGCCCAGTGCGTCCCCTCGTCGCTTGCACTTGGTGACATCTTCAACGAGCATCTGCGCATAACGTCCATAGTCGCCGCAGTTTGTGTCTATGTGCACGTCCACGCCTTCTCGTCTTCTGGACTGCTCTCTCCCTACCCTCGCCCTGACGCCGGCGGCTAACAGTCAGCAGAGCAGCGCAGCAACGGCAAGTAGCTATGTAGCCGCTGTTTGATCCTGGATCTGACACAGGAGCAAGTATCTAAGCTCACAGTTTTGAGAGCTCTGCTTGCATTTGTCACAATACCACATCCCATTACCATTATTTGTAACCTTTCGGTTGCTGGATAACAAAAACTGTCCGTGCTGATGTGTGAAATTGTACCCTTAACAGTAATCCAATCTGGCTTATCGGATCGCCCTCAAGTTTTCTTCCTTGAGGACGTGCCTATTGCCCAGTCGACTGAGGACGGGCCTGTGTGCTGTTTGTTGTGTTCTTTTTTTTTTTACAGCAGTGTTGTTTGTTGTGTTGTTCCCGTACGTGAATGTTTGTGGACAGTTTTGATGCAATCGAGTTACGGGCTTTTACGGATTGGACTTCTATCCAGTCTGTGTTCCTTGAGCTATATTTGATCCCATCTAGTTATGGGCTTTTGACTTCGTTGTAAACAAAAAAAAGAACAAACAGCCCTGAGACAACTTGTCCCCCAAGAAAAAATAGGAGCTGGATCCAGAACTTCACAGCCCCGAACGTCCAAAAAATAAACATGGAAAATTTGCATAAAGTATTTAGTTCCACGCGAGTGGAAATGATGTGCAACCAAAAAAATTACATTAGTTGGACACGAGTGATCCCGATGTGCAACTCGTTTAGCGGCGCTCGGCTAAAAATTTCAAGACAAAAGAATTAATTTAAAAACAAGCAACTCAAGAAATAAAAAAAATCATTCAATTGCACATGGACGGACATGATGTGCAACTCACATTTACTTGCGCACGAATGGTCATGATGTGCAACTCCTTTATCGAGGCTCGGCTAAAAAATTCACGACAAAAGAATTAATTTAAAAAAAGCAACTCCATAAAATAAAAAAATTCATTCAGTTTCACACGCATGGATATTATGTGCAAATCACATTTACATGCGCACGAGTGATCTCAATGTGCAACTCGTTTAGCGGGGCTCGGCTAAAAATTTCAAGACGAAATAATTAATTTTTTAAAAAAGCAACTCCATAAAATAAAAAAAATCATTCAGTTGCACACGGATGGATACGATGTGCAAATCACGTTTACTTGCGCACGAGTGATCCCAATGTGCAACTCGTTTAGTGGGCCTCGGCTAAAAATTTCACGACAAAAGAATTAATTTAAAAAAAGCAACTCAATAAAATAAAAATCATTAAGTTGCACAAGGATGGATATGACGTGCAAATCACGTTTATTTGCGGACGAGTGATCCCAATGTGCAACTCGTTTAGCGGGGCTCGGCTAAAAATTTCATGACAAAAGAATTTTTTAAAAAGCAACTCCATAAAATAAAATAAATCATTCAGTTGCACACGGATGGATATGATGTGCAAATCACTTTTACTTGCGCACGAGTGATCCTAATGTGCAATTCATTTAGCAGGGCTCGACTAAAAATTTCACGACGAAATAATTAATTTTTTAAAAAGCAACTCCATAAAATAATAAAAAATCATTCAGTTGCACACGGATGGATATGATGTGCAAATCACGTTTATGGCACGAGTGATCCCAATGTGCAACTCGTTTAGCGGGGCTCGGTTAAAACTTTCTCGACAAAAGAATTAATTTAAAAAAAGCAACTCAATAAAATAAAAAATCATTCAGTTGCACACGGATGGATATGATGTGCAAATCACGTTTATTTGCGCATGAGTGATCCCAATGTGCAACTCGTTTAGTGGGGCTCGGCTAAAAATTTCAGGACAAAAGAATTAATTTAAAAAAGCAACTCAATAAAATAAAAATCATTTAGTTGCACACAGATGGATATGACGTGCAAATCACGTTTATTTACGCACGAGTGATCCCAATGTGCAACTCGTTTATCGGGGCTCGGCTAAATATTTCTTGACAAAAGAATTAATTTTTTAAAAGCAACTCCATAAAATAAAAAAATCATTCAGTTGCACACAGATGAATATGATGTGCAAATCACATTTACTTGCGCACGAGTGATCCTATGTGCAATTCGTTTAGCAGGGCTCGGCTAAAAATTTCACGACAAAAAATTAATTTTAAAAAAGCAACTCAATAAAATAAAAAATCATTCAACTGCACGCGGATGGACGTGATGTGCAACTCACGTTTACTTGCGCACGAGTGATCTCGATGCGCAACTTGTTTAGCGGGGCTCGGCTAAAAAATTTATGACAAAGAATTAATTTAAAAACAAGCGACTCAATAAAATAAAAAAATCATTCAATGCAACTCATGTTTTCTTGCGCACGAGTTATCCCAATGTGCAACTTGTTTAGCGGGCTCAGCGAGCAGAGACAACTTGAAAAGCTACTTGTGCATTCTCTTGGTACAATGTGCAAGTCATGTCGCAAGTCAAAACAGCCTACTTGGGCGTATGGGTGCATGATGTGCAAGTTGTCGGAAGGAATTCGCATCCAAATTACAGGTCTCAAAGCCCCAACCGCAAAAAGTAAAAAAATTGGACATCACATCCGAAAGAAAATCAGCTTTCCTGATGACGCCGTCCAGGACCCAAAAAAGACAAATACTAAAAAGTACTCCAGCATTCATGTTACAAATAACCCCGCTGCTGTCAAATACACAAATATCCCAGGTAGCTGCTAGAACTCTCGGAAAAAAACAAAGCAGAAAATTGTCTCTTGCATATATATCTTCAACTGAAACGCCCCCTACCCTGGCAGTCACCGATTGATGATGTCCACATACAGATGCAGGCCGCCCATGGTGTCGACCTCAATCATCAGAACGATGTCCCTTCTGATTCCTTGACCGAGACAGAAATCTGCCCATCCATCAATAATAACAGTGCTGCCGCTTACTGTGGTGTATTCGCCAATCATGGAATTGTTTCAGCTTGTCTGAATCTAGGCTAGCATCCCCCGAAAACGGGTTTTTCAGTGCATGCTTAACCTGCAGAGGGATGCCCTGGGAAAATAGAAAAAAAAATAACATTGAGAATAGGGACAACTGTAACCCTCACAAGTTAGTCGGTGTTAAGAAAACATATGGCTATCTGCTTCAAGCAAGTTAATAGAGAGAGAGAGATCCTATGTACTGCTACTGTAAGCGCGTAGGAATATCTAGTTCCGCTAATGCTTGCATGTAAAACTGATGAAACTCTTGTATCTCTCTGGACACGGCACGCAGTGAATCTTCGGTGACCATCGGTCTTCCAGGATAGTAAAGAAGCACCCAGTCGAACTCCCGAGCCACGAAATAGGATCCGTCTTCGAATCTCTGGCCTTGATATGGGTTCTTTATGAGAATGTCAGGCCTATTGTCCTCCCAGACTCCAGCTATGTCAGGCACATGGTGCATCTCATCTTGAGTGACATTGAAGGACTCCTTGATGGTCTTGCCGCCGCGCCCCCTCTTTTTATGCCTCCTCTTACTGTCCCATGCCTTCTGCTCCTCTGCCTTGTACTTGTCATCGATCTTGTGGCCACCCATGGACTCAGCGGCACCCAAGAGAGAGAAGGTGGGAGGGACGCTTCCAGCCTGTGCCGACCCTGTGGTCTGGCTATCTTTGAGCTGTGCAGGCATCGACATTGCGCGCTCTTCATCTCCGCCGGCATCGACAGGAGGAAGTATCCTAGGGGAAAGGCCGAGCGGCGAATGAGAAGTATCTTTGTGGGCGGAGGGAGATGGAGTCATAGAGGGTCGGCGCTGGTTGTAGAGAGATACCAAGCTCCTAGGTCACATAATTCGGTAGTTTGGACAACCGCCTAGGATATCCACGCCTTCCTCCGGAGGTAGCGGGATAGCATAATCCCGATGATCCTTGTGCGTCGTTCATGACAATGCCGTGCACCAGTGGCGGTGATTGTCTGGGCATCAGGTGGCCAATGGCGCCTACAGGCTTCCCAGGCTTGTCAACGTGGATACGACACTTCACCGGTGCCTGCGCATAACAAGAAGAAGGCATATGTGTGTAAGATCTTTATTCATGAAGGTAAAGATTGAAAAAGAGTTTGAAAAGATTGCTTCAAAGGATGTTGTCGCTCAGACCCTGATCGTTATCCCGGCTGCCCTCACTTGGGGAAGGTTGGCTAGCGGGGGGGTTGTCCATGCTAGGAGCCGGGCTGTAACCTGGGGTGTAGGTTTCTTCGTCCTCCATACGTGTGTTGGAGGCGGCGCTGCTCTTCAGCGGGGTGCTCTTTCGCGGGGGAAGAGGAGGAAGAGGAGGAAGGAGGTTCCTCAAACCTTCCACTCCTCCCTCGAGTATGGCGCCAAGGGCGGGGTGGTTTTTGGCCAATGCCGACACCAAATGATGGACAGCTTGCACTGCATATTCCCGTGACACCTCTTGAGACATGATAGATGCCTACTCTTGCGCCTCTGTCTTAGCTTGTTCTATTATCTCAGAAGAAGCGGGGAGCTTTTTCTGGACACTTCTTCGCTTCGGAGCAAGCGGGAAATAATCATCCCAACAGGCCCCTTCGCCTTCTCCTAGAACACGGCCCGTGTGCTCCGCCTTTTGCAAGCCGGCGGTCACAGCCGACTCCCACCTCTTGCTTTGCACGGAGTTGTCGGAGGTTTCTGACCTCTTCCTCTCCTCCCATTTGTGAGGATTTTCCTGTTATCATATAAGACAGGACGTGAGTCTATATGGATCAGGAGTGTCATAATTAACGCCGAAAACAACTAAATGCACGTGAACCCTTACCGTAAATTTTTTAACAGGCGGCTGCATTGGCTCAATGCCCGCCCTCTGCTCAGGTGTCATGTGCTGACGTGCATATTCTCTAGCATGTTGGTCCTCCAGCATGTCATGCACTGGACCCTGCTTGCCGCCTCGAGAATTTGGTCCTGCTTGCGCCAGACCTTCTTCTTCCACTCTTTCCCTGCACTCCCTAGCCTGTGGTTCAAGGGCTTCCTTAAACGCAGCGTCCTCATGCGTTCACTCTTCGCAATGAAGGCAGCGTCAGACGATTCCTTCTTGAACTTTTCCCATTCGGCCTCATCAGTTACCGACGTCCATTTCTTCTTGATGATCTCGTACGGTTTGTCCATCCACCTTCTAGCGGTGGTTTTCCAATTAGCAAGTCCATTGCGGACTGCTGTGTTGACGGCTGCTAGGAATCGCTCGCACCACTCGTCGGTGACTTGGAACCTCCTTGCAACGTCCGCGATGCACGTGTCTCTAACGACTTGGGAGATGTCACTCCACTCGTCGGTGATCTTGCAATACTTGCGTGCAACAGCTCCACAGGTCGTTGCGAAGGCCTTCTGTGCCCTCTCAGGTGACTCCGGGCAACCTCTCTCATAGTGCCGGGTGACCACGTAACAGAACTCCTTCAAGTTGTGGCTCCCCCTCGGCGTCTTCTTCCTTTGCTTCTTAGCGGGAGTTTCAGAAGGCTGCGGGTTACTCTCTTCCACCCGTGTCGCTCGTTGTCGCGCTCTTCTGAACGAGAGCTACCTAAGCCAGAGCTGGCAATTTGCTCTCCCGATGAAGACTCTTCATCGACACGATCTACCTCCTCCCGATCAAGAACTGGTTTCTGGCTACTCTTGCCCATTTCGTACCTATGTGCCATCAAAACCATCAAATAAATATCGGCCGAAAATTTCGGCATGACCTATGCTAAAAAAACTAGTAATTTTTCTCTACTAGCAGCTCGAAACCTGCATAAAAACCCACCCGCATATGTACCCCCTCGGCACGATGGCCGGCCCCTTCTCCAATGACCCGACACGATGGTCGGGCCCACAATTCACATAAATGAAGCACGTATATAAATCATATATAGCATGTATATAGCATAAGTAAACAGTACATATATAAATCCTAAATTACTCTAACACTAACACTTGTAAATTCACTAACACTAACACTTGTAAATTCACTAACACTAACAATTTTAATTTCAGTGAACCCTAACACTTGTAAAATAGGGGCAGAAGCAACCTAACAGTAAACCCTAACACTTGTAAAAAATTAACCCTACAATGTACTAACCCTATATCAAATTCACAATATGTGTGCCCATCTAACTCAATTATCCACTACGACAAACTACAATTCAATTATCAAATTAACATGCTTTTGTGGCTCGTGGAACACTACGCAAACATGTATATTAAAGCATATAAATTATATAGCTACATAATTCAAATTTATGCTCTTTAATTCAAATCAGCCTAACCCTAAATTAACAGCAACTGTGTTATCTAACTCAACTAGTTAGTGTGCCCGTGCAACGCACGGTGGACTAACCACTGACCAAGCTGGTCATTCGCCTTAAATTCATTGGATCTAAATGTCAGTTTTAGTATTGATATATATTTTCATGTCGGTTAGAAACATACTTTGCTAGAAAGCCAGCAACTCGATGGTCTTCCTTGTAGTAGCTTTAAGCTGTACAATTTTCATTTCCATATTAATGAGCAACATATGGAGAGTAATAAGAGATAGTTGGAGAGGCCTTTTATGTGTGTTGAGGCATGTAACACCAATGAGATTCCATTACAAAATACATCAATATTTACAGTTAGCTCGAAAATAAAAAAGAGTTATAGCTCAAAATAATCACCTGTTTGTCACATGAAACCCAGTTGAACATCAACTCTTTCAGGATGTGCTATCCTCAACTTTAGTCTCTATTGTTCCATCATACTCTTATGACGCTTGTAATATAATTTTAACTGACATTTCATAAGCCCAATAAATAATTGGTGGCTCAGTCAACAAGCCGTTTTAATATGGCCTGCAGACAAAATCCATCCAAGTTTCATTTAGAAGTGCAAAGCTACCGACAAAGGTCCTAGACCAACACCAAAATATGGTTTGTAACTTTGTAAGTAGTAGCCATGATTACTTGCTATTCTTGCCAATCCATGTATAATAGTAACACTTATCTTTCTCCTTCTCATAACTGAAGCCAAACATGAAAACAAATTCCAACTGTCAAAGATATTCATCCAAGTATGACAACAACAAGCGGTGTTGAATCATCATCAGAGATAGTTCCATCACAAGAACAGACAGCTGCAACTGCAACACAACAGAAATGGTCAGCCATCCCCTTGCTTGCAGATATACAACCCCATACATGAGAAAGACCGGCAACATCGATAATTTATGTCTAAGCTAAAAGAATATGCATGCTTGGTCACGGCCATAAAAAAACTCTTCTAATTATTTCTTATATATGTCTATAATAAGATGGACATCTATACTATGATTTAACCTCAGATCAGAAAATTTGTGGGAAATAAGATATATATTCGTTCTCTTTTTTCCCTCTCTTTGATCTTTTCCTTCGAAGAGACAACAGGTATTTTGGGTTGTCTTCCCATATTTTCGTCATCTCCAGTGCATGGTAACAGTAGCAGCAGCAGCAACACAAAGCCAAGGATTTATGTAGTTCAAGCTAACTGAACAACTAAGAAAGAATGCACAGTACCAAACAATGTATGCCAATGTAAGAATGTGGAGGATGTACATTGAGTCATAAGTTTCTACTCCTTATTTAAGAACATCTGGAAGTTTTTTACAGACATTGGTTCATCTATGTATTTAAAATACAAACACAATTCATTTGTAGTAAACAGATAGGGACTTATAGCTCCTATCTATAGTACAGAATTCTCCATAATCACTTATAACTTTTGCCTTTAAGATCCGCAGAGTTAATTTTGGGGTACTGACACAAAACCCTAAGCCCATAACTCGTAGAGCATATGTATCAACTCATGCTTAATTTTCTGCATCATAAAATACAAATATCTCGCAAAAAATTACAAATAAATATACAGCCGTTAGTAAGTCACCTTTTCTCTTTATACTTTCTCCCTCTCTGTCTATATTATAACTATGGAATCAATGGATATTTGGATTAGTGGACTTGGGCAAAAATCGAACACGAAGGTCACAACCACAAATCTAGTACACCTTTTAGTACAAACATCTTATCATCTCCCCTGATAAGAAGAGAGGCCATGCGTGATCTTTGATCAGTTGTATCCCCCTTATAGATGTAGTGCTTAATTGCTACAGGAAAACAAAATGGCATATTTAGAGCCCTAGAACTAACTGGTTGTTCCCAGACCTGCACACTTTGGTTTCCCTACTTGATAACAGGTGAAAATAATTTGCATGTACCTAGTCATCAACAATCGTCTGTTACTCCATTATATCAAATATTTTCATTTTTCCTTTTCCTCCAAAACAGAACAACAGAAAGATTTAGCAGGTAAGTACACAAATACATATTAGAGCATTTAGTTAACAGCAATCTATGAAGCAATCCAACATCCGACTGCATCAAATTCAGAATATTAGCTTCATAGTTAGTAACAACTTCATGATCAGCCTTAGAAAAAAAGCACTCCTGATTTGTAGAAGAAATAATGGGAGAGTCAGGTCCATTTTATTTGCACTGCTTGTATTGATCAGGGCATGATGGATGTCAAATACTGATGCTCTAAAATTTCTAAAATTGCACAAAGTCTTCTCCCAGTAAAAAGCATGTAAATACCTAACGAACAACCCAAAAAGCTAGTACTTCCTAACTTATGCAGCATGCAAGATAGAGAAAGGAACTTGCTAATCATCCTTCTTACGCTATTATTGTTGCGTCAATGTAAACTCCTCGGGCTAGAAAAGACCTACACGGACACAACGCAATGGAGCAATTCATCTGAGATTTAAGCACTAACCTCTAATGCGGTGGGGCAGCGGCGTGGCGCCCGGGGGACGGAGGCCGCAGAAGGGCTACCGCGGCCGGCGCGCCGGGGCACTCGACGGTGGGACAGGGCGCATGGGGCGGTGCGCGGGAGTTCTGCGACCGCGGCCTGGTCGCCGTGGCGCACGACGGCGAGACACGGCGCCTGGGGCGGGGCGGCGACGACGGCGAGCGACGGCGTTGCGTGGGGCGGGGCATGCGGGGCGGCGGAGTTGGCCGGAAACGGCGGCCAGACGCACTGGCCATTGACGGGGGATGAGGCTGATTTTCTCCTGCCAGGCTGACTGATGGATAGGGTAGGCAGGCGGGGGAGCGCGATGATGGCATGGGGACGGGCGGCGGCGGGGCAGGGGATAGGGCGGTGCGAGGCCCATGAGGCGACGGGGCAGGAGGAGTAGGAGTTCGGCAGCGGCAGCGAGAGGATTTGAGCGGGCGCGGGGAGTCCGGTTTGATAAGCGGCGGGGGTGCGCGACGATCCGATGTGTTCCTTGCGAGAGCAAACGGTACAACCTTATCTCCTGCCGGGTGGAATTCAGCCTCCGGGTTTAATTACTAAACGCACACGGTTAGAGAGTAATCCGTGCTCAGTGAGGCTGATTGTGGGACTATAAGTAATCTGTGTACATTTAGTGGGGTGGACGTTGGAAAGAATATGTTGGTGCCTTTATAAGTAGTAGAGATTATCAAATTCACAAATCCTAACCCTAACCCTAAATTAACAGCATATTATCCAACTCAATTATCAAATTCACATATCCTAACCCTAACCCTAAATTAACAGCAAATGTGGGTTCACAAACTGAGGAGGAGGCAGAGGAGACAGAGGAGGCGCGCACCTGTGGGGAGGACGGAGACGGAGCGGGCACGGGCTTGGTGACGACGCGGGGGCGTCGAGCTTGGCGGTGGCGCGGGCTCGGGGACGGCCGGGGCGGAGGAGGAAGACGGCCGGGGCTCCGGTCGAGGACGGGGAGGCGCGGGGGCGGGCTCGGGGCGGAGGAGGAAGGAGGTGAGGACGAGGCCGTCGGGCGGCGGGCTCGGGGCAGCGCGCGGGATCGACGGCGGCGACGGAGGCGCGAAAATCTGCTAGCGCTTTCGCTAGGGTTAGGAAGCGCCCACGGCTGGTCTCTCTGGTTAGGGAGGACGCGTAGGCGAGAATGAATCTAACTGTTTCGGCCGGTTCCCTTATATACCCCATATCCATCAGTAACGGGCGGGTAAGAACCGCGACCGTTACTGATGTTCCTTCAATCATCAGTAACGGGCGCGGAACAAAACGACCGCCACTGATGTGCTCAAGTGAGCAATGCTCAACAGAACATCAGTAACGGTCGCCTAGTTACTCGCCCGTTTCTGATGGATAAATTAATGCATTTTGTCTAGTTTTTTTTGCTAAATTTGGATTGAATTTTTGGTAGTGACAAAGCCATGTACTAACATGCATACACAAAAGTAAATCGATCACACATTTCTCTAGTATTTGACGAGTACAAAGTTTCACACATAATTTCACTTAGTACAAAGTTTGCATTAAGATTCAGTACGAGTACATTTTTACAATGTGACTACTAGTGCTTCTCCTTCCTTCGGTAAGTCATAACTTAACTCCTCGCAGAACTGCTTCTGAGGTAGGGTTTTTGTGGTATTTTCTTGTTCTCGCTCCCATCACTTCTTCTTTTCCCTCTCCTTTTCCTCGTTAATATCGTGTGTTCCGCTTCTTCGTCATCTGCGGCGGTCGTCGGATCATGGAAACCGTCGTAGTCTTCTTGTGAAGTAACTCCATCCACTCCAACAATGCTTCTTTTACTACGACGCGGCCTTTATTTGCCAGGTCGTCTATGTAGAAAACCTGCTTGCATTGTTTAGCAAAGACCCATGGTTCCTCTCTTGCCGGGATTTTTCTCACGTCAACTTGTTCACGAGGGATCTCAGGAGGTAGCACCATCGTCGTGAACCTGTGACTTTCTTCTTTGTCACCTTTGGTCCATCTTACACGGAACATTGGGATCATTGTGATCGAGTACTCCAATTCCCAGATCTCCTCGATAACGCCGAAGAACGCTTGGGTTTTGCTGTTGTCGTCGGTCGCGGTCTTAGAATCATGACTACACCACTATTTTGATACGTGCTTTTACGGTCCTGAGACGCAGTGTAGAAGTTATAGTCGTTGATCGCATATGATTGCCAAGTAGAGACGTGGAACGCAGGTTGCCGTGACAAACATGCAACCGTCTCTTCTGATGCATTGGTCGTCTCCCTGCCGTACCAATAATTTTTCAGCCACGCTGCGAATGTTTTATTGTGCTCCCAGTGGATCCAGACTTCTCCTCTTTTAGGGTTTTCATTTCGAAGTTGTTCCATGTGCATTTCCTGATAAGGCCGACAGCAACCGACAGTTTGCAACACAACTAAATGTGCTCTTTCAAAGTCAGCTTCCCTTCCTCTTCCATAGACATTAAGGTATGTATGTCCAAGGCCACCTTCGCCATCGAGCTTGCCCTTGTACCATGATTCGGGAACACCTATTGATTTCTGATCGGCCAACCAATCCGTACAGAACTCGATGCACTCTTCTTCCCTAAAGCCTTCCACGATGCTACCTTTTGGACGCGATCTGTTACGAACGTACCGCTTCAAAACCCCGTTGTATCGTTCAGGGCCATACATGTTATGCAGGAACGAGGGCCCTAGGGACAGGATCTCATCGCATATGTGGATCATTAGATGGACCATGATATCAAAGAATGATGGAGGGAAGAACATCTCGAGCTCGCACAGAATCTGTATCATACTATCCTTCAGTATCTGGCATCGTCTAACGGTGATTGACTTCTGCGAGATGCTGTCAAAGAAGTCAAAAAGCTTCATGATTGTCTCCCTTACGTGCGGCTCCATGATACCTCTGATTGCGACTGGAAGTAACTGAGTGAGTATGACATGGTTGTCGTGAGACTTCATGCCAGATAGCTTGTGACTCTTCATGTCAACTAGATGCTTGATGCTCGACGAGTAGTTTGATGGGACTTTAATGCCCTGCAGGCACTGGCACTTCCTATGCAACTCGTTTTTGTACGGGTTGTAACATGCAAGACGACACCACGTGGTCACCGCCACGAAACCATTTTTGTCGGCTGCCGACACTTGATCTTTGCGTCACAACTCTTTCCTGATAGACATGAGTTCAAGGTCCTTCCGTGCGTTGGGTCCATCGGCGAAATTTGAAATTGGGGAAATTCAGAGAGAAATTGGAGGCCGGTGAGAAAGATCGGGGGGAGAGAGACATCGGGAGGGCGAGGGAAGCTTAGGGCTCGAAGATCGGAGCTCGCCCCGCCGGAGCTCCAAAAATGGAGCTCGCCGGCCATGGAGGCAGCGCCGCCGGCGCGGGGGGGGGAGGGAGGAGGGGCTACCTGGGGGGCTCATCGGCGGCCATGGCGCGGTCGGGCAGCACCTCGCCGTCGCCGGAGAGGAAGAGGCCGCAGCTGGTCCGTTACGACGCGCGGCGCGACCAGCTACGGCTCTGCCTAGCGTATTTAAAACGCGACGAACATCAGTGTCGGTCGAGGTTTTCGCGACTGTTACTGATAATCGTGTACACATCAGTAACGGTCGTGCTGGGCCGACCGTTACTGATGGATGGTTCATCAGTGGCGGTCGCCCCATAACCGACCGCCACTGATGTTACTCGCGAGCTATGAGTACACTGGCCGGAGACAGGCGGTGCCCGCTCGGTTCATCAGTAACGGTCGGGGCCGCGACCGACACTGATGTTCTTCATCAGTAACGGTCACGCCGGACCCGTTACTGATGTGACGTTGCATATAGACCGTTTTGTAGTAGTGGCTTGATCTCTATAAAAAGAACGAGTTTGCTACTCCCTTAACCCCATATAATTTGTTCCAGATTATAAGAACTAAAATCAGTAACAAAATAATTAGTATTTCTGCTGGAGGATTCTTATAAAGAAAATCCTAGCAATCTTAGTATCCTCAAGGAAAAAAAAAACTCACCATGACTCCATGAGTCCTAAGGCCGTATCCACATCACTCATCCTGTGAACGATGAACTCGCGCTGATATTCGACATATAGATCAACATCTTATAAAGCAACTAAGATCCTTGAAACATCGGCATCGCGCAGACTAGCCATGTCTGTAAAAACAATTGAATGGAACAAATCACGAACTTCGTAGGTCACTTCCTGCAACCCTGCAGAAACAAAAGGAAAATAAAACACCTAAAAAATATACAAACAATAAATGAGAAAAAGGAAATATGCTAGGCTCTGTGGATGTGAAAAGGGGTGAATTTTTTTCAAAACTAACCAAATAAGATTGCATTTTCACCAATAACATCGCCCTGCCCTTCCACTGCGGCTTCGAAGACAGACCCGTAATCAGCAGCGGAGAACCTGACACTATCGCCAACTTTAAGCTTGTGGATCCTTGCGAAAAGTCTCTAATAAGCACCACACAGAACAGTCGCATCCTTCCTCCTCTCCACAAACACATCATAGTTAAATCCGCTGAGGTCCCGCACAACAAGAAAGTTCTCAACAAAGTCGTTGAGTCGATCTATGAAGCAGTGCGGTACAGCCTGAGAAAGAACAAAAAAATAAAAAATTAAGCCTTGCAGTGACTAATAGTTTAAAAAGAAACTTAGCCCCCCCCACCCCCACCCAAAAAAAAAAGCATTCATACCACGACATCCCTGCACCCGTCGCCCATGGTGATGGTGAAAGATGATAAACACACATTGGGACGCTTGCACACAACGTCAAACGTGTTACAAGCATTGCACCGGCGAGGCATGGTCTGCAAAAAAAATGCAGTAAGTATACTTTCTTGTAATAATTATATAGGAAGGAAAAAAGGTACCCTACTATCCAATCTGGAAGGGAAAAAACAAACCTCATAAACTCATAACAACTGATGCTCTGCAAATTTCAAAATTAACAATGTTCATAGAAAAAAATAGCTAATTACCCGCCAATAGAAGCATAACTTTAGAAGCTATTCTGCTCATAAAAAAAACAACTCCTTGTCCGCATACAAGTTTCTTAATCTGTACACATATTATCATTCTCCAAAAATTGAGCCCCAAAAAAATCATAAGATACTATATACCAGACAAACAAATTGATTTTGAATTCCCGCAGACTTTGAAAAAAAAAAACTAGCTTACTTCGTGCTATCAGACCATCCGGCTATTCTGTTCCGTGATGTTGAAAGTGGATTTAACGGACTGGCCAAAACAGCCTAGCGCTACATCCACAACAAAATCAAAGCTTAATTTCACTACCTTAAGAAACACAACCTGTCAAGAACCTATCAAAAGCCCACCGCCCCCCTGCCTCTACAAACAAGCCTAGCATACACAGCCCCTAGATGCCCATATATAATATACACAAACAACACAAACATAACCGACAATGAAGCTAGGTTTACTATCAGCGTTTACTAGAGCATATGGTGAATTACTGAGAGCCAAACATGGCATAAATTAACTGTCATCTGAACTACTACAAAAAGTAACAGAAACCACTACACTTCCTACCTAAAATCAACTAATGAGAGACACCCCCTGTCAACAACCTCAAAATCTCTCAAGCCCCAAATTTTGAGTGCGTAAACAAGTAATCTACAAACAGCCGGCAGTCTATTCGCCTCTATCGAAACATAGATACACATACCCACAAACCAAAACCCTAGATGCACATCCATATAGGTACAGAACGCGCGGGGAGGGAGGGCACGAGGAACGGGGAAGCAGAAAGAACATTACCAAGATCCGGGAGCTGGCCGAGCAAATCCGGCAAGGCGTCGCGAAACACGAGTATCCCCCGGCGATGTAGCTCCCTCTTCCGCCCCCGTCCCCGTCCCCTTCGCCTTCCTCGATCGACAAAGAAGACACTCCCGACAGCCCCAGGACTCCTCGTCTGCTCTTCACATGCCATCGGTGCGACGGCCCGCAAAAAAAGCCCAAAACGATGTTCGCAGCCCAAAGAGAACACAAACACAGGCTACCTAAAGACGCTGGGCCGGACGGGCGACAAACACAGAAAAACCAAGCGCGCACGAATCTCCGCGCGAGCTAACAGATCGACGGTCCCTGTACGTCGACTGAGAAATACTTATTTATCAAGCGCCTGATCAATAGCAAATTCGTTATTCCTTCATTATATACCACTGCACCATCTTTTCTGCTCAGGCAGGTCTGGATTTATTTTTAGCAAGCTTGAGCTGATTGTGACATCCGATTTGCTGTTGAATCCACTGACACAGCCACGTTTTAGGGCAAGTATAGGTTTCAAACCAGAATCGCACAGTGACTGCAGCAGGTGACCTTCAGCATTGCAAAAGTTCCCCCAAAGAGTTATTTCCACGCTGCAACAAGACATGTCTTTCAGTTCAAGCGTTCTTTCCTGGATTTCCATGCCATTCTTCCACATTATTATAACAAAAGGGCTAACTGATGTAACAACCCCAAGCAAATCTACCCTGGTTTCATTATCCATATATCCTATTTCACTGATCTGTCGGAAATTATATTGCTGCCAAGTTGCCAACGGATGCTGCTATCATCACCAGAACAAAACTCAATAGACCTTGGTTAGAACTGATCATGCACTGAATTGAAGCATATTGCACGAACCGATCACGTCTTTGCAGTCACCCTACCCTTGATTGTCCATCTAATTTTGTATGGATTCAAGGCAGCAATCAGAGTGACAAGAGAAGGAGTATCATTATTATCAACAGGGCCTCTATTCATACACACCAGAGGTGGCTCCTGACATAAAGGCTGCGCATGGCACCCATAAGTATTGCTAGGGCAGCTAAAGCCCCAACCTGTGGGAGCCTGGGAGGAACTGCAATCCTTCCGCCTTGATGGGAGTTCAGTGAAAGCTGTTGCATCTTGGCATCTATTGTGTTCTGTGTTAGCAGTAGCACTCAACCAGAAAATCCACCGAATGGCAGATTGTTCACAGCATGCTCTGGCCTTGCAGCAATAGAAGAGCCCATAAAACCTTGATTAGGAGAACATGTTATGTCGTTAACACCTTGCTCGGCCCTTGCAGTCATACAAGACCCATGACCATGAATGCCTATGCCACCAGAATAGGATTGGATATTGGGTTGAGAAGCATGGACCTCATATATTGTGGGACTCCCGATCAGTGTGCATTCAGTTTGCAGTACCTCAACTCCTCAAGTTGGATAACAATGACGACCCTGAAACGAAAATAACATACATTTCAGGATACATAAAAATGGGGGCAAGACGTATATAAGTAGCTCTACGAGAAGAAAAGTTTCAAGGATTACAAAGATTGTCGTTTACTTCCCATGGTCCCAAGGGCGATAGGATGGCAGGACAAATCTTTAGTTGATGCTTTTCTAGAAAAGGAGGACAGCCCCTTGCCTTCTTTAGTTTGATGTGAATTAATGTGAATTACCTTATGCACCTAATATTCCTGTATGCTGAACAAATGCATGACTGCTGACTTGCTGAGTAAATCTTTTTTCTAGCCCACTTCTACTTGCTGTTGAAAAACAAATCATTTGAATTAATTCTGATCCTTACAACACTTTTCTATCAATGGACTATAAATGGTTTTCAAGAATAGACCATGCATGTGTATCTATCACACATTAATCTCAATGTGTGATATGAGGCCCAAAGAGGTTGCATTGGCTTCCTAGCTCTTGTTCGGATAAGTGGTTCAAAGTGTGACGACAAAGAGGAGAACGCATACATCTAAAGTCGGCTGCATTAACCAGTACTAGCCACTTACAGTAGCAAGGATGCCGATCTTGAGATGAGAAAATGGGATTAGGAGGCATCGGGATGACACATTCTTCACATATTCTGCAGGGGAGCGATTGCAGGGGAAAAATCAAATGCTCAAATATATCTCATGCTAAACAAATCACACCCATCTCACGTCTCTATCTAGATCTCTCACCTCTATTAAAAAACTCACAATGCCTCAATATCTCAGCACGTCAAGAACCAAATAAATCGCTGCGAAAAGAAAGCAGCTAATCTATTTCCAGTTTATCCAAAAGAAGCAGTTTGTTCTGGCAATGAAATGTTAAGACTGAGTGGTCCAATGGTCTGTACATTTCGTCTCATTTTTCACTGTTTTGTTCTCTTGATATATCAGGCATCAATTGGATTGCTTGACGCTGGACTGCTGATCAAGGATGGCACATTTTGGTTAAGAGTTTCGAGATTTGAGCCCCCACAGATGATTGTTTCTCATCCCTCTGTTGGGTTTGTGTCGAATAATAATTGTACTAGGTAGGCTACGTGGACTTGGTGTTGTAATTGTGGTATAGGGTGGAGTCCTTGTGAGACTCCAGATACCCGGGTCCTATATAATCAGAGGAAAACTACACGATGTAACCATGACAACATAATAGCAATAGGCTCACAGGGGGAGCCGGCGGCTTGTGCCGACGCCCAAGGTGGCCGGTGTTGTGGTATTATGAGGGGGGAGGAACGCCCGTAGTTATGCCCCAGGGATGTAGGCTTTGGCCGAACCTCGTTAACAAATATCGTGCCTCGGTGTCATCCTTGATCGTGCATCCCCGGATTTCATAACAAGTGGTATCAGAGCATTGTGGAGGGATGCGGGAGATCTTGTTTGAGGTGCAAGGATCATGCTTGACGGGCGCCACGGAACGTCCAATTCGGTGCAAGGTGGAGCATGGCGGCAATCCGAATTCCGATCGGTGGAGTCGGACACTTCAGGCAGGCAGCCTGAACCGTTCGATGGGCTGTAGTTGGCAAGGATCGACCAGGCATGGTGATCGGGCCGACACGGTGGCCGGGAAGACGTCGCAGCCCGAACGACGGCTTTGGCTCGCGATCAGACCGGCGACCAGATGTAGGGCGACCGGATAGATCGGAGCAGGATGCATCACGGTGTAGCGGTGGATCGGTGTAGCACAATGCGACATTGTGGCACGGTGGACGAGTTGTGTCGACAGTGTAGGTGGCCAGGACGCGACACGGGTTTGTACATAGAATTTGCGAGGTTTGCGGTGGATGAATTGTGAACCTGAGTCGACATGTCGTGTGTACGGGTCGGACACAGTGCAGCACACTAGAAGAAAAACATGCAAGACAATGCTATCACGCAGGAGCCAGGTTTCCAATTGATTTCTGAAAAGGAGTAGTGCTGTTGTTTTCCACGCAAAGAAAGAAGTGCCAGTAGCCTAGTACTAGCCGGATTCAACTCAAAAAAAGCAAAGGAAGCAATGCTCTGGTCGGATTCAACTAGAAGAAGGAAAAGGGGCTTGCAGCACATGGGACGGGACAGCTAGTCAGAGAGCTGTCGGTTTCATAAAAAAAAGGAAGAAAAAAAGGTGGTGCGTTCCATGCGTGTTGGACTCGGTTTCCAGCTCGCTTTGGCAGGGGAAAGGAACGCGTGATGCGCTGGATTCGAGCGGCCGACGGCACGAGAGGTGCAGCAGTCCGATTAGGACACGAAAACGAAGGGCAGTAGGACTCGTAGTCAGGCTAATCCAGGACCTATAAAAGCAGCGTCCGGTGGCAAATCAACACAAACAAAAATCGAGAACACAAGTTCAGAACAGCAGCGTGAGGCAGTTCTGAGAAGGTGTTGTCGGGGCAGAGGATTTTCAGTCGACAGGTCAGATCGTCGTGCTCGGGCGATCGGATCGGCGCAGCAGACGGCTGCGGAAGGCATCACCACGGAAAGTTCAGGTGCGAGCTCGGAGGAGGTGGTGAGTTCAGGCGACGAGTACTGCGCAAGCGATCTGTCAAGCGACGACGGCAGGACCGGAAACGAGCGTGAGGATTTCGTGGAGACCGATCTAGCAACGGTCGAGGGCGAGGATCGCGGAGGTTGATCCGGAAGAAGAAGCAGTCAAGGAAGCGGCAGAGGCGGGTGACTCGGAGCAATCAGATCGGTCTCCACCACCGGTCAGCTAACTATGGTTGTCTGAGATGGCGACCACCCAGGTTGGAGGTGACGAAGTTTGATGGCAGTGGCAACTTCGGATTGTGACAAGCCAGAGTCAAAGATTTGTTGACGCAACAAGGTACTTTGAAGGGTTTGAAGGAGGAGAAGCCAGCCAAGCTTGATGATGATCAATGGGAAGAGATGCAAGCACGGTCAGCCGCTACCATACGGTTGTGCTTGTCCGATGAGATCATGTATCACATCATGAAGGAAACTTCGCCTAAGGAAATTTGGAATAAATTGGCCAGTCGTTATATGTCCAAGACTCTCACCAACAAGTTGTTTGTGAAGCAGAAGTTTTACAAACTAAAGATGGCGGAGGGGTCAGATCTTGCAGAGCACGTGAATGTCTTCAATCAAATTGTGGCTGATCTAACACGTCTAGATGTCAAGGTTGATGATGAAGACAAGACAATAGTTCTTTTATGTTCATTGCCAGAGTCCTATGAGCATTTATCTACCACTTTGACGTATGGGAAAGAAACCATCAAGGTTGAGGATATTACTGCAGCGTTACTTGCACATGATTTGAAAAAGAAAAATGGAAAGCCGATGCAGTTGGAAATTCCCATGGTGAAGGTTTGGTTGCCAGGAGTGAGCTCGGGAAAGGACAAGGGGCAGGGAGTACGTCCAAGAACAAGAAGAAAAATAAAAAGATGCCGTGTTTCAAGTGCAAGGAAGAGGGACATTGGAAGAGGGACTATCTGGAACTGAAAGGTGGGGCATCTGCTAATGTAACAACTCAAAAGTATGGCTCAGACGACGATGGTGATGTTCTCTTAGTATCAAATAAGCGGTCAATTAAAGAAGAAGCGTGGATGTTGGATTCAGCTAACCGCTTTCATGTGACACCCAATAAGGAGTGGTTCTCTTTGTATGAATCTGGTGATCATGATTTAGTCTACTTGGGAGATGACACGGGCTACCGTGTTGTTGGCGTAGGCGACATCAAGTTCAATATGCATGATGGAGTTGAGCGGGTGCTTCAGGGGGTGATGCATGTGCCAGGGCTAAGGAGGAATCTAATTTCGCTTGGTCTCCTACAACATGATGGCATGTCTTTCCGTTCAGAGGGGGAGAAGACCATGAAGATCATGAAAGGAGAGGTGACCGTGATGATGGGAGAGAGGACGGCTTCGCATCTTTTCAAGTTACAAGGGAGCACTGTTGCAGGTGGAGTCATGAAGGATGGAGTTGCAGGTTTAGCGGTGTGGAGCCAGGATGGCGGCGGATCTGAGGCCAAGTCAGATCCGTCGGGTAGCTCTAAGTAAGCTACGAAGAAGACAACCCAAGTCCGGTGTACAAGGAGGTTCGGCGCGTGGACGACTTCAAGGTGGTGGAGATTATTCGCCAAGGTGGAGTTTGTTGAGTTTGTGTCGAATAATAATTGTACTAGATAGGTTACGTGGACTTGGTGTTGTAATTGTGGTATAGGGTGGAGTCCTTGTCAGACTCCAGGTACCCGGGTCCTATATAATCAGGGAAAAACCACACAATGTAACCATGACAACATAATAGCAATAGGCTCGCAGGGGGAGCCGCCACCGGCTTCCAGGGTGGCCGGTGTTGCGGTATTATGGGGGGAAGAACGCCCGTAGTTATGCCCCAAGATGCAGGTTTTGGCCGAACCTCGTTAACAAATATCGTACCTCGGTGTCATCCTTGATCATGCATCCGCCGGATTTCATAACACCCTCAGCAGTTGAAAGTCTGTTTCATCCCCGTGTCATTCTTGATAGTGCATCCGCTGGATTTCGTAACACGCTCAGCAGTTGAAGTCCGTTTCATCCCCATACGTCGTTGTCGCATGTTAGAAGGACGTCACATTTCGGTTAAGCACTCCGATCTTTGCTTTCTTGCAAGATTGATGTAATTATTTGAAAACATTATTGGGTACTGATGGATAAAATCACTAATTTTTTTGAAGTCTCGATCCTAAATTTTGGGTACGGCATAAGAAAAACCTACAACGGGTACTACTACTTAGGGACAAGCATTGGAGATGTAGACCAGAAGAGAATAAAAACCCTGTGAGACACGCAGAAATTGCCCCAACCGGGGCTCTATCCCGAGCGGGCTGCGTGCACTCCCGCAGCGCTAGCCATTCGAGCGACGCTCGGTACCAGGAGTTTTGGATACACAGACGGGAAACGGCCAGGGCAGAGTTATTAATAGCAACCATCTTAGAGGAATTTGTCAAAATGCCGTGTTTTTCCTTGGTCTCCTTTTTTTTACTAGAAGGAATAGTCCCTTGCTGCGCCGCTAAATATAGTCTTATTTTATTTATGCAGCCTGTTATCAACATTTTTTAGTGTACCTGTTTTCCTAGGTGAAGTTACAACAAAAAACCAACTACATAAACAGAGGAGAAACAATCCCTAGGTTGACGATTTAACTAATGTAATATGAGTTTTTATACCACAAGTTATATCATTACAAACTTCAATTGGTCTATTTTCTAAAGTTATAACTTTTGTGATATATAATTTACATTATATTAGTGGAAATAGCAATCCAAGGATACGTGCAGGCCTTTTATGCCGGAAAGGAGGTAGTAATTCAAATGGCATCAAAACTTGCGTCGTGGAGGAGAATGAATGGACAAGATTGACAGATTTCGTGGTATGAGTTTATCATTTTACCCTTTCGGGGAGCTAAACACATCAGGATCAATGATGAAATAGTCCAAATCCTAAACGATTCCCCAAAATCTAAAGAAGTTCAAAATCTCCGGGAGTAATTCGAATTCGTTTCGGCTCTCTCGGCAATGAATAGCACGCGAAATAACTAGATCGATTGATTGCACTTGCACAGGGCCTCAATAATCAATTAAGTAACAGGGGAATAAGTAAAGCGACGAAACCTAAATGGGAGTGATTCCCCACCTGCGCCCTTGGATGGAGACGGAACACGGTAGCACGGCGGAGAGCGCCGACTTTTACGAGGTGGGAGGAGGTAACAGGAAGATAGACCGGCAGCGAGTGGACGCCGTCGGAGAGCACCAGCTTGTACCGCTCTGCCGCGGCCCCCCGCGAAACGACCGGCCTCAGGTGCCCCTCCCCCGCCGCCACGCGCTCGTCCGAGAGGTCCACCTCCATCCTCGCTTCTCCTTCTCCTCTTGATTCGCGACTTGGGATCGGAGACTGGTCGATGAGGACTTGAGGAGGAGAGGCCGGCCAGCGGCGGCGTGCGAGAGAATGAAGCGAACCGGAGCTCTTTCCCAAAATTCGAATCGTGAAGGGGGGAGCGTTTGAACACGAAACTATGGAAATTCTGTGGTCCGGCAGTGAAGGGGGTGCAAAGCAAGCTAGATTCAACTTTGGGCCCGATAGCCTCGAGATCAATAGGCTTTGCAGGACTAGACTACTAAAACGCATTTCTTCCTAGATTCTTGGGCCTTGGGCTTTTCTAATCTTGCTACTCATTTGTGCGAAGCTTTTATGAAAAAAAAAATTCTTCGAAGCCAACACTGGCGTAGCCCCTGCCACCCTTAAAGATACACTTTGTGCTATATATATTATTTTTTTACAGCATTGTGCTATATATGCTTCTCATGTGTTCACCAAACTGAATTGAGCAGAGGTACCTATTCCTTTTTAGCACCCTTTTCCCAATATGCACCAAGCAACGTTGGCGTCTTCAACACATCTCCCAAACAGTGTTGAGGTCACCTATTAATATCACATACACATATAGGCTTTGGAGGCATCGGGATGACATGTTCCTGTGGGATGACAACTACAAGTGTAGGCCCGTCGAAGATTGAGTTCGCCTTAAAAAAAACTGGTGAAATCGGTTGACCTTCCATGATACAACATGATGCAGAGTGTATTGCTTTGTCAAATTCATACTCCGTCCGATCCGTAAAAAGCGTCACCCGTTTAGTAGAAAATTTGTACTTAATTAGTACAAAATGGAGCGATACTTTTTATGTATCGGAAGAAGTATTAGAGTCAGAAACAGTTTTCAGCGGTAGACACACGTCATGCAGCACATGTGATTTCACAGACTGATGACTAGAATACAGACCTAATTATCCAACATTTCATCATTTGGACATGTGCTCACTAGACCTCAAAAAAAATATTATCCTCGTGTACCACGGATGGCCTCCATTTTAAACAAAGAGCGTACGTAGGTATGGGCAAGTGAAACGGACTACATGATGTGACTGAATTCGTGAGTAGAAACATGTTCTCAAAACGAAATTGCTCTGCATACGACCATTCATGTACGATCTCATACTCAAGCTATGCCGTTCGATCTGAGTCTCATGTTTGATCTGAGGGTGATGTGTTAGTGTCGTACAAGCATCGGACAAGAAATCGTCGGACGTATAGCAGTTCTCTTCTCAAAACACCTTTAGGGCCAATTCAGTTACACCCGGCCATCCCTGGGGGTTTGGAGAGGATTGACAGGGATTTGATCTAAAGTCCCAACAATCCCTGCCAATCCCCACCTGGATCTTCCTAACGGAACAAAGCCTTAAAGAAATTACCTGTTTGTGTTTCTCATCTCGTGGACAGGTAAATCGCCCATATTTAAGATATGAGCACAACAGAATGTGTGAATAAAATGCTAATAAAGAATAGTGTCATGAATATAGAATGGTTTATGCATTGCAAAAACTTCATCCAGTACTGAAAATAGCTACCCTGCACCATGAAACCGTGGTTATGCAGTAGGAATTATATGGACCAAATCAGCAATTGAATTAGAAGAAAATTAGAAGCTTCATATAGCATACATGCAGTCACTCGAGCAGTCTTTTTTCCAATATCACTCATTCCTTCCGTGATGGGAATCTCATGGTGCATCTCTGAATTTGATTCCATTACATCAATTTTATGCGCTGTACAATAGTTAGAGAAGTGCTTTTTTTTTGTGAAATCCTGGCCCACTCCAGTTATTTTGTGTAGTATATATGTTGTGCCCATAAAATATGGTCGGAAATAGTTGGCTTCTGCCATTTCTTTCTTCTTCTTATTCTTCTTCTTCTTTTTTTTTTTTTGGCCGAGAATGCCTTCTGCAGTTTTGTGGGTGCTGGTTGCTTGGTGTATTGCTTATGTTGCAGTTTTGGGCTCCTCCTTGGGCAATGGCTTGGAGTGTCCTTGGTCTCATATTGTCTCCCTCCCTTTGTAAACTTAACCTCTCTGTATTTCTTGTTGGGTTGTATCAGAACTTGCTTTACTGGGCACTTTTCGGGATGGAATAATGTAACAACCGGTGGGGACCTCCTGTACTCCTGAAAAAATATATATAAAAAAAACACTTAAAATTGATCTTTTGTTGGAAACTTGGATGTACTTTCACAATCATCTTGATCGGTGGTCAACAAAACTTCGGGTGTTGGGATGATTGGATGAAGTAGGACACCACGGAAAGTAAATAATGCAGTATTCAAAGAGATTGCATTGGCTTCCTGGCTGTGTATGTATATATAATGCTCGGAGGTACTCACCTCTCTTCTTCGGAGAAGTGGCTCAAAGTGAAGCCAAAGAGGAGAACACATACATCATGGATCGTCTGCATGAACCAATATTTGCTAGTTAGTAGCAAGGTTGCCGATATTGAGATGAGAAAATGGGCATAGGAGGCGTTGGGATAGCATGTTCTTTCCATTCTTGTCACAAAAGTGCATTCAAATGTCGTTCAAGCAGAAGTTATGCTATAATGCTGTTGCGTAGTTTGGTGTCATGGCCTTGACACCCATTTTAGTCCTTAGCCCCCAAAATATGTTGCAGACACACATAAGAACAGAGGGGAAAGCTATGAACAAACTAACACGTACAGACCAGGGAGAGCTGATGGGGACAAAATCCTTGAGAAGCTGTCACATCGCACATCGAAGTTGCGTCAACGTTAGGATCTTCGGCTGGAAACTGGGCACGGCCACTCAATATTGGCTGGAAACCGGGCACGGCCACTCAATATTGGCTGGAAACCGCAAAGGCAATAACTTCCATGCAAGGCACCCGCGGGATAATCCACATCACCGACTGCCCGTTAATCTTAGAAAGCGACTGTGCAACGACGACCCAGTCCTTGAGCTCGATAAGACCAAGCTGAAAGATCATCAAACGATGGACATATATCCTTGAGATATAATGATACTTTCTTGGGTAGTGTAGGCCCGTCGAAGATTGAGTTCACCTTAAAATAAGAGCTCTTATACGGTACACTGAAATTAATTTGAACCATCCATTTTCTGAATCTAAGGGCTGAGATTAGCAGCTATGGACTATCTGGCTGGAGTATTATGAAGCAGGGTTATTTACGTAAATCTAACCGGGAATAGCTCGTTGGGATGGACGGCTGCGAACGCTGCAACTGTGAGACTGGCGGCGCGCTGTGCGGGGGCGGCGGTGGCACGCTGGAGGAGGTCGGCAGAGGGCAGGGACGGCCCGCTGAGATGACGGCGTCGGCGAGCTGCGCGGAGAACGGCGGCGGACCACGATGGCGCGAACGGAGGGTGGCGGCGGCCGCGACGAGCACCACGACGACGTGCTGCTCGAAGGGCTGGGGCGGCGCACCGGAGGAGGGCCGCGGTGGCGCGGTAGGAGGACGCGCCGGTGCTAAGAGCGAAGGGCAGCGGCGGTCGCTCCGAGAACCGCAACGGCGAGCTGCGCGGTGGGTGGTGGGGATGCGCCGGAGAAGGAAGCGGGCGGCGCGTGGCGCGAAGGACGGCGGCGGCCATGGCGAGCAACGGTGAGGACCATCACGGTCGGCACGCCGCACGCGGAGCGACCGGATCGCGGCGACGGGAGGCGGCGCCTCTGGCTCGCGATGACGCAGAGAAGAGAGGAGCGCCTCCTGCTGGGGCTTCGCTTGGGGATGCGGGAGGTTGGGCTAGGGACGGGGAAGGGGCGGCCACTGCGAGCAGTGCAGCCGACGGCGGCCAGTACTTGGAGGATCACGGGATCGGGAGAAAATGGGGAAGAAAGAGAAAGCTGTTTTTTTTTAGTGTGAAAAGACCATAATGCCCCCGCCTGATACTCCATTTAGCCCCACGGAGTAACAGGTACTGTAGAAAAAGCCTGAAATAAACTTGGTGAAATCGGCCATTCCTTACTTCATCGATCGCTTGTTTCGAGCCTGGGTGTGCTAAGTGCTAACAGACGCTCTTTAGTAAATTGACCCTCATCGTTTCTACTCTACCTATACATTACTTTTATATATGTTACTAAGGATTAGAAAAGGTCAACCTACTAATTTGCAAGAACATGTTGTAAGGAATACACCAAGATCTAGTAAGAAATAAAAGACTGGTTTCAGCAAAAGAGTAGGGAAAACAGTTGTCATGTATAACTAACTAGATGCCTTGGCATTTCTCATCTCATTTCCTTCCCATTTCCACTGACATATACTCTCTCTTTTCAAAATATAAAGCGCATTTGGTTCTCGTTGACCATGGATTTGACTAAAGATTAGCCCATTAACGTGTAACTTTTGTGATATAAATCATGACCATATATAATAAATACATACCTTTAAATACATAAAAAACGTAAGACAAATAAAATGAAAATATGTCATTTTATTTTGGAATGAAGTGAGTTCATGTGAGACACGTGGGTGGGAGGTATCAGTATATCAAAAATACTGGAAAAAAACTCGAGAAATAAACCTGGATTTTTTTACGGAACAAACCTGGAATTTTTTACGGAACAAACCTGGAATTTTACTTAGTTATATAGACTCAAATTTGAGTACTGAATAATAAGAATTATAGCACTACTTTTGCATAAGTGGATATTTACAACTCAAAGAGTAGTGGTACTGAATAATAAGAATTATAGCAAGTATGCCGATATTGAGATGAGAAAATGGGCATAGAAGGCGGATGGCACGTCGAGCGTGAGAGGAAGTGCTGATCATTCAATATCCAAGTCGGGTTTGAAGGGGGGAGGGGGATGTTCCGTATACCATATCTACTCTTCCTACTAGATTGGTCTTTGGGGGTATATGGTTAGTTGCTTTACCTTAACAGAATAAACAAGAAATTTTCAAATTTGTTTGCCTTATCTTTTTTTCTTTATAGACGCCTCATCTTTCTTGTGATGCGATAAATTTAATTACCGCTGTCTGTGAGAAGATTTAGTATACAGACTTGGAGATAAGGTTTGTTCTGTCACGAGATTAGGTGATTGATATCAAGCTACGCCAACAAGAATGAATCATGTAGGTTGAGATCTATTTTGTTGTGTAGTTGAACAATCTTGTTTATAACATATTGATAGAGATAGAATCTGTGGCATCCTATTATACAACTATATACTGCGATCCTCTGTAAATGTTTTAGGTTCTGCTATCAAGACTGCGCTACCGCTGTCTAACAACACCTCATATAAAAAAATGAAGCGAACCAGAGGTCTTTTCGAAATTTGAAACGTCAAGGGGGAATGTTCGAGTGCGAAACTATGGAGATTCTTTGGGCGACACATAATAGGGTGCAAAATAAGCTAGGTTCAACTTTTGGCCTGATAGCCTCCTCGTCAATAGGCTTTGCAGGACTTCTAAAACTCATTTTCTTCCTAGATTCATGGGCCTCTGGGTTTTCTAATATTCGTACTAATTTTGGTGAGAATTGTTTATCATTTTTTTTTAAAAGTCATTGCTACTACTCTTAGCTAGGGAAGATACACATTGTGCTATATATATGCATCTCTTATTGGCAGTTCACCGGACCGAATTGAGTAGAGGTACCTATTATTCATCAAGCACGCTGTTCCAAATGCCTACCATGCATGCATGATCAGTTATGCACCAAAAAACATCGGCTTGTTCAACACCTCCCAAACGGCGTTGAGCTCACCCATTGATATCACATAAGCATATAGGCTTTGGAGGCATCGGGATGACATGTTTTTGTAAGAGATTGGTTCACCGTACGTAGGCTTGTCACAGATCGAGTTCGCTGCTGCCAGGCTGTTGGATAAGCACTCGTACTCGTACGGGTGATGGATTCCAGTCCAAGAAGAATTAGTATTCATCACCGTATAGGATTAGATAGCTCCTAGTATTTGCATTATAGATATGTAATCGTTCCCTGTAAAACTTCAACCCCAGAAAATTCAGAAAAAGAGAACAGGCTCAACACGGGCCTGTAGCAATCTCCAAACAAATCGATTCCTCTCGTGCGTGTGTTTGCCTAGCGTGATTACCAAAGCTAGCTGCTTGATTGATTGCTGCTAGCATTGTTGTGCGTGTGCGTCTCGCCGGATTCCATCGGATCGTCAGAAAGTACTCGACGTGTTCCCGATCTCTGCGATCTGAACCAACATTTGGTATCAGAGCCTTGCCGATCGATCAGAGGCCTCTCCCTAGTACCCGGGAAGGATGTCGACGGATACAGAAAGCGTAGCGCCGGCAGCGTTCTATCCGAAGCTTGATCGCAAGGAGTACAACATGTGGGCAATGAAGATGGAAGTCGCGATGGAATCTCAGGATATCTGGGAGGCGGTCGACCCTGGAGGCAAGGAGTATGCCAAGGGCGCGGCAAAGTATCGCAAGGATCGACTAGCACTGACGGCAATTCACGGGGCCATGCCCAACGATGTGCTGCAACATCTCATGGGAAAGAAATCGGCCAAAGAAGCTTGGGACACGGTGAAAACCTTGCACCAAGGTCACGCGCGTGTGCGTGAAGCAAATCTTCAGAGCTTGTTGAAAAGCTACGAAAATCTGAAGATGGGAGATGATGAATCTGCAGACGCCTTCGGAGCAAGGGTCACCACGCTGGTGAACGGCATAAGGCAACTCGGCAAAACGGTCACTGAGATCTCGATAGTATGCCGATTCCTTCGTGCAGCATCTCCTCGGTATATGCAGATCGTCACCTCAATTGAGCAATGCGTCGATCTCACAACGCTCATTGTAGATGACCTAATCGGTCGCTACAAGGCTCATGATGAGCGCCTTTGGACTTATTTCGGCGAAGGCAAGGAAGATGAGCATTTGATGCTGACTCGGGCACAATGGCAGGCTCTCAACAAGAGAAGTGCTGAATCCTCAAGTGGAAAGAAGGAGCAGCCGCGAGGGTCTACACGTGAACCGAAGAAGAAAGCTCAGCCCGCTGGTGATAAGGGAGAAGCACCAAAGAGGAAGTTTGACATCAAAAAGGTCAAGTGTCACAATTGTGGCATATACGGGCACTTTAAAACTCAGTGCCGAAAGCCAGTAAAAGAAGCAGCTTACATCGCAAAAGGAGAACGATGATGAACCAGCTCTCTTGATGATGGAAATTTGTGAATTGATGGAAGAAGATGCAGATCCGCCGGAACCTGAAGCTAAAGAAATTGTGAATCTTATTGAAGAGAAAGTATATCTTCATGACAAGGAAAGAAAGAATTATGCATCAATTTGTGGTACTTGGACACAGGGGCCAGCAATCATATGACTGGCGACGAATCTCAATTCACAGAACTGAACATTGGCGTGGGAGGCACGGTGCGGTTCGGCGATGGAAGGACTGTTGGAATACAAGGACGTGGCACTGTCCTATTTGAAACCAGGAACGGCGATCACAAGGTACTAACCGATGTGTATTCTATACCAAAGCTAAAGAGCAATATTATCAGTCTTGGACAACTTGAGGAACGAGGCTGCAAAATAGTGCTCGAAGATGGTTACTTGTGGGGTACTATCGACAGAGGCAGCTACTGATGAGTGTGAAAAGGGCGAAGAATTGGCTGTACATACTCAACCTCGATCGAGCCAAACCTATGTGCTTAGTGGCTAGCTTGGACGGTGAAGCTTGGAGGTGGCACGCTCGCTATGGTCACTTAAATTTCCATGCACTTCGTCAACTTGGCCAGAAGGAGATGGTGCGTGGCATGCCGTGTGTGCAACACATAGAGCAGCTGTGTGATGGTTGCCTTGTTGGCAAACAAAGAAGGGCACGTTTCCGAGAGAGGCACAGTATTGTGCCAGCAAAGTTCTAGAGCTCATGCATGGTGATCTGTGTGGGCCTATATCTCCCGCAACCCCTGCTAGAAATAAATATTTTTTTTCTTCTGGTTGATGACTACAGCAGGTACATGTGGATAGTTCTGCTGAAAAGTAAAGATCAGGCGTTACAAGCCTTCAAAACAATCAAGATTACCGACGGCGCCCTATACCCCTCAACAGAACGGAGTGGTGGAAAGGCGTAACCAACAGTGGTGGCAATGGCAAGAAGTATGCTTAAGAGCAAGAATCTCCCTGAAAAGTTTTGGGGTGAAGCTGTCACTACTGCCGTCTATTTGCTCAACAGGGCACCAACAAAGAATCTCCATATGAAGCATGGTGTGGAAGAAAGCCAAGTGTTGAGCATCTACGCACCTTCAGGTGCATCGCCCATGTGAAGACCGTCTCGGGTCACGCCTCAAAGCTAGCGGATAGAAGCACGCCAATGATTTTCATTGGATATGAAGCTAGCTCGAAGGGACGCTCAAAGGCCTATAGAGTGTATGATCCAGCAACTAGGAAGGTCCACATCACTCGAGATGTTATATTCGAGGAAGAGAAGAAGTGGTCGGGATAAAAAATAACCGAGACGAGTGAACAAGATACGAGTGAAATATTTCACTTACATTATGATAACCAGGTCGCTGCAGGTCATGGTGATGGTGATGAAGGACATCAGCATGAGGAGAACGGGAAGTTGTGCTATAATGCTGTTGCGTAGTTTCGTGTCAAGGCCTTGACACCAATTTCAGTCTTTAACCCCCAAAATATGTTGCAGACACACATAAGAACAGAGGGGAAAGCTAGGAACAAACCAACAGACCAGGGAGCACCAGAGCGGACGGGGAGCAAATCCTTTGGGAGAAGTTGTCACATCGCACATTGAAGTTGCATCAAACGTTAGGATCGATCTTTGCTTGGAAACTGGGCACGGCAAATCAACATTGGGTTGCAATATTCTAAGACGAAGCTGCCACGATCGTCTGGACCTTTTGGAAGGAAATAATATATGCAATGTCAGGACGTGCTGACCGCAAAGGCAGTCACGTGCTTGGAAGGCAATCTCCGGACAATCCACATCACCGACCGCCCGATAATCTTAGAAAGCAATTGTGCAACGACGATCCAGTCCTTCAGCTCGATCAGACCAATTAGCTGAAAAGATCATCAAACGACGAACATCCTTGGGAGATAATGATACTTTTCTTGCATTTTTAGCCAGTTCCAGGTACAGAAGGTGTGTGAATCGGCAATGAAGCGCCTCATTTTCTGGCAAAATTTTATTGGGAGAATCTGTAGTTGGGTGTTGTGTGGCTCAACTCTTTCCTGCGCATGCTCGATGTGATTAGGCGTGATTGCAATATGTAGCCGTAACTCTGCTTAATTTTAATACAACCCATTTACACAAACTCTATCTGCTAGTTCCATTTGAGATTTTAATTAATTTGTGTGCTTGCTCTCCTGAAAATTAATAAAATTACATCGACTAAAGATAACAGAATTTTGTAAGAAGGCTGGTGTTTAGATTATTCATGTATATAAATACCCGTGTTACTGCCCCCTCAATGGGTCATTGTTTCCATAAGAATTTGGCACTGTGCATCAGTATAAAATGATTGGATTACACCTCATGAACATGTTAAGTCGATTCCATTTTTTAGTTTTTTACCCCTGGCTTGGAATTTTTTACAACAATTACCCAATTTAGTGGAAATTCCCTCATCTTACCCTCATTTAGTGCCAAAATTTCCACATTTTACCCCATTTAAGAGTTTCACCCTCATTCTGACAGGCCGGGCCCACTTGCAGGCACATGTAGAATGACCTTCTCGTCCGGTCATTTTCCACGCCGGCCGCCTGACACTGGCCGCGCTGCTCATTGTGCTTTGGTCCCATGCGGGCCTCGTGCTTGCCTGCCTCCGCATCGTCGCGACTCGCGAGTGTTTTGCATGTGCCGTGGTCAAGGGCATGCACCTAGGAGCCGGTTCATCGCCGGATTGTCATTCACTAACCCAACGAAAGTAGTGCAGGCTGTGCAGCCATCTTAGTCTGGTCCGGCATCGGCACCGGCAAGGTAACTATCACCGCGGCCGCAACCAACCCCTGTTTTTTTTTCGAAAAGGAGGACATCCCCCGGCCTCTGCATCGATAGATGCACACAACCAACCCCTGTTTGGCGAACTCATTTTTCTTGTGATGGATATAACCTCCAACGGATTTTAATATACATATTTGGATATAAGGTTTGTTCTGTCAGGAGATTCGGTGATTGGTATCTTTTCATCAAGGCACGCCAACAAGAATTAATCATATAGGTTGAGATCAATTTTGTTCTGTAGTTGAACAAGTTTCTCATAACATACTGACTTCATTCCTAAATTCTTGTCGTGGTTTTAGTTCAAATTTGTACTAAAATCACGACAAGAATATATTTAGAAACGGATACTTGGTAGCAAAATTAGAGAAATGCATTTTCTTGTGAGCTCGGTCCACTCAACTCCTAATTATTTGTATAGAATTTTGTGCCAATAAAATATGTTCGGAAAAAGTTGTTGTTTGAACCGTGTACGACGAGAAATGATCTATCAAAATCTACCAATGACATATGAAGTATATCTTAAATATCAATATAAAAGGCACACAAAATTAATCTTCTGTTAGAAACTTGGATGTACTTTCACAATCATCTCGATGGACAACAATAACTTCGGGTGTTGGGAGGCTTGGATGAAGTAGGACACCCGAGGAAGTAAATAATGCAGTATCCAAAGAGATTGTGTTGGCTTGTTAGCTGTGCATGTGTGCATCTGTCTTCTCCGGAGAATTGGCTCAAGTGAAGCCAAAGAGGAGAACACATAATATCATGTGTCCGCTGCATGAACCAGTACTTACTACGCAGTGTAGCAAGGATGCCGATATTGAGATGAGAAAATGGGCTTAGGAGGCATCGGGAGAAGTATGTAGCCCTTCGGCATCTGTGAAGGAGGATATACGTGCGAGAAACCCGGTGACCCGTTGGGGGCGACCTGACGGCCAACGGGCGATTCTGGCCCATCTCACCGAAGAGTGACTATGAGATTCTCTCGTCGGAATCGGTAAGATTGATCGGTTTGAAGAAAAGGAGCTCTGATATTTCAAGGCAGGAAGAGAAGATCGAGGAGGAGGAAGCAGATGGCCGAGAAGAGGACTGAAAGCGTAGTTGTTCCTGACGAGGGTTGTTTAGCACAACAATCCTGACTGTGGCTGAAATAACTATAACCCTCAGGAATGAACAAATCTTTCGTTGTGACGGCTGGCTGTGAGTTTGTGACAATCATGAACGCTTAATGTGCCCGTCAGGAACCTTTCTAGCTTGTCCGGAACGAACTTCCAGCTGCATGCAGCGCGACTTTCTGCACACGGGCCGTCAGGAATTTGTATGTTTGTGTGTAGTGATTAGCAGATCCTGCCATTATTTACTTGGGCAACTATGCAAAGTTCTGTGTTTGAAAGCTCTACATGCTCTGTTTTCTTTTCCATTTTTCCTTGTTCTCCTATTCTGTTGGTATGGGAAACCTGAGGGATGATAATCTGTGTCACGGAACGGTCAAGTGTTATATGTCAGTCTCTTCTAAATGTATTTCTCTTCCATCAGACATCACAATGCATGTAAACTTCAGAACGTAGTCGTAATACTAAACTTCTTTTGACACTTCAAAGGCCGGTAAAAGAATGCTAGCTGCACAGGAGAATTGCCATTTTCATGGACAATAAGGACGAATTGTATAGCTCCAGTCCTATTTTACACTGCCTAAGATCTGATATTATGTAGTTGATGATTGGCTGCACATATATCTACTTATAAAATGGCGTGCAGATCTCTCGATGAGGAGGATCAATATAGGAACGTGCATGAAGTACTGGAAAGAAATAGCAAGAGTAGCTTGCTAGAGTGGAGAGAAGTCATATTTGGCTAACACATGGCAAAAAGTTCATGGCGAAATGTTTCTATGGGAAGGGAAAAAAAGGTATCAGGAATTCAGAGGACTGTATGATTAGTTCATTCCACAAATGCCAGTTTCTTTTTGATGAAAAAATGCCAGTTTCTTAGTGGCACAGATATAAGGGGAACACAAGGCCAACTCCAATTAATCTCTAAAATTTATGACTATAGGCCGATGGTACAACCGTGAGTAGTGGCGAATCACAAGTATAGCCTCCGCCATGTAGATGTGGACAAATTTCTGATGAGGATAGGCTTTTATCGATCCTTAGCCACATATATAGGTGACCATTGGAGAAGTTGTGTGTTTGATAGCTAGATATGCTCTGCATTTTTTCCATTTTTCTTGTCCTCACCTAAGGCATAGGAGGTATCAGGATGATAGTTTGTGTCGTGTACTTTTATTAATTGTTGACCAAAGTCGGAAAAGGCCAACCCACAATTGTAGAAACTTTCAGGAGTCAGCATACACAGTGAGCCAGTAAGAACAGCCTTGGGCCCCTGATTTGAGTGCAAAATCACCGGCAATGTTGAATCTGTTTGCCCTCCCCTGAAGTTTTCAATGCAAATTGAAGACAGCCTTGCATGTTTGATGTTCGAGTGCAATGCGCAAGTTGTCTCATGATCTCATCACTACATCGGAATGACAAGGCCTGTTCAACTATTCTAGTACTCCGTAGCTTGGATGTATCTGTGTGCTGTTCTAGCTGCTTCAATGTATTTGTTCTAGATGTACTACATGATCTACATCGCAATGTGTTCCTCTGAGATGGGGCGATTCAAGGAAGAGTCGTGCTCAGAGGAATCAGTGCACCTCAATGTTTTGTATTGATCTCTATTTCGCCCCACCATGAAATATACGACAATAATATCGGTTAGGATTGGCATGGTTTTCACTCAGATTGCAACTTTTGCCGTATTTTTTTTTCCTATCTATGCATCCCCTTGGTTTGTTTGGCAGAGATTATTGGTGCCAAACTATCATGAGATGCATACATATATATGCAAGGCCATTGATCGGAGGTTGACTAATTAACTACACTAGTACTATCTTCCTTGCTAAATGTTTGAAGCCTTAGCTTTGTCATAACTCAAACTCTTTAAACTTTGACCAACTTCATAGAAAAATCTACCAACATTTAAGACTCTAAAAGTTTTATTAAATCAATCATGCTATATATTTTCATGTTATACGTATTTGACATTTTAGATGTTTGATATATTTTTTTTCAAACTTTAAAAAGTTCTTAGGACAAAATTAGGACTTCAAACATTTAAGAACAGAGGGAGTAGTATAAAATTACTCTACTTGTCCAGTTACACATCATGAATTATAGCTGGTGGTCTCTTTATGCCTGGTACAGTGGTTCTATGCAGTAATAAACATATGGAATGGTTAATTTGTTCAGTCACATCACAAGGCAAATAAAAGTTAACAACATGGGCCACCAAGCTCTCTGGAAACAATTGGTTCTCCAACTTAACATAATAGTTAAAGGCAGAGGTAGGTCTACCACTTTATTGCAGACAATCGATTCAAGACTTGTACGTCCATATAAAAGACTGCCTGGATGGGTCAATTAGCTATAAAATGGACTATGCGTCGTTACGATTACCAGCTGGTAGCCAAAGCAAATGCAAGTTAATAACTAAATAAGAGAGGGTCCGGGTTCGCGTTGGCTGCGCATAAAGCAGATTTTTTCGTGCTAGCTTGTGCTGTTTGATGATTCTAAATTATGAGTTCTCTCTTCTTGATTTCGCTAGCTAGCTAGATTGTTAAATGATCCTAATAATTGTAATATTCGTTTTCGGGATGATCACTTGGGAATAGTAGGTCTCAGGATGAGTGAACACCGTACCACGGGAAAAATATGTTATTTCCCATTCCCTCTGCAATCTGTTCTAGCAGTAGTCATAACAACGGCGGGGCGAGATATCAACCATAAAAATTATTGCCGGACCAAACTTCTCTCCCGAACTTGAGCCATGATATGCCCTCTGTTGCTGCCAGTGATCATGAGGTTGTCAAGTGAACAGTGATAGCAGCGCTAAATGATTGTGCAGATGGCTCTAGACTGGCACTCGTATATTCTTCTTGTGCGAAGCTCTAGTTGGGATTAGGACATTTGCATTGAAATTGACATGCATTTTCTTGATATCATTGTTGGTCACCTGGTCTGTACACCTGGCTTCATTTCGACACCCAAAATCATTGATGGGACCTAACATAGAGGATGGGGTGATCATTCATCATTGTATACTACTCCCTCCGATCCTAAATTGTTGTCGAAATATTACATGTATCTAGACTTTTTTAAGAATAGATACATCCATATTTGGACAAATTTGAGTCAAGAATTTAGCATCAGAGTGAGTAGCATTCAGCTGTTACACCGTAATAAAAAAGTTACATTATGATATTATTGTATACTACTCTGCTTTGTATTTAAAAGAGTGAATTTCATTTTTTGATCCTGAAGTTTCACTTTTTGATCGCTACGGCCGTTCTGTGGTTGATTTGATTTGGAGTAACTAAAAGTACCCCTACAAATGGATGGCTGAATTTATTTGGTACTCTATCCTTTCTCTACAGAGTACCAAGGCAACGTAAAAACTCTCATATCGGGGAAGCAATGCGCTAATTAATAACTAAGTACTCCGTATTAAATATTTAGAAACTAACGAGCCAGGAAAACACTACGTCCAACTCTAACCTCTATCCTTCGTAGCCACCAATATGTCAGAAGCTACAGGATTCGTGATGACAACATACGGATGGTAGGTGGAAGACTTGATTCAAAGCTTACCACAATCCACAAGTTGGTTGGACAATAAAAGAGGAGACCCATATGGACATACGTGTGATGAGGATAGGCAGATCGTTGGCCACCCTATATTATGGGCGACTATGCAAAGTTGTGCATTTGGTAGCTCGAGATACATACTCTTGATTTTCCATTTTCCTTAACCTACCGTACGTGGGTATGGGAAGTATCAGGATGATAATATGTGTCACAGTCAGCTACAATATATTGTTCAACAGCAAGCCGGCGAATACCAGGGCCACCAACTGTTGCTTTCAGAATTTCACATGCACCGTGAGGATTTCCTTTGAGCTAGGGACTCTTCGAACTGGAATCACCGACACTTTTCCATTGTGTAGAACATGTATCACTAGTGGCGCAGAAGTCCATCCTTTGTCTTTGTACTGTCTCCAAATAACAGAGTGTCTGAAGAGAGCAAAGCAAAATTCTCCCCAGCCAACATCAAAGCGACAATTAAGGCGACCGACCGACTATGGTGACCTCTGCCTCCACATTAAACGAATGCTCTTTTGTGGAGCGGTTGGACTCACAATAGGCAAACTAAACTTAACCACCAAGCTCTGTGCAAACAATTGATTCACAGGTCGAACATATATTGTATTACTCCCTGTGTCCACAAATAAGTGTATTTCAGGTTTGTTGTAAGTCAAAGATATTAAAATTTGACCGATTTTATTGAAAAACATAGCAACATTTATGACACCAAATTAACATCATCAGATCCGTTTTGAAATGTAGTTTCATAATTGTTGGCAGGTACGTGACCGGACAGTGTAATTTAGGCAACCCTCGGGTGAGTACTTGGTCACCCGGGCGTGCCGAGGGCGGACGAATGATCGATCCGACCACGGACGAGCTATGAACAAAGTTCTCTCTCCCAATGGCTCACGGGTGAAGTTACAATTTTCCCCCTAGGCAATTTACGGTTTTGCCAACGAGCGCCACACATGGCCTCAGGTAATTTTGTCTTTTCTTACTAAGCGTTATTGCTTCATCGTACAGTGTTTCCGACATAAGAACATGCGACGGCGTAGTACGGACGTCGCGCCATGCCACCCGGGTGACCCCTTCGTGTCGCTGCCATGTCATGCCACCCGGGTGACCCCTTCGTGTCGCTGCCTTGTCGTGCCACCCGGGTGACCCCTTCGTGTCGGGGCACGCCGCGCCACCCCCTGCCACCCGGGCGAGTCTGCCCGGACTCCGGGTGACCCCTTCGGGTTGCGGCACACCATGCCACCCGGGTGACACTCCATGTCGCGGCACGCTATGCCACCCGGGTGAGTTCACCTGGGCCCCTTGTGACCCTTCGGGTCGTGGCACGCCATGCCGCCCAGGTGACCCTTCACGGCGCGGCACGCCGCGCCACACCATGCCACCCGGGTGAGATCGCCCGGGCCCAGGGTGACCACTTCGTGTCGCACTGCGGCCGCATCCTCGCAACGCGTTTCATGGGCAAAGGAGAAATCCCCTTCACCACAATAATATACGGATTTGATGTCATGTGCGTTGCTACTCTTTTCAACAAAGTGGGTCAAACCTAAAAAAGTTTGACTTACCGCAAAACTAGATGTACACTTATTGCTCCAAACTCTATTGCAGACCATTTGTCCAAGACAGGATAGATCAATAAACGTATTGGCTATAAAATGGCCTATGGATTGTTGCTTTTACCTGGCACCAAAAGCTTGCAAATGCGAGGTAATAATTAAAAGAGATGGGCCTGGTTCGTGTTGGCTGCATATAAAGCAAATTGTTTAGTGTTAGCTTGTGCTGTCTGATGATTCTGATTTGTGAGTTCCCTTGATTTCTCTTGCTTGTTAGATGATCTCAATAATGGTACATAGCTTTATGGGTTGATCGCTTGGGAATGGTAGGTGTCAGGATGAAAAAACATGGTAGCTTGCGATTGTTTGGTTCTGTCCAACTATCTCATCCATGTGTTTTACCAATGGTTATAACAAGGGATAGGCAAGGGATAGGCAAGGTATCAGCAACAGAGTGTATTGCGAGACTAGACTTCTCTTCTGACTGGCCATATAGTAGGGCCCATTGCTGCTTCCTGTGATCATGACGTGGTAACCGGGTTCTTCCGAAAAAAAAAAAGGTTGTAACCGGGTCCCGATGGATGGACGCTTGTATCCTTTTTGAAGCAATAGTTGGGATCGGCACATTTGCATTGAAATTGACATAGATTTTCTTGATATATTTGGTGGCTTGTACGATTAAGCTTCAACTTTCAAGCGGCAACCTGTGTCCGACTTGATCATCCCCTGAGCCAAGCGCCGCCAGCACATGTGCTGGTTTATTACAGTCACGATTGCAAAAAGCGATACGGAACTCAATGAAACCAACACTAAGAAGGTACTTGGCTCCCGAAACATTGCACCGAGAGGTGCAGCGTCGAATTCTGATGAAGATATAGCACGCCGGAGGACTTGGCGGTCAATTTCAACAATTATTCTGCCCATGCACATCTACTCAGCGTACATGATACATCTATACATCTGATCAGAGCCTCCTCTTCGGTCTGCGGTGCATCAGTTGCCCTTATAATTGCACCCGCAGCAGCAAACACAATATCATCATCGTCAGGCACAAAAGCTGAGTTCAAGGCAATGGTTACGTGCAATGTTAGAAAATTATTTTGGAGCTTTGCTTCCGTACACCCCTCTCCTCTTAATTGACTTTTTTTGTTTACCGTTTATGTGGCGATGGCGGTTAAATCCCCCAGCCCACCGCGGATAAGCCCTCTCCGAGACGCAATACCAAGCCAGTGAGCTCCGCCTCACTGTCTTGAGCCTCCTAGCCGCGCCAAAGTGTCAATCCGGCGAACGCCTGCGCCCCCACCCTCTCGCCTCTGCCCTTTAGCTTCCGCATCTTCGTCCTTCCCACGGCCACTTCAGCGGTAAAAGAAAAGTCAATTTGCCTAATCTCGCTCTAAACTGCCCTAAATGTGCCACGTCAGTCCCGAAACCGCTAAGTGGGGTGATTTATCTAGTATTTGGGATTTCGGGGTTAAAAATTAACGGTTTTCATCGACTTCAGGGGGTTATGCGCCCCAAGAGATACATTTGAGGGTGAAGTATGGACTTTTTTCATTTCAAAACACTACGGCGGGATACCGACCACACTGTCCACTGGGAGCCATCCTTTCGTTTTCGCGTTAACTCTCCTAATTGTTAATTAAGCCCTATGACTCTCTTAGAACGGCATGAAACTTTCCTTGTTTGACAAACGTAACAGATTTGGGTTAAACTTTTGCATTTTAGAATACTCTTTTCAAATTTTACGAACTTTTAAAATCTGAGGAAAACTTTCACAAAATTAGTAGATTTTTCTAATGAACCATTGACATTTTGGGATAAACTTTTAGTTTTTTTCTAACCGGATTAGAATTTTGATAGGAATTTCCATTTTTCTAAATGAACTTTAAAAAATTAGGACATAATTTCATTTTTCTAAAATAAACTTTTAAATTTTTGCCAATGACTTTTGACTTTTTGGGTACAGACTTTCGAAAGATTGCTCGGACTAACTTTTAATAAAATTTAAACAAATTTATTTAGAAGGAGCAAAAGAGATAGAGTAAAGATTAAGGAATGGGACAGATGTAGCTTTCATGGCTATCAAAGGTCGCTTCAGGGAGTACGTGTTTAGGAGGTGAGAAATTGAAGGAGGTGGGCGCACTGCCGCACATGCGGATTGACCGCACCAAGGGGTCCCCCGCCGGCGGAGGTTTACCGTTTATCGTAGAAATAGCGCAGCTAGGAATATAATATTATATCTTGAAGAAAAAAGGGCACATCTGTCCATTACTTATTCGGGATACTTCTAGCACGTGTGATCATCTCGTCGCCATCGAGAGAACCAGCGCCGTTCTTACGGGAGAAGAGGATGGATCTATTCCTGACAAAAAGGGTTTGGGTCATGCATGGTTCAGGTTGCGAGGCTTCTGGTGTTTGGGGGTAATTTGCAAAAAAGCAATGCTGAAAGCGGACGCTTAAGTGCACATCTTTCTAAAGCTGAGTAAACACGCACGATTGCAATCAGAAGGCTGTGAATCACCGGATGCATGGATACATCATACAGGGACGACCCAATATTCATAAGTTAATTACGATGCCTTATAGTTAAGTCTGAGTACATCTGCTGTCAAAAAAAAAGTATGAGTACATCTATATGACCTTTATTGAAATAGCGTAGCTAGGAGTCTCACAGCTGGAAGGACGTCTTCTTTGTCGTTCTAGAATCACGAAGTCTCGTATATATTTGCTAGGATTGAAAGAGCAACACCAAGTGCTCTGAGTAGTGAGTATACAATGTGTAGTGAGTCAAGTGAGACCTCTCTGGCTAAGAAGCCACATTTTTTCCAGTAGAATGGTAGAATGGGAATGGTAGTTATCAGGAATTGAAGCTACAGATGCAAAGAACTACGCTGACCTAATCGGTACTGAATCGCTCGGCTCCCATTTGTCGTCTGCTGCGACGCTGGCGCAGCACGAACTCGGGAAGGGAGATGCACGCCGACGCAGCTATCTACCATGAGGCGGTAGGAACTGGCAAACGTTACAGCACCTCTTCTTCGTCCTCGAGCTGCCTCACGCATCGAGGTCGATCAAGAAACACAGGGAGCCGAGACGATTTTGGTGTACCTTTTCCTTTTCTCTTTATTCTCTGTCTTCAATCGATCAATACCGATTACATGCCTCATATAGCAGCCAATCTCAGGCTGGTAGTTGGCTTTGTCATCCGGACACCTCCTATTCCCGAGACACCGTTCAAAGATACAAGTGTGCAAACATATTCTCTTCTTTACTTGCACTTGCCATCAAACCCTTGTTTATAACTGTAGTTAGTTGTCTGCACCCAACACCTATAAAATGAGTAACATTTCCAGAAACTGATAGTCTGGAAATGGTAGGTAACAGGAATTCCAACCCCTCCAGGAAGTGACATCCTCGGATCTTCCAGGCTTGACAATACCTCAGTGCTGATACCATAGCAATAGCATGAGAAATATTTCATGTCTTTTTTAGTCGAGATTGAATGTGATAACATAGCAGTCGCATGAGAAATGTTTCATGTCTTTTTTAGTCGAGATTGAATGTTTCATGTCTTAAACCTGATTGCAGGTGGTGCTCCATGCATGCCATGCTAGCTTTGAAAAATCATATGGTTCTACCTATCTTAACTGTTGGGGAATTAACAAGTTAATTAAATACCTTCATTTGTGTTGTTCCTCGTTTACAAAAGCTACATATTATCAGACATGATCAGTTTGGAAATGGTAGGTAACAGGAATTCCAACCCTTCCAGCATGTGACACCCTCGGATCTTCCAGCTCCAGCCTCGACAAATGTCTCAGGGTTGATAGTCTGATACACAGGGATCTCTTGAGAAATTTTCGATGTATTAAAGCTGATTGTGCGCAATTACAAACTTCATGTTGAAGGATGCTTGGCATGTACTATGCTGGGAGAACCTGTTGGAACTTGGAAGCCGTTGTCATATGTAGCGCGTTTTTTTTTACTTTGTGATGTTTGCCTACCGTCTCTCTCATAGAACGTTTTAATAAATAGCGATGTGTGGTTGTTTGGTTGGAGGTTTCTAAAAAAAAACCTTGTGCAGAAGCCTGAAGAGCAATGAAATCTCCTAAGAATAGCGAACTTAGGTCGGGGAAATAAGTCAAGTTAAAACAACTGAACACTGAGCACACCCATTGGCTATAAATGTTGTTGAATGCAGCTTTCTCCAAAAAATAATATATTTCACCTATAGGTTCTGTTGAAGACTTCAAAGGTTGCTTCAGCCAAGTGAGTGAACGTGTGTGAAAACCAAACAAAGGGGCAAGGTGAGTTGCACTGGTCCTTCTTCAGAGTTGGGTTACACGCATCTGCTGCATTTTTTCCTTGCACGGTACGAATAGGAAGCATCAGGAATATCAAAATCCCGAGAGATGGTTTAATTATTCGTTTTGTCATCAGAGATGGAGTGCCGGAGTCGGCTTGGGATCCTTACTTGTTAGAAAGTCGACTCTATTGTTTAGAGGTTTTCTAGGACACAATTTACCAGTACCCTAGAGCAACAGTAATGAATCAGATCATTACTTCTGTTGCTAAGGCGGTCGGGTATAGATAGATGTGGAGCTACAGGATTGGCATGGACAGGGCCAGGATGGCCTGACGAGGGGCTGGAGCGATCTGTTGGACAAACAAATACTGCTCATTTTGATTCTTAGTATTGATAAATCTGGGACATTGGATCAATTCGGTGTATGGCTCGTATTAACCGGTCCGTACAGTAAGAAAAAGCTCATTATTTACAGTTAATAACTCCTAAATTCCTAATACATATTCTACGAAGCGCTATATACAAATAGCGCAGCTAGGAATCTTATATCTTGAAGCAAAGCGAGTGCATCGTGCGACTACAAAATTTGCTAGTAATAAATACTGATCGATATATCCATCAGCCTGAGTTTGGCTTATGGATCTGCCATAGTGAAATCTTCGGACAAAGAGGAAATGATCCGTTGTTGTGCTAACTCTTCATCCCGATATTTTTTTTTTGGGGAACGGTATCCCGATATTGTTGGGTTCCGACATGTAACAACATGTCTTCCTTTTCAATATCAAATCGCTTCCACGCAGGCATGGGAGGTATCAGGATGAAATCATCGATCCCTTGCAGCATTATTGGGTACAACAGTGCTCCAGCCGTCCGGTCCATCTCATTTTTCTGATGGACATTAAGTCAGGGGATATACAAGAGGAACAAAATGGCGCGCATCAATTGATGCAGAGCCGGGGCATTTCCTCTTAGAAAAAAACAACATAGAGTCTAATTAGGTTAAAGAGATAATCAGATGAATGCAAATTATGCAATGACAATGGAGACGCACAAGACGTTCTAGGTTCTGGCTTCTCATCCACATTTGCTCATCGAGCTCAAAGGCTGCAGGGGCCGACCGCGGCAGCAGCATGGAGCACGGCCACAGGTGGTTGATGTGGGCTCGTCCAGATTCAATTCTGCTAAGATTTACATTGGTTCCTGCTTCGTCATTTCCAAGTTTCAAAAGGTTTGGTCAGATTTCGCCCAAAATTCGTCCAAATTGTCATAAACTTAAAATTTTATTTGTTAATTTCGGACCAATCTCGTTCTGAAATAACCGAATTTCACCCATCTTGTTGTTCAAAAAAAAAAAAAAACGAAACCCAAAACCCTGCCAGGCGTGGGTCGGCCAGCACGTGTTGCCGTGGCGTGGGGTGCTGATGGATGGTTTAGAGGTGCAGCGAGTGCATGGCGGTGCTGCTCCGGCATGTGATAAGTGACGATCTGTTGTGCTGCGGCGTCCTTTGTGGTTTACCTGCGACGAATGGTTAGCTATGTTCCTGCCTGCTTGCGAACTCTTGTCTGGAGGCTTGTTCGAGTGTGTTGTCGTCGGTGGCAAGTTCACAGGACTATCTTCTATTTTGTTCGGCTGTATCTGCTAAGGGTAGAAAGTTTCTTTAATGTTTGGTTGTGCAACGTTATTTGAGTGCATCACAAAAGACATCCGCCAGTTACGCAAATTCTGCAGATGTTCCAGCGCAGAAAAAAAAAAGATTCTGCAGATGAACCCGACAGATGTTGTCGCATGCAATTCACAAGTGCTTCGCCGATGGCTTCCATATGCATGCTTTTCCAGGTTTGGAGCGAGAGGGATGGCTCCATCAGGGGAGATGGGCTGGGCGGGCTCATTTATTTATGTTTTCGAAAAATATTGGTACAATTTTGCCCTCCACGACAATATAGATTAATATGGACTTTTGGATCTAGTAAAACGGACGTTTCATGATGATTTGATGGTACCCTGAAAGATCCCAACAACATGAGCCTGAAAAACTCTGAGCAAACAATTGGTTCTTACGTAGAATGTAAGTTAATTTACAACTTTTACAATGGTTGGCGATTTTAGGAACCGTCCAACCTATTTGATCCAACGGTGGAGTACTAGAAAGTACTAAAATAAAAGTACTGGAAAGTACAAATATTAATGATTTATTTTGTTAACTTAATCAGAAGATTGCCGTCGAAACCACTACCCCGTCTCCCTGTCCCAGTCTCTCACCCTCTTCGCTCTCTCGATCTGCATCTCCGCCCACTCCCCGGCCTCCCCCGTCTCGCCGGCGTGGCCTCTGGCCCGACCCGCGACCGCCTGCGTGCCCCCCGTCGCCCCCACCCCCGGGCTCCCCCGTCCCAGTGGCGCGGCCCGCCTCCGCCCCCACCCCCGGTCTCCCCCGTCTCGGCCCCACGCCCCCGTTCCTCTCCCCGGCCTCCCCCGCTCCTCTCCCTGGCCTCCCCCGTCCCGCCGGCGTGGCCTCTGGCACGACCCGGCACCGCGCCCCCGCTCCTCTCCGTCGCCCCCACCCCCGGGCTCCTTCACGCAGGCAAGGTAGCCTTTTCCTTCACGCAGGAGATGAACTCCTTCACCTGTTCCTGCCAAACATGTCACCATTTAATTTCAGCACATAGTTGCATATGTTACCGAAGATGAATTTGTTAATTAGTTAATTGTGTTTCTTAGAACATGATTTCTTTTTTCTGTTTTTGCATGGCTCAGAACATGATTTCGCCTTCAATGTTTCATTATAACTATGGTGGGATTCAGGCTAAAACGCAAAATGTAACATCTGAGGGCGATTCAGATGGTGATAATGATATCGTCATTGTGTCAAGCTGAAACATAGCAGAATACCTGCCCAAAGCTACATAGGTCAGGCATTTTTTCAACTCAAAGCCACGTAACATTTGTTTTCTCTCTTTCATGACTGGGATGTTCTCCTCTTTGCGCCAAATGTTGAGTAAGTATTCTGCAATTGTTTAGTACAATATTTGGCATAACCTTGTCTAAACAATCCAGGATCACTTTGTCTTGATCGTATCAGAGTTCATATATATTCCATGGAAATACACGAAAGAATGAGTAACTAAACGAGCAGCTACAAGGTATGATACTTCATGCACTCCATCTATAACAATTAAGTACACTCATAAACCGAGGACTCATACAAGGAACAATTAAGGAAGCATGCATGTACTACTGTCACCCATAACTTATCTTATAATTAAGTACACTCATAAAGTGAAGAACATATCGTTTCAAATTGTCACTCCTTATGAACCTCACAGTTCCTTGTATGGGCTCTTTGTATGGCGTCCTGGTTGGGTTTTCTTGCGTGCTCTGCCCTCTACACGTTCAGCGATTGCATTTGTGGCAAATTGCTCTATCACAGCGACATGACTAGTAGGTTTAGGTGGCGTAATCTTCCTTGGGCATCCACGTTTCCGCTTTAGGCAGCCGGATGTCTTGGATTTGCTAGCATCATGCAGAGGGTTATTTTTTTTGCTGGCAGCATCTGGAGGGCTGTTCTCCTTGTTGTTGGCAGCATCTGGAGGGCTAATCTCCTGGACATCGTCGTCTGCAGCATTGGGTTGAACAAGCTTTGCAATGCTTGCTTCGTAGGCCGTCTTCTGTAGAGCAGAAAGTGGTGCGTTAGTTGTATTGTGCAAACGTGAAAGATTAAATATTGATGAACCGAATTGCCGGTTGTGTAGCACTAATCGTTATTGGATTCTTATAGGATTCTAGCCGAAGCCGGTTACGATCTGAACGCAGCAGACTTGAACATATTTCCAGCTGAAAATATGTATCTGTGACTAAATATGATAGCAGCACATATGTAAGCGTAGCAAAATTAGTAACTAGAAGAGTGGAAACAAAATTAGTGTTTTGCTCACCTGTGTGAAATCTTCGGCCATCTTTTCCCCGTCCCATGACAACATGTATTTTAGTGTGTATGCACCACAAGAATGGCTGCAATGTGAAGTTTAAGCTCAGTAATCTTTAGTAGTTCAGAAATAATTTGTAATGCTACATGTACCCGTCTGTCTGTTGTGGTATGTTGGTATATCATGCTTTATTCCATTGAGAAATGTTGATGGGCACTGGTGCTTGTACTAAGCCGCACTTGACTGCATCTTCGATGCACGTCTCAATAGACTCCATTAGGCTAGTTTCCTTGGCCTCGTCACGAAGGTGTGGTATAGAGTTGAGGACCTGAATCTCTTCCCTATCGAAATTCAATACCAGTAGAAGCCAGTGGGAATCATGTACATTCAATGGGATTTGTACCTGTGGTGAAATTTATGTTGTCTAAGGTTAGGTACGAATTCGGATATGCACAATAAAAATATAGTTTTGTAGGATCGACGAGATGAAATGCTGCATGTAGTTTCAGATTATGAAATAGGAAAACGGAACACGCATACCTTTCGGTGTCATACAAGTTTCTTTACTATGCGATCAAGCCAATTGGTATCTCATTCGCGAGTAATACCCCCACTTTGCCCTAACAACTTCCTCGTTTCTTTTGGGTATACGACTGATGTAGTATCCGTCTCTACATTGCTAATGTATGCGTATGCATGAATAACCTGCAAAAGTTGCAATCATGTAATATGCCACTAGTTGGTATAGTCATAGGAATTTGCAATGTTACGGGATTACCTCATCGAAAATGAATCCGCGGGTGACATTAGGCCTTAGTAGATGAACTTGAAGGACAGTCTCTCCAACGTCAACTACTTTATCCAGGGGGCAACTTTGGCGGATGAAAGCCGCGACCTCTATGTCTTCTTGTGTCAACATGTAGTCATTGTCGAATACAGGCATGCATGGTGGGGTGAGTTTGTTGGTGACATCTTTCTCCAGGTGCTTGTTGATTTCCATGTGATCATCACGGGGTGTTGTAGCAGCAGTCCTAGATGGTTCAAAACGAGGAGTTGGTGCAACCTTGCCATTAATAATGTTGTCTTGTTCCTATAAGAATGATTGATCATAAATTTGTTCATATTAGCAAGGAATATATGCCTACAATTCTCACCTGGACAAATGCAGCCATAGACGTTGGTTGCGTGTTGCCATGAACCATTTTCCTAAATCTCTGGACCATGAAATACATGTAATGAATATATATCCAGGATGTTACATGGGAAGATGCATTTTAAACCGATGTTAGTAGTATCAGATACCTAGAATTCTCTTTTGACCTCGATGAGTTCATCCTCCACCTTAGACAACCTTGTTTTGGTAGCATTTTGTGTCCTAATTTCTCCGACCTCCTCAGTCAAGGCGAGAATTCTGGAATCAATTTTGTACTCCATGTCCAGTAGTTGTCTGCCTATTTTTCTCTTAATTTCTAGTCTTTGCCTGGAGATAGTTTGCATTATCGCGTCCATCTGTCACATAAATATCGACATATAATGTACTAAACTAAATGTGTAAGTTGAGTGCGAGATTTTATGGTACTGAACAGAGTGTGATTTAGTTGGTCATACTTGTTGGTTGCTAATACCAAGATATCCTTGTTGTGCTTCGAAGCTGAAATCTCCATCCGCGTGTATCTTTTCATTTGCTGGCATGGTAGGTTGAGCATTGGGAATGTTCATCCGTCCATTGTCATCACAAATGTTCATCGTAACCTTGCAAAAGGTAGAATGAATCAATCATAAGAATTAAATAAGCTAAAATGAAATAGTTGTGCATATAAAAGTACCTCTCCTCGATCTGGTTCTCCACTAACATAGGCCGCCACTCTTAGTGCTGCGTTGCCTTCATCCCATCTTGCCATCAACGGAGGGGATATAGGATCATAGGAGACCGGCCCAGCATGGACATGCTCCCAGTACCAGAACTACATAAAAGTGGTAGTTAATATACTGAACTTACTCAGGGATATTTGTGGAGTTTATGTACTGATTGTGTTTTACTGTAACAATACTTACTTGTAGCAAAGGTAAATTTCCTTGAAGGCTTGTTCGGTCTAGGTATTGAAAATTCCGGATGGAATCGAACAAGTGAGCCAATGTGAAACATCCCCAGTTAAATTTGGGAATGTGTGCCACATCCTTAACCAGGGCCAAATATTTGCGGTCCACATAGTCGTTTGATGTCGGTGCTAAAATAATACCAATGGCATACGGAACGAAATGCCTGATGAAGTGATCATCAGGAGTTGTGGAGGTTTTGATCAGGGTCTCAAGGGTTGTCAGCATTAGTCTATTGTCAGTCTGGTAAGCATGAAACAAGTCCATGTTTGCTGATCCTTGTCCTTCTATATGTTTATAGATATCCTCCCCTTGAATCGGAATGTCCATTATTCGGTCATAGGAATTTCCTGTCCACACAACTGAAAGGTTTTCGTCGGGTAGATGCAGCGCTTGGCAAGTCTCACTAGCATTATTCGTCGTAAAGACGTTGGCTTCATTTGCATGAGCCCTCCAAGTCGGGTTTTTTTTTCTGATGGCCGCCTTGTGGGCAGGTGACAAACCTTGACAGGTATTTGCAAATCTAGTTGGCGAGCATACCAACTTCATTTTTGCAAATTTTACAGAAAGTTCCTGCAACACACATGAATTATTTGTAAGGCTAAAAAAAATTTGTGTGTAAAAATGCACCGAGAGGATTCAAATAATACCTCTTCTGTTTCTTCATCAGGTGGTAATCCTGTGTCCGCAACAATTTGAGTAGAAGTATCCATCTTATTTGTTTCCTGTAAAGCTATACCCCTAAACTGTATTTGTTTGCAGGGAGGAACTGTGACTGCCAGGACAAACAATTATGGGGCAAAAATTTGGTTTTGAAGCAGAGAAAACTTGACAAACAACAGTCTTTTGTTGTTTTTACTTTTTCTTGCTGATGTTTCCGAACTACAAACACATTCTGCAGTACTCACAGACCTGTGTGGAACTCAGTGAGTAAGCTGCAAGTTTTCTCTGCTTCCTTTTGTTAGTTTTTGTCCAATGATTATGGAGCTGTGTAGATTTACAGATAATGGTTTCCTCGATTGATTATGGAGCTGTGTAGATTTACAGATAATGTTTATGAATTTGCAGGAAAAGAAAGTCTTAGTGGAAACAAATGGGCCTCATATTGCACGTATATCTGTTTTTGAGGTATGCTGCTAAGTGCTAACTGCATTATTTTCTGAAAGCATTCCACACACATATGCTTCAGCATAAGCAAATTATTGGCATGAAGGCTTTGAAGATTTTTTAAATTGCAAGCCGAAACAACATTTTGATCCAGTGAGATTTTTTTGAAGCTTTGAAGATTTGGTTTTGAAACAGTACCTTTCAGTGCGGCGTGAGATGATGTCGGTCCTGAAGTGGTGACGCTAGAATGAGACGAGAGGTGCGATGAGAGGAAGACGCCGGAGCCCGGATCCGATCAGTGTGTTCACTCGAGGTGGGCGGCGCGAGTGCGGCAGTCAGGCTCCTGATGAGGTCACCCGGGGTTTTCTTGGGTTCGCCAGCCAGTTTTTGTGTAGGTTAGAAGCGAACTTGTAATCCCGAAATAAATGGAAAGGATCATGCAATCCCGTAGAGATGCGTTTTTTCAGGTGATTTCACTTGCCGTGATTCAGGAGATTTCAATTACCGTGATTTATTTCCTTAAAAAAATGACAGTTATTTCTGGAGGCAACGAGCCCACTATATCCCCACCTCTCTGTTTTGTCCTTTCGTGCTGGGCTTTAAGAGCAGGCCAGTTGGGTCATTTATTTGTCTGTGTTTTTTTTAATTCAAATCTATGTGTTGCGTACCATACGTATCTAGACGCTCTTTAAAAATAGATACATTTATTTAGACAAATTTGAGTCAAAAATTTAGAGTAAGAGGGAATACAAGCCATCCCGAACCAGACATGCACAATTGGTCATGCAAAAACAGAACTAACACTATTAGACATCCGAAACCATGACTAGCACTATTGATCATTCGGAACCATGACTAGCATTATTGGACATCCAGAACCATGACTAGCAGTACTGGTCATCCGGAACCATCACCAGCACTATTGGACATCCGGAGCCATGACCAGCACTATTGGTCATCCGAAACCATGACGAGCACTATTGCTCATCCGAAACCATGACTAGCACTATTGGTCATCCGGAACCATGACTAGCACTATTAGACATCCGAAACCATGACCACCACTATTGGTCATCCGAAACCATCACCAGCACTATTGGTCATCCGAAACCATGACGAGCACTATTGGTCATCCGAAACCATGACCAGCACTATTGGTCATCCGAAACCATCACGAGCACTATTGGTCATCCGAAACCACGACTAGCACTATTGGACATCCGAAACCACGACTAGCACTATTGGACATTCGAAACCATAACTAGCACTATTGATCATCCGGAACCATCACTAGCACCATTGGTCATCCGAAACCATGACTAGCACTATTGGACATCCGGAACCATGACTAGCACTATTGGACATCCCGAACCATGACTAGCACTATCGGACATCCGGAACCATGACTAGCACTATTGGACATTCGAAACCACAACTAGCACTATTGATGATCCGGAATCATCACAAGCACTATTGGTCATCCAGATCCATGAGTAGCACTATTGGACATCCGGAACCATGACTAGCACTATTGGTCATCCGGAACCATGACTAACACTATTGGTCATTAAATGAATTCGTTGAGTCCTGTCGCGGCTCCAGGATCGCAACATGTGCAATTCAATGCTATGACCGATAGCAGTGGTGTTATGTATTTGAGTGAACCAATAATTTTCTAAATTTTCATCGGAACTCAAAAATACACGTACTTCCTCCGTTCCATAATTCTTGTCTCAAATTTGCCCAAGAATGGATGTATCTATTCCTAAAAGGTGTCTAGATACATGTAAAATTATGGGCGTAGGAGTACATCTCTTTTTTTTTATCTATTCATAATTCTTGTCTCAAATTTTTAGCTCTCGATACACTAGTACAACGTAGGAGTACATCTCTTTTTTTAATTCGGAAAAAAAAATCCTGGGAAAAAAAGAGAATCCTGGGAATACACTAGTACAACGTAGGAAAAAAAATAGATCTACTCCAAGTCTATCACGATCAGGGGAGATTCTCACGGAGAGGATCCTGGGATTTGTTCCGCCTATTTAGCTAGGAAGCAACTACGCCCGCAGTTTTGTTTCCCCACGACCTGCACGGCTGCACGGTCCTGCGCGTTCGATCGCAACTCGACTCCCATAGAATGCAACCACCATCGTCTGCCCTCGGCCTAGTCCCGCCGCCGTTCCCGCCCCTGCTTCACCGGCCGACGCTGGCGGCCTCATCCGGTAAGCCCCTCCATCTTCTGGCATGCCAAATCCGTCCGAATCTCATGCTTGACAAACAATACAAATTCAATCAAATACCTGATCAACATGTGGACTATTGCATCTACTTGATTTCTGATTTTGATTGAAAGCATGCTGAAACAAATATTATTTTCATGTGATCTAACGTTGTAGGGACCATGGATTCAAAATCTTTGCTCGATGAGATGGACAAGAAGATGCACTTGGAGAGGGAGGAGATGGACAAGAAAGTCAGCAACGAACGTGCAGCTGTTGACAGGGTGATAAAGCATGAGCGGGACAAGATGGATCTCAAGATCAAGCAAATCGATGCAGAGACGGATAAGAAGTTGACGTTGGATCGTCAACAAATGGACATTAAGGTAAAGCAAGAACATGCAGCCTTGGATCGTGCATTGAAGCTAGAGTGTGATAAAATGGTCAAGGAGATAAAGAAGATCCGTAAGGACATGGATCAGAAGTTGCGGCAGGTGCGGGATGAGATGGACCACACTGTACAGCTTGAGCGTGCAAAGATGGACTCTAGGAATATGCAGGCACGTGTAGACATTGATCAAAAATTGCAGCACGATCGTCAAGAGATGGATTCAAAATCTTTGCTAGAGCAAGTCCGCATGGGAGCCAAGATAACTCCAAAGGTATATTTCTATTTTTAATACTTTCGTCATCTTGTCACCAGAAGTGATACCAAAACCAGTTTATAACCATTGCAGGCTACCACCGAGCAAATACAGTTGCATAGCCCTCCACCTGAAGAACCGGTCTCATATTTTCTCCCGATAAGTATGTCGAACCGATGCGATGCACATCTGAAATCATGTATGGAGATTTTTATATTATGATAAACATTAAATAATGGAATGAATAAATGTTATATGTACGAACTTCTAATGGAATTTAGTGTTACCGTGGATGGGGAAATTTCTTATAGTCCGAAAGGATACTTCGGAGGACGTACCGGTTACATGATTGTTAGGGAACCTGACGTTGTGGAGTGGTCGATGATGATGAACCATTTGCGTGTTCATGGTTATAAAGGGGAGGCCGATTTGTACTACCTTGAGCCTGGTTGCATACCACCTGACGGAATGGTCTTAATGTCAGGCCCAGAGCATGTAGAACAAATGATGCAGGCTCTGAAGGCAAAAAGAAGTGTCAGTTGTACATCATCAGGAATGGTTCACAGTCAGATGATTGTGATGATGGCATGAATGAAGAGGTTACTTATCTTGCAAATGTTGTACATTTTCTACTACCTTACTTCTATGTTGATTGTGATACTTTTTATGTTTCTGCACAGGGTCAATTCGACCATTTTAATTCGTGGGAGCCCATCGATAGATGGGACGAAGGGCACATGCACAAACATGGAGCAGCTCCACAAATGGAGCAACCAGCATCGAAATCTCATAAGAAGGCGTTGACTTATAGCAGTGGCGATGAGGACTTGGACTCATAATCATTCCGCATTGAGAGAGAACTAGATGTTTAAATGGTTTTTTTAGCACGGTCTGAGTTTTCGACACTATCCATAGTGACATTTACTACAGCTTATGTTTTGCAGCCAGTGATTGCTTGTAATTGCTGTTTTTTATGGGCTATTTTCAGCATATGTTTTGCAACCAGTTTTCTTCATCATTAGTGTGGAATAAGCATTCTTTTGTGTAAATGGTTCAGATATCTAGTATTTTTTAGGTTCCTTGCATTTTTAGGTAAAGGTAGCCCCATGGATAGGTTATTTTGAGGGGGAGAAGTTTTGACCATTCTCGAGTTTTTTTAATATGTTGTTGCAACATCTTGAGGTCAGTCCTAGCAAAAATCAAATAATGACAGCAACCGAAAAGTCAAGTGCTCTATATATAAATCATACAATTTTCCGACCTAATGAACAACACCAGATATATCTACGCAATTTTCCGACCTAATGAACAACACTTCTATATACCGACAGTGTTGTTTACATCAAAACTGGATGTGATCTTGTTTGTCTTTGGGGGCAACGCACTGCCATAGAGCTCTGTATGATTCAATCTCTCTTGCATCTATTCCGAGCAAGCGAAGATTTCGTGCATATTCCTGCCAAAAGAAAAATGCAAAGGAACATGTCAGCAACAGTGCCAGGCGCATAAAATATACTCTATAACATATTAAATCCTATAAACTGTCAACAATTTGCTTGCTATCTTCTGTATTCGCATGTGTGGGCAAATGTTTAGTGTAGAATACTGGAAGTAGAAAATTTGGCCAGAAGAAGCCGGTGAAAGTTAAAAGGTTGAGCATTGGGAGGAAAAACGGTTAGCAAACCTAAATATCAAGAAATAGCTGCATGCAGATCTTGTCAGTGTCAGATATTACGTTACCAGAGGCATCAGTACTAGCTCCTACTTGTCTTTGTGCACCTTGGCGCAGTCTTTGCAACGAAGATTCAGTTTTCCTTGCCTTCATATTGAAATGAATTCATATGAGTAACTCAATATCAGAGTCGAACTTTTATAGGCAGGCGGTTATCTTGTCTGTTGATCCACAGCGCAGCTTAGTTTTATCATCTTCTGATAAATAGTGCACACGGTCTCCTTCAAGAAACACCTAAAACAAAGGAAAATCTCAGAATAATAACATGGCACAGGATGAAAACAGCATATATACAGGAAACTGCTGGTTTTGACATCAGTATAGGCACATACAAGAACATCGTAGTCATGCAATATGGCCTATTTCCTGATACAAAGACAAGATCGATACAAAAAAAGATATTAAGCTAAACTAATATTGGTTCAACATGAAATCCATATCTGCACATACATGTTTCAATTATCCACTCCTAGAGCTTCCTGAACTGTTAAATACTCCTTGACTGCTTCTTTTCAAACATAACGGTACTTACCACGGCTTAAAAACAGGCTTTTAGAGGTAGTAGAAAAAACCAGAGTTCTCCGACTGATTTCTCATTAAGTAGCTGAAGAAGCCATATGCATCTGTGTCTCCAAACACAATGCTCAAAACTGATCAGCTATTATAACTGTCATTGGTACCAGAATAAGAATGACTGCCATTGCCTAGTTACATCGCGAACAATCAAATGTTTTAGGCTGCAGGTTTCAGTCTTGTAGATGACAAATTCTGATGTAACAAACAATGAAACAACTATGGAATTCATTCCCCCATGCCTAACTTGCAATCAGAACCATGCATAAATCCTACTTACAGTACAGCTAAAACATAAGAAAGATAATTAACACCATGCACGAAGGCGGACGAATTAATCCAGGAAGGAAGCTAAAAATTAATCCACGGATGACAGCTTCTTGTCCTATACAAAAAAATAAAAAATAAACACGATGCACTGTACTAACTAGTAATCCGCATGCATAAATCAACTTTCCAGTTATTTCGTACCTCTTCCCACTTGGAGCATTTGTGCCAATTGTGACCCTCCTATCTGCAGTTGCCGCATTTCACCGTTGATCTCTTCCGCTTCCGTGGCTTCAGTCTTTTCTTCGGTGCACCTCGGCCTTGCACATGCACAGGATCCAGAACCTTTTCCAAGTCTCCAGAATCAACTTGCGCCGTTTGTGGCAGCACCGGACCATACCTCATGCATTCCTTGTGACCACTGGATGATTTCTTGTTGTCAGCTTGTACATTCAAACCAACTTCAGACGATCATATGCTTCAACGGACTGAGATGCCAGGAAGCATGCCGCGTGACTCAAATTCCACAGCTCACGGTACCTCTTCAGGCTTACCGAATAATCATACAGGTTGTTTTTTCTTGTCTTAGGAAATGCAGCTTTTGCACTCATCGTCCACCTGGTTGGAACACAACACTTGGGAAGTCGTTCTTCTTGTAATATTCCTAAAACGTAAAGTATGTGGGAACATGGTGTGCCTAAGCATTCCAGCTTACGGCAAGAACAGGAAATCCTGTCCAAAGAACCTTCTTTCACCTCACAATCCACTTGGAACTTCTTCTCTCTTCTATCCTTCTTAGCCACAACATACGTAATCAAATTATCTGCATCTAGTATCTCAATCATGGTACAGTTACTTGCAGCATTTGTACTCCATCTGACCAACGCAAACATTGCAGGAGTGAAAACTTCTGCAGCATGTTTCTCGAGACTTGAAGCATCAACCTTTGTAAATGGTACGGACTACAAGGCCACAATGTCTAGGATCGCCTCATTTAAGCGTGGTGTCGAAAGGCAACGCTCATAATGTTCTAGCATTTTAAACAATGTCATGCTACCATCAAGATGGGTATGCAGAACAGAGTTCAGGCTCTCGCTCCTCTGATTACTACTCAATCCTAGGAAACAGTGTCCCACCAAATATGGGGCACACCACAGCTTCCTCATCTGATACATCTGATGCAACCACGACTCCTCACTTGTTACTTTAGTCCTTTCTAAGAAATCCAGCCATTTTTTCTCATGCTCTTCTATGGGAGAGCAATCATATATAAAAGATCTAAATTCTTCCTTAACCAAATCATCACCAAGATGACGTACGATGTTCTGCTGAATGTGCCATACGCACAACCTATGAATCGTGTCAGGCCAGACCACCCTTATCACTCTCTGCATTGCCAGGTCCCCGTTGGTGATCACAGATATCGGGTGCTTCTGGGCCATGGCAGTAGAAAAGGTCCGTAGCATCCACTTGTAGGACTCGCTTGTTTCATGAGAAATAATACCACATCCAAAAACAACAGTGCTGTGGTGGTGATTCAGTCCAACAAACGGCACAAAGGGCAGGTTGTACTTATTGGTCCTGTACGTGCTATCAAAAACAACAACATTGCCAAAAACCTCGTAGTCAAGCCTGGATTGACTATCGGCCCAAAACAATCCCTTGAGATGCCCCTCTCCATCGACCAAGTAGTTGAAGAAAAAATTTGGATCTCTCTCCTGGCGCGCCATCATGTGACAGATCACCGCTTGGGCATCACCGGCAGTGACTGTTTCCTGCTTATAGAGATGGCAGAAATTATAAATGTCCCTTGTGGTACATCCAACTTCATCATATCCACGGTACTGCATCACCAGGATATCCATGATTTTATGTTTGCGGAGCCTAGCTATTTCCATCTCTACATGTCCGCTTTCTGCTCATCGCTGATTCTTTTGTGAGAACGCAACAGACAAGCAAGATCTCGTGGGGCAAGAGGATAGGTGTGCTCATCGATGAAATCCCACGAACCAACGCCCTGTTTCCTTGACTCTTAAAATGACCAATTTGGGTCGACACCCAACACGAGTGAGATTGCGTGGCCTCCTCTTCCTGTCTTCTCTCTTCATGTGCTTCTCTTCATGCGAACCTTCATGACTACAGACAAATTTCCTCAGAATTATCTCCTCGTTGGCTTCATCCCACTAAACATAGCTTTTCCGCACACTAAAACCTTTTTCAAGAGCATAACTGTTATAGAACTCGAAACCATCATCCTCGCTACCAAACGTCCTCTCGACGATGTCAAGGTACTCATCAATGGACTCATCAACCATGTCTTTAATCACATACAAATCAAGATTATGTCATGAAAGCGAACCAAAACAGGAACTCTAAAACGGCATTATTGCATTGGAATTATGGAATTTCAATGGATTGAGTTCATCAAGAGCAAGAAATTAACGTAATAATCGATCTTTAAGAAGAATTCGGTCATGCGAGAAAGCTCAGCGTGCATGAAAAAAGGGTACAAAGTGCCTGATTTTTTGGATTTAATTTTACAAGAAAAAAAAAGAAAATGGAAATAAATGTTACCTCGGCGGTGGCGGCAACCAGGGCGGCGCCAGGTGACGCTCGACGAGGGCGGGGCCGCCGGATCCGGACGGGGGTGGTCGTCGGCAGCCAGGATCCGGCCGGGGGGGGGGGGGGGGGACGGGGGCAGCGACGCGGGCGGAGCGCATGGCGGCCGCCCGAGGGGAGCACGCGGCGGCGCCGGCACGGACGGAACGCGCGGTGAGGGCCGTGCGGTCGGCGGGTGGAGGGGAGGCGTCGGCGGTGGCGCGAGGGGAGCAGGTGGGAGGCGGCGCGCCGGCCCGAGGGGAGGAGGCGGTGGCGGCGCGAGGTGGACGGGGGGAGGAGGCGGCGGCGGCGCGAGGTGGACGGGGGCTTTTTCACACGTGAGTTGAGTCGAGCAGGAATAGGTCGGGGAGACGCGGAGTCAGCGCCTTAGCGGCGGGGAACGGACGCGAACTTCCAAAGGGAGGTACCCATGTTACCCATTGTGGGGCCTTTTATGGTGCCATATGAGTAGCGGGCAAGTCTAGGCTAAGCCTGATGGCGTGATTGCTGAAATGGCCTAGTCATTATTGTTTCCTTGATGTTTTAGTTTATTCATTGATACAATTGGGTTGTAAGCTCTGGGAGAGCAAATTCTTTAAATCGATTGGATGATATCTGGTTCATTCATTAGTTCCTTTATTTAATACTGATGGCTTGTTATGTTCTGAAATGTATGTCGCATTTACTTAATTATGTTGCTACTTCCTCGCTTCATGAATTAATTAGATGCTATATTTTAGAACACGTGGCGCTCGAATGGAGGAAACGTGCCTTGTGGATAGTTGTTCCACAAACACCATCTTGAGAGAAACTCGTTATTTCGAGTCCATTAAAAAGACTCCGGGGAGTATAATGACTATCGCAGGGGGCGAGTCGAAAATAGTAGGCTCTGGACGAGCCACTATCATACTCCCCATGGGAACAACTTTGCTCATTAAGGAAGCATTATTGCACCCAGAGTCGACTCGAACTCTCTTGAGTTTTAAGGACATCCGCGCAAACGGCCTCCATGTGGAGACCAATGACGATAATGGCAAAGAGTGCCTACTTATCACAAAGCGCGATGCCCACGGTAAGCATGTTGTTGAAATTTTTCCTTCATTCGACACTGGGCTTTACTACACTAAGATTGTAGCGCCGCCTGTGTACACTACCTTAAAGACTATATTTAGAAGCTCTGAACTATTTTTCTTATGGCATGATAGATTAGGCCACCCGGGTATTAGAATGATGAGAAATATAATTAACAACTCAAATGGGCATGGGATGAATGTTAAAAATTTCCCGAATCATGATGATTTCGTGTGCTCGGCATGCGCGACGGGGAAATTAATCATTCGACCATCACCATTGAAAGTGAGGGATGAAATTTCTGCGTTTTTGGAACGCATCCAAGGGGATATATGTGGTCCGATTCAGCCCCTTTCGGGGCCGTTTCGATACTTCATGGTGCTCATAGATGCTTCGTCTAAATGGTCCTGTGTTAACTTGTTGTTTACACGGAACCATGCCTTTGCCAAGTTGATGTCGCAAATCATACAAATGAGGAATAATTTCCTGGATCATCGTATAAAGTCTATTCGAATGGACAACACTGGAGAATTTTCTTCAAAAGCGTTCGATGATTATTGTATGACACTTGGCATTAAGGTTTAGTACTTTGTACCGCATGTCCATACGCAAAATGGACTAGCGGAGGCATTGATTAAGAGGATTAAATTCATTGCTAGACCACTCCTTCGGGGTTGTAATTTACCAACCACGTGTTGGGGGCATGCTGTGTTGCACGCCGCAAATCTCATCAACTATAGACCCACGGCCTACAACATCCATTCACTTGTCCAACTAGCGCACCGAAAATTTCCCACATTCGTAGGTTCGGTTTCCAGGTATATGTACCGATACCACCCCCTCAGCGATCAACAATGGGACCGCTCCGTAAGTCGGGGATATACGTTGGTTATGAGACCGTGTCAATAATCAGGTATCTGGACCCCATGACAGGAGACTATCATACGGCCCGCTTTGCTGACTGCATTTTTGACGAAGATCTCTTCCCGACTTTAGGGGGAGGAAATCAACCTCTTGATGAGAATAGTCGAGAATTGACGTGGCAAGCCATGGGGATCCACGCAAATGACCCGCGCACAAGTGAGACACATAGAGAAGTCCAAAAGATAATAGATTTGCATGCTTTAGCGAATCAACTGCCTGATCACTTTAGTGACTTGAGAAGTGTGACAAAATCACATGTGCCTGTGCGCAATGTACCGGAAAGGGTAGACATACCCAAGGATCCTGTGGGTCTACTCGCTCGAGTCCAAAGGCCTAAAAGGACGAGAAATCCGGTTCCTCAAATACCAAGTACTCGGGAGCGCCCGACGAAAAAGGACAAGGGGGATTTATTACACTCGGTTACTAAAAAGCCACGAGAGAGTGAGGGGAGCCAATTGAGACCTGGCACAAGTACGGAATCTCCAACGCAAGGAATTCCGGACTTTAACCTTCCAACAATGGAAGCACCCAGCAGAGATGTGAGCGCACACATCGGCACGGAAAAACTAAAGGACCTCGCTCCAGGAATGGGAAATCCTATGGAGACAGAGGATGCGCATGATGCGCCCCATGATGAAATGGCCATAGATTATGTTAAGACGGGAGAATCAATAAACCGAGCGACTGCTAATGTCGACATAAACTTTGCTAAGAAAATTGCCGCAATCATAGATCTTGACCCCGAGCCTAACTCGCTCGCTGATTGTAAAAAGAGGTCGGATTGGAAAGATTGGCAGAAGGCAATAGCTACCGAATTATTATCTCTGCACAAAAGAGATGTTTTTGGACCTGTGTGTCGAACCCCTCCGCACGTATGCCCTGTTGGCTATAAGTGGGTATTTGTCCGCAAGAGAAATGAAAATAATGAGGTAGTACGGTACAAAGCAAGGTTAGTTGCTCAGGGGTTTTACTGAACGACCTGGGGTCGATTACGAGGAAACCTACTCCCCGATCATGGATGGAATTACCTTTAGATATTTGATCTCAATGGCAGTCAATATGGACTTAAAAATGAAATTGATGGATGTTGTTACTGCTTACCTGTATGGTAACTTGGATTCGGACATTTATATGAGGGTACCTGATGGTCTGCCGGTTCCGAACCAAGACAGAGCAAACAGAGGTCTATACAGTGTTCAACTCAAGAAGTCACTGTACGGACTTAAACAGTCGGGTAGAATGTGGTATAATCGCCTGAGCGATTTTCTACATGAAAAGGGCTACACGAGCAATGAAGATTGCCCATGTGTATTTATACGGCGATCCCAAGATGGATTCTGTATAATCTCGGTATACGTAGATGATTTGAATATCATCGGTATACCTAAGGATATTGAGGAAGCAAGTTCCTACTTGAAGTCGGAATTTGAGATGAAGGATTTGGGTAAAACCAAGTTCTGTTTAGGTTTGCAACTGGAACATTCCCATGATGGGATTCTAGTGCACCGGTCTACCTACACTCAAAAGGTGTTGGAAAGATTTGGATTTGACAAGGCATATCCTTCAATGACTCCCATGATTGGGCGGTCATTACAGCAAGACAAGGACCCTTTCAGGCCGAAAGAAGAGGGGGAGGAAGTTCCGGGTTCAGAATTTCCTTACCTGAGTGCTATTGGAGCACTCATGTACCTCGCGAATTGTACACGGCCGGACATTGCGTTCACCGTCAATTTGCTGGCTAGGTACAGCTCTGAACCTACCAAAAGGCATTGGAAAGGTATTAAGGATGTCTTTCGGTACCTGCAAGGGACCAAAGATCTTGGGCTATTTTATAGAAGGAATCAAGACCTATCTTTGATAGGCTATGCCGATGCTGGGTATTTGTCGGACCCGCATACATCCAAGTCTCAGACTGGATATGTTTTTCTATGTGGTGGAACTGTTGTTTCATGGAAATCGTCAAAGCAAAGTCTTGTATCGACTTCGACAAATCACTCGGAAATCATAGCACTATATGAAGCATCACATGAGTGTGTATGGCTTCGACGGATGGTTCGCCACATTCAGCAGACCTGTGGGTTGAACACCGTCCAGACCCCCACCATTATCTATGAAGATAATGCAGTTTGTGTTGCACAAGTACAAACGGGTTATGTGAAGAGTAATCTCACCAAGCATATAAATCCTAAGTTTTTCTATGCACATGAGTTGCAAAAGATGAACGAGGTAAAGGTCTTGCATACTAAGTCATGTGAAAATCTTGCTGATTTGTTCACTAAGTCACTACCGGCATCCACCTTTCAGAGGTGTGTGCGTGGAATCGGTATGTTGAGACTTAGGGAGATGCAAGGTTCAGGGGGAGATACTTCACATACTCATCGATAAATCTTATCATGGCGATCAAGTACTCATCTTGGAGATTGAGTACATTGTACTCTTTTTCCCTCAGCGAGTTTTCTTGTGTTTCTCGCATGAGGTTTTTAACGAGGCAATCTGTGCAACATAGCAACGTATCCTATGCGCTCTTTCTCCTTGTGTTTTTCCCACTGGTTTTTTTTGGAGTTTTTGAGGCATATGGCATACGGATAAGTGCCCAGGGGGAGTGTCCATCTCTGCGGTCAATCGTCGAAGCAGTGACCCGAGCTGATGACCACGGCATGAGGTCATGCTCACACACCATGCACGGGTTTCACAATTGGAGCGCCAAGGAGTCGTCCCCGTCTGCATGAATAGGGTTGCGGCAAGAGAAAGCTTGGATGCTTTCCGCAAGCCAAGCCTTCATTTGTTGAAGAAGCAAGCTTCCGTGAAGAATATTGAGGCATAGGATATGCCCCCACACTACTACAGAAAACCCCATCCATGATCCCCCTCTAGTGGCGGTTAAAACGGACCAAAAAACACACCGCCACTGGAGGCCTCTCAAGGCATCCACGAGGGCTACCAGTGGCGGTGATAGTCACCGCCACTGGTGCTACACCAGCAGTGGCGGTGATTTTGTTCACCGAAACAAATCACTGCCACTGGCGTTGCTCGTGGATGCCCCATATGTTAGCACTGGCGGGCACCTGAAAAAACCGCCATTGGTGAGTCCGCACCTGATGGGTTAGCTACTCGGCCAACCATGACCTTCCGTTGACCGCTGCAGCACCAAACTGATCGCGTTTCGTACTGCAGTGGCCTGGGAAGTCACTGTTGACTGGTTAGCCACCGATAGGATGGGCGGCCGAATCCATTTTATGTTGGTCAGATTGTTTGTAAACAAGCTAGGTGGGACTAAATTTCTCAACAGTGGCGGTTGTTTCTTTGTCACCGCCACTGGCTGTCTTCCAGTGGCGGGTCCATTAAAGTGACCGCCACTGGTGAGTCGGCACGTTATGGGACTACCCAGTCAACAGTGATCTTCCCTTAGCCGCTGGAGCACCAAACTGATCTTCCCTTAGCCGCTGCAGCACCAAACTAATCGCGTTTGGTGCTCCAGCGCAAGGGGAAGACACTGTTGACTGGATAGCCACCGATAGGATGGGCGGCCGAATCCCTTTTATGCTTGTCAGATCGTTTGTAAACAAGCGAGGTGGGACTAAAGTTGGGGAACTAGTGGGAGATCACCAGTGGCGGGTATAATCTTACCCGCCACTGGTGAGACCTTCAGGGGCGGTTTATTTCTCCGCCCGCCGCTGGAGGTCACCAGTGGCGTTTATTCAGTTTGCCCGCCACTGGAGACCTCACTATATATAACCCCTGTGCGAGCCCGAAGCTGTTCGAGCTCGCGCGTCTGTCTTCGACCAGCTGCGGCTTTGCTTCTCACCGGCGGCGAAGCCCTGCCAAAATTTGATGGCGGCGGCCGGAAGGTAGCTCTCCCCCCTTCTCCTCCCTCTTCCTCTCCCTTCTTTCTCCTCCTATTCCTCTCCAATTTCGCAAAATGGCCATTAATGGTGCCTTGGCCGCCGGCGGGAAATTCGGCCCCGATCTCTCTCCGGCGGCTCTCCCGGGCTGCCCCCGCTGTCTCTGGAGCTCTCCCTCACCCTAGTGATGATCCTCCCTCTCTCTCTTGCTTTAATTTTGCAAGAGGACTTCCAAGAAGTTTGGGTAAGGCAATGATTACAAGTGCTCATGTTATAGTGTAGCTTCCTATAACACCGTCAATACTCACTTTACCTTTGTCTTACTATTATAGGACCGAGCTATTGGTTACGAGCAGAGGAAGGAGAAGGAGATGTCAGAGGGCTCCGACGACTCGGTCCATAGCAAGAGGTGGAAGTCGACTCTGACCTATGGCTTAAACAGGCCCGAGCATACAAGCCGTATACTTGGGGAGGGAGAAGGTGCACCATGGAAGAAATTTTTTGGCAAGGATGATTCCATGTACCGAAAAAGGAAGTGTTGCGACAATGATGATATACTCAAAAGGGCGGATGAGGCCGGAGCAGTTGGCACAGCGAAAGTTCTCTCTGTGCTACTCAATGGCTTACACGGAAGTGGCGTGGACGTTAATGCAGTGCTGCAGAAGTTCGGTGCGCAAGGCATTCAGGGTCTATTGCTTCAAGGTCTCCCCACGCGTAGTCGGGGTCTGCAACGTCCGCCGAGGAGCAGTAGCGTTACTTCCGGGACTGCCACTACCGATGTTCCAATACCTACTCCGGGTCCAAGAGACAACATCACGGTAAGCATCTTTGCCTTACCTACTTCACTCCTTTCATTGCTCAACATGCTTTCACACAATGTTACATTGTTACGCGCAGGATGGCATCCCTTGCCGGATTCTTGTGGACAAGGATGGCACGGTTGAGGTGGCCGCACACGGCATCTTGATGCCCAGACAAACACCGGCGCTTTTGCATGGAATAGTCATGCATGATGACCATGTGAAGGTGCAGGTAAACTCCGTCGTCGAGCAACATGTTCACTACATAGTCCCTTATCCTCCAGAGGATGACGTGGATACTCTAGGCGCATGCAAGAGCAACTTCATTGCATGGCCTAGGAGGTTGGTAGCGACATTGAGCATGCCTTCTCCTACTCCATCTCCATCAGCGAGAAAAGGTGTGTCTCCAGCTCTTTCAAACAAGCAAGCTCCTTCTTCATCGCCTCTTGGCTACTCCCTAGGTGTGTCGTCCCCTGTTGACCCCTCGGATTCCCAAGACCCTGAATTAAACTCGTGCCCTGCTGACGTCGATGGCGCAAAAAACACCCAAGTGTCGCCGCCATATGAGAGAGCACGCCTACCCACTAGGCAACCAAGCCTCCCTCCACCTCAGATGGAATCACTATTGGGGGCCGCAGAGTCAGCGTTTCGCCGCAAGATCCCCTAGGTCTACAAAGATGAGGAGATGAAAGTTTTCAAAAGCAGGCGAGGCAACACAAAGAGAGGGAGTAGGGGAAAGGGCTACAGAAAGAACGCTGAGGAGAAGGGCAAGGATCCATTTCATGTGCCAGAAGTCGATGAGAATTGGGAAACAAGGCCTGATATTTCAAGCTTGGACCGCTTCCCTCAATATGGGTCCAGATTGGATGATGGGTCCTATCCCGTAAGTAGAATGGGGGACAAATATCTCATTTACTACCCTGGACGACTGATGGTAGCGCCCAATAACCTTCATGGCTTGCCCCGAGAGATGCAACAACTTCACGAGTTTTATATGAGCCAATCGAGGGGTTCTGCACAACATGCCCAGCAACTAAACATTCTAGTGCCAGATGACTATGGCTTCTTTAACCCAGTAGAGTGGGGCATGCAGAAAGGTTCCTTCACCTTCGCACTGGATTTCGTGGATATGTTTCACCTTTTCAACCGCTAGAAGCTTGACGACAGCTTGCTAAGGCTGTGGTGTGTGTACTACATAAGGGAGGCCATGCGGATAAAGAAGCACGATGTGGTCGTACTCGACCCATTACCATTTTCCTACCAAATGATCGGTCCTGGAGAGCATAAAGATGTTTCAAGAGTTATGTCGCAATTGTACCTTCAGCAAGCAATGCTCAAATACTGAGACCGCGACTTCATCCTTTTAACCTACCATTTGGACTAAGTTTATTTAATAACATATATCTATTTGTTGATCCACTACATTGTTATCCTTGCCTATAACTATTTTTTGTTTTGAAAACAGGAAACATTGTGTCCTAATAATCATTTGTGTACCTTGGGGCACGGTCACATGCTTCGATTCACTCCGAAAAGGCAAAGATGAACCACAACGCCATTGGGGACCCATCAGAAATCTGATCGATTAGGCTTGGGGTTCAGCAAAGAAGGACAGGTTTCCTACCTTTGGCAGGCCTAGGCTCCAACACAATTATAGGTTCCCCTGCCTGCAACAGCCTCGAGGCACCATGTACTGCGGCTATTACTACGCCCACCACATCGAGAATTGGATCACCAACTTCAAGCCCACATGGAGGACGTCACTGAAGGAGCTGCACAAGAAATGGAATGAGGAGATGCGGGATATACACGATTTAGGTTGGCTTGTCTACAACATCCAAAGGAACATGGCCAAGGTAATCAACAGGGAGGTGATTGATGACGCGGGTGATTTCTACGCAGGACCGGTTGTTCGGTCATATCCTGCTTAAACTTTGTAATCCATTCATGTAATATGATGATTTGCTTTTGTTGCCTCTAAAACTTAACAATGTAGTGCTGCATGAAGGATTTTATTATGCATATGGATGCTGTCCAAATGAACTGTGTGATTTCTGTGTATAATTCTGGTATATTGCTGTGTATATTAACCTGGGAATTAAATAAATTAAACAATTTTTTTTTCAGTGCCGTAAATCTATCGGTGTCGGGCACTGACCGCCACTAATACTCAACTGCAACCACCACTGATAGACTATCTGGGCCTGTCGCGCGGCTCGCCGGGAATCTATCTCTGTCGGGTCGTAGTGCCGATCAGTGTCAGTAAGAGAGACCCGACACTGATAGGTATCCCTATCAGTGGCGTGTATTTTACCTGCCACTGATAGCTGACCTATGAGTGGCCAGAAGTCTGTGGCATGTGGCCCGCACGCCACTGATAGCCAATTTCGCACGACACTGATAGCCTGTTTTGTACTAGTGACACAACCATCTTTATAGGAGCAAGCTTCAATGAAAATCACTTGTTTTAAAAAAATTTACAGACTGCCACGCTTTTGGGAACACTGGTTGCTCCGGCCACTGATCTCTAAGTTGAATGCGAGTTGACGGCAATCGCGACAATAGGTCCCACCTGTCAGATCCAATGCGGCTTTTTTCGATCCAAAGTGGACTTTTTTCCTCGCTCCTGAGGTCATCCTCAGCTCCGGGTCCGACTCCCCTGCCACAACACAAGCTAGCGGGTTTCGCAATGTCGAGAAAGCCGGCCAGCCCACGCCCGCAGCCATGCTACTCGCTCCGCCACCTCCTAGATGCTGCACCTCTCCACGGCCGCGGCTGCCAGGCGGCTGGTTGTCGTGTTTGCTGGGGAAAAGGACGGCGGCCGTCGGGTCGGCCCAGACCCCAGAGCACCGAGAGCCACAGCAGGACGGCGGGTATGGCAGCTGCAGGAAGGAGGGCTTCTCGCCAGAATCTAGCGCCGGCGACCCCACACGAACACTTTTTGCTCATCTCTCCAGAAAGAGCAGACTATGGGATCTATCATCGCTAGGCTTTGTCATCCCGATACCTCCCATGCTCAACTGCTCATGAGGTGACACCACTTTTGGCTCATCCATCCAATAGGCATACAGACTTTGTAAACAAATTAAAATCCATCCAGCAAAACATGCGACTGCTAACACTTGAGAGCTATTCAATTCGTCACTCGCACCTCCGGTAACTAATGGTTGCTGAATGCTCCTACTTTTAAGACTTCACTCCTTTCCTTGAAGGTCGTTTTGTGCACATTCGATGCAGCCATTGCTTGGTAGGTTGGGGTGAAGTTCAGAATCGATCTGAATTATGCACTCTTATCAATAAATCTAAACTATCATACATGCTAGCTAGTATTATATTAGCAGCAATTTTAACTATTATATACTGCTGGCACCGGCACTCCCCTTCCACACCATGCAGTCTTGAACTCATTGCAATGAATAATTACCTCTTTACCACACCATGCAGTCGAAGTCGGACATGACTTACAGTAGTAGTTATTACTAAACTGGTGGTACAATTGAGAGCATCATGGAAAGCTCACATTGTCCTAAGGTGGGGTATATCTTTGTAATATCTGACTATATAATAAATTAGCTTTTGCGCCTCATATCCGATAGCCATAATTAAGATATAAAACTATCGAGAGCAGTTTGTGGAGATAGATATACAGAGGTGAAAACATTGGGAAGCTTATATATATTGCATAGCCCTCTCTTGGGTACTTTAGTAAATTTTAGCTAGCTTCTCAACCAAGTAGCTGATTTCTGTAAATGTGTGCGTCATCATGTTCTATGCCTCAGCAGTGAGTCCACAAAACCTCGAAAGGGCTGGTGATCTGTCCGGTTCAAGTAGTTTATCTGTGCATGGGAGACATAGGGATCGTAGGCTTCAGATCTTGAAGCTATGATGGGTCTTTGAAGTTGACTACTTTGAAATTTAACTGATCAGAGAACTATTCTCATATGAAAGCGCATGGAACTCTGGGCACACCATGTTCTAAACATTGGTTTCACCTTAATATTCCATGCCTTGGAAATGCTCATATGTAAATTGAAGCATAAATACTTTTCGAGGCTTCAGAGCAAAATTTCCATGGGCATGACGACACATGTGGTCTTTGTCAAGAAAAAGCTCTATTTGGTCAGTGCGAATTGGCCAGATTATTTAGAAATTCTAACCAGGATTAACTCGTAGAAGCTGGAACCAACGAAAGAGGACAAAATTATTCTTCATACTTTCTAGCTTAGAGTGTGAAAGAAAAATACAACACAATTCCAAGAAAGTCAGACCACTATTTTTAATTTTGATTTCACAGGCTTTGTGTTTGTTTCCTTTTGATTTTTCTCTTCCTTGCACATTACTCTTTTGTAGGGAACATGACTTCCATTAACCAAGGTGCATAGCAGAATCATTGGCAACCAAATCATGAGTTACAAACTTCGGGACATGGTAGGTCCACGGTTGAAATAGTGTCCGGCTCATCCGACACACACTATTACTCTGTTACTACTCTTTTTAATATGCCATGGGAATACTCTCCTACAGTTTTTCTTTCAGCATGCCCTTATTATCACATATGAGTTGGCAGAAAACTTTACGCATACCATATCACAATGAATGAGAACTTGTTGTATATGTACTGTACATGAGTAGTTATGACTAATTAATTTTTCATCGGTGATTGAAATATATACTCCGTATAACGCAAGGTGACTTGAGACATTACATATTTCTGCTTCACGTGTTGGTTTCAGCGCGTACAGCAGCAAGAAACTGCACCAGAATCGCTGCATAGACAAGATAAACTTGACGAGAAACAATCTGTGTTTAGAGACGGGTTTTGACCACCGTAGCAACTTGCTACGGCCCTGACCCTTTCATTGCTTTATATAGAAGGCTTACAAGATTAAGACCGCACCCAACACGAATCCTAATTGGAATCCAACACGACACCACCCGTCATCTGTTTATAACATTACAGAATCCGGTTTAAACACTAATTCAATCTATAACTTGATCTGACTCTTACGAGATAGGCTTGTCTAACTTGAGGACTCTTTTATCTAAGGAAAACTGACAACCATACTTGACTACAACCAGGTTAACATCAACAATCACCTCCTTAACCTGGTTGTTTATCCTCCATTGCTTGCATTCCAACCTTCCTCCTCATCTCAATGAACTTGAGTCGCCCGAGGGACTTGGTAAGAATGTCGGCAAGCTGATCAGTGGTGCTCACATGCTGCACCTCAATCTGGCCGTCTTCAATGCACTCCCGAATATAGTGAATCGAGTATCAATGTGCTTACTTCTCTCGTGATAAACAGGATTCTTGCACAAAGAAATTGCAGCTTGATTATCCATCTTGATCAACACTTTCTGCACCTCCTTCTTGGTAACATCAGCTAAGAGACGCCTCAACCACATGCCTTGACAAGATGCTGTGCTCGCCGATATGTACTCTGCCTCGCACGAAGACAAAGCAACAACCTTCTGTTTTTGAGAGTTCCAGCTGATCGGATTCGATCCTAAATAAAAGATCATCCCTGATGTGCTCTTTCTGTCATCAATATCACCGGCCATGTCACTGTCCGAGTAGCCATGAAGCTTTAAACCTTCACTTCCCTTCTTGTACGTGCAGCCAAGATTCGTCGTTCCCTTCACATAGCGTAGAATCTGCTTGACCGCTGCCATATGCTCGGTCGTCGGATTCTCCATGAATCTGCTTACCATGCCAACTGAATAAGCAAGGTCAGGACGTGTGTGAATTAGATATCTCAGGCTGCCAAATATGCTTCTGTATTCGGTCGTGTCTACCGGTGGATCGGAGCTAACTTTGCTCAATTTGAAACGTTGGTCCATAGGCACTTGCGTCGGATTGCACTCTGCCATCCCGCACTTTTCCAACAACTTGACCGCGTACGCTGTTTGGCAAAGAGAGATGACACCGGAATCTTGCTGCACTTCAATACCCAAGTAGTAGCTTAGCAATCCAAGATCGCTCATGCTGAACTTCTTCTTCATCTGGGACTTGAAAATCTCAATCTCCTGTGCACTATTTCCGGTAATAATTAAGTCATCAACATAAACTCCAACTAGTAAAACTGAGCCTTGTACATCCCTTGTATATACAACATGCTCGAGTGGGCATCGTCTGAAACCCAGGGAAACCATAGATTGGTCCAGCTTTGCATTCCAAGCTCTTGGCGCTTGTTTCAGCCCATAGAGCGCTTTCTTGAGCTTGTATACCTTGCCTTCGCTGCCTTTCTTTTCAAATCCGAGGGGCTGCTCCACATACACTTCTTCAGTGAGATCACCGTTCAGGAAAGCGGACTTGACGTCCATATGATGTACTTTCCACTCCTCCTGTGCTGCCATGGCGAGGAGCAGCCTAACAGTCTCGATCCGAGCAACAGGAGCAAACACCTCCTCATAGTCGATTCCTTGTCGCTGCACATATCCTTTTGCGACGAGTCTCGCCTTGTACTTCACAATAGCTCCCTTTGTGTCCTTTTTTAACTTGTAAACCCACTTCAAACCGATTGGTTTTTGGTTCACTGGTGGTGTTACTAAGGACCATGTGCCATTTCTCTCAATCGCCTTCATCTCCTCTTCCATGGCATGCTGCCAATTTTCGTTGTCTCTAGCTTCTGAAAAATTTGCCGGCTCCTCGACTCCCAGCATGCATACCTCGGTGAGATTCAGATGCGACTTTCTTGTGCACGGCTTCCTTGTATCGATCCTCTTCGTCTCCTTGTAGATCTCCTTGAGCGGTCGTTCCCTAAGTGCCTCAGGTGACTCGGGGAAGAGCTGTGTGGCGAGCGGCCTTGTATCCCTGTAAATTGCATTAATAGGGCGTGTACAGAGTGGGGCGTTTGGTTCTGTACTGCTTGCTGTAGCTTGAGGCGAAGGGGTCAGTGCTTGACTAGGCGTTGAGGCTGCCGGAGAAGCATGCGGAGATAGGGGCGTGGCACACCCCAGGTGCTGCTCCGAACCGGCACTGGTGTCATCAACAGTGGCGTCGTCATCAGCATCGGTGTCCTCTTCTTGACCATGACCACAACTGAAGTGGTCGTTGTCATCAGACGCCTCATGGTGATTGTGATCGTGATCACCAGGAGCATGGCGATCGGCATTGTCGAAGTCGTTGCCGTCGTCACCGTGTGTGTCGTGCGCCCCGCTGCCAATGCCCTCACCATCGCGGTCATGGTCATCATGACCATCGTCATCACCACCACTACACGATGGACCAAACATGGGGGCAATTAACTGTCGGGGAAAATCCACTTGAGGTGGCAATGCAACTGCCGGGAAAACTTAACTGCCGGCAAATCTATTTGGAGGCACCTTAGCTGCCAGGAAAATTATAAAAAGCATGGCAGATAAACTGCCGGCAAAGCTCGCAATCTTTAACAGCAGACAAACTGCCGGCTCAACCCATTGGAGGCAGTTTTTCTGCCGGCACAACTAGGATGACAGGTGGGACCAAGTCAATTTGCGCAACTTCTTTATCCTATATACCAAACCCGCATCTCACTCCCCACGTGATTCCCCTTCACCCTCCGTAGGGTTTCAGCCAGTAGAGACCCAAGCAGCCAAGCGTCGCCGCCGCCACGACCCCGCTGCCACCCGAAGCTTCGCCGATACTGCCGCCCGTACTCCATCCTGATCTTTGCCAAGCCCTAGCACAAGGCCAGGCCGAAGCTCCGCCATCGCCACTGCCGGTAAGCTCCGCCCTCGTCGCGGCTGCCCGACCCGAAGCTCCGCCATTGCTGCCGCCGCCCTTAGCCCAAGGCCAGCCCGAAGCTCGACCCTCGTCACCGCTGCCTCGACCCTCCGCCCTCGTGCAGCTGTAACCCGGACCACGATTTCGTAGATCCGTGGCCGCTGCCAACGCCCCCGATCTGCCACCAACTCCTGAAATCATCTGCCCCTGCACCCCGCCGCTGCCGCTTTCTCTCTGCCATCTCGCCGCCATGCCACACTCCTCCACCGATGTCAATCTCGTCCACCACTCGCTCCCTTTCACAGCGCCCTCTACCTACCGCGCCTTTCACTGTGTAAGGCTACCGCTAGGTGCGCTCTGTACCTACTGCTATTGCTCTTTTCCTCCTAGATCTGCCGATTGCTTTTTGTTTCTTCCGATCCCCAAAGTTGTGATTCTCGTGTTCTGAAATTTTATGTATTTTTCTGCAGCTATTGAGCCATAAGTGTCGATCTATCACTTATTCCAAGGTAACCCTCGATTCTTCTCCTCCCTGTCATGAATTAATGTGGCCACTTCTGTGTGATAGTAGTAGAACAAATCAACGAGTTCTGCAACTTGTACAAAGTTAATTTGTATTGGGTTTTAGGGTTTCGTTTTCTTTGTGTTCTGGTTCGATTTATATGCTTAAGGGAGAATTTCTGAGTTAACATGCTATCCTGCTCATACATGTAAGAGAGTGTTAAAAGGGGAATGAAGGTTGATGGGGGTTAAAGGTGAAGTGGTAGTACTGAGAGATTGCTCGATGATTGCCTAAATAATGTGTACAGATAACTGAGAGCTAAACTGAAATTGTTAAGCAGCCCTACATGTCTAGGTTGTCATCATTTGCTGAGTAGAAGCTGCTGAGCTTTTGTCTTTCAGTTCAGCAATGGTATTTTTGCCCAACCCGTTGTTTGTATGCTATCAGGTTCAAGAAAATCTGCTGGTATCTTCAGTTTATAGATCAGTACAATTTTTCATCAATTGGCCAACTTTTTGGTTAAAACAGGTGGGTCCATGTAAACTAACCCTGCCATGAAATAAATATTTTTAGGGTCCCAGGTTGCACCCTGTTTTCAGTGGACAATATATTACTTAGCTGGACACTAGTTTGTCTGTAGGTGATTAATAGGGAAGCTATGTCTAGGTATGTATAGGTGAAGCTATCCTCATGGAGACAATTTACATCCGAGGCAGCCATCAAAACCAATAGTTAAACACACACTTCCAGGTGCTTTAGTTTTCAGCCAATGAAAAGGAACCGAACCAATACCTAGATAAGAGAGTGAAACTGAAACTATATGGTAATCCATCACATTTCAGAGTGTTATCTTTGCTCTATCAAATGGTGTTGTGGAATGCAGACCATGCGCACAAGGAATGAATCACACTTAAATTGATCTAGCTGTGAACTGAAATTACTTGACTGTATAATTCTTTCAAGAATTATTTCTTATAACTCATATATGTAGGTGGAACAGAAGTCCATGGTGAATTCAGCCTCACTGCCTCACTACCACAAGTGGATTGAACTTCAATACATTTTCTTGGGAGTATCTAAGGTTTGTAGCTTCTTCTCCTCTTGCAAAAGATCTGGTTTTGGTTGCTATGCCATGGCGATGGATTGGATAGTTTGCTGCTACTGTATGTAGCTCAGTAGTGTTATTTGCTAAACCTTCTCTCCTAGTAGGTGCTAGAGCCGGTGCTGAGGCTTCTCGTTACTGCGGCTCAGCTCAAAGGCAAGTAGGCGATGTACGTGCATTGTGGCTGATCTTTATCAAATGAAAATCTACTGGATAGTTTGCCATGTAGGGAGCTGAGGGTGCTCCTTCTCTAGTATCTCTTTTAACTTTTCCTGTATGTGTTTTGTTTGCTATGAACACTTCTTTGCTACAACCAGTACATTATCTCAAGGTTCTGACTACTCTTTACTTTTGTAAATGCAGGTGGAGGGGGATGATAAAGGCCAATCTCATGGCAACAAGCAGGCTGAATTAAATCCCAATAGGTATTACCAAAAACTGCTACAATGGGAGTCTGATTTCTTGGTATATCTGTGCCTTGTCAGTTGATAGTTACTCTGGCAGAACATTTTTGTTACGCACTGCATCTTCCTCTTATTTTTATTATATCATGGTTTTCTTATTGCCATTCTTATTTGTGCTTGCAAGTTTGTGTCAGAGGAAATTACACTGCGGGTACACGAACTTGGCAGCGATATTCAGTTTCATCCATTAACTTGAAAACTCTCAAATGACTCACTAAACTTGACATCTTTGCTCATTTTAGTCCAAATGGTCAGATTCGAGCGAAATTCGGTCATGATAGCATGTGACGTGGATCTGACCGTTCAAGTAGCCACCGCCGAACCCATCGACAAAGCCATTCGCTTGGACACCGCGTATGCCGGCCCGAAGTGGGTTCACCGGCGAGGGCAGCGTCTCCCCATTCTGGAGATTCGAGGGGGTTAAACAGAAAAGGTCCATAACCAGAAAATTATGAAAAGCCCCCTCAGACGCCGGCCAGGTCCACGACACATGCCAGCGTGGCCGAATTTCATCTGATTTTGGCCAATTGGATTAAAATGAACAAAACTACCAAGTTTAGTGAGTCATTTGAACAGTTTTCAAGTTAATGAATGAAACTGAACATCGCTGCCAAGTTCGTGGACCTGCGGTGTAATTTCCTCTTTATGTCATGGTGTTCTGAAGATGACATTTGAGAATGCTATATACATGTAGTCTTGCTGGCTTTGTTAATGTCTTATAGTAGAGTGCCATGTTCACCTGTGAAAGCAAATTCACACATGCATCTCCTCTTATTACATCTAAATTTTTCACATATGTAAAAAAAATATGTGACTTTTTTTAAGAACTAGAATACTGACAATATACATATTGATTATTTACTGTACAACACTTTCTTTCAGGTTGATACGTTGCATAAGTTCTTCTGCAGTCCAAGTTAGTGCCATCTAGAACTATTGATTTTCATTTCTGTGTTAATGCTTGATGGATAGCATTGTTGTTAACTTTTGTATGAAGTTTCTGTTTTAGAAGCATATTTATGCTCCCGTTTACTGCTGGATACAGTATCGTGTTCCTCCAGAAGTGATCTTGTTATTGACACATATGTATGAAGTGTTGAATTATATTTGTGCTTGACATATCATGGTTTACTTTTAAATGGAAAGTTTGGAACTTGCCGCTGAAAACCAAGTGTAACTGTGTGAATATGTAGATTTGTTAAAAAAAAATTATTGTGAAATGAAAATCAAGGGCAGTGTATCTGCCGAGGAAGACAGGAATAGCCAGTGGACTACCTGCTGGCAAATGAAGCAACTGCCGGAAAAAGTTCAGGCAACTGCAAGAGCCAACCAGTGCCCAATTTCACTGGTCATGATACGATTTTTAGGGATCAGGATTCGGATCTGGAATCGAAACAGATTGGGTGGACTAAGCGCCCTTCGAGACTTGGACTCGAGAAGGGTAAGATACCCGAAGGGACTTCTGTTTCTGGTTCAGAGACGGACAGTGACTTCGGTTTCAGGTTAGGAAACAGACAGTTTCGGCCCGATAGGGAGCGCCTAGGTTCCGGTTCGGAGACAGACAGCTTCGGCCCGCTAGAGAGCGCCCAGGTTCCGGCATGGCAAATGCGGAGGTATTTGTTTTGACAGCAGGTTAACTGCAAGGAATAAACCAAACCGCCGGGAATACACCAAATTGCTGGGAAAACAATTTGCCGGCAGGTTAATCTATCTGCCGGGAAAATAACTGGACTGCCGGCAAAAATACAGCTAGCAGGGCAGTTGAACTGCCGGTAAAAACAGAACTGCCGGCATCTTTGCCGGCAGCGTTATAGGGAGCAGGCAAGACTGCCGGGAAAAACTCTTTGCCGGCAGTTTTTCAGCCCTCTTTAGTGATCTTTGCCGGCAGATAATGTGCCCTTTGGTTTGGTCCATCGTGTAGTGCACAATCTGGCCGTGTACCGCCTGCTTGATTGACTCCACCTACATTGTCAAGATCAGAATACTCGATAGTAAATATAGTAGTGGATTGATCCTGCTGCACTGCGCCCCAATTCCATGCTCACTTCTCCTCGAAGACGACGTCGCGGCTTATGCACAGCTGCTTAGTCTGAGGATCATACATGCGATACGCCTTGGTGCCATTGCTTGATTCGTAGCCAATGAACACCATCTCCTTGCTGCAATCTGCTAGCTTCGAGAGGTGGGGTGCTGCTGTCTTCACATGGGCCACACACCCAAACGTGCGAAGGTGCGACACGTTTGGCTTCCAACTGTAGAGAGCCTCATACGATGTCTTGCCAGCAACAGCCTTTGTCGGAGCTCGATTGAGAAGGTACACGGCAGTTGCTACAGCTTCACCCCAAAAGGACTCCGGCATGTTCTTGCTCTTTAGTAGGCTCCTTGCCATGCCTACGACCATTTGATTTCGCCTTTCAACGACACCATTCTGCTCTAGAGAGTAGGGAGCTTTGAGGAATCGTTTGATCCCAATCTCTGCACAGTAGTCACTGAATTCGTTTGAGGTAAATTCCCCACCACGATCTGTCCGAAGAGCACGGACCTTGAGCTTCAACTCCACCTCTATTGAAGATTTGATCTTCTTGAATGCTTCGAAAACTTCATCTTTGGACCGCAGCAGTAGGACCCACATGTATCTTGAGTAATCATCCACAGCAAGGAAAAAGTATTTCTTTCCGGCATGAGTTGCTGGCGTGATAGGGCCACAAAGGTCCCCGTGCAGCAGCTCCAATGCCGTGTCTGCTCGGTAGGTGGATTGCACGGGAAACGGGGCACGGTGGTGCTTCCCTACCAAGCATCCATCGCAGATTCGATCTACATGATCGATCAGTGGCATACCTCTCACCATCTCCATCTTGGACATCTTCTTGAGTGCATAGAAGTTGACGTGTCCAAACCTTGCATGCCATAGCCATGACTCATCATCACATCTTGCGAGCCAGCACTCTGGGCGTGATTGATCAATGTTGAGGATGTACAATCTGTTCTTCGAACGTTTGATACGAGTCAATAAATGTCGAAGCCTGTCGTAGACTGTCATGATGCCGTCCTCGATGACCACTTTGCAGCCGTTCTCGTCTAGCTGCCCCACGCTTATAATGTTGCTTCTCAACCGTGGGATATAGTATAGTATACTTGTGTAAGTATACGATGATCGCGTGTGCCACATTCAAACAAGACTGATCCTTGGCCACATATTTCAACTGTAGATCTATCTCCAAACTTGACCGAACCATTGACAGTAAGGTCTAACTCCAGAAACTTATCTTTTCAACCCGTCATATGGTTGCTTGCACCCGTGTCTAAGTACCATGACACGTTCTGGGTCCCGGACAGCTTTGGAGTCACCTTCTTTTCATGAAGCAAGACCCTCCTGCTTGTGTCTATGGGCAATGTCTGAACTAGCTCGCAAAAACCAATAAGAAGTGTTGGGTCATCATCTTCTTTCTTTCCTAAATTTGCCTTGAGTTCACACTTGTTTGGCATGGGGCATTGCTTTGCATAGTGTCCATAGTCATTACAATTAAAACACTTGACTTTTGAGATGTCAAAGGTATTCCTGGACTTGCTGCGATCTGATTTGGCTCTCCCGCCTTGCGTTTTTCCACATCCACGGCCTCTTCCACCCTGACCGTCACGTTGCGAGCTGTTTGAGGCTTCACCATCGTGCTTGGCCTTGCTGCTTGGAGCTTCCCAATCGGCACGCACGTACAGGAGCTGGTCCCCTCCTGTTTTTCCTTTGCGGCACCCACGGGCGTTCTCCTCCCAAGTTCTCAAGCGTCCGATGGCCTCCGTGATCGACATGTCTTCGATGTCCGTGAGCTGCTCCAGCGTGCCAATGATGAACGTGAACTTGTCAGTCATGGATCCGAACAGCTTCTCGACGACCTCGGCATCGTCGAGTTTTCCACCAAGCGATCTGATCTCTCCCACCAACGCGGTTAGACGCATGGCGTAGGCATTCACCGTCTCTGTTTCCTCCGTCTGCAGCTTGTGGAGTTGGCGCTTCAACACTGCGGCCCTAGCTTTCGTGACATGATCTTCGCCCATCCTCATCTCCTTGAGAGCATCCCAGGCTTCCTTTGCCGTTTCGTACTCCACGAGCATCATCATCACGGAATCCGGCACTGACTGGGTGATGGCAGCCATGGCACCTTGGTCACAATCTTCGTCGACCTTGTCGTCCGTGATTGCCTTCCATACTCCCAAAGATCTCATGATGAACTTCATCTTCACGGCCCACACGCCGTAGTTTGTGTCGGTAAGCATCGGGAACTGTACGGGTACAATGCGATGCAACAGTACGTTGGCGCCGCTCGCTTCTTTGCCCAACTTGGCGATCTTGTCGACGTTGACCTCGCTGTCAGAATTCCCATCTCCTCTCTTGCTGCAAGATCGAGCCCTCTAGATCTTCCTTAACGCAGCTCTGATACTAATTGTTGGTTTCAGCGCCTGTAGCAGCAAGAAACTGTACCAGAATCGCTGCACAGACAAGATAAACTTGACGAGAAACAATCTGTGTTTAGAGACAGGATTTGACCACCGTAGCAACTTGCTACGGCCCTGACCCTTTCATTGATTTATATAGAAGGCTTACAAGATTAAGACCGCGCCCAACACGAATCCTAATTGGAATCCAACACGACGCCACCCGTCATCTGTTTATAACATTACAGAATCCGGTTTAAACACTAATTCAATCTATAACTTGATCTGACTCTTACAAGGTAGGCTTGTCTAACTTGGACTCTTTTATCTAAGGAAAACTGACGACCATAGTTGACTACAACCAGGTTAACATCAACATCACCAGCGACTGTTTTAAGTGCTACGAGCACTGCTGTATTTTCTTTTTTCATTTTTCTTCCCTGGATCATGGGTCTGGGACTGGGAAGCGTCAGGATATATTCCTTTCAACTTTGGAAAGGGGCGCTGGTTTACTTAGGGACAGGCTAAAAGTCGGTGAAACGCACAGGCGCTTATTGGCATCGTCACCTCTTCCCCTACACATCAGCGATGCCACCTAGCAGAGTCGAGGGTATCGTCTTGACAAAACACCAAGGACACGACCTGATACATGGTAGTGTCAACAGCTACATATGGATAGCATCTGGGTGAATTCCATATAGTTACATTAGACTATGTTGGGTTTGCCCAAGGATCAATCACATGAAGACGCACACACGCAAAAACGATCACGCAATTATTTGGCCAAGGGCGCGTATCATGCCCTCTATTTTTCTCCTTATTTCTTCTCAACTCAAAACACACGACTTGATTACAAGGTGCTGCCTTGGTCTGTATATATATAAATAGAACCAAGCTAGCTACATGACTCAAACACGACTAGGACAAGAGGTCTACCACCACACGGACTACTAATCCTACTCGAACACAGAGACCCACGCTGAACCACACATGCACACAAACACTAACTCACGCATAGACACACTCCTAATCTGATTAGGACACAAACACATGCGCCTAGTTAGACTCAAACTCAAGATTATCCTAACAAACTAGTATTCTAGTACCATTTCAACATGTAGGTTGTCCGTGGGAAAAGGACATAGAGATTCAAGGTTGCTAAGCGGACCTGAATAAGGTTCGGAATTTTATTTTAAGACAAGTTCTTTGCCCCTTCGAATCACCGAGATTTCTGTCATTTTGGTAACAAGTAAGCGCATTATATCACTCCATGTAGGTGTAGACGGACTATTTTCACAAAAAAGAGATGATGAAATAACAGATGGGCCAGATCGATGGGCCAGATCTCACCCCATCCAGTCCAGTAGCAATTCATTGGTCAGTTGGTAACCTAAGGCCTCTCTCAGTGCTCCACATTGTATCTTTTTTTCCAGTGTCCGATGGCGCGTTTGGTGTGGCGAACTGTCTTTGTGACATTTAATTTACCACCGCCATCTTGTGTTACTAATATGTTTGGGCGGTGGCTTAGGGGTGTTGAGAAATTTTTTGCCTCGCTCATCCTTGTAGGGACGTGTGCGATATGTTGGTCTATATGGAATTGCAGAAATGATTTGGTTTTTCATAACAAGAGAGTGGCTAACTTCTTGCAGGTCGTTCTTCGTGCGTCCCATTGACACTCCGTATGTGGTCCCTACTGCTTCGGACGGAGGCTCAAGAATGTATGGATTTTGGGTGCAACCGTTTGGAGACGGTCGCACGGAAGTTATTCAGCTGGTTTAGATGGCGCACAGGTCTTAAGCTGGAAGGATTTTGATGTTTTCCTTTCATTCTATGTAATTTTCTTTTGGTAACCGGCTACTTGTTCTTTGGATGATTTTGGATGATGGATGTTTTTAATAATATATGGCTGTGTGCATCGATCGATGCAGAGGCCGGGGGTATTCCTCCTTTTTGAAAAAAAACATTGGTTCCTACTGTCAGGACGAGCAGCAAGCCAGCAATCACCATGGCAGCTAGCACATTAGCGAGGCTAGCAGGCACCAACACCATCAGCACGGTCCTGCACATGCCAGCATTAATTATCAGTACCATGGGAATAACTTCGCTGCCGCTGCAGCTGCCAACGCCGGTGAGCAGAGCGACAACGAAGAGGAGGAAGACAATGGCGATGAAGAAGAGATGCAGGAGCACCTTCAAGGAGGAGATTTACCATGTCTTCCACAGGGCTAAGAGAAAGGCATACAAAACTTCTGGATCGATAGATTTTGATACTAGCTGTTTTTCTTTTTTTCCCCTGTAAAACCGCCCTGAACATTACTTTTTTTTAAATATGTTCCGGTAGGCACGTTCCTCAAAATAAAAATGTTGGTGTGGTCATTGAAGTGTTTTTATTCGTACTGCCCTAGAATTGAGCAATGTATCTGACATATGCGAGCAGAAACTATGCCTAGGCAATACATTATCTTACATCAAACTGACGGCGTGACAGAACATGTATACTAGCTAGCATACCTACTGAATTTGCATGCAAAGTAAAGCAAAACATGGTCCCTCATACCTCGCATGACCAAAACGACATTATTAATTAAGATGTAGATGTGGATCAATGCGGCATCATCACAAAATCAAAGTAGCTAGCTCGTTGCAGAAAAAAAGAAGCTATATATACCTGCACTTTATGAAACCAGAGCAATGCAAGTTACATCTTCTATACATTGTTTCACTTATATAGACAGCTAGATGCTCTTACCGATTGTTATCTATGCAATTTGAGGTAGTAAAGAGGCGGGAATTAGAGACAGGGGATGGGCGGAGTTAAAGATTGTGTGCTAATAAATCATTTGCATGTTTGGTTGGTGGGACTAAAAGTTAAGAAGATATTGGGAATGGGCTGACCAATTCGCACAATTTTATTAACATGCTGGCAGGTGGAAGTTCGAGGGAATTATCTGCTGAAAATGATACAATCCGTTCATCATAACCTCCTATGAGAATTGACTTTTCTCATTAATCTCATTGTCTATTTCTCATCACATACTCCATTTTCTACATACTCCATTATGGACTACCATTCTCAAAGCAAAGCTCAACTCGACAGTACATTATGGACAATCCGTCAGGGTAATGGTCACCTAACTTTAGCATTCACTTTATCTCGGTTCGAAAAGACGCAACAACTACAGTGCATCCTAATTGGGACCTTAATTCTAGTACGATGGAAACTCCGCGGAGCTGTCGAGCTCCATACAGCCCGAGCCGAGCCAGAATTTGCAGCTCGCCGGGTCGGCTGAAGAGAATGTTAAGGCCCAGTCGCTCTCAGGCGCCCAGCCCACCACTATCGCCATCTTAACGGGCCGTCCGCAGCGCTGCCCGCGCTACCGCTCCGCCTCCCGGTGCTCAGTGCGCCGTTGCTCTCCGAGCAGAGATGGCGGCGATGGAAGAACGCCGGCATCCATGGACCGAGCCGTCCCGGCTCGCCGACGGCGAACTCGTGGCGAGTCAAGGAAGAAGGTGGCCCGGCTCGTCTAATGTCGACCCCATGGTAAAGCCTTGCTCCGTCGCATCTGGTCCTCTCCTCTTGTATCTCATGGCCCATACAGTCCATGACAGGAGCCTGTCTCCGCTCAGTGAAACGACGCGTTGCAGTCATCCTTTCGGCAGGCCGTAGAGCATGCTTGCCGCTGCAGTACCACACGAGCTACGGAAGTAGCATGCCAAATGTCATCCCGATACCTCCCATGCCCACACGAGGCCAGACCATGTTCTTACTCATTCCTCTAGCTAGCTAGTAGGGAGGATCGGAGAACTTTGTAAACCAATTCAAAATCACTAGGCAGAACGAGCTACCGATTGTTGCGTATATATATCACTGGCTTTCCATTCTTCACATTATTTCCATTAGACCCTACTCCTTTGGTAATTAATACGGGGCTGATCGATGCTCCTATGGCGAAGTAAATTAAAAAGAGAAATTTACAATGAATAGTGTCAAACACTGAAAAATCATTATTCATGCAGAATTTGTCTTTTTCGCTGCTACCAAACGAAATTTAGTTTGGACTTGAAATTTTACACATATATAAAACATCACTTTTCTAACATATGTGATTTTATTGAGAATTTTTTGAACTTTTTTCGATGGAGTTTTCGCAGTTTGTACCGTGTATATGTATATATGCAAAAGGGTTAGTATGTCCAACCTCCCCAGTGCCCGACTCCTCCGCCGCTCGTGGCTGCCTTGCGATTCGTACGCGGCTGCATTTTCCCCGCCCCTAATTTTCCATCCGAATTTCTAGTTCATTTAATCCTTCAAGAAAGCTGAACCCGTGCCTGTGTCTCTGCTCCGTCCCCAGGCCTACGTCGCCTGTGCCATAGCTGCATAGCATGTTACCGTTGGTCATAGCCGGATGCCCGTGACCTCCATTATTTGTCCTGGCCAACGGCCACACCTCCCACACCCCCACCCACCTCTCCCACACACAGACGAGCCGCGGCGACGGTGCCCTGCCCAACCTCCACCAGGCGAAGCTGCCCACCACCATAAGACGCCTCCTCTCCAGCAGCTCGTGGGGACAAGCCGCCGCGGGGGACGAGCCGCAGCGAAGGTGGCGTTGGACCGGACCGGTGGTTGCTGAGTCCGGACTTTCTCCGCCGGTGCCCTGAGATCCACGAACACTTAGGTTCTGGGAGGACCGACCCAGAAACGGCTCCCGGTTCCAGGTTCGATTTCTTAGCACTTTGTTGTTTCCATCCTCATGGTGATGGGATTTTTGATTTTTGGTGCCTTGTTTTGCGGTGCCAGGCTGTTTGCTTGGACGCCCTGCCGATGCATTCTGCTTTGCCTCCGCCGCTGCCTATGAGAGCTCCCCATTCCCCAAGCTGCTGGCGAAAGTATGGCTGCCTCACAGTGCGCGGCTAGGAGACAGCCAGGTAGCATCGCTCAGTTAGTGAGTGCCTTGCTTCCGATTTCTCTCCAGGAACAGGATGCCATTGAATCGCCTTTCACCTATTCGATGGAATGTGGAGGGCTCGGCAAGATGCCATCAAATCGCCTTTCACCCGCCTTCTCTTGTACTCCCTCCGTCCAACAAAAGATGTCTCAAGTTTGTCAAATTTTGGATGTATCTATACATGACTTAGTGTATAGATGCATTCAAATTTATTCAAAGTTGAGACATCCTTTGTTGGACGGAGGGAGTATTAAATATTCTCCAATCTTTTATGTTAATTCGATCCCTAGATCTTGGTCCCTGCATGTTCTTGTACGATTTCCCTAAATTTGGCAGCTTGAGACGCTGATGCATGCATGTATGGTTGCAGGAGCAGAGAGCGACAAGGAGATACGGCGGGTGCTAGAGATGGACGGTGGCTCGGCGTGGTCCGGCGCGTGCGCGGAATAGCGGGCCGGCGGCGGCCGTGCCGACGGCAGGCCCTTGCTGCTGCAGCAGGCCGCTGGGAGGCAGGCACAACAGAAGATGAAGAATGCTACTCAAGGAGTTCTCTCTCCTTATTAGTTGGGATTTCCCCTTTGTTGGTCTGGCCTGCGTGCTGGCTTATTTAATGGGAGACCAATTTCGATGTACCAAGTATGTAACAGAGTAACAGATATCAACAGTTCTACATATGGTGCTAAATAGTTTGGTTGCTTTGATAAGTCTGTAACAGATGCGCTAAAGAGTACCCTCATAAAGATGCTGATGGTACTATGTCCATTGTTAGAAGTTCCTAGGTTATTTGTACCGAGTCTTCTCCGTCCTAGGTACCGAGCATATCTTATTTGTACCGAGTCATTTCAGTCCTAGGTACCGAGCATATTTTTATGGAGGCGCAGATTCGATGAAGTTGGGGTACCAAAGATATGCTCGGTCCTAGGTCTTAGGCGCTGAGAAGTTCCTAGGTTATCAAACACAAGAAATAATCCAAACGATTCTCGCAAAAAAAATCTTATTTGTATCGAGTCTTTTCGTCCTAGGCACCGAGCATATTTTTATGGAGGCGCCGATTCGATGAAGTTGGGGTACCGAAGATGTTTTTTCGAGGTTATAATTGTATCAAACACAAGAAATCATCCAAATGATTACCGCAAAATATTCTTAACGATTTTATTTGTACCTACTCTTTTCATCCTAGGCACCGAGCACATTTTTATTGAGGCACCGATAAGATGAATTCGGGTACCGAACACAGGTTTGCTGAAGTACAGATTAGATGCACCGGTGGTACCGAGTTGTTGGACCGTGATACATCCACCTAAATAATCTTATTGGGTAACACAAATATTTCGGATAATGAGACAAGTGATCCTTCTACCATGTGGACAATAGAAGTGCATGCATCTAAATATACAATGGGGAATAACGTGCAAAAGCATGTGAAGGTGATTTTTCGTCGGATAATAAGAGCCTGATAGAAGTACATGGAACTAAATATCCAATGGGTAATAATAGATAAAATAAATTTGGTTCATACCGAGTCTTTTCGCGATCCTGGTACTGCATACATATCAGTTGAGGTACTGATTGGATGAACTTGCTGTACCGACTCCTTGGTGATTGAAGTACCAATTAGATGAATGTGGAGTACCGGCCGACTATTCCGAAGTTATTCTTTTGGCCGTTGGATGATACAAGTACATTAACTCAAATGTCCAATGGAGTAGTGAAGAAGCATTCTTGCGCCCGGAGTACCAAGTCGTTGGACCAAATATTCTGAATGGGCAGTACATGTACTTCGAATCATGAGACAAGTGATTCTTCTACCCTCTGAATAATAGAAGTGCATGCAGCTCAACATCCGGTGGGTAATAACATGAACCTGTAGTGAAAAATCGGTTCTCTTGCTTTGTGCAAAAGCATGTGAAGGTTGTTGTCCATTGGGTAATAAGAATATTCAATTGACTGGGCAAAAGGTCATGGTTACTTTTTTTTCTTTAGAAAGCAACGCTAGCAAAAAAAAAATCCAGAGCAACTGCTAGCAAATGTTGGATATTTTTGTCCATTGGTTACAAGAACGAAGGGATTTGAAACCAAAATTATCTCTTGATGCATGCAAAAAGGAGAAGATGACTGGGGTGGTCCTCAAGCCTTGTCGATGTGGGCTTGGGTGCTGGTCAAGCTCACATGAGCAGCATTTGGATTCCCTTGTTGACACGTGAATCGATTGTTTTTCTTCCTCGGGCTGCGTCATCGGACACGCACACGCACCATGCATGGACTACTGCTTTGGTCTTTTTTTTCCTGCCCTGTTCGGTTCCAACCCCACCATATTTCCTAAATAGACCACCCATGTGCCACGGGATTCAAAGCCCTAGGCTAGTGGCCGATGGCCCAGACAAGAAAAGCATTGGTTTTGAATTTTTCATGTGGCTCGAACAAAACAACATGCTCGAAGAGGCAACAATCCAGAATTTGGACAGATGGTGTCATAAGCATGTAAGAGAAAGAATACTTTACGATTTCTCACAACATTTTAGAAAGAACTAAAAGCAGAAAAAACGTTAGAATCCCAATGTAGATGGACGGTACCGATGTCGGGCACTGGGGAGGTTGGACGTACTAAAACCACTTATATATATATATTGATTAGTGGAGGTGCTGGGATTCGAAAGCCTAGTACCAGCTGTACAAAGAGGGATGCACTTTTATTATGGGTAATGTTGATTAGTGGACGCTACGAGCAGTTGGCGGATTCAGAATTGTCCTAAGACTAGGGCTAAACTAGGCCAAGTATGGAAGCCTAGGGCTAATACATTGTTAATTAGGTTATTTTGCCAAATCACCATTACAACATACATGTATTAGCTGGCTCACATCTAGGCTACAACCCTAGTTGCCCTAGGTGTCACTACACCACAACATAGAATTCCCTACGGGCGTTGGTCGGAAAAAGTCTACATACATTGACAGACTGTTGGTCGGGAAAATATTGTCGGACAGTTGGCCGGTATTTCGTTTGTACGGCGACCATTTGTTGGTTGGGAATGAAAAAACATTTGCTGTCGAACAGTCGGTCGGCAATACTCCTATTGGTTGGTCGGGAAATAGAAGTCGGTCGAGAAAAGTTCGTCTGTCGGGAAAGTTTTGGTTGGTCGGGAGAGGTTCTGCAGTGGTGACGAACAGTCGGTCGGCAAAGAAATGTTGGTCGGGAAAGGCCTTTGCCGAGAGGACTTTCGGTGACAGAGTGTGTTGGTCAGCAAAACCCTTTCCTGACCAACTTTCTGTCAGTGAAAGCAATTTTCCCGACCAACTTGTCTGTTGGGAATTCTATACCTGGTGTAGTGTGTGATTTCGCCCCTAACTACAGGAATCCGACCAAAACCACACAACAGCTAGGAAACTCGCTCTTTCGCTGAGATATACCAGACTATGGTCAAATAAAGGGAAAGATCTGTCTACACCCGAGCTCAGTGCTGAGCGTATCCCCACCCTCGCTGGCCTGGAGATTCGTGCAGAGAGAGAGAGAGAGAGAGAGAGAGAAACATAACACATGTCCGCTGCGCATGCGTTCGCCGCCACGCGCGCATGTGCTCTCCTGTTGCCCGCTGCATTTGGTCTCTCAAATTAAAGATATTGTAACATCATTATTCGTCCAGAAGCTGCATTTGTCTCGTTTTTGTTTGTGATGCCCTATGTTCGAACTATCTAAATGAAAACCATGACTTCGAAGAATTCGAAATGGTTGAATGGCACCAGATAGAAAACAAGTCTACGGTGGTGTTAATAGTACTCAAATGTCATTACCGACCTTTTCCTTAGTTGCCAATGATAAACTTCTCGCGCATAGACATATTGGAATGTTTTGTGCAGTATATTACAAGACCAATTGGGACATTTGTAGTACAATGGAAACTTCATGGAGCTGGTCATGAACATACTACAATATCGCCAATTGTGGAAGAAAGATTATGCGATCCATCGGGGATTTCTTGTACAAATAGTTCTAGAAGGTTCTACAAGGAAGAGAATGGGATACAAGTGAGGCAGTGTTCAGGAGAAAAAGAAAAAATCATCTCTGTTACCAGGATATGCCATATGGACAGGACAGGTAGTACAGCTTGGCATGGACGCTCGGCCCGAGCCCACCTCTTATACAGGTCGTTTGGTTGGCTGGCCGAGCCCGATTCATCTCAGAGAAGCTTGCTGAGCCGCGTCGGGCCGAAGAAAACATGAAGGCCCACTGACAACCAGGTGCCGCGCCCACCCTTAGCGGGCCCATTCCACCCGGAGGCCCAACGAGCCTATTAGGGCACCTCGGTCCTGAATCGACGCCAATGAGACCGCGACCCTGACCGAGCCTCCCCCGTCCGTCCACAACCCGACATGTCAATGCCAGCCTACCACCTGGCAATGAGCCTCCCGTCACTCCTTGGGCCAGACTGAACTGGGCTCGTTCACCAGCTGATCCAGACGCGATGGACCGCCGGCAGCCATGGACTGAGCCGGCTCGTGGCGAGCTTGGGCCGAGACCAGATGGGCCCGGCCCATGTCATCCCAGAGGTACAGCAGTTCTTCTTCCCTTCAGTTAATCTGCAGCCATCCTCTCCAGTTGTATCTCGTCGCCCATACAGTCCATGACTGGAGCCATTCTCAACGAAGTGCAAAGAGGCTTTGAAGGCATCCGTCGGCTAAACCCTATAGCATGCTTGCAGCCGCAGTAACACACGAGATATGGAAGGACCGTACCAAAGGTCATCCCGATGCCTCCCATGCCCACATGAGGCCATGGTATGTTCTAGCTCATTCATCTCGCTAGTAGGGAGGATCGGAGGACTTTGTTAACTAATTCAAAATCATCGGACAGAACAAAGCCAACGACTGCAGCATATATCGATGGCTCTTCGGTTCTTCAGTTTATTTCCTCTAGACACTACTCGTATGATTAATGCATTGGTTGATTGATGCACCTACTATTCTTCACTGAATTAAAAAATATCTGCTATTTTTCTTGAAGGTATGGCGCGTACTTTATATTTAGCAAGCGTTTATTTGGTAGGTGGCTGTGTGGGTGAAGTTCTAAATGCGCACTCTATCAAGTACAATTTCATTTATCATTTCAAATTCCCTTGCATGAAACTACCGGTATCAAATGGAGGGAATAATAACGGGCAGATACGTACTGCCGCAGAATTATATTCACTTTTTGATATACATATACTATTTGAGCTATGTTTTGATATTTGATTTTAATTAATAGTTGAGGGTGTGGTCACGAATTTAAAATTCAACTTCAATATAATTGTTTAGTGATAACGGAACACTAGGCAAAGACGGTAGGGTCGTCATCCTTCCGGCTGGTTGGGACACGCGGCAGAACAATTTGCCAAGTATCTCCCTCCAAACACTCGGCAACGCGTCTACTCAGCCGAGTGTATTAAGTGACACTCGGCTTAAGGAGATGCTCATCGATTTTCTGGCAAAATGCATCTGATTAACAATTTTTTTTAGTGAAAACATGATCAATAAAACAGATTGATGATGCATGGGAATCATTCATGTGGCTGTAAGTGGCAACGGCGTCAATTTCTATTTTTTTTCAAATACCATGATGGTATTATATTTGAACCAAATTAATCGATATGGCAGGAATAAATACATAAAGCATAATAAGCATGATATTTTCACCAATCTTACTCTGAGTAGTACGTCCTGTATCATATACTGGCTAGACTTCCAACTGCTTGCCCTACAGAAAGTGCTTGGCCTCAAGAACGAGTTCCTTGCCGGTCTCCTGGAACGTCACGCACTCCCTGTTGGATTTGGACTAAAAGACCAGAACGGTGGTCATGTCCATGGACCATGGTGGAGCCCAAATTCATGCATCATAACGAGGCTGAATTCATCTTGAATCAATCTATAAAGGACAGCAGCATTCACCTCCTTCTGCTGGAAAATTCTTCAATTCCTCTCCTTTCCACATATGCCAAACAATAAACGCCGCCAATGCTGCGTCATTGACCTTTGAAATTGATGTAGGCCTTGAAATGGTTTGCCTCCACCAGGCTCGCGGCCAAGGACTTGCCGCCGCAATTGCAGCGATCCTCGGCCATCTGACCCTGCAAGGATGCCAAACCTCTTCGGCAAAAGGGCAGTGGAGCATGAGGTGCATCCCTCTTTCCTGAACTTGATCACTACACAAGAGACAGAGCGCATTTTGCGATAATGCACCATATTGGCCGAGCCCACAACTAACCGCAATGCAACAATGCTCTGTCGAGGTCTTTGGACATAATGAACATCACGGTTCCCAAATGCATGCTTGCGGCCGCAGTAGCACACGAGCTACAGAAGCAGCATACTTTTACCCTTCCCGTTGCTAGGCTTTGGCATCCCGACACCTCCCATGCACACAACGCCATGGCGTGTTCTTGCTCATTCATCTAGTAGGGAGATTTGGTCCTGGGAGAACTTTGTAATCGAATTAAAAATCAGCGGGCAGAGCTAGCAACTGTTGCATATATCGAGGGCTCTTTCTTCTTCACTGGCACTTTGAACAAATTAATCCGTGGCTGATCGATGCACCCACTCTTCCCTGAGTGAAGATAAAGATTGTCCATTTATTCAAGGCCAGGCGGCCATTTTGACGTGTTGGATATGTCGGGAGTGTTTGGTAGGTGGCCTTGCGTGAAGTTTGATATGGAACAACGGCGAATTGGTGGCTCAGTGTGATTACACTGAAGAATTTGTATTGGTCCGTTGGTATTAATCAAGAAAAGTTGTATACGTATGATTGAGTCTATTAATCAAGAAAAATTGTATACGTATGATAGAGTCCGTATAGGTGGGCAATATAGGTGGGCACATACTGAACTTGTGATTTAGTCTGTTGTATTGATGATACGATACTTTGCCTTAATAATATTATGGCTGTATGCATCGATCAACGTAGAGACCGGAAATATTCCCTTCTTTTAGGATAAAAAAACGGGAGGATCGAATGATTTTGTCAACAAAATGTGCCCACATATACGGTCAAGCAATTCCCTTCCACGCCATGCACTTTGAACTCGTGGCAATGAATAATCTCCTTTTTGACACATATACTATTTGAAGTATGCTTTGATACTCTGTTTTAATCAAGACAAGTTGTGTACGTATGATTGAGTCCGTATAGGTGGTCACATTTGAACGTGTGATTATGTCTGTTGTATTGATGATATGAATCTTTAGCTTAATAATATTATGATTGTGTGCATCAATCGATGGAATATTTCCTGCTTTTAGGAATTTTTAAAAATGCTAATATGTAGAAGTATGAACCGTCTTTGAGGACGCCCTCCCAACATAAGTAAAAAACTGAGGTAATTTTTACTGTACCTCTTACTACGTGTACTTGGACGAGGATGTGCAGAGACTAACGAGTTCCAGTTTACAGATAGCGAGCGATGTAACTGGCCATACTCAAGGCAGCTGCGACGTCAAACTCCTCCAGCGCAGACAGCTCGGCCGTCCTGTCAGATTTGTTAAATAATTTAATAAAAAGATTGTGTGCATCATTTCGATGCAGATGCCGAGGGTGTCATCCTGCTTTTCAAAAAAAAAAACTTCATGCTAATACAAGGGTTCATGTGCAGATTACACGGTATCTTATCCTATCCACCTGCTAGAAGGACCGACCTTGCCTTGTCCTTGTTGAAAATATAATATACCTAATATATTGTTCAGCCTCTTTTCATTAGTTCGGACTTTTGATTGAGTTGGCTACTGCATTAATACAATATGATATTAGAGTCAAGAGTTCTCAAGTTCAAAACACTGCTCACACAGTATTAAAAAAAATATGCGGCTGAACCCACGCTAAGGATTAAAATAGCCAAGACGTCGGGATCATAGTTGCACCTCCACATACCGTATTGGCAGAGCCCACAACTAGCCGCAATGCAACGTTAATGCTCCGTGGTTGTCCTTGGACAGAATGCACGTCACAGTTTCCAAATGCATGCTTGCCGCCCCAGTAGCAAACAAGCTATAGAAGCACCATGCTTCGTTGTTTCTCGTTGGTAGGCTTTGGCATCCCGACACCTCCCATGTCCACAAAGCCCCGGTGTGTTCTTGCTTATTCATCTAATCGGGATATCGGTCCTCGGAGGACTTTGTAAACGGATTAAAAATCAGCGGGCAGAACAAACTAGCAACTGTTGCGTATATCAAGGGGCTCTTCCGGTCTTCACTGGCATTTGTAAGCAAAGTAATTTTCTATCTGTTGGGTGTGTAGCAAGTGTTTGGTAGGTAGCTAGCCTTGGGGGTGATGTTCGATGTGTGCCATGTGCACACTCTATCAACTATTCGTGGTATTAATCTTTACACTTATAAAGATCTGAGTTGGTGGTCGTGAGTTCACTCCAACAAGACTACCCCTTAATGGTTACGGACTCATCTAATTGCGACTCATTTTATACGTATCACGATCTTTTGACTATTTTTAATTGGTTTTGATGACTTTCAAGATAAAAAAAAATCAAAAATAAAATTTTGAGATAATTATTATTTATTAGAAATTTTAAAAATATGAGTCACAGATTCTTAATCTCGTAGCAAAGCATGAACATTTGGCTAGTTCATTTATAATTTTAACTTTCTGTGTGTGAAACTGCCAGCACCCAGTATATATCAAATGGAACTGCCCAGCATCAAAAGGACATGACTGCAGGCACGAGCAATGCCCTTCGATATATTATTGTGCCGTGGTCATAAATTAGACATTCAATTTCAGTATAAGAGACAATAATAGGGAGGACACCTACACGGCAGGTATAGATGAATTACAGAGGAGCACTAAAGCTCTGCCAAAGGCTTTATCCCAAGATCAAATATCACAAAATCTTCTGGAGGACGTTGCGCCACCGGCCTCGTGGAGCGCCGGCACCTTGGCGTACCCAGCCAGTCATACAAATCACTATGAATCACCCAGGGTGCAATTTTTTCATTTGCAAAGCGAGATCCAGTTTTGCTTATATTACACTTGTACGATTACGATTTTGTCGTCATTACCTTCTGTGATTTCCGACTTGGTACACTTAGGTTAACGATGGATTACCAAACAATACTAGCCATTGGATTAGAATTAATAAACCGTCTATATGAAATACGGGTACCGTAAAAAGAGCTCTTCCAAATTCTGATGTACTGCGTGACACAAACAAGATGTTAATATTACTATTAATCATTACCAAACATAATTCATGATTAGTCGTTGGCTACATCTATTGGATTGGTGTAATACGTATGGCTTCTTGATATGCGAGTTTCATCCCAAAATGGCGAAGTCATACGAAGAATATCTAGCTATCTAAAGAGGGGGAAAACTGACGATGGGCTAATTAGAATTCTTCTCTCAGGTTGCAATATGTAAATATCATACAGACGGGAAAAATTTATGTTAGTTTTTGAATTTTGGTGAGGGTGTGGAAAAGAATAGAATAACTGGTACAAGGTACGTAAATGTCGGCAGTTAGCTGAATGATGTGCTGTTTGATGGTTTTCAATTTTGACTTCCTTTTGTTTGAATATAACAAGTGCAAACATGTTTTCACCATTACACACACAAGCGTGATGTGAATTTCTATCATTGACTGAGCATGTACGCAGGTAGATGAAACATCAGAGGAGCGAAAATTAATAGTACAATAATCCATAACGATGAAGATGGTAGTTTGAGAGTTCACTCCACGTCTCCACACCACGGCCCACAATGGTCAAGATTTCATCTCTATACATAAAATGGTTTACAATATGTACAAAATCATACTAGGTGTATCTAGAGTTGACATATGCAGTTATACCTGGCTCAACTGGTACGCAGATATATAATTGCTCTATATCGGAATGGAAGGTGTCAGGAATTCATACTTCATACACATTGGCTATGTGATTAGTTCCCGTGGGATGGAAGGTAAGATCCGGATTTCCAAGCTTCATGGTTTTAAACGAGCACAAAACAGCTGCTCTTATCCACGGTGATCTCCCATTTGAATCTTGCTGGCTGTGTGAGCCCTCTGCTGCTGCGGCCATGAATCTGCGGTGCATCTCTACATCAGCTGATGATTCTCATGCTATGTCTGGTCTGCCATCCTCCATGAATTTGCTCAGCAATCTCCCTGCCTGCGGTTGACTCAGCCTTTCCTATTCGCGCTCATTGGGAAGGAGTTGTTTCCTCGGGAGGTCGTACGTCCAGGAGCGGAGGCTCCCTCCTCATATGCTTGTTTGCTGGGAGCTGTAGAAGGAGCTCAACGGTAGGACTTTTCAGCACGGCTTTAATTGGCACTCCTTCGGTCGTCATCTCCCGGGTCAAAGGATGAGACACTCAATTGGAAACCTGCCAAATGATCCTGGGGCTCTTGCTGGGAACAATGTAGCTCCTTGCGGGTCAAGAGGGTTGGGAGATTTGGTCTTCTATCCGTATTGTAAATGCTGCTTGAATCTTTCTTTGATAATGAAATGGCAAAGCTTTTGCCTGTTTGAAAAAGAAAATTGAAAAACAGATGCACGCCCTTTCAGTTTCCCCGTCCGACGGACTGGCCTGTGGGCGGTCTCTGACTCGCTAACACCGCACTCACCTCAAACCTTCATATGGATTTGGGTTTAGGCGTGCTTTTGAGCATCAACCTTTTTTGGAGGCACAGATTTCTGAGCAGAGCAATGCAAACGATAATCTAAACTTTCTCGTTGCTGAGGTTGAGTTCATCATCGACTCAGAAAGAGGCCCATGTGTTAGGTGCTCCATGCAGTCTTTTTCTTGAGGTAATAACGTTGCTGGTGCATTAACCGTTAAGGACTCCGTTGTACCAATTCGTGAGGGCATAACCACAAAATTTCACTCCTCGTGTGTCATCCAGTGTACGTGGCAGCAGAATTTTCCCATGTTTGACCATTTTGCACCAAAGTGCACCCGCATGACAAGTTTAAGGATGCGACTAAACCACTTTTGTAGTTGATGCACCAGACTGCACATGCACGACAAGTTAATGCACCACCGGCGTTATTACCTCCTTTTTTCTCCTTTTCTTCTTTCTCGTGATAACCTTTTGCTTAAGGTCAATTTGGTCCCTATTTGGTTTTAGTTATAATTAATATATATCAACTGATTAAAGAGGCCAATAGTTCTACTGAGTGTATACACAGATTTTAGATCCAAGATTATATGTCTAATATTTTTCCAAATCTTTTAGTTTTTAAAATTAAAGAGGGGAAAACTTTTATTTTTAATTGCTCTAAACCCAAAATTAGTTTTTTTTTCTTCGAAGGAGGACATGTCCTTTGCCTCTACATTGAGCAATGAACACAACCAAAACACAAAACTGGTGCTTTGCTTCTATACAATCTCTTTTAAAAAGATTACACATATTCAAGAAAAACGAGTAATTAATGAGAAAGCTCAAATCTGGACCTTCCGACCATATCGCGATCAAGTAACCTAGCTGCCATTCACCATCGATCTGGGAATGCAAGCGTAAAAAAAATCAAGCAATACAACTGTGCTTGTTGTTGCATCGCCAAGAATGCTTGTTTCATTAATCAGAGATGTACGTCCACTACTACAAAACATCACATCAGTAACGAGCCAAAAATGACATCAGTGGCGGGCAAAGCGTCTGTCACTAACTTCTTGCCATTGATGAGGTGCCCATCAGTGACGGGCAGGCCACCTGTTACTGATGAGCTACTCATCAGTGGCGGTCATGCCAAACGCCCGACACTGATAAGGATTTGGAGAAAATATAAAAAATGTGGCCAGCCCCAGGCGAGCCCCAAATCCACAGAGCAATCCATCGACCTCACCGCACACGCAGGGGGTGGCTCCTGGGTGCCCCTGGAGCACGCACCTGCTACAACGGCCGCGCCACCTCGTCGGCACCTACTCCTCGACACCGACGTCCTTCAAGAGTGAGAGAAGCGAGAGAGAGCAAAAGGGGGAAACCGAGAGGGAGATAGGGAAACAAGAGAAGGACACGAATCGGTGGGGCGAGAGACGGCGGCCGACCGGATCCGCAACGGCTGGGCAGTCGCTGGCCGGATCCAGCAACATCGAGGCCCGGGAAGGCCCGCGGCAGCTCCTTGGTGGCACTGCGGAGTCCGGCGTTAGTGGAGGGCGGTGCAGCAGCAGCTCCTTGGCAGCGCGGCGGGGTCCGGCTTTGGAGGAAGCCGGTGCAGTGGCAGGCAACAGCTTCTTGGGGGAGGTTCTTTGGTGGCGTGGGCATCAGGCTAGATGAGATCAAGGTGGAGATGGAGGAACGGAGAGGGGCGGGCGCTGCTGTGGAGGAAGCGAGAGGGTCGGGGGCGGGGGCAGATTGAGGAGGAGGGAGGAGATCGATGAGGAGGGAGGCAGACCGAGGAAGGAGGAGATCGGGGAGGAGAGAGCCAGATGGGGGAGGAGATCGAGGAGGAGGGAGGAGATCAGGGAGGAGGGAGCTAGATCAGGAAGGAGATCGAGGAGGAGGGAGGGAGATCGGGGTGGAGGAGGAGAGAATTGGGGGGGGGGGGGGGGGCAGGGAGGAGATGTGCGGCGGGGGGAGGAGAGATGTGTGGGAGGAGGGGAGCTGGGGCTTTATAGGGCGCCCTCCAAACCCTAGGATTGGGAATGGACTGGCCTAAATTGGTGTTCGGCCCAGCATTAGTGGCGGGCTCTAGTCTAAGGCCCGTCACTGACAAGTGCCATATCATTATTTTTAATTTGTTATATAATATACAGGTATTATATATAACTAATTTGATCTATAAGTTTAAAATTACGTTCTACTTTGTGTGAAAATTGACATAGGTCATTTTGAACCATGTAAATTGTACTTGCTTCACAAAACACGCAGAAATCACCCCATTTCTTGCACCATTTATCAATCTTGTATAACACTTTGGTCATTTCACTTGAAACACATAAAAGTATCTAGAAAGTTAGAAAATTCAAAATCTTTGTACATTAGCATTGAAACAAGTTCTACTTTGTTTGAAAATTGGATAAGTGCTATCTGGAACAATATTAAGTGCAATTGCTCTTCACAAAATACCTCATTTTTCGTATTTGGAAAATAGAAAAATCATTTTTTTGACCAAAAATTTGTAAACCTTTTTTACAATATTGTTTGTCATGACAATATGCACTGTTGTGCAAAAAATGGATACATTATCATGAAATGTGGCATAGAAATGGACAAAATTTTGGTCATTTGGCCTAAAAAATAAACTTCAACTATGAAAAATAACAAGTTTGTACTACATAGGTCATTTTTGAAATTTTAACATCTGATATTATTGTTCCACTATGTTAAGAATGAAAAGATAAGACTTTATTAAAAAGAATCACATTTTTCTGATTTTTTATGAATTAGTTATAATTTTTTCAATCTTCAAAGCTCTCCAGGGGTCATCAGTGGCGGGCCTAGATGTAAAGCCCGCCACCGATGTGTGTTTTAGTGATTTTTGCAATTTTTAATATTTAGCCTTTAGTGGCGGGCCTTCCATGCCCGTCACTGATGAGGGTTCCTGAGTGACGGGCGTGGTGCGCGCGCGCCACTGATGAGGGGTCATCAGTGACAGGTGTTTTGCGCCCGTCACTAATGAAGGTTCATCAGTAACGGGCGTGGTGCGCCCGCCACTGATGAGGGGCCATCAGTGACGGGCGTGGTGTACCTGTGACTGATGAGGTTCATCAGTGACCGGTAGGGAAGGCCCGTCACAGATGACCCGTCACTTATGTCATGTTTTGTAGTAGTGGTCATCGGGGATTCTAGGATGAAACATGGATGGATATGAAAGATGGATCGATCACCTAGAAAAATACATGCTACCCGGAGATGTCACCACTCACCGGGTTTTCAATACGTCTATGAATAACCCATTAATTGATTCTGACAATGCTAGTGACATCTCTTTACCCTAGTTATGAGGTATAAATCAGTATAGTAGACAAGCATGGACAGGAAAAGTTCTCTGATTTCAGATCGGATTAGGAAAAAGGTATAGTAATTAAAACCAAACCAGATTTTTTTTTTTAATTAAGAGTAAAATACACTGTAGGTCTTGACTTTTTTCACCTACGAACTCATCCGTTCCTCCGGTGCAGACGCAATCTCAACCTCCACTACCCGGTTTTGGTTGAGGGAGGATGTTAAATATATTGTACAATTATTGTTAGTTGTGCACTACATGCGTTAATGCGTTATAGTTAGAGTTGTTAGTATCTAACCTAACACCCTAGTCAGTTCCAATATGAACAAACTTGTAATCTGTACGAGAGATGTCTCGATATATGAAAGAAACCAGCCGGCCTGTGAAGAACTGTACAATTCCAACCAATTCCCTGTGGGATCCTCATGCTGGTCCGCGGGAAGATGTTAGTGATAGTGCAGGCGTACAGAAATACGGCGGCTCGCTCGCCGGCCTCCCAGCTACGTCCGCCGCGACGGGTACCTGGAGTTCCAACGTTCTAATACGTGGGCCTAATGGGCATCTGCGTGGACAGGTACGTAGCAGTCGCTGGAGAGAGGTGAAAAGAGAGGGATGGAGCACGGTTAAAAAAAGATATGCAAGGGTGTATGTGCAAGTTTATGTTTCAAAGGGGCATCCGACGGGTGGCCTAGGCCTACGTCTCATAACGCAAACCTGCCACATCAACCAGTCAGACGGATACAAGCACACTTACGACCTAAGATGAACCATTTAAAAAAGTTTTAGGATTTAGAAGTGCATTTTCAAAAATTTAGGACTAACTTGACACATTCACAAAAGAATTAGGACCGCGGGTGCATTTTACTCAATCAGTTGTATCTTCGATGCGGACATCCCCGACGGCTGGCTCAGTGCACCATGTCTCACCTTTAGGTACGCTCCCGAGTCCGGAACCTCAAAAACATCCACCAGTTCAGGCCCCCCGCCACGTACTTACGACAGAAAGTTGGACAGTTCGTCCTCCAAGCAGCAAAGATCGAAAGAAATCGTACCTTGAAGGGCCATCGTCTCCCACAGCCCCATCCATGATCTCCGACAAACTTAGATCTACAGAAGCAAACCAGCTTCCAGCCGCTAACCCGCTCCGACGCTCCCCCACCGCACCGAAACCACACCGTAGCAAGCTTGCAGTCGTCGGCAACAACTTCGCGGATACTGACCCTCCTCTCTGTCCGCGTTTGCCCAGGCAGACACGCCGTCGGGGTAGAGAAGAAACGAACGGTGACTCCCTAATCGGCTACCGCTTGGGCCAAACGAAAAATATAAATACATACGTAGGACAGTAGGACCACTCTGTTTCTTTTAGAAAAACTTTTTTTTAGAACAACTAGAACCACTCTGGTGACTGGTCCAAGTCTAGGCTTCCTTTGATTCAAAGGATTTCCATATTTTGCAGACTTGAAATCTTTAGGAATTTTTTCTATGTTGGTCGTTTGATTCGTAGGATTAAATCATATAGGAATTTTTCCTAAGAAATCATTTGTACTACATTTCATAGCAAAATTTACATTCACCCCAACCTCTTGGTAGAAATCTTTTGGTCCAAACAAAATCTTATATGAATCAAGTGGGCATGGCATTGCAGATTTTTCCTATTCCTTTATATCCTACGAGTCAAAAGAGACCCCTAATCTGTTCCATTTCGAACTGTTCGGATTTGGCCCAGTATTATGAGGCAACGGCCTAATCCCACACAGCATGATACGTCAAGCACTTTTTTTGGCCCAAGTCCTAGCCTCACTGGCCCATCAATTGCTATACTGTCCCAGATACGAGACTTGGGCCAGCTGCTGCAGTATTCCTTGATTTCCTCTATTCGGAGGCTTTCCGCGCCCCAAATGGCCCACCCAAGCGGACGTGATCTGCTCCATCAAGTTTCCAGACGTATGTTTGCTGCCATACAAACACGTACACAAGTTCTTTCCGTTGCTAGGCCTTGGTATCCCGACACCTCCCGTGCCCACATGAGAGCCATGGCGTGTTCTGGTAGGGAGGATCAGAGGAATCATTTGGTAGAACAAGGTAGCGACTATTGCATATATAAATGGCTCTTCCATCATTCACTTTATTTCCTATATATAGACCCCTACTACTATATTGTTCTAAAAAATACTGATTCTGAAGAGTGAGGGTGTAGGTGTGCCCATGTATATTTTTATATACACAGGATGTTAAATTCTGATTGAACAGGTGCAGAAGGGTGTCTAGAAACCAACAACCATATGAATTATACTAATCTGAATTCAACAAAAATTTCTGAATCCCACAAGTCAAGAATCTCACAGGATGAAACTCACAGTATAATTCTGAATTCACAACCAGCCCACTGAATTCAATTAGTAATCTTACAAGCGAAAAATCTCACAGCTCTTGTATAACCAGATTCCAGCCTAGGAACCAGCGAAAAGGGAAATCAGCACAAGAGAATCACCTGATTCCGTTGGGAGAGGAGGAAGAACGGGAGGGAGGGCACGGCAGCTCTAGGGGGCGGAGGCGGCGGCGGTCGCGGGCGCATGGGGGCCGCGAGGCTGCGGCCGGTGCGCGAGGAAGTGAGATGGGGCGGCCGGGGCTCGCGGGTGCGTTGGGGCGCGAGAGGCGCGTGCGAGGCGAGGCTGCGGCTGGGGTGCAGGAGGCCGCGAGAGGGAGCGGCGGGCGCTCGAGGCGGCGGCGGGCGCGCGAGGTGAGGGTATCGCCGGATCGGGATCGGGATGGAGGAAGAAGAGTCTGTCAGACACGAAGAGGCACGCGCGGATCGGATACATAAATTAATCGCAAAACGCACCCAGTAAAAAAGTAAAAAAGATTAGCAGACTAAATGTTAGTTCTTGGAGCTGATTAGTGGGTCTAAAGTAGTAGAGATGTGCAGCACCACCGGATTCTCTGAGAAAGCTGGTACCACCATAGCCTCCTCCGGCTCTTCCGGCTTCGCCTCCGATCCATCCCACACCACGACCACCACCGTGCCCATGGAAGAACCGGCTGCACCTGAGCAGTCCGCCGCACAGCCTCTTCCTCCTACCAGATCCACCCTCCGTCCCACGAAGATGGTTGTCCGGTCGGCGGCGCACCCCCACATCGATCCCATCGTCACTCTGGTGTTGTAGGACGCCGACCCGATGGCCCTCGCTGCCCGCGGACGACCACGATCTGCCGCCACCTCCAGCCGAAACTGATCAACTGTAGCTACCATCCGGAATTCCGCAGCGCCGTCACCGCGCGAAGAGGCATTCAGATATAGTGCGTGATACAGACTCATTAATCATTACCAAACGTAATTCCTGATTAGTGGTTGGCTACATCTACTGGAAGAACATCCAGCTATCTAAAAATGGGAAAGAAATGTTGGTTTTTCAAATACGATGACGCAATGGAAAACAATTGAATAATATGGTGCTTTCTTTGTTCCTGAATATAAGAAGCCATGCCTTTATCCTAAGTCAAACTTCTTCTAGTTAACCAAATTGTCGTTGTCTATATGAATAGTATAGTCATTCGATATTAGTAAAAAAAATTGTAAACTTGATCAAACTTGAAAGTTTGACTTAGAGCAAAGATAAAACTTCTTATGAACGGAGCGAGTACAAGGTAAATGTCGGTACCAGAGAGAAGAGGACATTTCATTAGCTGAATCATGTGTTGTTTGGTGGTTTTAATCTCTATTTCCTTTCATTTGAGTATAACAAGGGCAACACATGTTGTTCACCATTACATACACAAGCCTGATGTGATTTCCTGTCATTGAATGAGCATGCATGCAGGTAAATGAAACATCGCAGAAAATAGTACAAGACATATGGTAGTTGAGAGTTCACTACTCCACCACACGATGGTTAAGATCTCAACTCTATATATTTAATCGTGGTTGCATGCAACCCCTATAAAATGGCTTTTAATATGTACCTCGGCCATCTGTAAAAAATCACACAAGGTGAAAATAGATGTGTGACATCTGCAATTACATGGCTAAAGTTGGTAGATATCTGCTCGTTCGGGAATGGAAGGTGTCAAGAATTCGTACGCATTTGCTATGTGATTGATTCCCGTGAGGTCGGACCTCCAAGATCCTCCGATCCCTCTTCATGCTTGTCTCGTCGGCTGGGACTTCTTAGCACATCAAGACTCCTCCTGATCGTCATCTCCAGGATCAAGGATGAGCATCTAAATTAGAAATCTTCATGAGCAAAGGATCTTGTAGGGCTCTTGTCCGGAACAATGTAGCTCCTTTCGGGGCAGGGGTGGGGGGGATTCAGTCAAACTGGCCTTCATATGGATTTGGGTTTAGGCGTGCTTTTGACCATCAATCTTTTCTGGAGGCACAGATTTTTGAGCGGACCAATGCAAGGATAATCTCAACTTTCTGGGTGCTGAGGTTGAGTTCGTAATTGACTCAGAAAGGCCCATGTGGCAGTGGCAGGTGCTTTATATAGGGTAGTCTTTTTTTTGTTGGAAATAATCTTTCCTTAATCAAGGTAGTGTCTAAGGTCCTAGTTGTAATCGGATTGGGAATTAATATTCAGTGCGGCTAGTACGTGGCTAATTAGTAGCAATACTAGTATGTTACGGTTGGAGTCCTAGCTAGTAGTATTTGGAGTTGGTTTTGGTGTGCATATATATACATGCACCAGGATCAAGTTTTGTATATACCATGAGATTTGAGATAAGAAGAAATAAAGACAAGGCACCACAGGTGCCTTTGGCCATAATCTGGTGATAGTCGTGTTCTTGTGCGTCTTCATGTGATTGATCTTGGGGCAAACCCAACATTTTTCTCCTTTTTTTCCCCTTCTTGTAACAATTTTGGTTTTGAAGATCACTTTGCTCCATATTTGGTTAATGTATATCGACTGATTACAGAGGCCAATATGTCTACTGAGGTTATACACAGATTTAGTCCCAAGATTATATGTCTAATATTTTTTTCAATTCTTTTAATTTTGAGAGGAGGAAAAAGAAATCATATTTTACTTGTTGTAAACACACAAAAATAGTTTTCTTCGAAAAGGAGGAGATACCCTCAAGCATATGGATTTCGGTTTGCAGCGAAGCCGTGTAAATCTCCCGATAGAATTTCGGCAAATAATTAGGCGTGCGGTTGTATGGAGCTTATTATCGGAACATCAAAGTGATTTGACTGTATTGTTTAATAGGGGGTAGTAGTACCCACTCCGTCCCATATTAAGTGACTTAAATTTGTCTAAATATATACTCCCTCCATTTCACAAAGGTTGGCGTATTTCGTTTCGTTAAGACAAGCCTTTGACCAAGAATTACTCTATTAATATGTAAGTTATATGATACGAAAGTCATTAGCAAGAATTTTTAAAGACGAATCCATTGATATAAATTTCATGTATGAAAAAACACATATTAATAGAGTTTTTATTGATCAAAGCCTTATCTTAACGAAACAAAATACGCCAACCTTTATGAAATGGAGGAAGTATTTTCAAGGGCAGAACTGAATTTCAAGTACATAACCTAATCTGGACTTCTAGGGCTCCAGCCAAGTGTCGAATATTCATGTGGCTGGCTTGCAGAGGAAGATGTTGGACGGCGGATTGATTGCAACGTAGAGGCCTCGATCACCAACGTGCTTGCCCTCTCTGTGATCAGGTACCACTTCTTGCTTCTGCATCGCGCGCCAAAAATGTTTGTTTCATTAAGAGATGTCATCGGGGATTCTGAGATGAAACATGGATGAATAGGAAAGATGCATCACCTGAAAAAACCCTGCTCCCCGGAAATGTCATCAGGCTTTCAACATGTCTCGATCTGACTATCAAATTAAATGTGACTAACCCTTGAATATATTCCGACAATGCTAGTGACATCTCTTTACCCTAGTTACGAGGTATAAATCAATATATAAGAAAAGTATGTACAGGAAAGATCGCTGATTTCAGATTGGATTATGACAAAGGTAATTAAAACCAATCCAGGTTTGTTCATTTAATTAATAACCACTTTTTCTTTAAGATCTGCAACCGTTATAAGAAGAACCAAAGCAAAGCTCTACGCACGAGTCAATTAGGAACAATCCGCGAGGCTTATAATCACCTAACTTAACGAATTAACGCGGAAACATATCAGTTGGAAAAGAGATAGCGGTCAGTATATTACAACGGAAACTTCATGAAGCTGTCATGAAACACGTTACAATTAATATCGCCAATAACAGAGAAAAGATTATATAGGATTCAATTGGGCTTCCTGGTACTAGAAGTTCTAGAAGGTTCTAGAACATAGAGAATGGGAATGTAGAGTTCAGGGAGGACTGAGATCCAAACGTACTTCTGTTTCAAGAAACAAACGTTAACTTGATACAATCCTAAAGCAGTATAGGTAGAGTTCTTCTTGGCTTCCGGTCTTGCAGCATCCTGCTCTCGACTTGCCTCTCGTGGACCATACAAACCATGACAGGAGCAACTCGCGGCAGTGCAACAATGCAATGTAGAATGTAGAAACGTGCGGCAGAGTTTCCAGATGCATGCTTGATATCATAGTAGCAGATGAGCTACATAATTACCACACAGGGAAGCTACACAGTACTTGGCCTTGGCATCCCGACACCTCTCAAGCCCACACGAGGGACGTGTTCTCGCAGGGATAACCCTGAAGACTCTTTGAACTTCACAATGGTTAAGATCTCAATTCTACGTCAACTACTATTTCTAGAAAATCACAAGGTGTAGCTAGATTTGACATATGCAGTAGTTATTTACATGGCTCAATTTGGTAGACAATTGCTCGTGTGGGAATGAAATGTTATTAGTTCTCGCAGGTTTTGGGAAGGTAAGATCGTGGTTTCCGCAGTTCAAGCTTTTAAACCAGCACAAAGCAGCTACTGTATTCTGCAGGTTTGGACTGTTGTGTGCACCATGGCACGCACTCTACCAATGCAAGCTTTCAAGGCACCTTTTAAATACTCCCACAATTCAAAAGATGTTTGGGAGTTAAAGCAAAGAATGAGAAGAAACCTTGGTCTGTAAATGTCCACTCTGGATGCATATGGATTGTGTATAAAAACTGAACACAAGTGTCTGAATAAAATGAATATTGTTTGGTAGCTTTAAGAGCAACTGTTAAAAGGTGTACACTTGTTGAATCAATTGATTTATATATGTGTCTTTTCTTGACTGAAATTTACATATGTGTCGGAGGGGAATTGGTGCAGGAGTAGATGTATGTGGAGAGTTTTCAACCGTGGTAGTGTTTATTTTATCTAGCTTCCTGATCCTCGCCATTCGACCAATACTGGCACCATCCACGGCCATAAGAAGAGCTCTCTTTAGCTTTGAGAAATAGGGCCATATCGAGTGAATCTAAGAACTATAAATGTATCCAGAGACTTCTTAGCGGTTTTGGGCATGGAAGGCATCAGGCAACAAAAAAGGGATACCGCAGGACCTGGTGCGCTCTCTGTGATGAGTGCCGAGAGACTCGCACTAACCATGTTCTCTACTATCGTCACTCTTACTCTAGACTTGTTTAGTAGAGCCTCTGAAATCGGGAACAAATGTTCTTCTAAGTATATTTCATCTTCGGGGGAGTAGATTTTCGAGCAGATCTAGGATGATCTCCAATACTTTTTCGGGGCTGTGGTCGAGTTCGTCGCTGACTCAAGGAGGCCCATGTGGCCAGTTCTCTAGGGTAGCCTTTTTTATTCTCCTTTATTCTCGCTGACTCAAGTATACTTCACCTTCAGGGGAGTGGATTCTCCCTTGCAATCAACAGCCGCCCGGCATTATGTACCATGGATACTACCGCTGTCACATCCTTATGGAGAATGACAGCCTCTTGAAACCTGAGTAGAAGGGGTCAATTACGGCTGTGGAAGAGCAATGGCGCCCCGAATGGATAAGGCACACAAATCTAAATGGCTCGTGTATAACATTTAGAGGGAGCTCGCCCATTTCATCAACAAGGAGGTCATCAAACCGAGTGGGGACTTCTTCGAACGCGTGGAACCCGTGGTTACTAGGGTTCACCCAAAATAATAGCCTCAAACTTGACTTTGCTATGAAATTCTTAAACTTTGTAATTAATGTCGTGAAGTGAACGTTGCATGAGATATATTTGTATGCTTTGAATAATGTGGATGTGGTTTTTATTCGAAATATATGTTATGTTTATATGTTGTGTATTTCTGTTCATATGCTGTGTATTTCTGTTCATATATGTGCGGTCGTCCCGCCCGTTAGTGATCCGATTTTTCAACCGTTACTGATGACCTTTTCTGTAGTAGTGCTGGTAACAATTTTCGGTTTGTGGCTGTGTGCTACAAAAGACGGATAGGTCTTCCAAATTACTCCCTCTCTTTCTAAATTCTTGTCGTCATTTTAGTTTAAATTTGTATTAAAATAACAACAAGAATTTAGAAACGGAGAGAGTATATTTTACAACATGCAGATCTATTAATCTTTGCTAGGCACCGTAGATGATTGTGGTGGCAGGGAGAGGGTGCCCTGCCGTGGCAACAAATGGAGCCTGATAGTGATAGCGCTCGGGTGAACCCTTCGATGGGGTCGGCCGAGGAGGATAGGGGGCACCGCCGTATCAAGGGGGGGCGTGGCGTTTGGCTGGGCCATGGGCCCATGTTCCAAAGCAGGAGGCAAGATGGTCCAGACAAATCTGTCGAAGGGCTTCCGCCCAAGGGGTAACGAGGCTGACGCACGCAGAGGAAAGATGTCGAGGTCCAAGAGGAGAGAGAGCTCGCGAAAAGATCAGCCTGTGATTTGGCCCAGGATGCCGGGATTGATTTCGAAAGTGATTTATTAAGTCATAAAATCGCACGAAATCCAAATAAAATCCTTAAAATACTTCAATTTTCAAACGTACAATTCACAATCTATATATTATTGGATCTATGACACGAAATTAGCTTTGTTGATTTACTGATCAGGGGAATCCACTGAGAGATTACACAAAAGCCAGACTACATTGGTTCGATCGAGTATGGCATGCTAAATATTGTGCGTGGTTAATTCTATTCTGAGATCTACGAACTTTAATGAACTTAATCCCCCTTCTGAAGCCATCGATCAGCCGCTTCAGTTCTTCACCGAGGCTGCAGTAGCGAGAGGACAGGAGCTGCACGTACTCTCTGCACGTCATGTGGCAGGCCCCGGTGATCCTCGTGCGGGGCTGATCGATCTGTCAGTATCAACCCAAAAAACACAATATGTTAAATACAGTATTCGTGTTTGGCTGCATGCAACGTAATTCCCGAATCCTGATTAATCATTGGCTACATCTGTTGGATTGGTGTAATACGTATGGCTTCTTGATATGTCAGTATCAACCCAAAAAACACAACATGTTAAATACAGTACTGATGGGAAAAAAATTGTGTTGATTTTTCAAATTCGATAACGGGATGGAAAAAAAATGGAAAAAAAATAGAGAATAATATGGTGCCACCTTCATTCCTGAATATAAGAAGTCCTACCTTTAACCTAAGTCAAACTTCTTCAGATTGACCAAGTTTCTATAACAATCATCAATATCTAGTAGTGCTGTGTATCAAGTGGTTGTTAGGTGCTGGTGTTGTTTGCCTGCAGGAAACTAAGCATCACGTGGTCACACCGGCGATCGTTTCTCAATCCTCGGGGAATGATTTTAATGATTTTTACTTCTTGCCGGCTTTGGGGACACGTGGGGGCATTCTACTGGCCTGGAAGGCTAGCGTGGTTTTGTCCAATCCTCACTTCACCGATCATACGATTATGGCTCGTGTCTCTTCGGGAGATCGCGTTTGGCGGCTCACGGGCGCGTACGGCCCACACAGGGATGCCGACAAACCTGGGTTCCTTCAGGAGCTAAGGGACGTTAGGGGACTTCATGCTGGGCCTTGGGCGGTCGTTGGGGATTTTAACCAAATCGTCAACCCGGAAGACAAGAGCAATGGTCGGTTACATCGTGGGCTCATGAGTAGGTTCAGACGGCTTCTTGTCGATCTTGAGCTGAAGGAGTTTGAAGGGGCGCGTATAGATAAACAAAAACTTTCCTACGCGAACTCCCAAGATCTAGCCGAGATAGAAGGCCACGAGGATTACCACTAGACGCGCAGTTGCGGATTATCGATGCGGCGCCTTGATGCAGTGCAGTCCCTCGATCCGATCTAGCCGATCCAATCCCGCGATCGTCGAAGTGCTGAACGTACAGCACCTCTGCCGGTATCCACACGTGCGAGGAGGAGCTCCGGCGGCGGACTGCTAGGTCCGGTGCGACAGTTGGACTGAATGGGGCTAGGGTTCTCAACGCATGAGAGTGGAAAAACCGTGCCCCTTAGGCATCCCACGCCCCTGCTTATATACCGAGTGGAAGTGGGCTCCAGCACTTGTGGCCCATCCACTCTGCGAGCCCAACTCGCATTGTCAGCCCAATTCCGGTTCGGGTCCAACCCGACCAAATACTTGCTCCCGCTCTTAAGTGTGTGACCCCGCAGGCTCATGGCGACTTGGACACGATTGGAGTCCGACTCTCAATCGATCAATCGGTAGCGGCTCCTAGCAGAACGTGCCGACTCCCAAGTACCATCGAGTCATGACGACATACCTTCCAATGTGACATATGTCTTAGTCCCTTTTGCCTCACGATATACCTTGTCAAACTATAGGCGATTAATTGTCATCGCTTTAATAGTTCAACTCTCTTCTCGATCTGTGATATACGATTCATCCGACTAACTCTTAGTCGATCGACCCGGTTAACAGTTAACCGAGTCGCGCATGGCCATGCTTTCCGAATCATATCACTCGAGAGGGCCCAGAGAATATCTCTCCAGTCGGAGGGGCAAAATCCCATCTTGGTTATCCACATCACACAGCTTGATTCTCAGTCAACCCGAACTCTGACTTTATAACTGCCCTGTTACGGAACAACGTTTGGCAGAACCTAAGTTGGTGATCCACAACTCGGATTGTGCGATAACCTCAGGTCTAAGGATTACATTGATTGAGACATGCAAATGACGACCTACTCGTTGCATCTCAATATGGGTCAGTCCGACTCGCTAAACTCTTTAGCCGAGTCCGTATAAGCTGGAATGACATCACCATGCCCATGACAAGTGGAACCGAGTCATCAGCCAACTTTCACATTAGTCTAGGTTATGTGTCCAGCACAACCTCAATGACTAAGGACATTTTAGTATGAACAACATGAATACATAGTTCCACAATCAAATCACATATTCAATGATACATATCAGATGTTCAAACAAGGACAACTTAATAATATTTATGAATACATTGGGAATTACATCATACATGATTGCCTCTAGGGCATATTCCCAACAGAGTTGTACTTGGCGGGCCGGCGTTTCACTCGGTCAAATGAGCCCAATCGGCCCACCTTGGAGCGCTTGGATCGTGTTTTTTCGATGGTGGATTGGGAGACTTTGCTGCCCAACTCTTACCTTTCGGCCTTTAGTTCCGCCACATCTGATCATTCTCCTCTGATCCTTGATTTGGTGGCTGACTTGAGAGTGGGGCGTCGTTTTCATTTTGAAACCTTTTGGCCGAAGGTGCCAGGTTTTCCTGAGGTGGTGGCCACGGCTTGGTGCGAGATGGCTCATATTCTCAATCCATTCCAGCGAACGGCCGCAAGGTTGCAGGTGCTGGCTAGGCGGCTTAGAAGTTGGAGTGACAAATTCGTGAGCAATACTAAGTTGCAAATCTTGGAGGCCACGGAGGTGATTTTGCGGTTTGATGTGGCTATGGAGAGGCGGGCCTTGTCTGATTCTGAGAGACGCCTTCACTCTCTTCTGAAGAAAAAACTTTTAGGCCTTTGCTCTCTTGAAAGAACAATCGCTCGACAACACTCCCGCCTTTTGTGGCTCAAGGAGGGGGATGCAAACACCAAGTTCTTTCATCTTCATGCTAGTCAACGCAAACGGAAGAATTACATTGCTTCTCTTTGTGTGGATGGGGGGCTGATTTCGGACCATGATGGGATCTCCTCAGTTGCGGATGATTTCTTCAGTGCTTTGTTGGGCTCCGTCGAGGACCGTCCTTTTGCTTTGGACCCCCAGTTCTTGGGCCTGCCTTCGGCTCCTCCCTTGGGCCTAGACGGTGACTTCTCGGAGGAGGAGGTGAGGATGGTAGTGAGGAATCTCCCGCCGGACAAATGCCCGGGGCCTGACGGCTTCACGGGGCGGTTCTTCACTTCGTGTTGGACCATCATCAAGGAGGATATCTTGGCTTGTTTCAGGGCCTTCGCCTCTCTTGATGTGCGTGGCCTGGAGGCGACTAACCAGGCCCTTATCTGTCTCCTCCCCATGCTGCAAGTGGCGGAGTCCATCCATGATTTCCAGCCGATTAGCCTTATTCACGCTATCGGTAAGCTGATCTCCAAGGTGCTGGCCAACAGCCTTGGCCCGGAGTTACCTCGTCTTGTGGGGCCCCACCAGGGTGCTTTTGTGCATGGTCGTTGTCTCCATGATAACTTCCAGTTGGTGCAAGGCACCGCCCGACGGTTACATCAGTTGAGGCAACCAACGGTGCTTCTGAAGTTGGACATCACCAAGGCTTTCGACTCGTTGAATTGGTCTTTCCTTTTCGATGTCTTGCGTTGGCTTGGCTTTGGCCGTAGGTGGATTGGTTGGATTGGTGCCTTGCTTGGCTCCTCCTCGACCAGGGTGTTGGTAAATGGCATCCCCAATAGGGACATCCTGCACCGTCGTGGTTTGCGGCAAGGAGACCCGCTCTCCCCTATGTTATTCATCCTTGCCATGGATGTGCTTCATGCTATGATGGTGAGTGCTGAACGATGTGGTCTGTTGTCTCCTCTGGCTCGTTGTGGTCTCAAGCAACGTTCCTCGTTCTTCGCGGACAATGCGGTGATCTTCCTTAAGCCTGTGGAGGAGGAACTAGAGGCTTGTGTTGCCATTCTTGAGGACTTCGGCTTTGCTTCGGGCTCCAAATTAATTTTGGGAAAACCTCGGCGCACCTTATTCCTTGCACCGTCGAGCAGGAGGCCTTGGTGGGACAAAAACTAGGATGTGTGGTCCAAACTTTTCCTTCCTGCTACCTTGGCATTCCTCTCGGGTTGAGAAGACCGTCGGCGACGCAACTTCACACCCTCATCGATAAAGTGGCTGGTAAGCTGAAGATGTGGTCGGCGCTCTTGCTCTATTCCGGGGGCAGGTTGACTTTGGTGCAATCGACCCTTTGTGCCATGCCGGTCTATGCCATGCTATCCCTTGACCTTCCGGTGAAGCTCATTGAGAACATCCAAAAGATCTGCCATGGTTTCCTTTGGAAGGGTCGTCGCAATGTTCGTGGTGGACATTGCTTGGTTGCGTGGGACTCGGTTTGCTCTCCGAAGTTAATGGGTGGCCTAGGTCTTCCAACCTACGTCTACTAAATGTAGCGTTGAGAACTAGATGGTGCTGGCTCCAAAGGACGGACAGTGCGAAACCGTGGGCTGACCTTAATCTGCAAATCTCGGATCAATCGCTTGATTTGTTTCATGCGGCTGTCACGGTCTCGGTGGGAAATGGACAACGCACACTGTTCTGGATTGACCGTTGGTTGGATGGTGGGAGCCTCGAGATGATCGCTCCAACCTTGTCTGCTCGTTTGACTACTAGCGCACGGAAGATCTCGGTTGCTGATGCCTTGAACGATAATGCTTGGGTGCATGGCGTGGGTGCCTCTCTTGCCGGCTAGGAGTTTGACGAGTTCTTTGCGGTCTGGGAGCTTGTTCAGGCGATGGAGCTGTCGCCGGACGATGACGTCTTCAGGTGGAACTTGGACCGTTCTGGTTTATACATGGCGTCATCGGCCTACGGTGCTTTCTTCTCCAGGAGAGAGGCTGCCCCATGTGCCGACGATCTCTGGAGTTCTAGGGCACCAAGCCGTTGTAAGGTGTTCGCTTGGCTTGCTCTTAGAGGCCGTTGTTGGACGGCGGACCGTTTTGAGTCGTCATGGTATGCCGCACCCGACGCACTGTCCCTTCTGCGACCAGTAACCTGAGACTATCTCCCACCTTATGGTCGGGTGTGTCTTCGCCAGACAAATTTGGGACATCTTCCTCAGGAGATGGAGGCGGCTGGATCTGATGCCGGGTGGTCAGCTTGGCTTGATGCAGTGGTGGTCCGGCCTACATTTTGCGACCGAAGAACTCGCAAGGACTTCTCTACGAGAATCATCCTCATCTCCTGGTGCCTTTGGCGACACCGGAATGCGATTCTTTTCGAGGGGGTTCGTCCGTGCGTGTCGATGGTGGCTCACTCTATTGAGCAAGAAGGCGCCGCTTGGGAGAGCGCGAGACTGTTTAAGGATAGAACCCTAGATCCTTTTGTAAGGGTGCGTGAGTCGTGGAATGAAAGCGAGTAATCCCTAATGCTAAGGCCTCCGGGCATGTAACCGCGTCACAGTAATTCTTCTTATAATTATGATACGCCTGCCTAGGCGTATTCTAAAAAACAAATTTCATTATATATACATATGAAAAGTATAGTCATTCGATATTGTAGATCTTAATAGATTTTTTCTATAAACTTGGTCAAAGAACAAAGATAGAACTTCTTGTACTATGAACGAAGTGACAAGTGACCACAAGGGTAAATGTCGGTAACAGAGAGAAGAGGACATTTCATTAGCTGAATCATGTGTTGTTTGTTGGTTTTAATCTTGATTTCTTTTTATTCGGGTGTAACAATGACAAGCATGTTGTTCACCATTACACAAACAAGCCTAATGTGGAGTTGCTATCATTGAATGAGCATGCACGCAGGTAGTGGCGGACCCAACTTTGTAATACTGGGTGGGGTAAATACTCTATTTTTTAATATTGGGTGGGGCTAATACACTGCAGCTCTATTTTTTTCTATTTTCCCCAATTATTTCTACTAGTAAAAAGAAATTTTAAAATTTATTGGGGGCCCCACCCGAACACCCGGCTGGGTCCGCCCCTGCACGCAGGTAGATGAGACATCCGATCAGAGGAACGGAAATAGTACAAGCCACATGTTAGTTTGAGAGTTCACACCACCACACACTGCTTGAGATCTCAACTCTATATATTTAACCGAAATAAGCAGGGTTCGTTTGACCGGTCAAGGGTTTGCTCTGGCGACTAGGTAGGCAACGCGGAAGGCGATCCCAATCCCTGCCGCCGCCACTCCGGCAGCGGCGTCCACTCTCACGCCGTCATCACTCCGACGTCGGCATCCACTCTCCCTGCCTGCTTCCCCTCCCCTGCGTCTCCATGGAGTCGTCTCCCCCGCCGCCCGCCGAGTCCGCTTGGTGGGCAGGAGCGTGTGGATCTGAGCCTGTGCTCTTCTGATGGCTCCCGCTCGGCACGTTCCTTCTGCGAGGTGGTCCGCGGCCGGGGGTCCTCACCCCTTCCTCCGTGGGAGAGGAGTGCCTGCGGTTCGCTTCGGTGGTGGTTGGCCCTGCTGGGCGGATTCCGGTGGCCGAGCGTCTTGGTGGTCGAGTTGCATCACCGGAGGAGGAGGCTGGCTGGCAGCGGTCGGGGAAGAAGCCGCCGAGGAGCCGGCGCCGCTTGAGCCTGGTGCTGTCGGCGCTTGTGATTCGGAGCGACCTGCCGCAGGTGATGGCGGGTAGGTGCTTCAATTGCCTCAAGGAGGATCATGTGGCGGCCCTGTGCCGGAACCCGTCTCGGTGCCGCGGATGCTTGAAGGAGGGGCACATGGCGAGGAACAGTCGGGTGTCGCGGAGCCCTCCCCCGGCGCCGTCGACGAGGCTGGTCGCCGCCACGGTGCGCCGGCCTTCTCCTCCCCGTGCGGTGGCTGCCCTGCCCCCTGCCGTGGTGGCCCCTGCCCTTGCTCATGCTGTTGGTAAAGGCGTCAACTTGGCGCCCAACCCTGCGGTTCCTTGTGTTATGCGGGCCCTGTCGCCCTCCGCCCCGGTGGTGCCGGTGGTGGAGCCGACGGTGGAAGTGGCCCGCCCGGTTGGTGCGCCGGAGAGGAGGCCGCGTTTGGAGCGCTACATCATCCCAAGATCGGCGGCCGTGGATGAGGCAAAGGCTTCTTGCCGCCTGGTGGTCCATGTGGTCGGTGGTCGGGGGACGGTGGCAGCATCGACGGTCTCGGCTCTCATCGTCCGTGCTTGTCCCCTGGCGTCCGGGTGTTTCACATTTCATTGGTTCTTGCCGGCCAACTTCTTGTGTGTCTGCTCCAACTCGTCGGCTTGTGGTGCTCTGCTAGGTGCCGGTGTCATCCAAGGGAGCGGCTTTTCGCTGAGCTTCAACAGATGGAACCGGCAGCTGGGTGCTTCCTTGCGCCCCTTCCGCTACATGGTGCATGTGGAGATGGCTAGGGTTCCGGCTCACGTGTGGGTTACAGGCACGGCGGATTACATCCTGGGTCAGCCTTGTTGGGTGGAGAGAATTGGTACTGAGACTGCTTCGCGAGCAGACATGGGTCGGTTTTCAGTTATCGCGTGGACTGATAATCCGGAGAGGATCGCTCGGGAGCTGTTGGTGGGGATTCCTGAACCTACGGCTCCCTATGACACGAGTGAGGATAATCTTAGGGTGCCCCGTGAGGCCATGGTTCCGGTGGTGGTCAGCATGCTGGATTATGCGGTGGTCGTCCATCTTCTTCGCGTTGCGGATATGGAGGCATTCATGGACGTCTCTTCTGATGGTGGATCGACCTCGGGCGATAGCATGAAGGGAATATGTCGTCCACTCGGTACGACGATATCTATCACCGTCTGGCCAGACACAAGAATGATATGATCATTGAGATATTGGAGTACGGAACGAGTTAAAAGTACAAAATCGGTAACAGGGATAGCTAGGTACAAGTGGAACAAGGGTTGGTTCACGGGCGTACCGGAAGACTCACCCAGGGTTTTGTAAACGTATCGCGAAGCAAAGGGAAATGGTTTTTAGTAACATATGGTTCGCTCGAAAGTCTTCGTGGATGTGTAGTAATTATTGAGAGTGTCCAGGCTCTCTAAATAATTATTGACTGGGTCATAGCTACACATTTCCGAACCTACGCGGTCGCACGCTAAACGACGAATGGTTATTTAAAGGTCTAGAGTTTGGAATTTGGTCCAGAGTTGAATACCGAAGTTGTTCAGAATGACGAGACATATTTTCTGTAGGTCCTAAATGTGATTTTGGAGTTACAGAAATGTTCGGAGTAATCACGAGTAGTTCCGGAAGGTTTTAGAAGCCTCTGGAAGGATCCGATGGAAATTCCGGAAGGTCAAATGACAAAAGGTCAAAAGTCAAAGGTGGATCAAACCCTGGTCAAAGGTTGACCACGTGGTCAAAGGTTGACCATGGGGGCCGGCCATCTTGGTTTGGAGAAAGGGATATAAGACTCCTATTAGGAGTCCATATCTATTCCTATTAGAGGTAGGAGTTCTACTCCTTTTGTACGAGGACTCCTTTCCCCCTTTGGCCGGCCACCCTCCTATATAAGGAGGGAAGGGGTGGACGGCTATAGGAGCACTCTCGCTAATTGTTCTTTGCCCGTCAAGTCCGAGCTCTCTCCTCTAAAGTTTAGACATCTAAAGTTTAGACGTCTAATTAGTAGATCGTCTACTTTCCGATCTAGTTTCTTCTGGCGGTTCTTCGTACTGGACGTCGAAGTGCCGATGAACTATTCCTGCGCGACGTGTGTATACGTGTAGAGAGATCATCCACTTCAATATTGCGGGCGGATCGCTGTTCTACTACTTCAAACTTTCAGGCACAGCAGATCGTGCGAGGAATAGTCTCGCTGCTGGGAGGTATAACTTAGCTGCGGGAATCTGCTATAGGCTTCAACGACAATCTACTTCCGCTATGGTTGTTGGTAGGTTATCTATGTATCGTATCCGCATAGTGATCTTGGTTGGTTCATTCGTAGGAAATTTTAAAATTTTGCCTACGTTCCCTTCAGTGGAATGAGAGCAATCTTTGCGTAGATGTGATTTGATCTAGAGCATATATGATATGCGGGCGTTGCACAAGTGTTGTGTGGGTATTGTAGATTGGATCTGTAATTATCTGAATATCATATTATCCCCTGCTCCTTGCATTACTCGTATAATCTGGCAGAACGTGGAATTTTGCTACAAACGCTCCAAGGGCCTTCCACTCTGGCTGGTGGTCGTGTCCGGAGTTGCAATTTCAGATACTTTGGGTTCCACGGTAGCTGGTGAAATCTTGGGTGCAAGGTAGAGAGGGTTGTGTACGAACTGTTAGTCCACAGTGGATGGTGCATAAAGGTGATACCATGCATGCTGAAACGATGACATGACACATCGTACCTTATGCTCCTGAAGCGACCGCCCCTGGGTAGGGTTCGATCTCTGTGCTTACAGTGCTAGTCCCTGGATCGACTCACTAGCACACACAGTTTCATGATGTAATACCAGATACAAAGGTCAAGTAAATTTATTACATTGTCATATCCAGAACTCATAGTACTTACAACTTGCATAACCCCTCGGGTTAGCTTAAAACAAATAACTTTAAAGTCTGGCAGCGGAAAGCAAATGGAAGAACGACAGCCACATCAACACCACAGTGAGAGCATGTTGGAATGTAAGCTCGTAACCCTAAAAAAATGACGAACCTCACTCGTCGTCTGATCCACCTGCATTATTTCATTGCAGCCACTACGTGGTCAATACATTGAATGTATTGGCAAGTTCACCTGGTAATTATAATAGACCTAACAATGTACCGGTTCATATAAGTGATTTAATCTAAGCCGTTGAAAATAGACCGGACGGCTGAGGTTTAACCGGGCTTACCAGCGGCGGTGCTAGGGTTCCGGCGAGAGGCGGCGGGCTCGGGAAGGCGACGGCGCGAAGATCCGGCGTGTTCTCAGGCTCGGGGAACGGCGGAGAGGACGAGGCGCAGTGAGACAGTCCTTCCGGTGGTCGCGGTTCACCTCGGGGTCACCGGAGATGGAGCCTAGGACGACGGAACAGAGGAGGCAGCGGCGGGCTTCGGGTGGAAGGCGTCGGCACCTTCGGTGCACGAAACAAAGCAAGAAGCACGTCAAAAGATCCGCGTGGAGGCGGAGATTGAAAACCTGCCATTCAATTGGTCGATGTCGTACCTCGTCGGCGACGGTGACTAAAAACGGGCAGCAGCCGTGGCCAACTCCGGCGAGGAATTTGGGCAGCGTGGGCACGTGGAATCGAGGGGACATGCAGAGGGGAGTTCGGCCTTTATAATGACACGGATGGAAAGCTTCGGGGAGCACGGAGGAGACGGCGCGCGGGATCAGCGGCCGGGACGCGCGGGCGAGATTCGCGGGGGCTTTCCTTCAGGAAAGAAGGATCTGAGAGCCTCGGGCGCGCGCGCGGGGTCGGGCGAGGCTGCGGCCTGGCTCAGGTGCGTGGGGGGAGGTAAGTTGGGCCAGGCCGGCCCGTTCTTCTTGTTTTTTGTTCTTTTTATTTTTTTATTTTTTTCAAGATTTACTCCAAACAAAAATATTTAAAAATAATTTTTCTTGTATAAATGCCTTTAGGGCTTTATAACAATTAAAATAAAATAGTTTTACAACTCCAATTTAGATACCAAAAATTATGGGGTAGCTCATTTATGCAATAAACCACTTTTTATAATCAAAATCCTTTTGGGTTAAAAATCCAGTTTGCCAAAGGAAAGTGAAAATCAGATTTAAAAATAAGGAAGGCTTTTGGAAAGGGATTCAAAAATTCAAAACAAAGTTTTGAAAATGGCCAAAAATGCATAGGTGGCATGATGCTTATGAATGCAAATGCATGATGAATGGTTTGTAAAAATTGAGATGTTACTGACCTAAGCCCCTTAAGATGAATCTCGTCCTCGAGATTCTGGTTGGTTAGCAAAGAGGTGCGGGTGGTCTTCTCGGAGATCTTCATCACGTTCCCAGGTAGCTTCCTCTTCGTTGTGGTGATCCCACTGAACCTTGCAGAATTTGATAGTCTTGGAACGGGTGTGTCTCTCTGCTGTATCCAGAATTCTGATCAGTTTCTCCTCATAGGTGAGGTCACTCTCAATCTGGACTTCTTCCAACGGAATCGTATCCCCTCAACGGTGTGTCGGCCATCTCAGGGTGGCATTTCTTTAGTTGCGAAACATGGAATACGTTGTGCACGCTTTCCAAACCTTCCGGCAACTCCAACCTGTTGGCTACTTCTCCTTGGCGGGACAAGATCTTGAAAGGTCCAATGAAACGGGGTGCTAGTTTCCCTTTTATTCCAAATCTCTTAACTCCACGTATCGGTGAGACTATGAGATACGCTCTACCCTCAGCCTCGTAGGTAACTTCCCTACATTTGGAATCTGCATAACTCTTCTGCCTCGGCTGAGCTACCTTTAGTCTGTCCCGAATTAGTCTAACCTTTTCCTCGGCATCCTTTATTAGGTCAGGACCGAACAAGCTGTGGTCCCCCACTCCATCCCATAGCAATGGTGTTCTGCATTTCTTGCCGTATAGTGCTTCAAACGGTGACATTTCAATGCTGGCTTGGAAACTGTTGTTGTATGAGAATTCTGCATAAGGTTGGTTGTCGTCCCAACTAGAACCATAATCCACTCAACATATCCTCAAGGATCTGATTTACTCTTTCAGTCCGTCCATCCGTCTGCGGATGAAACGCCGTGCTGAGTTCTAGCCTCGTGCCCAGAGACTCATGTAATTGCCCCCAAAAACTTGAGGTAAATTGGGTACCTCTGTCTGAAACTATCTCCTTGGGCACTCCGTGCAAACACACAATTCTTGACATATAACGCTTTGCTAACTGAGCACTTGTATAAGTGGTCTTTACCGGTATGAAATGGGCAACTTTGGTCAAACGGTCAACCACTACCCATATCGAGTCGTAACCTGGTTCTCGGTAAACCGGTGATGAAGTCCATGCCTATCTTGTCCCATTTCTAGTCTGGTATAGGCAATGGTTGCAATAGTCCAACTGGCTTCTGGTGCTCAGCTTTTAACTTTGTTGCCTACATCGCAAGAAGCGATATATTCAGCGATGTCATGCTTTAATCCAGACCACCAGAATTTTTCCTTCAAATCCATGTACATCTTTTTGTTCCCCGGATGGATCGAGTATGGCGAGTCATGAGCTTCTTCAAAAATCAACTTTCTGATCTCCGGATCTTGGGGTACACATATACGTTTCTCAAACCCTATAATTCCCTGGTCATCCTCATGAAAACCTTTTGCCTTTCCGGCAATCATGTTCTCTTTTATTTCATCAATCTCTGAGTCGCCTTTCTGAGGTTCTCTGATTCTGTCCACCAACGTGGGTTGTACTTCCATGTTGGCAAGAAATCCTTCTGGTACAATTTCTAATCTAAGCTCCTTGAACCGTTCACACAAATCCGGTGGTAGTTCCCCCGCTGTGAGTCCATTTACATAGGCCTTGCGGCTCAAAGCATCGACTACTACGTTAGCCTTTCCCGGATGATATTGCAAAATCAGATTATAATCCTTAGTCAACTCTAACCATATTCTCTGCCTCAGGTTCAACTCCTTCTGAGTGAATATGTATTTCAGGCTCTTGTAGTCCGTGAAGAATTCACAATGTTTCCCCATCAGGTAGTGTCTCCAGGTCTTCAAGGCGTGCACTACCGATGCCAATCCCAAGTCATGTGTGGGGTAGTTCCCTCATGGTTCTTTAGTTGTCGCGAGCGTACGCTACAACTCTTCCTCTTTGCATCAAAACTCCTCCCAAACGTTGACGTGAAGCGTCACAATAAACTTGGAAATTTTCTTGCAGATTGTGTAAAACAAGAATGGGTGCGGACACTAATCTCTTCTTCAATTCCTGGAAACACTCTTCACATTTCTCTGTCCAGTCGAATTTCTTGTCCTTCTTTAAGAGCTCGGTCATGGGTTTTGCAATCTTGGAGAAATTCTCAATGAACCTCCGGTAGTATCCAGCGAGTCGTAGGAAACTGCGGATATCTTCTTTAAGGCTACCCAGGAAGCGGTGAATCCGGGAAGCCTGCCTCGAGGGGACGGTGTAACATCCCAATTCTCCCAAACTGGGCATCATGCATTTGCACTCATCACCAATTCTACCAATTATGCATTTTGAGTACCCTTAAAACCAAAGATTTAAAATTTACAACCTTTTATTAAACCTTTTACCTTTTAAACTTTTACCTTGCATCTCTTTGGAATTTATCAACCCATGGGGTTCAAAACAATAGAAAGGGGTTTAATGCAATAAGATAAGCTACCCCATAATTTTTGGAATTTATTTTGGAGTTGAAAAACTATTTTGTTTTAAGTAATATTGCACCAGAGGCAATTACATATGAAAAACTATTTTTAATCAAAATCAAAAGATATAAAGGAAAAACAGAAAAAAAGGAGAAAAGAAAAAGAATAGAAAAAAAGCAAATCGGACCGGCACGGCCAAATGGGCCGAACCGGCCCAGTCGCGCTCGCCCGCGCTCGCGCACGCGCCAGCCCCGCCGCCGCCGCCCGCGAGCGCAACGGCCCCTCACAGGTGGGGCCCACCTGCTAGTCATCTTCAAGCTCCGTCCGTGAATCCAGCGCGCGCCGCCATTATGCCTCGCCTTCAAGATGCGATTTAGAGCCCGTCTTTAAGATCCCCGTCACGCCACTATATAAAGGGCCCTCCCCTCTCCCTTTTCTCCCGCACCCCCTCACTCCACTCGCGGCCACGCCGCCGTAATTCCTCTTTGGTGCCTTGTAGCCCCATAATTTTTGGAATTTAATTTGGAGTTGAAAAACTGTTTTGTTTTAAGTAATATTGCACCAGAGGCAATTATATAAGAGAAACTATTTTTAATAATTTTTTTTGCAGGAAATAAAGCCCACATGCTATGGCATTAAGGGATATGATTTTACAAATTTTCTAGAATTTATTTGAGGTCGTTTGGAGTTCAAAATCAAAAGATATAAAGGAAAAACAGAAAAAGAAAATGAGAAAAGAAAAAGAAAAAAAAAGGAAACCGGACCGGCCCGGTCGCGCTCTCCCACGCTCGCGCCCGTGCCAGCCCCACCGCCGCCGCTTGCGAGCGCAACTGCCACTGACAGGTGGGGCCCACCTGTCAGTCTTCAAGCTCCGACCGCGAATCCACAGCGCGCCGCCATTATGCCTCGCCTTCAAGACGCGATTTAGAGCCCGTCTTTAAGGTCCCCCTCGCGCCACTATATTAAGGGCCCTCCCCTCTCCTTTTTCCCCCGCACCCCGTGCCTCCACTCGCGGCCACGCCGCCGTAATTCCTCGCCGGAGTTGCCGCCGCCGCCGGTCTCGAGCTCGCCGTTCGCCACACCGGTGAGAAAAAGACCCGGAACCCGTCAATTTCCTTCTCCCCTCGAGCTTGCGCTCGTTTTGACGTGAACGGTTTCGTTTTTGGTGCCTCGTAGCGCCCGGACGCCCTCCGCTCGAGCCCGCCGGAGTTCCCCTGGTGCCACCGCCTCTCGTCGTCGTCCTAGGCGTCGTTCCCGGCTCCGTCTCGTCGCCCCGACCGCGTCACCAACTTCGCCGCCCCGCGCCGCCCCTCGCCCGACCTCCCCCGAGTCCGAGGACCACCGGAGCTCCCGCGCGCCACCCGCCCGTGAGGCCGCCGCAGCCGGAGCTCGCCGCCAGAACCCTTGGCTCATCGAAGGTGAGCATGGTCGCCCTGGACCGTAGGATCAGATTAGATTGATTTAAACGAAGGGTATCTTTTGATCACAGCCGTCCATCTTGTTTTAAGTGAGATCGGACGGCCATCTTTTAATTAGACCCCGAACCGGTACAGGCGAATCAGAGGACGACACGTGTCATGTAATAAAAAGTTAAAATGGTTTCCAGATGAATTAAATGGTAAAATTGCAGAAAAACCTCTGGAACTTCAAACACTCATAACTTTTGACCGTTGAGCCAAATTTGACGAACTACACCTTTTTGGAAACCTCATGGCATGTAGAATCTTTTGGCACAGTTTGTTTTCAGTTCTGGACAACTGAAACAGGACCAAGTGACATAATGCTTAACTATGAACGTATTCACTAAAATATTTGCTTAAAATTATTTTGGATGATTTATCCACTCCTAAAATTTCTTAGAGGCACCCTCTACCCGGTGGAACTGGAAGAAAAAAAATTTATGTATAAAAATGAATGTATCACCAGATTTAGAATAATCTAACTTAAAATGGATTAAACTTGCTTTATTTAATGATTTATTTCTCCACACCATGAACATGATCCTAACAATTCATCACATAGATTTAAATCACTAAATAAATTATTTGTGACAGAAACCAACTTTAGGATTGCATCATGTGCATGGCATCATGGCATATTTTTATTTGATTGCTTGTATGTATTGTATGGTTGTTTATTTTGCTATACGTTTGATTGTTAGATTGTTCGGAGTACTGTAGATAAACTGTGCCAAAAGATTTGCTATACGTTTGATTGTTATTTTGCTATACGTTTGCTATACATGTTATTGTTATTTTGCTATACATTTGCTATACGTTTGATTTTTATTTGATTGCTTGTATGTATTGTAAGGTGGCTCCTGCGGAGGAGGAGGACCCCGCCGCGACCGTCTGCGACCTGAGGGCGTGTCGGGATTTGATGGCGTGCCCCCGGCCTGGCCGAGCCCAGCTGCTTCTTGCTCGTCCGAAGGGGCGAGCTGGGACCTCGAGGGCTTCTCCAGGGCACCGCCGCCCGCCCCGGCTAGCGAAGGCTGCTCCGTGTCTCCCGCCTCAGATGGCGCACCTTGCGTGGTGTCATCTGTGGCAGCAGTCACGGCCCCGGCAGGCGCCGTGACCGATTGCTGAAGAGCTCCGACGGAGGCAACCTCCGCCGGAGCTTCGTCGTCGACCTCGCCAGTGAGGTCGATCACCCGCACCTCTGTAGGTGCGGGCGCAGCCGGAACACCTCCGGTGGCTGCACGAACGCCACCTGCGTCAGGCGTGGGGTGCGCGAATAAGTAAAGGAAGTGTTCGAACTGTCACGTGCCTGCCGCCGGGCCGGTACCCTGCGAGCTAGAATCGGGGATCCTTGGGTCCCCAGCGGTCGCTGCCGCTGCATCAGCAGCGTCTTGGTTGCCGCCGCCCGATGCCGGGCGAGGCTTCTTGGTTGGGGCTACCAGCGATGCGCTGGTCTGCCCCCTCTTCCTCGACGAACTGGAAAACACAAAAATAGATTAGTCAGGCACAAAATAATTTCGTGGAATCAAAGCTGTTCTGGACAACATTGGACTTACCCCGCCGGCATGAGCTTGAGCACCCTGTCCGCCAGGATGCTCCTCGTCGGAGGGCCGCTTTGCGCGGGGGAGCTGTCGGAGTCCCCGGGTGGGCGGGGCGCCTGCTACAGCCGCGCCCCTGCCGCCGGAGGCACCAGCCCCCGCGTCGCCGTGAGGCTCCGGGAGCTGCGGGCTAGCCTCCCGCCTGCCCGCCCATATCGCCGCGGACCGCCTCACCAGGGGGACGTCATCTTCCTCGTCGTCCTCCTCTGGCACGACTTTTTCGGCTGCCGGGGGAATGTCGTCGTCGCCGTCGTCTTTGCTGAGGTTTCCTCCGACACCCAACGAGGAGTCGTCGGAGTCCGAGCCGTCTGCCCGGGCGGAGGCCTGGCCTTGGCCCCCTTTCCCTAAGTCCGCAACCGGCTCCTTGCGCTTCTGGGGCCTGGGCTGCGGGGGGGAGGGTTGCATCGAGGGGTCCTCCACGATCCCCCACTCGTCGCAGAGTGGGAGATCACGGGCTCCCGGGTTCAGGATCCCGGCGTGAAGCGGGGGCAGCCGGTAAGGTTCGTCCTCGCCAGTGATACCCTTCACCCAGAACTGCACTTCCTCCGGGAAGAGGTCCGTGCGCTGCAGCCAGGTCCGGTCGTCGGCCCCAGTGTACATCCACGCCGGATGCGAGCGCCGCTGCAGGGGAGCCATGAGCCTCCCGATGAAGTGGCGCGCGACATCCCTATCCGTGAGCCCAGCCTCACGGAGCGCCTTGATCTTCCCACAGATTGGGGCCAGCTCCTCGTACTTCTGGTCACGGAGTGTCCAGTCGTCAGAGCCCTTCGGAGGCCCGAGGGGCTCCTCATGGAACCCCTGGAGCTCGTCAGTGCACACCCAGCACCAGTCACGGCGCCATTCGTGCTCGATCTTTTTCTTCCCCGGCTCGTTGAATTCCGATTTGATCCTGTCGCGGAATCAGAACACTACCCCCGAGGACAGGGGAGCCTTCTTCTCCACCCTCGGGTAGTAGTAGTGGCGGAATAGCGCCACCGACAGCATCACCCCCACGAACGCTTCACAGAGGTGTTGGAAACAAGCCAATGTGAAGAACCACGCGGGGTGAAGCTGCGCCATGATGAGCCCGTAGGTCTCCATGATGGCCGAAAGGAAGTAAGAGTGCGGCGGCACGAATCCGGCAAGGACGAACCTCCCGAAGATCTGGAAGTACTGCCCGTCGTGCTCCTCACCGATGGGAAGGACCCGCGTCGGCCCGTGCTCATTGTGCTTGGTGGCCAGCGCCAAGTCCAGCTTGTCGACCCCCTCGCCATTGTACCCGGGGGGGAAGAAGGCGAATTTAGCCCGCATTTCCTCCTCCTTCCGGACCCTATCCGACAGCTCCTTCTTGCCGGCCTTATCCCCTTTGCTGGTGCTCCCCTTGGGACGGTTCTGACCCTTGGCAGACATCGGCGGAGGTGGAGAGATGGTTCGGTTGGAGTTGGGAAGCGGGGAGCTTGGGAGGAGGTGATGGCAGGAGCGAGAGACAATGGGGGGTGCCCCGCCGCCGGCCTTGGGTATTTATCGGGGGCTGGCGGACTGCAACGGACACCCCCACGATTGGCAATAAAGAGCCCTAAAGAATCAGAGATTAAGAGGGGGGGTGCGCGACGTGGCCTTAACTCTCTGGTGATTAAGGGAGATAAGGCACGAAATCGTGCGCCCGACCGTTTCGCTCGCAGAAGTGGAACTATAAATGTGGCATGCGAGGCCGGGTGCCAAGGGTTTTTCCCTTTCGGACCCACGCGTCGGATAGGGCGTAGCCCGGCAACTGACCGAGGATAGCACTTGCAGGGAGCTTCAAGGCTACCGGCGCACGCCCGGGGGCTACTGTCGTACCAGTGGCCTGCGGGGTCCCACTGATACGGGCCGCGTGGGTCGCCAGTGACGAAGCCCCGTCAGGAAGGCTACTCGGGAAGCGGTGAATACGGGAAGCCTGCCTCGAGGGGACGGCCTTTGGCAAAGTTAAAGCCGAGGGCTGGGTACAAGGTGCTCCCGGGAACCCTGGTCCCGAGAAGCCGAAGGAATGCCTCCCAGCAACTAGCAGATGCGCTAGCCGGGACGGTGCACGCCAGCAACCCGCGCTCGGGCATGCAGGCGGGACCCGCAGAACAGTGAAGACAGGACAAGACGGCGGGCGCAGTGCATTTAATGCACCGACATGAGTCTTATCGGCAGGCCTAGTCTTGCTCAGCAAGGCTAGGGCGACTACCCTACGAACCATTTCTTTTCTACCGTGTACAGTGGACTGGGCGCTGCATGGCGTCCAGCATGGATGAGTAAAAATGTATTCCATGCGGCCGTGACACGCTTCTAGGAAACATGTCACCCTGCATGCATAGGCATCTGTGGTATCCCCTTGTTTATAAAAGGAGGACCAATGCCACCGGTCAAAGGGTTGAGTTCAGCTCGGTTCCAATCCAAGTGATTAGAACATAGCACAGCGTTCACCTAAGTAGCTAGCCCAAGAACTCCCAGGGTGACCTGTACGCACTCAAACTTGTGAATAGAACTCAAAGAAAGACGTAGGGTATTACACCTCCGGGTGGCCCGAACCTGGGTAAACTCTTGTGTCTACACTTCGTGTCTATCGCCATGCCGGCGATCGCCGGAGCGATCACCTCGCCTTCCACCGAACCAAAAAGGGGGTGCTCAGCATCCCCGGTGCCGGGAGACCGTGCTCCGACTATAGGGTTATCATGACGGTGATTTCTGGGTACTCCGGAAAGTATGAATTCGCTCAATAGTTCAAGATTGGGATTTGCTCCTCTATCGGTGGAGAGATACACTTAGGGCCCACTCGGTACGACGATATCTATCACCGTCTGGCCAGACACAAGAATGATATGATCATTGAGATATTGGAGTACGGAACGAGTTAAAAGTACAAAACCGGTAACGGGGATAGCTAGGTACAAGTGGAACAAGGGTTGGTTCACGGGCGTACCGGAAGACTCACCCAGGGTTTTGTAAACGTATCGCGAAGCAAAGGGAAATGGTTTTTAGTAACATATGGTTCGCTCGAAAGTCTTCGTGGATGTGTAGTAATTATTGAGAGTGTCCAGGCTCTCTAAATAATTATTGACTGGGTCATAGCTACACATTTCCGAACCTACGCGGTCGCACGCTAAACGACGAATGGTTATTTGAAGGTCTAGAGTTTGGAATTTGGTCGAGAGTTGAATACCGAAGTTGTTCAGAATGACGAGACATATTTTCTGTAGGTCCTAAATGTGATTTAGGAGTTACAGAAATGTTCGGAGTAATCACGAGTAGTTCCGGAAGGTTTTAGAAGCCTCTGGAAGGATCCGATGGAAATTCCGGAAGGTCAAATGGCAAAAGGTCAAAAGTCAAAGGTGGGTCAAACCCTGGTCAAAGGTTGACCACGTGGTCAAAGGTTGACCATGGGGGCCGGCCATCTTGGTTTGGAGAAGGGGATATAAGACTCCTATTAGGAGTCCATATCTATTCCTATTAGAGGTAGGAGTCCTACTCCTTTTGGAGGAGGACACCTTTCCCCCTTTGGCCGGCCACCCTCCTATATAAGGAGGGGAGGGGTGGCTGGCTATAGGAGCACTCTCGCTAGTTGTCCTTTGCCCGACAAGTCCGAGCTATCTCCTCTACAGTTTAGATTTAGACGTCTAATTAGTAGATCGTCTACTTTCCGATCTAGTTTCTTCCGGCGGTTCTTCGTACTGGACGTCGAAGTGCTCCTGAACTATTCCTTCGGGACGTGTGGATACGTGTGGAGAGATCGTCCACTTTGATCTTGCGGGCGGATCGTTGTTCGTCTACTTCGAGCTTTCAGGCGCAGCAGATCGTGCGAGGAATATTCTCGCTGCTGGGAGGTATAACCTAGCTGCGGGAATCTGCTACAGGCTTCAACGACAATCTACTTCCGCTACAGTTGTTGGTACGTGATCTATCTATCGCATCCGCATAGTGATCTTGGTTGGTTCGTTCGTAGGAAATTTTAAATTTCTGCCTACGTTCCCCTTCACAGCAATGACCCTGACAAGGATCCGGGTGGTGGTCCATCTCCTCGGCAGCTGCGTACCCGCTCCTTTGCATGTCAGCGTTGTGTGGTGGATGGGGAGTTTGGGGGTGACGGCACAGCGCGCGGTGGGCAGGCCGGATTCTGGCGCTGTGCGGGGCTGCCTCCGGTCGTCCAGGTGGCACCTTGGCCCTCGGCCTTGCGCGCTGCAGTGGATGAGGCTGTTGTTTGCTCCTCCCTGCCCCAGGTGGAGGTCTCTGACAGTTGGTTTGATCCCATGAGGCTTGAGGCTGGCATCAGACCGCTGTTCACCTACTCATTGAGGAACGTGGCCGTGCGGCAGGTGATTCCACTTCCTGTCCTGGATGTTGCTGAAGGCATCTCGTTGCTCTCGGAGAAGGCTTTTTCGGTCTGCTCTTCGGTGGATGTGGGCTCCCCTCTCTTGTTTCCCTCCTTGGGTGTGGATGAGCCGGCTATTGCTCAGCCAATGATGGACACCTTCTGTGTGAGTGTGCCTACGCTGGCTTATGCTCTCTTGGCGTGGGCGGAGCCTTACACGCCGATGTCAACCCTGGCTACTTTGGTGGAGCGGAACTCGGTTGATGTGGAGACTAGGCTGGTGGATTTTCGTCGTGTTTGTCGGCAGCCAAGCGTGGCTCTCCTTCCTCTTCCGCAGCCTCGCTCCCCGGCGTCTCGGCGGCACTAGCTACCGGAGGCCAAGGCGTGTCCGGCTCGCCCCTGCGTCGGAGCATTCGGGTGGCATCACGGCGCGCTAGAGGTTCCTCCGTCAAGAGGCAGCAGAAGGTGCTTATCTCCAGGCTGGGACTTGCTCTTGAGGGGGAGTAGATCACCGAGGATTCGTCGTCGGCTTACATAAAGCTTTTTGATCGTCCCTTGTCTTTGGAGCATATTGGGGCCATTTTGTCTTTGTTAGGGTGGGAGCCTGAGATCTCGCCTGACATTTTGGCTGAGGAGACGGCGATGACGGTGGTCACCTAGGCCATGTATTGATGGTTTTTTTGGTGGATGGTCTTGTGTGGATTGTGCTTATGTCCTCGTCTAACCCAAAAATCCTGGTGTGGAATACGTGTGGGCTTAACTCTTTGGCCAAGCGTACTGCTGTTTTTCAAGTCGTGGTCAATTCGGGGGCCTCTGTGGTTTGTTTGCAGGAATCTAAATTTCAGGTGGTCACGGCCGATCTAGTCGCTCAATGTTTGGGCAGGCCTTCGCTAATAATTTCTTTTTCTTGCCGGCAGTGGGTACTCATGGGCGAATTATCCTCGTGTGGAAGGCGAGTGATGTGGTGCTGTCCAATCCCCAATACACTGACCATACCCTGACTGCTCAGATTAACTCTCCCGACGGTTGCTGGTGGTTGACGGGTGTATATGGGCCGCATAGAGAGGTGGATAAACCGAACTTCCTCCTGGAGTGGAGAGACGTTCGTGACTTGCATGCTGGACCGTGGGTGGTGGCCGGCGATTTTAACCTTATCGTTAATTCGGAGGATAAAAGCAATTCCCGGGTGCACCGTCGTATGATGTGCCGGTTTCGGAGATTGCTTGCGGATTTGGAGTTGAAGGAGTTATACCTTGCGGGTCGGCGTTTCACTTGGTCCAATGAGAGATCCGACCCTACGCTTGAGAGGATTGACCGTGTCTTCTCCACTATGGACCACGGTTTCTGATCACTGCCCTCTTTTGTTGGATTTGGCGGCTGATCTTCGGATTGGTAGGCGTTTTCACTTTGAGGCTTTCTGGCCGATTGCGCTGGGGTTCTTTCAGGTGGTTGAGGCGGCGTGGTTTGGGGACTTCAAACTGGGTTGTCAACCCCTTCCTGCGGGTGGTGGCTCGTTTGCACTATACCGCTCGACACCTCAAGAGCTGGAGCGACAAGTTCATTGGTAGCGTAAAGCTGAAGATTCTGGTCGCCACGGAGGTGATTCTTCGCTTGGATGTGCCAAGGAGGGGCGTCGACTTTCGGCCGAGGAGCGTCGTTTACGCTCGATGTTGAAGCACAAGCTGTTGGGGCTTTCCTCGTTTGAGAGGACGATCGCTCGGCAGAGATCTCGCTTGTTGTGGTTGAAGGAGGGTGATGCCAACACTAGATTTTTTTCATTTGAGAGGTGGATGGTGTGCGGACGTCTGGGCATGATGAGATGGCCGGCGTGGCCGATTTGTTCTTTACGGAGTTGCTGGGTTCAGGGGTGGATAGGAATTATGGTCTTAACCTGAACTTCCTGGGTGGTGAGAGGCCTGGCCCTTTGGGCCTGGAGGCGGATTTCTCTAAGGAAGAGATTTGGTCTGTGATCCGGGAGTTGCCGCCTGATAAATGTCCCGGCCCTGACGGCTTCACGGGACGTTTTTTCACATCTTGCTGGAATGTCATCAAACATGACATCGTGGATTGCTTCCATGTGTTTCCTCGGTTGGATTGTCGTGGTTTGGAGGCCGTGAATCAGGCGTACATTTGCCTTCTGCCAAAAAGGCAGGGAGCGGCTTCTATTGGGGATTTTAGGCCCATAAGCTTGATTCACGCGGTGGGCCGGTTGTTCTCGAAGGCTTTGGCTAACCGTTTGGGCCCGGAGTTGCCAAGGTTAGTGCGCCTGCACCAGGGGGCCTTCATCAGGGGCCGTTGTCTTCACGATAATTTCATGCTCGTTCAGGGCACGGCAAGGAGGTTGTTCAGTCTGAGACGACCGGCAGTCTTACTCAAGTTGGATATTGCCAAGGCCTTTGACTCTCTGCACTGGTCGTTCCTCTTCGACTCGCCGCGGTGGCTTGGTTTTGGTGATAAGTGGTTGGGATGGATTGGAGCGCTGTTGGGTTCCGCCTCCACGCGGATTCTTGTTAATGGCATCCCGGGGGAGACTATCTCGAACCAACGTGGACTTAGGCAGGGCGACCCGCTATCCCCCATGCTTTTTATCCTTGCTATGGATGTTCTCAACTTGCTCCTTCAGAAGGCGGAGAGGTTGGGTTGTTTGGTCGTTTGGCCTCGCGTGGCCTATCGCAAAAGTCATCCTTCTTCACGGATGACGCCGTGGTGGTCTTGCAACCGGCCGAAGGGGAGTTGTGGGCTTGTATGGCCTTGTTGGAGGATTTCGCGATGGCTTTAGGGTTGAGGTTTAATTTCGTCAAGACTTCGGCTCACCCTATCCGATGCACAGCGGAGCAGATTGGGCTAGTCCACCGCGTTCTTGGTTGTGTGGTTAGTCGCTTTCCATGCACCTACCTAGGTTTGCCGCTTGGCTTGCAGAAACCTTCGGCTGGGCAGCTTGCGCCGATCGTGGAGAAGATTGAGAAAGGGCTCCAAATGTGGTCTGCACCCATGTTCTCCTCGGGTGGGCGGCTAACGCTTGTTCGATACACACTTTGTGCCATGCCGATCTATGCGATGATGTCGCTTGATCTCCCGGTGAAGACTGTTTCAGCTATTGAGAAACTTTGCCAAGGATTTTTGTGGAAGGGGAGAAAGGAGGTCCACGGTGGTCATTGTCTTGTCTCGTGGCAAGCGGTCTGCTCGCCAAGGGAGCTCGGGGGCTTGGGTATCCCGAACCTCAGGGTGCTCAATGTGGCTTTGCAGGCTAGATGGAGCTGGCTTCGACAAACGGATCCATCAAGGCCGTGGGCAGAGTTTGATATTCAGATTCCCCTGCCTCCCGCGAGTTGTGTAAGGCGGCTACCTCCATTGTTGTAGGGAACTGCCGGCCTATGAGATTCTGGACAGATGCGTGGCTTGATGGTGTGGCTCTATGTGACCTAGCGCCAAATCTTTTCATGAGGGTCGCTGGACAGGGCCAGAAAATCTTTGTTGCGGAGGCCTTGGTTGACCGGGCTTGGGTCAAGGGGATCAAGTCGGATCTGTCTTCCTTGGCCATCGACGAGTTCTTGCTCATTTGGGACGTCATTGAAGGTTGGGTCCTATCAGACGAGGAGGATGTGCTTCATTGTGGGAAGGGAGTGGCTCGTATTGAACGGCATCGTCGTATGCGGCCCTTTTTGGAGGGTGTACATGCATGCCAGGAGCTGCTGAGGTGTGGGGCTCTAGGGCTCCGAGTAGATGCAAATTCTTTCTTTGGCTTGTACTGAAGGAGCGTTGTTGGAAGGCGGACCGCGTTCGTCGATGCGGGATGCCTCACCCTCCTCGCTGCTCTTTGTGTGACCAGGATGAGGAGAGCATCAATCACTTACTCTTGGGGTGTGGTCGCCCGGCAGGTGTGGCTCGCTTTCCTTGGGCGTTGGCAGAAGCAGGATTGGGTTCCTGGTGTGCTCGAGACTTGGTGGCCGGGTCTGGAGGTCGTGGCTAGGAAGGATCGGAGGAACCTGCATACCGCCGTTAGGCTTGTTTGCTGGTGTATTTGGAAGCACAGGAACGCGGTGGTCTTTGATAGGGTGACGCCAAGTGCTACTCACATTATTAGGGAGATTGGTCGGGAGGGGGATGCATGGCGACGCGCGGGACTGTTTGATGGTTCCCTTCTCTTTTCCGATTTTGGTGTAGTGGACGTGATATGGATCTTGCGTGAGTAATTGTAAATTTATCTTGAACTTGCCGCGTCGCGGTCTTCTTCTTTAATGCATGATATACCCGTCGAGGTATATTCTAGAAAAAAAATTATTTAACCATGGTTGCAACCCCTATAAAATGACATGGTGCGGCCGTCGCCATATCTAATTTATGGCCCAGAAGCCCAATACATGTATTAGCTATACAGGCCTCAGCCCTGACTCGTCCCTGCCTCGCGTAAGTGCGTAACTCCTCTTCTCGTGAAAACTGATCGATCAGCCACGCCGCCAGGGCGTTCCCAATTCCCGTCTGTTGGACTCCCGTCCAATCTCCCTTCTTCCACTGCACGGAAGATAGAGAGCGCTCTGGCCACTGCGTCAGGGGTCAGGGCGGCACAGCAGCAGCACGCGGGCGGCCACGCCGACGGTCTCTGCGGAGGCGGTCAGGCTCAGTCGACCGGCGACAAGGATGGAGATTGCAGCGGCCTTCGCTCAGGCTCAGGCTGATGACCTCCAGTTGCTCCAATAAAGCAGTGAGCTTTCTCAAGTCCTCGTCTCGGCCATGTTTGGAGCATTGGGATTTCCTTCAGATCATGCAGTGAACTTTCCCACACATGTGCTTGTCTTGACCCCATAGACTCATTTGAGTTTGATTTGGACAAAGTTGTTAGTCTTACGAACATATATGATGCAGATTTCTCCCACGTGATCGCAGGCTTATCGAAATTGAGCATCAATTATTCTATCATTCATAGGAGTATGACACAACTAGTTAATTACTAATTAATCTATTTTTTTATTGGTTTCAATGTTTTGCATATCATTACCGATCATTCATTTGTTCTTTTAATAAATATAGACAATAAATTACTTGCAAAAAAATATAGATCACAAATTGGTGATCGGCCATCCATGTTAGCTTCACCTTTGGAGGTATTTTGAGCTCCAGGATCTTACTTTTGAATTTTATTATACTTGTCGGACACAAAATAATATATGTCTACTATTCCTGAGCTTTTGCATAGTTGTATTAGACATGATTTTTTTTTGTCAATTCCACCACACCTTCAAATTTATCTTGGGTCCGTCACTGATTATGTACCTTGGCCATCCGTAGAAAACCACACAAGCGGTGTAGATAGATTTGACATATGCAGTTACATGGCTCAAGTTGGTAGACATTTTCTCGTGTGGGAATGGAAGGTGCCAGAAATTCATACGCGTTAGATATGTCATTAGTTTCCACGGAATGGACACTAAGATCTGCATTTCCAGGCTTCGTGCTTTCAACCTAGCGCGAAGCAACTATTGTTGTGCGCGCATAAAGCGTATTGTTCCGCAAATCAGATAAATCTGTAGAACCAACAGCCGAGAGCAGTGAGCAACGGGGAGAATGCTCACGTACGAGGTTCTAGCACGCACATAGAAAATTCTCATGACTCGTCAGGACGGTTGTCCAACGTAGAGTTGTGGGTAGCGTGCCTGAGGCTCGTCGGGACAGCGTAAATTAGCTGACTTGGTAGGAAAGCAAGACGCAAGATGGGCTAGGGAAGCATGTCGAAGGGCTTCGGCCCAAGGCTGCGGCAGGCGGAGGAAAGCTAGGCCTGAAATGAGTGGGTCAAGGCCCAAGAGGAGAGAGGGGCAGAGGACGCGTGCCAAAAATCGGCCTTGCAGATTGGCCCATGATGCTGGATTTGATGTAACTTATAGTTTAGGGATCTTCGTTGTATTTTTTATTTCAGTTTAGTCGATACTTTGTACTCTTTTTTTTAATCAATAAAGCCAGATGTTTCAAAAAAAAGAAAAAATGCATCTAAAAAAAGAACAAATTGCGGTTAGAGTAACTTACAATTTGAAATGGGGAGAGTACCTTACGTATCAATCCGCTGAAGCATGACACCAAATTGCGGTTATTCTCCGGTAACTTATGAATTAGTCTCAGCACGTCAGTTTTTAACAACGACAAGCTGATCATCACGAAACTGAATATGTGTAACGCATCTATGTTTAAAGAACAGCTTTCCTTAATCAGCTAACCGAACCCACATCATTTTTTTTTCGAAAAGGAGGAAATACCCTGGCCTCTGCATCAATCGATGCACACAGCCATAATATTACTAAGGCCTACGCTCGGCGCATCATCCAAACTGGCTGTAGAAAGCCCGTGCTACCGTCTCCACACTACGTCAGAATGGGTTATTGGCGCACGAACTCCAGTGGTGGTTCCGTTGGTCCAAAAAATTCACCGCCACTGGACGTCGTTGGAGGAATCCAAAACGAACACAAGTTGCGGTGAGCAACTACCGCCACTGCTAGTAGAGCACCGGTGGCGGTGAAAGCACTCGCACGACCAGCACCGCCACCGGTGCTCTAGCACCCTTGGCCGTGGTCGTTCACCGCCACTGGAGCTTTTTAGTGGTCACCGGCGCACGATCTACAGTGGTCCAAAAAACAAGCCGCCACTGGTAAGTCATTGGAAGAATCTGAAACGAATACCAGTGGCGGTTAGCTTCCACCGCCATTGATACTGGAACACTAGTGGCGGTGCGAGCACTCAAACGACTGTCACCGCCACTAGTGCTCCTAGTACCAGTGGTCGCATCAGTTAACCGCCACTAGGGCTCCTCAGAGTTTCCCATCCCGGTTACCAGTGGCGGAGAGATTCTTTGAACCGCCACTAGTAAATTATCTATAAAAGCAAAGTTACTGTGGCCTTATCTTCCTCAGCTTGCGTGTCTCTGGACCAGCTGCGGCTCCTCAACACAGGCGACGGCGGAGCTCTGCCAAAATTCCGTGGCGCCGGCGGCCGGAAGGTTGCTCCCTTTCCCTCTCCTTCTTCCTCCTCTCCCTCTCCTTTCCTCTAGCTCCTTCCTCTCTTCTCTTCTTCCTCGATCTGCCTGAAATGGCGCCTGCGGTCGGGAGGAGCTCGATCTCTCTCCAGGAGCTGTCCCAGCCGGCCCCCTTGCTCGGGAGCTCCCCCACTCTTCCCCTAGCTCCGTTTCTCCCTCTCTTTCTACTGCTGGTTGCTGCGCGCCCCCTCCCCTCTGTCTCTATGGTCCCCTCTCTCTCTCTGCCCCCCTCTCTCTCTGTGATTAATTAAGCTCTCTCTCAATAAAATATGTGTTGGATGTGCATGTTCCGCAGCCATCGTGCCGTGTTTGTAAATTTTTGTTTGTACATGTATACGGGCCATCGTGCCGTGTGTGTTCACATGTGGGTGTGGGTGGGTGTTTATTTCGCAACTTTTTTGTAAAATTTGTAAATTTTATAGCAAAGGTTATGCGGAAATTTTATGTGATACTATATGTAACTTGATTTATGTTTGTTTATCGTGTTTTAGCTCGATGAGCCCTGCTTGGATGCAAGAGGAGACAAGAAATTGTGAAGATTGGATAAGAAAATTGAAGAACTTCACTGATGTCGCCACGGAACATATGCTGAGAAAAGGGGACGACATGATATGTTGTCCATGTAGCAATTGTCGTAACACAATGATGCTTCTGCTAAGCGATGTGGAGTTGCACTTGCTCCTACACGGTTTTGTGTTGGGTTATTCACGTTAGAGTTGTCACGGCGAGGATGCCATTGAAGTTGAAAGCGACCCAGAAATGAAGAACATGGAGCATGATGATCCACCCGACGAACCATGCCGTGGCAAAGATCAAGAAGTTCCGCAAGGCAGGGTGGCCGAAATGCTAGATGATGTGCACCTGCGGAAACAGTTAGATGACACAGACGATGAGATAGTGTCCCGTAAATTCTAGAAGCTGAGGGAGGACGCAGAGATGCCATTGCATGAAAATGCAGGGCTGGACAAAAGTGTGCTGGAAGTAACACTCGAATTTCTCCGAATGAAGGCAAAATATAACATCGTGGACTCGGGATTCACGGATATTTTGAGTTACCATTCTACCTTTCTTCGTGCGGGCAACATGTTGCCTAAGAGCACGTACGAAGCGAAGAAGTTTGCATGTCCCCTCGGGTTAGAGGTTGTCAGATACCATGCTTGTCCGTTGGACTGCATCATATACAAGGATGACTACAAAGACATCCACAGCTGTCCAGTATGCAAAACATCCCGATACAGGAAGAATGACCCCAATCCTGAGGGCCTCCCAGAGGAAGAAGTGACTTGTGGTCCATCGGCGAAGACGGTTAGGTACCTCCCGTGTGGTAGCCGGCTGGAGCGTTGGTTTCAAAACAAGAAGGAGGCTAGGTGGTTCATCTTCTACGACCCGACTCAGAAGGATATTGATATCCTGGTGGGGTGTACCGTAACGACGATGGTGTACTTAGACACCTCGCCGATGCAGCTCAATGGAGGACCCTGGACGAGGAGTTTCCAGACTTCGGTGCAGAGCCCAGGAACATCAGGTTCGGGATGAGTACGGACGGAATCAATCCGTTCGGAAACATGAGCAGCAAACACAACACATGGCCGGTGATCTTGTTCATATACAAGCTTTGTACATCCACCTATCCATGCTCATACAAGGCCCTAAGCAACCGGGAGCTGATCTGAATGTGTATTTGGAGCTACTGAAAGGTGAACTTGCGGAACTTTGGAGTACGGGCCGAAAGGTTTGGGAAATTTTGCATGCTTTACATCTGCCACTATATAATTAATTAATCAATCTACTTCATCAGATAAAGAGTTTGGAGAAGAAAAAAGGCATCGATGGTGTTGAAAATGATATTACATGGCTAGCTCAGGGCCAGTTTATGCAGCAAAAAGATATCGTGGTTTCATCTATCGAGGCTTCCGTTCTAGGCCCAAGCGCTTGGATAAAGTGACACAGAACAGTGGAGTCATGCTAACTGCAAAAACATCTAGTTATGCTGCAGTAGGAGATGCAACTCCAGTTCTACATGATGTGACGTACTATGGGAGGGTAATTGACATCATCGAGCTGAACTACTTCGGACAATTTTCAGTGGTGCTGTTTGAATGTGAATGGGTTGATGTATTTTCTAAAGAAGGAATGAAAAAAGACAAGTACGGCTACACACTTGTGAACTTCTCACATCTGATACACAAAGGAGAAAAGATTGAGCATGAGCCTTTTATTTTCCCTAACCAGGCAGATCAAGTGTTCTATGTGGAAGATGAAATGAACCCAGGTTGGTCTGTGGTAGTGAAACCACCCAAACCTAGAGATTCATATGACACTGGTGACCTTGAATCGGCAGCGGACATAGAATCCGAGCCATTCCATGTTTCCCACCTTGGGGAGATGTTCAAAAAGAAAACAAATGACCAACATTGGGTTAGAACAGACATCGAGGGAACATTAGTGGATGCTAATAACAATGCTCCGACCAACGAAAAATAGTGGAAGTCAATAATTTAATGACTTGGTCACTCAGGTATGTGTATGTTTGGCTAAAATATCATCATTATCAAGTAGCTAAGCTACATAAATAGTAGTTGTTGCTATCAAATTGGCTAGCAGTAGGTGCTCTGCAGCAGACGCAACAAATATCTGAATGTGCCAGGGAGTTGGTTTTTGGACTAGTTGCATATGGGCAGGCTATGCTATGCAGGTGGATGGGATCCTGTACACTTATTTTGTTCAGGTGCAAGGTAGCTATCGATTGGGGCTACTTGTTTGTAGATTTGTTTTAGGCGTTTTATTCTGTTTTATAGCTGCTATATTAGGGAGTCTGAATTGGTGTACATAAAGAAGCAGAAGCTAGTGTTTGGTCAATTACCTTGATGCTGGAGAATAGTTACCTTGTTCTGTTAAATACCTTGCTAGCTCACTCAATACTAGTTTCATCCGCTTGAGCAGCTGAACCCTAGGTAGCCTGAACACTTGATTTGTCCCCTTTACATGTGGTTAATTCCAGACTTCTCATTCCAATTGTTCATTGTATGCGTGTTCATTCTTTTTTCAGTGAATTTGTTGTTCTACAGGGAAAATGTGATGGTGACTAATAATCAATGCTCTTGCAAGTTCATATTTTAATGTCTGAGTATTTCTGTACTCACCCTCATGTTTCATTTGGTTTTCAAGTACTTAAAAAAGGCATGCATGGGAGGGAGTAGCACAAATTCACATGGACATCACACGTTTTATAATTTAGTTGTCTTAATCTCGTAATATGTTTTTAGAGACATAGTCCATATTGAGAACTGTTTCACATCACGATTGCTCGATCTGAGCCTTCCGTCGCTCATGATTTATTATGGTACGATTTTGAGGATGTCAGAGGTTATTTTAACTGCATGCATCTTTACTCGACTTATTGGTTATGATTGAGAAATATTATTAATTGCCTGTCTTGGATATCCCTGAAAACAAAGGATATTCTGTCAAAATTTATACTTTGTTCATAGATTTAGCGTTGTTTCGATTATAGTAGTAACATGGAGATGATGCCACCCCTAGCTTGCTTCATGCTCCACGCGGTGTTGACTTGTACGCGTTAAGCAAGCTGCCAGCCTCTTTTCCTTTTGGATAAAATTATTAATTGCAGATGGGACAATGTAACGGCCAGCATTGTTAATATTATTATACGCTAGTTTGAGGAGGATTGTATATTGTACATCTCTCTTTCTACGGCAGCTCATTTGGTATTTTAAATCGGCCATCCTAAAGATGATATCAAATGAACAAACCACACTTTACATTCCTATTCCAATTGTTCTATAAATTTTGGATTTTTTTTTGACACAAGACAGTAGGGACTATAAATTTTTTATTTAATATGGTATTTCTTTTTTACTTATTTGAATTCTTGTGACATCTTTATTCAGAAATTCTTCTAAATTCCTTTCTTCCCGTTGGGCCGCATCTGACCGGCTAATCACGTCTGCTATCTCCTTTTTTGCCTGGACCAGGCCCATTACAATCTCAGGTTAATCACATAGGGCGAACCTCGGTGTCAAATACATAAAACTTGCTAATTATTCAGCATTAGACAGATGCCGCAGTGGTATGCTCATTGATGCCTCATACCTGAGGTCTAGTGTTCGATACCTATTGTTGAGGCAATTGATATATTTATTAAACTGGTTCATATTTTACCTTCAAACAATTTTTATTTTGTTTACGTGCCAGGTAGGTCTAACCATGCATGTTTTATTACAACGGTCCACTCTCTTTTTCCTCTTGATGAGCTTGTAACACTACCGCACATGATTATGTGTGACTGAAGATGTGTGACTGAACCTACAACTTGTAACACATTTGGACCAACATAAATGTATATGTTACTATCGTACTAACTTTGTAACATATTTTTGGATTTTATTTACCATGTGTTACTGACTGGCTTGCAACACACTAGATGTGTTACAACAATTTTTATCTGTAACACATTTTAACATGTGTTACATGACTGTGTTACTTAAACTATGTTTTGTTGTAGTGGATCCTCATGGGGTGTACCGTAACGACGATGGTGTACTTAGACACCCCGCCGATGCAGCTCAATGGAGGACCCTGGACGAGGAGTTTCCAAACTTCGGCTCAGAGCCCAAGAACATCAGGTTCGGGATGAGTACGGACGGAATCAATCCGTTCGAAGACATGAGCAGCAAACACAGCACATGGCCGGTGATCCTGTTCATATACAACCTTCCTCCGTGGCTTATCATGAAGACGAAGTAGATCCACCTATCCATGCTCATACAAGGCCCTAAGCAACCGGGAGCTGATCTGAACGTGTACCTGGAGCTACTGAAAGATGAACTTGCGGAACTTTGGAGTACGGGCCAAAAGGTTTGAGACGCTCACAAGAAGGAGGAGTTCATCCTTCGGGCAGCTCTGCTGACATGTGTGCATGACTACCCTGTGAACAGGAACTCATCTTGCCAACACACACATGGGTACAAAGCTTGTACAAAGTGCGGGGATGAAACGAACTCACATAGGCTGTCAATTTCACAGAAGATTGTGTATATGGGACACCGAAAATGGTTGCAACCCGATGACCCATGGAGGAAGGACAAGAAAAACTTCAATGGGAGGTCAGAACCTCACCCGAAGCCCAGGGAAAAGACTGGGCACGAAATCTATGAAATTGTTAGGAACTTGGAAGTTGTTGCCGGGAAAGAAAATCCGCAAGCGAAAGAGAAGGATAGCGATGGACCTGTGTGGAAAAGGAGGTCGGTGTTTTGGAACCTGCCTTACTGGAAATTCTTACAAAGCCGTCACACCATAGATGTCATGCACGTCGAGAAGAACATTTGTGATAGCTTGTTGGGCTTGCTAATGAACAATGCAGATAAGACAAAAGATGGGCCAAAGGCACGGAAGGACCTGGAGTTCTTGGGCATAAGGAAGAAGCTGTGTGCGGTAGAGGAAGAGTCATCGGAAGACCACAATGGTGAAGTCACGGTAACGACACGATGTAAACCTGATGTTACACCTTGAGCAAAACCGAGTTACACAGAATATGCCAGTGTCTCCAAAGCATTAAAGTTCCATCCAACTACTCGTACAGCATCAAGAGACTCGTTGACATGAAAAGTCACAAGCTTGTTGGTATGAAGTATCATGTCTGCCACGTGATTATCAAGCTGTTATTCCCAGTTACAACAAGAGGTGCCATGGAGCCATGGGTCAGAGAGACGGTCATGAAGTTTTGTGACTTCTTTGACACAATCGGGCAAAAGTCCATCACGGTGGAACGCTGTCTCCAGCTGAAGGATTCAATGATACAAATTTTGTGTGAATGTGAGATGTTCTTCCCTCCAACATTCTTCGATATCATGGTACATCTGATGGTCCATATCACCGATGAGATAATCCTACTAGGGCCCTCCTTTCTGCACAACATGTATGGGCCCGAACGATACAACGGGGTGCTGAAGCGGTATGTTCGTAACAGAGGGCATCCGGAAGGTAGCATCATGTAAGGCTACCATGCAGAAGAGTGTGTGGAGTACGCCACTGATTGGTTGGCGGATCGCAAACCCATAGGAGTACCCGAACCATGACATAAGGGCAAACTAGAAGGTCAAGGTGGGCTTGGCCGGAAAGTTCTGGATGTATATTCATCGGGGAGAGAGGATAACTATATGAGAGAACATACAATGGTGCTGCAACATATGTACGAGGTCCAGCCTTTCATCGACATGCATATGGAAGAACTTGAAAACCGGTACCCTAACAGGAGTGCTGATTGGATACACAAGACCCACAATGTAACATTCGCCATGTGGCTCGAGAGTTTTTGGTATGCCAGGGTGGCGGAAAATGAAGAAGAAAAGACCGCTCAAAAGTTCTCGCGGCTACCCGACGGCTGCGTAGTGACTTACCAGTCATACGCAATAAACGGGTATACGTACTACACCAAGGATCAAGATCGTAAGAGCAGTTACCAAAATAGCGGTATAGTGCGCTGGTTGCTGAGACTAGTTCTAATAACCAAGGCACTATAGAACCGTACTATAGCGTGATCGAAGAGATCTGGGAGCTTGACTACACCTTCACCACCATCAAGAAGATCATAGATTCACAACAATGACCCTATCTCGTGAGGTTCCTCGTCATAAAGTGGACGTGAAGAAAATCCCGACAAGATGGGAACCATGGCAATTTGCTTCATAATGCAAACAAGTTTTCTTCATCGACGACCCGACAAGCAAGAACCGTGTTGTCGTAAGGAGAGGGAAAAGAAGCATAGTTGGCATCGACGGAGTTACTTCACAACAAGACTATGAAGGTTTTTTTGATCCAACGTCAAAGCAAGAAGAAGAAGAAGCGTCACGCACAATCCAGGCAAGGAAGAAGTCAAGACCTGAGGCAAGAGAGGGAAGCGGCCACAACGACATATAAGAGGAAGAAGAAGACCAGAAAAAAGAAGGACAAGATTGTGGAATAGTTGAATATTTGTGTATCTTTTCGTAGTTGATGTTTAACAATGCTTTTGAATGGAAAATTGTAACTTGTATTATGTCAAATTTGAAATCAAAAGTCTTAAATATGTTCTGAATTTGAAATAACTTGTTCAAATTTGAAATAAAAAATATGTTCTGAATTTGAAATAACTTGTTCAAATTTCAAATCAAATGTCTTAAATATGTTCTGAATTTGAAATAACTTGTTCAAATTTGAAATCAAATGTCTTAAATATTTTCTAGACTTCAAAATAACTTGATCAAATTTCTTGGAAAAAAATTAGCCCACCCAGTCAACACGGCTTTTCGGGTTCGGGCCCATTCCGGTGAACCAGGGTGCTGCCTATGACCTACTAATGCCGGTTTGACCGGGCCCACATGGCTTTGCCCGAGCCCACCAAGTACAATCGGACCGACAACCGGTCCCACAGGCCAGGAACAAAGCACAACCGGGCCCACAGGCCAGGAGCAGAGTACCACGGGAAATTGAATCGGAAGTGATGACCGAGTTGGAGATTCCTATTTATGTTGGTCGCAACGGCTGTAAACAACCGAGGTGGGACTAAACTCCCAACTCGCTTCGTGAAAGCTCGTGCTGAGGAGCACTAGTGGCGGTGAAAACGAAAGAACCGCCACCGGTGTGAAGCACCGGTGGTGGTGAAATGAATTGAACGGCCACTAGTACTGAGCACTAGTGGCGGTGCGGGCAACTAAAACAGCCACTGGTATGATTTTTCTTTTCTCGCCTATTTTTCTATCATTTTTCTTTCTGCTATTTTTTTCTTTTTGTTTCAATAATAGGAAGTTTGAGAGAGAATTTTGGTATAAATTCATAAGCCGCTGATACGCTTTAACCACTAGTGGCGGTGAGTACACGGCAAACCGCCACTACTATTGAGCACTAGTGGCGGTGCTTGCAGCTATAGACCCGCCACTGGTATGATTCGCAGGATCATTGGAGACCCTAAGTTTGTGTACCACCTATCAGTGGCGGTTCTCAAGACAAAAACCGCCACTGGTGATGAATTTCCAGTAAGCTACTAAATTCATATTATATTCTCTGGGTTTTAAATAAACACACCACCTCTTATTTTATGTGTATAATAATATTGTTTATCCTCAATAAACAATTGAACCATAAATATAAATGTTATATACCCTAATTTCTATGATTAAGTGCCATTATGTCTGGCTTTTGTGCTATAAAAATTATATAAAATTCAACTTTCCTCAAAAAATTGTCAAATTTGGTGTGGACACTTCCCTATTGCTATAGAACACTCCTAAAAAAATTGAAGTTCAAACAAAGATAACATGTCACATTTGGTTCATGGGGTTGGATGGTTTCTGAGAGATCTACCCTAGATGGTTCCAAAATGATAAACCAAGGTGAAAAAAAAGGACAGGTGTTTTAATTTTTGGGGGTACACAGAATATAATATGAGTTTAAAACTTGATTCAGAAATTAGTATCTAGTGCTAGATCCAGGAGCACTGGTGCAACACCAGTGGCCGGTTTTGCAAATAGATCGCTACCACTGCTAGCTCTAGTGCTATAGGCACTGAGGAGCACTGGTGGCGGTTGGTGGCACAAACCGGCCACTAGTGCTAGATCCAGGAGCACTGGTGCAGCACCAGTGGCCGGTTTTGCAAATAGACCGCCACGAGTGCTTGCTCCAGTGCTATAGGCCCTGAGAAGCATTGGTGGCGATTGGCGGCACAAACCAGTCACTGGTGCTTAGCACGGGTGGCTGTTTTGTTTGGTGAACCGCCACTAGTGCTGGCACAAAAGTCTCCTTGGCCAGCACTAGTGGCCGTTCTTTCTCTCGGACCGCCACTAGTGCTGACATGCTATAAATAGATAGCAACGGGACTTGGCGAAATTTCGAACACTCGCCCGCGCGTCTCTCAGACCAGCAGCGGTACAGCTAACCCTAATGCGAGCGAAGCCCTGTCGCGTCACCAAGTCGCTGCCGCCGCCGTTCCCCTCCCCCACTCGCGTCGCCGCCGTCGCCGTTCCCTCCCCCACTCGCGCCGTTCCGCTCTTCTCCCTTCTCCCGCGTCTCTGACTCGCCGGTGCCGCCATGGTGCGAACGCGGGGAACCGGCCGCCGCCGTGGCTTCTCCACGGTGTCAGCCACAGCGGATCTCCCGCCCTGCGACGAGCCGACGGAGGTGGCGGCACCACCCCGCCGCACGGCGGAATCGGGCCCGCCAGACTTCTTGGACAAGGTGCGAACTCCGGCGTCCCCCCGTGACACACCACCGGGCTCCCCGGCTGCCGGCGCTGACGAGGTAAGTTCCTCGTCATTCTTAGTTCAATTTTTTCCTCTTGATTCTTAGTTTTGCTGCAATTAGGGATTAGGGTTAGGGTTAGGGTTAGAATTCAAATTCATACTGTTATTAGGTTAGAAATTAGGGCTACCATTGTTTCATAAATACTGTTATTTATGAAATTACGTTAGAAATTAGGATTAGGGTTAGGGTTAGAAATTAGGGATTAGGGTTAGGGTTAGGATTCAAATTAGGTTAGTAATTAGGGTTAGGGTTAGGGAAATTAGGGATTAGTTGTTGCTTTTTAGGGTTAGGGATTACGATTCAAATTTGATGAACAAATTAATTATGTGATGATGTGGCATGCTTGATAGAAGTAACATGCTTAGGGTTTTTCTGAACAAATTAATTATGTGATGATGTGGCATGCTCGATGGAAGTAACATGCATCTTGTTGATGTGGGCTGGCCATCGTGCCGAGGCCATTGAAATTTAAGGGGCCGGCCATCGCGCCTAGGGGGTATATGTGGGTGGGTAATTTTTATGCAGGTTTCATTATCGGGTAGACCAATTCGCTAGCTTTACAACACGGGTCATGCCGAATTTTTCTAGATTTACAGTACGGGTCATGCCGAATTTTTCAATTTTTTAAAGTAATCCATGTAAGGGCATTGTATAGAAAGCTCAGGGTCGCGATGGAGAATACCCTGAGGACTCACCTCAGGGTTCTTCGTCGTTGGGCACACCAATAACCCATAGCCAAGACGACGAGCCTGAACACGGCGGCGGTGATTCTTTGGGCTTCAATGCAGGCTCTGAGGCTACCACGTTGCAAGCTACTTCGAAGAAGAAGAAGAAGGCGCCGCGTGGGTCTAACAAGCCGACGAATGAGAAATTCATCGTCACCAAGACTGACGACGTGGGGAAACCCAAATCACCAAAGAGGGCCGCGTCGTGTTTTGCCAACACATGCAATGCAATCGTTCGCGAGTTCACGAACATCAATCAAAGATGGACCGAGGTTCCTGAGAGCGTAAAGCAAGATTGTTACGCCAAGGCATGGGAGAGGTTCGAGGTGCCTGATCCCGTGCTCCGTGAAGAAGTATTTGGAGCGATGAAGACCACAATGCGTAGGGGTCAGAGCAATTGGGGTACCAAGGCCAGAGCTTTTTTGTACGAAGATTGGGAGTCGGCGATTCAGAAGAAATGGCCGAGGATCACAGAGGAGGAATGGGAGGAGTTCAAGGAGAGGGAAAAGGATCCAAAATTCATAGCAACCCAAGATTGGTACGCGGCGCTACGTGGTCGAAGGATAGTCCCTCCTGTCCCAACAATGCTCCGTCATGACCGGTCCACCACCTTTGTGCGGAGTACCATGACCAAAGAACAGTGGGCGGGCCTGAAGCCTATCCGCGAAGACCAGAAAGTTTTAATCGCAAGGCCTCAACCGCCACTTCTTTTTCAGTTTAGCTTCTAACACACTCACTTATAAACTGGCAACGACTTTGTCTTATTTCAGGACAAGGTCGCCGAGTTCGAGTCGGAAGGCTCCCACGACGAGCTCCGTGCACACTGGGATTCACCACTCAGCTATGCTCTAGGAAGAAATGAGCACGGGGGCCATATTCGAGCCTTAGGAACCGAGGCCCTTTGCCGCAAAGTCTTTCCTCAAGAGAAAGAAGCCCGGAGCCGTGAAAGAAAGGCCGAGAAGCACGAAGAAATAATAGAGGTGGCGAAAAAGGCGACGAGGGAGGAGTTTTTCGCTTGCTTGTAAAAAGCAAGGGACTCCGTCCAGACTATGGAGGAGTTCGTTGCTACATATGATGGCTATCGGGGCGCGACACCAAGGCCTATGACTACGAATGATCATCAGTTGACTCCAATCCTTCGCTGCCACTGTATAAGAGCAGTGCTGACTCCGGCACCGAACTCCCGATGACCCTGTTGGCCCATCTGATGACATCCCGGTAAGCTCCTTACTTGTACCATAGTATATATATACGCAATTACGTCATTCTTCACACCATAACACTAACGTACGTATGTTAATTTGTTTGTCATGCAGAGAACAGTATTAAGTGCCGGATATTGATGCCATCCACCGGGAATCCGGTAGGCGCGCGTGGTATGATGATGCCAAGAATGACGGTCGTGCACAACACGCCCATGGCCCTGGATCATGTCAGGGTGCAGGTGAACTACGTGCTCCCGGAATTTGACAAGACGCCGGTCCCTTATCCTCCAGAGCAGGAATCAGTGACTCTAGGGCTATGCCAGGGCACGTACATCCAGTGGCCCAGGAGGTTGGTTGCCCTTGCTACCCAACCTTCTCCCTCTCCGTCGTGTCCCGGAGCGTCTCCACTGGCTTCCGCTCGATGACTTCCCTCTCCATCGCCCCTTGGCCCATCCCCCAATAAGTCGTCACGTCTGGATTCACCAACGTCGAGGCAAGGAGGCTTCGATTTCGAACCAGCGCCAAGACTGCAGCGATGATCACACTGCACCAGCTCATGTGCCACCGCCTAATCCGTCGCCGCCCCACCGTAAAGACAGCCAACCCTCACAACCACCACGACCTGCACCTGTGCCATGGAAATCTGTGGCAGGCGCGTTGGAGTACGCGTCTGGCAAGCAGGTCTCCCAGACCTTCAAGGATCAAGAGGAGGCCGAGTTTTTGAAACGCCGGCGCACCAATAAGAGGGGGTACAAAATCAGCAAGAGATCAAGTGACTCGAAGAGTAAAGAGTTGGACTCAACGGGCAAGCAACACAGCAATCCGCCAATAATCGAAGGGAATTGGGAAACCGGCCAGATATTTTGAATATGAAGCCCCCCTGTAGCTGGTGATTTAGTCGGCGGAGCCTACTTCGTGGCCAGGGAATTAAAAAAAGTGCTGATGTTCTACCCTGGACAACCAATGGTTAGCCTTAAGGACCTAAGGAGCCTGCCGTGAGAGATGCAAGAGCTACATGGCTACTACATGGCATCATCAGCTAATTCTGCACAACATGGTCAACAGATGAATGTGAAGATGCCAGAGTATTATGGTTTCTACGATGCCGAAACGGGGGACCTGTAGACAAAGGAATTTACCTTCAGCGTGGACTTCCTTGACTTGTTTCACGTCTTCAACCAAAAGTGCTTAGACAACAACATGTTAAGAGTCTGGTGTGTATACTTCACAAGAGAGTCCTTCCGCCTGAAAGAACCACACGTTGCCATCGTCGATCCTATACTGTTCAGCAAAGCAACCATCGGTCTAGAAGAATGGAAATGGGGTTCGAGAGAGAAGGCAATTTCATACCAATCTAAGTTTTTCGCAATGCACAAGCAACGCCGTTATGTTCTTACACTCTACCATTTAGAGTAAGTTGTTCTCACGGCCATTGCTTTCTTTCTTGTTCCACTAAGTTGTTCTCTTTTCGGTTATAAATGTGTGTTCTTTTTGTAAACAGCGAACATTGGGTGGTGGTGGCCTTCTCTTTCGAAGAAGGGTCGGTGACGTATCTTGATCCACTCCGACGGAAGAAAGGCTATGAGTAGCACGACTTCAAAGCCGTCGGAACACTCTTTGAAGAGGCGTGGAAAAAGGAGGTGACTGAATATGAGTTGCCAAGCTACGGCAGGAAGAAAATAACCCATCATAGAAACTTCCCATGCATACAACAGCCGCAAGGTACGGTCTTCTGTGGTTACTACTGCGCGTACATCATCCGCAATTGGATCACCAATTTCAAGCCCAAGACGAAGATGAGCTACCAGCAGATGGTGGATTACTTCAAGTAGGAATCAGAATATGGACACAACCCAGTTGTTCTTGTGTTCGATATTCAGAGGGTGATAGCCACCATTCTCAACAAAGAGGTTCTGAAGGAAAACGGTGATTTTTATGAAGGTGGGGTTGTGCCGATGTATTGAAACTTTGATGTACAATGTTAAATATTGAATATCTGTGTTTTTGTACTACATTTTGTGAACGGATGCTGTTATCTATCATGGATGTGTGATTTTCTCATATATATATCTATTGCTGTGCTGTGATATATTACTGTTACAGGAATATTCTAATATAAAAAAAATATTTTTCTAAAACCGGAAAATAACAGCGGCGGTTCCTGTTCACCGCCACTAATAGAGTACAGTGGCAGTTGCGTCCCACCGCCACCGGTGCAGTACCAGTGGCGGTGACAGAGAACCGCCAATGGTGCTACGAAAGCATACCAGTGGCAGTGAGGCATCACGGCCACTGGTATACTACCAGTGGCGGTGGGTAAGCACCGTCACTGTAATGTACCAGTGGTGTTGCGTACTCACCGCCACTCGTACACTACCAGTGGCCGTGATGACGCGCCGCCACTGGTATGTAACAGTGGCTGTCCTTCCCACGGCCACCGGTGCACTTTCTGAAGCTCCCTACGGATTACCTGCGGCGGTTGTGCAAACCGCCACGGGTGCTGGCTAGCACCGGTGGCAGGTATCATCACCGCCACCGATGCTCTTTAGCACCAATGGCGCAGGCTTAGTGGCGGTCCGCGTTACCTTCACCGGTGTGTAATTCGGACCGCCGCTGCTAATCTTTTCTCGAGCAGTGCCATAAGGCTGCACCCAAAATCCATAAAATCCTTGGCCCCCGTCGGAAGCAGCGGGGACCAAGTACGGAGCCAATACGCCGCCCGACAAATCACCAGCTGACAGAGGTGGCAGTGAAGGCGGCATGACAAGGACGAGCTCCAGGGGATGACCGAACCGGGTACAGATCGCCGGGGCTGTTACTTCGCAGAATCGCCGCCCTGGAATGCAGATCCTTTACAGAGAAACCAGCCAGGTCAAACTCAATAGAAACGTTGTTATCTCGTGAGAGAGTTCGTACATAAAGTAAGTTCTTAACGAGGTTAGGAGAGACAAGTACATTACGAAGATAAAGAGGACGAGCAGAAGTAGAAATAGAGGCAGTGCCAATTGCAGTAATAGGAAGATGAGCACCATTACCTACTGTAATTTGAGACGAGGTAGAGTAAGGGGAGAAGGAGGCGAGGTTACCTGTGCTGGACGTCATGTGCGACGAGGCGCCCGTGTCAAGGAACCAGTCGCCGCCGCCGTTGTTCTGGAGCGACATTTGTTGCATGGCCACCATGAAGTTGGGATCCAGAGCAGGAGCCACGGGCGTCGCCGAGCTGAAGGATGGCGCCATCATGGAGGTGTTGGCGTTGTAGGCTTCCCGAGCAGTGGGCGCCATGGGTGGCCGGGGACCGAGGACGCCAGCGCCGGGTGCACGCGGTGTCTGTTGCCAGGCCTGAAAGGTGCCAGACCATGGGTTGACGCCGTGTGGCCAGGATGGTGCGGCAGGCGAGTTGGGGAAGCGCGAGCCGCCGGCGGCCGGAGAGGTCGACGCAGTCTCGCGCTTCTTGTTCTTCTTGTTGCTGCTGGAAGGAGAGCCCTGCGGGGACGCAGGTGCCGGTGCGCCGAAGCGGTCGACGAAGAAGGCGGCAGCAGCTTGACGACGCACGGCTTGCTCCTGGCGATGCTCCTCGAGCAGCAAATACGAATGGGCGCGCATGAAGGATGGCAGTGGCTGCTGCATGGTGAGCACCGAGATGGCGTGGCCGAGAGAAGGGTTGAGACCACGGAGCATGTTGAAGAGCATGGACTGGTCGGAGACCTGAATGCCGACGTCACGCAGGCCGTCGGCGAGGACCTTGAGGCGCGAGCAGTAGTCCGTGACGGAGAGGTGGCCCTGCTGCAGACTGCGGAACTCCTCCTCCATGTAGACGGCCTGAGTCATCATGTTGTCCAGAAAAAGACTTGAGAGTTTTGTCCATACCACGAAAGCCGGATCGTGCGGCGCGAGGATGATGTCAAGGATCTCCTCGCTGATGGTGGTGTAGAGCCAGGACACAATGGTGAGGTCGACCTTCATCCATTCGGCGTCCTCAAGCTTGTGGTCGGCGCCGGCAACGAGGTGGTCCTCGAGGCCGTTCCGGCCGATGACCTTCATGAAGAGGGTGCTCCACCGGCCATAGTTGTTTCGCTTGAGGTCGAGGGCGGTGAGAACGTGCTCCTTGATGCGGATATGCTGCAGAGAGGCAGCCGTCACCGGGATGGCGCCCGCATCGCGGACGACGGATGTGGCGGCCACATCATCATCAAAGAGAGCACGGGCAGTGGGGAGAGGTGCCATGGGCGAGCTCAGGGAGACGCCTGGGCCTGTGCCGGCGCCGAGGGCAGCGGCGATGCCTACAGGCTGTGGAGTGGAGCCAGGAGGGAGGATAGTAGGCGACACAAGAGCGGCAGTTGAAGCTGTGAGTGCGCCGGTCGCCGTGGAGGTCAGAGGGAGGCTGGTGTCAGGGTTTGCCATGAGGGCAGCGGAAGCGAGTGCGGTCTCAGAGACGTCGAGCGTCTGATACCATGTAAGACACGAGAGAGATGGAGTGGCTCAACACTTTGATTGTATTGATGAACACAAAGGATATAAATACATGTACAGATGCCTTCAGCAGAGCAGCTAACTCCTACAATCTAGCCAACAAACTACTGAATAAGCTGCCAACGAACTACTAAGATAAGTTAGAGACGTTGGGATAAACTAGATCAGCTAACCAATACTAACGGCTTGTACAAACGTGCAAGACAAGTCACGTTACTAACAGTCAGCACCCGTGGGCCAAGTTCGCAGCCCAGAAAAAAAGATTGCTTCGATCCCGATTCCTGCTGCCTGCGTTGTTTCGCCCCTGTTTCGCCTGCCCGTCCACTTGCCTTCCCTGTTCCTGGGGCCTGCGCTACTTCGCCTTCCCTGCCGGTCCTCCCCCGTCCGACAGTGCGTTACTTCTTCAGTTTTTCCTCTCCCCATTCATCTTCCATTAATTCTGTAACCGAAGCTTCCATGAATTAATTAAGGACCGCCCCTCTTCCCGGTGGTTTACTAATCTCCCCACTTTCCTCCTCTTCACTCGCTGCCTTTAATCTTCAGCTGGAAGGAAGTGGACAGTCCGCTTCCGAAGTCACGCTGATAGAGATCGAGAGGATCTCTCCTGCCTCTTCTCCGGCGGCGCCCGGGTCACCTTCCAGCGGCCCGCCTATCGCGTCCGCACCTGGGACACGCTGGACGCCGTGGCCCGCTCCGTCTTCGTGGGGCTCATCACATACCGGGATACCGCCGCCGCCAAAAACATCTCCGACCCCAACTAGGTCGCCGTTGGGCAGGAGCTCTGGATCCCCTTGGCCTGCAGCTGCGACCCTGTCGACGGCATGCCCGTAGTGCATTACGCCTACGTCGTGCCGGCCGGGAGCTTTGTGGCTGGCATCGTGCAGGAGTATGGCACCACGGAGGCGGCGATTCTGGCCTTGAGCCGCTTGGCCAACGACAAGAGCCTTCTCGCCTGACAGGTACTTCAGGTACGGCAAAAAAGAATAGAGAAAAGTTTCCCCCTTTCTTTTTTGCAAGATTCCAATGGTTCTTTTTAGCGTGCAAACTGTTCGTTTGCCAGATTATGTCCACATGAAGTCTTGATCACCAGATTTTGCAGAAGAATGAGGATGATTGATACTGTTCAGGTGCAAATAAAGGACTTGGAGACTATTATCTTCTCTATATATGTATGCAGGTGATTCTGTCGCAAGATTTGTGACTTTGTTTTTCTCTCTCTCAACATCTTTCCAGTCTTCTACTATTTCTCCAAGGATTTCTTTCATTAATTGGACTTCTCTTTGTACCATGCTTATGTGGCCATTTTACACCTTGCGGGTGATTTGTTTGCAGTGGCAGTTTATAATGAGCGGCAGAACTTTATTGTATAGGTTTTCAATTCTAGATCCCTTTCTAATTGTCCACGATCACATGCTTTATTCTCTGACTATCTGTTTTTTATTTCAGTTGTTAAATCAACATGAATTTGACATACTGCACGTTGTTCTTACCAGGTGTTACCCATCCGACCACATCTTAATTGGTTAGTTTATGCCTACCTGGTCACAAACTCACAATGGAACTGATTTATCTCTTTATTGAGATCTCAAGAGTAGCATCTAACAATAAATAGTTTTTTTTAAGAGTGAGTCCTTCTGGTCTCCACATCCTTTATATTATTAAGTCTCAAACATCATGCAGATTTCAGAGATTATAACTCAAAATGATAACAAGTTAGGAAAAATCACGCTCCTCCTAGCCATATTTAGGAGTTGTTTATATATGCATTGATGATCCTTTTGCGAATTGGCATTTGTGGATTATCGAATTATGAATCCAATGTATGTTATGCTATAAACGGACATGTGTAATTTCAGTTCCAACATAAGCATTTTTAAGTTTCAAGTTTTTTTTAATGAGGTTGAATTGTGCCAAAATAAGTTTGAATAGTATACATTTGGATATGACTGTACTATGCAAACCACATCTTAATTAATAGTGCGATTTAACCTCATAGATGACCATTTCTGTGAATTATTCAGCGCTCGGCTCCCCGTCACCGAATGTATAAGGTACATGAATACAAGCCTTATTTCAAGAAAATCTTGACGTTTGTTCTCCTCCCAGAATTGTTGCCGCATATTCCCGCAACAACGCACGGGGTATCAACTAGTATGATATACAAGAGAGTGCAAAAAAATAGAACAACGACCTCATGCTAGTAAATGGTACGGTAAGCAAGATATCAGGAGCTTTCATTTGAAGGATCGTGTGTCCTTTGGTGGTTTGGATTTCAATGTTCCTAAATTTGAATGTGACGACTGCATATAGGTGGTACTTGCAAGCATAATGTGAACTATAGTACATCACTGGCTGAGCACGTACGTGGGCTTTTCTACAATAGGAAGGACGATGAAACATGTGGAAGGAATGAAATAGTACGAACCTTAGAGTGAAGATGGTAGAGTTTGAAACTTCCCTGCATTTTCCAGTGTTAAAATGTCATTCCCATTATCCCCTATAAAATGACTTCCAGTATGTCCATCGATCATATCTAGAAAATGAACAGTGGGGTAGATAGCTAAAATCTACATGTTTATACATGCCTCAACTTTGTAAATTTAGAATTGCTCACATATATGGGAATGAAAGGTCTCGGAAAGTCATACGCACCGATGTCGAACGCAACGACAGGCAGGGCATTTGTATTCCACGAGCTTGGGATATCTGCATGCCGCTGGCTAGAGTTCTGTACTATATGTACACTTTGGTGCTCTGCTAGTCGGAGATCGATGGTGCCAGCTGGTGCAAAAGATCTCCTTGCCATCTGTGAATGAGAGTCTCCGATGATCCTCCGCCCACCAGACTACGCCAACGCTCCTCCCTTCTTGTCTCCATGTTTCAGATACAACAATGACCCATGAATTAATCTAATCATCGGTTGTGCCCACCCCGGCAGGGATCGACGGGGAACACTGGAATTCTAGTTCAACTTCCCCAAAATCCCGTTTAATCCCTGCCAGTATCGTTGCAACCGAACAAGGCCTGAGTGGATAAAGCTTTGTTCGATCTCACAATGCATTGAACGAGTTCAAAGGCCAGATATCGCAGCACATTACATACTGATATTGGATTTATTTATTTTGAAAAGTAACGTGCGAGAAGAAGACATAAAATCCAAATCAAACGCCTCCTGCCACTGGCCACCTGCCTCCATGCTCCCCTTGTCCTCTTATTGCTGCAGCAGAGACCACAAATGAAACCATTTGATATTTTCATTTTTATCAAAAACAATATCAGTATGATATATATTCAAATCAACCAACTTAGAGAGCTGACCCGCACTAATATCTGAGGTTTGAACGCCCATTTAACCCAACAACCATTTCTTGAACATATTGGTCATCAACGTGGGAGGATGGTATTTGATTTAAATGAGCAGATGAGTAAATTAGTAGGTGGAGAACTTTACACCTCTTCACTCTTAATCAATCAAGTATTAATGGCTACATCTCTCTCTTTCTTTTTTAACAAGGACTGGCTACATCTTAGTCAAATGTTAAACACGGTGGCACCGAGGAGCTATTTAATAGCGTCCATATATGCATTCCTTCTCTGGAATCATAGTAGAACACCCAGCAACAACACTGCAACAAACGATGCTAAAGAATATCTAGTTGATATGAAGGATAGTTTTGCTTAATGTGTCTGATGGCTTTGAATTTATGTACCTACATGATTACTTATCTAGGTGAACAAGAAGGAACAAACTGAGAATAGTAGGTGTCGGGATGTAAAAAGGCTCTGCCTTGAAACAGTCCGTCACTGCACCACATCCTTGAAAGGTGCATGAATCACTTAGAGCCTGCATATAGTCAGATTAATCGACGGCACTTTGGAAGACAAGATGCATGAATCACTTGCAATGACCCATTCGATTTGTGCATACACTAGTACAAAACAGGCTATCAGTGTCGTGCGAAATTGCCTATCAGTGGCGCGCGGCCCGCATGCCACAGACTGGCCACTGATAGGTGAGTCGGGTTTCCCTGACCGACACTGATCGGCACTACGGCCCGACACTGATAGTCAGGTATCAGTGGCGGTTTTCCTGTAGACCGCCACTAATGGTTGCCCCGAGGGACGAGATATGGACCATCGTCGTCCCATCAGTGGCGTGCTGAGATGTACCCGCCACTGATAGTTTGCTATCAGACTATCAGTGTCGTTTCCACGCGACACGCCACTGATGGGGGTCGCGAATGGCCCATTTTGTACTGGTGATAGATAATATGCGTTGAATCACTTGAATCGTACATGCAGCCTCATTATCATCGAGTGATTAATTAGTAAGATCAATCAGCAGCCCTTTTGACGAAGAGAAAATGGGGGAGAGAGAGAAATTCATCCGGGCAGGCAGGTGCTTGCCATCTGTTCATCCTCTCCACCGGTGCAGCTTTTCAATTTTGGCTCAGCAGCCTCATCCGCTCATGTCTCACCGGGTTGTTGACCTAATCGTGGTGCGGTGGCCTTTTCCGCTCTGCCGGGCTCCGGCAAAGCAAACCCAAATCTTTTGTCCCTTTTTTAATAAGCAAGATCTCAGTTCTCAGGGGATTACGATTTTGGCCACCGATTCACAATACTCCGGTAGTTTTCGACTTGGTACTCCAGAGGATCAAGGATGGAGTACCAAATAATACTGACCATTAGATCATGGCAAATAAATGGTCCATATTAAATCCGGAGTACCGTAAAAAAACTCTATCCATCAGCCTGAGTTGGCTTATGGATCTGCCATAGTGAAAGTCGCCGGATACAGAGGAAATGATCCATTGTTGTGCTAACTCTTCATCCCAATGTTGGGTTCCGACATGTAACAACATGTCTTCCTCTTGCACATCAAATCGCTTCCACGCAGGCATGGGAGGTATCAGGATGAGATCATCCCTTGCAGCATTGTTGGATACACCAGTGCTCGAGCCGTCTGGTCCATCTCATTTTTCTGATGGACATTAAGTCAGGGGATATACAAGAGGAAAAAAACGTAGAGAGTCTAATTAGGTTAAAGAGATAATCAGATGAATGGAAATTGTGCGATAACAATGGAGACGCACAAGACGTTCTAGGTTCTCGCTTCTCATCCACATTTTCTCATCTTGGAGCTCGAAGGAGCTGCGGCAGCCGACCGCGGCAGCAGCATGGAGCACGGACAACAGTTGGTCATGTGGGCTCGTCCATATATATTAAATTCTGCTCCGATTTACATTGGTTCCTGCTCAGTACCTTCGTCATTTCCAAGTTTCAAAAGGTTTGGTCAGATTTCACCCAAAATTCGTCCATATTTCGATCATAAATTCAAAATTTTATTTGTTAATTTTGGACGAATCTTGTTCCGAAATAACCGAATGTAATTCACCCATCTTGTTGTTCAAAAATAAAATATGGAAAACGAAACCCAAAACCCTGCCAGGCGTCGTGGGTCGGCCAGCACGTGTTGCCGTGGCGTGGGGTGCTGATGGATGGTTGAGAGGTGCAGCGATCGCGTGCCGGTGCTGCTGCGTCATGGGGCAAGTGACGATCTGTTGTCCCATGGCGTTCTTTGTGGTTTACTGGGTGAGGCCTGCGACGAGTAGTTAGCTATGTTCCAAACTGCTTGCGAGCTCTTGACTGGAGGCTTTTTCGAGTGTGTGCTCATTTATTTATGTGTTCGATTTTATTTCGTACAATTTTGCCCTCCACTACAAAATAGGTTAATATGGGCTTTTGGATCTACTAAAACGGACGTTTCATAATGATTTGATGGTACCGTGAAAGATCCCAACAACATGAGCCTGCCAAACTCTGAGCAAACAATTGGTTCTTAAGTCGAATGTAAGTTAATTATACCGCGGAGGTGGGTTGAACTTTATTGCAGACCATGATAAGAACTTCATGGCCTTGGATACTTTACCATGGTTATAAGATCGGTCCTTGACCTGTCCTATCAGTATAGAAGACTGGATGGATGAATTGGCTATAAAATAGCCTATGCATTGAGGCCATTACCTTGGACTAGCCAAAGCATATACAAGGTAATAATTAACTACAACAGGGGCCGTGTTCACGTTGGCTGCATATAAAGTAGATTGTTTAGAGGTAGCTTGTGATCTTTGATGGTTATTCTGATTTGTGATTTCTGATGATTGAGAACGTTCTCAAAGCGCAGGTTCGCTTGGGATTGGTAGGTCTCAGGACAATAAAAGAGGCAATAACATTAGAGATACAAGAACTTGTATTGTGCGAGCAGTTTAGTACAAAAAATTGTAAAATGAGGCTAGGTGGTACAGTAACTTGACTTGCAAGTGCACGTTTGGTCATATCCAATGGAGGGACGACATGTGGCTTGACTTGTTCATTTTATAAAATGCCACAACGCCATTTTGCTTCTTAAAAAAAAACTCCGAATCAAATTTTCCGTTGGATCCTCCACGTACGTCCACGGGGTTCGTTTCCAAACTGAACTCTGCCATTGTGAGGTCTACGTGCATTTGCTAGCTAGCCAGCTAGATTTTTCTTGAAACGGAACGAATGAATGAGCGCTGGTCGAATTGGTGTTGCCTTGTGCGCGCGTGCGTGGATGTCATGGCTCCGCACGGCCGTTCCCTAATCATGATTATTGTTCGTCATCAGGTCATTTACTCGTTTGAACGTTTAGATCCTTATCACCCATCATTATTAGCGTCCAGGAACTTACTGAGGTAACGTAGGTTCGTCATCAGGTCTTGTATTTCCCCACGTTTCATGCACCACAATTTCAGGTGACAGAAAGACAGGGAGAAAACGAACAACGTTATATCATGTCAACAGGAGGGGCTTTTTAATATGCGAAACGCCTGGGGGGCCTTTGCGTAAAATGAACCAGTCAACCACAAGCAACATGTCGCCTTTCATTGGTTATGACCAAATGTGCCATTGCAAGTCAAGTTACTGTACCACCACGCAATACAAGTTCTTGTAGTTTCAATATTATTACCTCTTTTATTATCCAGAGATCACCTAGCAAACTGACCCCACACGTCGCGACACGACTCGTTCAACATGCAAGTCATGATACTAGTTTTTTCCAACAAAGCTCGATCATGAGTTTCTAGCGGACACAATACCTTTCACCTCAATTTCATTTGTCTGCTGGTTGTGTCGATTCAATGAGCTACTGAAACTGCAAAGTACATAAAGGAAAACCCAAAAAGAGAGAGGGAAAACCTCTCACAGGGCATCCTAAATCAGGGTGTCTAGGTGAGTGTTACCAGCCAAACACCAAGTAAATATCGTGTCCCTAGCTAATTCTGCTTATGACATGCGCTGAGTTGAGCACTTGTTTGGCATCCACGAAATGGAGTCCGGCGTGTCTTGACGAAGCACCACTCTCCAGACAGCCAGAAAAACGTGGAGAAGTTCAGCATCGACAGGAAACTTGTCCTGATGCCTCCCATGCCAAAACATCTACTTGTACTTCTGCAGGCTGCAGCATCAACTCAGTGTAAATGCGAGCTATATATCTAGCTCGATGATAAAATTAATGTCAAACCACAAGCAAAATGAAATCATGACAGATTACTTTACTTCTACAGAAACAGCTCGATGCTCTCTTCGATTGTCATATTTGCCTTGCAATGCTCTGAGGTGGTAAGATGGCACAAAGACCTCTAATTCGAATAGAAAAATGATGGCGCAAAGGCCATTTTATTTATAGCAGGTTTTTGTACCTGCACTCATTTCTCCAGGAGAACAAAATCGCTGGGCACAATGAATAATACGCTCACCCACTAAATGACATGCACAGAAGAAAAAATATGAGCCTCCTTGTTCAATAAAGAGTTGGCGCATCCAGCAGCCATGCATCTCTCTGTATATATATTGATGAAAGACTAATGCCTGCAAGAAGAGAAGATATGTGTTGACATATTCATTAGTCATTTGTTTCTGTTGTATATATTTGAATATCTTTTCCGAAAGTACCACGATGATAAACACCGTGTGATAGGCATGGGAAGTGCCGGGATGCCAAAACTGAGTGCTTGAAGAAGTGGCTGGGCACTTGTATAGGGAGGAGAGTGTCTAATGAGGAGCTGCAATAGCGACGATCAGAGCCAAATTGTTGCTTCGAACTCTTCTGGCTGGGTGTAGAACTATGTGGCCATTGGTCAATAGTACATCGTATACAATAATACAACATTTTTTTTCCCGAAAAGGAGATAAGAAGTTCCAGCCTCTACATTAATCGATGCACACAACCATTTTTATAGGAGCAAATTTAAAAAACAATCACAATTGAAGCAAGCCTTTTTAAATATTTTACAGACTGCCACCGTGTTTGGGGATGTCGGTTGCTTTGGCCACTAATCTCTAAAAGTTGAACGCGAGTTGACGGCAATCGCGACAATAGGTCCCACCTGTTAGATCCAATGTGGCATTTTTCTACCCAAAGTGGACTTTTTCCCTCGCTCCTGAGGTCATCCTCAGCTCCGGGTCCGACTAACCTGCCACAACACATGCTCGCCGGTTTCGCAACGTTGACAAAGCCGACCAGCCCATGCCCGCAGCCATGCCACTTGCTCCGCCCGCCGCCATGCTGCTCGCTCCGCCACCTCCTATGATAAGGGATGGCCCAATCTTCTGAGCGAGCAACGTGGATAACTTGTATGATCCTACAAATCTTCCGGCTATTCACCCGTCGCCGCACGACGAATTTGCAATCCAATGGAAATTCGCAACACCACACACTTGCGCAGTAGTCCGCCGACCACAACCTGTTTCGCAATCTTCCAATTCCCAGCGGAACGACAGATTTCGCTCGAAATTTCAGTAGATAACAAACACCTTATCGAAACGAATATGGTGTATAGGATTCCAGATGAATGCTTCTCGCAATCAACAAGGGTCTCGAAAATAGCTAAAACGTGGTCTAACCCTAACCGTAGGCGTACCCCTTTTATATATAGGCGAGGGGCAGCCAAACACACAAACGGACTTAGACTCAAACTAGGTTCGACTCAAACTCATACAACCAATCCGAATAGGACTTGGCTTAAACTAGGACTCACAGGTCTGGGCGCCCCTTAGACGTGTCGGACTCGTCGTAGGCTGTCCTGGTGTGCCTCGTACTCGTACTCAACTTGTGGTGGGCAGATCATTCTTGTCGTTGGCTGTCCCTTGCACACAAGTTGTTCTTCTAGTGATTTGTATTCTCCATCTTCATTTGTAGTGCGCCTGCCTTCCTCTCCTCCTTCGCGCATATCTTGATGTTCGATAACAGCACATGATGATCCTCGCACGCGGCCTCCTCTCCTCCACGCTCCACGGTTGCCTCAGCCTCAAACCTGATTACACAAAGATACAAAGATTTAGGCAGTATCAAATTCTCATCAATATAAACGTTAGGTGCAGTTAGGAGCGAGTTCAACTGTTGTTCTAATAACTTGGCACGTGCTCATGTAATTGGTTCAATGCGTAGATAATTAGGTTTATCTTGAACAGTAAGATCATCATTTGGCAAAGATGACAAAGGATAAGGAATGTCCTCATCATCCTAGATCCTGCACCTCTCCACGGCCGCGGCTGCCAGGTGGCTGCTTGTCGTGTTTGCTGGGGAAAAGGACGGCGGCCGTCGGGTCGGCCCAGAACCCAGAGCACCGAGAGCCAGAGCAGGACCGCGGGTATGGCAGCTGCAGGAAGGAGGGCTTCTCGCTGGAAGCTAGCGCCGGCGACCCCAGACTATGGGATCTATCATCGCTAGGCTTTGTCATCCCGATACCTCCGATGCTCAATTGCTCATGAGGTGACACCACTTTTGGCTCATCCATCCAGTAGGCATACAGACTCTGTAAACAAGTTCAAATCCATCCAGCAAACCATGCCACTGCTAATATGTCAAACACTCGAGAGCTATTCAATTCGTCACTCGCACCTCCGGTAACTAATGGTTGCTGAATGCTCCTACTTTTAAGACTTCACTCCTTTCCTTGAAGGTCGTTTTGTGCACATTTGATGCAGCCATTGCTTGGTAGGTAGGGGTGAAGTTCAAAATCGATCTGACTTATGCACTCTTATCAATAAATCTAAACTATTATACATGCTAGTTATTATATTAGCAGCAATTTTAACTATTATATACTGCTGGCACCGGCACTCCCCTTCCACACCATGCACTCTTGAACTCATTGCAATGAATAATTACCTCTTTGACACATATTCATTTTGAGATTTGCTTCAATACCCGAGCATATTGGTCGACCAACATATAGAACTAATATCTGAGGTTTTAACGCCCCCTTAAAAAAACAAAAAAACAATTCCAAACATACTAGTGTAGATGTAGGAGGATGACATTTGATTTAAATAAGCAGATGACTAAATGAGTAGGTGCAGAACTTCACACATCTTTTTTCTAGCTAGAATCCTAACCCTCTAAACTTTAGTCACTTAATCATAGAACACTGGCTGCATCTCGGTTAAATGTTAAGGGTAAATTTCACATAACCACGGGTTTTAAGGCAGTTTTCTCACCGAGCCCTCACTTTTGCTAATTTGTCCGCAGAACAACAGGTTTTGTGTCTAATTGTCTCGCATCACCCAAAATAATGATTTAAGCGATTTTTACAATTTTTCTTACAAGTGGGTCCCGTCTGTCAGGCGCCACGTCTTTTTCATTAGACCCGTTGGCTTTTTCTTTTTTCAATATCCTGTCTTCTTCTACAGGCAGCAACAGCAGGTTTACTCAAATGTTAAAGACCAGTGGCATCGAAGAGTTATAAATAGCGTCCATATATATGCGTTTCTTCTCTGGGAGCATAGCAGAAGCACAACGGACAGCAATCAATGTTGCTAAAGAAGATATGTTTATATGAAATTATGAAGGATGGTTTTCCTTACTGTGTGGCTTTGAACTCTTGTGCATACATGATTATGTATCTTTTGTTTTCTAAAAAAAGGACATCACCGGTCTCTGCATCAGTCGATGCACACAGCCATACATGATTACGTATCTAGATCAACAAGAAGGAAACAGTTTGAGAATAGAAGGCGTCGGGATGTAGAAACGCTCTAAGCTCAAAGAAGCCCCCTGATTGCGCTGCATCCGGATACATCCTCCTATGGTCAATGCTAAAGATTCCCAAGTTCTTACCCGAAAGAAGTAGAACAATTGTACCGAGATGTCGCATTGATAGTTACAAAACAAAGTCAGACACAAATGGATAAAGTACAATCATGGCTCCATGTAGTACAAAATCAGTTGTATCAAGGAAAGTGACAAAAGAACATAGTGGATGATAATATGATGGTGAGCAAGAATGGAAAAAGACGTGAGATTGTATATCCACAGTCATATATATTCTCTCCTTTTCACAACAGTGGCACGTACGTATTTCGGTGTTTTACTTTGATCAACAAATAGATTAATAATATGATGGATTAGGTGCTACAATAATTATATCATTGGATTCCTATTTAAAAAAACGTTTACAAGGGTATAAACTTTATAACATGTAATGTACATATTAGTGGTCTAATTGTTAGTGCAAGTTTGAGCTTGAAATAGGTGTGCGCCATTCTTTGTGAAAATAAGAAGTATTAAGTGCCATATATATGCTGGGGGTTATTCTGGTATTCGAAAAAATTAAGTTCCATATATATGGGCTAAAAGAGGCAATCCCGAAGCAAATGAATTGATTAGAGAACATTATGGAATTCGCAGCTTTGCATGGCATAACCATATTAGAAACCTGCGTGTGGGGTCAATCTTCCACGCAAAACTTAAAACCAAGAAAATAGATAGAATTGGCCGCCGAGCTGTGAGAGAAGGACATTTTCACCAGAGCTAGGATCTGATTCAGTGGGATGGAATTGCTCACATGTACAACGCTGCTTTTTTATAAAAAAGAGTATAATCCCTGGTCTCTGCATCGACTGATGCACACAGCCAATGTACAACACTGCTAATTACCCATCTAGTCTTTTTGGTTGTAAAATACAATATTGCTCTTTTTAAAAATGCACTGAGGTCCGTAAACTATTTTAGAGGGTTATACGGAAGCATGGCTTTTCAATTTCAAATGCTAATTAAACCACAATGTGCCGACCAGCTTGGAGACAGGTAGTTTAACCTGGATACCTACAACTAGTACCAACATTAGGTTTCTCACAATGACAGAAGGAAACGTATTAAGGGGACACTTCAATTAGACGAAAAAAACAGACAAAGATCATCCCTAATTGGTAGCTGCACTTGCATGAGAAAATCCTAGAGCACTAAGCGGATGTCTACCTTAGGGAGCGCAACAAGCTCACAACACACAGTTGTTGGATCCTCTGCATTCCTGCTTGTGCAGTGATGCACGTGGTACACAAATAGCAGGCCGTGGAATATCGTGTTGCTAGGCTTGCCATCCCGTTACCACCCATGCCCACGAGGCCAGGCAACACCTTAGTTTTTTGTTGAATGGCAGCTGAATGCACAAGTCTCAACTGAACAAACAAAGCGTCTCCTTTTGTTGTAGGCCATGTTGTGCGCGTTTGATGCAGCCAGTCCTTGGTAGGTAGGAACGAAATGTTCTAATTCTGCATTGCATTAAACTCTAATTCATTGATTGTTTTTAAATGCCTATCAAATGGTATTGCCACCATCAAAGGGGCACCAGCAAACCTCTTGCACACCATTCATGTCTGAACTCGTTGAAATGAGTAATCACATTTTTTGAATGTATACTATTTCAACTTTGTTTTGATACCCTTTTTGAATTAGAAAGCAAAGAATAATCATGTATATACGTTGATAATTTATTTTTTAGATTACACGTGACCATTGTTCAATGCTAATATGCAGGTTTCACGGCATCTGATCTTACAGACTTGCTAGCTACGACACGAGCATGTCACCCCAGCGGGCCTTCCACATTGCCATGTAAACCATGTCATCTCATTAAGTCACGCATGTCTTTTTTTCGAACTATGGACTATGGATGTATTGCTTTAAATTTTTTGCATTAATTTATCAATTCAAACCATTGCACCCCATCAATTCAATCATGTCTTCTTTTTGTAAGAAAATATTTTCTCTTTTTATACATCAATTTGTCACATACTTCGTAGGTTATTATTTTTAAATGTACAACAAAACACTTCACTAGTACAAAACAAGCCATACGCGACTCCTATCAGTGGCGGGTCTTCAACACCCGCCACTGATGGCCCCCCATTAGTGGCGTGTCAAAAAAAACCGCCACTGATGGCTTCCTCGTGAAATCCGAAAAACCCAAAATCCATCCATCAGTGGCGGTTCTTCTAAAACCCACCACTAATGACCCCCTATCAGTGGCCATGCTATCAGTGGCGGGTTTCCTTCCAAAACCCGCCACTGATGACCCTCTTATCAGTGGCGGGTTCCAACTGAACCCGCCACTGATGGCTCCCCGAGGAACCGCTGAAAATTGAAAAATCACAACTAATTCTTGTACTCCCTCCGTCCAACAAAAGATGTCTTAACTTTGACTAAATTTGAATGCATCAATACACTAAGTCATGTCTAGATACATTCAAATTTGAACAAACTTGAAACATCTTTTGTTAGACGGAGAGAGTATTAAAAATATGTTTTTTCATTTTCTAAGCACTGTACAAATAGTGAACCATCAGTGGCGGTTTTGTAATTTTACCCGCCACTGTTAGGTCCCAGCAAAAGAAATCACAATCCTTGTACTCATTCCTGATTGGCTGAGAGGTGAAGACATGGATCGATGAGTTGGCAAATTGCCTTTCTCTCCCTTTTCTCCACTCGCCCTCGTGGCCTCATCTCTCTGTCTCTCTCTCTTCCCATCTCCTCCCCTCCCGTGAGCCTCCCATGTGCTGGACCTTTCTTCCTCCTCTCATCTCCCTTCTCCCTGCTCCTATCATCTCCACCGACGGGACTCCGGCCACTTCTCCTCCTCGCACCTGCTGTTGGACCGCGGGCCTTCCTGCTCCGCCGCCCCGGACCTGGCTGCCGCGGTCCGGTCGCCGCAGCTCCTCACAGGTTCTCTCTCTCTTTTTATCTCTTTGTTTTTCTTTGTAACTAGCTCCTTTATTTCTCTCTCTCCTGCAGGCAGACGCGGAGCGACAGAGGACGAGAGCGAGAGCACGCGGATCAGGGCGGCGCACCTCCAGTTCCGGCCGTCGCCGCCGCGATGGAGGGCGCGGTCTCCACCTCCGCGTGGGCTTCTTCCCCGACGCAGACGAGATCACATCCCCTGATGCCGCGCTCGTCCTTTCCCATCCTCTTCCCCACTCTTTTGCTCTGCCTTCGTGCCGCCGTTTCGACCCCCGCCGGCGAGCCGCTGATTCCGGCCAGCATTCCGGCCTGATTTTTTTTTAAATCATGAAATACCTATCAGTGCCGGTTGGATGGAAGCCCGCCATTGATGGGCTAGCTCATCGATGGCGGGTTTTGGACACGCCATTGATGGATACTCCATTAGTGACGTGAAGCCAGTAGCGGCACAGCCACACGCCATTGATGGCTTATTTCGTCCGACACTGTTAGTATCTTTTGTGGTAATGCTTTTTACGTTTTTTCCATTAATTTTAATTACTTTGAAGCATGCATTTGTGCATTTGTTTTAACATCGTTCCGGAGCAACGCATGGGGCATCATCCAGTAATTATACTAAAAGCGGCTGCATGCAACCCCTGTAAAAACACATCTATGTGTACCTCTCTACCATATCTACAAAATCACAGTTAATTGAGGGATTAGTAAAATTTACATACTTAGTTGCATGCTTGGCACAAGTTTGCAGAGAATTTCTTGTATACATGGGAATGGAAGGTTTCAGGAATTCTACGCACCTATGTGATTAGGTCCTGCAAGCATACAGGCTCTCTTGGTTAAGTGATTACAGAACCAAACGAGCTGATTTTTCGTGGCACAGATTTCAGAGTTTCGTGCTGAAAGACTATGTCATGGCAAGGAGAATGAGAAAGTATCCCATGAAAACCAACTTAAGGTGAAAACATGAAAACCTTAATATGAGCCATTGGATCAAAGATCATCTGGAATTGATAGTTAAACATAAAACAAGTTCAACCAACACAGATCTAACATGGTTTAGTATTTTTGAAACAGAGGTAGTGCGTGTACGGAACAACAGCATTTTTCTATCTGTTAGGAAAATGTTAAATTTTTTTGGGGGATTGATGCTAAAAATATTGAGATATAGTACAGAGATTAGAAAGCCGAAGTCGGACATGACTTACAGTAGTAGTTATTACTAAACTGGGGGTACAATTGAGAGCATCATGGAAAGCTCACATTGTCCTAAGGTGGGGTACATCTTTGTAATATCTGTCTATATAATAAATTAGCTTTTGCGCCTCATATCTGATAGCCATAATTAAGAGATAAAACTATTGAGAGCAGTTTGTGGAGATAGATATACAGAGAACATTGGGAAGCTTATATATATTGCATAGCCCTCTCTTGGGTACTTTAGTAAATTTCAGCTAGCTTCTCAACCAAGTACTGATTTCTGTAAATGTGTGCTTCATCATGCTCTATGCCTCAGCAGTGAGTCCACAAAACTTCGAAAGGGCTGGTGATCTGTCCGGTTCAAGTAGTTTATCTGTGCATGGGAGACATAGGATCGTAGGCTTCAGATCTTGAAGCTATGATGGGTCTTTGAAGTTGACTTATTTGAAATTTAACTGATCAGAGAACTATTCTCATATGAAAGGGCATGGAACTATGGGCACACCATGTTCTAAACATTGGTTTCACCTTAATATTCCATGCATTGCAAATGCTCATTTGTAAATTGAAGCATAAATACTTTTCGAGGCTTCAGAGCAAAATTTCCATGGCCATGACGACACATGTGGTCTTTGTCAAGAAAAAGCTATATTTGGTCAGTGCGAATTGGCCAGATTATTTATAAATTTAACCAGGATTTAACTCGTAGAAGCTGAAACCAACGAAAGAGAACAAAATTATTCTTCATACTTTCTAGCTTAGAGTGTGAAAGAAAAATACAAGAAAGTCAGACCACTATTTTTAATTTTGATTTCACAGGCTTTGTGTTTGTTTCCTTTTGCTTTTTCTCTTCCTTGCACATTACTCTTTTGCAGGGAACATGACTTCCGTTAACCAAGGTGCATAGCAGAATCATTGGCAACCAAATCAGTTACAAATTTGGGGACATGGTAGGTCCACGGTCGAAATAGTGTCCGGCTCATCCGACTACACACTATTACTTTGTTACTACTCTTTTTAATATGCCATGGGAATACTCTCCTACAGTTTTTCTTTCAGCATGCCGTTATTATCACATATGACGGTGGCAGAAAACTTTACGCATACCATATCACAATGAATGGGAACTTGTTGTATATGCACGTTAGTTATGAATAATTAATTTTTCATCGGTGACTGAAATATATACTCCGTATAACGCAAGGTGACTGTTACGTTCCTCAGGCACGCCATGGCCGAAGACTGACGTTTGGGTGCATACGGCCCAAGCCCATAAAAGATCACCGTTTCTCTCCACATCCCAAAAACCCGGACTGGTGGGAGGGTCAGGCTTTCTCTTATAAGCTGGTCGCAGCCTCCTCCCGTAAGCAAGGTGGGACTAAACTCTGAGGCGCTCCAACTGCCTCAAGCCGTGACATTCCATCCCCCTTTATGCCCCCCTTTTTCGCCACGCAGGCTTGGGTTTGAGCTAGGTAGGCAGGAGATGCTGGTTCTGATACCAATTGCCGAAGGACGTTTGGGTGCATACAGCCCAAACCCATAAGAGACAGTGACTTGGGACATTACATATTTCTGCTTCACGAGCGACTGTTTTAAGTGCTACGAGCACTGCTGTATTTTTTTTCTCATTTTTCTTCCCTGGATCATGGGTCTGGGACTGGGAAGCGTCAGGATATATTCCTTTCAACTTTGGAAAGGGGCGCTGGTTTACTTGGGGACAGGCTAAAAGTCAGTGAAACGCATAGGCGCTTATTGGCATCGTCACCTCTTCCCCTACACATCAGCGATGCCACCTAGCAGAGTCGAGGGTATCGTCTTGACAAAACACCAAGGACACGACCTGATACATGGTAGTGTCAACAGCTACATATGGATAGCATCTGGGTGAATTCCACTAGTTACATTAGACTAGTATTCTAGTACCCTTTCAACATGTAGGTTGTCCGTGGGAAAAGGACATAGAGATTCAAGGTATTGCTACGCGGATCTGAATAAGGTTCGGAATTTTATTTTAAGACAAGTTCTCTGCCCCTTCGAATCACTGAGATTTCTGTCATTTTGGTAACAAGTTAGCGCATTATATCACTCCATGTAGATGTAGACAAACTATTTTCACAAAAAAGAGATGGTGAAATAACAGATGGGCCATATCACCCCATCCAGTCCAGTAGCAATTCATTGGTCATTGGTCAGTTGGTACCCTAAGAGCATCTCCAGCCATCCCCCCATATGGCGTCCGGCTTGCCACATTTTTCGGCCATATTGGGGGGGGGGGGGGGGGGGGGGGGGCGGTGCAAAGAATAATTTGGTGCCGGCTGTGTCCCAGCCCGGCCCCCAATCCCCAATAGAACGAAGCAAATTTTAAATTAGGCGACTTTTCATCAAAATAGGCAACATTTCATAAAGTTCGACGACATTTTATTAAACTTGTGATAATTTACATAATATAAAAACCTAGTCGTCTCAGTGGTCCATCCACGAGTCGCCCACGCTGTCGTCGTCGTCGCCGGAGCTGTCAAAGTTGAAGCCGGAGACATCGTCCGAGTCGAGGACGATGACTCCCGGCTCCTGCTTCACCGGCATGAGTGCCGGCTTCGCCACCTTCTTCGCCGCCTCCTTGGCTGCCTCGTCGGCCAGCCAGGCCTCGACCTCGGCCTCGGACGCGTAGCCGAGGAGCCGGCGCCGCTCTGCCTCCTCCTGGCTGGCGCGCTCGGCGGCACGCTGACCCGGGTACTCCTCCGGGTCGTCGTCGCCTCGGTGCTCGATGGCGGCGCTCTCGTATTCCGGAGGAGACGTCCAGTCCTCCAGCTCCGGCTTCAGGTGGATGAGCCCCGAAGTGGCCAGTCGTGCTCGGGCCGACGAAGAACCCGGTTCATCGTTGATGAGCCGAGGTGTGCCCTCCGCCGATGTGGACGACGAGGAGCCGGAGCAACCGCCCAGGTAGCGGTGGCGTCCGGCCAGTGGAGGAGTGAGGGCCGCGGCTGATTGCCGGCGGCGATGGAGGCGAACACGTCATCGACGGAGCGCCCCCGCAAAAGGCGCGCTGCCCGTCGAATGTTGTTTCGCACTGTCGGGTGCAGCACATCACGGACGGCGCGCTCGTGCTCGTCGGCGCAGAGCTTGGCCCATGCGGTGCTGGTCTCACGGTTCCACTCTGCCGAAGCCTGCTGCTCCGGCGTCAGGTGGACAAAGTGCGCCCAGATGCGCTCCTGCGGGCGTGCCCCAGTCGGCACCGGGGCGACTGGCCTGCCTCCCCAGCTGAGATGCCATCCGTGGGGGCCTTGACCACCAGCGACCGACATTAATCGTCTCGGGGAAGCCGGTGGGATATCGCTGAGGGCGATTAATTGCCGCTGACAAGGCGAGCCCGCCGCAATAACGTGACACGCCGGCGCCCCCGCTTGCCTCCCCGTGGGGTGGGTTCGGCCTGGAAGCGCCGGCTAAAAAAACATTTTGGGAGGCCGGCTGGGTCGGATTTTATGCGCCGGCCCCCGAAGCCCGTTTAGGGGGCCTTTAGGGGGGCGGCTGGAGTTGCTCTAAGGCCTCTCTCAGTGCTCCACATTGTATATTAGGAGAATAACAATTGTTCCTACTCTCAGGACGAGCAGCAAGCCAGCAATCACCATGGCAGCTAGCTAGCACATTAGCGAGGCTAGCAGGCACCAACACCATCAGCACGGCCCTGCACATGCCAGCATTATCAGTACCATGGGAATAACTTCGCTGCCTCTGCAGCTGCAAAAGCCGGTGAGCAGAGCGACAACGAAGAGGAGGACGACAATGGCGATGAAGAAGATATGCAGAAGAACCTTCAAGGAGGAGATTTACCATGTCTTCCACAGGGCTAAGAGAAAGGCATACAGAAAAACTTCAAGCTATGGATCGATATATTTAGATAGCTGTCTTTCTTTTTTTCCCTGTAAAACCGCCCTGAACTTTACTTTTTTTTTAAATATGTTCCAGTAGGCACTTTTGCCTGCTGTACGTTCCTCAAAATAAAAATGTTGGTGTGGTCATTGAAGTGTTTTTATTCGTACTGCCCTAGAGTTGAGCATTGTATCTTACAGGTGCGAGCAGGAACTATGCCTAGGCAATACGTGATATATCTTACATCAAACTGACGGTATGACAGAACATGTATACTAGCTAGCATACCTAGTGAAGTTGCATGCAAAGTAAAGCAAAACATGGTCCCTGATGCCTCGCATGACCAAAACGACCTTATTAATTAAGGTGTAGATGTGGATCGATGCGGCATCAATCATACATACACATGTGCGATCTAGCTCGATGCTAAAAAGGTTTGACCACAACAAAATCAAAGTAGCTAGCTCGTCGCAGAAAAAAAAGTATATATACCTGCACTTTATGAAACCAGAGCAATGCAAGTTACATTTTCTATACATTGTTTCACTTATATAGACAGCTAGATGCTCTTGCCGATTGTTATCTATGCAATTTGAGATAGTAAAGAGGCGGGAATTAGAGACTGGGGATGGGCGGAGTTAAAGATTGTGTGCTAATAAATCATTTGTTTGGTTGGTGGGAATAAAAGTTAAGAAGAGATTGGGAATGGAAGTTTGGCTGACCAATTCGCACAATTTTATTAACATGCTGGGAGGTGGAAGTTCGGGAGAATTATTTGCTGAAAATGATACCATCCGTTCATCATAACCTCCTATGAGATTTGACTTTTCTTATTCTCTTGTCTAAACAACCATTCTCAAAGCAAAGCTCAACTCGATTGTACATTATGAACAATCCGTCAGGCTTATGGTCACCTAACTTCAGCATTCACTTTATCTCGGTTCGAAAAGACGCAACAACTACAGTGCATTGGGAACTTAATTCTAGTACGATGGAAACTCCGCGGAGCTTTCGAGCTCCATACAGCCCGAGCCGAGCCAGAATTTTCACCTCGCCAACCCGCGGCGGCCTGAAGAGAATGTTAAGGCCCAGTCGCTCCCAGGCGCCCAGCCCACCACTATCGCCATCTTAACGGACTGCCCGCAGCGCTGCCCGTGCTACCGCTCCGCCTCCCGGTGCTCGGTGCGCCTTCGCTCTCCGAGCAGAGATGGCGGCGATGGAAGGACAAGGGTGGCTCGGCTCGGCTCATGTCGACCCCGTGGTACAGCTCTTCTCCTTGGCAACTGGTCCTCCACATCGGTCCTCTCCACTTACATCTCATGGCCCATACAATCCATGACAGGAGATATTCTCCGGGCAGTGCCATGACGCTTTGTAGGCGTCCTTTCAGCAGGCCGTAGAGCATGCTTGCCGCTGCAGTAGCACACGAGCTACAGAAGTAGCATGCCAAATCTCATCCCGATACCTCCCATGCCCACACGAGGCCACACCATGTTCTTACTCATTCTACTCACATTCCTCTAACTAGTAAGGAGGATCGGAGGACTTCGTAAACCAACTCAAAATCACTAGGCAGAACAAGCTAGCGATTGTTGCGTATATATATCACTGGCTTTCCATACTTCACATCATTTCCTTTAGACCCTACTCCTATGGTAATTAATACCTGGCAGATAGATGCGCCTATTATTTAAAAGATTCACTCTCCATATATATATATACCAGGTCAAGGAGAAATGCGAGTTAAAGAGAAGGTGTGTATGCATACGATATTAATTATTTTTATGAAAGAGTCGAGTAACCTATTTTAAGTGCTTCTATGAGAAACAACGTACGTGATCATGGGCATGTGAAGTGTTGGGATTCGAAAGCCTAGTACCAGCTGTACAAAGAGGGATGCACTTTTATTATGGGAAATGTTGATGAGTGGACGCTACAGGCAGTTGGCGGATTCAGAATTGTCATAAGACTAGGGCTAAACTAGGCCAAGTATGAAAGCCTAGGGCTAATACATTGTTAATTAGGTTATTTTGCCAAATCACCATTACAACATACATGTATTAGCTGGATCACACGCTAGAGCCCTAGTTGCCCTAGGTGTGATTCCACCCCTGACTACAGGAAGCCAACCAGAAGCCCAAGAAACCCCACAACAGCTAGGAAGCTCGCTCTTTCGCTGAGATATACCAGAGAAAGATCTGTCTACACCCGACGTATCCCCACCCTCGCTGGCCTGGAGATTCGTGCAGAGAGAGAGAGAGAGAAACATAACAGATGTCCTCTGCGCATGCGTGCCGCCATGCCGCATCTCGTTCGCAGCCACGCGCGCATGTGCGCTCCTGTTGCCCGCTGCATTCGGTCTCTCAAATTAAAGATACTAGATGGTACCCTGCGTGTTGCTGCAGGAATTTGTTGAATGCCGATACCCTAAGATGCAAAATGTCAACAAAGAGAAACCATAATGGTGTACAACGCATAATTGAATTTGAAATATGTAAATTTGAATTGGATATTCGTATATTTAAATTAACGTATTTTCTGCTTGGAGAATGGATATGATCTTTAAAACAAATATGTCAAACAACATCGCTATATTTATATATTGGCAACGGCCTAGGACGGAATCACATGGGCATGGATGTGATGTGCAGATCTATGATAATAAGTTGGAACATTTGCGATTCTGAAGCGGAGGTAGCGCAGGGTGAGTTGGCGGCCATCGAGGGGAAGGCATGAAGAGGAGAGGCGCAGAGCCTCCGCGCACAAAAAACTTAGTGTTGATGTCAATCGTAGGTAAAAATACATGGCAGGAAGGATCGAACATGGTGATATTGTTGAGCAAAATAAAGAAAACAAACTGAAGAGGCAAAGGTGAAGAAGAGTCCAATAGATTGAATGAAGTTACTCTCTCGGTCTTTCCTCCGTTGCCCCGCAGGAACTTCTCGGCTTCTCCCTTGAAAGATGGACGGGCCGGGCCACACTCCTGGCCGCCGGCGACCCTGCTGTGTCCTCGTCTTTGGTCTCCTTGTACAGCTCCCTGACGCCCCTGCCTGGCGGCTTCGCTGGCTTCTCGGGACGGCGACGATGATGGAGGAGGCGTGGGGCAATGGCGCCCCACTTGGCGGCTTCGGTGGCTTCTTGGGGGGGCAATGGCGATGGAGGAGGCAACGAAGGAAGTGTGACCTTGTTCTGCCCTTGGCTATAATTAGGAGAGGAATTTGAGAGAGGATCGTAAGGAGATAGAGATCACGCGATTCGAATTGGGTTTTATAAGCCGTGGAGGGAGATTGAGGGTTCAATGCCGACGGCCGGTATTCGGGGCGTGTCAATTGGAAATGGGGATTGAAGAGGGAAGACAATATTGGTGGTAATCAGTTCGTGGAGCGACCGGAATTAACTTTTTGGTTCCGGTTTTGCAAGAGACGATCGATTTTGATGGGATTGAAAACGACGGCAGCGGTTAATGGATGCAGGTGCGTACGTTCTGAAACGCTCGAAGAGAGGAGGAAGATGATCAGTTTTTTTTCAGAGGAAGACGATCGCCTGGGGCTGTGTTTTTTTCTTTTCTTTTGAGAGAGTTGGGCAGCACTGGTGGGAATGGGCTAGAGGATTCGGGTGGGAGATGGGCCGCTAGAGGGAAGAGAAGAAAAGGCCCATAACTCTGGTGAAGTCAGCCCATGAGCGCTGGTAAGCTGGGATGCGTCGTGCGCCGTGCGTGCGACTCGTCTCAGAAACATGCGCTCGGAAAGAGGGGTGACGTGGCTTCATGAGAGGCCAGGAAAATTAGATAGTGGGTTGCCTCTACTTAGATATAGAGGATTGTTACATCATTATTAGTACAGAAGTTGCATTTGTCTCAGTTTTTGTTTGTGATGCCCTATGTTCGAACTATCTAAATGAAAACCATGACTTCGAAGTATTTGAAATGGTTGAACGGCACCAGATAGAAAACAAGTCTACGGTGGTGTTAATAGTACTCAAATGTCATTACCGACCTTTTCCTTAGTTGCCAATGATAAACTTCTCGCGCGCAGACATATTGGAACGTTTTGTGCAGTATATTACAAGACCAATTGGGACATTTGTAGTACAATGGAAACTTCACGGAGCTGGTCATGAACATACTACAATATCGCCAACTGTGGAGGAAAGATTATGCGATCCATCGGGGATTTCTCATACAAATAGTTCTAGAAGGTTCTACAAGGAAGAGAAGAGGATACAAGTGAGGCAGTGTTCAGGAGAAAAAGAAAAAATCGGCTCTGTTACCAGGATATGCCATATGGACAGGACAGGTAGTACAGCTTGGCATGGATCCTCGGCCCAAGCCCACCTCTCATGCAGGTCGTTTGGTTGGCTGGCCGAGCCCGATTCATCTCAGAGAAGCTTGCTGAGCCGCGTCGGGCCAAAGAAAACATGAAGGCTCCGTGACAACCAGGTGCCGCGTCCACCCCTAGCGGGCCCATTCCACCCAGAGGCCCAATGAGCCTATTAGGGCACCTCGGTCCTGAATCGACGCCAATGAGACCGCGACCCTGACCGAGCTTCCCCCGTCCACAACCTGACCCGCCAATGCCAGCCTACCACCTGGCAACCAGCCTCCCGTCGCTCCTTGGGCCAGTTCGCGAGCAGGACTGAACTGGGCTCGTTCACCAGCTGATCCAGACGCGATGGACCGCAGGCAGCCATGGACCGAGCCGGCTCATGTTGAACTTGGGCCGAGACTAGCTCGGCCCGGCCCATGTGAACCCAGAGGCACAGCAGTTCTCCTTCCCTTCAGTTAATCCGCAGCCGTACTCTTTAGTTGTATCTCGTGGCCCATACAGTCCATGAGAGGAGCCATTCTCAACGAAGTGCAAAGAGGATTTGAAGGCATCAGTCGGCTAAACCCTACAGCATGCTTGCAGCCGCAGCAGCACACGAGATATGGAAGGACCGTACCAAAGGTCATCCTGATGCCTCCCATGCCCACACGAGGCCACCTGCCACGGCATGTTCTCACTCGTTCATCTCGCTAGTATATATGGAGGATTGAAGGACTTTGTGAACTACTAATTCAAGACTAGCGACTGCTGCATATATCGATGGCTCTTCCATTCTTCAGTTTATTTCCTCTAGTCCCTACTCGTATAATTAATGCATGGTTGATTGATGCACCTACTATCTTCACTGAATTCTTTTTAAAAAAATGCTCTTTTTCTTGAAGGTAAGGCGAATACTTGATCTTTAGCAAGCGTTTGGTAGGTGCAGTGTGGGTGAAGTTCCAAATGCGCACTCTTATCTATTTAATCGTAGTACAATTTCATTTATCATTTCAAATTCCCTTGTGTGAAACTGCCGGTATCAAATGTAGCGAATAATTAAATGGGTGGATACGTACGGCCGTAGAATTCATGCAACGAATATTCAGCTTTTTAATATGCATATACCATTTGAGCTACGTTTTGATATTCGATTTTAATTAATAGTTGAGGGCGTGGTCCCGGATTTAAAATTCAACTTCAATATAATTGTTTAGTGCTAACGGAACACTAGGCAAAGACGGTAGGGTCGTCAACCTTCCGGCTGGCTGGGACACGTGGCAGAACAATTTGCCCAAGTATCTCCTCCAAACACTCGGCAAAGCGTCTACTCGGCCAGTGTATTAACTGACACTCGGCTTGAGATACTCATCGATTTTCTGACAAAATGCACCCGATTAACATTTTTTTTGCACTCAGCACACTACTACAGAAAACCCCATCCATGATTCCCCTCCAGTGGCGGTTGAAACGGACCAAAAAACACACCACCACTGGAGGCCTCTCGAGGCATCCACGAGCGCCACCAGTGGCGGTGATTACCACCGCCACTGGTGCCTCACCACCAGTGGCGGTGAATAGTGTCCCGAAAAAGTCACCGCCAATGGTGGTCCATCATCAATGGCGGTGATAACCACCGCCATTGGCGCTGCCCATGGAAATCCTAAAAGCTACCAATGGCAGGCGTCCAAAAGAACCGCCACAGATAGTGATCACCATAGGTCATCACAATACCCAGTTGTCAGTATATTCCGTCAACGGAACGGGAAGACACTGACGACTGGGTATCAATGATTGATAAGAGGTGCAGCTGAAGCCTTTTTATGCTAGGAAGGCCGTACGTAAAGAACCGAGGTGGGACTAAACCTCAAAATTGCATACAGCAAGAGCACCAGTGGCGGTGATTATCACAGCCACTGGAGGTACACCATCAGTGGCGGTGATTTTGTTCACCGAAACAAATCACCACCACTGACGCTGGCGCTGCTCACGGATGCCCCATTTGTTAGCAATGGCGGGCACCTGAAAAAACCGCCATTGGTGAGTCCGCACGTAGTGGGCTAGCTTCTCAGCCAACCGTGACCTTCCCTTGACCGCTGCAGCACCAAACTGATCGCGTTTCGTACTCCAGCGGCCTGGGAAGTCACTGTTGACTGGTTAGCCACCGATAGGATGGGCGGCCGAATCCCTTTTATGTTGGTCAGATCGTTTGTAAACAAGCGAGGTGGGACTAAAGTTCTCAACAGTGGCGGTTATTCGATTTGCCCGCCACTAGTAGACCACCCGATACATGATGGTGCTTCTCAGTCTCAGTGCTCTTCCCTGAACCCCTGAAGCACCGTTCGATCACTCGTTTAGAACTCAACCAGAACAGGGAACGCACTGAGCACTGACTAGCAACCACCGGTAGGTGGTGCGGTGGAACCCTTTTTATGCTAGTCGGAACTCCTGTAAACTAGCGAGGTGGGACGAAAGTTGGGGAACTGCTGGTGGGAGATCACCAGTGGCGGGTATAATCTTACCTGCCACTGGTGAGACCTCCAGGGGCGGTTTATGTCTCCGCCCGCCGCTGGAGGTCACCTGTGGCGGTTATTCTATTTGCCCGCCACTGGAGACCTCCCTATATATAACCCCTGTACGAGCGCGAAGCTGTTCGAGCTCGCGCATCTGTCTTGGACCAGCTGCGGCTCTACCACCGGCGGCGAAGCCCTGCCAAAATTTGATGGCGGCGGACGGAAGGTAGCTCGCCCCCCTTCTCCTCCCTCTTCCTCTCCCTTCGTCCTCCTACTATTCTTCTCCAATTTTGCAAAATGGCCATTAATGGTGCCTTGGCCGTCGGCGGGAAATTCGGCCCCGATCTCTCTCCGGCGACTCTCCCGGACTGCCCCCGCTGTCTCTGGAGCTCCCCCTCACCGTAGTGATGATCCTCCCTCTCTCTCTGTAACATCCCAATTTTCAAAACCCTTCATATGCATTGCATATCATGAGCATCATGTCACCCCTTGCATTTAATCACTTTGAAAACCCTGAAATTTACCCAGAAAACCCCTTTTCAAAAATGCTTTTATTTGAATTTGGGCTTTGATCTGGCTTTTGAGTATTTGCATTTTAACCCATGAGGGTATTGGTTTAAAAAGGGATTTAATGCATATATATAGCTATCCCGTAAGTTTGCTTTTGAAATTATTTTGAAAAATAATTTATTTTGATAGCCTAAGGGCCATAAAAGACATTTTATAGACAAATGTATTCTTAAATATTTTATTTTGATATTCTAAGAGCCCTAAAGTATAGTTTACCCTCGCCATTACCTTGCCACCAAATTGACATCGATTGTAGTTGAATGCTAAGCTATGGTAGTATCGTGGGGGAAATAACTACATTATGATATTGTTGTGCCGTTGGCTATATGAAATGTTTTTGTTCGATGTAATGCAAAACAACTAATTCAATGAACCATCCTGGGTGGGCTGCTTTGAGGATTTTGAGGATTAGCGGCGTCAGGTCCATTTCTATGGGTCCCTCTGAGTCGAGCTCCCGTGGATTCAGGAATGGATCGTCCATGGATGTCTCTCCCGTGGATTCGGGGAGTGCCTACGTTGCAAATGTGGAATGCCACCTGGGGTAACCGAGACTGGATTAGTTTCCTATTTAGTAGCTTCCAGTACAACCACAATGTTATATTGGCTCTGGCGAGACAAGAGTAAGTTGTATGAACCTAGACCCGAGGAATTGTACTGAGGTAGCCGTGTAGGGGGGGCGTGATTCTCTCGTGGTTTAGGGAATTACCTCTGAAAATCTTGTAATCGATGCCGTTGCTACTCTACCCTGAGGACAGCAAGGGATTAACATGTCGGTTTCTTGTGGGGAATGTGTACAAACTCTCGAGAGAGTCAAAACTAAGTACTTAGCCGTGTTCCCGGCAACGGACAATTATGAGCAACTAGATGTGGAGTTGTAAGGAAAGTCTCACTCATTCCAATTTCTTAAATAAAATGAATGGTTTGAACAGGGTAGGATCACTTGATGAATCCACTCAATGTGCTCTAGGTTAATAGGAGCATGGGTGTGTCTACCCCGTGTCCAATAATTAATATTATTATAACATTCCTTTGTAGTAGGGTAATTTATGTTCTGCTTCCACGCAAACAGCCTGAACTCCACGTTGCCAAATACTGCATATACTTGGTAGGTTTTATTATAACTTCTGGTGAATCTTGCCAATACATTCAATGTATTGACCCTATCGTTTAATGATGCAGGAAGCTCCGACGACGAGGAAGATGTACGTTCTGCTTGTTTGGGTTATGGGCCTACATTCCAACACGCTCTCACCGTGGTGTTGATGTGCCCTTGTATTTTTCGCTTTCCGCTGCTAAACAGTTGTTTTATTTCCAGCTAACCCGTGAGGTTATGCGAGTTGTAAGTACTTTTAAATTCTGCATGATACGTTGTAATATTGAGACCTTTGTTCTAAGATATTACATCTTGAAACTGTGTGTGCTTGTGAGTCGATCCAGGGACTAGCACTAAAGCACAGAGATCGAACCCGTGTACGGGGGCGGTCGTTTCAGATGGTATCAAAGCAATGTGTTGCCAGTAGGAACGTGACCCTAGCTTGGAATAGGATAAGACTAAACCATGAGACCAAACCTTAGGATAAATTCTTATCCCTATCTGATCTTTATAAATATTTTACTCCTTATCCCTATTCTTCTAAATCATTGCATTTATATCTTACATATGCATGACATGTTTGTTGATTTATTTTACATATACACCAAATACTATGCCTTATACCACATATGCATGTCTATTTTATTATACCACAGATGCATATTTATTTTATTATACCAACTACCACTATAATCATGTTGTCATGTTATGCACATATCATCATGCATCCAATTTTGTCTTTGCAATTCCACTTTTAATTATAATTCTTGTCATTTTATCCACTCTTCTACTTTTATCCTTTTATTCTACTTACACCCGACCTTTTGATCATGTCACTGATACTTCCCTAGCTTTCCTTCCTTGTTTTCTATAGATGGGAAGCCCACCACCACCTTTTGGCAACGTACCGCCGTTTACCCGCGTCTACTACCCCTCCACCGACGACGAGCAGTTGTTCAGTGCCCCTTTGGCGGCACTGTGTGCGTTCCTCGACCTGCCACCTCCCAGGTTCAGAGGCCGAGTCGAGCCCACCGTGCCAGAAGGATGGCAGCCACGGTGGGAGATTGAGGCGAAGATCCGCGGGCGTGAGATCGCGCTAGCGACTCCGGATATCACCTTCATCGCTCGCTACCCCACCTTCGAGCCGGGCCTTCAGTTCGCCATGCAGTGCTATCGCTCGCTATCGGCATGAGTTTCCCGAGGACTCCCCTTTCCGTCTCTTTGGAAGGCGGAACCACACGTGCCAGGCCGTGCCAGCAGCCGACGACCAGGAGGCGTCCGAGGTGGCCGCCCAGTTTGAGAGCATGGAGAAGAACACCGAGAATCTGGAGACCTGCCTCGGTGAGGAGATGACCAGGACTGACCTAGCCGAGGAGCAGGCCGGTAATCTATTGGGGGAGAATGCCTAGCTACAGGAGGACAAGACCGTGTTGGAGAACGCTATCCTCAACATGGGAGGAGCCATAGAGCAGCTGCTGTATGACAGAGAACAAGCCCACTACTACTGCGAACAGTTTAAGGCTTTCATCGAAGCCGCCGCCGCCGCACCCGCACCTGCGGCCGCACCAGCTGCCGCACCGGCACCTGTTCAGACCCCACCTCCACCGCAGGATCAGGAGGTGGAACCTCAGGAGGGAGTGCCAACTGAGGAGGAGGAGCCCCAGGAGGTCCAGGAGATGGACATACCTGCCACCCGCACCCGTTCCAGGGCGAAGAACTCCGGGAACACCAACTTCCTCTCACTTCCTTAGTGTCAGCTTAGAGCCCGCCAGACTATTTATTAAACTATATATCGTTATCGTGTTAGTCATTGACCATGCCGTCGTTGTGGTATGGCAATGTAGATTCGTGTGTTTACTTGCAACTCTTTACTTGTGTTTGAGGTTGGTATGCCTTGAGAACTATTTGTTTTGGATGTTAAAATCTTAGTGAATGTTTTTGCTTACATTATAGTTGACTTGTTCATGATTGAATTGT